>NW_023601433.1:5049096-6326977 GCF_014898055.3 Talpa occidentalis
GAGGGTCCCCTTCCCTTTGTCGTGAGAGAACCCACTCCAGCTGGTAACTCACTTCGGTTATCATCATTCTCTTCCCCTCACAGTAGGCTGAGATCTGCCTCTTTCTGACTTGCCTATGTTTAAAGGAAGCAATGAACATCTGTTCCTAGCATGAACTCAACTCAATTGTGCCAAAGACTTCTGATTATTTAGAGCTTGCTCCCCGCGTAACCATGGAGTCGAAGCAAATAGTTGCTATGTTTCAAATACAACCGTGAGGTCCAAAGAATGACCTTGGTGAAAGGCAGGGAACTTCAACAGGAAGCAGGCTGTAGGCGACTCATCCAGATCAGAGATATAAGCAGCTCAAACACCCACTGTGCAGTGCCACACAAAGCTGGGGGTGACCAGAGTGGCAGCAGGGGTAAGTACAGGAAGGGACTAAGATGGTGACAACGTTAGCCAGAAAGACTAAACCAGAAAGGCCACCGCAGAAAGACATCAGTGTAATTAATTACCATCACTTGCTAGAAGCCAGGGTCATCTATCAAATACCTGGAAATGTCAGTTTCAGAAAAGTATCACATAAGCAATATTAAGCCAATTAAAATGTTCTCGTTTCTTCATGAAAACTCATCTACTTCAAGACATGGAAAGAATCAGTGAGACCAACAGCCAGGGATTGCGACTTTAACGCTGCTCAGCTAACAACCAGTGTGAGGCCTTCAACAGGTCACTTAAATGGGCCTGGAGTTCTCAGAGGCTGAAGTGGAACCTGAAGGCACACACTGGCCCAAAGTCTATGATCCTCCTGTTCACAAACCCCTAATTTCTGGCATCTTATCTTCTCTTGGAAATGATTTTGCACATGAAGTGCAAGTTAACTTTCTATTTGTCAGAGATTCTCTGTCACCAAAGACTGGTTTCTAGTTCTTCCTTCTTTCTGTCGCCATTAGGCTAAACAAATCAAATTCACTGACTTCATAAATATATTCTCCATATCTTACTATTTTTCCTTTTTAAATAAACATCAGGCCAAGAAGACATGCATGAGGGATAAAAGATGGCAAAATTCCTTCGGGCCTCCAATCTGATTTTCATCGAGCCTCCACTCTCTTAGGCCTGTACACGAGCATAAGTGACACATTTATTCCTAATGTAATCCTCCAGCGCCAAGTTTATATTTGGTCATATCATTGCCATATAGTAGGATGTCATCAAAATTTAAATGTCTACCCAAAACTTCACTCACGTAGTCAAAGGACAGGTTGGTTGTTTGATATTTTCGTTTGTTTAGCAATGTTTCACTTGGATGTGAATACCGCAATCCTCTCGGAAATTAATCCAAAGTCTCTCTGGTCCAAGAGGAGATAAAAAAGGACACAGATAAAAGGTAGGACACTACAAAAAACCCGCACTATTCACATTCTCAACTCAAAACTCCTGGAGGGACTGTCAAAAGTGTAATGAAGGGCTTGAAAAGAGGGGAATTAAGATAACAGTCACTTGATTTGGGTGAGAAGAAAGTCCATGACCTTAAAGTAGAAGTTTTAAGAGAGGATAATGGAGATGCTAAGATCACAGGTGGGAGTGAGGCTTGCACTCCAGAATTCAGGAGAGATGACAAGCAAAGAGACGAGCCATTCCCTAGACACCGTAAGACAAAGAATTATTTTTCCGGCAAAGATAATCTTGGGATACAGTTTTAAGAATTGGGAAACTTAATAATGGTATGTAACCCCACTTCAAAATTCATTTTACTGTTGTAGCAGTAAAAGAAGTTCTCAGACAAGAAGGAAAAACTCCCCATCATGGATACTTTCCTAATTTAATACTTTGATAGAATATTTAAATCTGTGCAGGTTACCGGTATTCTTTAATTAGTAACAAGTGCTACAAATTGGCTTTGAGCTAGTCTTATATAAACGTGAGTCTTTGTGTTTTTTGGTTTTCCAATACGAGGATGCATTGACAGAAATAATGTTTTTCCCAAATGAGCAACGTGCACCCATTTCAATCTTACCTGCGGATCAAACATCCTCCTAGGTTCTCTCTGGTCTGATTCCAGGTCCTCTTCTGAGAGGGACACCAAAGAGCCAACCCGGTCCTCCCCACTGAAAGGGTGCCTGAGTTCCTTGACATTTGGAGAGTTTATTTCTAGGGATGAGGATGGTTTGTTCCCGACGCCAGGTCCTCCTGCCAAGCCTTCTAGACTGAAACTGAACAAATAAGAGCACAAGGGTTAATTCATTCTGAGGACCAGGAAGGAAAGACACAAAACCCTGCAGTTCTATCTCCCTTGCTCATTTATTACTTTGGTGTTTCCTAGCAAAACTGCCCACAAGGGGGTGCCCCTGACCTACACCCCCCCACAGGTCCTGGGGCGCTGAGAGAACACTGCATGTACATCTTCTCACCTAACTCACTCTTTCACTCAAGTATGAAACCATCTCAGGCCATTTTCTCAGATTTTTTTTTCTGTATAACATATGGACAGACTATTTATCGTACTGATCTTCATTTATACGTGGTATAATTAATTAATCTTTGCCAGAATCTAACTTTGTTCATGCCAAAGAATTAAATGGCATAGAGAAAACATGAGCACAGGTAATTTTCAAAAGCAAACACAGAGGTCTGCCCTGTGGCCAATAGGTGGACCTTTATAACTTCACATTCAACAGCTGAGTTGACCTTTGAAAGTTCACAGGTATGCCCCCGACCCCACACAAGACACCCCACATGTTACTTGTGAGCACTGTCACCTGTGCTCACCTGACGAGACACCAGCAGCCGGACAGGTTTCCTGAGGATTGTTAGTTGCAGACAGCCACATATGACACCTTAACCATGAAAGCCAAAAAGCTACTAAGTCTAGAATTTTATTTTTTTTTTCCCTTGACAAAGAGATTAAAAGGAAAAAAAACAAAGCAAAACTGCAAACTTAGGACCTGGTATCTAAAATGGGATCCCCAGAATAAAGATTTTGCGTTTAGCAGAGTGAGAAACATTTTCTGTAAGTGGAGGCTAGAGGAGAGGTCAGCCATCTCTCTTCCTTGGGGCCAGGAGCCAGAGTAATTCATTCACATCTGTGACAACTGTACCAGAAACTGTTTTAAAACAAGCAAGATCTCAAAATACAGTTGCAGCTGACATGTCCTCAGTTACGAGCAGCTGGGACTGTCTTTAAAGCTATACTGAAGCTATTCAGTTAGTTATCTCTGTTCAACCATAGTTAACAACTACAGAGAATTCGTGTACGCTGGCCCAGAGGGCTGGTATTGGCTTTTTTTTTTATTTGTTAGTGTTTTATGAACTCAATCCATATGTCTCTATTTTCCCTAGTCAGTAAATTAAACAATATGTCATATTTCAATATGACAATAGAAATCCAGACTCACTGCAAGTAAATGTCTCCGTAGAATTCATTTTCAATAGCAGGAATAAGAAGATAGACTAAGTGAAGAAGAAATTTAGTTTTCTATTGTGAATTATTTGTGAAGCCTGAGAAAGCCAGATCTGTGCCACCACAAAACTTAATCCTGAAAATGTTTTAATAATTAACTCTGGTTGCTTGGGAAAAGACTATATGATGACGATGAGGTCTGTGAATTTGGAATCTAAAGAGACTGGTGGATTTGGAAGCATAATAGAAATAAGTGCCTCTTATTTCCATCATTGTTCTCCTCAGGACATGGGAACTGCTAGAATCTGGGAATTAGGCAGGACCAAAACAAGAGAAGTGCCTGCCAAGCCATGGAGGCAAGTGCATGCAGACAACACAAATCCACGGCCGCTTGAGACGAGCGGGGAGCACGGGCACACCACACCGTCGGGCACCGCAGGCTAGACTCCTTCTACTGGACCAGCGAAGCCCATGGCAGCGGCAACTGAACACTGCTCACAGACAAAGCAGGCTGCTGTGAGCACCCCAGCCACAGTGAAGCCAGCTCCAAGCCAAAAGCCCAAAGGCCAAGTTGAAGGTCCCCCCTGGTGGCAGGACGGGTGACAATACCATACCTTCTGTAATTAAAGTCAGCACTCAGGGCAGCAGAGTATTGCACACCAGAGGTACACCAGCTCATACTGGGATGACATCAAAGCAGAAACAGAAATGGAGGGAGAAAAGAGGAAACAGGATAGGGTTACCAGGGTTAAAAGAAAGGGCACAGTCAGAGACAGATTTGATCATCAAAAAATTGCAAAACTGATTGCCAACTTAGACAAAGGCTTGAACAAAACCATGGAAACTGCAAAGGATGCCCTACTGACGTCCATTTAGCAAGCTGCCGCACACGACTACATGAGCTCTTTATGGGATATCAACTCCCACCTGAAACTCGAGACTTCCAGCCAATTCTGGACAGAGACCCCCCCCCCCCCGGCACTCTCAGAGGTGTCTCAAGCAACACAGCAACACTACTGGGCCCACCTCTCTGCACTCACCCCACTCCCACAGCCCCGCAGCGCGGTCGGCCCCTTCACTGAGGAGCAGAGGTCAGCTGCATGGGGTGGGCTCATCAGTCGTGGCTTTTTCCACGGCTTTCCAGTAAGGACCCCGTGCACCAGACGGGGGCACAGGCCTAGGAAGACACCCAATCAGCAGCCACATTCATCCTAGAACCCTCCTCTCTCCAGACCCTCGGGCCAGAGACAAAGCCTTTAACAATGGCCACACTCCCCTGTATTTTAATGATTGGATTTATACTGTCTTCCAAAAAAAAAAAAAAAAAAAAAAAAAAAAAAAGGAATTCTACAGTACTGAGTTAGAGATGTTTCCTCTTGATTTTAACTTTGTGTCCATTTTCCCCCATAAGATATCTTTTTGTTTACAAATCCATTTTATCATTTACTTCCTTGATTACATCAGCACTGATATTTATTCTTAAGCAGCAGGGACAGAAGATCTGGGTGCGAATACTTCGTCACTATAACCAGGTAAGAGATAACCCATTTAAAATATAAGGTATTCTATAAAAGGAACTGCATCAATAGGTCAGGATGATTGCTAAACAAAGCTATCATTGATAAACTCAGGGCTACTTTTGGGCGCTACGGTTGGGAGGGATCTGCCTTTGCTTTCAGAAGGGAGTTAAAACCAGAGACTCTGGACAGTAAACTGCTCAGCAACCTCTGGAGCCTTGTGCTGGGAAGAGCCGTAGACCCCAAAATGATAATCTAATAACTTTCCTTGTTGCTGAGCGGTGGATGTGACAGAGGAAAGGAGACAAGAAAAATGTGACTAAATACATGAGCTGCCCCTACAGCCCTTCGAAAGGCAAACCTTCAAAACAATGTCAGGAGGTCATGCTCTGAAATTGTCAGCTTAATTTTAAATCTCCAAACTGTTAAGAAAAGGATCTATGACACCTATATATCCAATGTCTAATGAAAAACAATGTGGTCAGTTAGTAACTGAACATACACGGCCCGATGACCATCTCTAGAAATAATGTCCAACATCTCTTCATTCTCAGAAAGTGATGATGTGGTGACTGGGGCGAAATTTAAAATGGAAATAAGGGAATCCACAGGGAGACAGGGGAGGGACAGAACAGCTTTTCCAAGAAGGCGTTGCAGGTTCTACAGTATTGGAAAAACTGCTTTTCCTTGTACTAGAAAGCCCCTCTTCATATACATATCAAAGCTCTATCTGAGAGCACCCAAATTTCCTCCAGTTCCCATTTAGTGAGGTGTGTGGGGGGGAATAATATTTAATGGTAGACTATTTTAAGATTTAAGAAATTCTAAATGAATGGGAAAAGAAAAAAACAAAAAACAAAAAAAAAACCCAACAACAAATGCCCCTCTCCCTGGCTGTTGCTAATACTGGTTGGAATGTTTTAATTATACAAAACGTGAAACTACATATCACGCTCTTCCTACAGAAACGTGACCGGAGGGCCTCCCCTGGTGGTGCAGCGGTTGAGCGTTGGGCTGCGAAGCTGCCCGCAGCCTCTGCAGCACCAGTTCGATCCCAGGCCGCTGGCGAGGGCCCCACATGGCGCGCAGACCTCTCCTGCCACCCGCTGCTCCCCTCAGCAGTGTACTTCGTCGGTCTGCCTGCTCTGCTCCCCGCTCTGGCTCTGGTGAATTCTCTCACTCTCCCACGCTTCTGACTGTACCCAGTGCTTGTATAAATAAATAAATCTTTAAAAAAAAATAAAAATAAAAAAGAAACATGACCGGGGGTAGCACTAACGGCAGCTGTCATGCCGGGCATCCACCCACTGACAGCGCAGACCGCGCCCAACCATGGTCATCTTCTGGCATCCTGATTAACCCGAACAGGTTAATCTTGAAGAGCTAAATGGAGAGTCTGACAAATACATCTCTAAAGATTCTAAACACGCCTGCTGAAAAAGGCATTTAACACCTGGTTTCCCGACAGAGAACCTTAGCCGGGTCATGATTATCCAGGGTCATGACAACAGTTTTTGTATCTGTTTTGTACCTAAAATCTGGAGTCAGAGGAAGCATCCACTTGAAAACATACAGTGGGGAAGTCACTATGACCTGATTCCCAGCAAAAGGCTTCAGCTACATTACGAATCCCTCTTGACAAATGTCTCCTCCTCGTGAGAGAAGTTGCTGATAGCCATCTAACAGCATTTTGAATTTCTAAATTTTCCTCAAATAATGGAAGAAAAGGGCACTACTGATGTTGAACAACAACAACAACAACAACAACAACAACAAAAAAAAAAACAACTCAGTACTGGAAAAATTTAAAGCAAATTTTAGCTTAAAAAACAGTTTTGAAACTTTTTCTGACGAGAGATAAGAAGGAAGTCAAAGGCTGAGAGGAGGAGACTTCAGAGCCATGAGCTGATGCCTCCCGGCTGCTTTCAGGAAAGGCTCCACCAGCAGTGGGGCAGAAGTGCCAGGGCTCTGGGGGTAAGATCCTTCCTCCCACTATTAGGGAACGCACTGAAAATACTTGAAGGCCCGAGTTCCAGCACTCATACTTCTGGCTCTGCTCTGTACTTCTGGAGAGAAAAGTGCTCTCCAGGGCCCATTTAATAGGTACCACACAGACAATTCTCTCCATTCTCCTAGAAAAAATTGGGTGAGTCACCGTTATCAACATGATCAGAACACCAAAAAGTGCTAGATGGAAAAAATATTTAGGGAAAACAATTTTTTTTAAGGCGTAAGAATAGGAAACACTTCAAATTGAAGAAACCATTTCATACAGAATGGACACCAGCAATGAGTAAGTACCGACACTTCATTTGCTTGAAAGAGACTTGACAATATTTAAGAGCAGACTGTTTAGCCACAGGTGAAGCAAATGGGGTGATGTTAGTATATGCTCAGGGGCAACACGGTTAGTCCATCAAGTTAGTGAACTCTGTACCTTCTCCTATGAATGGGAGGCCTCCTGACAACATCCCCCAGAACGCGCATTGAACTGAAAATGAATGGTGGAAGAGGTCAGTGTCAAGGTGAAACAAATGGGACACAAATGCATGAAACGGAGACATCGCAATGGGAAGAGGTGTGACTGCCACAGAGAAACAGCACAGGAAGTGAGGGCACCGAGTAAGAATCAACCAAAAATGGACTGACAGCTTGTGCGGGGAGCGTCTGTGCTTCCTTCCTGGCTCTAAGAGGACGAGGGATGAGGCTCAGCTGGTTATACAGGTAAAAGGATCCAGGTGAGAAATGTCCAAAACTTCAAAAGGGTTTTCTTCAGACTTTAAAGTACAGGCTACACTGATAACACTGTGAGAATTAGTCAAACTAAACTGATACCTGACTCATCCCGTTACCTCGAGAGGCCCGGGCGAGCGGGCGCTCGGCCAGGCTGAACACTGAACTCAAAGGGGAGGGCCCATGTGACTGGAAATACAAGTAACTTCAGGGATAAGGTTGGGGGTCTTAGTTCGGTCACCGTGTAATCACGGGCAAATCATTTCATTTGAGCTTCAAGTCCCTCATCGGAGCTACGTGACCCATGAAGTCACCTCTTGCTCTGAAGTCAGCCAGCGCGAAGGGGCCCAGGAGAGGTTCAAGAAAAACAGGCTTGCATACAAGCAGCCCCTGCCTAAGGAGGCTGTCGCTGCTGACCACAGGTACGTCCTGTCAGGAAGCTCCTCTTGCGGTAATAACACCCTGGCTGTCGGGTCATTCCCCTGATGCTGATTTTTTCTATTGGTGTGAATGCTTTTTAAAAAAAAGTACAGCACAACTGAAGCTGGGAAGGAAGGGTTTTAGAAACTGCTTCTTATTTCATCTAGGAGGTGGGTGGTTCATGTCAAATGTTTTGGGACAACTGTCACCTCCGGGCTCCTACTTCTGCGCGCCGAGCATGGCAGGGCTGTCAGGTAGGGCTGTCAGGCAGGGCCGCCAGGCGTTCGTCTCTAGCACTAGAGCCACCTAGTAGGCTCACAAGGCAGCCAATAGCCAGAAGCCAAATCCAACTTCTCGTCTTAGACCCGCTTCCAAACCCAAGGTCTGAAGCTGGCTGCACTTCTGAAAGTACCCTCAAACTGGCTGAAAAATGGTAAAAGGCCAAAATTTAAAGGTATTTATTGGTTCTTATGTTCGCTTGAAGATAAAATACCGGTAAGCTGGACTTTATCAAAACTTTCTGGATTAGGAACAAATGGCAATTCCTATGAAGCCCCTGGAAAAATTTAAGATTTTGTGTTTTTCTTAACTCAAAATTGACATGCGATAACACCAGTATTTTTCTAATCTGCTAATTTCATGGACAAACGTGGTCTGAAAAAATGTTAACCATTATTAAACATGTGAGAGACATATTTCCCTTGGTATTTTGAAAGGCACCTCTTTCACAGTTGAGAACATTAAAAGCTCAGAGGGGCCAAGTAATTTGCCCAAGATATTCTACAGGGAGGCTAGAGAACAGGCAACTGACCACACGTCTCCCTGACGCCAGAGCTGGCATTCTTCTATACCAGTGTCTCCTACAATCTCTTGCCAACAAGAACCCCAAGGGAGCAGATACCGAGAGACTGAACACAGAGCCGCCCTCTTACCTGCGCTGGTTCATCTCTGCGTCGCTGGCTGCATTCTTCCCGGGACCCCAGCTGTGCCTCCGGAAAGGGGACAGAGAGCGCATGGAGCTCCTCAGGACGGAGCAGTTTGCGGGCACCTCAGTGATGCTGTCCATCTCCTCCTCCATGTCTCCTGAGCCAGCAGGTTCGCTCTCGCTCTCGCGACCCTCAGTTCCCACCCCCTGGCTGTAGAAGCCATCGAGGCTTTGCTGAAGCCTGGATCTGTTCACACTTGAGGTCTGGGGGAGGGAGACATCACTGCCATGGGACGAGTGGCGATCCAGGGAGGCCGTGTCATCGGTGGAAGAACTGGACCCAGTGGTGTCGCAGACCAGCTGCTCTTCTTCGGGCTGCGGGGGAGAGAAAGCATGCCGGGTTGGAAGAGGCAAGTCGCAGCAGGCTTCCAACAGAATTTTCTTTTTTCAACATAATCATTAGCTGGCTTCAAAGGCCCACAGTGGGGCTACGATCTAGGTCTGTGCTCTTTCTATCCTCTTGCTGGAGGTAGCAGACTAGAAGTACATGATCTGCAATAGGACAAGTCCTAATTTTGATTAACAATTATTTCCTGGACATCCCATGAGGGGTGACTGAGATGTGTTATTTCTTTTAATCCTCACCACTCCTTGATTTAGCAGGCACTCACCACCTCCTTTTCCACGCAAGAAAATGGAGGCAGAAAGAGGTTACAGCACAAACTCAAGATTCTAATTCAAGTGCTTAGGGGTAAGGATCCCCAACTTCAATCTCTTCAGGGGATATTAGGTAGAGCAAACTTTCAATCTCTTGCTAGGAACTACAGAATGCTTCCAAAAATGCTTAAAATTAAGTTGAGATGGAGATGAGTGTGAGAGGGAAAAGCTAAAATTACCAAATCTTCAAAAAAAGAAATTATCACCACCAGTGGCTAATCAACAACAGGAGAGCAACGTCCACAACACGTGGGTAAGCTGGACGCTGTCAAAATTTCGCTCATCAAGACGCCATTATGAATACTACAGGCCAGCCACAGAGTGGGAGAAAATGTATTTGCAAAGCATAAATGTAACAAAGGACTGGCATCCAGGAGCTGTACAGAGGTCCTACTTCTCAACAAAAAAGATAAACAATCCAATTTGTTTTTTTGACGGGCATAAGATGTGAACAGCAGCTCCCATGAAGAGCTTCAGACCGCCAGTGAGGACATGCTCCACACGGTCATCGCTTGTCAGGAAGGTGAATCACAGCCATGTAAGGCTCACTACATGCACACGGGGAAGCTGCAACTATACCAAAACTGAACAGTCACACAAGCTGAGAAGGATATGGAGCAACAAGAATTCTCCTAGAGGGCCTCCCTGGTGGTGCAGGGGTTAAAGACACAGCATTATCAAGCTGTCACCAGCCACAGCAGCACGAGTTCGATCCCTGGCCAGGAAGCGACCCATACGGCGCAGCAGACCTCTCCTGTCTCACCTGCTGCTCCTCTCAGCAGTGGATTTCAGTAGATCCACCTGTTCTGCTCCCCACTCCGTCTCTGGTGAGTCCTCTCAGCCCCCTGCACCTCTGGCCACAACCCCAGTTCTTGTATGCATAAATAAATCTTAAAAAAAAAATTCTCATATATTGCAGGTGAGAACCACTTTGGGGAAAGATCTGACACTTTCTCATAAAACTAAATCTATACCTGCCAGATGACCTAGCAATCCCCTCCCGGGTATTTACCAAAGAGAACTAATATTTATACTCTAATTATACAAAGAAAACCAATGTGTGGTGGGAAAAAAAATGAAGAGTTTTGCCTTTAGGAAGTTAAGAGAGGAGATTAGGAAGGGGCAGGAGGAAACTTTCCGAAGCGGTGATCATGCCTTGCCAGAATTTGGGTCACAAAGGTAAGTGGCTGTATCTATCAAAAGTCACTGAGGTTCAGCGATTATGGAAACAGTAAAGAGGTTCCTTGAAAAATTTAGAGCAGGAAGTCCCATACGTGATTCTGCAATCCTGCTTCCGGGTACACAGCCAGAGAATATAAAATCACCATCTTGAGGAGGTATCTATCTGCTCTCCCATGTCAACATCAGCATTATTCACATTTTCAAGATATGTAAACATCCTGAGCGCCCACCAACAGAGAAATGGACAAAGAAAATTATCACCCAGCCTTTAAAAACCATGAAATTCCGCCAATTATGAGAAGGTGGGTGACCACGGCAGACACGTCCCAGGTGAGGTGAGTCAGACACAGAAAGCAAAACACTGCGTGATCTCACCTCAGGTGGACTCTAAAGCTGGGAGAACTCACAGTAACAGAGTGGAGGGTGGAGGCCAGGGCCGCAGGGGTCGGGGATGGGGAACGGCAGCCTAAGGGCACACATTTTCAGTTACGAGATGACGTCCTAGAGACTTAGTGTAGAGCGTGGAGAATACAGTTAATAACCAAGTACTAAATACCTGACATTAGCCATGAGAGCAGATCTCACTCTCTTGGGCAACTCTGGGGGTGATCACGATAGTTAGCCCGACAGAGTCAGTTCACATCACATTGCATACTTGAAATCTGTATGTTTTTGTTAATTACAACTCAATAAAGCTGGCGAAGACTCACTGATTAGAATCCTTGAGCCTGTGCACATCAGTGTACGCAAATTTTGCAAACACACACACCCCCTCACCAAAAAAGCCATCGTATCAGTAAATATTGGCTTTTTTCAGTCCTTAGTTTTCATTCATTTATTCACTAATATTTATAAATTATTATCTACCATATTATACACAAGACAGCCTGCTGTGTGCCTCGGGAAATAACAACTCACATCTTAAACCCCTAATGTATATGCCAATTGCCTGGGGCATTTTTTTTTAAGATTTATTTTTTATTTATACAATAGCTGCAGTACAGGCCAGGGGGGCGGGGGGGGGGGTGAGAGGAATCACCAGAGACAGAGCGGGGAGCAGAAGAGGCAGACTGACCAAAAACACTGCTGAGGGGAGCAGCAGGCAAGACTGGAGAGGTCTGCCTTGCCATGTGGGAATCTCCCTGGCCAGCTGGGATCAAACCCGCGCTGCAGAGGCTGCGGACAGCTTCACAGTGCTGCGCTCAACCTGCTGCGCCACCAGGGAGGCCCTGCCTGGTGCAGCATTTTATTTAAGAATCCCAAGTATCTGATGACAAACTATCAATAATTCAGTTCTGAAATTCTAGTAATTTTAATACTTGTAGATAGGCAGATTTTTTTGGAGTCTAAATATATTTACTTTATGCCTAAAAAGTTCAAAAATAAAATGTACTATTTTTGCCTTGTGGCCAGGGGACCGGAGAGCAAGCCACCACATGTGAAAGGGTGTTCCCTGAAGGTTGCACCTCTTAGGGGAGATTCTCTGGTTGCTTAAATCAGCTGCAGATCTCTCGCTCTTGGAGAAAAGCGGCAACAACTCTTAACCATTGTCCTTGGGGCTACAGAGGGGCCTGATTATGTGCATTTGCTGACCACACTTTCAGTCTCAGCCCATGCCAAAAAATAATCCCAGGATTTCTTCTCACTTTGGAAACAAAATGTAAATTTTATGCTATGGGTCTAAGGAAAAGAAAGAAGTTAGGAGCCAGTAAAAATCAGAAAGAAGAAACACGACGCCTGTAACACTCACCCAGGAGGCATGCTGAAGGGAGGCCCACGGTTCTGCTGAGAGTGCGTGAGAAGCGGGGCAGGCTGCTCAAGGGCTTTCTCTAAGGCCAGCGCCACAGAAGCGGCTGCAGGAAGTGACCTAATCTCTCAGCTCCCAGTTCACAGAAGACGATGTTGCAACACTCTGCCTACAGATTATTTCTTAGAGAGGGGAGCAGAGGAGGGCCAGAGCCTGGGAAGAAACTCTGAATGTCTGATGTTGAGCGGCACACGCCGTGCAGATGGCTGCGAGGAAGACAAGGGAGCAGCCGGTGGCCTTGCTGCTGCCACGTTAATCGTTGGCTTTTAAAGCCAGGGTTTGGAACTTGAGCGCAGAAAACTAGAAAATGAACAGATTTAGAGTCAGGCTTAGGTAGAAATCTCACTTCTGTTTCTGAACAGCTGAGTAATTTTGAGTAAACTTCTTTACCAATTTGAGTCTGTTTCCTGGGAAGCGTAATGAGGACACAACCACCCACCTCGCTGGGCTGCGCGGAGGCGAGATGAGATCACCATCTAAGCGTCCACCCCTGCCTGCTGCTCAGTGAGCACTTGCGACCGCAGCCTGCTTCACCTCTTCCTTCCGTAGCTGCACCCTTGGGCTATTAGTGTTGGAGAAAACGCTTCTTGCTGACCTTTGCTTTGGTCACACACGACTTGTGGAGAGTGGAAACATCACCAAGAGAAAGAGCCCCCGGGTCTTGCCCAGACCACT
The DNA here is from genome assembly GCF_014898055.3 of Talpa occidentalis. Lineage (NCBI taxonomy): Eukaryota > Metazoa > Chordata > Mammalia > Eulipotyphla > Talpidae > Talpa > Talpa occidentalis. The sequence goes on from NW_023601433.1 coordinate 5,062,458, forward strand.
GGTCATCCTTAGGTGTGAAGAGGCCAGGGCACACCCACATTTCTAGGTTTCCCTAAGCACTCTGCTAGGACATATGGGGCGAAGTTCATTTGCTTCAGCTTTAAAAACCTATCTATCTAGTCATCCTGAAAAAATGATTAAATCTAGCACCAGCCAACTTATCAACAAACTCCTGAATGCTTTTGGCAGTGATCAAGAAGACAGAATAAGGGAAATTCTTAATTCCTTAGCTAGGAAAACCAGCCACTTAACTTGGTGACCAGAAGTCACGTCCCACGCAGAGTGTGCATTTCTTAATCAAGACTTTCAATTTTTTTTTTTAAAGATTTATCCATTTATTTATACAAGCACTGGGTACAGTCAGAAGCACGGGAGGGTGAGAGAATTCACCAGAGCCAGAGCAGGGAGCAGAGCAGGCAGAAGGACCGAAGTACACTGTTGGGGGGAGCAGCGGGCGGCAGGAGAGGTCTGCGCGCCATGTGGGACCCTCCCCCTGGTGGCTGGGGATTGAACCAGCACTGCAGAGGCTGCGGGCAGCCTCGCAGTCCAGCGCTCAACCGGTGTGCCATGGGGGAGGCCCAAGACCTATTCAATTTTTAAAAAAGTTTTTACTATGAAAATTTTCAGACATACATAAATGTTTATCAAATCCCATGTATTCATGACCCAGTTTCAGTGATCAGCAATGACTCGATTTTAAAGGTAGATCACAGAGATATTATCTAATCTATTTATCTCTTAAGAAAGTAGTGTATTTTGGGCCTCCCTTGGTGGCGCAGTGGTTGAGCGCTGGGCTGTGAAGCTGCCCGCAGCCTCTGCAGCACTGGTGTGATTCCCAGCTGCTGGCAAGGGTCCCATGTGGCGTGACAGACCTCTCCTGCCGTGCCCGCTGCTCCCCTCAGCAGTGTACTTCGTCAGTCTGCCTGTTCTGTTCCCCTCTCTGGCTCTAATGGATTCTCTCACCCTCCCGCACTTCTGACTGTACCCAGTGCTTGTATAAATAAATAAATAAATAAATCTTAAAAAAAAAAAAAAAGTAGTGTATTTTCAGAGACATGACCCGACAGAATGGGATTACCCCCGGGGCCTGGGGCACTTTACAAGTCCTTGCCCTGAGAACTCCCTATCACAGTGGAAATTACCCAAGTTCTGTTATTTGAAAAAAAAATCCCTCTGGCTTCCCTTTTCCTAAGTAACTTCAGAGAAGAAGGGGTCCTCCAGCATGCGGACTTTTTACTTTACAAGTCCCTTGAGTCAAATCACCATGAATCACTATGGTAGGAGTCCTGAAGCTCCCTAAATCTTTCCAAAGACCTCTGGACCATAAAGAGCACAAGGGAAAGGAACAAGGTGGACCAGGCTTGGGGTTGGTCAAGAACTGCTGGGAAAAAACGAAAGGGAAGCACCGAAGGGACATTCACAGAGGCCTGAACACATTCCAGACCAGGTCAGGGCTCCGTTCCCCTCTCACAGCTTTCAGCTCAGCATCACCGCACCACCTCGGGGGGCCTGAGGCAGCCGCTACCACCAGGCTCTTGCTTTCTCCAGAGTCATCACCTACCCTCTCCATAAAGCTGTCTTCACAGCTGCCACAGTGCTTCTGCCCCTTCGCCCCCTGCAATTAAGAAAACCACTGTGGTCTTATAATTGAGCATCATTTGCTGATCCTGCTGTGGGCGAACCCTCTATTTTCCTTAGGAGACAAACCAAAACTTGCTGCAACCAGATACAAGCATAAGAGGAAGAAAGCAAAACGTCCCCATCCCCTAAATCCTTCAGAGAGCCTCAAATTACACGAGAACACGAGATGAATCATGAGGGTGGACCTGGCTTTTCTCTAGGGAGAAAGCCTGGGCTCTCCAGCGAAGATCTAGAAAGTTACAAGCAAGCAGGCCAGAAGAGAAGGGGTGACATCACCAAGCTCAGCGGCGAACTCCCAGCCTGCACACATTCATCAGAAGTGACGCCATAGTGCGTTGATACCCATGACATCCGAAGCGGTGGTCCCTCCCAGCCCACTGGAAAGTATTCACTGTCCTCTGACTTGATTCACACTAAAGGAAGCTGAATTTCTTTGTCTCCATGTCCATTTCAAAACCTATGTGATTCTACAGAAAATAAAGTGGGCAATGCCGTTTCTAAATCAGTGGTGACCGGGAGCTTCCTGCTTCGAGAGGGAACACTTGCGTTTGTCTGAGACCACGCTGGAGCCAGAGGCCAACAAGGCTAGCGGGAGCCGCCTGCTGAGACAGAGGGTACCTTGGAGAACAGGATGCTGTCCACGTCTTCACTGGCTGAGTGGAAGAGATCAGAATCACTCCCGGATTCTCTTTTCAGTACACCTTGCTTTGAGGCACACTCTCTGCCCAGACCAACATCCAGAAAGTTCTCGCACTCTGAAAAAGAACATTTGTTCAACCAGTCATTAACAAAATTCAGTTTCCTCCCATCCCAGCAAACAGCCTTTAGCCCCCATATCAAGCAGCTGAGAGCCATAGTCACAAGTGCCTCTCAGCTGGGAACTCCAGTGGGTTCGGCTACCACACGCCACCCATGAATTTGTGATGTTCACCGTAAGTACATACTTTTTATCACCGTTAAGTACGTACTTACGGTGAACATCACAAAAAAAAGAAGATAAAATGGTGATTTAGAACCATCATTCCACTGCTATTTATTTAAATATTACTCTCCTGGGCCTCCCTGGTGGCACAAGGGGTTAAGCACCGCACTATGACGCTGTCCACAGCCTCTGCAGCACTGAGTTCAATCCCCGGCCGGCCAGGGAGGTGCCCACATGGCACAGCAGACCTCTCCCGTCACCCCGCTGCTCCCCTCAGCAGTGTATTTCAGTCAGTCTGCCTGTTCTGTTCCCTGCTCTGTCTCTGGTGAATCCTCTCACCCCCTGCATCTCTGGCCTGTGCCCCAGCTCTTGTATGCATAGATAAATAAATCTTTTAAAAAAAATATTACTTTCCTCCTGGTAGTTTTTTCTTTTGCTAATCAGAAACTATGTGATAGCACTGTGGCCTACTTCCAGGTTGGGAGGCAAATTCTTTATAGATATGTTACTTTTATCAAACTACTGGGGAAGGTGGGGGGGCGCACACCTAATAAACACATCAACATATTAAATTTATGGATTCACTGGATAATACAAGTATAATTATTCCCCCTTCTCCTACCTCAAATGGACACAACATTTGGGGACTGAGGTGCTGAAGTAGAAAAACCTACCATCTAGAGTCTGTTTCTATTTCAATCACCCAGAACTGGGCCTCTGCAGACAGAGGAGGGGCCCTGACAGGAATGTGACACCGGGCAAGGAAGGAATTCTAAGAGTGCAGTAAAATTCAGACAGTGTCCAATCTCCCCTGTTCACTTTGTAAATAAATGGACATGTGACCTGGGAGCAACAGATTTAAAGAGAATGTACATGGTGAAACCAAGAACCCCAAAGACAGTCAGTCAGTGGGTAGATACCAGCCTGCTTCAAGAAGTTCTGAAGATAATAAGCGCGTCTCCATCCTACCTCGTACTTTTTTATGTATGATTTGGATAGACACATAGACCTGCTTATCAAATCTGCAGGCGACACTAATTGGCAAGTAGAAAGCCTAGCTACCTAACGATTCAGAACTCTACCTGGCGGTTTTGGTTGGGACCAAATTCAAGAGGGCTTGGCAAAGGGATGGCAACACAAAAACTAGTGATATTTTAGCCTCTATAAATAGACGGTGTACCCATATCCAAAAGAGGACAGCGTGAGCCTGTGTGTGCCAGTCAACTGCACAAGAGCGTGCGTGGTCCTAGGAGGATTTACACTAAAATCCTCGCAAACAAAAGATGCAAGGCCAACAAGCAGGACAAAAGCTGGCAAGTGAAGCCACAGAAATTCGCTGTAGCTGGGGCCCACAGGAAGTGGCGGCTAGACTAGGTAACCCCAATGTCTTCATTCTTAGACTCTATGCTGGACAGTAACTGTGCATGTGTTTGCGTGCACTTATGAGAAAAGGGTCTCACCTAACGGATAAAACCACCGGGACTAGCTGGGACTCTCAGAGGGAGGTCGGGGGGTGCTGCCTTGGCAGAGTTCCTGAATCACTGATCAGTGACATGACCTTCCTATCAACTAGGAATGTGACTAGGGACTGGGGAACAGCCCCACAAAAAGAGATGTTGTTAGTGTGAGTGTGTGCACACATACAAGAGAGCGCTTACAATCTCTGCAGTAGAAAGGACCTTATTAACAGTGACAATTTCAACACAGAAGTACGCAGAGATGCCACAGAAAGTGAGGCAGGGCCCAGAGATTAATCTGAAAATGTTCTCACTAGAGGCAAACCTGACCTTGGTCTGCGTCACCGAGTGCAAAGTACCGCTGAGTGTCAGGTTGACGGGAGTAACCCTGCCTTCAAAAAACTGGAGTCACAGCTATTCCAGGAGACTGTTGTTCCACATCTCAGAGAGTACGTACTGAGTGGAACCGGTGGGTGTGATCCTTCGACTTGTTCCCTTTCCCCCACTTGGAAAAATAAAAACTCCATTCCATGGTTTAGGGGAAAATCGGGGGGCTGGCCAAGAAGAGAAAGGGCTGTCACAGCAACTATGCTGAGCTGCGAGCGGTCCAGCTGGCAGTCTAGCAGACCACGTCCAAATTCCAGACTGGAAAACAGACCAGCTCGAGACGTTCTAATGGAAACTTCACAGGGAAGATCCAGCTTCACCCCGGTAGGAAGACCTCACCCAGAAAACAAATCCAAGCCGGTACTGTGAGGGACCACAAAGCAAGTGTGGAGTACGAGTCTGCTGAGCGACTGAGAGGATGGCCGAGCTGGAACAGGCCAGGAAGGCCAGGAGCAGGCAGAGAGGGGGCCTGCAGTCGCTATGAAATGCCCACAGGTGGGGGGAGCCAACAGGCAAAGCTACGGCACATGCTGGTAAGCTTTCCAAATGAATGGAATCCTTTCTCTCTTCCTAATAAAGCGGAGCAGCATGTGAAAGTGCAGGCAAGAGCAGCGAGCACTGGTTTAGAGTCAGAGCTGGGGCTTAGACTGAGGCGTGGCTTCTGCTAGACCGACGATCCCAGGCCAGTGATTTCACCCCCTAAGCCTCTCCACCTCCACAGCAGGGAAATGGGAAGGAGCTGCACCGCCTGGAAATGGCTGTTGTGACCATTAGAAATCAGCTATAGGTTAAGTAAACAGAACCTACACATTAAGTAACTGCAACTCCACCCTCAGGACACAGCTGGTGTGTGACAAACAAGGCTGATGAAATTAAGGCTTTATTGACCAAGGACGTGTGACTTCACAAGTGGCTCGCAGTATATCATGAGAATGATATACACCCCACACCCCATCCAAGAGAATGTTTCTGGGCGGTGTGTGATCTGGTAGGTTATTTTGGGTCTGGGAAAGCATAACATTTTTTCCATATAAATTAATGGTAATAGTGTTCCCAAATCCAAAAAACAAGCTACCAGATAAGAATGTTCTACTTTTGGATGAAGAGGGCAGGGGGTCTGGACTGTGGGTGAACCAACGCCATTTTATCACCCACACAGAAATCTGTCTATAACTCTTTGGGTCCTGAGTCATTAGTTTTAGAAACTAGCAAAATGTATACTTTTAAAAGATGTTATCTAGTTGCCTGGATTCAAAACTACACACAAGCACATAAACTACAGCTGGTGAGTGGAGGACCAAGCAGCAGGAGCCTGGGTTTAGCTGGCAGAAGCTGACCAAGATGCTATCTTGCATTTATCTGGAACTGAAGACTATGCAGAGTGATTGTGAAAGATACTATCTGACTTGGCCTGGCCCTACTGCTTTCGAGCTTTGTTTACCAAGTAGAAAGAAAGAAGCCTGCAACACGAGAAGTACCTAGAATTCATAAAAATTCGCGTCTGAAAATCAGAGTCTTTGCTCTGAGGATCAGAAGCATAGTCCAGATCATGGGTTTTGTTAAATTGAGGTTTAAAAAGAATCACTCTACAAGGAATAAAGCAGTTATGCTCGGCTTGGAGGGGGCTGAGGGAGGAATCAACACAATTCAAGACTACACCCTGGTGAAAGGCTCAGGGGTTCAGAATTCATTCCTTTAAATGAGTAACTTAAACTGTAACACAACGGAGACACTTCCTGTAAATATTCAAGCTGTAAGGCCACCCGATTCAACCTTTAGGAGGCAGCAGTTTCACTGCTTGGTGGTCAGGAGTGACTACACTTGCAGACAAAGCCCCAGGTAGCTGAAGACACTAAACACAGTAAGGCGTATACTTTTAAGCAGAAGATTCTATGGGGCTGGAGGAGGGAAGTGTCAGCTAAATCTGTGCACTGGGCCAATCTTATCATATGTATGGGGAGCCTACAACTCAGCCCTAGGATATAGTAACATCCTTTAATGGCGTTCTCTATGTCAGACAAAGACAGAGAAGAGCATTTTTCATGTTTCCAAAACTTCCTTTGGACTAAATTCAGAGAGCTGAGAAACAGCAGGAAACCTCTCTTTCGTTAGAGGATCTGAACCGTTTCTCTGCAAATGGAGTATTACTGCAGGGCACCCAAAGCAAAAGCATTTGTAAAAAGTGTTTCAGGACTGAGTAGTTTTTAAAAAGCAGGTCAGTAAAAATTGGTAAGGCAAACAGAGGCTTTGCGGTTAAAGCAGACTTGAGAGCCCACACAGCTGCAGAAACAGGCAAGGGGACTTCCAATTACTCCCCAGATCCCTGGAACAACACTCCCAAGAAGGAAGGCCAGTCACGCTTCAGAAATGGGGAGGCAACAGGGCACCTCCCCACGTCACATGGAGAGCGGCGAACGTGGGGTAAAAGACTCCTGACGAACCTTGAGGCATGTGCCCCGTACCATTAACAAGCAAGCTCGGAAGAGGATTTGGCTTTGTGCAGCTACTGCTGAGCTTCCTCACACATGCTCCAGGGGAGACGCAATCCCTGCCAATACTGACAAGTTGATGGTGCTCCATCTCAACTGCACAGCAGAATTGTGAAATGAATTTAAAGACTCTCTGACACCAGGTCACACCTCAGCCCAACTACATCAGAATTTCTGGGGCAGGAACCAGGCATCAGCATATTTTTAAAGTTCCCCAGTTAATTTCATCTGAAGTCAAAACTGAGAGTCAAAGGCTTAGTCCTAAATAATATAGTTTTACTAGCTTAACAAGCTTTTATCACCTGAATATGCACAGCACAGATGCCAAGACTTCACAGGTGAAATAACAGATCACAACACCGGAAGTGAACACTTACAATTAAAATCAAATACAGGTAATGTAACAAGTGCTCATTTTCAATTAGAAAACAAAGTGTCTACAAACCCAAATCACATCCTCTCTTCCTCCCATCCACTGACCACATGGTGAGGAAGGACAGACAGCTCTCCAAATGGAAGGACCAGTGATCAGAGGAAGAGTGTGGCTCCAGGAAATGGCCATTTCACAAGCAATTATTCAAGTCATTGGAAGTAGGAAAACCCCTGCTCACCTGGGCTCTTCGTAGGAGCCACAAGAGCTGCAGCATCAGGGCACGGCTCTATTGTACACCAGCTTTCTCGATTTATCTGAAGGAAAAGAAAAACAGATCAAGTTTTAGAAAATGCAATAAAGGGGGATGACTTTACAGCTACTCCTAGTATTTCCACTGTATCAACATGTCTATCTTTAACACCTCATTGCAAACTAGGCAAATTTATGTCACAATACGATCAAAGCAGGGTCTCCCCTGGTGGCGCAGTGGTTGAGCGCTGGGCTGCGAAGCTGCCCGCAGCCTCTGCAGCACCAGTTCAATCCCCGGCCACTGGCGAGGATCCCACATGCCGCGTAGACCTCTCCTGCCACGCCCGCTGCTCCCCTCAGCAGTGTACTTTGTCAGTCTGCCTGTTCTGCTCCCCGCTCTGGCTCTGGTGAATTCTCTCACCCTCCCGTGCTTCTGACTGTACCCAGTGCTTGTATAAATAAATATATCTTTAAAAAAAAAATGGAGCGTATTTAAATAAAAAAAAAGAAAAAGAAAAAATACAATCAAGGCAGTCGATACTGAATTCAGGCTGTAAAGAGACTCTTAAAGACAAACCCTGAAAGCTGATTATAGAACTGAAGTGTCCAGAGGGAAGGGGTTGGAAAAGGGGTGGGGAGAAAGAGCAAAGGGGGCACAATGAACTAAGGTGGAGGATGACGGCTGACTTCCTGGTGGGTGTGCTATGGTGGTAGCTGGGGAGGGGATTCTCCATCACCTCAATTAAAATTTAATTAATTAAAAAAATAAAGAGACTGTCAGTAAAAGTTAGGAATATAATAGCACTAAGAAAAAAGATCTGTTATGAGGAAGACCATGGGCCATGTCCAGGTTGAAGTAAAAAAGGCTAGCAGATAAATAAAATTGACCAAATGGTAAAATACATATTTGATGTTCTTGTTTGCAAGTAAAAAAAAAAAATCAAAACAATTCTTATATATTTATTCAAGAATGACTATAATGTTGGATAGCAGGTTAAGAACTTTCTGTATATCTAATTTAACCTTCACAACAGCTACAAAAATCTGTATGATCTTTATCCAAAGAATGACCAGGGTCTCCCTGGTGACGCAGTGGGTTGAGCGCCGCACTGTGAAGCTGTCCGCAGCCTCTGCAGCGCGGGTTTGATCCTGGCCGGCCAGGGGAGATATCTACATGGCGCGGCAGACCTCTCCTGTCTCGCTCGCTGCTCCCCTCAGCAGCGTATTTCAGTCAGTCTGCCTGTTCTGCTCCCTGCTCTGTCTCTGGAGAATCCTCTCACCCTCCCACACATCTGGCCTGTACCCTGGTTCTTGTATAAATAAATAAATCTTAAAAAAAAACAAAAACGAATGACCAGACTCAGAGGGGTGGCTGGGGTAATAAGTCTATGCTACTGCAAAGCATATGAAGCAGTAAATACATGCTATTAAAGCAGCTCTTAATTTAACCTTTCCAAGTCCCAACCATCTTAACATTATAATACTCTAATTAGAACAGTACAATTTTTGAAATTGTCATTTAAAAATTTTAACAGTCCTTTTTCGTAACTGATAAAGCACAGACACACAAAATCAGTGAGGAGACAGAAAATTTGAGAAACATTATCAGCGATTTGCTCTAATGGACATGCATAGAGCACTGCACTGAACCAGCAGAACACACAGTTTTCAAGAGCACATGGGATGTTTGCCAAGACAGACCACATTCTGGGGCATTAAACAATTCTCAATTTGAGGATTAAAATCATATGAAGTATGCTCTTTGGCCACAACAGTATTAAATTAGAAACCAAAACAAAAAGGTACCTGGAAAAACTTCAAATATTTAAAAACAACTTATAAAACAAACATTAAGGAAATATTTAATATTGGTTAAATAACAGGAAATATTTTGAGCTGAATAAAGACAAAAACACCATGTATAAAAATTTGTGAGAATCAGCTAAAACAGTGCTTAGAGCAAAACCTGTAACAGTAAAATGCCCAGATCAGTGAAGAAAAGTCTCAAGTCAATGATCTAAGCTCCCACTTAGAAAACAGAAACAGAGCAAGTTCAACCAAATCAAACACAATAAAGAAAATAAAGAGCAGAAATCAGTGCAATAGAAAAACAATGAAATAGAAAACAGACCAATTACATCTAGCTAGATTGGTAAAGAACACAAGAAAGTTACAAATAACCACATCAGTAATTAAAGAGAGACATCATTACAGAGCCTACAGACACGGAGAATAATAAATACTATGAACAATTTTATTGCAAAATTCAATGTTATGGAAATGTTCCATAAAAGACACAAAATATCAAAATCCACTTAACAGGCACCCAAAATGACCTATACTATTAAACACATTGAATTCATAGTTTTAAACCTTCCTGTAAGGGAAACTCCAGGTCCAATGATAAATGCTACCAAACATTTAGACAAAAAAATAATAGCAAATCTACACAAATTCAGAAAATAGAAGGAAACAATACATTTTATGAGCCTGTATCACCCTGCTTCCAAAACTAGATGAATGCATTATCAGAATACTATAAATCAGTGCCCGCAGGAAGACAGATATAAAAATCATGAACAAAATTTTAGGAAATTGAATCCAGCAAATAAAAAAAGATAAACTTATCATGATTTAGGAATTTCATCCTAGAAATGCAAGATTGTTTAGCACTTGAAAAGTCAATTTATTTACAGACCAACCCCCCCCCACCCTAATGATTATCAATAACGCAGAAAATAATTTGGAAAAATTCAACATCTATGCATGATAAAACTCACAGAACACAGGGAACTGAAGGGGAATTCATCAAACTGATAAGGGCATGGGCACCTATTAAAACAAATAAACTACTGTTAACATCACACCCAATGGTTAAAAATTAAATGCTTTCACTCTACGATCAAGAGCAGTGCAAGAATGTCCACTCTCAATTTACATTGTACAGATGGTTCTAGCCAATGCAGTAAAGCAGAAAAGGAAGTAAAATGCACAGATTTGGAAAGGAAGAATTATAACTCTTTATTTACAGATGACATGATTGAATGACTACACAGAAAATTCTGAGGAAAGCTACAAAAATGCTACTAGAATAAGTTTTGCATAGGTGCAGGATACAAAGTCAATATACCAAACCAAGCCAAACCAAACACCCAAAACAACACTAGGTCTATATATCACCAGTGAACAATTAAAAATGAAACACAAAAACTAAATACCATTTATAATCGTATCAAGGAATATAAAATAATTAGGCGTCAATTGAAGAAGATAGGAGCAAGACTTATACTTTAAATACTACAAAAAAAGTGCTGATAAGACTTAAGCTAGGCCTAATGAGAGATAATACCATATTCACAGATCAAAATACTCAGCACTGTTAACTCTCCTCAACTGATCATCATTTGATTTGAGGACTTACTAGAGAAGGTACAGGAATCAAGCCAGTACAGAGTACCAGCAGAAAGATAAATAAGATCAATGGAACAAAAGATTCCACACACAGACTTTCACAGATGAAGCCTACAGATTTTGTACAAAGATGCCAAGGAATACCAGTGAAGACAACAATGGCCTTTGAACAATCAATGTTGTAACAACTGGATGTGGAGTACAAACAAATCTCCCCCAAATCTTAAACTTATACTCTCTATAAAAATAAAGTTGAGATGCATCTAAATGTCAAAAGCTAAAACCATAAAACTTCTAGAAGAAAACATGGAGAAGCATTTTTTTTGTGTCTGGGTAAAACAAAGATTTCTTAGCATGCATGAAAAACCTGATAAATTTAACCTCATCAAAATGAACAACTTTTACTCCTCAACAGGCATTGTTAGGAAAAGAAAAGGCAAGCCACAGATGGGAGAAAATATTAAAACAACATCAATACCGGTACGCAGAATATTACAATAGGGAAAAAAAAAAAAACAACCTCTTATAATACAATACTAAGACAATTTTTTAATTTTTATTTTTTATTATTTTTTTTTTATAGAGGCATGCTTTATTTATTTATTTATTTATTTATTTTGTTTGTTTGTTTTGTTTATACATGCACTGGGTACAGTCAGAAGCGCGGGAGGGTGAGAGAATTCACCAGAGCCAGAGCGGGGAGCAGAGCAGGCAGAAGGACCGAAGTACACTGCTGAGGGGAGCAGCGGGCAGCAGGAGAGGTCTGTGCGCCATGTGGGACCCTCCTCTGGTGGCCGGGGAGCAGCTGGGGATCGAACCGGTACCGCAGAGGCTGCGGGCAGCTTCGCAACCGAGTGCTCAACCGCTGCGCCACCGGGGAGGCCCTAAGACAATTTTTTTTAAATGGGCAAATAACTCAAACATTTTTCGAAGAAGTATGAATGGCAAACATGCCTTCATAGCCCAACAGCATTAATCATCACAAAAAAGAAAATTAAAAGCACAGGGAGTAACAGTCCACATCCATTAGAATGGTTTAAATTCAAGAGTGATGATACCAAGTGTTGACAAAGCTGCAGAGCAACTGTAATACTGACCTTTGCAGGAGAATGCAAAATAGAACATTCACTTTGAGAAACAGCTTGGCAGTTTCTTATACTGTCACATGTATGTTACATACAGCACAGCAATCTTACTCATAGTGTTTACCCAAGAAAAAGAAAACTGTGTCATCACACAAAGACTTTTGTTGGAATTTTCACAGCAGCTTAATGAATGATAGTCCCCATGAGCCCAGGCTGCCATCAACTGTGATTGGACAAAGTTGGTAAATCCATATAATGCAACAGACTTACAAGGAGAGGGAACGAACTCCTGATACAAACAACCACCTGGTGGGATTTCAAGAGCATAATGCTAAGTTTAAAAAAAAAAAAGCCACATGACTACCTATTGAATGATTACATTTAAATAGTTTAGAAAGGCCAAATCAGTGCGAGAAAGCCTCTTAGTGATAAGCAGGGTCTGGAGGAAGAGGCTGACTCCAGGGGGCCAGGAGAGAACTATGTATATGGATAATAGAAATGTTCCTATCATGATAGTGGATTTTTGAAAATCACAATATCCTCCTTTTTATTAAATTATAAAATGGTTGTCAAGACACACACTTTTAGAAAGTGTTCCTCAATTCTGTTTGTGTGCAAGACATGGTTTTATTTTTTTTAAGAGATACGAATTAAGCATTGACACTTTACTCTCCTTTTTTTTAAAAAAAAAAAAAAAAGATTTAGTTAGTTATTTATACAAGCACTGGGGTACAGTCAGAAGCGGGGGAGGGTGAGAGAATTCACCAGAGCCAGAGCGGGGAGCAGAGCAGGCAGAAGGACCGAAGGACACTGCTGAGGGGAGCAGCGGGCGGCAGGAGAGGTCTGCGTGCCATGTGGGACCCTCCTCGGGTGGCCGGGGAGCAGCTTCGCAACCCAGCGCTCAACCGCTGCACCACCGGGGAGGCCACAAGACATGGTTTTAAACACAAACACAAACACAAAATTATCAACTTCTTAGTCTTCAAGTTATTCAGTAGTTACAGCTAAACTACCAAGTACAGCTATTTTATGTATAGTCAGAATTTATGGAAAATATTACAGAGACAAATGAGGAGAAAACCATAGCTATTAAACTGGTCTGAAAATTTGGTCAAATGTAGGTCACACAAACGTTTGTGAGAACTCATCAAATTATAAACTTGCACTGGTGAAGTTTTTCTGCTAATAATAAAAGCAAGAAGCCAGAGCTATGGTGCTTAATAGAAGATCATTTTGAAATTGAAGAGAAGTTAGTTTTTCTTCCTTTAATGCCCCAAAGAGGAAGAGGATATATGAATATAGCAACTGGTTAAATGATTAACAGATATAAAAAACAAAAAAATCTAACAGCACCGAAGAATGCTGAGCTGCTCTAAACCACTATGAAGTTGCCTTCTCCTCCCAGGACCTTCAGCAATTCTCAATCAGTATTTCGGGACATTGCCCTAAATTTCGATCACCTTTTTAACACCACACAAGTGATTCCATGGCTGTGAGTAAACAACATTCTTTGCTTCCACATGGAAGACACTGACAGACTCAAAGCATCTGCAGTTGCAAAAAGTGAGTTACACATTTCCCAAAATAACAGCATACTAGCATATATGTAAAATGTCTCACGAAAAAATTATAAAACTTTATTTACAAATATTTAAAGTAACACGTAATGCACGCTTAAGAACTAAATTTAAATTAAATCAAAACTCTTTAACTGAACACACCGATTTCCGAGTAACAGCAGAGAAAAACATATCAGTGTCGGGAGATAATTCTCCAGGGGCCTCTCCTGTTTCCTACGAGTGGAGGTCAAAGATCTCTTGATGTGACCATCCCTGTGAGGTGAAGAACTCTGACCTAATTTCATTTTTTCAGTTCTGCTTTTTTTTTTTTTTAAATTGAAGTAACACTGGTTTATAAGTTTATGACCTTCAGTTTTTAGCTGCACAGTGATGCCTGCATGATCAGTGACAACTAAGACCCACATCTACTATCCTGTAGTTTCTCAAACCTTAATGATGATGTACTCCTTGTTTTTGTAAGTTTGTTTTGATGAACTTCTTATCTGGTGATAATTTCAGGTCTCCAGGACAGTGACAAGTAGTCCAGGTCCTCACGTACCTCCTTCTTTGCTAGAACTCACATCCTCGCCCCCACGGCAGTGCCGGGCGGGCACCACAGCGTGCTGCTGTTAACTGCACTTCGGGCTTTATCTGAAACTTCATTATGTTTTCACTGATGTTCTTTTCTGTTCCAGGATCCACTCCAGGATACTACTTTGCATTCCGCTTATGTGTGTGTGTATACTTGCACATTTTAACATCTTTTCTGAAATACATAATTCATAAACTCTACAACTTATACCCCGAAGTGTATAATTCAGTGGCTGAGCCTATTCACAGAGTTGTGTATCCATCACCACTATTTTAGAGTATTTTCATTACACTAAAAATGCTTCTGTACACATCAGCAGCTACAATCCCCAGAATCGGAGGCACCACCTCCGCGCAGGCCGTTGCCAATCCACTTCCCGTCTCTAGGGATTTGCCTGTCCTGGACGCTTCATGTACGCGGCATTCCCATTAAGTGGTCTTCTGGGCCTGACTTCCTTCACTTACCAAAGTGTTTTTTCACTTTGATTTATTTATTCCTTATTTGCAGACATTCGAGTTGCTTTCATTTCCTGGCCGTTATGAATAATTGTATAAAAGAATATACTACGTACATTTTTGTGCGGACGTTTTCATTTCTCTTAGGTAATATACCTACAAGTGCAACTGCGGGTCATACGACAACTTTTTGCTTAATGTTCTGAGGAACTCTCAGGGTTTTTCAAAGAGGCTGGACCACATGACATTCCCACCAGCAATGCACGCATGTTTGAATTTCTCCACGCTCTTGCCAACACTTGTCCTTTAGACTGTAGCCATCCTAGCGATAAGGAGTATCTCATGTAAGTACTTCTTTCAAAATGGGAAATAGTTTTTGATCTGTTGGTTACTTTCTAGGAAGGTAGCACGAAGATAAAATGCTCCGCACCTTCTGATTTGCTTCCTTCCTTTCACTTAAATAAGGTTTTAAACACTAGCTATGTATCCAATCATTGCATCCAGTCTCAAAAACAGAGGTAGTAAGAGAACATGTCCTTAGGTGAGAGAACCTCTCATAGCTTAAGTGAGAGAGACAGGCCTTGCCCCGCATTCAGCACACAGAGGGCCCCAAAGGTGTGTGCTGACTCGGACAATGACGCCCAGTTAACAGAAATGGGAATTAGCGAATGGAATGATGCGATGACATGCTGTATTTTAAATGCTACCGACACCTCTGGCCAGGCCACAAACATTACACACAGACACAAGCCAGATAACAGCTCTGCTCTCCCACTTCAGGCAAAGCGTTGCACAATATGGCACGGGAAAGTCAGAGGTTGCCACACCCTGTAGAAGCGGAAGAATCAGAGTTTCTCCGAGGTTACCAAGAAAAAGCGGGTCCACAGTACCAAGCGCTGCAGAGAAGTCAAAAGCAAGAAGAGAAATCTATTGCTGCTAACTATTAAATACCAAACTGGGCAAGTGTGAGGTGTCTGGTGACTTTGGACAGAGCAGCTTTTACAAGAACTAACCCTGCAGAAGAGCTCATGGCACTGTGTCAAGTATGCCACCTCCATATCTTTTTTCTGCCCCATCCTCATTTTTGCGGAGGCCACACTCTCCGCGTGGCCGGATGTGGGGGCGTAGCTGTGCTGACTGTATGACACAGGCAGCTTCACCGGCTCACAAGAACAGAAGCTACTTGACAGCCAAATCACATCTTTTACCCCCGGGGTCTCCCCCAGAAGGTGGAGCAAGTGTGTGGCTCCTGGTGGAGGTTCCATGATCAACCTTTCAGTTCACTCAGCGGTTTTACAGGAGAACCGCAGGCAGCTGGGCGAGCCGCCAGGAGACTCTCTTCACTAGACCCACTACACCCAGCGAGGTGGTAGGAGGTGAAGGGACACGAAGGTACGAAAGCAGGTCGGTGAGCAACAGCACTTCTTCCCACGTCTCAGCACGGAGCAAGGACTCGACAGTGAATAACACGACGTGATGCGGGCCCTGCTGTCCCACGTGGAGGAACAGGCGCTGGGCTCCGTTTTCCTCGCCTTCTGCCCGGGACGCTCTCCCCAGGCCCAGGGTCTCCTCCTCCTGCTCCGTCTCACGACTTGACAGTTGTTTAAACAATTTTTCCTAGCAATATAAAATTGAACAAGTCTGGCAAAGCACACTTAATAGTGCCAGAGATTCGCTGCATAATAGAAGCGCGGTTTAATTTAGACAAAAATATTTAGAAAACATTGAAATGAAACAACTAAAATATGGAACAACAGGTGCCAATTTTTCAAACATTAAAATGCTGTAATGGTTTTCATCTGTCCTTGGCTTTGTCTATTTCCATGGGCCTGCATTCTCAATCACTGGGGGCTCGTTAACAGGGGCTGAGAAGGCTGGCTGCCTCTAAGCGCAAGACGCATGAGCAGACCAGACCACAGTGCAGATGCGCAGAGACCCCTCATTTGAAGGAGGCTTCACTTACAAACATAAAGGTAAAAATGTGCACTGAAAAAGAGTAAGATTTCAGGGAAAATCAAGCAGGAATTGAGTAGATATTTGCATGCCACCAGACATTTAAGAAACACAAGAACGAAGCCATTCTGAGACTAGGAGAGGCCCAGAGTTGAGAGGCTGTTGAGAACTGGGTCCTAGGCACAGGTAGGGGGATCGCCCCACCTCCCCCCATATGCAGGTATGCGCAGACATGTTCACCATGGAGGAGAAAATGAAGCCACACCCAGTAAGCCAAAGACTGCCCCAAAATGAAATCTGACCAATCACTGCTTAACAAACATTGCAGCCATCGGATCTGCACTGAAAGTTCATTTGCATTAAGCAGGACTTTTAGTGTGTACATAAGCACACCCCCCAGCGGGTTGCAGGGGCTTACAGCTCAAGTGCTTCTTGCATCTGATTTCCTGGACTGCACTCCTGAAATGCCCAGTTTGCTGTATGCAAGTGGTAACACCGTTGCTGTAACCTGACCAGACTTCTGGGTCAACACAATGCTCACAGCAGCACTATTCACAGCAGACAAAAGGTGGAGGCCGCCAAAGTATCCACTGACAGATGGAAACAGGCAGAATGTGGCACGTATAAAGAGTGGAATATTATTCAGCCTGTAAAAGAAAATCATGACCCTTGCTACAACATCGTTTCCAGAAAGCCTCAAGACATTGTGCTAAGTCAAATAAACCAGTCGCAAAGGACAAATACTGGATGATTCCACTTGTAGTAGGTACCAGAGTCCTCAGATTCAGAGATAAAAACAGAATGGTGGTTGTGACGCACTAGGGGGAGGAAGGAATGGGCAGTCACCATTTAATGAATACAGAATCTGTTTGCCAAGATGAAAGTCCTGGAGATGGACAGTCATGATGGCTGCCCAACAACGTGCCTGTGACTTCATGCCACTGGACTGGAAGCCTGGTTGTGGCAAAGCTCGTTCTACACATATATACTCTGATCACATAAAAAAGAACTGCAAAAATAGAATAAAAAACAAATAGAATGAGTGTGCAGCTGTTAGAGAAGCAAGCTTGCTTGCTCAGAGGAAAGTCTCAGGCAGCCCACGTAGCCAGAGGCACAGCTGGTAATCCGGGCCAGATGCTACCAATCATGGGCAATGCCATTACCCGGAGGATGGAGCCCACATGCATGTAGCGTGGAAAGAACGTCCAAACACGTATCAGCGCTTTCAGCCACATCCTGCGCAGTGACAGCAACACTACCCATGTCATATTCTTGTGTCAAAAGTAGCAAGCCTACATAAAAGTTGCTTAAGAAATCTAAATTGGAGGACAGAAACCGCCCCCCACCTCCGTCCTGTTTCAGAATCACTGATGTGACACCTGAGTTTGCCCTCATCATGATTCTAGTTTTCAGTGCTTCCCTGTTTCTTTCTCACTCACCCAAGACAGCGTAAAGGCCACACGATGTGGCTCCATCTGAAACAATTTCAGTGTGTGATACTGGCCAGACACTACGCTGGGCCCTGAGGACGTTACATGGCAACACCTCTCTTCTGCGCGCCAGAGGGCGGCCTCCAAGATGAGGTTTTCACGTCAGTGGATGATAAGCTGATTCTTACACTATCAATGTTCTTCTCAGCCAGCTCTGAAACTAGGCTTGACCAAAGATTCTAATCACCAGCAGAATTCGGAGGCAGAACAGAAAGCAAGAAGAGAGTTGAGACTGCTAAGAATTTCATAAGTTTTAAGACAAATGGAGAGGCGGAGTATGAGCCCCTCTGTCCAGATTTTCCCCGAAGAAATTTTTGAGTTACCAGCAAAATTCAGGATTAGTAACTGACTGAATGGTAGGAGAGAGCACAGCCTAAGATAACTCAGAAATTCTTTTTAGCAAGGAGGTGAAATGAAGAAAATAAACTCCATGCCCACGTTTTTCAGAGGAGTAAGTTACCAAAATCCACCTTCTTCTGGTTCTGACCCCACTGAAGACTCTTCTGCTAAAACACAAGCTCAGTCCTTTGTCGACAGTCTCTGAGATAACCAGATAATGGACACTACGAGCAGCCGACATGCAAAAAACTCTGGCGAGTCACAGCGCATATGCAACATGGGATAACAGGAGTTAGTTACTGCAGAAGACATGCCAACCCGCCCAGCTAATTTCTCATTCCTGCTACAAAGCTTGGGGCCCGTTGTGATTATCGAGGCCACGCCCACGTAATGTTCCCATCAGTCTGAAAATAGAGCTGTACATATTTTCAGTGGCGAGAGAACGGCCTTTTATTTTAGGCGGTGTTTCTGCTACTGTTTATATCCGAACATCCTAATAGTTCGGCTCATGGTTACACCCAGCCTTCCCAGTCATTGGCCCTATTTACTTCCTTTGCAACCGTCTTACCAGATCGACTCAGAGATAAAGGGCTGAACAACGGGAAGCAAAGCCCTACCATCCGGACATGGAAGCCAACACTTGAGTCAAAATCTTTTCGGGGAATCAGAGACTATAGCTGACCAGATATGTTAGTTGCCCTCAATCCTGCACCTCCTGTATCTTTTGTCTGATGCGATGCAGAACTGTCTTAGAAAGCAAGCGAACTTTCAAAGGATGTATATTCCTCTGTGAAATGATACCAGAGTTAAAGACACACCCCTGAGATAGAGGCATGAGGTCACCAGACCCGCCCAGACACTACGGATAAAGAGGGGGTTGTTCTCCTCTGCAAATATTTTCACTGAATACACTCAAAACATGGTGGTAAATCTTTTAACCATTCATCTGAAACTCTAAATTACTAGTTAGGAGGGATGGTCTCAATAAATGATCAGTAACATGAAGAATTATGGTCACTGTCAGTAGGCAAAAATTATAAAATGAGTTAACCAGAAGCGGCCCCTGGATCAGAATCAATTTAAATCAGCAGTTAACCCTAAATTCCCACTCCGGTTTTGCGTGCAGCTTCAAGTACGTGCTGTCCTCTTGCGTTAGGAGCAGTCTCAGGGTTGTTCAACATGAGTCGGCTACAGAACTGTAGTAAGCGGAGGATCTTATTCACCAACCTGGGAGGTCAACACAAGCTTTTTGAAGGATGCTGTGAGAAGAGCAGGATGATACCTCAGGGTGTCTGCCAACAAACTTCTACCCCGCCCCATGTTGAACACGTGATACACTGCCAGCGACCACTCATCCTAAGAGCGACAGGCCACACACGCACGTGGGCAGGGGGTGAAAAGAGGAATGTCACACAGGGAGGGTGTGTATGGGCACGCCGGGCTGGGGATGGAGGGGTGTGATCAAGGAATGCCATCAAGTTACAGCTTGTATTTAGAAAACTTCGCATTAAGGTAAGATACAAGAGCTGGTGTGAGGATAAAGGGCACTAGACGCAGCCGGAGGGAAAGTCAGGTGCGGAAGGGCTACCATGGCAACGACTATATAGAATTGAAAGTGCAAACAGGCCAGAGTGCAAAGTCCATGAAAGTGTGGGGACCTGACACGGAATGAGGACTCTGAAGCTAATCTGCAGTGAATTCTCAGCATGCCCCTGGCCTTACAGGGCTAGGGCTGTAAAGGTAGACAGCAAAGTGATGGTTTTTGTATATTTCTATACGTCATTTCTTTGTCTTCTACCAACTTAATCAGTGTATTCTATAGTTTAGATATGATGCTTACAAATCTTAAAAGACGAACTCATTCAACGAACAAATACTACTGAGCATTCCGTTTGAATCGGGACATTGTTCTGAGTACTTGGATATATTTAGTGAAAAGATGAAAAAAATGACAACTGCCATAGTACAAAAATTCTAACTTCCACAGATGTAAGGAGTGAGAAGATAGACACAGTCACTTGAAAACTGAACCGGCATAGACACCAAATACAATTATTTTTCTTGAGACATGATTAAATATCCTGAAACTCAAAATGGAAGCCAGCTGGAGAACACTTATGCATGACTGAAAAACCTGCGAGCAAAATCTGCTAAAATGGGCACGACAAAACAATGTGTATGAGATCAAGCACCCGTGTGAAGTCCTGTAGAAGGTATTCCTGCACCGGGAATGAAGTAACCAGGAGAACTTCTCAGACTCTTTCCAATATGAAAAGACTAAGACAGAAAAACAACATGAACATGCAAGTTAAAACGGATACACCTAGTCACGTAATGAAAGGTCGACTCCAAGGGAAAGTCTCAGGGAGCAAGAAGAAACACAGACCTCGGATACAATCAGACCCGGGGCTACGTTCTACCACTGAAATACAGGGCCCGCGAGGCCTTTGGAAATGACCATCCAAGCCTGTTTTTCCGTATGTAAAATGAGACCGGCAGCAGGAAGGTAAAAATCAAAACAGCGGTATCCTATACCCAACCCCTTCTTCCACCTCAGACCACAAAACCACTCTACAGTGCCTGGACTACGATCAGGCACCCTCATTGGGCCCACGCTGCCAGAATGGTCTTTAAAAACACAAATCAGAAGTAAAGCAGCCAAAGAAAGCAAACTGCTCACCAGGCTGTCAGGCCTGCTCTCCTAGGCCCCTGGGGATGGCTACCACACCACCAGGGCTCCGGCCGCCCAGCCACAATGGCTGTGAGCGCCCCCCCTTCATCAGCATCCCTAGAGCACCCTGCCATCAGCACCTTTTCATCCTCTGGAGATCAGTTTTTTAAATGTCAGCATCAGAGACAGAGCTTCGATCGAGAACAGGCCTCCCATGTCCGCTATTTGGCACACGGCTTGCATCTCACATTACGTGTAACACCTTCCGAGAACCGTGCAGCCTGCGCACCATGCCCGGCACCCTACAGGCCATCACTGGTTTTAATGCAGAGGTCTCAGTGATGCACCCCTCTTTTTTATCACCAGAGTGAAAAAACCTGCGGCAAACTTACCTACTCACTGAAACTGAAAACCTGGGTCTTTTCGGAACTTGGTGTCTATTTGTAATCAGTGCGTATTTTCTGAGAAGTGAAGTTTTTCTCTACTGAAAGTCTTTCATTAAGTATTACGTAGTAGGTAGAATGGTAAAGAAACAGAACATAAACCGAGGTTCATTTGAAAATCAAATGGCATCTTTATTAGCTGTGACTTTGTGGCAGGGGATCCCGTCTATGTCACTCAAGTTCTCGGACTGTCTTCACCGTGGTTCAAGAGAAACCTCAGGCCTTTCATATGAAAATGGGGGAAACAGCTGCTGCCTGACAGGCCGGTCTCCAGTGAGATCATGCACGTGGAAGTGTCTGGTTCAAGCTGTCAAGCAGAAGCCTGGGCTGAACTTAGCCCCCCGCGAAGGCCGAGGCCCGGCCGAGGTCTGCACACCCAGCACTGTCCTACGCGGGCAGAAAGCCCGTGAGACCTACACCAGGACGTTCTACCTTCCTCAACTCCCTTTCCCTCCCTCACAGGTAAAATCAGAAAGAGCTGAGCAAATAACGGTCCTAAACGACGAGGCTCTCCTCAATATATGCAATCAAAGTGTTGACTATCACTGTGATTTCAGAGGAAAAAATCCCATTTCGGAGACAAGTTCAAGATGGCTCCAGCCGTGGCCTCGCTGTCCATGGGGCCCCGAGCAAGCTGGCGGGATGACGACGCCGCCCCCACAGGTCACCGCTCCTCCGCGGCCTCGTCCAGCGTAGGATTTTGCTGGTTTCTGGGTCGAGCCTTCTGAGCCCATGTCTTGGCCTCGACTGAGCAATAAGAAAAATGAGGGCGTCCGAAGCAACACGTGAAGTGACCAGTCGGTACCTCAGCTGCACGCTTTCCTCGACCAGGGCAAGACAGCATCCCTCTGTCAGACACCCCCCAACTGGACACCCTCCCAAGTTCACCTACTGAGGTTCTTCTAGCATGGGAAGCACTTGGCTGGCTTCCAGTTTCCCCTGCTTTTTCCAGAAAACCGCTAAACTTCCAAAAAGCGCTCCTTGAGTTGTCCAACATTCCCAGACTCACTGCCTTCTTGCGGCTGGAGGAGTTCCGATTAATTTTAGATTTAAGGATGCCTTCTGTGAGCAATTCGTTTTCCGGAGTCTCCGCCCTATCCTGCTCAGACACCCCCATCACTAGCGCCTGGAAAATAAACACACTCAGCTATCAACAGAGGCCGAGCTCGGGCTGAAAGGCTGCCAAGCCAAGCGAAAGGGTGGCTGTGCCACGTTAATAGAGAGAGCGGTTAGAGACCCTCCGAAGGAAATAAAAACGTGTACCTTTGTCTCCAAGACTCGCCGATGAGAGAGCAGAGAAACAACACGCAGAGAAGACCCAGACAAAAGACAGAGACCATGGGACAGCGGCAGAGAGACACACACCCAGTCGGATGGGGCCTGGGGCGGAGGGCAGGGCAGGGAGAGTGGGGCAGACATGTCAGGCAGGAGCGCCTCGAAGGCGGGCTTCTTCCTCTGTGACTTCAAGACTATGAGGTTCTACCGAGCGTAACAGCGCGTTTAAGCAAAATGTCACTTAAAGGACAATGGCTCAATGCTGTTCTCCAGCCTCCATTGTTTCCATTCAGACATTCCTTTAAGACCCTGAAGATCACCAACCCAACCCCCCCCTCCCCACTGTCCACATGTGCTGCTCAGTCCTTCTCCCGCAGCAGCCAGGCCCCGGGGCGTGGGCGCAGCCCCACAGCCGCGTGGTGTCCGAGGCGGGGCCCCTTACCTTCAGCAACACCACGTCCACAGTCCTGTCCACCTTGGAGATGTCACACAGGCTGTAGCGCCTCTTGTGCCGCTCATACATGTTGTCCAGAGGCAGGAGAGGGGACAAAATGCAGGAGATGTGCCCACTGCTAATCTGGGGGAACGGTGCGCTCCCCACGAGTCGAGTCCCGAGTTTCTCAGGGCGAGTTGGAGAAGGTCTGTGCCTTCTAGAGGCCTCTCTCCATAAAACCCTCACAGGGGCAAAACGAGCTAAAAAGAAGCCAAGCAGAATCCAATTCCCTGAACCGACTGAGAACTTTCTGGCCACTTGCGAGCACCGCGATGATGAATTTATAATTCATAACACAAACAGTCAGAGCCTCCACTGCTACACTTTGTGCAGATCTTGACTGAAGCAGAAGCACGCAGCCTTTCCACCGCCGGCAACAACTCCAGGAGAAAAATTAATGAACCGGCTGAGCATGATGGCCGACCTAGGTGGGGGGAAAAACCCGCAAGAGGCAACAGAAATCCACTATGCACTTTGTCAGGAAAAGAGGAAAAAAAAAAAAAGGGAAGATACCTCTGCTTCAAAGAGAGGACAGGAAAAAATGCTCATTGAAATCCGTTTTCTCCATTAAAAAAAAAAAGGGAAGGAAAATCAATTTTCCTTTATAGAAAAAAAAAAAAAAAAAGTCGCCGCCTGGAGAGTCTGTTGCAAGTCGGGGCTGTGGCGTCTGTCTCTGGCTCACCAGGCAGCGGGGCTCGGTTCTGATTTAAGTGGAAAATGTCTAATGACAGCAGAGTAAGAGGAGGGAAAAAAAAAAAAGACGACTCCTCCGGCCTGCTCCCTCCCACCCCTCCTGGGCCGGCCGGTCCCGCCCCGCAGAGCAGAGCAGAGCGTCACTATTTGCCCTTTCAGCGCGGCACCAGCAGCCTCGGAGGGCTGGAAACCTAATTGCAGTGGTGGGAACATGATTCATCCCGAGATGAAAAGAGGAAAACAAGGCTTCCTTCTCCAGCCCGCTTCCTCCTCCTCCTCCTCTCGCCGCGGCCTGTGAAAACGGCTCTGTCCCCCCTCGGGGAGCCTGGTGTCGGGGCGGGCGGTGACGGAAGGAGGGGTGTCAGCCTGAAGGCCGCGAGCAAGTGCAACACACTCATCTATTCCACGAAGCCCCGAAAATTGAAACTACCGCAGGCGCACACGGCTGCTCCTGCCAAGCGCAGCCCAGTGATTTCATAGGAGAAAAATGTTACCCGACGATGTCAGGGCCCTCTGTCTCCAGGACCGCGAGGGACGGCGAAAGTGTCTGAAGGGTCCGGAGGTCGTCAAGAGCCCAGGATGGTCGCCCGCAGGCCTGACGGAGGGTCCCAGGGGTCCCCGGCGCCACTGCATCCCCTCGGCCCCTACCCTGCACTCCCAGGCACCCAGAGTCCTCTGGGCACACAGCTCTCACCGTGCTGGGAACGCTGGGGTGGGAGGGGTCAGGAGGAAGAGGAGGAGGAACTGAGGGAAGCGCAAAGCGGGGAATGTGCGGAGAAGGGGAAAAATAAAAAGCCCCATCTTCAACTCCTGGGCCCAGGGGAGCCCTGGGCTCGTCCCGGAGCATGTGAATCAGGCAAGGAGTAAGAGACTGGAAACCTCCATGTCTGTCTACACTGCAACCCGAATCGGTGACGAGATTTTCCACATTCTAGAAAAGTGAAGTCGGTCCAAGGCGTCAAAGCTTGCCCGGGCCAGGGTCCCAGAGGCCAGCCAGCTCCCGGGAACCCAAGCAGCAAGCTCTGCCACTACTCAGGCCCCCTCTTGTCTCAGTGATCCCCGCCAAGCCTCTGACCCCGCGCCCCACTGTCCCACCAGAGGCATGAAGACAGATGCCCCCGGCCGTGGCTCTGCGGGGTCCCTGACAGGTAGAGCGAGGCGGACGCTGCCTTTCATTAGAAGGAAGAGAGCAAGCAGCAGAGACGAGATGATTAGAGAGAGACTAAAAGGTTGTAAATGAAAGCCCCACTCAGGCTAACCCCTAGGATGGAAACCTGGCCGGGGGGTGACAAACATTTTTTAACGACGTGGTCCAGGGTACAAACCGAAAGACCCTTAGGATTTCGTGTACGGAAAAACGAGCGGTTTATTATCTTTTCTGTATGAATTTTCACCAAGCTGCCATTTAGAGGGCTCCCTCCCCTCCCCAAGAACACAGAGCTGCCCCCCACCCCCAACATGGTTTATCCCTTACTGCCGCTCCCTTCTGTTTTAATCAGAATCAAATGTTTTCCTGCTTCCAAGGTTCCCAGGCATCTCCCCGGGGACCAGAGATGCTTTAATCACCAGGGTCTGTCTACTCCCAGCCTTGCCTCGCTGTAGGCTTAAACGCAGAGACTCTATATTGGTGTAACAGATTTTTTCTGCCTTGTAGTAGAGGCAAACAAAAGAATAAAAAGGTCTCTGTCCTCAGAAAGTTTATATAATTAGAGAGAAACCAGCTTCAAAATAATACCATTGTGAAAATGGCCCAGATTGAGACATAAAGGATTAATTTTCTTATCGCTGATGATCTGCTGGCTTTTGGCTAGAGGCTGGAAATCTATTTCCTACTCTTTCTGCACACACAAACATATTAAGAGGATCTGGAGTCACCCTTCTGTATTCTGAGCCTTCTTGGAGAACAAATGTTCTGGGTGGGGAACAAAGAGTCTGCTTTAGCTCTCCCCCGCCCCACCCCGCCCAGCACTCCCCAAATGAAGGCGGAATCCACAGCCTGTGCTTTTGCTGCTGATGCGACAATTCCAAGTTTTTATCAAAAACATCTGGAACCACTGAACAGTTCCTCTGTTAGGATCCTGAAACACAGCAACCAATCATTTCATATCCAAACCAGAGCTGAGAGTGACGAATTTTCATTTGGAGAATAGTCCCCCTCCTCTCCTTTAACTTTGGGAACATACAGTCAAATGGTTTATTGACTCCAACAGTAGGAGTCATTTACAAGACACCAATCTTGTAACTATTTCCCCTTTCTCTTTATCTTCCATCCCATTCACACCACAGCCAGGGGCCCCAAATTCTTCAAGAGAAGCAACCAGTGCTTTTAGTCTGTCCATACGATAGGAGCAACAGGCATGCTTAAAAGATTCCAGAAGGTACAGTGTAAAACTCTTATGCATTTTAACTTCACTGCAGCATTTGAGAATTAAACTTTCTTTCCCTTTACTGAATCACAGGCTCTAATCCCTTGGCCAAATTATTTAAGCATTCTTACAAGGGACTTGCATTTGGCTTGTTCTGCTGAGGACAGGGCCCTGTTCAAAGCCCCACAGCAGTTTCTGAACCAGGACACCACCTCGTGGGTGTGCTAAAGAGCTAAGCAGTAAGCTGGTGGACGGAGGGGTGGTCCCCTGCCGCTCAAGATTTTTATCTGTAACCCCAAAGGAAACACAAAGTAGCAGCATGTGATCAAGCACTGGCTAAAGACCACTAGCTAAACACCCACCAAGGACCCATCGAGTCCACAGACAACCCAAAGTAGCAGAGTGAAGGTCAAGGGTTCCCTGTACACTCAGGTGTGCCACCATCCAAGCAGCGCCCTTGGACAGTCGGTCTGCCTGACCTAGAGAACTGCACAGGGAGATTGGACAACAGGTCACACCTGAAGTTCCTTCTTGATCTGACATTGTCAACCTCAAAGACAAGGAGATCTTTATCGCCTGCCACAGAGCTCACAGGTTGCAGGCAGATTCAGAGGAGAGGAGAAAACTCATAATTTGTAGACGCAGCATAGTCTCAAAACCTGTTGACACAGTATATTCTTAGATAATTGCATTTTCCACCTCTACTTTTTACATGAAATGAGAAGGAAAGGTCTACCCCAGACAACACTGCATTAATCCATGATTTCATTAACTTAGAAACAGTGAGTCACCCGGAGTCACACATGTGTTGGTGGCAAGATGGACTAGAAAACAGACAAAGCATTTAGCTGCCACTTGAGCAATTCCAGTTACTCTGAAAAACAGCCTGCTCCAAATAAGATGGTCAAGGATTCGAGAGAAGGAAATCACTTACAAAGACTGACGGGGCATTTTTCCATCTAGGATTTCCTTTTAAATTTCAATTGAGGTGTCTAAACAGAACAGGCCCAGGAGAGGGAGACCTTCTACTCCACCTCCCGGCTTCCAGGCATTCCTCTGACTCACACTTCAGGGGTTCCAGGAAGGTTAAGAGCAAAGAGAAAGGCCTGAAGGGCAACAGACAGTAACCCTCAAATTAGCAGCGGGCTGCAGCCAGCAGCACCTCTCCTCAGACAGCCTCCTGGAGGCAGAAAGCTGTATCGACGGCAAAAGAAGTCAACATGGAAGGGTGTAAGAAAAAACAAAGTTTTAAAGACGCCTCCTCCCAGGTTTGGGCTCCTCACAGGAAGCACCTCGTGGTGTCTACCACAAGCACACAAGTGATAAATTTTACTAAAAGGTCCAACCCAACCTCTTAAGTGAAGAAAGGTGGGGGGGAAAGGGAGGTGGCAGGCTCAGAATTTTAGTTGCAAAGTAGGACAGCTGGAGCTCTGGGACAAGTCTTCTGGGGCAGCATTTCTCAGTGACCCTCTCTGAGGTCTTCCTGCTTATTAGGCGGGTCCACGTGTGCCGTCTCGCTGATTTCTCATAAAAGTCTGTCAGTACACGTCAGCTGCACCGGGTCACAAAGCTGAGGAGGAGTTTGCGTTAAACTCAGTCCTGGAAATCTGTTTTTCTTCCCAGGCCACCACATCTTATTCTGCCACTAGGGTAATGCCCTACATTAAAAGAAATGCAACTATCATGGAAAAAATACAAATGAACATTTGAGAAAAGAAGACTCCGAATTCCTTACCCATATTCATCAATAATTTTGTTTGCTTTTCTATAAATTCCAAGGATAGAAAAAGGTGTTATTTTGTTCAATTAAAAATCTGAGAGTCAAAATTTTATAAAGTACAGGCAGCAAGTGTGCCGTCACCTTAAACAGACTCGATACCGTGGTCAGCGTTTTAATACGTGACCCTTCAATTTTTTAACAGCTTCTTACTACAGTAGTGTGCTCCGAAACTCAGAATGAGCTCATCCAACGCGCAGCCTAGGAGTTCGGGACACTGACAGCCGCTGTCCAGGTCGTCTTTAGAACCAAAGGGTATGCTGACCTCCTAGTTTCTCTCTTTGGATCGGCCATTTCTTATGGCAGGTTTCTGAATCCTTGAAGAGGTCCATCGCCATGTCACGCCGCCCTCCTGAAAGCGGCTCTTCTGGATCAGGACCCCACAACTGTGCCGCCTGCAGCAGCGCACCCTCTGGGGGCTCCCCAGGCAGTGTTCTCCCCGTGATGTGGGGGCACCCAGAACAAAATCCTCTGAAGCCACATGCCCCGGGAGAAGCAAGCACGAACAGCACACTGCGGGGAGGAGGTAAGCTGGTGGTGAAACGGTCTCACTTCTCGTGACTTTTCTTCAGTTTGACATGATCTTCTGGCCTTAAAACCCACTTTTCATCATTTCCCTACTACATTCATCATTTCATCATTTCCCTATTACATTTTCTACTTCATTTTGTTATTTTAGCTCACAACGAGCATCCTGAGGTGGGTTCTGTCTCTGAAACAGCAGCTGTTCCTGCCCTCTGTGTGTCCTCCACAAGCCTGGGGAGCCAGGCTAACACGGCTGGCGGCGCGGAGGCGTCCGGCCGAAGCCCCCCTGGACGGCAGTCCATCTGTCTGCCGGCACGCCCGCGAAGACGCCATTCCATCAGCAACAAAGCCAACTCAAGCCCGAGTCAGGTTTCACCTTCCCGAAGATGTGGAGCCACCTGTCCTATTTCTTGCTGCCACCCACACCCTGGATGGAGGGCATTCTCCCGGGCACCTGCGCGGGGACCCCGACGGCGGAGACACGGACACCACGCTGCTTCCTCCTGTTCGATACCTGCTTCTCCGAAAGGGTATTTCACACCAGATCCCACAGATCTCACTGCTCATCAACTGCAAGCCGTGTTTACTATTTTTAATCTTTCAGCAACACTTATTTTTAGCATGACCACAACAGTACCCTGCAAGTCAGCGCGGCGCTGACAAAGACAAAGCAAAGGTTACTCCGATTTTCCCGTCGTAGTGGTGCGACCCTGCTCACGCGGGGAAATCGTACCAACTTCAGGAAGCCTGGAAGCACCAGCTGCTGGCTGCGTAAACAACTGAGTGACAGCGCCCCCTCCCATGGGTCCTGGTCAGCAGAACTATATTACGCAGAGTCCACTTAAACGAATCCTTATCCTGTCCCTATTTTCACACCCAAATAGTTTGCACAGACATTTACACATGCAAACAGCACGAGATTCAGACTAACCTTTTGGCCATTATTGCATGTTAGATAGCAATCCAGACCTTGAAAAATATTTTACTTTTCACTTAAATAATTTCTAGGCAGCTTTACTGAGGTAAACGGACATGCAGTAGATGACCCCTAACTCAAGTGTACTAGAGATTTTGTAAACACTTTGTTTTTAAATTGAATTTTCCAATTTTCCCAAAGATTGTGGATTTTACATGAGCATCTTCAATATCTGAAATGGCCAAGAATGTTAAAAATGGTACATTTAATAACAGCAACAATTTAAGCCAAGACCTTTCACGCTGTGATTGTATCCTACAACTTTATGTCACTGTCCTAAATCTTCAACAAGCTTCTCATTACATGAAGTTAGTTCAATTTTTAGAAAACATATTGAGAGCCTACACTTGCACTGCAGACACAGCACGACAGACATTAAGCAGTGGGTGAGAAATGTCAGAATAGAGGAATCACAACAACATTCTGCTTTAAGTTGAAACATACTCTAAGGCTGCAGAAAGGCCTACTGAGGAAATGCTGACCAGTCAGAGACCTGACGGGCAGCAGGAATACACCTGGCAAAAGGTGGTGTGTGTAAAGAGGTGCAGGAGGCAGGGAAGGAAACCAGAAACTGATTTTGTGTACAGGGTCAGCCAGAGGCCTGAGGCCCAGGGGAAGACAGGTGAGTTCCAGATGAACATGCTACTTCTATTTGGAAGAGTGAATCCCAGCAATAGGAAAAGCCATGGAAGGGCTGCTAGAAAGGGAAAAGCATAATTCACTCTGCATTAAAAAAAAAAAAAAAAAAACCTATTTTTACTAGAACACACTGGACTGGAAAGCACAAGAGTGGAGGCAGTGGGATTAGTTACAATATTGGTAGAGAAGCTGAATGGAGGTGAAGGCAGCTGGGAGTCCGGTGATGGAAGTGAGGATCGTGAACAGAAACCCACAGCCTGAGCTGTCAACAGTAACAGGCAGTGGGTATGGGAGGGTGAGGGCAAGAAGTGGCCGGTGCGACTAGGCTTCTGCCCTGGGCAACAGACAGATGGCGGCGGCTGGCGCACAAGCAGGCAGTGGAGAGAGGAGAGCATGAGCCGGGTTTCGCACAGGGGGAGTTCGCGAGTGACCTCGGTGCACCCCAGCAGAGCCACGGCAGCAGATGGACACGAGCACCCAGATCTGGAGATCAACACGCAAAGGAAACTGAAAGGGAACAACACTGTGAAGAAAGGTTGGCCACCAGTGCCAAGTGCTGTCACCGGGTCACACAGATACAGGACCTGGATCTCGCTGTGTAAAAGCTCCGTGGGGCTGGTGAGGGCAGTTCTGGTGTGTGCTGTGTGGTGCAGCGATGAAGGCTGGAGGCTAAGACTGTAACCACGTTGTGAGAAAGGTATAAGCACTGACTGTATACTCAACTGTTTCTAATTTTCTTCTCATACGTTTTCTCTTTAGAAAATGCGTCAGCGACAGCACTTTCATAATGGCTGCTCGAGGACTGCCAGCCTGGTAACAAATACCTTCGCTTGTAAAAAGAACTTTCTGAAAACCAAATGCAGCATTAACAGAGAAAGGGAACCACTAACACGCACCGAGATCCACGCAGCATGTCTGTCTGTCCTTGTCATGTTTCAATCCTTTCCAGGAGATCTCATCAGAGACAAAAAGGGAACACTTGAGTGCCCTTCCTGCCATCTTGGTCAGGAAATGCAGGCGGAAGCAGGGTGACAAGAGTGTTGCAGCAAGGAAGTGGGAAAAGAACGGAACAGCCCACAAGAAACTCCCTTTCCACATGATCATCTATGGAAATAAGAACAAACCTCACCTATAAAACAAAGGCAGTGAGGTCAGGGGGAACAACACTGACAGGCTGACCAGAATTTCCTAATGGGATTTTGTCATCACCAGCACATCATGGCCAGCGAGCGCTAAACTACAGTGAGCATCGGCTAACGAGCCAGTCAACAAATAATCTAACGTCTGCAGTAGCTTCAGTGTTCTGTAAGACGGCTGTGAGAGACATAAAGGAGGGCGAGCCGTGTCTGGGTCTTAAGGAAACACAGCAGGGGTAATGGCATGAAATTACAGGATGGCCTGGGGGATGCAATGCAGAATTTCAGCAACAGGGAAGGAGGCGCTCTGGTGCTCTGACTAGGAGGAACAGTGTCATGAAGCTCGTGGCTTAACAGGAAGGGAAGGAAAGCGTATGGAAGGGAGGGGGCCTGGGCAGAGCGAGCGAAGGTGCAGGTGTTGAGGAGGGCAGGTGTGACAGAGGACCGGCAAGCTGTCTAGGTAATACTGTGGTGCGGGCGTGCTACGACTCTGCCCTGGAAACCATTAACGGCCTAGGTTATAGAAGCACACGACGTCATGGTAGGAGGCTGAGATTCTTCAGAGGAGTTGCAAAGCTTGTGGTGGTGTTGAGGAAGAGAGAAGAAAAACCTTTCGTCCTGGGGCATCTATAATCTCCCTTGCCCAGGCACCACGCCGCTCCAGGATCCTCATCCTAGCTCACTTGCTACTATTCCTCAAGACCTATGGCTGGGCTCTCAGAGTTCCACAGTCAGACCGTGGTTCTTTACTGCAGTGACGCCGGCTCTTAGCTTTGGGAATTCCCAACCTTAGCCAAAATCCACCCTTCATTCAAGTTCCTCTCCCCACCCTTTCTTTAGCTCTGCCCTTTGAACCGTGACGGTCACTGCACACTGATGCTCTCGCTACAGGGTGTCTGCCCGGTGACGGTCCTTGACACTGGTCGACTCCAAGGACGTGGAGAGTCCCTAACTGGTGGCAGCATCTTCCTGAACTTCCCCACAGAAAATGACCCCCCACGTCCAAAGGCTAGATGACCGAAAGGTTATGTACTCATTTATCACCACAAACACAGTCCTTAGATGCATCCACCGGTGAACCAGGCTTAGTTATTAAACCATGAGAAAAGGTTTTGTCCGTGTTGACACACACAAACGGTGAGTGGTCTAAGAGAACTTCTGAATCCTGGGCAGAAATGAGAACTCATGCTCAAAATAACTAAAGTCTTAGGAAAAACCTGAACCCCATATTAAAATGGAAATGTATTACTTGAGGAAATTCCTCGCCTACTCTTCTTACTTTTCATTTCACAGCACAGAGACGAACTCAAGCACAGTCATTCAGACAAACCAAGGAGTGATTCAGCGTCCCGTGGAAACCTCCCTCATCCCTCCAAGCACAAACACCACTCGACTGTCACGTCTGCCAAAAAGAAGCAGAGGTTTAAGACCACCTGCTCTTTTTATCAATTGTCCATAAAAGAAAAATAGAAAAGTCTGTCGTTAAAAAAAAACTCTACTTTTCAAAACCGCTGCCATGTTATCTACTGATGCCCAATAGTAAAATCCCGTCTCACTCATTCGGGGAATACTATTTAGAGCTTGTATTTGATAATTTTATTCTATGCGAGCAGATTATCTAAATATCCTGAAAAATTTAAGGAAGTACAACAAAACCTTGTTTTACCTCAGATTAAATTGCCAGAATGTGTTTTGGAAGGGCTGTCACCCCACAACGTGTTTAGAGGGGAGGTGGGGCACTCAGATGCCCCTGCACTTAAACAGGCTCAAGTGGAGGTGCCCCCACAGTGCACTGAGGAAGGGGTGATGGCACTTAAAGACTCTCTGTGGTTAAGACGGTGGGCGCTGGGGCCCTGGGCATGTCCCGTCATCTTTCGGTCCCTCAGCTGCTCCCCTGTAAAATGGGGAGAAGGGCTGTAGGCAGCGTCCGTGAATTAATACACACGTTTGGTGTATAGTGCTGGTGGCATATGAATTACTATACTATTATTATAACGTTGCCTTAATTTTTTTAAAGAGGTATTTACATCCTCCCCCGAGAGAGCCCACAAGGTAACACCAGACAGCTGATCAATTCTGACACAGGAGAACTGAAAGAATTAAGCAGCTGGCTCTGAGGGAGACCACCTTGTTCCCTCTGAAAGTACCTTCATCATGGGACAAGACCGCGGGCTGGGGGTGGGGTGGAGAATTGAGTGTTCTGGTCTCTAGCAAGTAAAGAAAGTAAGAAACTTGCCCAGAAGCTAAGGCGAGAGGAGCTACTGAGTGTCTGAACCCCACGCTGCTTTGTGGAGAAGCAGTTCTCTTAAAAGGTCGAGACAGGACTGGGAACGCAGAGGGCAGAGCTACAGTTTTGAGGGAAAAGAGAAAAAAGGCCTCAACTGAGGCAAAGGGAAAGAAGCAAAGACGGATATTTATAGATTTTTCCTGGCTAACCCCCAAGTGCCTAATTTGGACTCAACGTAAAGTGTCCCTGAGCAATCCTTAGTCAGACGGCTGACGCGCCCACGTGACCCACTGGGATAAAGAGCGCTGGCTCGGAGAGGTGACGCTGGGAGCACAGCCTGCACCGCCATCTCCCCGGCTGCTTCTCTTACCTTCCCTGTAGGTCTCAGTCTCTGCCTTTCCAGCAGCCTGCCTCTGTCCGTCCCCGGTCCTTGTTTCCTCCCCGAGGAAGAGAAACTGGTCGGGCCGCTCCGTCTCCTCCAAATGCTGTCCACGCTGCTGTCACTGAGCACCCCGGTGATAGGTGGGCCCACCCTTCCCTTGACCGTGAGGACACACAGCACGCAGACCACACCGCGCACCCCCGGCTGCCGCAGAGCTCTGCTGCCCGAGCCTCAGAATTTCCTGTAGGTGCTTGGCCTTAGATTCAACAAGTGGCTGCTGTGTGAATGAGTCAATACCCATCTCTCAGTCTGAAGAGGATCTCTCTAAGGCACCCCATTCTCAGAGTCAGATCAGACGAGTACAGGCTAACTAAAGTCAGAAGCTCCTTTATTCATATGTTTATACAACCCACACATTTTTGATAGCCAGGCACCACAGAAAAGAGCACCGCTAGGTTCCGAACGTCATCCACTCTGCAGATCTGTCTAAATGTTAATAAATATTCAGTAATGTATACTAATGCATATACCTCGCTAGAGGCCTGTCCTTACACCACAGCCACTGCCAAGGCACCCACAGCGCCCAGCAGAGTCCACTGTGCCCCCTTCTGGGCCCATCTTGTAGTCTCCACCTCACCATCCCCACTCAGATTTCTAGGCTTTGGTAATTAGCTTGGTTCTGTGTGATCCTTTGTTTCTCCATATTCTCTCTATAGTCTCTCTTTGAAGAATAAGCATTAAGGGGTCTTCAAAAGGGCACAGCGTTCTCTCAAGTGCCTACTGCTGTTTCCTTCCTTCCTGCAGGCTGTGCTCCTGGGTCTGCAACCTAACAGTTCTGCGCCTCCACTTCTGACATCCGCAAAACCTGAAAGGCAATTATCCAAATTCTACAGAACGATGAACCACTTCATTCACATTAATTAAAGTTAATTAAAGTTGAAAGTTACTGGGCTATCAGTGGGGAGTGTCTTCCCCTTTGCCACCTGCTATTTAGCTGCAGCTCGGGCCATGTTACTAATTTTACTTCCAGTAACCAAACTTAAAAAGAAAACGGGATTTTAAAAGAAGAGCAACTACTTAAGGTTATCAGTGCCCTGGAGGAGAGAAATGAAGACATGGGTGAAGTAGACACGTGTGCTTATTTCCCTGAAGCAGTCCAGGAAGCTGTACCAAAACAGAAGCCGGCCCTGCCGAATGCAGGGCTTCCGGTTCTGCTCCTGCGGGACACTCACCAGGCATCATCTTCACAGGTGCCTGTGCCGGGCATGTGAGCCTTGAGGGGAAGAGGCGGGTGCACTGTGCAGGCCCCGCTCTGCACTCCAGGGTAGGCAGGAGTGGAGGACACGCAGGCCGGGCGTGAAGAGGGCTGTGCGGGACCCACAGCACGTCTGAGCGGGGAGACTCCGGGGACACATTTCTGGCCAAAAACAGCTGAGCAAGTGCGATGATGGCTTCTGACGGGAGAGGGGTGTGTGATGTGGCCGGGGACCCACGGTCTCAGGGAAGACTGCACTCCTGGGCACCCCACGCCATGAAGTTTAAGAACTCAGCAGCCTCCTGACTTTCATCAGGGGTCTGTAGCACCCATCAGAGCAGTGGCTCTCAAGGTGTGGTCTGCAAAACCTCAGGGGTACCAGAGACCTTCACAAGGCCCCTGTGAGTCAAAGCTCTTGACTGTAGTGCTAAGATATTCCTTCGTTACCTGCTTTATTGTGTTCCCAATTGCACAAATCAACGTCAACTCACAGGACAGTCATCACTGCCATGAACTCGGTTTAAAGCCCAAAAAAGGTAACATTTCATATAGAAAGTCGTGTAAATAACACTGATTTCATTAACGATCAACCTTGAGATACACCTTTTTTAATGGTCCGTGTGACACATGGGAAGTGTACATGAAATACACGGCACCCTATTTTCCAAATGGCCAATGGATGATGGCAGGAAATGACGCACGGACAGGAGGCGGCAGGCTGGTGGGTCTGAACCTGATGTGACTTCAGGTTCCACACTGCGAGTAACTTTTAAGAATCTACCACTTCTCCGTTCTCATGTACTATCAAAGAAAAAATCGCAGTTATCTCAGGAAACTATCAGAATATTCCTCCCTCTTCCAAGCATGTATCTGGGCTTTCCTGCTATGTTTTAACTAGAACATCGTAAATGCATGAGATAGAGTCCAAATGTTTTCAATGAAGCCAGAAGTTTTGTTTTGGTAAAGTTATTTTTCATAAAAATATGTCCTTTATATTCATAAGTAATAGGTTAATCATTGTCACTGTAAATATTTTTAAAGGTATCATTTCTAAATTCAACTGTGGTAAAAACATGAAGGGATGACCCACAGAGACTAAATTTCCTTGTAGTTCTTAATACTTTAAGAATAAGGAATCCTAAAACCAAGAAGTTTGACAACTGTGGTTACAAAAAAGAGGTTAATAATAAGGAAGTCGAAGAATCTAGGTGAAGATGAGGGTATGAGCCTTCTAAGTCACCAGTTTGAAGTGATGGGCAAAAGTAACAAATTTTTTTGACTTGTGAGAAGCACAAGGAATCTGGGAGGGCGGGAGTGAAAGCTTTATTGCTTAAGAGAGACTGCATGAAAGCCAATGCATTTAGTTGTATAAGAAGTGAGACCCAAGTAATTCATAACGTTTGGAATTAAGGTGAGGAATTAAGAGTAACTACAACAGTAAGGAAGAGCAAAGATGGTCTTGTGAGTGGTGAATAAAATTCTTCAGGAGAAAACTGTTTCCATGATCTGTGGGAGTTCAGCTCCAAGGCCCTTTCCGATACCCCACACAGCTGAGCATGCCTAGTCCCATGGTTGAGGGACGGGGCAAATGACCCACAGGCAATCTGACACGAGGGGATCGTCATTCCAAGTTCCTGTAGGGTCACTGGGATTAGGGCCCCTGATGGTCTAGTCTTCCTAAGTGATAGTCAGTGACAAGTCACAGTGACTATCTGAGCCATCAGGGAGAGAACCAGTGTGTCCAGTGTTTCAGAAGACAGCCAAGTGCTGCATTATTTTAGAAAAAGCACAGCAAAGACTTTCAAACCAAAGCACCAGCACTTAGGGTTTGCCACCAGCTACTCGAAAGCTCTACCATCCCAAAGGATTCACGTGTGAAAGATTCCACACAGTGGAAATAGTCTAACCTAAATTACAAGGGGTCTGCAACTGCTGGGGCAGGCGATGTCTTGAGGACCCACAAACCACCACTCTCCGAACCAAAGTTGAAAACTTGACAAAGACTCCAGACGATTTTCTCTCTCTGCCAAAGCTGAGCTGGCTCTCAGCTCTGCTACTCCTGGTGGGCATCAGAATGTATGTGCATTTCAGAGCAGAGAGAGAAGACATATCCCCTTTAAAAACAGCTGTGCTAAAAGGTAGGACCAAGACTAGCATTTGCCAGGTGTTTTAATCGCTGTCTGTTTATTAAGAACTTCCTACAGGAACATGTTCTGTGAAGATGGACGCCCATCTTCACCATCTGTCACTACCCTGAAGACGGCCACCGGCACCTCCCTTAGCGACAGCTGCTGAAACTTCCTGAGTAATCCTGCGTATCTAACAGCAAACACCTAGCTTTCGAAAACACTTGAAAATTCCCACTTTTTAACTTACTTAGATTTGTGCAATTATTTTCCTCCACTAGACTAAACTAGCCGATTATGTGATCAATCCTTGTGAGAGGAAAGAGCCAACTAGTGCAACCTTTTTTAAAATTCTTGTTTTCCACGCCCATCTCCCCCACTCTGTGCTGGGGCAGGCAATGACAGGTTACAGGAACAAAGGCTGGAAGGATGAGACTCCTTGGGTCTTTCCCGAGCTGCTGCCAGTTCATGCTTTTAGACCTTGCTCGGCTGCAGAAGCCGCGGGGAGTGGGTGTTGAGTTAACCACCTGCCTCCCCAAGCCCCAGCACTCAGGCGCTCCTGCTCGTCCTCCCGTTTTACTAGCTCCTTCCTTTTACTAGCTCCAAACTCCCACTAAGCAGCCTTGAGGAGGGAGGCTCCAGGCACCGATCGTATCCTAGTTCAGGTACTTTGCTGTTTGTCCACCAGGTGTGGAGTGTAAGTTTTAAAAACAGGACAGATTCAGACATCACAGTTCTATAAAGACACGAATTACTCTGTCTTTATTTAATCCTGCTCTTTCCTCAAAGAGTCAGGACAGGTCCCCTTCAGGAATACGACAAAGACAATGAAACTTGGCATCTTCTACTTTGATGAGCTCGCTACCCCTCCTCCTCCTCTGGCGACATCGACAGCAGTCCCCTGGGCGAGGCTGAAACCAAAGTGCGCAGGGAGAGGAACACTGTCCCCAGGGCTCCGTGCAGCAGCTGTCGGTCCCCTGCAGTCACCACTGCCCAGCATCTTCAGAACCTCCACTGGCTTTGCAGGCGCCTGGGGGCTGCAGGGGTGCAGGGGGTGTGCCAGACAGACTCAAAGCAAAAGCACCGTATTTTAACCCAAGAGACAAACCTAAGAGCAGTGTCCAAATCAGATGTCAATCAGGAAACAGCATTTTTCCTCACAGATCACAACCCCCACCCCCCAAACCCCCTTGGTGGGTTTAGTTGCAACAGCAATTGCACTAAGTTCCTCGTCAGGAAAGCCAGCATTTCAAACCTTTTCCTGACTCGGGGAAGAAAGAACAGTCTCAGACAAGGAGAAAAACAACCCTCTGGGCTTGATGTGAAGCAGACACAGCACCAGGCTTCAGCACTAATGAGGGAGGAGGCCAGAGCTCTATTTTCCCTCTTTAGCTCACCCATTAGGGAAGCCTAATGACCCGGAGGAAGGAACACTGCCTATTGTGTGGAGATGAGGTGATGGGAGAGGAAATGCTCTGTGGCCAACATTTGCATCCCTTTCTGGAACTGGAATGAAGACTGGCTCCCGACTTTAAGGCCAATTTTAAGGCCAGCGAAGCTGTCAAGAGGAGAGAATCCCCCCCAGGGAAATATTTCAGCAGCACCCCGCTAAGTGTCTGATGGCACAGAGGCACGAAGCCGGCAAAACGAGCAGTGCAAGGGGCTGGCGTAGAAGGGCCTGAACGACAGGCTGCTCCTTCCCGAGTTCCCGGGTCCGGGTGTCAACTCCTGGCTAATTTCTGTTTCTCCCAACAGTTTCTTGGGGAATGGGCCGTGTCTGATTCATTTCACCCGCTATGGCAGTCCATTTTTTACTACACTGTTTGGCATGCAAAACAGCAGATGCCTGCAAACGAAAGGCTTGATTTAGTCTGGGAAATGCCCAAAGCTCCAAACGGACACGCCTGCAGCAGCATCAAGGAGAACCTGTGTGGTAACTGTCGAGAGGAAGGAACTCAGGTGCAGGGGGTACAACACGGGCTACTCCCTGCACCCCTGGCCTCACTGGGACAGAATGGGAGGAAAGACTGCCGAGCCACCGAGGAAGAAGTTCTAGTGCCCGCAGAGTGGAGAGTCTATGATCGACGACTCTGGGGCTTCATGCCCCCCCGCACGCTGGCCCAGGCGCTGGCCCCGTCTCAAGAAGCCTGCAGCTGCGGCAGCCGCCCTGGTTCTTCTTCAGCCTTCTGTGCCACTGGCCCAGCATGGAGGGAGAGGCCCGATGCCAACCACTCCATCCCCAGGCCCCTGTGCCTTAAAAGAGTTTTCCTGTAGATGATTCAATGGAGCAAATGAATATAGCGGAATGTTTGGTGGCAAAATGAGGAGGAAGGATGGCAAAGAAATGAATAGATGATGTCAGAGGACCCACAAGCACATTTTCTATGTTATTATTTTCTTAGAAACAGAAACATAAAGGGCACTGGAGAGGACATCCTCTAATTCTGCTTTTCCCAGGGCTGAGGGAATATATCCCCAGGGACGGGCACAGCAAGCACAAGGCTCCTCCCTTTTCCCCATCATCCATGTACTGTGGCGGGGCCAGAAAATGTCACCAGCAACTGGATTCCTGCGTGACTCAGACAGGCGTGTTTAGGAAAGATAACACAGAACACACATGTAAAAATAATGATGCCGTGCTTGGGAAGAAGGCAACACAGGATAAGATTGATCCTTACACCCAGACCCTCTATCTTGTGATCGTCACACAACCCAGCCCCAGCGAGCAGGCCCTCTGCCAAAGGAAGAGCCCTCGGGGGGCAGCAGGTGCTTGCAGCCTGCCAACCACGCAGGGGAGCCAGTGCACACAGCT
This sequence comes from Talpa occidentalis, assembly GCF_014898055.3. Classification (NCBI taxonomy): domain Eukaryota; kingdom Metazoa; phylum Chordata; class Mammalia; order Eulipotyphla; family Talpidae; genus Talpa; species Talpa occidentalis. The sequence continues at coordinate 5,102,656 of NW_023601433.1, forward strand.
TCCTTCAAGCACTGTGGTGGGGGAGACAACTTCATGAAATAGAAGAGGGTGCTGACAGGTAAAGGTGGCTCTGTCTAAGGACTTCCAGAGAGGAAAGCACAGGCTGGGAACCGGGTGTCTTGGTACAGCATGTAACACCGCGGAGCTGCTTTCCACCGATGAGGCCACGTCTAAGCAGAGGTGGGCAAGAAGGTGAGGCTGGGCTGCAGCAAGGCTCCTGGGCACCGTTCCAGGCCTGGCTCTGGCACTAAGCAGCTGGGCCAACCTCAGCAGGCCTGGGCTCAAGTTCCTCAATTGCAAATTAAAGGGTACAGGCCACAAGATAGAGACAAAAATTCCTCCCGCATTATCGTTCCATAATAAAAACAATTATTTCTGGAGGATTTTGGATTGTTCTCATTAAAAGAACGAACCTTTAATGGATCCTTTACAGACTTGATGATCCCGTGCGAGTTTTGGGGTAGCAGGGCACCTCCAACTTGAATACAATTTTCTACTGGTCTTTCCTCAAAGAAATTCCACGCAAGAGGTTCTCCTTGATTATTTCCCCTTCCATGGTTTTTTTTTTTTTTTTTTAAACTACCTCAGGGAAGGGATTGAACAAAAAAAAATTCTCCGCTGTTATGCAGTTCCCAAAGAACTTCATAGTCTAGGTAGTGAAAGGCACGTGAGCAGGTGCAAGGGCACACTGCCCCCCTCACATAAATGAGAGCTCAAAGTCAAACTTATATATGCAAATAAATATTCTCCACAGTGTCCACATTAGAAAGCCATAAACTTATTCCAACTAAAATTAGTTCAGGGCCTCCCCGGCGGCGCAGCGGTTGAGAGCTGGGCTGCCAGGCTGCCCGCAGCCTCCACAGCACCGGTTCAATCCCCGGCCACCGGCGAGGGTCCCACATGGCGCGCAGACCTCTCCTGCCGCCCGCTGCTCCCCTCAGCAGTGTACTTCGGTCCCTCTGCCTGCTCTGCTCCCCGCTCTGGCTCTGGTGAATTCTCTCACCCTCCCGCGCTTCTGACTGTACCCAGTGCTTGTGTAAATAAATAAACAAAATTAGTTCAGTTCCTAGGTGCGGGCCAATGGTGGAATGGGTAACATTAGGTCAGTTCCAGAAATCATCTTCAGCAACTATCTTTACTTGAAACCCAAGAACCACACATGGAAAATCTGTTCCATTATTTTACTTCATTTCAACTCTAAGCTCCAACCCCAGAATGACTAGGCTTTCAAAACCCTTAAATACTTAACAATCCGGATGACTCAGGACAGAAGCCAACTACAGATAAGGAAAATCAGTGTAAATATTTTGATGCCTGGCTGCTGAGGGAGGCCTGAACTCAGGACTTTTTAAATGTGGCCACAGCATATTCTGATCTCAACTTCATGGTAGCCATATTTCGCCTTCAGCTCACCGTCTTTGGGTCCACAGCAGGGACATGGCTGTGGGGTTCTCAGGATGGGTGTGAAGCGGAGCGAGAACAGAGCTTGACACTGACTGTAGGAGACTCTCAAACTGAAGCACTATCCTTCTTAACCCCCACTCGGTGTGCAGACTACCAAATGCTTCCATCCGTCATGCTTTTGGTAAATGTTTCTGCTCGGTTTCCTAATGAAATTCATTTGTTAACCTGGATTACTGCTACCTCAGTTACCTTGCAAACTGGGGAGTTTCTGGCAATTCTAAGATCTTCAAAGGGCTAAGCACATTGTGAAAGCAAAAAAAAAAAAAAAAAAAAAGAACAATATGGCTGGAAAGCACATAATAGGTTCTCCGACTCTATCCCTGTTCTTCCTAATGGAATATTTACTCCATGTCATGTTACGTGGTTACTGATAACCAAGGAAACAGGCTACCCCACTGCACTTCAGACAAGCACCTCACAGGAAGGACTCCTAAGGCACATCTGCGGTGCCTGCGGCAGGCCTCACCCTCGGTGCTCACACACCGTGACTGTCTCTGTGTACGCTTTCTAGAACTAGACCTTAACTACGCCAGGGCAGAGACAGCAGCTCACTTTTAAAAATTGCCTAGATGTTAGATGCAATAGGCTTTGAAAGGGAAAGGCATTTGTTTAATGTTCACTAAGTGAATGAACAAAATCAAAGTCATAGGCTAAATGACAAAATTAAGCAGCTTAAGGGGCCCAAAATATGTGACATCAGTACCCCTGAAATCTTTCTGGATGAAGCAAACAATGCCACGCAGGTTGTGCAGCTTTACTCTCATGGTGGCCGCCAACCAGCAGGCATTTCTAAACACACACAATTAGCCCAGTGGGAGAAATCTGCACCGGCCTAATCACAGGCGCCCATCTCTCTGTCCCTGAGCAGGACCCAGGCCCGCCTTCACAGACACACGGCTTTGCTTTTAGAGTCTTTTCATGACGCAAGTTTTCTCAGCATAAGTCATGTTTACGCCAGCAGGCCGGGCACAGCCCTCAGGGGGAGGAGCTCGCTTTCAGTTTTTCTAAGTAACCACTTAGGGCAGTTCCTCCAAGCCTGCTGCACTCCAGCCCAGGGCGCCTAGGCAGAATGCACACATCTTCACTCGCACTGGAGACAACCAGCTTAAAAACACATGGAGCCAAACAGCGTGAAAAAACACCATTAAAAAAAATTCCCTCCCTGCTGAGGGTTATAGAAGCCTAGAGAGGAGAATTCACCAACCAGCTACTGAAAGGTATCTAGTCAGTAACCTTATCTGTATTTTTTTTAAGATTTATTTATTTATGTGTACAAGAGCTGGGGTACAGACCAGAGGCGGGGGGGGGGGGGGGGTTGAGAGGACTCACCAGAGACAGAGTGGGGAGCAGAATAGGCAGACTGACTGAAATACACAGCAGGCGAGACAGGAGAGGTCTGCTGCACCATATGGGTTGCTCCCTGGCTGGCCAGGGATAGAAATCATGCTGCAAAGGCTGCGAATTGCTTCATAGGTTGCATCTTAACCCCTTGCGCCACTAGGGAGGCCCTTCATCTGTATTTTTAATGCCGATTGGATTGTATCTTCTTTATTGGTTTAATAATTATCTCTTCCCACTGGAATATGAGCTTTTGAATGCAGAGACTGACCTATTTTCATTTTAGTATATCGAAAGTCTAACACAGGGGTCAATAATGAACATGTGTTGAATCAAGCACTAAGTAAATTATTGCATTCGGCCAACTAGGTGACAAGGTAATCTTTCATAAATGACTATCACTACAGCCTGGGATATTTAAATAGTTTCTTCCAAGACTATGTCAACCATCACCAATGTAGGATCATTCATATACAGTCTCAAGCATGGGTCTGATAATTCTCAGTTTAAAATGAGATCTGAATTATTCCTACCACAAACAACTCCAGTTGGAACAAGTAACTCTAAAAAAAAGTAGGTGTCAATGCCAAAAATTTACTGACAAGGAAATCAGGGTTCTACACAAATGGATTCAAGTGGAAGAACTGGGGTTAAAACCTTGGTTTATTTAGCTCCAGGATCTTTCCCATTATGCTTGGCTGCTATTCTTGGCACACAAAAGGATTAGATAAGAAAGAACAAAAGTGAAGTGAGAAGTGTAAGCACTGGGTGGAAGGAGTGGTAGTTCCTTGGTCTCAACCTGGGGAATGAGGGGGAGGCAGGCACACATTCAGGCTCCAAAATGCACATCTGACCTACAATTAAGCATCTCTTTGAGTGAAAATAGTGGATTATTAATATAATTTAAGACTCCAGAGCAAATCACCTTGGAAACATTCAAAGAAAACATTAAAAGAGTTTGGCTATTTTTTAAAAGTATGATCTTTCAACAGTTCCCCTTGATTATCTTTTTAGTCCAACACATCAGGTACACCCCAACGTTTAGGAGTGTATTCTGACCATTCTAGAATCATACACTGGTCAATGATGCAGAGCTGGAAGAAGCTTTAAAGATAATCTAACCATTACATAACAGAGGAAACAATGACTAGAGAAATTAAATAACTTGCTTAAGGTCAATAACAATCTATGATAGATCATTAAATCAAACCCTTACACATTATCGATGAGTATTTTAACACTAAAGTCACATTTTTCCCACTTGTGGCTTCACAACCCAGGGTTCTCTGAGACATTTCTTTTTGCAACTATCTACTTTAGAGAGTATTTGCAGAAGGTGCCATTGCAGAATTTCCCAGAAGCTCTCCATTTCAGAGTTTCACAGACAGAGAGTATCTCCAATGATACTGGTACAGAAATTACTGAGATTTTCCAGACCCGCCTTTTATTTCTTAAAGAACGACATGACTCGGTGCAGAGATGACTCTGAGTACTGAGTGCAGAAAAGCAAGCCTCCAGGGACGTGCTCCCTGGCCACCAGGACGGAATCATGGCGCCTGCCCCCATCACTGCTGAAGACCGTTAGCCACATGGAACACTGAATCCAGCAAGCAGCATGTCCTGTCAGGATGCTCGTGGTCCTACAACCAGACGCTCTGCACCAAAAGTATGTCAGATGAAAACGCTGAGAAGCTCCCTGTGGCTGAAGCGAGCTCTAACTTTGCACCCAAAAAGGATAATTGAGGGAGGTCTGTTTCTCTTAAAGGTGGCTCACAAAGAGGCCAATTTGCCTAGTCCTAGGTGACACATACACCACAAACTATGTAGGTAAATGTGATAGGAATGACATTTTGTTTAAAGGAATTCTTTAAAAATTGAAAACTGTTAAATTACAGGGTAGGAGGTGTAAAGCATTCTGAACACCAGCATTACAGTTTGTCAAGTTAGTTACCCAATAGCCTAAGCGCATCCATATTTTCCTGGCAGCTGAGTATGGAGGCTGTGGGCAGACACACAAAACTGAAGCTTTCTGCCAGAGTCCTAGACTAGGGAGAGATGCAAGCTCGCCCCCTTGAGTCAAGAGGATGAAAACAGTGTTCCATTAAAAATAATGAAAGCAGAGAGAGTTCAAGAAGATACTAAGCTGGAAACAGTTCAACAAAGCTGTTACCACCACAAAAAAAAAAAAAAAAAAAAACACAAATACTCACATTGTTGTGAATGTAATTAAGAATGGAAATTCAAGAGACACCCCACCAACTGGGAGAACATTTTTGCACACAACACTAATGATAAAGGACTGATCACAAAAATCTACAAAGAGCTGACAAGACACAACAAAAACAAAGTAAATAACCCAGTCAAAAAATGGGCAGAAGAACTAAAAAGAAACTTCTCTGAAGAGGAAATGCAAATGGCCAACAGACATATGAAAAAATGTTCAGCATCACTTGTCATCAGGGAAACTCAAATCAAAACTACAAGACAGCATCTTACACCAGTGAGAACGGCACATATTTAAAAAACTAGCAACAACTGTTGGTGAGATTGTGGAGAAAAAGGAACTCTCCTGCACTGCTGGGGGGAGTGCAAACTGGTCCAACCACTATGGAGAGCTGTGTGAAGGTTCCTCAACCTACTAAAGATAGAGCTTCCATAGGATCCAGCAATTCCACTCCTAGGTATTTACCCAAAGGACACAGAAACATTAATTCCAAAGGGCACCTGCACCCCTATGTTTATAGCAGCACTATTTACCATAGCTAAGCTTTGGAGACAACCCAAATGCCCAAAAGTAGATGACAGGATCAAGAAAATGTGGTACATATATACCATGGAATATTACTCAGCATTCAAAAAGGATAAACTCATGCCATTTGCAGCAACATGGATGGCGCTGGAAGGGATCATGCTCAGCGAAATAAGCCAGAAAGAAAAAGAAAAATACCGGATGGTCTCACTCACAGCAGGAATCGAGAAAACTTAAATAAGGGACCAGGAGAAAGAATAACTATAAGAAAGTGAAAATCAAAATCAACAAACAACTATGAACCTGAGACACACTACGGGGGGGAGATGGAGGGAGGAGGGAGTAGGATCAAAACAGCAGGGGTGGGAATTGTATGGGGACTATAACCAAGATGAAAATGCATACGTTGTGCAAAAATGAAAAATGATGTAAAAAATATATTAAAAAAGAATGAAATTCAGTTAACCGGATGTCTGGCTACGGAGTTATGTAACCTACCACTCAAAATATGGGATTTTAGGGTTGTGTTTGAACATACTTGTTCTTGAGCATCTGGCCACAGGGCCACGAGCATCCTGACGGGACACACTGCCTGCTGGAGTCAGTCTTCATGTGGCTAACAGTCTTCAGCTGTGACAGGGGGGCAGGAGCCACAGTTACATCCTGGTGGCCAGGGAGCACATCCCTGGAGGCTTCCTTTTCTGCACTCAGTACTCAGTGTCATCTCTGCACCGAGTCATGTCATTCTTTAAGAAATAAAATGCAGGTCTGGAAAATCTCAGTAGTTTCTGTACCAAAACTAAACTCTGTGAACAAATTCTTGCTATTCTTTAGCTGCAGCTAAACATTCTAAGAACATGGGACTTAAAAGTAAGTCAGCTTAGCTCCAAAAAAGGCCAAAGGAGCTTCTCCAACTCTCACGGAAAGCAGGAGATGTAATGATGAGATTTTCACATGGGTGTTATCCAGGAGGCCTTGTTAAAATGCAAAACCCCATCCCAAAGCCGAGTCACCTGGGCTCCCCTGAAGTGCATCCTCGGGACAACTTTTCAGGAAATCAGTCTAGTTACTAGGGAAACACTATTAGGATAGAACTATTAGGAAACACTATTAGGATATTAAGTTCAGCTTAAACAAAGCTGACTAGTTGTGAAACGAGGCAAAAAGACTTAACCACCCTGAATCCATTTCTTCTCTTATGAAGCTAAGGCACTGGACCTCTTTACTCATCTTTAAGGGTCATTCAAATTCTACAGGTCTCAGAAATTAAACAAACTCCACATCTCCCAACTTCATGTCCACGAGTCTTGATTGTTGTAGGAACTGCCATATGCCACTGGTTGCTTAAATAAGTGAGAAGGATCTTGGAATCGGAAGAAACAAATTAATAACAATAATGCCAAACCATACTTCCTGTGTGCCAGGCCCTGTTCTGAGTGTTTAATATATACTAACTCAACAAAGAATAAAGTAAAGACACAGAAGGTAATCTGAGAACTCTGAAACTAGAAGGGTTCATAAGAGGGGACAACCTTAAATATCACACTGTAGCTAATATTAGCCCTAGTAAGAAACCGCAACCAATGGGAATGAACGAACCACAGTGTCTTTAATTAATGGCACGTCCTCCTGAAAAGTGAAGTGCCTGTTAGGATGGGTTGACTTCTACTGAGAAACCTGCGGCACTCAGCACATGTTTCCCCTCAGAATAGAGGCAAACATTAATCTTGCCATTGCCTAATCCATTTATGGGTCATGATTTTAAGCATCACTGACCTCTACAGTAAGGGCTGATTTACAACAATGGTCAAGCAGATTAAGGAATGAAAAATTACGGCTCTGTTTGTATGACAGGTATCAGACTACTGGATTAAATAAAATAGGAATTCAACAGAAGCCTTTTTCCATCAGCACTCTGTAATGCCACCTCAGGAGAGGTCCCTGCACCAAGGACTATACATGTTTAGAGCAGGTTACAAAAAAAGGAAGCCTCCCAGGAGAATTTAAAATTGATTCTTCCACCTGTTCTGCTCCCCACTCTTGTCTCTGGTGAATCCTCTCCTCCTTTGGCATGTCTGGCCTACACCCCAGTTCTTCTACGTGGATAAAAAAATCTGATTCTTTACATTTACTAGAAAATTGCTACCAATGCATCACTGTTCTTGGTTTCCAAGATGGTAGCAAAGCCTAAGATACACAGATTGTTTTACACCTGGTGGAGGACAATTCAATGATTCAGGGACGCAATAACTGGCCTGTCCCCAAAGCCAACACACAGAGGGGACATATGTCAGAAAGACTGGTTGGTGTAACTTTACACAGATGCCACTCTACCTCCACGACCATCACAAGCCGGTGCAGCCCTTCCAGCCTGCCAACCGATTTCAGAAGGCCACAGCTCGAGATGAAGGGAGGAGGAAGGTGCTCTCTGGAGAGGCCAAGCAGAGCTAGCGCCTGAGACCAGACCTGCCACCCTCTGCCTCCCGCCTGCATTCGTCACTGGAGCTCTCACCACTAAACGAGCGAAACTGTTTAGAAAAGAAGCCCACTGCTTTCTCATTCCTTTTGCTGCTGGCACACAATTATTTTGTAGGCCAGCAGCCCACCACCTGCTGCGGTGCAGGGCGTAGACAAACCTAGGAGCGGATTTTACATTTTTAAATGAGAAATTACTCCCCCTCAAAGCATTTTATGGCACATGAGCACTTTATGAAATGCCACGTTAGAGCCCCTAAACCAAGCTCGTATTGGAGCTGTCGCGCTCTTGCTTGCACACGCCCAGAGCTGTTTTCTGTGTGGCCCAGAGGCTAGAATATTTACGATCTTTCCTTTAAAAAAAGAGATTTGTGGATCTAATGAAAACACACATGATGAATACAGAATTTGAAGAGCTAAAAGTGGGGGAGAAAGAGAGAATGGGAAAAATGAGCGCATGTGTCCAAGTTTCTTCCTCTCAGCTCAGAGCAAGCAGAGCAGCCTGGCCTGACAGGAGAGGAGAGGAGAGGTCAGATTTCACAACATCACAAGTGAACACAAAATCTCTAGACTCAGACTTGAAAATCTTCAAGAACTGAAAACCTCATCCCAGGTGCCTCTTCCAACTCCAGGCGGAGGCAGGCCAGCGGCAGACATGCGACACGGCCCTGACCCCCGACGCCCCTGGAGCACCGCCACCAGCTGTCCCGGGTCAGAAACCAAACTCCCATTCTCGTTCCTGCTGAGCCCGACCTGGGCTAGTCCTAAGAGTCTCAGGGGCGCTAATTCTTTTATCTGTAAAACGGGGGGTGGGGGGGGGGTGGGGGGTGGGGGGGGGGAGGCGCGTGCGGGCCAATGGGGAAAGTGAGCTCTCTGAGCTTTAAAAAGGAGAGCAAACACGAGGGAAAGAGAACAGGCGAGCGGGGGCTTTTATTTTTAAAATAATGTTTCGTTTTCTTCGTTTTCCCTGCTAAGACCCAGTCCGGATAAGATGACCCCACCCCCCCCCCATCAGGCATCAGACACATGCAGTGACCCCAATGGCTCTAATACTAAGATGAGGGGCTAAGAAAGGGAGGCCTCTGAATTCAAGGATATGAGTGTGTTCTTTCCATGTTTCAGGGGCTCCTGGAAACAAAGACACATGTACTCAAGCAGGGTGTGTCCTTTTTTCTTTCCCCAGGAGCCAAAGCAACACTGGTCTGAATAACGCCTGCGACAGGAGGAGCCACCCGCATTAGTCACACATTATCTGTAGTGAGGGCGGTCACGACGGCAGCACCTCCCCACAATGCGCTCCAAAAACCAAGCTTGTTTATCAAGTTCAGATACTCGAGCCAGCTGGGGAGGGCACAGCTCTGTTTGCCTACTGGAGTTAACTTTAAGGAAAAATACCACTCGGCCCTCTGCAGAGCAAAGAGAGAGGGCTCTGCCAAGTTTAGAAAAGGCAGATGGATTTTTGAGGGCCAATGATATTTACCGCAATAACCTGAATTTCCAGAAGGTTAACTTCATTAGCATGTAACCAAAAGCTTAGGGCACCATTTCTTTCAACAAATTTAAGTGCCCTCTTTAAAAGTCAACAGCTATAAACAATAGGAGAAACAACCTCAAGACCTTGAAGAAGAATACTTCAGAGAGCATACTGGGTGTCAAACACCAGATTACCCAGTGACCTGGCAAACCTACTACCTGGTATAAGAAAAGAAGTAGAGAGGAACATGGGCACCGTAGCAGCGCGTTCACCAGTCCCAAAATGGGGACAGTCGACGCGTACAACAGAACGTGGTTTATCCACACCAATAAAAAGAGCTCTGAAAACATGTTAGACCACATGTTGTCGAATTCCACGCATGTGAAGTTCCAGAAGGCGCGAAGCCAGAGGGGCACAAAGTAGATGAGTGGCTGCCGGGGACGGAGGTGGGGGTTGGGGGTGCAGACTTAGTGAGATGAGGGTCTCTTCAGGGTGATGCTGGTGTTCGGAAGTCAGACAGTGGTGACGGCTGCAAGATTTTAACTATTAAAAACTAAATGACCTGTGCATCTTACTCGAATGGGTGGATTTGATGGCCTACGAATTCTCGCGCAATAAAGCTGTTAGGCACAAAACCTACTGAAGCTTTTTTTGGCCCTAAAAATGATGTTCTTTGTATTTTAGAGAGTACTGAGCTCAAAGTTCAAATCTCAATCTCACTTTTGCAGCTCTCAGTTTCTGTTTAAAGAAAGGAGAATTGGGTGTAAGAAAGGTCAAGAGATCCTTTTTTGCAGTTAATTCTCATTTTCTGACACATTAAACTTGATGAAAACTGAAGTTTTGTGCTCAGAGAGAACATCTTGTTTATCCTACTCTCCAGAACTCTACTGTGAGGTGCACGCCATGTTTGAAGGCTGCACTAGAACAACATATGCTCGTGTAAAGGTAGGAAAAGAGATCATGGTGGCGGGCGGCAGGGGCGGGGTGGTGGTGCAATCTCCAACACAGAAAGAAACCAGGCTGCAGAGCAGACCTGGCTAGAACCTCTCATGCTGAAATAAATGTGATGCCACTCACCGCCTGGGTCTCCGGGCCTGGATTCGCCTCTGGTGCAGGAGCGACGCTGCTGCCCGCAGCCACCTCCTCAGAAGCAGGGCTCTCCCTGGAGTTACCACGAAAGTCCACTTCGTCTTCAGCTTTCGTATCTGGCATTTCTAAAGAAAACGAGGTGGTTACAAAGTGCATCAGAAATATCGATTGCTGTCTTACTGTTTACACACCTCCTGGTTTCGTGTGTTTTGTTTGGTTTGCATTTGGCGTAAGTGGAAAGTATTCCCTCTCATTCAGCTGCCAGGGTCATTTCTGACCCCTCGTCCTCCTTCACCCCACGCCCAGATGGTCTCCCAGCCAGCCCTCCGTGGGTGCAGCTAAGGGAGCTCCGATTCACGCCACTGACCATCCACTCTCACTACTGACTTCTCCAGAACAGCTGAGTGTGGAGCTGACTGGCTTGTGGAGAAGCAAACTCGTGCCTTTAAGGGGGCAGATTACCAGCTGGGGCCAGGTAGCCCAAACTGCCCACCACCAAAGGGGCCAGAGATGGACGTGTTTGCACAGGAAGAGCCGCTGAGAGCAAGACAAGGCCTGTGGGACACCACACACTCACCATCACTGTGAGTGGTGAAACAGAACAATTCCTATGCTATTTATTATTTTAAAATTCACTTCTTCCCCAACCATCACATATTCACAAAGTGGCAACTCCTTTTCTTAAGAAAAATTTTTCTCTGAAATTATTCTTGACAGAGAAGACAGCAGTGGTTGGTGTTACCTGACCATCATTCAGCCAAGACAGGAAGGAAGTGCTAAAACTGATGTCTGGAGGAAATTTAGGTTTTGACACCACTTCTTAAAGAAGTTGGTGCATAAAGAGTCAAAGGTCATCGCGATAATCCAAACACAAGCGGCACTACTGACTCGGTTTCACGTGGGACATTTTCTGTGGCTGTTACTAATCGAGTCCAGCCACCACCCTGGCAGAGGAGAACGCTCCCTACACCAAGGGCGGAGGTTCCGTTCACCAAAGAATCGATTGTACTAGTTAAGATTTTATTCTACCGGCACACAGTGACACATGCAAAGATCTCCTTTACACGTAAACTGTTACGTTCCTAGGAATGAACATTTCTAAATCTCTACTCTTCTCTCTTTGCCTTTATAATTACATAATCTTACTAGCAGCTTAAAAATAGGCCAACAACTTTCCTTGCCCAAGAACCAAAGTCTGTCTTACAGTTCATAAAATGTGATTATTTAAGAAGAAACGTCTGACGAAGCAATCGCCTTAGAATCCGTATTCCTTGATCAAAACACTTCTAAGTGAGTCAGAGTAAATTCTTTTCTGATTGTTGGTGGCTTTTACTTATTTGGGGATGTGATCTTTGGCACACCTCACTATCTATGCCATCAACTGGAAATGTGTGTCTTGGCAAGCAGCGACCCGTCACCATGGTAGCAGTGACTGCCGAGCGCCGAGGGGTGGGGTGGGCAGCCCCACATGGCTACACCCATGCTCTTGCTGGGCGAAGGGCCACGGCCCCTCTTCTCCCTGAGTTTTCTCCATCTCGATGTTCATGTGGCTTTAGCTAAGGCAGTATGTAAAAACCGAAGCCAGTGCCATGGGGCCCCTTCTAAAGCAGCAGCTAAACCTGTGTCTCCATCCTAGGACAGCTGGCTAACCTCACCAACGGCACGCAAACTTCCTACAAAATACCCTTCGGCTCTGAGCTCACGGTCAGGTGCTTTTTTCCATAAGGCCACGGCACCGGGGCTTTTCCCCAGCCCTGCCTGCTCCGGAGAAAGCGCCGGCTTCTTCCTCACTGGCCACTTCTCTCTCTGGTTAGACACCACGAGCACGGAGCACTATGACTCCTTTTGGCAGAACAAGTCGCCCACACATACCCACCACCCCCAACCCGGAGATGGTGTTGACACTTCACACATCTCATTTTCTCTCCTAAAACCTTATGATCTTCAAAATCATTTAACTTCCTTACTGTAGCTTTTGTACTATTAAAAAAATCAAAGTTCTGAAAATCTCCCTGGTTTTCTCACCTTTTTTCAGAGTGCTCTGGAATAAACCTCAAAAAGCTCATACTTGCTGGGATTAAACTCTGACCACGGAGCCAGGGAGGACTATTTCCAGCCCATGCGGCCAAACACACAGCACCCAAGCAAAAAGGACACAGCCCGCATCGGCTTACAGTCACGCCCCTTCTGAAATGCCAACTTGCCACAGCCCCCCCCAAAATAGACTTTCGGTACCTTCTTCTAAAAACCAGAGACCTTCTTGTTTAAGTTGAGATAGCAGCTGGCACATTTCTGCTGCTCAGACTTTCTACCCTTAGAACGTTAATGGAAACTGAAAACCCGAAGGTGCAAGAAACACCACCTCAGGTTTCTTAAATCCCTCAACCGGGGAAAAGAAAAACAGATTATAAATGGTTAAGGGCTCCTTATCAGGGAAAATGACGGCTCTGTTTATTAACCTGCTCTGCTCCCCCAACAACTTTCTCCTGCTATTTTGTCCCCTCTTTCCATTTACCACCCCACACTCAACACCTACCACGTTGACAGGGATTTGCAAAATTAGACAACAGCGAAACAATCAAACAAAAAACAGAACAGGCTCCTGCTTCTCCTCCGCGCCAGGGGAGCACAGAGGAGCCTGCCGAAGTACCTGGTGACAGGCAGTGCCATGGAGGGGTCGCACGGGCCCGTGACAGCAGGAAGGAGTCGGGCGGAGTCCAGTCCGCTTCAGCCTCAGCCCCCAAGCAGTTTTATTCAGAGAGCTTGGTTCCAGTGAGCGACAGCGGCGGCTCTGTCCTCTCTGGCCATGGTTACCCACAGATGGAACGGGCTGCTGTGTGAGCAATCTGCTTGCTGCAGCTGCTTCACCAAGATAAGCAGACACAACGTCTGCCCGTGACAGCAGCTCAGCAGACAGGGCTGGGGCGGAAATCCTGCCTCCTATCCCCCACGCCGTGCTGGCCCGGCATCCCAGACGGCTGCCCAGAGGCCCCGGAGGTCCACTGCTCCGGCAGGAAGAGGAGGGAGGTGCCCCACCTCGCCCGTGACCTAACACCACCACCTGGGGGGGCGTGCCAAGGCTTCAAAGATTAGAGGTGTGCATGAGACCACGGCCTCTAAATTCACTCAGGATACAGAGGCGGCCGACAGGAATCGAAAGGGACTCCAGGCTGGTAAGTTGAACCCACTTTCACACTGTTTGCCATGGTTCGGGAGAGAGGGTTGTGCTGTGGGGCCAAAACACATGCCAAGTTCCCTGACCACTGGGGAGCACCTGAGATCCAGGCAGTGCCCCCCAGCCTGGGCAGGGACAGCGTTTCTGGTGTGTCCGACAGAACAGTTTCGGCCTGAGGCACTCAGCCTGGTAGTCGACATGACAGGAAGCAATTCTGCCCCGAGATGACGTGCTCCCCAGGTGGCAGTGACCCTCCTCCTGCCACCCTGCCCACCGCGGGCAAGACTGCTCAACAACAAAGATACCTGTATTTCTACCAACACAGAGCAGTGACTCTGAGGGAACCCGTTTCTCAAAAGGTGAGTCTGGGGTTCTGCTTTGCTTACCTGCTGCCGGCCCAGGTCCTGGAACAGGTGGAGTAAGCTGCTCTGGCTCCTTCCTTCCAGCATCACATCCTTCAAGGGCACCAGGGGCTTCCTCCTGGATGTTGCCCACCTGTGGGGTGTCCCCAGGCAGGCAGGCACTCACGTGGCCTGCAGAGACACCGGCCAGCTGTCCAGCTGCGGGGCCCAACTCCCAGGGACTGGACTGCGGCCCATGTTGGATGCCCCCCTTGGCCATCAGAACTCCTGAGGCCTTGACTCTTTCTATGACAGCGTCCACGATGCGACTGGCGGCCTCCATGATGGCGTCGGCCCGCTGAGGCAGAGGCACGGCGGTGGCAGAGACAGTGCCAGGTGGTGGGAGGGCCCCGCTCTCCCAGCATGGGGTCTGGTCAGCGGCACTCTGGGCGAGCCCTGACCCTGTGCGGGACTGCCTGGCAGCAGGCTGCAGAGGGGTGTGCTGGGCTCCACCATCTACCTGCGCCTCTTTGGGGCTACCCAGGTGACAGTGGGGCTCAGCTCCCTCTGGTTTCCCTGTCTCCCCACCAAGAGGCACCATCTCTGGGGTTGCAGCGGCCTGCTGGTCAGTCACGCCTTTGCCTGGGGGTGCTCCTGGCACACCCCGGTTCATGCTCTTCTCCGGGCTCAGGAGGCGCTCTGCAGTCAGGGGGTTTCGGGGGCTGTGTGAGCTACCCTTCCTTCTGGCTCCAGTGGGACCTGGTGGAGCATCAGCCACTGCCACCTCCCACACGTTCCCACTCATCTCACAAGCAGAGTTCTCCCCCTGGTTCTGAGTGCTTTTCACATCAACATCCAGAGCAAATGACGGGTGGCAGTTAAGAGACTCCGACCCATCTGGTAACAGAGCTCGCAGTGGAGGGGAGCTGCTCTGGGCAGCCCCCGAGGCCTCCGGGCCGCCGTCGACAGCCAGGCTTGCTCCTGCTGGCACCCTGACTGGTGCAGCCCCACCTTCAGGCAGCCTGGAGACTGGTGGGGCCACTTCCTCGTTCTGTTGAGTTTCTACGTGAAGACAGGCTGAGGGTGCGCCTGGGAAGCTGCCATGGAGTGCTCTGTCCTTAGCACAGGCAGCTGAGTCAGGTTCTCCAAGGAGTCCTGGGGCATCTGGTCCAGAAGGTGCTCTCTGCTCTTCCAGCAGAGTTCCGGAAGAAAGAAGGACCTCCTTCAGGGAGGAAGAAGTCACTGCTTTGTCCTTGTCGTCTCGTCCCTGAGCCACAGAGCTTTCTGAAACCACCAGATTTCTTCCCTCCTCAGTCAAAATGGAATCCGAGAGCGAGGCGGCCTCTCCCACGAGCAGTAGGGAAGAGTCAGCACTCCCCTCGAGACTCGGATGCCCAGGAACTGCCGAGAGGCAGGGACCCTGATGCTCCCCCACAAGCCTTGTGGGGCTGGCATTCCCCATGCTGGGCTGAAGATCAAGGGCAGCAGTGGACAACGAGAGGCCTGCCGCACGGTCATCTAGCAGCTGCTTAGCTCCACCAATGCACTCTCCGCCAGGGCCATCGCTACCATCTGCAGCTGTGTGTAGTTCAGAAGTTGCTGTTCCCGTTTCTTTCTGGGAGGGGACAAAAGAAAGCACGTCATCTTTGGTTACTGATTCACATGTTGCACCGCCTGCCGGAGAGAAAGTCCTGTGTGATGTCATCGTCTGGCCTGGTACCAGTTCTTTCTCAATTTCGGGTACAGCAGGGTATGGATGTGGAGCCACCTTAAGTGTGTTTGTTAAAGATGCTTCCAGTTTTGTGTCTGTTCCCCGGCCCTCTTCATCCACAACTCCAAGAGGACAACAATCCACGGGCACCTGGGCAGCTCCAGCATGGTCAGGGGTGACTGTGCAGGCCTGTGGGTCTTCACGGCAGATGGCGGTGGGCAGATGCTGTGTGCTGGGCAGCTCTGGGGGAGCACTTTCAGGTGGGGCGACGGGGTCATCACAAGGCTTTGCAGCTGGCACACCCCTAGAAATGACTGTGTTCTGGGGGCATGCAGAGGCCACAGAAAGTTTATCGTGTCCCGCTGTGGAGCCTATGGGTGACTTGCTCATTTGGCTTGGACTGTGAGATGAATTCATTTCTGATTTCTGGTACGGGCTGACATCTGTTTCTGGCCTGGGGAAGGTCAGATCGGAGGCTGACGTCACCTCACACACGCTTGCAGAGGGACAGTCGGCTTCAGACCCATGTGAAATCTTGGTTTCTGCAGCAGGCAAAATCCCCAGGACATCTGGACCTCCAGGGACAGCACTGTTCTCATCACAACTTCTTGAAGTTTCAGAGTCTGCGGCTTTCTCAGTGGAGCTTCCTCCATTACTCAGTACAAGTGAAGGCTTGGCGGGGTTGTGACCACCCAAGGAAAGCGTGGCAGAGGCAGAGCTGGGAACACTGGCAGGCTTGCCTGAGACCTGGCCGTCAGAGGCACCGGCTGTGCTGGTGTTCTCCGACTCGGTCCTCTGGAGGGGGGCCTCCTCTGGGTTCCCGAGCTCGGGCTCTGCTGCCCCTGCAGTCTCGGGGACCCAGGCCTCTGAGGCGGAAGGGATGACCGGCCCCACAGTGCCTGGCTCTCCCGACAGGTCTCCCCGCGGGACACTGTCACTCCTGTTTGGAGACGCCTGGTCTGCGGCCCCTGCAGAGGACTTTGTCCCAGGATCTCCGTTTCGGATTCTGCAGGACGGAAGGCCTCCCGTGTGCTCTCCTCCACTGTGGGGGTCGGGCACAGCGCCAGGGTCCACAGTCGGTGTCAGCTCTGCTTCCCCTTTACTTTCCCTGCCTTTACTTTTCTTCTGACAGGAACAGTCTGTATCCTCCTCCCTGTACACACTTGACAAATCAGAGGATTGTCCAATCTGCCCAGCTGGGCTCCCGGGGCAGCCTGGAGAGCTCTCGGCGTCTTCAGGAGAAAGCTGCTGGCCAGCTGTGGGCTCTGATGCGCAGGGCTGATGCTGGCCGTCTGCCGCTGGACCGCCAGGCAGGCATGAGGGATCCTGTGCTGTCACCATTGGGGGCAGAAGACTGTCCATCTGCTTGAAGCTTGTTTTCTGGAGGAAATCAAAGACACTTTTTAAAAATTGTCCCTGGGAAAAAATGTTGCTAAAGCCTATAAGCAAAAACCCTGCTGGAGAGAACTCACTGCCATTCCAGCCCTTCTAAGGTCACAGAAAATAAATCTTGACATAAATACAAATAAACATCCCCCACCCCCTCGCCCGCTTCCTCTTTTATAGCTGGAATGAAGAACACTGTCAAGAATATACGAGATGACTATTTTCTGTCATAGGAATTTATTTTAGAAAGTAGATTAAAATTAAGCTGCAAATCCTTACTTTTTTAAAGTACAAAAACTACTTTCAAATGAGCAGCTAAGAACAATATCTTTAAAGGGATTTTAGAGGGGCAGAAGCTGCTTCCATCCTGCCTCACACATATAGGTAAAGACAAATCCGGAGCAGATCGGCTCGCCCACAATCACAGCATAAGCAGGGGCTTGGGGGGCCTCAAATTCCTCCTGAGGAGCTACATGGCATTGTTACATCACCAAAACATGTCCCATCCAATCCAGCATTTAGTAACGGATTCATAATTTCAAGGACAGTACACAGAATTCTTTTACTTTTTGATAAAACTGTTCCTCTGTTGTCTAAGGCTGAATAATAAATGAGAACATATCAAGCCCATAATAGCTAATTCTTGATTATTCCCAGATGGTGCTATGGCTTCAGGATATTATAGGCCATGTCAAAAACTCATTTGGCAACTTTAAAGTTGTTGTTTTTTTTTTTAATGCAAATAAAAATAACCAACTACACAGGAATGGTTAAGATAACCATGGTTCATCAACCTGGTGGAAAAGGCTGCCCTGTTGTGTATATGTCAATTATGAAGAATACAATGAAATTTTTTAACAAGGCATTTATAATACAATGTCAATAAATAAATAAAACCTAAGGTTAAACTAAGGTTAAATTTTGCAAAAATCACCTGTGCATGTAGACAAGATTTAGAAAAATAAAGGAAAATAAACCAGCTGATCTGATTTGCCTTTCTGTCAAAATTTTTTGAAGTTTTGTAGTAATACTGTTTTTCAACACAAAAACTACTGCTCCTCACGCGCTACCCAGTGTGTTGGAAGAGACGTTCACTTAGTAAACATGCTGAGTGCCTCCAACATGCATCCTCAGGCCATTCCTGTCTCGTTCCGAGACTACCGCGAAGTTTACACGTGTGCACGTGTGCTATGCGCGGTGAAGGCCTTGTAAGAAAGAGCAAGGAAAGCGGCTTTTGCTCACACTCTGTACTATGCTCCTTGGAGTATTCAAAATTAATGTGCCTCTTTCTTGCTGAACCCGTCTTCTGAAAATTATGAAGGCAGGCCATTAAATTTAATGCAGGGTTAACACTACAGAACAGAGGTTGGGAGAAACAAGCGGTGTGGCTAGAAAATTTTCAGAAGCTCCTGATAAACCCATCCTCTCACAGTTTTAATTTCTCATGGATTCCTGCATCTCTTCCTACTATCCTGCTGAGAGCTTTGGCACCTGCAAACTAATGTTTTCAAGCGGATTACGTTCACCTCCCGAGGAGAACGCCAAAGGAACATCTGACGTCCAGAGGGACACGGAATGACACCTGTTCTAGAACAACAGTGATTCCAAAAGGCCCAGGCAGGCACCTTGGTCCACCCCTCTATGAAGTGTCTTGGCTGCTGCTCTCAAAAATAAAGCTCCCAAAGAAGCCTCTGGAACTGAACTGACCCTACATGACCTGAAATTAAATTACTGTCAAGATATTCCCAAATCAAATCAGCTCTGAAGTAAACTGGGTGGAAAAATTATCTAAACTTAGCCTTTCAGATGTTGTGGCCAAGGAAGATGTACCCATGTGATACTTATATTATCCATGACAAATGCTTCCAGGAGCCTGTAATGATTTTATGTCTGGCAACAACTTTATCTTGAAGGCTTGAGTGGATTATAAAGTCTTTATTTTTTTGTAGTGATCTTTTGACCGTACGACTATCCATTTAAATGTAGTAACACTATCATCACTCAATGAAATAACTGTGAAAAGCCTTTATTTCTGAGTGAATTTGGTTCCTGTTTTTTAGCGACAGTCTCAGAAGCTATTTCGCTTATTTCATTTTATAAAGTTAAGCGAACAGACAAATTTTCTTTGATGTCAGGAAAATCTAGCTCTAGTTATTACCTATTTTTGTACTGGCAACGTGGACATGTACCTGTCATTATTTCAAAACCACTGAAGACTCCCGGCCGTCCCCCACTGCTACAGGCGAGGGTTAGTTCTGAGTCTGTGAGTGGTGACATCTCACGGCTAACACAGCTTGACAGGTGTCAAATCTGAGAGGGAAGCATTCCATGTTCTAATCGCAGTGAGACGGTTGCTGGGGAAAGGGCTGGGGGCACAGAAGCCTGGAGATGGACGCGCTCCACCTTACCGTTAGCTGCCGCTGGATGTTCATAAGTTTAGAGATATGGCCAGTACAAGGGTCTCCAGGCAACGGGGGTTCATGCTGTGATTCGGACTCAGAGGTTAGCGTATAAATGTCCAACTCTCGATGGTGCCTCACAGAACAGTCTCCACAAGGAATCTCATAGGATAAACTGCTCCAGGAGTCTGGTTCTCCAGCGTTCTCCCTGCAGGCAAGCAAGCTCCGGTTATTATTATTACACACATAGTATATGTTCTGCCTCCTGGGAGCAGGTGTAACCCTGAAGTCATCTGTGAACTCTGACTGCTCACTGAGGCTCCGCAGCAGAAATTTTGTGCAGTTCCCCGGTGATTCAGGCATAGAACGAATTGCTCCATCCTCCTAAGAGGTCACAATTGGATTCAAAGAAAACTGAAGGATTCGTCCCCAAGGCTGTTCTTGATCAAGATTTGCTAACAATCAAGTAACAAGGAAATGTAAGGAAGATGCTTTTAGCTTGGTTATGAGTAGAGAAGCAAGGCTTATGAAGCAGTAGTCTTAAAAATAGAGGTGACACCATGTGCTGACTGCAGCTGGTTCTACTGGAAAGGAAAGAACTAGTAATCCAATCCACAAATGGGAGGAGCTCCAATTTCTGTTAACAATAGGTGGAGGGAGGACCCTCAAAATTCTTAAGGTTAGTAAGGGTAGAGAGAGCGACCACTACAATGCCACCAACATACTGCACTTGGCAATGTGACTATCAAATCCTATTTTGAATGAAACATTTGTTTACAAGAACTTCAAGCTACATTTTTTTAATTAAAAAAATAACTTTGCTTAATCACATCCTTATAAACACACAAGATACCCAAATTGGCTGACTCAGGTAGAGGTACCTAAAAGGGCATTTCTGGGACAGGCCTCACTTCAAACCCTGAAAGCTCTTTACGCGGGTCTCTCTAATGAAATGTCCACCGTTACAAGCCAACTGATTTAAACAAGTCAATGGATCTGTGCTCTTAAAGTCCACAGCACCGCCAATTCTACCTTTGCTTCTAGAAGGCACACCTGTGCCCGCAATGCCTGCTTGTAATGCAGCTCACAATCTGTGCTTTTCACCCCAAAT
Organism: Talpa occidentalis; assembly: GCF_014898055.3. NCBI lineage: Eukaryota > Metazoa > Chordata > Mammalia > Eulipotyphla > Talpidae > Talpa > Talpa occidentalis. The sequence continues at coordinate 5,123,368 of NW_023601433.1, forward strand.
GAAAGACTTGGGTGTCACCAACAGCAATGGGACACACAGGCACGCTGCACAATCTTCTGTTACTCAATCACTGTCACTTTGGCACAGATTTCAAGTGTTAAGCAGCCTTTTCTACATTCACTGAGTCATGATCCCTGCCCTCCTGAGGTGGCCGATTCCTGGGCATCCCCTGGAGGCATGTGGTCTCCCCTTTGCCCCAGTCAGTTCCCTGCCCCCCTGCAGGAGGCCAGCGCCAGCAGACAGGGTGGCAGAAGGGGCTGCCTTGCATAGTCAGCCCTGCAGACCTGTGGCTCTCGTCAGGGACAGCAACCCCAGAGGACATCGCGCAATGGCTGAAAACATTTTTGGTTGTGGTAACTTGACGGAGCTGGGCGTGGTAGTTCTATAATGCACGGGACACTTCCCTATAACACAGGCCCTTCAGACCCCATGGTCACTGGTTGAGAAACCCTGTGGCAAACCAGGGTCTGCTTTCAGGTGGCCTCCCCTCTGCCGCTGAGGCTTTAAGGTGTCGCCGCCCTCTGGCTCCTCTGCGCCCACTGTGCCACTGCCAGCAGCGCCAGGGCAGGTCACTGCCTCGAGCGAATCCCCACAGCCAGTGGCCTTGTTTAATCTCCATTATCCTGGACTTTTGTGGAACTTTAAAATGATGACTTGTTTCTCTTTTCAAAATTCATCCTCACCCGAAGTCCTGAAAGAGCCACCCTCTCCATGCCCTGCTTCCTCTCACTTCTCACCCTCTTCCACAGTAACTCAGAGGCTTTGAGTTACTTCTGAGTCACTTCTCCACACACTTCCAACTGCTTGATGAATGACTTTACTGGGGTGTCCAGTGGGATTTCTCCAATTTTAAAACACTTTCATGCTCCCCCATTTCCGAAGGCAGCAGCAACCGCAACCCTATCCCCATGAACGAAGCCACTGTCACCCCAAGTAACAGGGTTTCCCTTGTTCAGATCATTCTGTTGACTTTGTGTTTGTAATACTTCTTATATTCAGCGCGTTATGTCAATTCCCATAGGCTCTGCTTTAGTTCAGGCCTCCACTGACGTATCTGGATGCCCGAGGACACTTTCATTACCGGCCAGCTGCCCTAGTATCAGCACCCTCTCCAAGTCTACCCTGGGACTGCTCAAAAGCAACACCATGCCATTCTCTTGCTTCAGAGTTTTGTGCTGCAAAATGAAATAACTCTTGTTGTTCTTTTTGCAGTGAGAATGAAGCAATGATATCACTAAGGCATCTCTTGTAATTTCAAGCTTTCTACGAAGCAGCGATCTCTACTGCATGGATGGGCAAAGGTGAGAGCCCAGAACTCCACGACCAAAGCCAGTGTGCTGAGCCAGTCCTCCTGTCTCCACTCTGATGCACACTCACAGGCCCTCCTACCAGCCACGCTCCACAAAAGGCACTGGTGTTTCTCAGTCAATGTCTCTTTTAATGCAGTTTTGCTTATCCTCTACTCTTATTCTGCAGCTAAACCCTAACTGGCCACTCCCTGAGCACACTTCATCAGCCCGGGGTATCAGTGGGCCCCGAATGTACCCACAGTTCACAGTCTGGTCTCCTGATCTCTTGCCTCCACACCGAGAGTCTTCTCTCCCCTCTGAATACACAAAGGTCGTACGACCCTGTCTCATAGTAGCTTTTTTAAAAACTACTTTGGGTTATTTAAAAAGTTGTCTTATGGGCCTCCCCTGATTGCACAGGCGGTTGAGCGCCGCGCTGTGAAGCTGCCCGCAGCCTCTGCAGCGCCGGTTCGATCCCTGGCTGCTCCCCGGCCACCAGAGGAGGGTCCCACATGGCGTGCAGACCTCTCCTGCCGCCCGCTGCTCCCCTCAGCAGTGTATTTTGTCAGGCTTCCTGTTCTGTTCCCCGCTCTTTCTCTGGTGAATCCTCTCACACCCTCCCGAGCATCTGGCCTGTACCCCGGTTCTTGTATAAATAAATAAATAAATCTTTAAAAACAAACAAACTTGTTTTATCCCTCTCACTAGCATACAAGCTTCCTGGGGTGATAACTACTATAGTTGAATTAACTGAAGGTTTAAGAGCAAAAGTCCACATAGAATACGCACTTGGTTTTCTTTTTTTTTTCCAACTTAGTAACAAATACAAACTTTGGCCTAACATTTGGGGGCTACAATTATATAAAAAGAACAGGCTCACTATGTACAGGCACACAGATGAGAAAAGGGGAACTGAGACAGAGGAGGAATTAAAAGTGATTTCCCAACAAAGAATTTGAATGTTTGGCTCACTACCTCCCCCCACCACAACCAAAAGCCAAAACAAACCACACCCGCGGAGCTTGTCCTTTCTCCTTTTAGTTCTTCTTCTAAATGTGGCTGCATCAGTGTTGAGCCTCTACATTATTAAGCATCTAGAACTGCTATTCACAGTTGATCCTGTATGGACCATGACTTTTTCTTTTTTATGCAGTCTAGTTTCCTCTTGAAAGAAATGTATTACTTTCTTTTATTAATTACTACTAAGCAGAATCTCGTTTTTATGGTCTTGCTTCCCAATCATTCAACAAAACGGTGCAAAATCAGCCAGTGAAACATTACAGAACACCGACTATTAATAAATGGAAGGCACAGGGCCCCGGCTACAGGAGAAACATGACACCTTTCTCAAGGATAAGCACAAACACTATCTACAGCCACAGCTGGGCTTTCCCGGTGCCACTGTCACCTCTATGGAAGCAAAAAGCAGGAAAGAACCTATGAGGAGTTTTGCCCTTAGAAATGTGGCATTTTATGCACTAATCATTTTATTTGAATTATACTGCTATTATTTGCAGAAGTACCACCATTTTAGGTTTCACTCAGAAGGAAAAAAAAATGCTGTGAATTGAACTATGACACAATGCTGTGACAATGTTAACCAAAATGTATCTGATTTCACACTTGAAAAACCACATCTTAAAGATTAACAGTATAAAAGGTAGTCAGTTGAGTACAACTGTTTCAAATGGACATGCAGTTCTAACATGATCTGCATTCACAGTGTGCTCTGCTTGACTTAATGTTAACATTTGCCTCTGTTCCCAGAGCATCCGGATCCCATGAGTGAAAAGGGCAAAGCTGAGGCTTCTCATTAGGCTGCAGGAAACCTCCGGACTGGTGTCCTGGCATACTGCAATGAAAGCACCCGAGACTAGCCTTCACGCTTCAAATAAAGCCAGAGGCACAAACAGAGCTCCTCTGGCGAGCAGGCAAAGCCCACCACCTCCCCTCCTGGTGAGCCGAGGTTGTCCCTAGAACCCAAGGCACAGCTAAACACTAATTACAGAAGCGCAGGCTCTATGCATGACGGCCACACTGCCCACTTTCAAGTCATTTCCCTTGTTCTGTCTTCCCTTGGACTTCTAGAATAAACTCAGCAATCCTTGTTCAGAAGCCCTTCCTATGTCTACAGGTAGTTAAGTATGTTTGTCCTCAGCCTTGAATTTCTACCATGGAAAGAAATATGCCCGGGCATCTAAAATTTACCTTAGAAATATGGACAAAGAGTTTACTGTAACCAAATCACGTGTGGCTGAACAGAAAAGCACTCGCACACAGATGCACTTGAAATTCTGGTTGTTTCAGTTGGTGAATGACGAGGAACCACAGTCTCAGACGAGGCTTTTTACAAACGCTAGCAGGGAGATGCAGAGGAGGTGGTGTGTAACTGCTGCAGGAGGCCTGAGATCTCCACCACCTTTCACTGCTCATCCCAGTGAGAACATCCACCCACCAGGCTGAAGGAACGAAAGGTCATTTTCCCACTAATCGCGCAGCACGCAGAGCAGGCATCACGTCATTACAACCACATCAGCCAGTACCGAGGGCTCTTCAGAGTCTCTTAGATTGTCACATTCAACCTCACCCCAGGACAGACTGCAAGATATAAAAGGCCAATACTATGATTAACTGCCTTGAAACTTCCCATCGTCCTCTTAAAAGGCAGTTTACATTGCTTCCAATCACTCTTGGGCAGCCTGGCCTTGAGCCAGAGTTCCCAGGACCGCCCTAAGCGCAATTCTGAAAGCCGTGCTGCACAGTGCACCTGCGACCCTGCTGAGGCCCAGAACCACACACCTGCTCCCTTGCTGGTCTTACTACCTGCTCACTCACATGGTAGGTCCTGAAATATGTTAGGATTTCACAGCAGAATGTTAGGATTTCATTTCATTTAATCTTTGTATGGCTCCTTCAAAGAAGTGCTATTGCTACTTAAGAGGATAGGAAACTGAGACACAAAATCATGAACTTTTTTATTCACGTCAAAATTCTCACTGCCTAGCTATTTTCACAGCAGAATATGTTAGGATTTCACAGCAGAAGAGTAGAGACAGTCTTCTGTTTTTCTCTAGATGATTACAAAGAGTTTGAGGAATGCACTCTCTGTGAAGGGACAGATAACCTGAAGAAGTCATTCTAGTATAATCCGAGAGAGTGGGCAGTAAGGGATTAAAAGGTAAAGTTGGAAAGGAGGCAAAAAAAGTCATGATGACCAAACCCACTGTATGGTCCCAGTCAGGATGAAACCATTGCTTCAGAGGATATTGCTGGGCAGCTGGGGAAAAGTGAACATGAACTATGCATCAGGTGATCTTACTATGCTAAAGCTAAATGACTGATTTTGACAACTACAATGTTGGAAGGACATGCTGAAATATTTAAAAATAGAGGTATGCTCTCTGTAACATACCATCAAAAGAGCTCAGGAAATTTTATGACACACCAAGATAAGGCAACTATTTAAAAAATGTCAACAACTGGTGAATCTAGATGAAGGGGCCCTTCTTGTATCTTTCCTATGAGTTCAAAGGTTTTCAAAAGAAAAGGGTAAATATTAAAATATTAATTTTTTTTAAAAAGGCAGAGGTAGCAATTCTTTCACCCATCTACAGTTGCTATTTACTCAAGGTAAGGAAGAAACGATTATTATCCCGGGGTCTTCTGAGAGGGGTATCTTGACAGGCACCTTCAGGTACGCCATTTCATTTAATCTTTGTATGGCTCCTTCAAAGAAGTGCTATTGCTACTTAAGAGGACAGGAAACTGAGACACAAAATCATGAACTCTTTTATTCAAGTCAAAATTTTCACTGCCTAGCTATTTTCAAAATTCTACTCACACATTCTACTCACGTGAGGGACAACACATCCATCATCAGATTGCAAACATCAAACTTGACCACTTACAAGCTGTAAGAACTTGAGCTACGAACTTAATCTCGTCCAGCTTGTTATGATGATATCTATCAAGGCATTAATAGTCCCTTAACAAAGTTTCTCTGGCAATTAAAAAGAGAGGAAATAATGTATCTATCAATGTCCAGCACTGGGCAGTGCGGAACCATCAGTACACAGCTGGGACTGACCTCCAAGGCCGTGCTCCCCCGTGAGCTCTTGTTGCCTTGTTTTAGGTGAAAGGGATAGGTGGGTGTGTGTAGGAACCCCCGAAAGGTGCCATAGAAGAAAGCACCACGTTTCACTTAAAGGCAGCATGGAGCTAAGAAAAAGATCTTTAGAAATTAAAAGAATGTCCACTCCAGGCAGAACGTTTTTCTAACAAACAAGATGGGCAGGTGAGCCAGTTATTCTCAAGGGTTTTTGGTAAGATTCTGTCAAAATGCAGGACCAACCAGACAGCCCAATACTCAAACCCAGCACAGTCCAAATCACCATAAACTATGCTACATATTACCTAATTACGCTAAATTACATTTCCTCAGAGGCTAAATCCTAGGGTGATGAGATGGGGAAAGCATGGCTATTGAGACCTGACCATAATCCCATTTACACCATTTCTGATCTAAGACACATTATTTAGGTTCTTTGAATAAGAGTTTCTCCATCTGATTAAAAAACTGGGAGTTGTACCCATTTTTTCACAGTTGTTTTAAGGATTACAGAATATGGATAGAGATAGCCTTGTACCAAATTAGCTATTTCCCTCCACAAGTACAGGACACACACCATATCTACCCCCTCTTAACTGTTAAGCTTACTAATCACTTAACCACGTCTCAGATGCAGGGCTGTAATTTTTTTTATATATATTATCACGTTGTTTATTCTTTTACCCATCCTATAAAGGAAGGTATTATTCTTCCCATGTACAGATGAGGACACTGAAGTTGTGAGAAATTTAAACTTGACTAGTAGCTAGTAAGTAATAGAGCCAGAACTGGGGTTAACATCTAAACCTCCACACAAAACCACCTCTGCTATTTATTTTGCATTAGAAAACGCAGACCAATGAAACACAACAATTACTTTTGACATACACGCTTTGGTGAATTAAGTTTTCAGAGTGCGAGTTCTAGCCCACTGAGCATTGCGAACATGGGGCATTTGGGCCCACAGTGTCCAAGGTCGTTCTTCTTGCTTTCCACTCTGAGGGGCTAACATGGACCCCCTATTAAATGGGGGTCCATTTCTGGAATACCTTGTCCTCTAACAGTCAACATTCTCTAGTTTCTCCTGACTGCACTGCTCTCAGGATCTTGAAAAAGATATGTTTAATATATCCTACTGTGTAAACAGTGACATATGCTTTAATATCTAATATACCAACATTCACAGGATAAGGAAAAAATAAAGTTAAACCAATATTCAAGCTAAACTTGACATTCTAGTATTTACTCATGTGATCAAGCTTGGTTGGTGATTCCACTTATGTAATCCACCAACCTGATCCGACAACACGTAACTCTCAAAAAATTAATTTCCAAATGCAATGTTAGGCCTAATATTCCATAAAGCCAAAGTTCTTAATCTTAACTGCATTTTAGAATTACCTGGAGAACTTTTAAAAATCCCAAAGTCCAAACGACACCTCATGCTAATTAAATAAAAGTCTGGAGAGCTGGCCCTCAGGCAACATTATTTTTCTTAAGCTCCTCAAAAGATTGTAGCATGTCACTAGAATCCCGACGTGTAAGTTGTAAAACTTCATGAGAAAGGTACCTACAGGTGCTATTTATTTAAATATGAAAAGCACAGCTAAGACAGGCAAGACTGCCTGTCTTTCTGGGTTTGTCAACATTATATTCTTTGACCTGATCATACAATTCCTTAAGAGTTTATCTTATAAAAATAATTTAACAGAAGCAAAAATCAAGAGGTATAAAATGAAGCACACTGTGGCATCATCAGTGATGGCATTGAAAATAATAATCAGAAATTAACATCCACCCTTAGGTGAAAGGTTTAAATACTCATGATAAAATATTTTAGGGGGTCTGAAATGCAGCTATAAGAATAATAGAAATAGATAAGAGCATGACAGAGTGAAAATATCAGAATGCAAAGTGGAATATCAGCTGCAACTGTTTTAAAAACAACAACACAGGAGGTAAGACCTGAGAGTGAAATAAACCCTGTCTTATGATGGAGGCCTTATGAATAATATTATGTGTAACTTATTTGTTAAAAACATAAATGCTAATTCTCCCTCATTATCCTCATGCTTCTGGCCTAAGTCAGAGGACAGAGATAGCAGAGCAGGTATCACCAAAGCTACTTCAAAGGAACCTGAAGAAGCAATGAGCTTGAAGTGACACACTTGTAGTTAATTCGTCCCCAGACCAACACCAGGGCCTCCAAATGATCCTCCCCTAAATAACAAGCCAGACGGACCAATCTCTACTGGCTCAGTAACACACTTTCTCTCCTTCAACCAACCCTCTGCCTCCCTTGAGGACACAGGCCACGAATCAGTGATTAGAGAGTCTACTTAAGTATGACTTGGAACTGCGTGCATACAAAGTCAGATTGATCTCTCACACGGCTCCTGATTCTCTGCCTTTCCCATGAGTCACTGGCTTAATAACTACTTTGTGTTCTCTGCATACGAAGTGCTTTGGGTTGCTCAATTAGAGGGAGAAGCACAGTTGCAAGTGAGGATTATTTCAAAAAGAAGAACGTGATCACTATTGACCCAAATAGAATTCTAGGTTGGGGAAGGAGAGACACGCTTACAAAACACCTGAAATTTGGGACCACCACCACTGAATAAAATAATTTCAAACAGATGAAACAGGTCAGGAAGAAAACCCTAGCTTAAAAATGTCAAGAATTTCTTTAGCTTTCTCATGGAGCAAAAGCATGAAACAAAATCAAATAGCAAACTGTGTGTTTACCCATTTAAATAAGTTAATCATGACAGGGGAAAGGAATGCATATTTTTTCCATTTTTCCAGACATTTCTGAAAAGCATGTGAAAATGATAGAAAGATTAAGAACTAAGCAGGCGTCTGTAACTCCAGTGGAATGGAGCACTTGGTGAACAGTCTTTGGTTCTACGGATAAGTGGTTTCTCCTCGATAGAAACCAGTAACTCAAGTCCCCATTCCGTAAACTCGCCCTCCCAGTTCAGAAAGGGCAAAATGGGTTGTGTTCATCAGTCTGGGCGGGCATTTCACCTGACTTCTTATAGGTTACTTTCACTAAAATTTACAAAGAAGCCCATATTTAACAAGTCCAACAAGCTTCTAATAAATTTTCTATGTTTTATATATAACCCAGTGATCCCACACTCTTCATAATCCAATTGTTGAGAAGATCGCTCAGCGGGGTTAGACAGAACAGGTCAACATAAACAGACAATGTCTCGTTCACAGGCCAGCTACGGCTTTTTCCCAAACGTCTCTTTCAGTGTGCCTTACAGAAAACAGCGCGGGGCGACTCTCCCTGATGGCAGTTTTAAATAGAGTGGGTCAAAGGGAGGAATTCTCAAGCTATTTATGAATGACCAGATTTTTTTTTTTTTTAAATTTCCAATTCAGCACAGAAATAAAAATGAATTACTAGAGAAAAAATGAAATTTACAAGATACAAAACCCCAAATAAACAAACCAGTGACATGGCGCAGGCAGAGGGGCCCCGAGGCAGGCGCGCAGCTCTCTCAACAGGGCAGGCTACAGAGAGCCCCCCAGACTGCCTCGGCCCACAGACAGCGGGGAGACGGTGAGGGGCAGGAGAAAGAAAAGTCATGGGGCAGATGGGAACACGGAGCACACAGCCAGCTACAGGCCTCTGGGCATCTCCCTCCCCTCACATACACACGCCTGGACAAAGCTGAAAACTAACTCAGTGATATTCAGGAGGGTTTTAAAAGTTGAGTCCCAACTGGTATGATTACTCCTCTTATCAAATCAAAAGCATCCACCCAGAATGAAGTCATGTCACAGAGAACATCTGAAAGTTCCTGATGTGACTTCCATCATCCAATGTGATGCTGGGAATTAACCACAGTTCCCAATGAGCACACTGCAAAGCAGCAGCCAGTTTCTTACAGCTTTTTCATCACAAGGATCATTTTCAGTCTTCCAAGCACAAGGGCCAATGTTCAGGGAAGAGATGGAAATGAGGTTTAGGCAAAACAACCAAGGTTTTACACTGCCAAGTGCTGAATGAGGCCAAGAATAAATTTTATAAATTCATTTCAAGTAATTTATTCCAAAGCAATTTAACATCGTAACTTACATGAATTAATAAACTGAAAGAAAAGCTAAAAGCAAAAGTATTTCAGGTAACATTTTTTAAAAAGCACTAAGAAATATCCCCTGAACACCAGCAAAATCACGTTCAAATTAACTCTAGAAAGGTATACATACACAAACATCCCAGAAGATAGGTACAGCCAATATATATAGAGAATTTTAACCTATTCTGTACACGCTGAAAGTGCAAATCTAAATCCTAAGGACTAGGAGGGAATTAGGTTATACACAAGGCATTATAAACATGATTTCTCAGTATATAAATACTTGTTTTCAAATATTAATATCGGTATTTTTCTATTATTGATGAAATGTCTCCAAAAGCCTGTTGAAAACTAACACAACACATGGCATGCTTTGTATAAAAATGCATTCCGCCTGGAATGTGGTCTTCTCTACATCTAGATACCTCACGGATATCTGTTGAATGTCTGGGTGAATCAATGCATACTAGACCCTTCATTTTCTGAAAATGGGTATTTTGACATCTGGAAATATGAACTGAAGAACAATGGAAAGAAGGAGACACGCATGTTGGCACATGCAAAAGCCAGCATGTGGAGTTACTGGGATAGAATGTATCAGGCAAAAGACAGAGCAAGTGCAAAGATCCTGGGGTAGCAAAGAGCTGGTCCATGTGGCTGCAGCCAGTGCTGTGCAGAGAAATCCCTGAGAATGAGGAGAGTGTTAGGAAATGAGGTCTGAGAGTCATACAGGGTTCAGACGTCATGATGCTTTCTGGATCACAGAAAGAACTAATAAGGTTTTATTCTGACTGGGGTGAGACATTATCAGGAGGAGGCAGGAAAAGAAGAAAAAACTAAAGACTGAAACAAACAACATCGACTACCAGCATGGCAGCAGACGATTACATCCAATCCTCACCAAAACCCTGAGGCAGTTATCAGTGTGTTTCCATTTTTCCAGTGAGGCAACTGAGGCTGAAGGGACAATTCACCCAAGTACACAGCTAGTAAGTGAGAAGATCATAGTTTCAGCCCACACCTAATGCCAACACTTTTGGGCCTCTTTCCAGTGTCCACAATGACACCCTATAACAGTTTCAAATTAGGACCGAATTCAAAGTAAGCACATTGTAATTCTCACACAATGTTTCACAAAAGCTAATCAGGTATATTGTTGTGTTATATTTTACAGCATCCATAGTGAGTTCTGAACTGTAGAAAAACACAAATTAAGAGGCCATCCCTCAGAGCTGGGGTAAGAGCATCCAAATTGAGCATCCATGGCTGGACCCAAAACTCAAGGTGTACCTGGTAGGTACCTGGTAGGTACAAGATTCAGCAAGCCCAGAGTGAGCTGGGGCTGCGTTCGAGCTGTTACGCAGCCACTGACAAGCAGTCAACCCTACCGCCTCACCTACCACATTGCAACTCAGCGGGAAAGTCAGGTTTGGTGCTAATATATACGTAAGACACCTCAGCAAATCAGGTGCAAGGGAAAAACATTTTTCAGATACTAACAACACTAGTCCTTCGGGGGAACTTCAAAGACACAGCTTGTTGAGATACAGCGAAAGCCAGATCAAGTGTCAGAGAATCAACACCACGGATGAGAGTTCACCCACTGGACGCCAATACTCACTCGCGACAGCCCAGGTACCACGAGCAGCGCAAGCCCATCTTATTCCCGCCCTGGCTTCATGCTGCAGCTTTACGCGGAGCCCGCCCAAGAGGGGGTTTCGTGTTACCTTCTGACAGGAACTAGATACAGCACCGAGTTCCTTATTTGAGAGCCACTGCAATATCTCCCATGAAACCGCATCACCCTAACCGGCAGCATCAACCACAAGTCCCTTGGGGGAGGGACAGGGGCCTTAAGGGGACATCCTCAGTGTCGGCAGTGCACTCACTAGACTACACGTCCATGTATACACAGTCGCTGGGAGTGTGGGTAGTGACATCCTCGCTGTTTCTCTGTCCCTGGGCATTTAACAACTAGCTTGGGGGAAACAGAAAAGACAGGGCACACAGGAGAGCCACTACTGTGCATCTTCAGTGATTTGTTACCAAATTTCTGCTACTAAATAATTCAAAATAGGAAAGTGTTATAAGGTAATGATTAGAACACTTCGCTGGAGAGGCAGGCAAACTTGCTTTGCTTCCTTACTCTGACCTTACCAGCCCTGTGCTCTTGGGCTGGTTTACCTGAATCTCTCTGTAGGTCAACTTGCTTGTCTACCAAACGGGAAGACCAGGCTTGAGGTAAGGTAAGTGAATGGGAATGTGCAGTTCACAGAGCCCGTGGATCTCCCAAGGCCCTGGATAAACTGTGACTACTGATACATGCTATACACAGGGCTGGTGTAATCCCAGTGGACAAAAGAGTTTCTGAGGATTAGATATTTAAATTAAAAAAAAAAAAAAAAAAGGAAAGAAAAAGTCTTTATAGTAAGTCAGAAGTAAGACAAAAAATACTACTCTTGTTTGTTCTATAGGTTTTAGTCAATACAAATAAAATAAACATATTAAATTAAAAAAATAAATGCACAGGGACCTGGCTTGTGGATAAATGTCAGGCAACTATCGTCACAGGATCCACTCCCAAAACTCCTAGAGGAAAACCGGGCTCTAACTGCCTGCAGTTTGAAGGGATGGTGTTGCAGCTGCAGGGTGAGGCTGAGCAGGGAAAAAACCTGTCAGCAATGGACAGCCAGGCAGAGATGCCAGTTCACACCCACAGAGCTGAAGTGATCCTCTTGTTTCCAATAAAGGGCCTTTCCTAGCTCTCCCAATAAAAAGACAAGCTGTTTTCAAAAAGTTTACAAGCATGTTCACATTCAATTCTCAGGGCCCTAACAGGGAACAGGCGACCTTTTTCCGTTTTATAGAAGAGGACACTGAGGCTCACAGATGATAAGCACTAGCGACATGATACACCTGAGTTCAGCTCTGTCACTGCTCAGGCCGGACAGCTGGGTACTACTGAACATGCGTGAGATCAGTTTGTCTAAGCTGCAGAGGTTGCCATGTTATCGGTGAAGCGAGACCATTAAGTGTTCTCTTACAAAATTGAAAGTGCGAATCCCCTTATATCAATCTTAGGCAGAAATTTTATTGTCAGGTGAACAATGCTTTTCACAAGAACAAGTGAAGTCTTCAGATGGTTCAATTAATCGAGAAAATAGGTTGACAGTGTGAGTATTAAAGAGTGCACAAACTCAATAACCTTAGGGAGAACATTTCATCTTTCTGGTGCCAGCAAACACTAATACAAATGTAAAGGACACAGGCAGGAACTGCAAGACGTCACACCGGATAAAAGGAACACCCTCCATACAGCTACAAATGGATGACCACGGAACACCTGCACAACAACGGTCTAAATGGCTGTTTACCATGCTAACCGGTTTCAGCAATTAGTGTTTTTGAGATTCACTAAACCAAGACTCCTGAGTACAAAATTCCTTCTAGAAAACATGTTATTGAAAAACTGATTTGTGATTTAATTGCCCAACTAGTGAGATAGCATCAATGTGCTGATAGAACATGAACTGACAGTTGGAAGAATCAAGAGCAACCGGGAGACTGGTAGTGCTGAGCAAATTATTGCTCTTCTGGAACAAGGCCACATCTATGAAATTTTAATGAACACACCATCATTATATTTTCTTTTTTTTTAATATTTTATTTTTATTTATACAAGAGCTGGGGTACAGGCCAGAGGTGTGGGAGGGTGACAGGATTCACCAGAGACAGAGCAGGGAACAGAACAGGCAGACTGACTGAAACACACCGATGGGGGAGCAGCGGGCGAGACAGGAGAGGTCTGCTGCGCCATGTGGGATTCTCACCGGCCGGCCGGGATCGAACCCGCGCTGCAGAGGCTGCGAATAGCTTCACAGTGCAGCGCTCAACCGCCTGCACCACCAGGGAGGCCCCATCATTATGTTTTCTACTTTGCCTAATTTAATCTTGCATCATACAACTTCATTCCATGCAGTTGATCATCCAGTTTTGGCCAAATACTAATTTTAACCAAAATGTTTACTCAGGATACCTATTTTATTCCATGCTTTCTGCTAATAACAAGTGCCTGTAAGAATTTCAAGTTGTTTTTCTATTGGTACGCCTTTAAGGAAACTTCAAAAGTGACCAAATAACAGGTAATGGTATGAAAGGTTTGCATTTCAGAGGGTGAAGAGTGCCAACGAGTCCTCACTTTCTCACATACACCCATCAAGTCCTGCACTCCAGGTGCATATTTTCTTCTAACTAGGTCTCAGTGAAGTCAGAAATACGTGTTTTCTAAATCGCATGCTGTTGCCATGGAGCATTTGTTATCACAGGTTAAGCTGTGTAATTTTACAACTCTTGAAAGAAAAACTCTGAGGCTTAAATGTTACACAGCCGCCAAAAGCAAACACAGGCTGGGGTCACTGGGCACACGGCAGGGAGAGGGATGCTTGTGCGGAGAAGCGTGAGGCACAGGAGCGGCGCTCCACCTCACTAGCCCCGGTCAACCTGCTCCAAGAGTCCAGGGCATTGAAGTCGTCCATGGGTCTTGTGCCTACAGCTGGGCTGGTGTTCCTGCCCCTCCACATGCCACTGGGGTGTGGCCTCCAGTGCCCACCCCCAAGGTGCTGGAGAAGACACACAAGATGTATGCCAAATGCGGAGCACAATACAATGCATGGTAACTGGTGTTACTGTTCTATAAATACCTATAGTGTCCTGAGAAAGTACACTTTGTAATTTTCCAGCATGTTGCCAAACAGGACAATCCTGAGATTAATAGCTGAATGGCTGTAACCAAAAAAAAAAAAAGAAATGCCAAAATTCTTGAAATTCTTCAGCGGAAAACCTACCCCCGCCAAAAGATGACTGAAAACCAGATCTATGACTCATCATCATCATTATCATCATCAAATTACTTCAGTTACAAACCTGTTACTAAACACAGCCGCCCATCAGAGTCCTATTGATAGTTTTGAAACTATCAGGACAGGCCCGTCTGCAGGGAGGGCTCAAGAGCAAGCACACGCACAGGACAAGGCAGCAGCGAGCATGATGCCAGCAGCAGCCAGCCACGGACAGCCCCTTCTCTCTCTCTGCAGTCTCCACTCAGCCCTACCGACTCATCTTCACCAAAACACAAAGACAGGGACGTCAGGGCGGGCGGGCAGGCAGGTCCTCAGGCCAAAGAAATATAAAATCTAAGAAACCTGATTTGGGCTAGAAGTTCAAAGACAACTTTGTCTTTATTTGCTTCATCCTTTTTCCTAAGCAAAGGCTCCGAAGTGGTTTAGCAACAGAGGGGCTCCTGTGGACCCATTTGTCAAGTGCTTGAAGAGGACCCTAAAAAGGCAATTGCTGGGTTACCAGAACATCTTGCTCAACAGCAGCCCTTTGTGAAATATGTACACTTGGGAAGTCACTCTCCCACCTGACCCTGAACTCGGGCTTCAAGGGCAAGCGCCTCCACAGGCAGACCTGAGAACCTGCAGACACAGAGCCTGCAAGAGCAGCCTCGCCATGGCAGTATCGGAGTGTGAGCGCACGCGTGGCCACGCTGGTCCTGGCTCTGCATGCACAGGTGTCATCTGGGCCTGGAAAAACCACTGGACTCTGCTTCCGCTACCCTGCAGCCTTGTGACCTATCACTTCACCTCTCTGGCCTCAGTTTCTCAATTACAGAATAGGGATAACAACACCCATTCTACACTCATTAAGCTGCTATGGAATCAAAATGTAAAAAGGCAGCTGAGAAACCAATGATACCTTCAAAGCCCGTGATGGGTAATATGTGTGTAGAGTTACCATACGAGGACTTGTTTTCCTCAGGGAAGCCAAGGTTAAATCTTAACCGGAGCGCCTATCGCCCGTTCTGGGTTAACTGCTATTCATCCTGCTATGTTTTCCCAGTGGCTTCTTACTGAGTCTCTTCCATCAAAGCTCTGTGGGGGGAAGAACAAGGGCTTGGGAATCCCACAGACATGCGGTGAAAGCTCAATCATATTCTACCCAGCCTTGGGCGAGTTACTGTGGATCTAAGTCTCTGTGTTTCAGCTATAAAATGCAGAGAAGGTCCCATCACAGAAAGGTTAACAAGGCTGAAGTGTAAGATCATCTGTGACATATCAACCTTGGCGCCAGGAAACTGCAGCGTTCAAGAAAGAAAGATTTGTTGAACTGATGCTGAAAATAAGATGAAGTTATGAGGACAAATTCTTTTAAACTTCCTCTGGACAAATGAAATGCTTCAGCACTTTTATCTCAACACTCCACAGAGTTGAAATTCTTAAATACTCCTCCTGCGAGGTGGCAGCGCCATAAGTGGCGCGGCACCAGAGCTCCCTGTCCTACGGGCCCACAGCATGGAAATCAGAGCTGAGAGCCCAACTGATTTTAAGTCATCTCTCTCACACTAGGGAGTCAATTCCAAACTCGTCATCAAGAAGGGACATCCAAATGCTGCCTAAAAACACTTCAACATTTTGGCAAAACTCAGGGCAGGAAAATAATAATAATAGCAGTCACTGGGTGGGGCCTCTACATGCTTTCTTCCCGTCTCTTCTCAAAGCAACCCACTGACTCTTCTCGTGTTATAAATGAGGCACAGAGGGTTGGAGAAGCTCAGCAACCACCCAAGTTTCACAGAGTTTCAGAGAGGTAGACCCCAGATTCAAAACTAGTCTGCCTCACTACCATTCTCCCGACCTCTCAATCGCTTTAGTTCAGAGAATGACAAGAAGAGTTACATTATGGACAACCGGGTGCGGTGCGGGCTATCAAGCAGCATCTGGCTCTCACATTCTCTTACTGGACTCAGCAACACTCACCTAACACGGTCCCTCGCTCGTAGCCACTAAACTACGCACCTGAGATTTGGGTTCGCCCCTCCTCTACCCGTCACTCACTCAGGATGTTGGGTAGGATGCCTAACTCCTGGGGCATGTGACTGTGCATCCACCTGAAAGCGAGCGTAGGCCACGGTGTTCCAGGGAACCTTGTAGGGGGTAAGATTTCTCAGACGAGACTAGTAACATTGCGCTTAAGGCTAATTTTCAGCAGACAATCATATCCATGTTGTAATATAAATCATATTATAAGCTAAAATAATGAGTGGGTAAAATCTCTCCCATCACTAAACGAAATGAAAGTAAGCGATAATGGGTGACAGGAAGGGTCAAGAATGCCTTGAATAGCTGTGACTGTGGGATTTATTACCAATTTCAACCGTCTTCTAAAAGACATGTCTTATTTACAGAATCCTACCTCCAAACACAGAATCCATTTTCACAGAACAACTCCGTCTGTCAAAATGGATTATCCAATCTTCAGTTATAAAATCAGTTAAGTAACAGGATATAACGCAGAGAGCAGTGACTGCATTAATTGATAGTGTGCTGAGAGCCATGGGTAGCTCGTGAGATTTCTTACAGTGATAATTTTGCAATATATATATAAATATCTGGTCATTTCACTGTATGCCTGAAAATAATATAATGATGTTATATGCCAATTATCTCTGAATAAAAAAAAAAAATTCTCAAAATAAGTCTTGGACATACAAATGTAAAAATAAAAGTTGACTCTAATCAGTGCAAAGCCCCACCCTGCTCCATCCCCAAAAATGGCCTGAGCAGCAAGGAATTAAAGCAACAAGTTCATTTTGGGAGAGAGAGGTATAAAAGGACTTGAATCAACTTGACTTTTCAGTTGAGACTGACAGTCAAGACAGTAGAGACGGGTATGTCGCCACACTTCCATTTCATTTTAACTAAAAAGAGAGGATGAGAGAGGCCTACATGGAAATTTTAATTTAAAAAGGGAGGAGAGGTTAAGATCACGCAAGTACAAAGATTTTAGCAGATTGTTAGAAAGAAGGTATCATATAGTGGAACAATTCTTAGTTTTTCACAAACCTCTTTGTGGTTTTCACAAAACAAACTCTCTACTCAAAAGCACATGTAGGAACTTTTGTCTGTAATTTCAAAGGGTGCAAACCCCATGAAGTCTTCTATTGAGTCCTTGTTAAGAATCCCAGGAATGGCGTGAGCTCTGGGGACAGCCTTTTAGGAGACCGGGCTTTCATTTCTGGCCCTGCCAACCCTTGTAACCCTAATCCAGCCACTCTGCCCCTCTGGGTCTCAGCTTCCCGAGCTGTTAAACATGACCGTCCTTGACTCCTCATGGTTGAAATGCTACGAATTTCACAGTACAACTGAGGGATTTAATAGAATCATCCCCTTACCACTTTACTGAATTGCTAATTATCAGCCAGAACACTCTGTCTTGGTTGCACAATAAGAACAGCCAAGAGTCCACGTCGCAAGGCTGGATCTGCAGCAAGGTCCTCAGACCCGCCATTGCCGTCCTCCCTTTGAAGATTTCTCAAGTTGGCTTTTTCTTACCTGTTTCATTTCCAAAGGAGGGAAGTGGCTCTCCCGCAAGGAGCAGAGGCGGTACTACATGGCAGGCCAAAACCCTTCTCCAAGAACAAACACACTCTAGTTTCCCTGAAGCTGTGCTGCAACACAGTCTTGTGACACCCTCACCAAGCACAGAGTGAGGCTGTTGTAATCCCTTTGGTTGCCGTTTGGATGGCAACCCTTCGCCAATGATGCCTCCCAGCAAGAGGATGAGTTAGAACTAATTGAGAGGAACTGCAACCACCCAGCGCTTCACCATAGTTACACCAGCTGATGCCTTTAGAACAAGACTTTTCTGCCTAGGGCTTGAGGCACACAGCACAATGAATCCGCCACTGGCCAGATGGGAAGCAGGAAGGAGGGGAACCTATCCCTCTCTGGAATAGCAGCAGAGGCCGGCTCAGGTATCCAAGGCTCACATGAGATATGGCCCTCCTAGCCTCACCATATCTGCACAACCCATCAGAAAAGCCAGCGCAAAGAACTCTGTCTGACTTGACTGGCAAAGAAATAAACTTGGCACAGGAAGAAAAATAAATATATATACATAAATAAATTAAATAGCAGCAAATAGCATTACATTCTGAGATCCCTACTTGGCCTTTGAACCTATCCCCCCCACCCCCTCACCGCACACACCCCTAAAAATGGTAAAAGAAAAAATAATTAATGCAACTAAAGTAAGTCTGGTACAGCCAAATACCTGAGCATTTGGGAATATCATATTCTCACGGCTGAACTGACAAGCACCCCTAAATTGCTGTAAACTGTGGATCCAGTGAGGCTTATTCATGTCAGATTATATGTCAGAAAAGATGATGAAGACCATAAAATAAAAAATGTATCAAGCAAGAGAAACTAAACTTGAAATGTCTGCCTGTTATAAATATTCCAACAAAAACTCTTGGCTGTTGCCATGCATTTATTTCTCCACACAAGAGGAAAGAAGTCTTCCCACGTTTCGACTAACAACCTCCCTCAAAGAGTCTCTGAAGACTCAGAATGTGTAACAAGTGAACCCACAGACACACGGACAGGATTTCCTCCTGCACACTGCCAGGACAACTACTCACATGAAGAAACCAAGGCTTTCCACTTTGTTCATAGAAATGCCATTCAGAGCCTCAGCCTATCTTCCACACACAATTATCATATTAAAGTATTCATTAGCAAATACCCCTTCAAGTCATGAAGACACACCAGAAAAAATATATGGCACAGAAAAACTGTTTCCTCTTGCACCAAACCAGGGTAAACTGGACATAATGGTAATGGAATGCTACCCCCACAGACAAGATTCCTGGGTTTCAGGAAAATATAAGCAGCAAGAAGCAATGAAGGCAGGGAGGCAGAGGAGAGAGAAAGTGGCAATATAACTTACGTTCGTCTCTCTCAGACAACGAAGGGGTTAGCAGGAGCAAGCGTGTATAACCCTCCAGCAGAAGGCAGGGCACGGAGCTGAGGTTTTAATTCCTGGCAAAGTGACACTGAATTGCCAAGTGGGCGGCACTAAGAACCAGGGGGTGGGGCTGGTGGCCTGAGATGGGGAACAGGGAGCAGAGCACTTACTGGGTTAGCAGCTGGTGCAGCTTGTGATAACCCCGCTCCAAAGCCAGGCTCACGGGGGTCGCTCCCTCCTGGTTGTGGATGCTGAGCGCTCCGCGGCCTCCCGGCTTCTGCAGGAGGAACCATGTCAACCGCAGCAGTCCCAGCCGCACAGCAAAATGCATCAATGTCTCCCGGGGGGCGCCATCTGCAGGGGGGTAGAAATGAAAATCAGCAAGGGGAAAGGAAAAACAAAAAGCAAACCACAGAAAGGCAGGTCAGAAAAACACCTCTACTTGCAGGTACCTAAGATCCCAAGATTATCAAACCACAACGTACTATGTGGACAACTTCACTGTGGCCGAGAAGAATCAGCTCTGAGACGAGGCACAGCTAGAAAAAAGCAGGGGCAGCAAAGTCTCCAGGGGGAGAAGGCCCCACAGAGGGGAAGGGAAGCAGCCCTCTCTAGACTCTGACTCAATGTATTCATGCAGCCAGGTCATAAAAGCAGGTCCACGGGGTGACTCCACACATTTGTCTTCTCCTTAAAACAAACATAAAAAAATAGAAGTGAAAGCAGCCTCACGATATGGGGACCGCAGGTGGATGATTGCTGGGCTTAGATGGGTGTATCAAAAAGGGCATAATTACTTCAAAAAATAATAACACCCAGACAGGAGTTGGCCAGCCAAACGCTAAAAACAGGTTCTGCTTGTCAAGCACGCACGGTCTTTTTATTCCCCACATTAAGGGCAAATCAAGCTGCCGGCTTTGTGTGTGTGCTAAATGAAAGAAAGAAATGCTACTCCAGGCATAATAAAGAAGACTCCCTCTAAGATGATGCACTAATACTTTCAGAAATAAAAGCATGTGCCTGGGCTTCTGTTACTTGAGGGGAAGGCCCCTCAATCACAGTGGGTCACTCAGAAAGCGGTGGCAGGAGGAAGGGCCGGGCCCGGGCATTCTTCCTCTGACCTCTCTGAGTGTCACTGTCTCCACGCCCCGAGCCGGCACCATCACCGCCCGCCAGGGAGAGCGGGGGTAAAAGGCCCGCCTGCGGAGTGGCTGAAAAAAGTGCCCCTCAGTGCCAATGTCCTTCCCTTTCCCTGCTCTCCTCCTGGATGTCAAATGACAGGCTGGGCGCGCTGGCAACACTCATTCGTCCTCGGGCATCCTTTTGTGCCGACCTCTGAGGACGGAGCGAGAACCACTGCACTGAGACGTGCCCCAGGGGGCTGCGCAGTCCTCAGGCAACAGGGGGCCCAGACGAGACTGCAAGGGAAGGTGCCCCACACCATGCCCGCCTCTGCCTCTCAGCTTAGGGAGCCCTCTCCTCGGTGGCTGCCTCGGAGCTGCCTCTTCTGGGAGCTTCCTCAGACTGCCGGGCCCCAGTGTTGGCGCCACACTCTGTTGTCCCCACACCCCACAGTAAGAGCGAATGCATCTTTGAACTTGTGCTTTTACACTGAACTGCACTGTTTTCAAGGGTCACTGGCGTCCAGTCTCCCAACTGCCAACATACATTTCCGGGAAGCAAAAGTTATCTTTCCTATTTTACATTTTCCCTACAGAATGACACACACCAACCAGCTCACGATTTATAGGGTGTGCAGCAGAGGCACAGGGCTGGGCAGAAGTCAGCATCCCAGAGAAACCATTACATGTGCAAATATAAATTTTAATAATCAACACCTCAGAGCAGGTGGTTAAGACCCAATAAAAGGACAGAAAGAACCTTCACAAAAGATCAAAACACCATCTGCCCTGTGCCGTGCAGCTGCTCACAGGCGCCTGGACATCCGCATCGGGCACAGAAAAGCAAGGCTCTGACCAGGAGTGGTGTCTATTTTTAGTCTGGTTAATTCTGGCATGAGTAGGTGAGACCTCCCCTACACTCCACCCTTTCTGGCCCCTTACTTGCTCGGGGCCAGCTCCGCTTTTGGGAGCACAGTTCTCGTAACAGGGCCAGGCACCTGCTCAGACCTGGCTCTCCTACTCCACACCTGGATCCTCCCCCATCTCGTCTGAAGGTGGTTAGCGCAGGCACCACCTCTGCTTTGAGGCCACCCCTTTCTGCAGACAGCAGATGTAAGCGTCACACAGAGCTAAGATGTTCACGACAGCTCTTCATCCTCACAACAGCCCCACAAAGTCTCCTTATCCTTATTTTTCAGCTGAAGACAGCAAGAACCAGGATTTTGAAATTCTTGGGCCTCCCTGGTGACGCAAGGGGTTAAGTGTCAGCACTATGAAGCTGTCCACAGCTACTGCGGTACAAGTTGGATCCCCGGCCAGGGAGGTGACGCACATGGCGCAGGAGACCTCTCCTGTCTCGCCCGCTGCTCCCCTCAGCAGTGTATTTCAGTAGATCCACCTGTTCTACTCTCACTCTGTCCCTGGTGAATCCTCTCAACCTCCTCCTGCTCCACCACCACCTCTGGCCTGTATCCCAGTTCTTGTATGCTTAAATAAATAAATCTTTTTAAAAGCCAACTGCTTTTCCATCTTTTTTTTTTTTTTTTAAAGAAAGTTTAAAAAATAAATAAAAGTCCTTCCACCTTAAGTCTCAAAACCATATTCTTAGCAACACCCCATCCTGCCTCTTTTGTGAAAATCAATCATGCGGGCAAGCTAATGTTCTGGTTTAAAGAGTGCCTTCTCGCATTTCCCCCCCAACATTCTCTTATCAACTCTTTGAAATGTGCACAGTAGCTGAAAGAATGCCACAACCACCAACCAACCTAGATCCTGTAATTCATGTTTTTCTCTATTTGCTCCATCCCATGTCTGTGTAATCACCCTTCCCCTCTGCTCATTCATGTCCCTTCACCCCAGCACGCACAGCGTTAACTGGAGATCAATATACGGTTATGACTTGAGGTGATTCACATCATGTGACCTGTGAATGGCTCCCTCCACCACTGACAAATTCTAACAAACGCACACACCCGCGTAACCCAAACCTCTATCAAACCCAGAACGTGATGACATCCAGACTTCCCCAGGAGTGGCCCTGCCCATCCCCAGAGCTAACCACTGTTGTGAGTTTTTCACCAGAGAGTAGTTCCACATGTTCTAGAATGCCTTATAACTGGTGCCAGCCAATATATGCTCCTGTGTAAGGCTTCTCTCACTCAGCACAAGGTCTCAAGTGCCTCCCAAGGCGGCAGTGCACTGCAAAGAAAGTCACTGCAGAAACACACCCATGCAGGAGAACTAGCCTCTGTTTCATCTTGCACACATTTTCTGTTTGATCTTCACAGGGGTCCCGTGTGCTGTTAGGCGTGTGGGATACGCAGCCAAGGTATGAAGGATAAAGAAACCAAGACAGAAGTACAGTTTCTGGGGTCACGTATCATTTTAAAGGCATTTGTTCTCTCCGACACATGGTTGGTGTTGCCGGGGCTGCTTTCGGCGCCCTGCACCCTCCACAGTTCAGAGCTCGAGGGCCAATCTCCGCTTCCTACCCTCAGTCTCTGCATTTTTATTCTTGCAAAGCCCTAAGTCGTTTTCCTCTGTTCTCAGACTTACTCAACTTTGTTTTTCACATCACTAACTGCATTTCCGATGATGTCAATTAGGTCCTTTGTCCCCAATTTGAATTTAATTATGCTATGGCATTCTGAATGTCCTTGCATCACTCCAGCCAACTGCTTTTCCATCTTTGCCCTCATTGTGATGGCTTTTTTGCAGATGTAATTAAAGCCCCTAATCAGCTGATTTAATAAGGAAGATTATCCTGGATAATCTGGGTAGCCCTAACTGAATCAGCTGGAAGGCTTCAGAAGCAGGGCTGAGGTTTTTCCCTGGAGAGAGAAGCCAGGCCAGTGGGGACAGTGTGAGTCTGTGCCTGGGGAGCTCCGTTCTGCTCAGGCCTCCCCTCCTGACTGGCAGAGGCGCACAGTGGGGCCACACAGCGGGTCTGAGCTCGGCCCTGATGTCCCCTTCCTCACGGGCACTATGCTTTCTGGCCTTGCTCGGCAGCCAGCGCCCACAGTCATGTCAGCCATTGCTGTAATGCTGGTTGCATTTCCCCTATTGTTCGAATTCTCCGGCGCCCCCTGACTGACATGCTCATCAAGCCTATTTCCTGCATGTCGCTGCTTCTCTAATTTCATAAAGGGCCCGACTCATCTTTTAAAAGACAAATGGAAACTATTGAGTCAATTTTTCTTAGAGAAAGTTATACTCGGGGACTCTTCACCTGAAAACTGTTCCACTTCCTTTATGCTGCAAGTTTATTTCAGGAGACACATGTTGGTTGGTGGCTGGTTTTCCTGTTTAACCCTATCTGGAAAGATCTCTCTGTCAGCCCAGCCTCTACCCACAGCGAAGGCACAGACACTGTCCTCAGTCCCATGCTGTCTACTTCTGGGCCGGAAGCACCTCCCACACACGTGCCCTCAGACGGCGGAGCACACCGCGCCCAGTGAACGTCCCTAGGCGAACCCGCTCGCCACATCTTTCCACCCTGCCAGATCTTCTGACTAAGCAAAGCGCTCCTGAGCCCAGTGGCCAGCACTGCGTGTACTTTCCTGCCCCAGCGGTCCACCCAGGGCCTGCGCACAGTGCTGCTGAGCTCGGATCACCAGGACTCGAAAACCACGGTTCCTCCCACCACTCGCCCTGCCTCCTAAACAAACCTGAAGTCCCGCATGAGGCAGGAAGACTCACCCCGGGGAGGGGGAAGAGGAGGCCGGTGTGAGCAATGGTTACCGGAAAAATGACATCTGGAACCTGGTGACGGAGTCAAGGTTTGAGAGGCAACGAAAGCTCCTGAGCCAAAGGGCTGCCATTCCAAGGAGCTGTTTGTCATGGGGTTGGGAGTATTAACAACTTCCTCCAAGAAACAAAGTCGCTTAGTGGTCATTTTATTTTCTTGTTTTCCCTTTTTCTTTTTTTTTCAAGATTTTATTTTATTTAGACAAAAACTGGGGTACAGGCCAGAGGTGCGAGATGGTGAGAGGACTCACCAGAGCCAGAGCGGGGAACGGAACAGGCAGCCTGACTGAAATACTCTGCTGAGGGGAGCAGCGGGTGAGACAGGAGAGGTCTGCCGCGCCATGTGGGTTGCTCCGTGGCCGGCGGGGATCAAACCGGCACTGGAGAGGCTGCGGACAGCTTCACAGTGCTGCGCTCAACCCCCTGTGCCACCGGGGAGGCCCTTTTTTTTTTTTTTTTTTTTTTTTTAGTACTTATGATAGCTAGAAAAAACACACAAATACTAGTGAGTGTGGCTGAGGGAAACCTTTCCTGGGAAGCCATCAAACAGTCTGGAAGGGGTGTGGGGACGCACACATGGAGGTTCTGTGACCTCGCACGGGGACAGCCGAGGATGCACGCTGCTCTTAGCCTCTCCTTAACCCACCTTGCCCTCCTCTCCCCTGATTTTTCTCTTCAGGGGGAGGACCCCCACCCCCAAAGATGATCAGATCTTCTTATCCTTTCATTGCACAATATCACGCTGACTAAGAGTGAAGGCTGCCCCCAGGGTTCCTCACTCGCTCTAAACCTGAAGACCTTCCAGGGGAAAACCAGTCTAGTTCACTATTTTTACTCACCACTGAGGCGCTGAGACCACTATGTGGGGCTTCGTAAGAAGAGGGAAGAAAGACACCTTCCTCCACCCACCACCCTCCCCCGGATGAATGCTTGTTATTTGCATTTAAGGCAGAAGTACAGCAAGAAGCACAGTGTAGAAAGAGCTTCGTGTAACTCGGGAATGGGCAAACTCCCTCCCATGCATGCTGAAATGAGGATTCACTTCAGAAGTAAAAGCAAAAGTGAAACGGTGACATCCTGCTTGGAAGAGCCTGTCAGTACAGAGCTGACCTGGCCCGCCGCCCCCCAGCACAGGCCCTTCTACCACCGCAGTTCACCACACTGTCTCTGAAAGGTCACTGGACAGGGTCAAGACACATTACGAATGAGCAGCTTGCCATCTAGCACACACTATCCAGGTAGATTTCCCACCATTTTTATAGAAGAACACGAAACAGAGGGATTAAGTATTCTGCACAAACTCTTGCAAGGAGCCCACGATAAAAACCAATGTCTGGGGGCCTCGCCAGTGGCGCAGCGGGTTGAGTGCCGCGCTGTGAAGCCGTCCGCTGCCTCTTGCAGTGCGGATTAGATTCCCAGCTGGCCAGGGAGCAACCCACAAGGCGCGGCAGACCTCTCCTGTCTCACCCACTGCTCCCCAGAGCAGTGTATTTCATTCAGGCTGCCTGTTCTGTTCCCTGCTCTGTCTCTGGCGAATCCTCTCGCCCTCCTGCGCATCTGACCTATACCCCAGTTCTTGCATAAATAAATATTTTTTCTTTTTAAATAAATCTTTCAAACAAAACCAAAACAATGTCTGACTCTACTCTCTACGCTGTTACTTCACAGCAGCAAACCTAAAGCAAGAGTTCTTGGTCTCACCCTCACACTTGCGGTGTCCAGGGAGACTGGGTGCACAAGTACTATGCACACTTCTGCAGGTGGGCACATATGTGGATTTTTTTTTTTTTTCCTAAGGCAAACTCTGAACGGCTTGCCAAGGAATCAGTGACCTGAAGAAAGTTAAAAAGCAGTGCATCTAAACAAAGGGTGGGAGGAAGAGACACAAATCTTACCAGACTCCTCTGTATGAGCACTAGGCTGGAACACCTGTAACCATCCAAGCTTTCCTTTCAACAGCGAGCAGTCCTGTTATGTAACGAGTGCCCCATTTACCTGCATCATTATCCCAGTCAACAGTTTTCTCTGTTCCTTCTCCCTTCAAATATCCTTAAGATAGTATATTATGTGAGCAAACTGTTCCTTTACATTCTTCTCTCAACAGCAAGCACCCACCTTTCAACTAATGCTACTCTCCTCTAAAAATACCCAGTGTTCCTAGACTCTAATCCACAATTAGTGGAACAATTTCAACTGCAGAATGTGCACCTAGCACTTGAAATCAGATTCCTGATGCCAGGTGTGAACTTAAAGTCAACAGGACCTATCAAGCAGCTTGTATGCATTTCAACTTGCAAAGTATACACTCACCTTGCTCAATTTCTCTTGTTCTTTCAGGTATTTTTAAGTTATGCATAATAGAATTCACTTTTTTGGGGGGTGTACATGAATTTGAACACAGATAATGACCATACACTTCAAAACAATTGTAACACCCAAGCGATTATACCTTTTACTAGCCATCCTTTACCCTCACTCCTAGTCTTTGACCTGTTTTCTGTTCCTACAATTTGCCCTTTTCAAAATAGCGTCAGTGGAATCACGTATTAAGTAACTTTTGAAAACAGACTTCTTTAGAACAATGCATTAAAAACGCATCCAAGTTGCTGCACATATCAATTGTTCTCTTTTGTTGCTGAGTAGTATGCCATTATGTGTATGCCAGTTTACTTACATATTCACCCAGACAGGGCAATCTGGAGTGTTTCCATTCGGGGATGATTATGAATAGTGCTATTACAGGCACCGATGTGTAAAGATTTTTGAGGTAAATAAAAATTTTCATTTTTCTTAGATAAATACCCAGAAGTGGGTTTGCTGGGTCATACAGTAAATATGAACTGACCTTTTTAAGAAACTGCCAATACCGTTTTCTAGACTAGCTCTATAATTTTGTATTTCCACTGGCAAAGTATGAGATGTTGCTCTACACCCTTGTCAATGCTTGTTGTTTTTTTTTTTTTTTAATTTTAGTTTTTCTATTAATGTTGCTTGAGCTATTCTGTAAAGTAGAAACTTAAGAACCACCAAATATTAAAACTGGCCAGTTCTCTATTGAAGACAAGGAAGCTAAAGCCCAGTGAGGGAAGTGATATGCCTGAGGTTCCAGACCTGAGATTTTTTAAATACTTTTTTACTCCTGGCAAAAAATACTTTAAATACTTTTTTACTCCTCCTGTGTCTTCTTTAAACAAGACAAAACTATAAAACCACCTTACGTCCCACTAGTAAATAACACAATCCATCTCCAGACTAAGTTATAAATTGGCCACCAGAAAGACTGTTCCCATACCAACACACACGCAGTAAACATTAGTTTCTGAACAGGTCTCCGTCCTATACAGAGGCAATTATTCCGATCTCCAGAGATAGCAATGCAGAGGTTTCTTGGACACTATCTAAGAAAAAGCAAAGGATAATGCTTTTTTCCTTGATTTTACTTTGGGGTCCCCGTTTCTTTTCATATTTGACCTGGGCAGTAGTGACCAGCAGCATGGTGAAAGCAGAACCCCAACAGTCAGGGAGTTCATCTTCTGGTTGATCACAGCCTTAACTGCTACACTCAGTGGATTTTAAAAAACCACCACTCCTTAGCCTCTTCCCCGGAGGAAGGATCAATTTCCTTGATGGTTCTGTGAGAGCCGGAACAAGCAATGCCCCCAGCTCAGGCACCTCTCGGCGACTTCAGATCTGCTCTCTCCACTGCACACAATCACCCCAGCCAGTGGACGCTGCGGGGCAATCCTGCAACTGTCCAGCCCTTTCCGAGGTAAGGTAGAAATGTTAAGCAAACCCTCAGACAAGAGGCTCAGCACCAGCCTTCCAATCCAGTTTCGTCAGGAACAAAGCTGACCTCAATCTGTGGAACCCCTCCTGTCTTTCAACTGGATTTGATGTGGAGTGGTATTTACTGAACCCAGAGGTTATACAAGGTTTCACCTAAATATTTATGTAAAATCATGACATCTGATGTCATTTGTTACAAGAATAATTAAGTGGGAAACCCCCTGTACACTTAAGAGGAACATACAGAGAACACACTTATTCCCTCAGTATTTTTCAAAAAGTGGGGCCCTTCCTTCAGTGAATTCGTACTCCAAAAGTACTCTGGTTTTAAAAGTGTGGGGTTCTCGGAGCTCATCCTGCTCCTGTGCCCCCCACTACCCACTCTTCCTTTTCCTCCAACCCCGTGCACTCTCCAGAGAACTTCGGAACACACTAATGAGCTCACAGTCTTTGATAGTCAAACACCAGAAAGGTAATAAAGTCACTGCTACTCCCCTCATTAAGGAGGGTTCACTAGCCATGCCCCCAAGGCAAAGAAGCCTATAAGGCAAACCCCACAAGACGAGCATCACTCTGCCCTGAAGGGCAAGCTGAAGATGACCACTGCGCTCGCTGGCTCTTGGCCCCCACACTGCAAGGACAGCTTCAACACCTGGGATGAAGACCTGCCATCAAGGCCACACAGCCACATAACGGCCACTTTCCTTCAGCCATGGCGGCAGATGGGGAGTCTGACTATACGGCAGCGGCCTGGTTAGAGCTCAACAAACTCCAATTTGTTTGTAGGTCATTTAAGTTCTTACCAGGCAGAGTCTGGTCTGTCCCCAACACATTCCACTCGGCGGGCAGCTTCAGGTGTCTGAAGGCGAGGGCCACCTTCTCATCAAGGGAATTCACATCCCCAGTCAGGGGCCCTGACCGGTCAAGGAATCGGGTGAAGTTCAGGGCCTGCTGGTTCCCAGCGCTGGTTGCCAGGAACTGGGCCGCATCGTAGGCCTCATCCTGGATGAACTTAAAGTCCTCTTCGGCCACGACGAACACAGGCAGGCCCTCCCTGGACGCGCAGAGCAGCACCTTCACCGTCTCGCAGCAATCGTGACCTGCAGAAAGCACGTGAGCAAGACGACAGGGTGAGAGTTCTCCTGGCCAAGCTGGGCGCGGACGGTCCCCTTGCTCCTCCTACACCATGTACAGGTATCCCCTTCCCAAAGGGACCCTTCCAGCTGAAAGCTCTGAAGGAGCAACCTTCCAAACTCCTGAAAGCCCCAGTTCCAGCTCCTTCTATTGCTACTTGCAAATATGAATTAGCTCCTTCAGCAAACGGCAAATGTCGGGTAACCCAGTTGTCACCATGGCCATGAGTAGCATTTGGCACTGAGTAGACTCTGAATATCAACTGCAGCTGTTCAACGGAACCTATTAAAGAATGGAAGCTCGGGGGTCCTGTAAGACGAGCATGGAGCGGGACGTCAACGACCTGCTGAACTGAGCTCGAGCTGAAGACCAGTGGGGACAAGGCACCCCAGCGAGACGGGAGGGATTTCACAGAGGCCCCAGCACGTGCCTCAACAGCACCACACTGTCACCAGTCAAAAGAGATGAAGCACTTTGAAAAGCACAAAACTGATATTTATTTTCTCATTAACTGCAACTCAAGGCCCACAAAAGAACTTCTGCGCTCAGATGCCCGTTCCTTCCTGTAAGGAGACAAGGACTTCAGTGAAGATGCCTGTTCACACAAGGACGCTGTGACGCTGTGGAAAGAAGCTAGTGCAGGGCCTCCCCGGTGGCGCAGCAGTTGAGCGCTGGGTTGGAAGCTGCCCGCAGCCTCTGCGGCGCCGGTTCGATCCCCGGCTGCTCCCCGGCCTCCGGAGGAGGGTCCCACATGGCGCGCAGACCTCTCCTGCCGCCCGCTGCTCCCCTCAGCAGTGTACTTCGGTCCTTCTGCCTGCTCTGCTCCCCGCTCTGGTGAATTGTCTCACCCTCCCGCGCTTCTGACTGTACCCAGTGCTCGTATAAATAAATAAATAAATAAATCTTTTAAAAAAAATAAAATAAAAAAGAAGCTAGTGTAGGAGAAACGAGCCAGTCAAAGGCTGGGAGCCCACAGACCAGCTGGGTGATGAGGCTACCACTTTAGGCAGCAACCTGCAAGTCCCCAGAGAGCCCCACCTGATAAAATCAGGCAAGTTTAACACCACTGTTTTTGTGGGCTAGGCCTTTCTGGACTAAGACTCAATGAATTGAGTGTCCCCAAAACGCAGAATACACACACCCACTGCCTTCCCTCAGCTTTCCAACCCTGCCCTCCACTAGCAGAAGTCCGTACTTAACCATCACTGCGCTTTCTGATGAGGAAAACGGAGTTGATGTTTCTGTGACTTGCATTAAGGCATCCAGTGCTCTGCACAATCAACAATCTGTTCTGGACACCTTGGTTTCCCTGTACCCACTTCCTGCAGAGCCAGCCTTGGCACGGAGCCAGGTGGAGGCCACCCTCTACTGTTCCATGAATCTACTACCTGTCACACCAAGGCAGAGGCCCAGAGGTTCCAGACATGGGCAAAACTAACTAAGCTTCCTGCTGTCTTTAAAAGGGAAAACAGTAATTATTTCTCATGGGGCCGACAAGAACAAAAGCAAACTGATTTTCCACATACTCTCTGAGGGGCCTCCTAGCACCCATTATGCTCTCTCACTGTTCTCTCCCTAATTCTAGGGAGGTGACGGCATTTACTAACCTAGGACCTTCTACATACCAGGCAACTGATGTGCCACTTTCTTTATACAACCAATTTATGAGGTATGTACCGCCCTCACATTACGTAAGAAATAACCAAGACTTCAAGAAGTCAAGTCACTTGCTCAAGGCCACACAGATACTAAGACAGAAACCTATTCAAATTCAGGTCAGAGGCCAAAGGTCTGGGCTGGGCGACAGTGCAAGATCTCAACACAGGCATTGGCCCCGCTCCCAACTCTCCCACCCCAAGGCTCTTCACCTTGACCTGGAGAGTTCAAATGCAATGTGTGTGCCTCACTCTGTGACACACGTACATGCACACACACAGAGCAAAACACCACCATGGAGCCATACCTGCTTAAACGCTAGAAAGTACAGTTAAGAAGTCCACCTGAAGTTGCTAAAGTGGCTGTTTACTTGGACAGCATGGGGTGGGAACAAAGAGGAGAGACATGTCGGGGTGTATGTGTTTGCACATGCGCTTATTAGCAGTACAGGTAGGCTTATTTCTGGAACTTTGGCGGAAAAACCCGTTAGGAAGTGCATAGGGACATGAGGGAGTGCCTGTGAGCTCTGTGTATAACCAAAATAAAGCAACACACTAGAGGAGGTAGAATGTCACAAACAGCCATGAAACAGAAGCCATCCAACTAGGCCAGTATTTTCAGAAGTGAACTCACTATCTAAAGGAAAAACGATGAATCATCCTGAGTAAAACATGCCACAAATCTGGAGTTTGTCCGGTGTGAGTATGGGCTTCTTTTCCAAAAGAGAAACTGAGGGCTGAACGAGACGATGCTGAGGGTTTCCCTGACGCGTCTGTAGCAAACCAGGGGGGCCATGACTGAGGCCTGGGGCCTCCCTCCTGCCTGGAAACCAGCTACTTGCTCCCCTTCATGTTTTTTCTTAGGTTTAAGTGGTTCTCAAGATTATTTTTTAATCCTTCTAGCTTTTCAGATAAAGCACTTGGGGGGGGGGGCAGGGATCAACATGTTCACAGCAAAGGTCATGTAATATGGACCAAGCAATAAGCGCTGCACATGCGCACACAGAGCATTTCACCACCACAAATGAGCTCCAGAGAGACGACTCGCAGGAGTCAGCAGCCGCGGAGCGGGGAAGCCCACAAGGCGGTAACAATGTCTACACCAGGCGTGAAGAACCTGCGCTTGGAAGCCACGTCCAATGTGCTGGGGCTACCAAGATTTAACTTCTTTTTCTTGAAAAGAGAAGCTGCAGAAGAACAAAGAGCAGCAAGGGTTTCAGTTAGTTCCATGGTGACTTTCCTTCCACTTGACTTCCTGGTAACAAGGAAGGAAAATATCACGCCTTTTTAAAAGGGAAGTTCTGAAAACTTAGAGAGGCTCTTCTGAAGGAAACTCCCCAGACTGACAGAGGGAAAGAAGAGAGAGAAACCGTGAAAGGAACACGGCCTACAGCTTGAGTCCACATTTTAAACTGCCTTCTGCCACGGTCAAGTCCAGTTCACGACAAAATATAAAGTAAATCACGAGGTGACACAGATCTGGTCCTAACGGTGAGGGGTCCTGAATTAGGCTAGTGCTTAATTAGCTGTAGAGTTAAAAACCCACCTCCCTACCTCCCTTGCAGACTGGCTGGGTTATCCTGAGAAAGTCCCTCAACACTGAAGCCTGTTTCCTCAGGCAGAAAATGAGAACGCCACCCATCTTCCAATCTGTTGAAAATGTTAGACCGAGCTGTAGACAAAGCAGCTGGCATAAAACAGTGATGGGAGAGCTACGGTTATTAGCTCTCAAAATGCCCTTACCCAGGTTACTCAAGGGAAACAGCCCCCCCCCTCCCCCACCGCCCCAGCACTTTACTTTCTGCTGCATACGGGGGGGGGGGGGGGGGGGGCCGCGCTAAGGGTGCCTTTGATATCTAAGAAGGTGGGGGGCAGGGGAGGAAGAGGTTAAGAATTCAGAATAAACCAAAAAGCAACCAGGAACACCTAGGTGAGAAACAAACATTTACCGCTAAAGGGCCTCTTGACAATGTCTACTCCAAGCCTTTTTAAGCTCCAGGCCAAAAGGTATGTGTGTGCTCAGGAGGCTGGGAGAGCTTTTCTGCAGGCTGCTTATCACTATATGAAGCACCTGTTCCCATGGAAACGAAATATTGCTACAGATAAACAAAACTGGTGAAGCATGACCCAAGAATTACTTCATTTCCTATTAAGCTAAAAGTGGCACACATCCCATCCGGGCCTTCTCTTTTGAGGACGGAACAACTGGGACTTTGTTTCACCAGCAATCCAAAGGGAACCCTGAAAAGTGTTTGCTAGCCAGACACACCCCATCCCACACAGGCCATCTAGAGGGGGGCAGGGCTTCCTTAGCACCCAAGGGTGGCAAATAAACAGTATCTTTGAGCACTTCGGTTTGGCATCTCAGCAGTTTAGAACCTGGTCTTTCTCTTCTCTTTAAAGCCCTATGGGGTTAAAAGGAAACTTTGGACCTTCAGGCCCACACTCTGCCAGGGGGGACGTGTGTGCAGAAGTGCTGCCACCGACCCTGGGCGCTGGCCCAGTGGCAGAGGGGAAGCTCGGTGTGCATGGACAGCATCTCTGCGCAGAGGGGAAAACAGCAGGGGAAGAGAAGTCTAATGATCTACAATATTCCAGCCTATGACTCAAGGCAGTGTTTCTCAACCTTTCATTCACTTCATCCCCCCAAAGAGCCTTTCAAAGCATTTCTCTCTATCCTCCACCCCCTCAAGCATATGAAATTTTTATACACATATTTTTACACTCCTGAGAGTCCACTGTCATCCCTTGGCGGGGACAGTGTCTGGTTGTAATGCACAAGCTAGGGACCAGTACAGTGTCTGTGGTTCCAAGGTGACGGAAGACGCCATTACCACGTAACCCTCACAGCTGGGACAAGAGGGAACAAGTTCTCAGGTTTTCCAGAATAACCACTATATACACAGAACGCGCATCAGGGTAGTCACGTAAGTTTTTTGGGGTTTTTTTTTTGTTTGTTTGTTTTGGTCACGTAAGTATTTTAAAATATAAAATCCTGTCTGCCTACAGACAGCCTTATGGTAGGAGTATTTTAGAATAGGGAGTTTGTTAGAAAATGTAAGGGGAAAAAAAAAAAAAACTGATTACATTGGGGGAGAGGGAGAATTCTCTGATTCAGCCAGGAAAGAGCCTACACCTTTTTTTCCAAATGCATTCTTCAGTTTGGCGACCCCTGGACATCTCCTGCTGGGAACTGTGTGGTTCACAAAGATGGGGACCTGCTGTGACGGACTACAGGGCTGCTTGTGAGGCCTGGGCTGTGAGCTGTGATTTTTAGTTAAACCCGTATGGGCTTCTGATAATGGTAAATGACGGTTGTTTGTTCCTTTAATTTTTTTTTAATAACCAATCAACTTTACACAGTTCCCTTTAATGAGAGAGGGGAAAAAAAGATACTAAAGAACTGAGTCAAATTTGGGGTCCACGAACGTAGTTTTCCTATCAAATAAGAACTATTTCTGTGAGTTCTAAAACAAGCATGCTGAAAAGTGACTTCATTGTACAGGAAATTCTGACCTAAAGCCTTCACAAAAATAGTATGCAGCATCCTCTGAACACCCTGTCTTCATTGTTCATTCTGGAATCAGTGTTTGTTTCTAAATTCACATCTCAAGTAATCATACAAACACAGTACGGTAAGACAGTGCTCCAGATTCCCCCAAGAATCCTTTTCCAACAGTACTCAGATTTCTTGACATTACTTACTAGTCCAAAATAGGTCTTTTTTAAAAATAGCTATTTTGTCTCTAGAGAAAAATCACTGTCTAATTAAAATGGGGTTTGGGGTTGGACTTGTTTCAAAGAAAGAATAGATATTTCAGGTTCATCTATCACACAGGCGAGGCCTTTTGCCAACTGGAGAGGCACTCCCACTTCAGGCTGTACCGTTACAGCCTGAAGCAGACTGTACAGTCTCCCATAGCAGACTGTACTGTTAAACCAGCTACGTCACAGGTATTTTGAATGGTGGGGCTTCTCCTGTGAAAGCCTTGTTGGTGCTTGTCACCTTTCTTAGCCCAAAGACGGTGTTATTTTCAAAAGAGAGCACATTCCTTGGCTTCAAATAGAAAGCCAAAGTCTCTACCTACCTCCCCCATCCCTGAGATGTCACTGCCCTTAATGGACTTTCTATTCTCAGGAGGGAAATCACATCCGGGTCTAGATCCTTTCATGGTAGAAAGGCAAGAAACATTCACTTTGAAAAGCCTGTACAATTTCTGTATAATTAGCATGCATACACCATTCAAGGTACACTTCTCAGAAAAACAGCAAAAAGTGAGAAGAGCAGGGGAAAAGGGGACGGTAATGTCTTTTTGAAGCCAGAGGTTTTATGTTTTTTTTTTTTTTTTTTAATTTTTTTAGGAAACAAGTAAGAGATGCTTCATCTTGCCCCCAAACAATAAAAGGTTACAGGCTAATATAAAGAAACTGTCTTTTGAAGGTCAATCTATCATCGGCTTTTAGTAAAAACTAAATGTTACCAAACACTGACGGTTGAGCAGGGCAGAGAACTCAAAGAAAAATCAGAGCCAGCAATGTGGATGAAACGTGACATTAAAAGTAACAACAAGACACAAAGCTCTTTTTCTTCCCAGAGTTAGCCAAAGAGACAGAACACGTGAGCAGAAGGGGTGCAGCCCTCCCGATGCAGCTGCCGCCAGCCAGCTGTGCCCGTTCACCCGGGGCGGGGATGCGCACAAGTGTGACTTCCTAAAGAACCCTGACTGCTCTGGCCCCAGCAGACAAGTCTGAGGCTATCAACACGGCCAGCCTGACATACAGAGGTCATCACAGGTGGCTCTGGCAGGAGCAGACTCCTGTTCAGAGCCAAGAAGCTATCTGGAGAAGCCAGACTCCTTGTGTATTTTTCCAAAGAAAAGGTGCAGGTGTCTGAGTGCGCATGTGTACAACCTTTCTAGAAGAATGGCTGCTGAGACTGAGGAGGAGTTTCTACCATGAAAACACTGTTCCATCTAATGGTGGGGATTCCTAAAACAAACCTTAGCACAACACCAGTGCCCACAACAGGCAAAAACCCTTGCCCTCACAGAGCTGACACTTTAATAGAGGCATCCAGAAGAACACAGGTGAGATGAATGAAATAAATAATGTGTTAGTGCACTGGAGAAGAACAGGGCAACAGGAAAGGGGAATAGGGAATGTGGAGGGGGGGAAGTTGTGTAATTTTATGGGGTGGACAGGAAAGGCCTTGCTGAGCAGGTGACACCTAAGTAAAGACCAAAAGAGAGTAAGGGACAAGTCAAAGACGTTCCCAAAGCAGGTTGACAGCAGCTTAACTCTAGACTAAAATATTAACTCCTTGAGGCAAGTAAGAAATTCAAAACTATCTTCACCCTCCAGAGAGACGAGTGACAGTCCAGTTTACGGCAGAGATGCAGGGTCTGCTCAGGAATGTTCTTGCTCGCAGAGTCACGAGCTCCTAACGACCAGCCAGGAGCATGCGGGCACCCTTGCATGGTATCAAAGGCTCCCGGGTTCAAGTGCTGCCTTCCTCTTCACCTGGCTCACCTGTACAGAGGGACTTTCAAGGACTCTCTTCCTTTGTCACCTCTGCTGTGATCAGGCACTTCACAGCAGCTGCCTGACTGAACTCAAGGAGCAGAATGTTCAGGACAACGGGCGGGTAAAGGCGACAAGTGGGTGGACTGCGTACGCGGACAGACAAAAAGGGAGTGAACAAGATAATAATTTGGGGCGGGAGAGCTGACCAGCACAACATGAAGGGGTAGACAGGTACTAGAAAGCCAGGCCCCAAGCAAATGGGCCAGGCGAGATTTCTGAGGAGTCACTACTCATTCGGGTCTGGAATGGCTGTCTGCTGTGGCTGGCTGGCAGAAAGGGGCACTAGAGCGCCAAAGGCAGGCAGGGGCGGTACACGAGGACGGGTGCAAACTCGGAGAGCCAGGCCACCCAGACAGTGTGACAGTTTGCGGCTCCGGGGAGAGCTTCACACACAGCCTCTCCACCCAGCTTCACTCCACCAACACTCGGGGCTGAGGGTAGCCAAGAGGGCACCATGCCTTGTTGTTCTTTCTCCGACAACTGCCTGCACTCCTCCGTACCTCCTTAGACACTCTCCACAGACGCATGCACACATGCACGTGCACACATGCGCGCGCGCAGACACACACACACACACACCCTCCATCTTTTAACTCCTGTGGTACTTCCACTTAAAGAAGGAATAAGTTTATAAAAATTTAATAGAGGCATCCGTTTTTTTTCCCCCTACAAAGAGCTGGCATGGGACTACTCATCCAACAGAGGTGAGGGGCCTCCACTGCCCCCACAAAATCAAAGTTTAGCTATGGTGACTGACTTGGGATGGCTCCTGCCGGGGCACAGAGCTCACGTTCCAGACAAGCCTTTCGTTGACACGCTATACATCTCAGAAAGTAAGACGACTGAAGCGTCGGGTTATAAAGAAGGATATTTAATACTTTTCAGAAAAGGAATCAGTATCTATCTTGAACTTCTTGTTAGTTTCCACATCCCTAAAACTTTGGGGAGAAAGAAGAATCTTTGAATTCAATATTTCCCAAATCATTTTTGCTAAGGAAGAACAGCTTTCAATTGTCATAAACCCAGTTCTTGGATATAGTGAAATTTCTGTAATTTGGCAGCTATCAGACATGAAATTTATGTAAAACAGCGTGCACGGGAACAAAAAACCAACAATCTGATTCAATACCACCAAGGTCAGGTGTTGAAAGGGCTTCATAAACTAAAAATTTTTATACCATCTATTTCCAACAAAGTGGAAATGCTTCAGTAAGAGCTAAGTGCATCTTGTCCTCTAAAAAATATTTCAACTGTCAGCATTTCTCAGGGGTTCCCCTGTTGTATTCTGATGAAAATTGGCCAGCTGTTAACTTTGTGGCAAGGTCCATAAAAGAGGTTCATCTCCAAACACAAATCAATGCATTTTCACATGTTGTGGTAGGTTAATAGTCTTCTCTGGATCAGCCGAGCCTGGGAGGAGTAGGAATGACTACTGGCTCCACTGAAACATTAAAACGAATGTTTTAATCCATAAACATTTTCCTTTAAATTCTGCCAAACATAAATCCAACAGTGACTCAGCACCAAAATGATGAGTTGCTAACTTGGGAAAGTCTGGCTTTTACGTAAGACTTTTTAGGGCTTTCCCTCAAGGAAGTGTGATTATGTTTTACCTTTGCTTTTATCATCAGGGTCCTCAGACTCACCTGCAGCCACGGCACTATCACCACTCGAAGCTCTAACCACCCACCTGGGTAAACATGTTCCCCAAGCCTCGACATTGCAATACATTAACTTGTTTACTGATTCTGATTTTTACACCTTTCACGATTTATGATACCACTTTACTTTCACTTACTTCTTAATTCTGATTTTTGTGGAACAAGTAAAAACAGAAACGAGATTTTTTATTTTAAACTGCCCTTAAGATACAGATGAGGCGGTAGTCCCAGCACGCCAGGGCTGTGAGTATAGTCACAGCCTCCAAAGAGCTCGAGAACCAGGAAAAAAAGAAGAGATTCCCGCCAAATACTCACCAGGAGCAATGGTCTCCAGCGTGTCTGAACTGACCTTCCGCGTGCTTGCGCAGTGATGGAGGGAGGAACCCGAAAACACCAAGTAAAAAACTACATCATCTTCCACTTTGTCCTCTTCAGTGAGCAAGACGGTGACAACACAATCGCCCTAGGAAAGGAAGACAGGCAGGTCTGTGTTAGGAAGGCCCCTCGCGGCAGCCCCGCTTAGGAAAAGTTCCATTTAACGGAAGATCTAATGGAGCATCTACACTGCGGACGCTTACGTGCCGCTGAGCGCCCAGGCACTGAACACGAATGACCTGAAAGTAAGATCTCGGTCCTCGATGAGCTGAAATTCGAGTGGAGGTGATGAGACAAAGAAGTGAGCGGACAAGATAAGGCACAGAGATGCAGGCGCTTATTAGAATCCTCCCAAGCTCTATGTTCCAGAGGCAGCAATGACTCAAACTTCCACATCCCACAAATCCTGTCCCCCCACCCACTCTCCAGCCAAGGCGGACAGCCTCTAACAGAGCCCGCCGGGAAAGGGAGAGCGCAAGGAGCGTTAAGACCGGGCCCAGGCAAATCTGGGTTTGAACGCCATCTGCAAAGACTTATGTAAATCCTCCGAGCCTCAGTTTCCCCGAGACAGTGAACGACAGTGTGGGGACAGCTGGAAGGTGAAGGGCCTTGGGAACAGAAGAGATGTGAGACGGACATCAGGGAAATGCCCAGAGTGGTTCGTCACAGAAGGGGAAAGGAACGGCGGTCATGTCTTGAACAGAAGACGGCATCCCCCACACGGGCTGGCAGAGGGGCCCGGCGCCAAGCTCACTGTGCGCCCTGGAACTGTACAGGCTCGTGAGAGCGGACAGCTACGTTTTCAGGAAATCTGCAAGTCGGCTGTAAAACACTGCCATGATTAAAAACTAAATGATGCAGGTTTACAACTAAATTATATTAACAAGTGCAATACTCAAAACCCATCCCTCTGACAGTGTTCACCACGTCTCACGCTCACCTACGCTCTGGAGGGTTACAGTCACAGGAGAAATGCCAGTAAAATGCTGCGCTACCACACACCGCTTCCCAGCACGATCACCTTGCCGCCTCTGTGTTCAGCAACGAGGCACTAACAGCCTTGACATCGAACACTGGGAGTATCTGCAGTATTGAAACTGTTAACGCTATAAATCAGGGTTTTTAAATTTTTTTTAAAGCCATCACATCATTGAAAAGAGTCAGCAGGGCCTACCCCAGTGGCACAGCGGTTGAGCACTGGGCTGTGAAGCTGCCCGCAGCCTCTGCAGTGCCGGTTCAATCCCCGGCCACCGGGCGAGGGTCCCACATGGCGCGCAGACCTCTCCTGCCGCCCGCTGCTCCCCTCAGCAGTGTACTTCATCAGTCTGCCTGTTCTGTTCCCCGCGCTGGCTCTGGTGAATTCTCTCACCCTCCAGCGCTTCTGACTGTACCCAGTGCTTATATAAATAAATAAATCTTTAAAAAAAGAAAGAAAGAAAGAAAACAGAGTCAGCAGTGGGGGAGAGGGACAGCAGGGGAGAACTTCCCCAGGGGAGGCAAGGGTAAGCCACGGCAGCCCCGGGAAAGAGAGGCCGTGCCAATGAGGAGGGGCAGGGCTGCTGTGGGAGGGCCGTGCACGCAGGCCATGGTGATAACGCTGCCAGGCTTGGCTCCCGAGAGCTCACTATTCTCATCACCGTAAGTCAGTTTGTTTTCTGGCTTTAAAAGCTGGTGCGTAGCACATTAGCAGACGACAGTGGGTTAGAGGATGGTCTCTGACGTCAGTCCACCTGGGTTAGAATCACAGTATGGTTCATCACTTCTAGCCGTTTCCCTGGGGTAGGTTAATTCTGTGCCCTAAGAGGACAAAACCATCCTTAGCGCTTACGTCGCTGCAAGAGTTAAAGAGCTGATAAGGCAGAGTGCTAGTGTACACATGCTAAATGTTCAAAAAGTGACAGATACAATAGACGGAACGTGTGACGCGTACAGTACCGCAACAAGCAACAGCCTGGGGGGCTTCAGTCACCTTCAGTAACGTGTGTATTTGAAAGTTCTTGAGAGCAGATCTTGAAAACTCTCAATACAAGGAAAAAGTTTAACTATTTGGGATGAATGTTAATCTACTGTGGTAATCACGCTACAGATACACAAACACCAAATCAGTGCATGGCACACCTGAAACCCCCCCATGTCACATGTCTGTTGTATCAAGCAATAAAACAGCTATTCTCAGTTCAAGAACGTAAGCCCCACAGGAGCAGGCTCCGGTCTCTGAGTGCTCCCCTTGACAGGTGCTCCAAACACATCTGAAAAGGAAGGACAGGAGATCCCGAAGCTCTGAGCAGTGAGCCCCAGAGGGTCAGTTTTAACACACTTCATACGGTTCTGTGTTTTCCAATTCTCTTTAAATAAAGATGGGTTATTTGTATAAGAAAAAAACTTATTTTCAAAATAATCTGCTCACTTAGGTCAAAGGCTAAAGCCCTCCAGGAGCCCAAACAGACAAGTCTGCAGACAGACTGTCCCGTGGTCAGTACCCTAATTAGCATAAACACCAGCATAGCCAGGCACAGAGCATGTGAATGCCTGACCTCTACCTTGAGGGTACAACCAAGAAAGCTTCTGTGGAGAAATGCTGGCGGCCACTGCCACTCAGCTGGGGAACAACGCCACCCCCTCACCTCTGCAGAGCTCAGGCCCTCACAGTGAGCTGGGGAGAGACTCCCGCACCCACCATCTCGCCAAAGGCATCATGGACAGCAGGTGCACAACTGATGTTTCCTGGGTTAAATAAAAACATTCGATCTTGGGGCCTCCCCGGTGGCGCAGCGGTTGAGCGCTGGTTTGCGAACCTGCCCGCAGCCTCTGCGGCACCGGCTCGATCCCCGGCTGCTCCCCGGCCACGAGAGGAGGGTCCCACATGGCGCGCAGACCTCTCCTGCCGCCCGCTGCTCCCCTCAGCAGTGTACTTCGGTCCTTCTGCCTGTTCTGCTCCCTGCTCTGGCTCTGGTGAATTCTCTCACCCTCCCGCGCTTCTGACTGTACCCAGTGCATGTGTAAACAAAACAAGCAAATAAATACATAAATAAATAAACATGCCTCTATAAAATTAAAAAAAAACATTCGATCTTTTTTCACAAGCAAAACTTACAATGCTATCTAATAAACAAAAGACTAAGTTTATAATTGTCCATTTTTGCTTTGTATTGTGCTGTACTGTTATTTTTTACACTGATGTCTTATTTGGTTCCCCTATTTTCCTGCTGGCTTATTTCACTGAGCATATTTCCTTCTAGTTCCATCCATGTTGCTGCGAATGGCATGAGTTTATCTTTTTTGATTGCTGAATAATATTCCATTGTGTATATATGCCACATCTTTCTGATGCAGTCAGATGGGCATTTGGATTGTTTCCAGGTTTTACCTATTGTAAATTGTGCTGCAATAAACATAGGGGTGCAGGTGCTCTTTTGAATCAATGTGTTTGTGTCCTCTGGGTAGATCCCTAGGAGTGGAATTGCCGGGTCATGTGGTAGCTCCAATTTTAGTAGACTGAGGAACCTCCAGACAGCTCTCCATAGTGGTTGGGCCAGTTTGCACTCCCACCAGCAATGCAGGAGAGTTCCTTTTTCTCCACACCCTCACCAACATTTGTTGTTGCTTTTTTTTTTTTTTTTTTTTTTTTGCAGGGGAGGAGGGAGAGGGATCAGAGAGAGGGAGGGAGGAGCACAGGGGACTGAGGTGATGGTGCACGGGTGCACTGGTGAAGGAAATTCCATGGAGACTATACCTGAGGGGGTGGGGGGAAGCAAATATTGTTTAAAAATGAACAATGATGTAAAATATTTAAAAATTAATATATTAAAATAAATAAATAAATAAATTTTAAAAAAGGACTAAGCTTGTATTGCTGGTCACTTTCTTCAATCAAGCGTAGGGTGAGCACTGATGAGTTTCTATGGCAAGTACTGAGGACGGAAAGATGAGACAGTGCTGCCCTCTTGGGGCTCATGGCCTTTCAAGGTAGAACGACACAGGCCATGCATGCAGTTCTTGAAAGCAGAGCGGGCAAGGCCAGGAGCAGGCAAGGCAGGATTTGGAGGAGTCGTCTGCCCTGGGATGAGGAGGGCACCCCACAGGCCATCCCAAACATGGGTCACTGCAAGGAGCTGGAGGAAGCCTTCTCTCTTGCTTGATTTCAAATTCTGTTTGAAAGAAGCGCATTGTGATGAGTGGACAATGGTGAAAAGTGGGAGGAGGTGAAAGTCCAGAAACCAAATCCAAACTCACATGTGAGTTTTTAAACACCAGATAAAATGTTGCTATCAACCCCAAAGACACGTCAATCTTGTATTTCTATCTCTGCGAGCCCCCCAAGTGCCATCCCGTGGTCTTCTCTGCACTGACAGTCATTCGAAAGGACAGCACAACTTCAACTACAGGAGGACACCGGAGTCCCATCTGCGGGGCCTGACTTACGGGGGTGCCCTAGACGGAACTACCAGGCACAGTATGACAAAGCAGAACACCAAATGTCTTCAAGAAAACAAGTCACGTAAGTGATGTTGCGTCCGTGCCCAGGACAGATGGCCTGCCAGAAGGAGCAGCTCCAAACCCCACGGTGGACAGGGCTCTTCGCTTCCGTCCTTCAATATGCCCTAAAAGTAGCTCCTGTGGTTCCCAAAGTGGAGTCATTGTTCTGGGCAATGAACACCATCACTCTGTGTATGCGCGTGTGTCCCCCCACACGGACAAATCTTCGGTGCTGCTCTGCTTCGACTAACGTAAACGCAATCGCTCCTCACTGCGTGCGCATCAGCACACAGCTAACGCAGGAGGGAAGGCAGGGACCCGGGAATCAGATCAGCATCAGTCCCTTAACAGTGGCAGACTCGATCAAGAGCAGCCGGAAAAGCATTTTGTCAGCAAAATGAATTCACTCATTACAGTTTACCGATGACACATGTGTGAAGCCCTGTTAGCAACAAGGGAATCATGATGCCTCTGGCCTCATGGCACTTACACTTAGCAGGTAAGATAATCAAATTAGGAAAAGCAACAGCAGGGAAACATTCTATTACAATAACTAGACAAGGCAAGGGAGCAGGGTATGCCTGGAGCAGGGGTGAGGGCCGATGCAGGTAGGAGACAGGCAGAGAGGGTCGTGGGGGGAGGCTGCCAGGGGAAGTCACATTTGAGCAGAAGCCTGCGTGAA
Organism: Talpa occidentalis; assembly: GCF_014898055.3. NCBI lineage: Eukaryota > Metazoa > Chordata > Mammalia > Eulipotyphla > Talpidae > Talpa > Talpa occidentalis. The sequence goes on from NW_023601433.1 coordinate 5,166,886, forward strand.
ACACAAGTTGCAGGTGTCCAACGTCAAAGTGTATGGACTTTGGAATAAACTAAATTCATTCTATGCACACAGGCGGACTTTGGTGACTTTAACTTATTCGACATTTAATAAAATCACTTTTTATTTCTATCTGCCCAAATAAATCTTTTGCGAAATATACAGGTCAATGAAGTCCTATATATAGCCTGACTTCATTTTTTACCACATATACTCATAATCCAGTCAAATCACCCCCTTCCCAAAACTAACTTAACATTAATAAATTCTAAATACTACCTAATAATCAAAATTCAGATTGTTTTCCAGTTCCTAATCATTACGACACTAAAATACAGTCAAAAATCAAACCAGCAGATGGCGCTCAAGAATCTGCTGAGTTCTTTGCATTGATTGGCTTTAGAGCCATTCTCCCTAATGAGAAAGAATCTCGAAACTTCAGCTGGAAAAAGAATCAAGTTACAAAAAGTTTGGAAATCATTTCATGCCTGATCCTCCTTAATGGGAAGTGTTCTTTAAAAAGAAAAAGGTTTTTTTTAAGTCTAAAACAGTTTGTTTCATGAAGCCAGATGCCATTCTGAGATGAAAAATAAAATAAAAATAAATAAAACAGTTTGTTTCAATTTTTCTTTAAACTTTTTGTTTCAAAAATTCTAAGAGCATGAGATGGGTTTTTTTTGTTTCAACCCGGCCACTCAGTCCATGCTTGTTAAGGAAAGCTAAGCTGGTGGCAGGGTGTTGACTGGCGACTTAAGTAAGTAAATAAATAAAATTAATAATAATTTAAAAAAAAAAAAACCACACTGGCCTCTCCCGGTCTCACAAATGTTTCACAACTCTCTGGAACGGCTAGAATAACTAGGTCAACACTTAAAAGAGACAGTCTCCCCTTTGCTAAACGACCCAGATATTATTGTTGTTGTTTTGTTTTGTTTTGTTTTGTTTTTAAAGACAGGATTTTTATTAATTCTTGACAGAAATGTGATGAAAGAATCGGAGGTAATGAGAGAAACCCACCTCTCTGGCTCCCCAGCCTTGTCTCCTGACCAGAGAGCAGATGGGGACACTGCAAGGAAAGTCTGCAGCCCATTCCCCTTCCTCGCTCCCTCCTCGTGCTTATTACCCCTTGTGGGTTCCCAGGACTTGCCTCTGAAACCATCCATAAGGGCTCCTCATCTGCCCTCACGCCCGGGGAAGCAGTACCAGAGCAGTACCAGGCCCAAATACCCTCTCTTCAAACCACTCTCTGGAAACTCTTGGAAGGCGCCAACAGCATAACAGCCTCACCCCAGAGCAGGTACCCCCTTCAGTGACGGCGAACGAGGCCGCCACCCCCTCGCCCGGCCCATTTCTCCAGCCCAGTCTGTCGTCTCCCTCCCAGAACCGCCCCTCCCTCGCCCCAGCACACCCAGCCACTGAGAGCCCCAGCACCCACGGGACATTAAAGCCCTGGGCTCGTCCTCCTTCCCCCACCGCGGGCCGCACTGCTTCCTCTCCCTGTCACGACTTGCTCCCACCTCGCGATCAGAGCAGGGAGGCAGGCCTGAAGCAAGAGCCTTTCTCTCCCGAGTAGGGAGACGCCCGGTCCCCTTCCTCGGGGAAAGGATCCCGGCCTGACCTAACCCGCCGCGTCCCACCCAGCCCCGCTAGAGCACAGTCTCCTCCTCGGGTCCCTGGGCGGGCCCCTGTGAGCAGCGCCGAGGCGGGGACTCAGCATGTCCAGCTGCAGCGCACACATCACATTCCTGACCCAGAACTCGACAAACCATGAGCGCATGGGAAAAAGAGCTTCGAAGCTGGCAAGTGGGACCCTGCGAACAACGTCAAGATTAAGAAAGTAGCTGCAGGCTCAGAAGCTGCAAATTCAGAAGGGGAGGCGCTGCTCAGGGAGGCAGGCCACGGGCTTGGGAATCCCTTGACTCATTATTGGCTTAGTGACTCTTCTAAGAAGGACCTCAAGTTCTTTTTGGGAACTGCTAGATTATAAACTCATTGAGGGTAGAAATTGTGTTTATCATGTTCACATTCTGAAACACACGGACAGTAATGCTTGCTGAGTGCTGCCTCCAGCGTAGCTGCCCGCAAATGTTTGAAAGGTTTTACGCTGACGTGGGGTACTACGGGATCCCCTGGAACAACCGTATGGAGTAAGGACTAGCATTTGAAGAAGTAAGCCAAGCACCTCGCACACAGCGGACACAAAATAAATGTTCCCTTCGGTCTCAGTAAAAATAGTCTCCCTTTCAGAATCTCCATGTTTTTACCTTATAATCTCTTCTAGTAAGACCTGTCTCTCAAACAAAACCAAATAAAGTATGATAAATTTTCTTTTTTTTTTTTAATTAGGGGTGAAGAGTTTTAACTAAATGGAAAAAATAGGTTCATGAAATACTCTGAATAACAGCCATAAAAGAACACAGTTTTAAAATGACTAGCTTTCAGGGCCTCCCCGGTGGCGCAGCGGTTGAGCGCTGGGTTGCGAAGCTGCCCGCGGCCTCTGCAGCGCTGGTTCGATCCCCGGCCACCAGGTGCGGGTCCCACATGGCGCGCAGACCTCTCCTGCCGCCCGCTGCTCCCCTCAGCAGTGTCCTTCGGTCCTTCTGCCTGCTCTGCTCCCCGCTCTGGCTCTGGTGAATTCTCTCACCCTCCTGAGCTTCTGACTGTACCCAGTGCTTGAATAAATAAATTAATTAAAAAAATAAAAAATAAATAAAATGACTAGTTTTCATGGTAAATTATAAACCTTTCATAAAGCCTTTTATGCTTTGTAATTGATAAAAACAGCTATACAGACATTAAGCCACAGTACTTAAAAACCACAAAGGTAGTAAGAAATACTTTCATTTCAGGGAAGTCACATTTTCCTACCCAGCATGACTGGTAAAAATCATTTCACATGAACATTCAATTTTTTAAGTTTTCCTTTCATAGTGTCAAAGTTTTAAAAAGAAATAAGCGGCTTGATAAAAACTACTGTAGCGCATAGGTCTTCCCAGGCTTCTTAACCCTTTGCACTCCGAACCATTTTACGCTATTTTGATTTAATTTCTTGTGCCATTTCAAGATAAAACTTCAGGGAAACATGCATGTCTCAAAAAGTTGCGTTGAAATAACCTCAATTCCCCGTAATCACTAATAAATTGCAATGTCCCCTGAGAGGGGACATCCGAGCGATATGCTAGAATTCCAATGTCCCCTGAGAGGGGACAGCGGAGTGCAAAGGGTTAAATATGGCAGGCAAGGGCAGGAAGAGTAACTGAGCAGCTATTACGTGCTGGATCTTTCTATGTGGGCAACAACATTTAACTGCTGCAGAGTCCCCTGTGCAGGTGAAGCACGTCCCAGTACCTAGTACTCATCCAGGCATCAGTCGATGCTGTGGTCGTTCTGAAGCCCTGTTCAGCCCTCGCTGAAGTCCAACGGTTTGGGTAGAGGCCGCAGGGTGGGAGAGAGGAACGTCAGGCTCCCACAGTTGGCTGCGCAGGGCTGGCACGGACACGCCCACCGACTGACTCCTCCGCCCCTGCCCTTTCCTCGAGCATGACTTCTCCCAGACCAGCAGCTTCGCCCAGAAACGTGTAAGAAATGCACGTTTTCAGCCTTGCCCCCCACAAGGCACATCAGAAACCCTGGGGCTATGCGCAGAGAGCAGTGTATGAGTGGGTGCGCCCGGATCCCCTGCCCTCCGCGTGTGCCGTGTGAGAACCTGCAGGCCTGCCGCACCCGTCACGGGGGCTGTCCCCACAGAGGGGTGAGGGAAGGAAATGGTTCCCCTTCTTCCCAACTTATTCCTCTTCCCACTGTCTCACTCTGCCTTCAAGCAGCCCTGCAATCCCCTCGTTTCACACATCTGCAGCAACAGCCCCTGGCTTCAAGCACCGCTACCCGCAGATACAGCAAGGATAAGACAGCAGCTTCACGGAGATCTGCAGAACAGGGGTTGGTGGAGGAAACAGCCACAGCAGTAGCTTCCTAACACTATTCTGCAGGGGTCCCTCACCCACACAAGATAAGCCAAACTGGGCGACGTGAGCAAAGCCTAATGAACTTGACTCAAAGTCAAATTTAGAAATGCAGGAGCGGAGTGAGAGAGAACTCACCCGAGGGTAGGTTAAGTTGACTCCTGGCCCTGAACTAACTTCAGATAACAAGAATGGTGGAAAATGAGCCCACAGTCAGACTGGTGGGCCCATGAACCAAAAAAGGAATGCGCCACTGCTGAGCAGTGAGATAAAACTCGCATTTCCTTCTGAGGACATAACAGAGGGACAGCTGGGAATTCCACCCTGGCTGCCAGGTGCTCGGCAGACTTAGTCCAGACACAGACCTTTGTGCTTTCTTGGTTGAAAAAGGAGTCGACAGACAAACCAAACTCTGCAAGTACAGATGATGTTCCCTACACTCAAGGACAAGAACCCTGAACTACAATCCCTGCAGAAAAGGGAGCAGTCGGAGGCTCTGGAGGAGAAACGTGCAGGAATGAGCCAAGGACTAAAGACACGCAGCACCAGACTGTTTATCAATTAAATGGTGCGCCTTTCAGAGAAGGCAGACTCTCCCCACCCCTGCTGACAGGAGTACAGCCCTGGCCTCCTCTGCCGACGGGGCTCTTTATGGGTCTCCGAGTTACACCCCCAGTGACTTGATGACTCTCCCTGACAGTTTTATCTCAGATGATGGCCAATTTCAAAGAGGACAGTAAAAATCTTTAGTCCTATAATCAACAGGCTAGGAGTTTAAAATATAAATCTTGCTGTCTCAGTTTCCCTTCCTGTAAGCCTAAAAAAACAATTCCTCCTCGTTCTTAGGTTTGTCAGACCAATAAAAGGAAATTAGTACTGGAAGCGGCGAACAGAGAGCATTCCAAGTGAACGGCCCACACACAACACACAAGTACTAAACCAGCTGGGTGGAAATTAAGTTTTTCACCAAGTGTGGGTCTCAAATTCTCCAAGAGGCCCCATCTTAGGGATCAAAGCAAAGTGACGGTTCTGGGCCTGGTTCCAGGTCACCACGCCCCGTGTGGTTTCATCTCTTATGATCTACAGTGGCCTTCCCTTAAGGGCATAAATCTTACCCAAGAAGGGTCTGTCTCATCTCTGGCTAGTCGGACATTTAGAGCCAGCCATGCATAGAGCGAGGCTCCTTCCCAAAGCTTTGATTATTCAATCCAAAACACTGAGCACCTATTCGAGGCAAACATTGTGAGGGAAGCCGAGGTTAAAGCGAGAACAGTAAGTCATGGTTCTCTGTCCTCAAGATGTACAGAGCAAACCGGGAAGAGGCTGGTAAAAAAGTGCGGTGCTCACTGAAGTGTCTGAGAAGCGACAAGAAAGTCTGTACAGAGGGGAGGGGCGTGAAGGGAGGAGGGGCAGAGCCTCAGAAAGCTGAAGATTCATGAAGGGCTTCACAGAAAGAGGTGACAGGAGGGCCTCCCCTGGGGGCGCAGTGGTTGAGCGCTGGGCTGCGAGGCTGCCCCCAGCCTCTGCAGCGCCAGTTCGTTCCCCGGCCGCTGGTGAGGGTCCCACAAAAAAAAAGAGGCAACAGGAAATGAATCCTGAAATATTGGAGGAGGGGCGGGGGCAGCAGCTTGAGAGGTTCCCTGTATTCCGGAGGAAAGGCTGCAGAGAGCATTTTATAAGGCGGAGGCTGGCTTACCTGAGGCACCACCGACTCAGCGGGGGGTCCACAAGTAGGGGTTTTAAACTCCCAAATGCTAACCTCAAAATACTGTTGTTTATGCTGCCCACAAACCAGCTACGGATGTGGATGGCGAACGGAACTATTCAGGGGAAAGATAACTTCCAACTCAGAGGTGATGTCAGCACGTCAGCATCAGGCTTTATGGGACCAGGCCGAGAGCAGGTAGCATCAAGCGCTGCGGAACCAACGGAAAACAGGCCGACTTGTTCAATAGAGCAAGTTTTGAGTCCAAATCCCTGCTTCATCTGTTCCCTGCTATGGTCCTGTATAAGGCAGGCCTCACAAGGGTAAGGAGGTAACATGTGCAGGTCAGATTACACGGAAGGTGCTCAGTGCACAGCAGCCCCCTTCCCATTTCTAAGCCAGCAAGGGAAAGAACTGCCAACACAAGTGCCTATGCAGAAGCTGTGTGATGCACAAGAGAATGTCCGCATGCATTTGCACCGTGGCAAAGTAAGGAGAAGGGTCTCTTAAAATCACCTATTTTTCATCCATCATCTGAGAACGTGCTTCGCACAGACCCCCTCATGCAAGCATCGCTACCACCTGTAAGGCCGCCAGAGAGGTGGCTCCTGCTCCCAGGCCCTCACTCCTTGCTGCACCGTTCTCCCTGGGCCTCCCATGTTAAATCCTCAGTGGTCTAATCTGTGGTTCCGATCCTCTCAGTCCTTCTATGAGGCAATAAATCCTTAACAGCCTGATCATGGGCACATCTGTTGCAGTAGTGACTGAACAGCCCCTCACCACGCTTACCCTACTCACGACACCTCTTGACCAATTTTCTTTGGGTAGCAGTTTCATCATGCTATCTGCCCTGTCAAAACAACTCCAGTTGCTCTCCCATCCATGGTGTAAAAACCCTGTATGGCCCCCGCCTCGTTCCATGCAGGCAACAGAATTTTCTGCAAAGATGGAAATAGGCTGTCTCTTCATTGCCAACCTGGTAGACATCAGCCAGCCCCATGCAGCAACTGAGCACTTTGCAGTGGGGGATGTGAATTTTTAATTTCATTTTAATTAAACAGCCCCCTGTGACTGAATACTATACAGAGCAGCTCTATATAAGCTCATCTCCAATTATTCTCCAACACCAGCCATGCAGCCCAGCAGCTCAAGAGGACCGAGGACCTGTCCTTCACCACCCCCGGTAACACCAGGTTCGGTCTTACTTCAAAGGTCATTTCCTTTCCTGAAGGCTTCCCACTCATTTGGGATAGTCTCATTCCTTTCCCCATCAGCTGTTGCTGCCTCTATATCATCTCACTGTCAAGAAGGTATTGCTTGTGCACCCAGGCCCCTATGAGGTAATCCACCTCTCTAACACCAGGGCCTCCACTCACTTCACAAGAGCTTCACAAATACCTGCTGAATGGCTGGAATGGGACAGAGCATTCATTACATTTTAATCTTCTGGGACATCAAAATTTCTCTTGAGTAGAACCAAATGGAAATTTTAACCCCAACCCCTCAGCACCCCCGCCCCCAGCCACCACCACCCCCCCACCCCCCCACCCCCCCCAGTAATTCAGATGCTTGGGCAATACCACATCACAGTGAAAACATCCTGGACATCTTCAGGCCCTGTGCATCTTCACCTACTCTGAAAATGCCAAGGAAAGACAAGAAAACGCTACCTGCAAATGTAAAACCTATGAACCTCAAAGCATGTTTCTGGAGACTTGTTTAAAAGTCCAACCGAAGGAAACTGAAGTTCTTACTCTAAGACTATCAAAAGTGAGATTAAGGAACACTTGACTTCCTATTTCCTCTGGCACTAATGACAAAGTGCTGCTATTTAAATACAGTCTCCAGATCTGGCTGGAAAGGGCCACCAGTTGGAGCAGACCCTTTGGACACGCATTGTTAAGGCAAAGTCAGGTAATTCATTTAAGAGATCAGAAGGCCGATAAAGCTGTCCCTGTAGGAGCAAAATATAAACTAGCAGCCAAGGGAGAGGCACAGCCAGGTTATTTCAACTCTGGGTGTAGAAACACACTTTCCAGGCACAATGATAAAGGGTTGCCATGACCAAACAGGCCCTCTTCCTGACAAGGAGGCCGCTGAGAACAGGAGGGTAACCTAAATGCCTTGGCCCTTCAAAAATTTATGTGCAATTTTATGCTTATTCAAGAATAAATTTTTAATAAAAGTAGCACCAGTTCACACTATATAGATTTCAGATTACAGCGTTATAGTGGGTGTCTAAACACACGACGCTATGCTCATCACCAGCAGCCCAGTTTCCATCCTCAACACACAGCCGATCCCTTTTACCCGATTCACCTTTTCCCTCACGGTAATTACTATTTTGTTCTTATCATCTTAGTTTGTTTTTGCCTTGTTCATACAAATGAAATGATGCAGTGTTTGTCATTTTCCTTCTGACTTACTTCACTTAGCACAATGCCTTCTAGGTGCATCCATGTCACTGCAGATGGCAGTATTTCATCTTTTAATGCCTGAGTAGTATTCCATCGTGTGTCTACACCACATCACCTTTCTCCCTGCCTCCATCAATGGGCACTTAGGCTGTTTCTAGCTCATGGCTATTGTGATAATGCTGTCCTGAGCAGTAAGAATAGAAATACCAGATGATCAAGCTACCCTACTTCTGAGCATTTATCTGAAGAATACGAGTGCACTAATTCCAAGAACAAAAGAGTAAAACTTTTTAATTGATAAAAAATGTAAAACTTCTTTCTGAGCACAACAAGCTCCATGACAGTCTGCCCTTTCACCCACTGGTACCATCTGGACTCCGAGCCCTGTCCTGACCAGCACGCAGAAGCAAGTGACTCCACTGCACAAATGTCCAAGTCTCCGCTGGGCTGCACACAAGAGGTCCAGAGTCAACAAGAACTCAGTGGGGTGATAGGACATGCCTCCATTTTTTCTCAAAATCTAAATCTAAATTTAAAATCTAAATCTAAATTGGATATGCTTTTCTGATTTCCTTTATTTAAACGGGAATTTACTTAATGCCCATTTACACAAGGGAATCTGACTCTATGTCCACCACAATTGTGTCACCTTAGGGGAGTTAGTTACCCCTTTGAATCCTCCCTGCCCTGACTGCAAAGCTGCATTAACCAACCCTTACATTGTAGAGACTGAATCAGGGTAGTGATTGTGGGTGCAATCACCACCTACAGTGATTGTAAGAGAAGGCCCTCACCAGGCCCTGTCCTCCAGTCCATCTGCCTCTCTCTTGGTAGAGAACAAAGAAATAGCCTCACCACAAGCAGTGGCCCCTAGTCTAACAGAAGGGGGTATACTCGTCAGGTACTGTTTTGTCTTGTCTATTTTGAATGCAGGCATCTGGGGTCAGACAGTCTTTCTCATGATGTCCTTCTACAGTCAACATGTGTGCCTCTGCCCAGAGGCAGTTACATGCAGAAACATTCAGCACTGAGGAAAAAGGAGAAAGGAAGGAGAGCATTATAAACCAGATCTGTTGGGGTTCTGGAAATTTGTTTCGTAATTGTAATGGCTCTTCCCCTTGAAAATCTAATAAGTGTCGGTTTTATCCCAAACATAGCAGGTAATGAAAATGATTCCATATATAACCTTGGAGCAGAATTTACATTTCACATCGCAGTGCCCCTCTGGTTTCACTAAGTATTGAATTTGCAGGAGGAAATATGCCCTTTGGCTTCCCTGGTGGAGACCCAGAGGCGAGTCGTCAAGAGGCATCAGTCTTGGGTCACAAAACAACAAGCTGATAATTGAAGAATTTGTAAAATACACCTCAAGTTTTCCTTCTTTAAGTGGGTTCTTAAGGCTATTTTAGTTAACAAGTTACCACCAAAATAAACCTTTTGGGTCAGAGTTAGCCACAGTCATCTACTCTGGACACTCACTGCCATAAAGTGCGGCGTGTCCAGTGAAGAACATGCTTTTAACTCCGAAATGCTGAAGGAGCTGCACTTCACACATAAATAGCTTCCCTGCCCTGTTCAGGGCCGAGACCTTCCTTTGGCTGGAGAGTCCCCCATCATCTGAGAAAGTCTAGGTACAGAGATAAATTTATTTATCTGACCAAGTTTATTCTTCCGGATGTTTCTTCCTGACTTGCCTATATCCAAAGTTACGTGACACATCTTGACTTCTTTTTCCACCCGGAGGGATTTCTATTAGCGACTCTTCTTGAAAGTGTCTACAGCCCGTAGAAACAGCCAAATCTTTACTATGAAGTCCTCCAAAGAGGAGCCCAGCCGTAGTTCTCGCTCAGCCCTTCCGAGACTTCCTCCCCCACTGCTGCTGAGCCCACCGACCGCTCGACACAGGGACTCTGAATCTTAAGCTCAAGTCGACTGGCTGCCTGCCTCCTGTCACTGGCTAGACACCTGCGGCTCCTGCTGCCTGCCCAGCTCTCTCTGCAGCTCCACCTCCTCACTTACCTAGAGGCCTGGGCTGGACCCTACCGTGCAATGGCTCACTTAACTCTCTAGCCCTGACTCCCACAAAGTGCTTTCGCGCCCACAGAACCAGTGGTGGGAGACTTGTTCTCCAGAAAAGTCAGGTCATGGGCGGAGAAAGGAAGTGACTTTCCCTGGTGTGCAGCGCATGGGCTTAACTCGGGTCTCCTTACTCCTGACATCTAACACAGATTGGCTCCTTGCGCCGGGTACACTTTTAGGTGTGGTGTGGCCAGATCTCTTCTAGAATGAACCTGGGACTTGAGAATAGAGGCATCAAACATCCTTTCCTCCTCCTCCTCATTAGGAAGTTTAAAGACCTTGCTTCCTTTTCAGCTGTTCGTGTGGGGGACGGGAGGATGTTTGGTGTTGTTAAGTGTCCAGTTGCTAGGTCGCGGGGTCACAGTGCTCCATGTGTGGGGATGGTGGTGGGGCCTGTTTTGTTTATTTTATAAATGTCAAACCTTTGCTTCACTAGCCTAGTTTTTTTCCTTTATCATCTGACAGCTTCCCTCAACCCTACCCACTCTGGGCAAGGTCTGTTTTTATCTTGACAGGGAGGAGGGCTCTAGAGCCAAAGGGTACATGTTCTGTGTTAATAAATAATATTTGTAGTCACATGGTTTGCTGTAAACAAGTGGCTCAGGTCATAAATATCGAAAGGATTAGAGATAATAATTCAGGGCTCGAGAGATACAAGACTTTCTAGCATGCCTTTTCACTTCACTAAGTGACTACATAAATTAGCTATCCCACAGAAAACATCTCTAAAATAAATTGCTACCAGGTGCTGCATAGGGAGGCCCTCCTGATGTCAAGAACATCATTATGGACAAAACACACACATCCACACCGCTACCAATAACTGCTCTATACTGTTTCAATTACCATGCGAGACAAAGACAAACAGAGGAACTGGTTCCACCTAACAGACTAACGACACAAATGTGCCATTCTGGATTAAATCCTGGACAGGGGAGCACGGAGGATGCTATAAAGAACAGTACTGGATAATTAGAGAAACTTGGAGCTGGACTTACATAAGAATACTACAGCGATGCTACAATTCCTGCTTTTGTTCACTGCACTGGGGTTATGACCGAGAACATCCTAGTTCTTAAATATATGCTGAAATATTTGGGGAAAGGTTGGGGATAACGTCTGCACCTTTCAAACAATTCTTTTTAAAAAGTAACACAGGGCGATAAATATAACTAAATGTTCACAGAGGATGAATAGAAGTTGTATTCTTGTAAGAGCCCTATAAATTTGAAGTTATTTCAACTAAACCATTTAAAATTTTTAAAGATATGTGAAATAGAAAGTTACACTTGGCTTACTTATAGGAAAAAAGAACTGTGCAAGTCTGTCATAGGAAGTGCTGTAAGATCTGTGTATCTTATGGAGCAACTGTGGACAGCAATTCTGTAAGACAGCTTGGTACACGGAAGCAAATGGATCTGAGAAGTCACAGTTTCTGGATGGAACCCCACCCTCTGTATTTACGGGACAAGTCCTCTCACAGTTTCTTTCCTGGAGCAAGATGAGCAGACAGCACAGCTGTCAGGGGAGTTGTGGGAACCAATGGACATAATTATGGAAAGTGCCGCTTCTGAAGCCAGGAAGAACGACACAACAGGAGCTCATTTTGTTTAAGAAGTTGTCCTCTAGAAAGGTAGAAGTGATACAGGGGAGGGTCACACCAACAGGTGAAGTAATCACAGAAAACCATATGTGACAGCACTACTGTACGTTCCTATCACATACCATTTAGGTTCATTAATGGACAAACAGTAGCAAGTTTTGAAAACAGAATTTTCCCCCAATTCAGCTGTGAAGGAATATAAAAACAAAGCAGAATTTCTTTTACACTCCCCTTTGAGAAATGAGTCACAGTACTAAAAAAGTTAAGTTTAAGATCCAATTTACGTCTAAAACATGGATCTTAAGGATGACCACGAAGTACTGAAACGATTTCTCAAAAATACTAGCAGCCCAAAATATTATGTTAAAGCTGCACAGGAATCCAGGATCAGCAGCTCCACTTGAGGAGAAACACCTGCGTCCTAGGAGCCCCCCAGTCATGGGAGGCTCTGAAGTTCCAAAGGACACGCAGGACCGGGATCAGGCCCAAGCAAGGTAGCAGGCCCAGGTCTGCCAGGCGCTGCAGGTCAGGCTTTGCCCCATCTTCTCCCCAAGCCTCCAAGCACACCCCAGAAAGACCACACCCCACATCGCTACACTCGCTGAACACCTGCTCCCTGGGGCCAGTACGCTGTGCCAAGATCTTCACATGGCTGGCTCGTGGTCACTCGGGTCTCAGGCTAGATGGCACAGCCCTCAGATGCCTTTTGTGACCATCCAACCTCAAATGGCCCTTTTTTTTTTCCCTTCCTGGTATGTTTTCTTACTTAGGCGTGGTCTGCCTTCTCCTCATGAGAACGCAAGTCCTATGAAGCGCAGGGATTGTCTGCTCTGTTCACAGCTAAATCATCACCAGCATCAAGAACAGAGCTTGGGACAGGCTGGCGCCTGAATGAAAGAATGAATTCCCCAGCACTAACCCAAAATTCACTTTCAATCCTGACATGTGACTGAAATTAAAGAATTCCAGGAATAAAATGTTAAAAGGTGCAAACGCCACCCGATTCCTAGCCTAGTTCATGCCTTTCTTCTCAAAGCTCATCCACTCTCCTGGCCACAAAGTATCCATTTCTTACAGATAATTCAAACCTTACTTCAAGACCAATTTCCTTGCTCCACAGATCCCAAGCCTGTCTCTCCAGCCCTTGAGGGACACTCACATGCCCATCAACAGGTTCTCCTCCAAGACAAGGCACCAACCGTCACTCACGCACCAATCTCCGTATGCACGCCTTCACGTTCCCCCACTCCCAAACCTAATACAGCCCTCGATCCTGCAGTCTCTTTTAAAGATTTCACGCATCTGACACTATCCTTTTTCATTGCCCCAAACCATCCTGACAGGGTATTACTAAACGTGTCAAGTCTTTCTCACCATCACCCAGTGGAGCCAATCGCACAATCTTTCTCAATTCATCTGGCAATGATCAATACCTTTGTACAGACGAGAGCAGCACCTGATGGGAGGCGTGGCCAGCCTGCCCACACTAAACCCACAGATGGGGTGCCGAGGGCCATCCAGGGCCGTGCTCGTGCCTCAGTGACCTTTCATCATAGCAGCTTCGTCCGGACAGTCAACACCTCCTACCTTCCTTACAGTTGGAACCTCCCTTACAATTTCACAACTACAACTTATAGGGACATAGTTTTCTTCAAGGAATGACTAAAATGTTTATCAGGAAACCTGCCTGTTTTCCTTAACTCCCAGATGAAAGTTGTCCTTGGGATCCAGTGTTTTTCCTTATTTACTAGCAGTTCTCTGCTGATGACGCCCCTAGGAAATTCCAAATATAACTAAGAGAGAAACTTCAACACTCTCTTCTGCTTATTACACTCTTTGGGTGAAGGGATGCGACTCCCTCCAATGGACTTCCTATCCCAGTTACTCTTCATCAAAAAGAGCAGAATCCCTGCAATGAAACTTAATTCATTGAGGATCAAGTATATTGTCACTCTCCTTTTGAAGAGAGGAAAGAAATTGTCCAATTAGTTATTCTTGCTGACAGACATTTGAAAGCTAAAGTTCAAAATCCCTTCTTCAGTAGTCTGTCCAATTAAACACATGATCAGACCCAAGATGCAATATTCCTCAGAACTGACTTCTAAAGAGTTTTGCTATGAAAAAATGTTCAACATCACTTGTCATCAGGGAAATGCAAATCAAAACTACCATGAGATACCATCTTACACCAGTGAGAATGGCACATATTAAAAAAACTAGCAACAACAAATGTTGGCGAGGGTGTGGAGAAAAAGGAACTCTCCTGCACTGTTGGTGGGAGTGCAAACTGGTCCAACCACTATGGAGAGCTGTGTGGAGATTCCTCAGCCTGCTAGAGATGGAGCTTCCATATGACCCAGCAATTCCACTCCTAGGTATTTACCCAAAGGACACAGAAACATCAATTCCAAAGAGCACCTGCTCCCCTGTGTTTATAGCAGCACTATTTACAATAGCCATGCTTTGGAAACAGCCCAAATGCCCAAAAATAGATGACTGGATCAAGAAGATGTGGCCCATATACACCATGGAATATTACTCAGCATTCAAAAAAGATAAACACATGCCATTTGCAGCAACATGGATGGCGCTGGAAGGGATCATGCTCAGTGAAATAAGCCAGAAAGAAAAAGAAAAATACCGGATGGTCTCCCTCATAGCAGGAATCTAGAAAACCTAAATAAGGGACCAGGAAAAAGAATAACTATAAGAAAGAAAATATCAAAGTCAACAAACAACTATGAACCAGAGACACTCTATGGGGGGTGGGGGTGAGGAAAGGAGGAGTTGGGGTCAAAATAAGGGGGTTGTAATTGTACGGGGAATATAAAAATAAAATTTAAATTAAAAATAAAGAGTCTTGCTTCCCTAACAGAGCAACTTTCTCAAGCTTATCATGCTTTACTGTGATTTCTACGAGCATGTTCAAAAAATAAAGATTTAAATCACAATTTTAGCACCAATGAGCTATGGTCCCAATAAGACATCATCTTCAGAACACATTTCCTCATTTCTAAAACAGAGGTTGACACAGGTAATACTGAAAGGCTTAATTGCATGACAGCAAGATCAGAACGCTCCTATGGGATCTCTCTGCCTCTACTCTTGTTAGGGGGAAAAGGATGTCCTAAAGCTAATTCCACACAGGCTTTGTGGACTCCACCCCCACCCCAGGCCAAAGCCAAAGACACTGGGAACTCCAAATCCCATCACCACCAAAGGGAAGGTGGCTGGGACCTGAGGGTGGGGTTAAGCAGTCAGGCTGATATAAAGCCAGATATGTGGGCTGAGGGGAGGGGTTCCCCCATTTTGGCTCTCCGCCAGCTAGCAGCGTCCGGCCAGCTCTGAGAGTGACTTTGGGTTTCCAGGTTGGCGGATCGGGTAGGACGCATTAAAGACTTTATTTCCCTATTTTCTCCCTGAGTTGTACATTTTCCTTACTTCCTTTTCCCTTGTAAATAAACCCTTTATTAACCTTTTGTGTGTGCCTGCAGTGGAGTATTCATAAGTCCCTTTTAAGCGCGCAGGTGAGGACCCACAGCCAGGCAACCCGTTCAATATCGGGGCTGCCCTATAACACTCTCTCCTTCTAAATTATCCTTCACACTTTCACCAATTAGTTTCCAACTGCTGTTACAACAAATTACCAAAAACTCACAGGCTTAAAAAAAAAAAGTCTTTAAGTTCTGGAGATGAGAAATCCCCAACAACTCGCTCTGGGCTACAATAAAGAGGCCCACAAGGCCGTGTTCCTTCTGGAGGCTCTAGGGGAATAATTCCCTGCTTCTCAAGGGTGCAGAAGCTAAATCCCTTGGCTCATGGCCCCTTACTCCACCTTCAAAGCCAGCAGCACAGCATCTAGCAGTCTCCATCCATGATTTGGACTCCTCTCATGAAGACCCTTGTGATTGCACTGGGCTACCAAGATAGTTCAAGGTAATATCCCACATCAAGATCCTTAACTTAGTCACATCTGGATATTTACAGGACCGAGACATGGACATGCTTTAGGGAGCCTATATTCTGCCTATGACAACTACTTAGAACGATGAGTCCCTTCATTAGAAACCTTTAATGGCCAAAACCAAACAAAAACATCCCAGGAAAACTAAGAAACATAACCATTATGTATATACACAAAAATAGTCAACAAAATACCAGTAAAGTCAATCTAGCGACATATTAAGAAGTATTATACATCATAACGAAATGGAAGTTATCTCATGCAAGGTTGGTTTTACATTCAAAGCCAATCAATAACACACCATATTAACAGAATGAAAGAACAAACCCACAGGATCAACTCAATAGGTAGAAAAAACACACATTTGACAAAACTGAACACTTTTTCAAGACACACTGGGAACAGAATTTCCTCAGCCTGATAAAGACCACCTATGAAAAATCCATAGTACCATCGTACTTAAATAGCCAAAGACTGAATGTTCGCATCTTAAGATCAGAAATAAGGCCAGGAAGAGCTTTCACCTCTTCCCTCCAACACTGTACTGGAGGGTCTCCTCAGAGCAACTAAGCATGAGAAAGAAAGACAAGGCATTCAGGCTGGAAGAGAATTATCTCTATTTTTAAATGGCATAACCTTATATATATATATATATATAGAAAATCCTAAGAAATCACTAAAAACTACAACTAAGAAATTCAGCAAGGCTGAAGCAAAGAGCAAAGATACAAAAAGAGCAAAGATACAAAATCAAATTACAAAATTAGTAATATTTCTATACACCAGCAATGAACAATCTGTATACGCAATTAAGACAATCATCCTAGGGGACTTGCAGTCAGAATATATAAACACTCTGACAATTTGATAAGGAAACAACCCAATTTAAAAAGAGGCAAGAAATCTGAACAGACTATTTCCCCACATAGATGGTCAATAAGCACATAAAAAGATGCACAAAATCATTAGCTGCTAAAGAAATGCAAAACCAAAACAATCAATGAGATATTACTTCACATGCACCAGGATTAGCTACAACCAAAAAAAAAAAAAAAAAAAAAAAAAAAAAAAAACCCCAAAAAACCAGTTAATAACAAGTGTTGGCCAAAATATGGAGAAACAAATGCTCAGTATTGCTCTGGGAGTGTATTACGGTGTGGCCACTGTAGAAAACAGTTTGGCAATTTCTCAGTGTTAAACAGAGAGTTACCATATAACCAAACAACTGTATTCTTAAGTCTATATATGCCCCAAAGAAATGAAAATATATGCCTACCCACAAAAAAATTACTATTGAGCAAGCAGCATTCATTAAACCGTAAAAGTGGAAACAACCCAAATGCCTATCAACTGAACGGATAAATAAAATGTGATAGCGCCTTACAATGAAGTACTGTTCATTAATAAGAAGGAACAAAGTGGCAATGTTTGCTCTCGCATGAATTTTAAAATCATTACTTAAGTGAAAAAGGCCCAGTCACAAAAGGTTACCTATTACATGATTCCATTTACACGCAATTGCCACGATGGGTAAAAAGAGAAAGTAGCTCAATGGCTGCCTGGGGACATGGCAAGTGACTGCCAATGGGACAGGGGCTTCTTTTTGGGGGGGATGAAAATGCGCTGAAGCTAGAAAATAGTCACAATCACACAACTGTAAATACACTAAAAACCACTGGATCATAACTTTAAATGGGTGAGTTTTAGGGTGTGTGAGCTATATCTCAACAAAGTTGCTGTTTTTAAATTCTTATGGGTTCAGTTCAGGAGTAAACTCACTGGTGAGCACAATAAACTGTCTTCAGGTAGTCTGGAGAGAAAGGACGTGCATAAGCCATCTTCAGAGACACATTTTCCCTGCTGTTACATTTAACGTAAAAATCATCCAGGAGAGGAGTGATCCTGACTGTAAAAGGATGTGACTTAACACAGCATGGTTACAAACACAGACATAAAATGAACAGCAGATTTCAAATAAACAACATCAAAGGCTCCCCAGTGGTCACACAGACCCGGCGCCTTGGTTTGCAGTCTGCCCTCTTTTTTGGATTCTCTGTCCCCGCTCCGCAGCACAGGTCAGCTGGCCAGTCCCATCCCACCACCCATGAGCTGTGCTGCCAGACACCCCTCACTGTCCACCTGCCTTTTCTCGTGAACACATTCTAGGACTTTTCACCCAACTACATGCGCATTAATCTTCGAGGCCTGGCTCCAGGCCGGCCCCATCAAAGACATCTCTTCACCCTCTCCAGACCAGACCCACCCAACACCCACTGGCCTCTCACAGCTCTACCTGGCCATGCCTCTAAGTTAGAGCCTCATTAAAAAGGGCACTTTCACCAACCCAAGTCAGCTGATTCATTCTCACAACAACAACAAAAAGAGGGAATCACCTAGGGTTTACCTTTTACAACCTGGATCCATTCATCTGTCCATTCCCTCTACTTTAAGGTAGTTCCCTTACTTTAAGGGGATGGTGTGTGAGCTTCCACCAGTGCGAAAGTAGATGGCACTCTTGCCAAAGACAGAGCACCACCTAGTTGCAACATGGGGCACCTCGTGAAGCCTCAGGAAGGCTCTGTGGCTGCCCTTACAGAGCTGCACCCTAGGAGGAAAAGCCCCAGTACTGACCATCCCACAGGCCCAACCAGGTCACCTTCCAAGTTACAGGTACTATCTGTTCTTGGTCATGTGGTACTTACAGAATCAAATTCAATTTCTGAAATATACTACATCAAAAAAATTCATGTATTATCTTTAAAAAGTTAAGAATTCCTTTGATAAACACACAGTAGCATTTATGAGTTTATAACAAGTGAACAGCATAAATGAGTATAAAATAAAAAGAAACTGACAAAACTAAACCAAAATAAATCTTAGAAATATGACTGCAGAGGGTCTCCCCTGGTGGCGCAGGCGGTTGTCTGCAGCCTCTGCAGCCCGGGTTTGATCGCGGCCGGCCAGCAAGTGTCCCACATGGAGCAGCAGACCTCTCCTGCCTCGCCCGCTGCTCCCCCCAGCAGTATATTTCAGTCAGTCTGCCTGTTCTGTTCCCTGCTCTGTCTCTGGTGAGTTCTCTCACACTCCTGCGCATCTGGCCTGTACCCCGGTTCTTGTATGAATAAATCTTAAAATATATATTTATATAAAAAAAATATGACTGCAGAATTGAGGCTGCTGGAGGTGGAGCGGTGAGGG
The DNA here is from genome assembly GCF_014898055.3 of Talpa occidentalis. Classification (NCBI taxonomy): domain Eukaryota; kingdom Metazoa; phylum Chordata; class Mammalia; order Eulipotyphla; family Talpidae; genus Talpa; species Talpa occidentalis. The sequence continues at coordinate 5,185,811 of NW_023601433.1, forward strand.
TGGGGTGGGAACAAAGTGATGGGGGGACCCAATGGCCCAGGGTAAAGGACTATGGGTGCTTTGATGGAGGGAGGGGGAAGAACTGAGTAGTTAACATACCTCCGAGGGAGTGTGAACCTGTACGCCTAAATTATATACAGTTTTGTAAACCAGTGTTACCTCGATAAAGAAAAAGAAAAAAAAAATTTAAATGTCATTATTTACTCACATATAACGGAGCTTGCTGTGGAGTAAGTTTCATGACCCGGGATACTGAAACAGAAATGGAAAATGAAATGAGAATAAAATAAGAAATTACACCAAAATTAAGAAACCTCTAAGTCGTGGTTATCAATCACGCAGGGTCTGCGGACACAGTGCAGGCCCGAGACGACAGTCTATTCGTTTGCAGTAGATGTTCAGGAAGGCGGGAAGATCAAGGCTACAGAATTCCAGATTCAGTCTTTTCAGGTGGAAAAAAATATGATTGAAAATTAAGGAGAAAAGGCTTCACTGTGCAGAGTCTCTAAGGCAGTTACCAAAGCAAAAGCATCTTCTTCTCAGCTGGCCAGTGCCCAGGCCACAGCTCACAGCTCTCCTCCCAGGAAGGCGGCACAGGACCCCAGCGCTCTCGTCCACCCGGACCTTCTCTCAAGAAGGGAAGGTACAGCTTGAAAAAAGCTGTGGTCTTCCTCAAAACTAATACCTGATTATCTGTTGTTACTGTCACCAAATTAATTCTCACAAAAAACTTACAAAGTATTTTAGAGATTTCAACTTATACTCAAATTCAGGGTGTTGGCAAAGGCCCTGCATTCTCCAGTCCATGATTCTGGACCATGACTTTTTTTTTTTTTTTTTTTTTTTTTACATTTTTTGGGGGGGAGTGGGAGGAGACCATGATCTCTTAGCTTAGATGAAGTCCTGCTCAAATCACCAAGTTAAACTTTTAAGAGCATGTTATTCTTAATATCCAGGCATTTAAACATAAGTTCACCCCATCCTCATCAGTCAAAGAAGCAGACCCAAGTGATGTCACTATAATTTGATCTAAAGAAGCTTCTTGGGCCTCCCCAGTGGTGCAGCGGTTGAGCACTGGGCTGTGAAGCTGCCCACGGCCTCTGCAGCGCCGGTTTGATCCCCAGCTGCCAGTGAGGGTCCCACATGGTCCGCAGACCTCTCCTGCCGCCCGCTGCTCCCCTCAGCGGTGTATTTCGTCAGTCTGCCTGTTCTGTTCCCCGCTCTGGTGAATTCTTTCACCCTCCCACACTTCTGACTGTGCCCAGTGCTTGTATAAATAAATACATAAATCTTAAAAAAAAAGCAGCTTCTTACTCATAATAGGTAACAATTAGGGCACATGTAACCACCATTTTAACAAAGGTACAGAAACATCATGCATACACACACAAAAGGTAGATAACCTCCTATCCTGTGCTCTGTAGATCACAAAACCTTAAAACAACGAACAGAAATCCAAACCATAAAGTGGAGGTTATCAAGGACCAAAAGTTTAGAATAAAGAGCAATGCCTGAGTGACCAGTCATCACTTAAAGAACAGAATCCTCTCAATAGTGAAATCCTCACAGACCTGCCAGTCTGGTCAGACTGTGTAAGTGTGGGGTCAACACTCACCCCAAAAAAGCAGTTAAGATACACTTAGGCAGGGGGAAAAAAAATCTATACCAGGCTCCACCTCCAACCAGCTGCAGGCTAAGGGCTTCAATGTGTTCTAGACAAAGCCAGAAGGAGGCAGACAGCCAGGGGGCGAATCCCCACACTGACCGGCCCCCTCATGTCCACCCCCTTCATTCTCTGGCCTGCTCCCCACATTCTAACAGACTCCCTGGCTCAGGGCGCACTCTCCTTCCTGCCTGCCTTCATTTTATGATTTTTGTATCCTTAGGTGCTAAAATCACCTGCAGAAATTCACACTGAAAATCCAGCTTGAGAAATGTAGCAATAAACAACTCTTAGTAGAAAAAAAAGATTTCCAGCCCATGAGAATCAAATAGCAAGCGCCGAAACAGAAAGACTGAAGCACTTGAGCACTTTCCTCAATGCATTAAATATCCATTTAATTTAAAATTAAGCTCACTCTGCTCACTGACCTTTAATCAGCTTTGCAGGTCCTGTCCAGACTTGCCTGAGACAGACAGGTACCAATCTGCCTTAACCAACTTCTGAAGTGTTCTTGTTACCAAAGCAGAAGGAACATCACTGGAAACTAAGACATCTCCTTGGAGATGGACCCATAAGGATCGAAGAAATCTAGGGGACAAACCAGCCTTCTGATGTTTCCTGATTTGCAAGAAACACAGGATGGCTACGTGCAAGGACCATGACCATCAACCTGCCTGAGAGGCTCCCACACCGTGTGCTTGGAATCAGAGCCTCATCCCCACTGATCTCCAAGCCAGAGTCCACACAAGCTTTCTGCTACGAGGCTAGAGAGGGATGCCATCGTGCCCGCTCTCCCACACTGCCAAGGGACAGGTCATGGTTATGCTGGCAACACAGGCTGTTGGAAGAATCAATGTCAAAAGTCATCAAGAAGCAACAGAAGCAACAGACTGTAAATCCAGACTGCCTTTATTATTAACTCGGCTACCCTGTGCAGCTACATGTGCCGGGCCCCACAGTCAGCAAGGAGAAAAATAAAAGAAGAAAAGGGAACTGAACAGGATACCATTCTAAATATGATGCCGATGGAAGGCCTTTCTGCATTGACACTGATCTAAATGAAAGAGATTAAGAAAGCAAGTCATACAGGAGACAGGTACAAGGGGTTTCAGACCCTCACACTGGCCCCAAAATTGAAAACTCAAGGGTTCTGAAGCTAAACCATCAAAACTTTACTACCAACCCTAGCCAGTGGGTCAGGGTGCCAACTGCTGGTAAAAAGCTCACAAAACACCTCCTAAGAAGCCAACGAGCGCCAACCCACTGACACACTTAGCAAGTTCACCTCACCTGAGGACTATGGGACGGCAGTCTTCAGGCTGGCGTGAGTGCACACAAAGGTTACCCTCCAAGACCAACTTATGGTCTTTGCTTTGTCAACAGATTTTTGCTCAAGCTTCCCCAAAAGCAAAGCGAAGGGAGTGTATAACATGTCCATTCAAAGACTTAATCAAGGAGCCTTGAGGGATAACCCTGTCATTTCTTCCTTACCCAGTAACTAGTGAATGACTTTGAGTCAGTCCCCGCGTTTACTGCGGCTGCTTTCATGTACCCAAGGACGGTACTTGGCAGACACAGTGGAAATATAAAAGCTGAGTGGCATGTGAGACACTATGAAGAAAAGGTAGCATCAGAACCCAAAGACTGAATGATTTCATTTTCAGTATGTTCACCGAATCTATCACCAAGACGTCATCAGCTAGATCTGAGGAGTTACAAATTTGAGGGTGTGTAAAAGTAAATGCGCCTACAGATTTTTATTCCTCAAACATTTCCCATTTTAAAATTCTAAAACAAATTTAATAGTTTACTATTGTATAAAAGTAACACATCTACCCTATATCAAAATAAGACTCACCCAACTTTAATGTGACTTGTTTATATAAATCACATAAATGCTCACATGCAAGCAGTTCCAGGGTGGGGCTGATTAGGGAAGTTAAGTTTGTGGCCACAGTCTCTTCCTGCTCTTTAGTATAAACTCATCATGCACCTTTTCTTCTAGGGTGTCAGGTGTACCCACCATCATAGTGGACCGTGTTTTAGAATGTTTTATAATTCACACCACCTGCACAGGACTACGTAAGCACTCAGTTATGGGACAGGGTCACTGAAACTCAGGCATGAAGTGATGGTTCGCAGGCTGGGCAGTCTGGGGGTGGCAGGGGACAGAGCCATTTCCACTAACCAACATGCTGGAGCAAAATGAATGCAAAACCTTAGCAGCCACAAAAGAAGTAAATAAAAATTGGTATCTACAGCAGGAGTCACTAGACCTTTTCTTGGAAAGGCCGAATGGCAAATTATTTTAGGTTTGCTGGTCATATGGATTCTATAGTAACATGTAAATGAACAGGCGTGGCCATGTTCCAATAAAACTTTATTTACAAAACAGGGAGCAGGCTAGATTCAGCCAGTGGGTCAGAGTGCCAATTGCTGGTGAAAAGCCAACGAAACACCTCCTAAGAAGCCAAAGAGCAGTGTGCCCCGATTCAGCAGCTTTATGTCTCAATATTTTCAGCCTCAATCACTTCTCAGGGCAGCAAAGTGACAGGGTGGTGCACACATTCTCTAGACAAGATGTGAAATTCAGTGTGTGGGTATCCCCAGTCGCCCACTGATTAACCGCATGACGCTGAGAAAGGCATTTTAACCTGCATGAATCTCAGGCCCCCCTATGCAGAGAAAGAGCACAAGAACTCCTGCCTATACTGGGGGGCGGAATGAAGAATTAAGAGATAATCCAGCACAGCTTAAGGACACTGCTAGACTCAGCACAGAAGCCGTATTGCTGTTTCTTCGTTGCGGAGGTTCTGGGTCACAGTGGAGACTATCGTAAAATACATTAAAAACCATAAATGGCTAAATGAAAGGCTTCAGGTTCCCAGGGACCAATTTCTCAGAATCTTAAAACAGGTTGGTGGGTAAATTGCAATTCTAAAATATAACAAAATGGCCACAGAAAAGAACCTTGGAGAGACAGATACAGAAATATTAAGTGCACATATTTCTGGGAATTACAGGGAATTTTCATTCCTAAATTACCTGCTTCTGAATCTTAATTACGCCAACGATGAACGTACTACTTCTGTAATCTGAAGAGAACATTCATTACACGCAGCACATCTGCTGCAAGCACCTGTCATTCAGTGCATCACAACTGAACTGAAATGAGTTAAACAGACATATTTTCCTAAAACTACAAACGGAAGAAATCTACAATCTTCACTAAAGGTGCCGGGAGGAGGTAAAAGAACCGCAATTAAAATGATGATGTGTTTGTAAACAGAAATCAAACTCATCACTCTGTAGTCAAACCCACACGTACACTAACTGGAGAAGCCTTTAACAGGTGCTCCAAGGGTAATGAAACAGGGGGTTAAGGGGGAGGGCAGGTCCCCAACACTGTATCGATCGGGTCACTACCCTGCAAACTCTGGAACCTCTTAGCTTAGTGGTGGATGCTCACGCCAATGACCAGCTGTCCAGGTCTGACAAACCCACCGCTTCAACTGACAGGGCCGTATGGCCTTTGTCATTCACAACAGCAAAGCTCCCAAATTCACAATGTGCAAACCACCCTCTTAAGTTCCCATATGTGCACATAGCCGATGCCACTCTGACAGGAGGGGCAGCTGTCTGGGACTGGGCCAAGTGTAAATAGCGGAGTTTTACCTGCAGGGTGCCTTGGCGGCAGAGCACTTCCAATGAATTTCCATGTTAAGACTGGGCTACGGCAAATCCTTCTAAGTCCACAAACATCTGAGGTGAGGGTTAACATGGAGATGATAATACATATTCTGGATTCTTGTAGAACACTTGGGAAAAGTAATGGACTCTAAAGGCTCTTTCCTTCATTCCTAAGGAGTCTAGACTGGTGGCGACAGCCATGCTGTACACTGGTTGTGTGGAAGTTGGGGATTCTGAACGACAGAAAAAGAAGCAGGGCACAAAAAAATGGGTTCTTTCTGTTGAAGATGCCAAATTTTACCAAAACTATAAAATACTACAGCTTCCAAATATTTTTCCTGAACAACAGACTGAGGAAATCTTCCAGGAGGTGCAAAATCACCTGGCTTCCATACAAAGCCGCATTAACAAGTAACTGAGCAGAGAGCTGTAAGCCCTGACTCTCCAGGGCAGGCAGCATCAGCAGGAGGTGGTGGTATGATTACCACCTGGATGTTGCCCTAGAGCCAGGGCCCACGCTTGGGGAAACCGTGGTCAACAGAAATCAATACTGTGTCCCATACTGTGTCCAATTCTCTGAGGACAGCTCAGACATGACAGACACCACCTGGTCACCAAGGACAAGCACAGCACGGTGACAGGTGGGGCAGAGCAGAAGGAGGGCCTGCGGCAGGTAGGCTGGACATGAAGGCACCCAGCAGAGACATAGCAAGTTAACAGCAAAACAACACACTCACATTCACGCATTTATTTTCTATCAGTGCTGGTTTACCCAAAAGGCAGAATAACGCTGAATTTAAGGCACACACACACACACACACACACACACAAATAATTATTGTGGAACAACAAAAAAAAATGCGAACTCAAACTTCAAGCAGAACTCTGACTTTCTTACACTCATAACTTTGAAATTCATATGGACACATTTACCATCATCTTTCTAGGGATTAGGGCCTCTTTTTTAATTGAGGTATTGACATATAGTATTATATTCCTCTCAGGCGTGTAACATAATGATTATCTGTATATACTGTAAAATGATCCATAACAACTGTTGCTAATATCTGTATCCATACAGTTACAAATTACTTTCTCCTTAGGTGGGGAAGTCCAAGATTTACTGTCCTAGCAACTTTCAAATACACAATATGATTAACTAGCGACATACTGTACCTTACATCCCCATGACTTATTTTACAGCTGTAAGTTCATAGAGTTTGACCTTAACTCATTTTGCCCACTCCCTGCACCCAACAATCAATCTAGTCTCTGCATCTGTGGACTGAGCTGGGTTTTGTGTTTGTTTAGATTCCACATGTCAGTGAGATCACACAGTACTTTTATCTTTCTCTGCCTGACCTGTTTCACTTAGAATAATGCCTTTGAGGTCCGTTCACATTGTGACAAACAGCAGGATTTCAGTCTTCCTTTTATGGCATTCCACTGTGTATGTGCATATACATGCATGTGTGTGTACATACGTACACACATGTGTAGTGTGTGTATCACGACTTTTTTTTTTTTAACAAGTGCTGGGATACAGATCAGATGCGTGGGAGGGTGAGAGGATTCACCAGAGACAGAGTGGGGAACAGAACAGGCAGACTGACTGAAATACACTGCTGAGGGGGCGCAGCAGGCGAGACAGGAGAGGTCTGCTCGCCATGTGGGTTGCTCCGAGGCTGGCGGGGATCCTACCTGCGCTGCAAAGGCTGCAAACAGCTTCATAGTGCGGCGCTCAACCGCCTGCGCCACCCGGGAGGCCCCATCACGACTTCTCTATCCACACATCCATCAGTGGTATCTAGGTTCCTTCTATGCCTTGGCTTCTGTGCATAACACTGCAACGCACATGGAGGTGCATACACCTTTCTGAATGAGTGTTCTTGCTTTCCTCTGCTAATTCCCAGAAGCGGAACTGCTGGATCACGTCTATGCAGCAAGCCCCAGACTACTGCCCACAGTGACTGCAGCAATTTCATTCCCACCGAAGGTGAGAAAGGGGTCCCTTCTCTCCACAACCTCACAACTCTGTTATTCCTTCTCTTTTTGGTAAGTCATTCTAACAGGTGTGGGACGATATGTCTCAATGTGGTTCCGATCTGTGTATCCTTGATAAGTGATGCTGCCCATCTGCACATAAATGCTCAATAATGGTAGACAATCTCCTCATATTTAACTGTTAGAATATTCCGAGTAGAGCTAACTGCTGAGCTTCAGAGATAAATGGCCGCTGCCAATTTAACAAGGGACATATACAGCATTAAACGGGTAATTATATCACCATCCTTAGAGTGCAATAATAACAAATGTCACAGGATCAGGAAAGAACAATCAACTCTCTAGAAGGTGGCAGCCTGAACCGAGTTCCAGGAGGTCAACCCTGACCAGTTTCTCTCCATGGGCACAGGCTCAGTGCAGAAGGCACAGCACATGCAAAGACAAGATGCAGCACCAGGAGTTGCTGAGAAGAACGCACTGTGGGAACTGAGATGAGGAAGTCAAGAGAAGCATCCTCGTAAAACCCCAAACCTCAAAGTTATTTGGTCTTAGAAGGCAAGGGAGACAAGAAAATACACAAGCCACAGTGCCATGGCTCTTCCCTAAAGAAATTACAGCCATACACAGGGGATGGCATCACCAAGCTGCAGTTATGGGTTTGGTTTTTTTGGGGGGGTTCATTTTTGGTGGAGAGGGTAGGGAGAGGGGAAGCTCGGCTCAAATTTCTGTCCATTCACAGGGCAGATTCAAAGATTCAAAAAGTAGCACTGGGAAAAATCTACAACCACACGGCCTACACTCAAACTCAAGAGCTACTGTTTGCTGTTTAGTACATCCCGAGGGCCCGGCCAGATGCCCATACCAAGGCCTCCCTGAGGTGCAGCCAGCAGAGGCTGGCTTCCCAGTCCACTTGCACAGACCTTGGAGCCCTCATTCCAGACGCAGCCAAACCCTGTCAGTCATGGGGCTTTCTAATTAGAAGGGGTCTCGGAAGCAGCCCACATCACCCTTCTTCCCCGGCAGGAATCACTGCCAGTCTACCTGCCCCTGCTTGCAGGCTTGAGTGCCAGGGCCTTATCGCCTTGAGAAAATCTCTCAGGCTCCCTGTGCATCTCTGACTCAACCGTCCTGAAACGCTATTTTCATTTTACAGCTGCTTTTCTGCCTACACAGTAGCAAGCTATCTTCTAGAAAGGTGTTCTGTAGGGAGTTCTAGGGAATGTAACTAAGATGGGTCGTTAGTCAATACAGGGAGAGAAAAGCTCAAAAGTAAAAAGTGGTCACAGTTTTGGAGACATATTTAAGCCATTTTAGCTTTCACCTGTCAAGCCCAGAAGCCTGCATCCACGACACACGAGGCAGCCGGGACCGGCAGCTGCCAGCAGAGAGGGTGCGCTCGCTGCACTTCCTGTGTAAGACGCCCAGTGATGTACTTAGTTCACACCAACTGCCCATGTCACTTTTGATGAGTACGAAGATAGTGAAGGAACAAATGACTTCAGTCCTCCCTGAGACTGAAGATAACCTTCCAGCATTTAAGAATTCTCTAAAAACTTGTAACATGAGTACAAGGATGAAGAAAGAATGGCGGGCCTCCCCGGTGGCGCAGCGGTTGAGCTCTGGGTTGCGAAGGTGCCCGCAGCCTCTGCAGTGCCGGTTCGATCCCCGGCTGCTCCCTGGCCACCAGAGGAGGGTCCCACATGGCGCGCAGACCCCTCCTGCCACCCGCTGCTCCCCTCAGCAGTGTACTTCGGTCCTTCTGCCTGCTCTGCTCCCCGCTCTGGCTCTGGTGGATTCTCTCACCCTCCCGCGCTTCTGACTGTACCCAGTGCTTGTATAGATAGATAGATAGATAGATAGATAGATAGATAGATATCTAGATAGATAGATAGACAGACAGACAGATAGATAAATCTTAGGGAAAAAAATAATTCTTTAAAAAAGAAAGAATGGCAATGTAATAACTCAAAGGAGTTATAACTCAATATAACTCAACCGGCTTGGAAATGGAATTTGCCACTCTGGCATTTCTACCTGCATGTCTAGGACCATGTCCTCATCTGTAAAATGTAGAAAAGTAAGAACAACAAAAAAAAAAGTGTAAGAAAGTTTAGCACAGTGGTAGGCAATAAGAAAACAATGGGGGCCTCCCCTGGTGGCACAGGCGGTTGACCACAGTGCTGTGAGGCTGTCTGCAGCCTCTGCAGCACAAGTTCAACCCCCGCCAGCCGGCGAGTTACCCACATGGCGCAGCAGACCTCTCCTGGCTCGCCCGCTGCTCCCCTCAGCAGTGTATTTCAGTCAGTCTGCCTGCTCTGTTCCCTGCTCTGTCTCTGGTGAACCTTCTCACCCTCCCACACATCTGTCCTGTACCCTGGTTCTTGTATGCATGAATGAATATTTAAAAAAAAAAAAAAAGAACAGAACAATGAACAAATACAGTAAATTGACTTCCTGGTCCCTATTGCCTGATCAGCCATTTCAAAACTCGCATATTCAACTGCCACATAAACTGGACTATCCTAATCAGAATTAGCTGGACCCCTAATTTGAAATAAAGAGTCTAGATGAGGGACAAATACAGCCAACAACAGACACAGTGCCCCTGGTCTCTGGTGAACTCTCATAAGTCGTCCAGGCTCCTCCCACCACCCCTGAGACTGCAGAGGAGTAGTCAGCCCACTGTCCATGCAGCCTCTAGCACTCGCCCCGACCCCGCACCCCCCATCCAGCCCTGGTTCACCATCTGCACGCCCCACGCAGTTCGGTCCTCACACCTTCGCTCAAGGGAATGGCTTCCTGCACCCTTGCTGATTGGGTAACAGCGTCACTGCCGATAATCTCATCTACACAACCAGCATTAAGTCATATGCTGTCAGTGTGTTTCTCCTCTTCCATTTCTGTTCTTGCCTGTTCCCCGTAACAGACGTATTCGAGGTCTCCGCGTTGCAGATGTCTTCTGCAGCACTCCTCCACACCCCTGCCCCTGGCACGGCAATGAGCAACCCTCCACTCCCCCATAAGTATTAAGGGAATACTTGACCAATATGAATATGAGAGACAGAAATTACTCAGTAGCTTTTCTGTGCTATTTGCTAACAAAGGATCCACAGCTATTGCTGTAAGAACAAAAACCAATCTAGCAAAATCACTATATTTAAAATCAGCTCATTCCAGAAGACTCATCTAGTAGCTCATTAAAGGTAGTAAGCGCTTGCCAACCGTTAAAGAAAACCAGCCTGGATGGATTTGCTTAATCTGTGTGGGAAGTAAAAGGACACAGTAGTGGGATGCAGCACCCCTGACTGGACAACTCAGAGCAAAGGGGAGGGCAAAGAGCTCCTCACAGGACGCTTGGGCCCGCACCTGACGGCTGGTACCTCTGGGAAGAGGAACACATGTTATTTCAATTCTCTTTTGGTGCTTGACACAGGCTTGTGGTTTCCTGCAAAAATGGTTTCTGCTGCTCTGCAAAGATCTATATGGAGAAGAAAACTCCAAATAGCTGTTCCACAGGTGAGAATTTTGCCGCCAGCTGTATCCTGTTATCCAAAGGAAACGGAACTGGAACTTGCCAGGAGGTCCAGACACAGGAGAGCAAGACCATAAATCAGCAAGTGCTGACACTTTCATCCCTATGATAATATGAATAAACTTAAATTTAGAAGAATTCATACACAGCTGGGCTTTATGTAAATTAACTTCAGCAGGGGTTAAAATAGATATCCGGTTAAAGAGACTGCCGAGGACAAGCCATTACACTTCATCTCCTGACCTTTATCATCCAAAATGCAAGCAGCTCAATGGACTAAACTGACAATGAACTACAATACTTGGAAAGACCCGATAGAGGCAAACAGCTATCACACAAATGCAGATGTTACTGAGCTTGATGAGGTGAGCCAGACAAGCTGAGGCTGCAGCAGCTGCTTGGGTAGGAATTATTTCACAGGGACACACACCCCACCTTCTTGGACACATTACACGACAAAGCACAATCAAATTATTCCCACAAGTGGCAGGCAAAAGACGGGTTTCAAACAGATGCTAGGAATGTCAATGTCAGCTTATAATCGTTCAAATGTTCTCATGTCTTGGGGACAAATACTGCCCGTAATGTTATGATTCCCCAGGACTAAGTCTTTACAGTAACATCTTGAGAATAATGACACTGGGAAACACAAACCCCCTCAAAAATCAGAGGAAAAGTTCTGAAGACTTCAAATAAACGTGGACCTTTCATAACTAAAAGAAAATGAGACAAAGAAACACCAATATTTTCAGAAGTCCTCTGTTAAAATTCTTTAAACTATCGTTCAAGTTCTTAAATGAAAAACTTTGTTTTTATAGAGGTATTTCTATTCCTAAAACATCCCTGATCCAAGCTATCCTTTGGAGAGTCATTTTTGTTCTTGACAACACACAATTAACAGAGTAAATTTTTAGATTACTCAGGAAATAAAGTAGTGTCAGGGGACTGAAAGCAACACACCCCACTCTGAACAAGGAGATGCCACACAGAACTGTCACAGGGTACAGAATCTGTGGCCATTTGGTGGCATTTTCAGTGGAGAATTCAGCCATTTAAAGACAAAAATAGATCAATGTTCTGCAAAAAAGAACCATGCCTCCACCTTTCACTACACAGGAAAGGCGGTGCTCCCCGCAAAATGGGGGTGGTGCTGAGGATCAGAATCTACACTTTGAAGCACCTGCTGCAGAGGTCATTTGTAAGAGCTGTGGCTTGTTATACCTGGATATTAATAAAGATAATTCACTTTCACTTCGAAAAACAAAGATAAGAAATCTTTGACAATACTAAGAACTGTGAAGATTAAATTTCAACTGTGTATAAAGTCAGCTACTAGGTTTAAAAAAAAAAAAAAGCCCTGCAAATTCTCCTGTTAATTTCATGAAAATGATCTTAAAAGAGTGATTTAAAAGGCAGGTTTTCATAAAATTATTAAAAAGCTGCTGCCAGGTTAAGTAACATGCTTGTTTTAGAATTAGAAATAGATTTCAGAACACTTCGACGTATTCCCTAAATTTCAGATCTTCTGAGTATCTCTTGAAACTCTTATAGGGGTAGGTTAATGTACCATACAATTTATGAATGGAAAGTTAATTTCCCCATTTGAACTAAGCTAAAAGATAAAGTTGTCATGAAATATACAGGCCTGGTACTTTAAAAAAAAAAAAGCATTTCTAGCTGTGTGTGAGCAGATAAATAGCACAAAACAAACTGTTGCTTCTAAAAAATGTGGAAATAGACCATATTCTATGCCCAAGAGACTTTGAATAGTTAAGATACTTAAGCTAGATAAAGTCAGCTACCTACTATATAACACCCTTTTCCTTTAAAATTAAAAAACTATACATAGCTATTTCATAAAATCAATATGTTATAAAAGAATGATAAAAACTAAAGATTTCCAGGTATACTGTCCTAAAAAGTAACACGGCTGCTTGACAGGTTTTGTTACCTAGGAGTGAGGGTGTGAGGAGGTGCAAGCACCTGTACAAGTGTATTCACAGAGCCCAGCTCATCTGGAAAACACGCAAACAAGAGGTATTTGAAAGGCAACAAAGGGAAATAATTCAACAAATACTTGAGTGTGTACTCTAGACGGACCGTGGCTAGAACAACAAACTATAAATAGTCTAAATAAACTCTCCAGAGAGCTCTGAGAGCTTTGCTTTCTGATTTTCCACAAGAACTAAATAGGCTCTACATGTACTGTCCCCACCCCCAGCCCACCCCGCCCCATACAGCAAACAGCTGCTTCAGTACTGGATTAGTCCCGGTTTAGCAACAGGGTAGAATGCGGGCCCATCTGGAAAACTAAAGACAGGATGCTCCAAAATATCTGAGGTGCCCAAAACAAAGAATCACAGCTTACACGTCCCATGTCCACTGTTGAAAGGGTGGACTGCTGTGGCCACTGGAAGAGGACCGGCTAGGAGGCCTTTCTCCTCTGCATGTGACAGAATAACCACTTGCCTCTGAGAACAGCAGGGGTCAGATCGCAGGACAGTGGTGATGCAGGAGAGGTTCTACAGGAGTTCAGCAAACAGGCACACCTGACTTAGGAGAACCAAGGAGGAGAACAGCACTGCAAAGATGGGGCCCACTGGGGACAGAAGCCTGGCTCCTCGCTGGCAGAGCAGCAGAATCCTTACAGAACAGGGCCCAGTTGAACCACCACTGGTCTGGCAGTTTAAGTTAAAATCTCAATAATGTCCACTCTCCAAATGACTAGAATAAGGTGGAAAAGATGTTTTCAATCATCACAAGGGCTCAAGAACAGCTGTCCAGGTGGCTGGCTCTCCATCAGCAGGACGCAGCGAAGGTGAAAACCACAAGTCGACACAGTCTCAGCACACAAGACAAGACGCAAGGGAAAAGCTCACAGGTCAACTATTTTTCATTGTGTTTAAAATACGCTCTTGATACCCCTCTCTTTCCCTCTGCCCCTCTTTCCAAATGCTGGTACGACCAACTAGCAGTCGCTTTCTAAAATGATCCCCAGAAGCACTTACATAGGACAAACAGCCCCGGTACTTACAACAGGCGAGTGAAGTGAAGATGGAAGCTGAAGACCAGCTGTGGTTCTACCCACATTCCCTCATCCCTAACCCACCCTGTCCAACTTGGCACATGATGTTTCTATGGAGAGTTCTAGTCATTTTATAGCTCATGTGTTTGCACAGAAATAGGAACACTGTAGATGCTCACACAACACAGTAAAAGGATTATCAAGTAGCTCCAATTATACCCACTGATCTCATCCTCTTGTTACAGTGGCTTCCTGGCATCTGAAATCCATTTCTGAAACTTAACCAAGGGCATCTGAAAGAAATTCCTCGTGCCCTCATCCCCTCTTTCAAGCACACCCTGGAAATACACTGGGTGGTGAACATGTGCTCACTTTTCCAGAACTTATCCTCCTCAAGACTTCACTGACAGAGAAGTCACGGCCTCCTGTTTCACTCCTCAGTAAGTGCTCTTCTCCATGGTTCGTCCCAAAAGCAAGCACCTAAATAGCTTTTTCTTCTTGTAGCCTGTCAATTATGAAGCTGTAACTACCACCATCATCTTCACTGGCACTGAAAGAAGAGTTTACTCACCCTTTCTCAGGCATCTTGCTAATCTTCACACTAACCCATTTAGCAAGTGAAGAGATCCATGGTTGACATCAAGTAACCTACACATGTCCACAGAGCTCAAAAACAGTGGGAGTCAGAATTTGCATCCAGATCTGACTCCAAAGACAATGCAGTTAACTTCTAGACTACCACGCTGCTGCTGCTCCCAACCCCTAGCAAAGCTCCCGATCTCCACTGTTTAGTGAATGGAAGGGGCTGGATTAGGAAATGAAAGTCGCTCCCATCTCGAACATCCTAATTCCACACACAGAAACGCTGGGCCCCTTCGGCGTATAAACAAATGAGGCAAGACAATTTTGAGTCAAGAACTAAACACAGTCAGGATGAGAAGGAAGAGAAGCTCTTCTCATTCATTTAAATTGAAAATTGATGGTGGTAGAAGCAGGATTTCATGAATTAAGACCCAAGGGAGAGGAGGAAGCACAGCTATGCTTATTTTGAATTTTTCTGTATGCTAATTCAACTGTTTCATCTCCCCCAAAACTCACCATTGGAGACTAGTGTACAGATGTGCCCTGTTATTTTCCAAAGTAGCAGGTAATGACCTACAGAAAAAGGCAGCTGCATAATTATCCAACAAGTAAAACAACTCAACAGACCAACATGTTCCTACCCACATCCAAATGGAAACATTTACAAGCTTGAGAATCAGCTGGGAATGGGCGCCCTTCTACAAAAACAGAGGCCAAAATCAGCTGAAATCTACTGCCCAAAAAATTCAGTTGCTATTACATAAGCAACAGGAACTTTTGAGAATGTTTTCCCATCAATTTTACAAAAATCTGATTAAGAAAATAAACCTCAAAACTAATAACCAGCTTAAAGAGAGTTAAACAAGGAATCTTGCACGTTAAAATTACAGTGAAAGTGAGTGATAATGTTTCTGCCCATACCTAAGTATTAATAAGGAGCGCACCATCCTAGCGCAAGGCACGAACCGAAAACTACACTGGCTTTTCATATAGCTAATTAGTCTTGAAGTTTGCTATTAAACTGAACAAAAAATTTAACAAAGCAGCTACAAAGGCAAGATGAACTGACCAAAGGCACATAGACCCTGACAGCTATCCCAGGTCAGAGCAAGGAACAAATAAAGAATGCAGCCACCCACAGAATGCCTCCCCACCCAGTCCCTGAGAAAAGAGAATGCCACAGAGTTGGGGAATCTAAAATCTCAGCTATGGAATCTCCAAGGAGACACTCCTTCTCAGTTGATATTCAGATATGGGCTCACAGCCTCAGGCCTCCAGCTTTAACAAATACAACCAAAAACCACATTAAGTGTCAGCATTAGCTGCACTTAACCAAGAAGCAAAGAAAACATATTTTTAAATCTTACCAGTCAAATCAGCCCATTACTTTCATTTTTAAAATGTGAACTCTTAAGTTAGATTTCCAGTACCTGATTAGAAAAAGGCACTACGGAGGTTAACTGAAGATGGCAAAGGTTTGGAGAATACTCATTAATGTAATCTATTACTGGCCTTTCTAAAAGAAAAAAAAAGAGGAGTAAATATACTCAGAAACACTAAAGGAAAAAGGGAAATGTGAACATCAAATCCAATAGAATGGAAAAGAAATGGTTTTAAGACTTGAAATAAAAGTTTCACTATTTAAAAAGTAAAAAAAGCGGTGGTGGGGGGGGCAGGCTACCCTGTATTATACTATTGCTCTTGTGGGTGAATGATTGTTTTAACTGAATAAAATATAACAAGGTGCATATGAAGGCCATGGAAGGGTTTATTAAAAACAGACAGAAAGCTGAAAGAAGTACAAAATAATGGCTAAGACTCAATTAACTTTTTAAGAAAAGGGAGTTGTAGTCCCAGAGCACGTAGTACAATAGTTACAAAGACAGAAAGCTGTAGTCTTAAAATGTGCATATAAAGTCTTCCCAGATCCTCAGCAGACCCCTGGATTACACATATACTGGGGAAAATCAAAGATTTCTAGCAAAAATCCAAACTGCTAGGCTGAAAGAACTGAGCAGAAATAGAACATGGAAGTTTGAGTCCAATCCAGTTAGTCGTCTGCCAGAACAAAAGTTAACATTTTTCAGAAGATAAAACCACAGTGGGCTCTAAATCATCCACAACATGCAGCATATAATAAAAAATAGATTTAGATATATGGAATCAGTTGTAACATCTTCCTGAGCCCCTCATTAATAAATGAATTAGATAAAATCTTCAACACGTGTTCATTTTATATTGCGTTAGATTCATAATTTACCTTTGGGAAACCACAGACAACATCTGCAAATCATATACCTGATATAGAACTTATGTCCAGAATTTATAAGGAATTCTTCCAACTCAGAGGACAGCCAAACTAAAAATGGTAAAGTGTTCGTACAAACATTTAACTTAAAAAGATATACAAACGGCTAGAAAGCGCATGAAAAGGTGTTCAACATCATTACTCATTAGACACCAGCCAAATTAAAAAAACAATGAGATGCTCATTTACCAGAACCATCTTATATTTATTAAGGAATTTGAATTCTGAGTTAAGTTTTATCACAAAGAAAACTCCAGGTCTCGAGTCATCAAAATGACATGGAACAAACATTAAAGGAAATAATAGCAATGTCCAAGAGTAGGGGAGAGGTTTTTCAAATTTACTTTATGAGACCAGCATTACCCTGACACTAAAATCAAACAAAGATACTTCAAGAAAAAAAAAAAGCCAAACATAAAAATCACAAAAAATTTAACAAAAGTTACCAATTCAAATGCTACTCATAATGACCAAATTATATTTATCCTACTAGAGTATTCAATGTTAAACTTCTGTAAATTAAAGGAACTCACATCAGCAAAATTTGAAAAACTATATGAAAATCTCATTAGATGTGGAAAAGGCAATGACAAAACTTAACTATGATCCATTGTAAAAACTCTCAGCAAATTAGAAATGGAAACTTCCTCAACCTGGTAAAAGCAATTACAAAAAACCTACAACCAAAAATACACAGAACAGTCAGAGTCTGAATGCTAAGGACCTCAGGTCTCTTCAGGAATCTACACAGGAACTAGTAGAAACAAGTGTATTGGCAAAGTGTCAGGTTACAAGATCAATAAATACTAATCCACTGTATTTCCATATGCTGTAACAGGCCATTGGAAGTTGCAACTCCATTTACAACACCACCAAAAACATGAAATACTTCGGCATCAACTTAACAAAATATTATACATAGCATAATTTTTAAAAAACACATTGCAATTGAAAACATGCTTTTGAAAAAAACAAATTGTATCTTTAAAAACAGACATACAGTGTTAATGGATAGGCTCAATATAGCTATATGTTAATTCTCTCCCCCCACCAACTTGATCTACAAATTTAATGCAATTCCAATAAAAACCAGAAATTGACTTTCTGCGGAAATTGATTGGAAATGCACATGAAACTGCAAATGGTCTAGAATATCCAAATCAATTTTTGAAAAAGAACAAAGTTGGAGAACTTACCATGCTTAGTTGGAGAACTTACGATGCCTGGTTTCAACCCTTAACTATAAAGCTACCATAATCAAGCCAGTGTAGTGGCACAGGTCCTAAGGACAGATGTACAGAACAATAGGACAAAATAATCTAACAATAGATCCACAAATCTATGGCCCACTTTTCTTTTTCAGCAAAGGGGTAATTCAAAAAGGTAGTGTTTGCCCCCCAACAAATGGTGCTGAAACAAGTGGGTCTCCACATGCAAAAAGGAACCTGAACCCTTACCTCACACCAGCTTCAAAAGTTAACTCAAGCATGTCCTTCCCCAAGGCACCCCTGCACCATCACCACAGCCCCCTGTGCTGCTCCCTCCCTCCCTCTGATCCCTCTCCCTCCTCCCCTGCAGTATGTCTCTGATTTATAATTGTCTGTTTTGGCTTTGTTGTGTTCTGTATTGTTATTTTTTTACACTGATGTCCTATTTGGTTCCCCTATACCCCGGCTGTAAGTGAAACCATCCGATATTTTTCTTTTTCCTTCTGGCTTATTTCACTGAGCATAGTTCCTTCTAGCTCCATCCACGTTGCTGTGAATGACATGAGTTTATCTTTTTTTGATTGCTGAATAACCTGAGGGGGTGGGGGAAGCAAATATTGTTTAAAAATGAACAATAATGTAAAAAATAAAACATTTAAAGTAAAAAAAAAGTTTACTCAAGCAGATCATAAACCTAAAAACCAGAGGTAGAATTTCTCAACAAAAACAAAGGAGAAAATGTTTGTGACCTTGGGTTTGGCAAAGACTTTTCATCTAGGACACAAAAAGCACAAGCTTTATTTAGAAAGAAAAGAAAAAAAGGACAAACTGGAATCTAACAAAATTAAGAACTTCTTTCTGCTCTTCAAAAGATACCATTAAGAAGAAAAAGAAATTGGGGAGAAAGAAATTTGTAAAACATATCTAATGAAGGACACATGTTCAGAATATTTAAAGAACTGTTGAAGTTGTTTGAAAAATTGAAAAAAAAATTGTTTTTAACTCTGCTTTTATTAGAGTGATTTACATATAATAAAGTTCAACCATTTAAACTATACAGTTGAACAAGTTAGTTCTGGCAACTATGTATAATCATCTAACCACCACCATGATTGAGGCACAGAACCTTAGAGAATTTACAACTCAAAAATAACACAAAAATGACTGAAAGATACTTGACAGATCTTTCATCACAGAAGATACCTACTATTAGCAGTCAACAAGGAAATTAGATAAATACTCCACCACCACAACCATGGCTCAAGTCTAAAAGGTGGGCGATACCAATTTCTGATGAGTAAATAGAGACACTGGACCCTCTGGCATCGCTGGTGGGATCAGATAAATGTACGGGCTCTTTGAAAAAACTCGGATGGCTTCTTAATAAAGTTAAACTTTTATTATATGACCCAGCAATCCCATTCTTAGGTATTTACTCAAGAAAAGTGAAAATAAATGTTTCACAAAACATTATGCAAATAGTCTAGAAGCTTTACTGAAAATTGCTAAAAGCTGGAAACCAAATATCCATCCAACCAGTGCAGAGATAAACAATTTATGGTATATCCATACATTGAACTACTACTCAGCAAAAAAAAAAAAAAAAAAAGGGGGGGGGGTGCACACTACTGATACATGCAACTATGTAGGTAGGTTTCAAAAGCCAGATACAAAAACTTAATGTCCTGTATGAGCCCATTCTCATGAAATTTTTAAAAAGGCAAAACTGTAAGTGACACAAAGTAGATTAGGACTTGCCTGGATGTAGCATAGGGTCAGTGGACTGGCTGCAAAGGGCAGGAAGAGACTTTCTGGAGAGACAAAAATGCTCTGTACCTTGATTGTGGTGGTTAGATAATTGTACAGAGTTACCAGAACTGATTAATTGAATTGTATACTTTGCGTGGATGAAGTTTATTGTATATAAATTATACTAATAAAAAAAGCATTAAAGGCAACCTCTCTCCCCACATCAAACAATTCAACAGCCCGTTATCAGGCCTTAAGCTGCCACTGGATCGAACACAGGCCTCCCTGTCCCAGGGCGGGGCCCAGGAGAACACTCAGCGGCTTCCAGAAGCAGCACAGTAACAGGCCTGCAAGAAGTTGTGAGGAGCAGGGAAGGTCCACAGAGCTAGTAAGTAGGAGAGTGTCACTTCTAAGTATCACTGGAGAAAGTTAGCGACACTTAACCAGCCGTAGGTAGCCACATGATGCCACAGCTCCCAAGAAAGTACAAAACTGAACAGTCCTGGAAAGACACATCTGTTTCTCCCCCAAGTCTTTACAGACACAGAATCACTGAATGCTCTTCTCTTCATTGCCAATACTCTGAACCTGTCTGACGCAGTCTACTGGATACACACTAGCAACTCAGAGCAGAAGTGACTGCTGGAAAACCAAAGGCAAGGACAGATGGAAGAATTTCTTTCCAGAAGAGAAAAGCTATTAAAAAGAAACAGTTAAGATTTTGGAAGAAATGGCAAAGTCACTTAATCTCTCCAGGCCTCAGTTGACTCTGCTATAAAACAAGCTCTACAACCCCCACACTAACCTTCAGACATCCCGTGCAGGGGACCATGGTGTCCTGAGCCACAGCCTATAAGCCTACTTATGAAAACAGATCAGCTGTTATTTAAGACATGCTACCTGACAGCCACAGCGTCCTTGGATTGGTGGGAAAGAGGCTGGTAGTGAGACGGACTAGCAGGCCTACAAGAAATGACCCGCCGATGATAACTCCGATCTGTGCATCATGGCCACGTCAACTGCAGCCACATTTCCCAGCAGCAAATCCAGAAGTATGCAGCGATAAATGCTAACCTTCCCACCTAAAACAGTACCTGTCTATACTGCACTCATCTGCCACAATTTGGATCTAATTTAAAATTAGATGGGGGCCTCCCCGGTGGCGCAGCGGTTGAGCGCTGGGTTGCGAAGCTGCCCGCGGCCTCTGCGGCGCCGGTTCGATCCCCGGCTGCTCCCCGGCCACCGGAGGAGGGTCCCACATGGCGTGCAGACTTCTCCTGCCGCCCGCTGCTCCCCTCAGCAGTGTACTTCGGTCCTTCTGCCTGCTCTGCTCCCCGCTCTGGCTCTGGTGAATTCTCTCACCCTCCCGCGCTTCTGACTGTACCCAAGTGCATGTATAAACAAAACAAACAAACCAGCAAACAAATAAATAAAGCATGCCTCTATATAAAAAAAAAAAAAAAAAATAAAATAAAATTAGATGGACTGGAAGGCAAAGGCAGGGTTTCCAGTTCTGGCTCCTTCGGTCTTCACCGGGTTTTCAGGGAATCCCTCAAAACTATCTCTACTTTGAAAGATATGAGAAAGCTTTTCTAAGACCATCACATTGTCGCCACTCACCTGCAAATTCAAGAACCACCTACCTGCAAAATATTTTGAGAGCCAGTAATATAGTACATAGACTCTCAACCTGGTTACCAAGTTAACTATCCTGGGCGGTTCCTACACCACCTAAGCCACAAAATAACACTAAGATTTTTGTTGTTGCTGTTCTTTCATATTATCCCAAAACAAAAATACAGGGGGAAAAGGGTTAATATGCAAATTTGAGTCCTTGAAGATAGCAGAAATTAGGCATCACAAATGTCCTCAACCCTGCCTTTGTCAAATATAGGTCAGTAACTTGGATGAAGACAAGAAATCTCGCTCACCAAACTGAGTCTGATGGTTAATAGACTCCAGGCCCCAAAAAGTTTCCAGACTGGGAGGGAGCGCAGGTCCTGAGACTGCTCGTTTGTGTACCCCTTTACCCCAGTGCAGTGTGTAGTGACTCCTGGGGATGGTGTGTGAGATGCTGCCCGGGGAAGTGATAATACAAACACAGTCCTTGCTTTCAAAGCACATTTTTCCAGATACAAAAACAAGTAAATGGAATGACAAGACCTTAGCTATGCAGGTAGAAGACGACGCACAGAGTATGGTCAGGAAAGGCCTGAAGAGAAGGTGATTCCTGAGCCAACTCTCAGAAGTTGAGATGCATAAGGGATAGAGGGGAGAGGGATCATTCTAGAGAGAAAAGTACGTAGTATTCACATGAGAGGCATGAGTAGCTCATAGCTTCTAAGGGTACAACTAGTGGTTGTTCCGCAGGGCAAAAGCACGGGTGCAGTGGTGATGATGTTTGTAAGAAAAAAAAAGTAAGGAAGAAGGGAGAGAGGGAGGGCAGGGCAGGGGGAGGGAGAGAGAACACTCAGGGATTAGGAAGAAAAAAAATCCCAATCATTCAAACATTGCATTAAGTACCTACTATGTACCAAGTACAGAAAACATGCTCCGATACATTCGAGTGCATTCTATCAATACAGATGGGAAGGCTGTAGAGCAGAAGTACTTGTAAAATGCACTTAAGGGCTGGTTCACACTAAACTCAGAGTCAACAGCATAAAAAGGGCTGCCAAAACCAATGGTTTGCATCAGTGGATGTGTGGTTACCAGTTGCATACTGGTGTGTAGTTAATAAAATAGATATTTAGTGACAAAGCAGAAAACCTGACAGGTGATCCCAAAGCACTGTTTACTCAACAGACCTAGAACTTAATGATGGTTCATTCTGGGAACTCGCAAGAGAGACAGGAACAAACAAATTACAAGGTTAGGGACAAAGTGTAGAAAAGGCAGAATGAAATGAAAATCAAGTTTGCTTGTTTGACAAAGTAACCGCTGATGAAACTAGGGAAGTTCAAAGTGGAGAAAAGATCTAAGGGGCTTTAAATAGCCTTTAGGTTTCTCTTAACTCCAAGATTCTACAGCTTGACAAATGAGCATAAATATTAGCCACTTATTTACAGCGTTTCAAAAGTTATTCAAGTTGTCACTGTCACCAACCAGATGAACTGTATTACGAGGAAGACGCAGTGACGATGAGAATGGCTACATGGATAAGATGTTGAATTCTCTGAAGGACTGAAAATTACTAACACCCAAATATTTGCTTTTAAAGATCTCTGGTCTGCCACAGCACAGATGATAAGTCTATAAACAGATACACAGCAAGGCTGAAAAGTAATAAATGTAACAGATCAAGAAAGATTATAAGTAGATTAAAAGTACCACTAATTGTGCCCTTTAGTTTTACCATTTATCAAGGTTTTACCA
The DNA here is from genome assembly GCF_014898055.3 of Talpa occidentalis. Classification (NCBI taxonomy): domain Eukaryota; kingdom Metazoa; phylum Chordata; class Mammalia; order Eulipotyphla; family Talpidae; genus Talpa; species Talpa occidentalis. The sequence goes on from NW_023601433.1 coordinate 5,208,947, forward strand.
TTTATCGAGATGCAAACTGGTTAAAAAATAAAGGGGGGGGGTGCAAAGGATGGGGTAAACAAGTGTGAATTCTTAATTTCACTCTGAGGGAAATCTTGGCACAAATTGGTTGAGTCCCAGCTCAGATGTCAGAATGGCTGGAGTCAAGCTATATAACTCTGGGCAACCCAACTGCACCTCTTTCTCTTCAGGCAAGACAGATAAATAAGAAACTACCAATTGTAATTACGCAAAATGTACAAAACTAGAAATGACTTAGAATAACTGGCTAAAGGGCCTCCCCGGTGGCGCAGCAGTTGAGCGCTGGGCTGCGAAGCTGCCCGTAGCCTCTGCAGCACCAGTTTGATCCCCGGCCACCGGCGAGGGTCCCACATGACGTGCAGACCTCTCCTGCCACCCGCTGCTCCCCTCAGCAGTGTCCTTCGGTCCTTCTGCCTGCTCTGCTCCCCGCTCTGGCTCTGGTGAATTCTCTCACCCTCCCGCGCTTCTGACTGTACCCAGTGCTTGTGTAAAATAAAATGGATAAATCCTTGAAAAAAAAAAAAAAACTGGCTATGGTGAAACTAAAAGGGAGAGAATAAATATTTACGGGGTTTATTACACATTCTCTCATGTTCCCAAAACGCCTGAGAAATAGAGATAATCCCTACTGCACCAGAAAACGGACATCAGTGCTCAAAGAGCTTACAGAAGAACACCCTGCCCATAAGTGGAGCAGACTTGGGATCCAATCTGTGTCACTCCGAGACAGCGTTACCTCCCACATCTGTAACTTCTAACACCCATGCAGAGCACACACACTGGCACTCTTGTGGTGGCACAGGCACAAGGGGGACAGGCAGGGAGAGGCTTGCAGAGAGTCTCTGGTCTGATAAAGCCTGAGACTTTAACCCTCTGGTTGCTGCAACTCAGGGGCTGTGCTTGAAGTAAGGGGACCATCTGAGGGGGAGGTCCAAGGGTAGCCAGAGCAAGAAGTGGGAACCAGGCCTGGAGCAGCATTTCAAACTTTTAACAAGCCTTATGGCCTCACCAGTGCATAATTAGCTGGGTGTGAGCACACCAGGGCACTTTCGTAAAAGGTTAAGATCAGAATCCCAGGCCTCTGGCTTCCACACCTCAACTAATGCGTATTATCAAGGACTCATCACCAAGTGACCCCCAGCACCGCCACCAGCAACAGCATCTGGGAGAGAAAAAGCAAACACCCACCAACAGCTCTCCCACCCCAGCGGCTCTCCGTGGAAGTTGCCTCTGCTATCGACAGAACTCACTGCCTTGGATGCAAAATCAGTCTAGTTCAAACGCCCCAGTCTCCTCCTTGCTCTTTCTCAGAAACAAGAGTGTGGCAGGAAAGCAAAGCAGAGAAAGGCAGGGGGGAAGCAGGACAGGCAAACATGCCACAGACCGACAGAAGCCTGTGCTGGCATGTTTTGGAAAAGCACCCCATTCTACCATTTGAGTCTTGGCTGCTACTTCGTCTACGGACCTCAGAGGAGTGTGGATCTGTCAGGCACTGCAGGGACAGTGATCGCTCAGCTGGTTAAGACCAGACACGGGGAAAGCAGGCCAAGCCACACCCTTGCTGCGCTTCACAGGCTCCTCGCATGTCTTCCTCCTCCTCCTGATAAACAATGTCAAACAGCCGTGATTTCTACTCTGGTCTCTCATTAAATTTAGCAAATGTTTATTCCGATTCCCACAAGTAAGATTTTCTGCCCCATTTTACCCCTCTCCTCTTTCTGGAACATTACAGACCTTTTTTAAATTGCCCCATGGGTCACTGAGATTTTGCTCCATTTGGTTTCAACTTCCTTCTGTTCTTCGCATTAGATAGTTCTTATTCATCAAGAATTTCAGTGACTTTTCTCTGATGTCTGCTAAGCGTAACCTAGAAAATTTTTATTTCAGGTAATTTTTCTTTTATCTTCTAGTTCTATGTGAGATTTCATAGCTTTTCGTTACGAGAAGATCTTTTCCTGTACATATACTTAAATTTAATAACAACAACTTTTAAATCCTTCTCAGCTAAATCCAACACCTGGCTCGTTTTGAGATCAGGCCCATGGATGAAATTGTTCTGGAGGGTGGGTCACTTCCCTGTTTCTTTATACCTGGAGTAATTTTGGATTGTGTCCTGGATATTGTGGCAACTCTGGGTTGTTTCTGTCCTCCAAGAAACGTGGCTTTTTTGAGCAGGATATTAATTCAGCTCAGATGGCAAACCTCTGCCTCAGCTGGGGATCAGGTAAGCAGCGCCTGTCCACCACCGCGCACAGAGCACACCCCGGGAAGGAAGCGTGTGGGTGATTTTTATTCTTCCACTTCATATTTATTCTAAAATGCCCAATGAATTAAATGCTGCACATTCTACAATTTCCACAGTAAACATAGATTACTAAATATGAAAATAAAGAGGTCACTTATTAGCATTTCTTATTAGCATGTCTTCACAATTGCTTAAGGCGGATGCCTCACCCCTGGAACGGACCTACGTCTATCTGGAAAACTCCAATCTCTTCTGACATGTTGACTCGGCAAGGTCAAACAGGGCATTCGTTAAATGAAGCCAGGCAGCCACAGCTCAGTCACCCGCCACCAAGGGCTGCAGTTCTGTAGATGAAGACAGAGCTAATGGAAGTGCCAAAAGTAAAGGCAAATCACTTTGTTTGCCAACACTCCACATATATCTGCAGCGGGCAAGCCCCGTGAGCTACAATAGGTGTGAGGAGTCTGGACCTCAGCTACAAACCGTGGTGCTGCGACAGACAACCTCCACCTACTTCTCCTTGGCTCCCACTCTGCACAGCTGACTCAGCCCACTGCTCCCCAAGAGAAAGGCAGCCCTCTCCCCTAGTAACTGCTTGGGGGCTTTAAGGCCAAGAATGTGTTTTCTTCCATTTCTATAACCTCCAAAGCACCTGGCACAATACCACACCAGAGAAGTCCTCAGCAGCAGTGAGAAAAATCACTCACTTTGGAGGTCAAATAAACCCAGATTTGAAAGTTAAGTAGGCCTCTTCCTCTTCTACAAAAATTATTTTGAAAGTCTAATAAAAACACAGGTATATGTATGCACAGTAGATTATTTCCACGGGGTCTGGAGCAACGCATTTACCCTTTCTAAGCCCAGGTTCCTGTCAGCACAAAGGGGATCACACCTTTTCACAACACCCTTGGAAGGGCTACGCAAGAAAATCTAAGTGGAAGCCCAGCAACAGTCAGTGCCAGGTGCACCCTACAGAGCAAGGGCTCCGTACAGAGCAAGGGCACTTATTGTGACAGCACTAAACAGGCCGATCCACCACCTCAGGGAGCTGTCAGGGACGGTTCATGAGTTCATACAATCTCACAAGCGCTAAGCAGACTCTAACTAGGCGGGGGGCAGGGAAGGGGGACATCTGAGTTAGAGGAATCTAGAAAGTGGGGCAGTGAGTCTCCTACAGACTCCGCAGCAGTGCAGACCTTGTTATCTGGATTTTGATTAAGGAGTGGTCAGAATTAGTGTTCAAAGCAGAAAGGCCTGTTGAGCTGAAAGCTTCCGTGTATATATCTGAATGACTAAACAAACACTTCTAATTTTGCTTACAGCGAGAAAGGTGAACTCAGATTACAGTTTCGAGTGGACAGGCAAAAAGGGTAGGATTCTCTAACAATGAGCTGAGGCTTGGAAAAATGCCATGGGGCTTTTCTGTTTTTCTATGCTTGAGACAAGGTAAATATGGACGACAGAGCTCAGACCCACTGCTCAGGGCGGTGGTGTGCAAAAGGAAGTACATAAAAGACTTCTGTATCTATCTTATTTCCTCCTTCCCTCCCAATGAGAATGAATTTCAGACTAGGAGATAGAGCATAAATAAGAGCAAAGCAAAAATTATCAGCCCAAGTCATGAAGACATTGCCAGCGATCTGACTTAAAGGAGCTTGTCCCAGGCCAGAAAGAGGTACTTGCCGCATCATTCAAGATTAAGAATGAAAGGGGTAGGGCCTCCCGGGTGGCGCAGCAGGTTGAGCGCAGTGCTGTGAAGCTGTCCGCAGCCTCTGCAGTGCGGGTTCGATTCCCGGCCAGCCAGGGAGATACCCACATGGCGCGGCAGACCTCTCCTGTCTCGCCCGCTGCTCCCCTCAGCAGTGTACTTCGTCAGTCCGCCTGTTCTGCTCCCTACTCTGTCTCTGGTGAATCCTCTCACCCTGCTGCACCTCTGGCCTGTACCCCAGCTCTTGTATAAATAAAAAATAAATCTTTGGAAAAAAAAAGGCGGGGGTGGGCAGAAGATTCAAAAGGGACAAGGGCAGTTCCAGTAAGAAACAGATCCACAGACTGTATCACTGAGCTTTACCTCAGTGTGAGACATAGCTGTTGACGGGAGGGTACACAAGCCTTAGAAACTGCAGCAATAATCTAAAAACTCAACACAGATCCTCCACTGGATGCAGTTGTTTTAAAGTCACTTTTTTCATCCAAGGGATTGGTAGTGCGTCTGGGTTTCAGCAAAACACCTGCTCAAATCCCCCACCATCCTGGGGAGCAACCTGGCTCAAAGTGACAAGGAGGCCGATGGGATGGAAGCAGCGCATGACTAAGAGTCTCCCTCCTCCGGCCCGTGCTTTATCTAGGTTACAGCAGGCTGTTCTTGTAAGAATTAGTGGGAGGGGGAGAATTATGACCCACATGCCACTGTTGTCATCCTCAGCCCCACAGTGGTTTCAGCAAGGAGGCAAACAGTGATGAGGCTCTGCAAGATACAAGATTTCTATCACAGGCGCTGCAATTCTTCCCCACCCGCCTCAGGCTGGCTCTGAGGAAGACTTTACCACTGGTGAAATATCTAATGATAAAATGATCACAGACAGAGAATACCCGAGGTTCTTTAAGAACACCAACTCACGGAAAGACCAAAGAGGCAAAAACTCTGAAAGGCTAAAAGGATGTCCCAGGAATGGACACGAAAGGCCAGTATGCCACGATGAAATTTACTGTGGATACAAAAAAGCCCTGCGTTTCTACTTGAAAACACCCAAAGGAACAGACAGAAGAAAGCTATCTCATTCGTATATGTGAAAGAAACTTGAAACTTTTGGTAGCGATCCATCCCTCCTCTCCAGTAAGGTGAATCATGGTTCTTAGGGTAAAAAAAAAAGGGGGTCAATCTGGCTCAGTTTCTTGACTGCTGTTAACAGACCAAACCAGAGAAAAGCACTGAGCTTCAGAGAGCCTCCGTGAGACACTGGAAACGGTTATTAAATGTTAGGTCAAGGCGGTGGCTTGCAGGTGCAGGGCTTCCCTATGGAGAGAGGAGAATGTTCCAGATGTGATCATGGTGAGCGTTCACCACTCTGGCTATGTTAGGTGTCACTACATTGTACACTTTCGATGGGTGAGTTATATGGTATGGGGGTTAAGATCTATCTCAATAGAAAGCCTTTAAAAGAGTTAAGAATAAAATCCAGGTCCATATGCTTTTCATTTTATTAAAGAATTCGTGTTTATTGTTTTAAACAGCAAACCAGCGATTTCTGTCGTTTTCTGACTACAGGTCTAATCTTTTGGCTTAACCTACTCCCTAGCCCCTCCTTAAAGTTCAGAAAGCAGGATAAGGAACATTAAGTCCTGTCAAGCAGCACACCAAAACCCCAAAACCAGTGAAGTCACGGAAACTGTGGCTCAAGTCTTCCCACGCGTTGTTTGATTTGGCGCCGATTTTGCTCCAAAGCAAAAAGGGAATCGCAATTACCTGACTTGCATTTGCAAGGGTATGAACGACTTCCACAGTCAACCGTAACACCCAACACGTCGTCCTCCGAGGCTCGCGGGGAAGCCCGCTGCCTGGTGTCATCGGCCAATGCGATCCCCCAATTCCATTTCTCTGCCTGCTTTACAGAATGATGGCGAGCCACACACCTTTGTACTTCACACCTACCTGGATGCCAATCTCCAGTTACCTGAAACTCACACATTCATTCACCATACTAAGAAAAAACTGATATGACATGCCAGGAGATATAACCAGGACAACACTGAGTTCTCTGAAGGTTTAGTCTGTGCTCTTGGGGGGCTTTTAGCCCAGCGAGGGGCAAAAGTCAATCACACAAACGCACAGAAAAGTACAATATTACACAGAGGAGGGCACAGACAGCAGCAAACTGCGAGATCTTACCCACATGGCGAAGTCAGGAAAAGCTTCTCTGAGAGGAAGTGAGTGTCTAAACAGGAACTGAGAAACAAAGAAAAAGAGACGCCAAGACCCCAGCAGGATAAAAAGAAAGAAAGAACCGTGACTAAAGCACGAAGCATCGAGGGGCGCTCAGCGTGAAATGAGGCGGGATGAGAGTGTGGGGCCAGACCATCCAGGGGCTACTGACCCCACCAGTTCTGTGGGTCTTTATTTTTAAAACCAAGGTCATGATTAGATTTGGACTTTGAGAGAATCACCTGCTGCACGGCAGACACCAGAGTGGAAAAGGCAGGGATGCCTTTGCTGCCGGAAGGCATGGCAGCAACTCAGGTGAGACGAACAGCCCGGGCGGGAATGACGAGGCCAGAGAGACGGGCAGGCGCCAGATATTTGGGCTCTCCATGCGAGATTTCACCATTAATGTTTTTAACAAATACAGGGAATAACAACATTGGAGTATCAAAGATGATTCGTAGATTCTTTGGTTCCGTGACAGTCACACAGTGGACCCCCCCCCCATCCTAATTAAATGATCAGTGGCAGATTTGGCAAGAGTCCGAGAGCTAAATCATTTACCTATTTGTGTCAATTTTCTGAAAAATTCTAGCAGAGCAATAAAAAATTTGGTAGAGTATCCCTCTAAAACTTAGCTAACGTCGAGTGACCATCACACATTCCAGTAGAAGGCACCACACCACCACACCACAACGCAAAGCACATCCCCCCAGTCACCAGCGAGCTGGAGAGGGTGAGACGCTGGATTTCTGCTGCTAACACTGCCCTTCCTCCCTCCTTTTTTCCAAAACCATCCTCTTTCTTGCACTAACTTTTACTGCATTCTCGAATAAAATGTTACCCCGCTATTGTTTTACTTGAATGGTGAAATGTCCCTCCTTGGGTTCTGTACTCACCGCCGGAATATACTTACCCTTGGAGACTTTTTTCTAGAATGACTACGTGAGCTCAAAAGAAATGCTGATTAGGTTCCTGTCTCCTCTATCTTACAGAAAGGGCAAGACCCCCGCGAAGTAACTGACACGGTGGCAGAGCTGAAAGGGTCAACCCTGTCCGCTTAAGTCCCTGCGGCTCAGGCAGATCTTCCCCAACACAAAATGTTATTTTTGTTTGACTCCTTCTGGAAATTTTCTAAAGATGACAGCCACCGGCTGCAGATAAAAAGTCCAGAGAAATGTGGCTCATCTGCTTATGGTCCGAGCAGCGTGCTCACAGAGAAGGACACAATGAGCAGGATGAGGAGGAAGCAAAGGTTCAAAACCTAGGATCTCCCTGGCTACACGTCCCACCTCATCCACGACCAAAAGAAGAGGCAACACAGCACAAAAAAGCTGACCATGTTGTCCAAAGTCACACGACTAGCCAAGTGGACAGCCAGAAATAAGCAGGAAAGCCTTAGTAACAGAGATTCTGGCTCCAAAATTGATGCTCTTTACCATCATGCAGTAAGCTCTGCCTCTCACAACATACACTGTGAGACCCAAATATTATTACTGGCATTTATTTATATGATGCTTAATGATATAATGGGTTTTCAATTAAATTCTCTTCATCAGAATCCAGAGCTTTAGGAAGGGCTGGGCAAAGTGGAGAGGAAGAAAACGCACGTTTACCTGGCCAAATTGCCTCCACCGGGAGCTACTTCCAGAAAGTTCTCAGGCCCAACAAAGATTTCTCCATCCGCCCCTCGGTTTTAGCCATTACTTACATGCAGCACGCTCTTGACACTGACACTCCAGCTCTCGCTTTGGAAGGCATCTGCGCTCACCACCACGCCATCAACACTCCAGCTCCAACTCTGTGTGTGAGCTCCACACCTGTCAACTAGACATCCTGCCCTAGGTGATGGTCTGCACCAAGCCCACCCTCTCACTGGCCTCTGACCTTCATCCTCAGCTCCTGCATTCTTGCGATGACTTCCTTCTGCTCTCCCTTTTCCCGTCTATGAGTATCTTAACGCGCCCTGTTCAGGTACCTTCACAATGTTGCTCACCCATGCCTTCTGCCTAAGCCTTCATCTTCTCTCTTGGGCCATGGCTGCCCTACTGCTTCCCTGCCTGAGCATGAACACAGCATCAAAAGGTTCAACTCTCTCATATTTTAATATAATTAGTGAGTGAATTCTCTGATCAAATTACTCCAAGGACACCTTGCTTTCTAAACAATAAGGCCCAACTGCCTAGCCTCAAATTACTATCCACACCTTTATTTCCTGCTGCCATCATATCCCTGACATACCAGACCAACATCATATCCCTGAGACTTCAGACCGCTTGCTGGTCACGACACTTCTACAACTAAGTCAAAGTGAAAAGGAGACAACATGACAATGAAACAAATATGAATTTTTGGGTCTCTCCCAAAAATGTTGCCTTAATTTGATTAATGGGTTGGACTGAATTTATTTAATTATGGGTAGGCTTTTCCACAGATCGTATCTTGCTCCCTATAAGCATGGCAATAAGGTAAATCACAGCACTATGGGAGCCCAGAGGAAGATGTAATTAAATGAATTCTTGTTAGAACACACAGCTTAATAAACTACTTCCATAACATGACAAGCGGATAGAAGAAAAATTAATAATCATCCTGAACAACCAATTTCTTCCATAACGTATTACAAAAATGATTTCTGCATCAACAATCACTGAAAGTCCTAAGCTGTATCAGCTTATTTTCCTGTCTTCAAAATTTAAACATATTACTAAGTTTTCTCTAGGCTGACTCCACGGCTGCCACAAGAGAATATATAAACTCTCACCACAAGCTCTAGAAATGCAGAATTAGAGACAGGCATGCCAGTGATAAAGTGCCAAGTGTTCACCATTTTCTTTCCAAGGGCCTCAAATTCATGGCCCCCAAAGCCTGCTAACTGAACACTCATCAAAACCATCCAACATGTTTAACTTGCGACGACTTCCTTCTGCTCTCCCTCTTCCCTTCAATGTGTATCTTAACACTTGCTCATAATTTTAATATAGTTAGTGAGTGAATTCTCGGATCAAATTGCTCCAAGGACACCTTGCTTTCTAAACAATAAGGCCCAACTGCCTAGCCTCAAATTACTTGCTTAGATAATTTCCCAGCACTGATCAGAGATCAGAAGATAAGAATTTTCTAAGCAAGCAAGTTGGGGGGGGGGGGGCGGCTTATTTAAAGCAGTAATATACTTTAAGAGAAGACAGTAAATGCAAAAACTGTAAGCATGGCTGCATGATTTCTCTCTCCACCTTTAACTTCCGCAGCTGTGAATCCCTGTCAAAACAGTCCCGACTGCACCATATGAAGAGTTAACATCTTCTCTGCTAATAAAATGCCCCAGGGCAAGAGGCTGGGAGAGAAAGCCACCAGGGAGAAGTCCCAAAGGGAGAGAGGAAGGCCACCCAGAGTAAATGCACTTACCAGGAAGTGTCACTAGAATCCCGGTGTTAACCTCACTAAAACTTCACTAAATGGTAATCCCTTTCCCACAAAGCCTATGTGGCCATGTTCTCTGGGGAAAAAAAAATTAAAATTATTCTGTGCTCCCTCTTAGACATCCTAAAAGGATTATGTTTTGTTTGTTGGTATTTCAGCTCAAACACTATCAGCTTCCCCCCGCCCCCCACTATTTCTGAATTAGTGAAAAGCAAAAACAACAATCAACACACCATAAACATTTTACTTTAAACAATTTCTACTCCCAGGTGGATTACTTTTACAACCAAGCCAAAGGTTTCCTGGTACTTGGACAGGAGAGATGAAAACAACTCACTTTTTATTTCCTTTTCTAGGCCTCGTAAGACACCTTTTAATTTTCTTCATTCTGATTCACTGGTCCAACCGTGCTACAATGGTCACTAGAAGCTGACCCCTTCGGTCGTCTGATCTGCCTGCTCTAGCCTATGCTCTAAAGTTCAACCCAGACAGAACCTCTTCAGGAATAAATACAGTTCATAGAACAAGTAGTTGGCTCAAGTGGAATGCCCTAAATCATTAAGCAAAATAGTTCAGCAATTAACAGAGCAGGTTAATATGAAAAGCTCTTCTCTCAATTGTCCAGCATAGAAACAGCCACCCGCCTCCCTTTGTATTCATTAGACTCTCAGCCTTAGCCTGAATGACTAAGAAAATTTTGCTGGCAAATGTCAATGAGGGGGGTGAAATCTGGATTCTTGTACAGACATATCAACCACCTTTCTGTTTCCAGACAGGATACTATGGTAACAGCATAAGCAACAGATTAGAGTAAGTGATGCTATTTGATGAAATGTGAGCGGCCATGTGAAGTTCTGGCTGTCAAACAGGCACTGACAGTGACAAACAACCCCCAAATAGAGGAGGAAAAATAAGCTCCAGGATTCCAAATATCCTACTTACACACACACACACACACACACACACACACACACACATTCTCTCTCTCTCTCTCTCTCTCTCTCTCTCTCTCTTTAAAAAGAATATGCTGCAAATGATGCTTCTTGTCCATTAACTCAAACGCCAACAGTTTGTTATTTAAAATTCAAGGACACCTCAAAGTTAATGGTTCTTTCAACACTGGTCCCTATGCCTGACAGCACTAATCATACCATCAGGAACTTATTCCATGGTTCCACCAACACCAAAAACTTTAAACGGTGACATGCCATAGAAGAATCTTTGTTGAGAAGCTAGTCCATTTTACAGATGAGGAAATGGAGTCACCTGCCCGGTAAGCCACACCTAGTTATTACTTAATGCTCGATAAATTAAAATTGCTGATGAGATCAATCCAAATTCAGGGGATTTTCCTTGTTGGAAATCCCAGCTCTCTTTATCCTTCTCTCCAGCTAACAAACAGCAAAGGTAAAACTAAGTCTCCTAGAGCTGAAAGCACAGGACAGAAAGAAGAGAAACAAGACTGAATCTGGACATTCGGGGTTGTTAGAACTTCTAATTCTGATCAAGAATAAAAGGGAAACCACTGAATGAGAAGAGAAAAGGAGAATCCTATTGTTAGGGGGAAATGATGTCCTGAGCTAATTTTATATAGGCTTTGTGGACCTTATCCCTACTTTAGACTAACGTCATCAAGACATTGGGAAAGACAAATCCCGTCACCACCAAAGGGAGGGTGGCTGGGACCTGAGGGTGGAGTTGAGCAGCCAGGTTGGATATAAAAACCAAACACATGGGCCTTGGGGGGGCTCGCTGTTGCTCGCCTCCTGGCTACACGGCTCTTGGCTGGCGGCCAGCTCTCAGAGCGCCATTTGGGATTCCTGATATGGGGATCGGGTAGGACTCATTTAAAACTTTGCCTCCCACTTTTCTCCCTGAGCGGTACATTTCCTCATTTGCCCTTCCCTTGTAAATAAACCTTTTATGAACCTTTCGCGTGTGCCAGCAGTAGAGCATTGATAAGTCCGGTGAGGACCCACAGTCAGGCACCCCGTTTTGTATCGGGGTTGCTCTACAACACTATCAGTATCTCTTCTTTCAAAGTCTTTCAAACCACAAAAGACAACACAGGGTTAACTGAAAGATGGTTATGCTTTGCCCCCGAAATTCCAAACTATCTCCGGCTGGTTCAAAGAAACTAGGCAACTGATGTAACCCAAGCCTGCAAAAAAGAAGGGGGGAAAACAGTGGTCAGCAGAGAAGGAATAAAATTTTAATACAACTGTGACATTCCACAGAGTGGGGTGAGGCTCAAGGCCTCACAAAAGGTGCTCATCAAGTATTAAGCCCTAATCCTCTCTCCCTTCCCATAAGAAATGCAAACAACAACAACAACAAATAAACCGGAGCCGAATCCATAAGCAGATCCAAGTAAGGATTGTTCCAGGGACCTTGCTGTCCCGAGCCCGCACAACACACACTGCCTGAAGTTTAAAAGATACTGCTGAGCCAAAACCAGGATGGCAGTGACAGAGACAGAAAGGTCTTTCCTTACAATTTGGCAATTCCCAAAAGTGTCTCTAGCAAACATGATTTGCTGTTTGGGAAAAGAAAAAATGTGGTTTTTTAATGAAGTATTTTATTTTATATAATTCTTACATCATTTTTCATTTTTGCATAATGTATGCATTTTCATTTTGGTTTTATTCCCCATACAATTCTCACCCCCTTTTTCTGACCCTAATCCCTCTTCTCCTCCCCCTGCCCCCCATTTTAGTGTGTCTCTGCTCTATAGCTGCTTGTTGATTTTGATTTTTACTTTATTACAATTAGTCTTTTTCCTGGTCCCTTATTTAGGTTTTCTAAATTCCTGCTGTGAGTGAGACCATCCGGTATTTTTCGTTTTCCTTCTGGCTTATTTCGCTGAGCATGATCCCTTCCAGCTCCATCCATGTTGCTGCAAATGGCATGAGTTTATCTTTTTTGAATGCTGAGTAATATTCCATGGTGTATATGGACCCCATCTTCTTGATCCAGTCATCTATTTTTGGGCATCTGGGTTGATTCCAAAGCTTAGCTATTGTAAACAGTGCTGCTGTAAACATAGGGGTGCAGGTGCTCTTTGGAATTGATGTTTCTGTGTCCTTTGGGTAAATACCTAGGAGTGGAATTGCTGGATCCTATGGAAGCTCTATGTTTAGTAGGTCCAGAAATCTCCACACAGCTCTCCACAGTGGTTGGACCAGTTTGCACTCCCACCAGCAGTGCAGGAGAGTTCCTTTTTCTCCACACCCTCGCCAACATTTGTTGTTGCTAGTTTTTTTAATATGTGCCATTCTCACTGGTGTAAGATGGTATCTCATGGTAGTTTTGATTTGCATTTCCCTGATGACAAGTGATGTTGAACATTTAAGAAAAAACGTTTTAAGAAGGGTTTTATCATTCCCATGTTGGAACTATCTTTAAGAAATGGTCAAGTCAGCTTATACTATCCTAGGCTTATCTAACCAAACTGTACATTACAATAAGATTTTATAATCACTCCCAGAGGGAGAAGATAGCAAAGCAACTTCTAAACTAAAGCCAACCTGGGCAACACCCTGCTGTTGTTTACAAAGACTCTGAGGTTGTCTTAACAGACAGAAACAGAATCCATGCAAGCAAAAAGCAAACTATGGCCCAAGACCCTCTACAATAAGGCAAAGACTCCAGACCAACCCTTCCCTCCCATCGTCCTACTCACTGGGAAAATGAAGACTCATCAGCACACCCATGACTGAGAGGTGGTAATGCAGCTTCAAGGGAAAGAAACTCTAAGAATCATTTCAACAAAGGCACTGGAACTGCCACGCACTTTAAAAATCTTACCTTATACCACACACAGAAAATAACCTAAAAATGGATCACAGACATAAACATTAACAGCTAAAACTATAAAACTTCCAGAAGAAAATGCAGGAGAAATCTTTTTGTGTTCTTGGCTAAGCCAAAGAGCTCCTAGATAAGAGATCAAAAAGTCTGATCTCTAAGAAATTATGATAGACTCCACCAAAATTTAAAACGTTTCTCTTCAAAAGACACCATTAAGAAAATGAAAATAAGTCATGAATTAGAAGGAAACACTTGCAAATCAAGTATCTGATAAAGGACTTGAATTTAGAACAAAGAACTCTGACAACCCAACAACAAATGTTCTTCAGTGAGCGTGAAGTTTGAATAGGCACATCAACAAAAGAAAATAAATGGCAAATAAGCACAGGGAAATATGCTCAGCATCACCAGTCATTACCAAAGACACCCCACCAGACTGCTATAATGAGAAACGCTAAACATGCCCAGTGTTGGCAAAAATGTGGGGAAAACTGGAACCCTCATGTATTGCCAGTGGGAATGTAAAGATGGTATAGCCACTTTGGAAAACTGTCCAACCCAGAAGTCCACTCCTAAGTATCTACATTTATGAACACAGAACCACACAAAGGCCTGAACAGAAATTTCCAAGCCTTCCAATGAGTCTGGAGTTCTTAAATATGCTGTGTGGGGTTTCCCTCGCCAGCAAACTGTTGGCTTTTGTAACTGCTCGAAGAGTCCCTTTATGAAGTAGACATGCATTGGTTAAAACACTCTGGAGCTTTTACTTTAATTTCACTACCCAAGTCATCTCTAACCTAAATCCTTGGCTTCTGAATGGCCACAGGTTTTCTGCTAGGAGCATGAAAGTGAGGTAACTCTTCAAACTGTATACAGGACAAGAACAACTGGATGGTTCTGGAGAAAGCGGTTTTCCTAGGAAACAACAGTGAGAGGCTCTGATGCATCACCCTGTTGACATCTTTGCTTAGACTTTCCCTTTTTTGGTACCTGAAGGTGAGTGGAAACTAGTCATAAAGATTCAGCTATGCAGCACCAGACAGAACCAGTTCTATCAATCAATACAGCAGAAGTCTACATAGCAAGTCTCTATATGACATCTGCCTGTTTTAAGTCCTTGCATCAGTTTTCTCCCCAGGATCAAACATCAGGTCTCTCCTGAGTAGAATCTCTTAACAGCAGATTTTCAGAAATAAATTCCAGAAAAAGAACTTTACCTATAAAATGGAAACACGCACCTGAAACTTGTAAAATGTTATAATCAATGTTCTTTCAACTTAAAAAAAAAAAAAAAAGGCCCAATAAATGTGGAGCTCAGACTGTGTGAACAAGTCTGGAACCTGTAAGCTAGCTGAGGACCTGCTAGTCAGAGTCAAAAGGAAACGAAGGAGGGAGGAGATGACCCAGTGTTTGCTTTGATGACGGGAAGGGCAGACTCCTCTGGACTGGTTCTTCTGGATGCACAAACTGGTTCTGCCAAGGCAATTGCTACACATGTGACGGATGGGCACAGAGCACCGCAGACGTGGACAGCTTTGGTGGGTGTTCTTTCTCCTTCACAGGGAAATCCCAGCTGCTTGCTTAACTGTTCCAGGACGTCCTGGTGCTAATGAGACACTCCAGATCCAGTCAAACACCAGCACTCCTGTGCTGAGGCCCTTTAGAAGATGACAGGAAGGGATGAGCAAGAAGTGCCCAGCAATGGGTTTAGACCAACATGAAGGACGAGGAGCTTATGGGCTGACTGCGTAGTCACAGCATTTCTAAGAGGAGTATACTCTCATTTATTTAAGGTGCCATGACTTTCCACCGACAAATGAAGAACTCTCCACCGGCAGGAAAACCAACATGTCCCTGCTGAAATTGGAGAGAGAGGGAGTTTTGGTAAAGGGTGGGTGAAATTGTAACCCCAAAGTTATATACATGACTGACAAGTTCTTTTTAAAAAAATTTTTGATAGCGCCAAACAAAATTGTGATATAACCTTAAAAAGGTTAAGGAAACGGGAAAAGGTGGGAAACTGTATATATGTAATCTTGATCTCCTTCACTACGGATGTTTTAAGTCATGTACAAAGAGAAAACAGGCAGAGGAAAATCCAAATATTAAGCATCGCCAGGTAATGGGATTCTGGGTAATTATTTCTTCTTTTATATATCTGCCAAATGGTATTTATCCTTTATACAACTGGGAGGTGGCAAGGGGAAGCAATAACCCCCACTACAACCTTATAAAAATATGAGGGCAAATGCTTTCAACCATGAGACATAAACTGCTGGAAACCTGCCCAGAAGCTCTCAAAAGTTGTCCTCTTTTTCAGAGAAACACAACTCTGAATGATGGAGATCAGACTGTGGCAACACTGGCAGGGACAGAGGCCATTTTCTCACCTTCTATTAGCTTAACAAAGTCCAATTTTCCAAGTGGATAAAAAGCTAGTCCTAACGAAGCTTCTGCCTACCTATGTCTTTTTTAGAAAACAAAGTAATTTCCCCTGGTTTCTTGGCTGAAGTGAACTCTGACTCCTAAACCTCAAACTTTCCAAGACCTTATTTACCAGTGATCTCTGCAGCCCAAGGAAACTGTCACTGAGTGATGTCCCGAGAGAGAATTCAAGTCAAGTTCTCCATTTTAAAAAACCATTCCCGCATTAAATAGAGCTTCAGCTGTTCTCAAATTCAATCAACCATGTTGGTGTTGTTGTCAAAGACTGGCAGCGGCATGAACAGAGCTTAAGGGATATGAAAATAATGAGGGGAAAAAGATAATCCAAAATAAATGTGTTAGCTTGCATTTTTTCCCCTCATGGAAGGAAAAACACTTTTTTACAGCAGATAAAAAGTGGGCAAGATTTTGCAGCCAAAATAAACTACAAAGTTAGGCTAAGTTAAGAACGAGGTTAGAATGAGTTGAGAGAGCTACAAAAACAAAACTATTTTCTATTGTTCTTAGGCTACAGGACACATTCTATGGGAAAAGGATGAAATGAGAAGAACTAATCCGGTATGTAACATTCAATATTCAGAAACACAGAATCCCAGAAAGAAAGTTGGAAAGAGGCCCTCGTCTAAACTGCCTCCCAGTGAAATTCAGAACAGAAAATGAAATACTTTTATCAGTTGAAGAACTTCTGGAATCTAAGTACTGGAAAGGTGATGACTACACCTGCCACCGGACCGAAGTCCCCCAAGGGTTCCCAACCATCTGGCTACTTCCCTCTCCACCTCCTCCCCTGGCTGACCACAATACAGAGCATAAGTGTGTTGCCAAGGCAGGGTTTTAAACAGTCTGAGTTCATAATTTCAAGAACAAATCACCGCTAGTTAAAAATGTTTATTTCAGAGACAAAGGCCTCCAGCAAAAAAAGCAAAAAGTTTTCCACCCCCGACCCCCACCTATGCAACAAGTTAGCTTCCCTCAATGACTTGATTTTGGAAAAGTTCTAACTGGTTTGAATACTACAGAGAAGACTAAGTAAAGCCGAGCTTGCCTTTTCCTACAGCAAACCTCAGATGTGCACACACACCGACCATCCTGCTGCTCAGAACTACCACTTGACACCTCTTTTTCCGCCGTCCCTCCAACACAGACACAAGCACAAGCACACAGGACTCTGCCTATTTTCCAAATTCTGTCTGTCCTGACTGGTCTGCTGAGCAACCTGGTAATCAAGTCTCTTACCATCCACTTCACGTTTACATACAACAAGGAATATTTTAAAACAAGCTATTTTAAAATGTTTAAGGCTGTTTCAGAATTTAGACTCTGTATAATCCCACCTGAAGGCTGCAAACAGCACCACCAACACAGGCCAGTTTTACACTAAGGGGCAGAGCGACCAGCACCTAATGACCATCTCTACCGTGAGTGGTTCCGCTGGTTCTAATGTAATACCACGATTTCCTACTCACTCCGAATATTAAAGCAACATTTGACGCTCACTGTTTGTATGACTCTGCTTCGCACTTCACATTGCCGTATTTCATCCCACATCTCTCTTCGAGGAAGGTTCTAGTTCTGCCCTGTTCAGCGGGTGAGGAAACCAAGGGTGGGAAAGAAAGGTCGAAGCATTTGCGTGGGGTTGCAGAGCCGAGCTGCCGCCTGTAAACGGTCCAGCCCCCGGCCTAAGGCCACATCTGGCACAACCAGGGGTACCTTAGATTTTCCTGGCACACACCTGGTTGCTGACTTTATCACAAGTCACGTTTACAGACGAGGTCACAGCGCTGACTGTCAGGCGGAGCAGGGGTCCTGCCACCATGCCGGCCCCAGAAGGGCCGTCCCCAGGGATTAGAAGAAACGCCGACAGCTGGCTGACGACGACCTGTGGCTCTCAGGGGGACCCACTGTAAGGCACACGGGTGCTTACCAATGTGATCAGAAAAGAGAAAACTGAGGATGCAGATCTGCTCTGGGCCTGGCACAGCCACGTTACAGGCGCGGGCTCTGGAGGCAGACGTGGATTTGTGTCTGGGCTCTTCAGTCGGCTGGCTATGATCTAAGGCAAGTATTAACCCCTCAAACGTCTTTCTGCAAAGCACGACAGCAGTACGCCTCACCTGGTGAGAGGAAGATTGTGCCCACACAGGGAAAGTCATCGGCAGACACAGATGAAGGCTGGTACAGGGCGAATATTCAGTGCCAGCTGTTACATGTAGTGATTAGGGGAGTAATGAAGAGGCCCAGATGAACAGTAACAGGCAGACATGTTAAAACAAGATAAACGGCAGAAACACTGAGAAGACCCGTGATGTTAATTCAAGCAGAGGAGGAACGACTAAGAACTTGAAGAAAGCGTAACTGTACAGCTGGAAATCACACAGCCCAGCTCCCTGAAATACAGCAAGTTACAGCTTTTAAGAAAGAAATTCACCAACAGCCACGTGCCTCCAGATCACTCATGCCCCCCACGGGTCACACACAACACCTCAACACAACTGCCGAGGAAGTGGCAGCATATGACGACACAGAGAAAGCGCTTGCAACTTCAACTAATTCAGTGCTGTTTAGGAAACATAATTTAATAGCTAATGTTAACAAACTTAAGAAATATTTACTAGCTTAAGGTAAATAACTTGAGACTCAGAGCCATTAAAATACTGCCGAGAAGAGGTTCCAGTGACCGGCCACAACGATTTAAAAACGCAATCGGCACTCTCGGTAAGCAGTGGTGTCTGTACCCACTCTGACTCCAAGACAGAAGACGATGCACAAATTCATCCCGAAGATAAACAAATAAATGAAAAATACCTTACTAGACTTTACTATTAACTCCTACAAAGACTGCATTTGCCTTACATTGGAAATTCTGCTTTAGTCACACAGACTACGCTCACATGTCCATTCACGAGGGAAGGGGATGAGCCGAAAGGTACCAAGGTCAACTCTTTCCGCCTCAGAATAAAGCACAGATTAAGACGAGGGGGGAATGCAAACCTTTTATTCAGAAGAGAAGAACTAACCTGGGTTCTGAGAACCAAGGAAATCAAAGATTCTCCTGCTGGCATAAATCACATTACATCTGAGAACCACAGGTTCCTGGCCGACCCCAGACCTACTGAACTAAATCTCCCCAGATAGCCTTATTCAGGGCCATGGACACACCCCCCCCCACGCCCACAGGTGGACAGGACGCTGTTTCACTTTGGGTAGGCTGGCTGGTTAGACACCCTACAGTCTGTGGCACTTATCACAACACCAATCACGCGCACTTCAACCCCCAACTACATCTTAAACTTCCTGATGGACAGAAAGGAATTTACCATTGTCCTGGTCACCGAGCACCAATCGCATCAGCAAAGAACACTCCAGTAGGTGCTCAACCAGTGAAGAAAATTAGTACAATAAAAACAAAATATTGAGCAGCAGTTTAGGGAAGGCCCACCCCAGCACCCCTCGCCCCTGGCTGAAGGACAACTCCCAGATGCACCCCTAGTCTTGTGAGGGCAGGGGTTGTGAGGAGAGGGGCTCTAACCGATCATCTGGAAACAACTTTATATAAGGGTGCCAAGGCCTGAGCAGGCCTCTAGCAAAGTAAAAGGTGTCGAGGAAAAGGGGAAGCCAGACTCACTCACATGGCCAGGAGCAACGCGGGGTCAGTCACAGCGAGCCAGATCACACGGAACCCTCCAGCAAGCCGCGAGGACCCTGGTCCCCAGCAGCACGATTTGAATCTGGCTGTCAATGTTCCTCTGAAAACAGGCGATCTGGGACTAAACACATTCACACTGGACCTTGTGCTGCAGTGCTGGCCTCCTCGAACAGACCAGCAAGTCCTTTTCTTATGACACCAGACTTTCATTACTGCAACTCAAGATCAGTTTAGCAATTCTGACAGCCATGTCACTCATGACTGAAATAAGCTTATTATGGTCAACTAATGCTCTAATTACACCAAGACTTCCTTCATCTGTACTTGCATAACTGGTTTTCTGGACCCAAATGCAGACCTTTACAAATATTTCTACTACAATTAGTCTTATCAGATTTAGTGTACTATTTCCATTGCTTAACTTCTTTGGGCCTCAGGTTTCTCATCAATAAAATGTGAACAAACTTGAGAAGACTATTTTAATGGCTCCTTCCAACTTTAAAATTATATTTTGGCATTTACCAAATATATACGGTTAACGTTTTACTTTTAAAGCAATTTCATTCCACCATAATGCTCAAAGGACTGTTTTTAACCACAAATGGCTACAGATTTTTTTCCTGAAAGAGACTATGCTTGCACCCCACTCACACACCTGTGAGCCCACCCTTGCAAGTGTTAGGATAACTTCAGCTTCGCAAACGCCACACAACAGAAGGAGGAAAGAGAACCAACGCCAAAATCTCTAACTTGCTATATTCCTATGAAAGTGGAGTACAGAAACAAGGCCTGGACGAGCCCAGAGCAAGGCTTTAATTCCTATAAACCAGAGAACAATCCTAAGGAAATCCTGTCGACAGGATTTCAAACATGCACACAGCCCTGCGCTCAATCTCTCAACATGCTCCGCACATAACCATAGCCGATTACTTGGAGGGAAATTCTTTGGAGATGGTTATGAAGAAGGTAAGATCTGGAAACAGTCACAGAGCACTGTTCTTTCGGAGACATCTGGGGTGGAGATTGTGTAGCAGAACCTCTCTCCGCTTAGAGCTTGAAGTGACAAAACCTAGTAGCTGAGTGGACGGCACTGGCCGAGCAAATCCACCTTCTCATGGACCGGCTGCCACCAAGTTCTTCCTGAGGGGCAGGGAAAATGCAGATTTTTTTTTTTACTCCTTTATGTTTTCAAGATCCCTTTATGTTTTCCTCAGCATAAACCCAAAAGTAAAAACACACTTTAAATGTGCAAACATGTCCACCGTACCAAAATTTTTTTTTTAAATAAAGATTCACCCACAAACTGAAGAGTCTACCTCAATATGCAAGTGAGACGACATGGAACGTGTGCTCTGAGACCGTCACCGTCTGTGTCTCAGGCGTTCCTTGATGGTAATGTCAGCGGCCCCAAAACAGCAAAGGCTTGTTCACATAACAGTGAAGAAGTCCTCACCTTATGGCAGAGCACACTCCTTTTGCTACCCTCAACAGCACTTGGCTTAATAACATCAAGGGCTCACACGATCATGAAATTTTACATTTAGATTAAGGGGAAGACTGGTCAGTGTTGCCGATGAGATCAACACGTGACATTAAAGATTCTGATACTACAGAATTCCAACTGAAATGGAAACCACACTGATTTTCAAACTAGCCCTTACTACACCACACATTGATGCACCAAAATTGAAAATTATGCATTCTAAGTTCTTTGGAAGAATCAATACTCTACCAATACAGCATTGCTTGGAGTATTTCCGGAATTTCTCTTTTACAAGGCTTTTCAATTAGCATTAGAAAGTCAATATTTTATAGACATGTCTCTTCTTTATTCACATGAAGCAGTTAATCAAGCTTGGGCACCAATTTTGTTTATAGATATCCATGGGGTTACTTTTCAAAACCAAACTCTCTCACCCGCTCAAAAAACAAACACACAAAACAAAACACAAAACTTACCTATCCCACCAGTAAATATTAGTTCTTTCAAAAGACTCTGCCTTGACTCCAACAGTACCGAAATGAGGATTAAGAAATTCCTGCCTCACACGAGTCCTCAGAGGACTTTCCTTTAAATAAATATACTTTGATGCTACCAGAAGTGAAAGAAATTAAAGTTTTTATCTTACATAATTTAAACATGCCCCGCAGATGATCCTTTATAACCAGGCTTTTCTTTCAAAATAACAAAGAGGTAATCTCAATAAAAATAACGGATAAGCTGGAGTACATATTATGCTAAATTAGAACAATATTCATGAAGTTCACCTGCATACTGGCCTTACAATGTATTGTGAGTCTTAAAGTGTTAGTATCATAATATGAACGTAGATCAGCAAGGTGCTAAGTAGTTCCAGTCCTTCACGTTACTGCAGAGCATATGGGTCACTGAGGTGGACTTGCTGTAAGAAGCTGTTAACTTGATCCATAATCAGGCTGGGTTAGGGTTTAATTTAAAACCAGGTACAGGAATGTACTGGAAAAGATACTCCATCTGGCTGGGTTTGGCTTGATTAGGTTAGGGTAGAACTGACAAGTTATTTCTCAAACAGTTCCACTAGAAAAGCACTTGGCTCAAATTTTAAGAACTCTACTCCATTTCATTAAATCCAAAGTAAGCCTGTAACAAGTGAGTCAACCTGGTGCGAGCCTGAAAACTTACTGTAGTACTTTCTCCCCCTTTCGAGTTCTCTCAAGTCCCCAAGCCCCTCTACTCTAACCCAACTCCTCCCAGCTAACTTGCCCCATCCTTCAGAATTCAGCCACATGAAATCACCTCTTTCAAGAAACAATCCCCCCTCGACTCATGGTAATCAGGTTAAATGCGCCTCCTCAAAGCTCTCCAAAGCACAGCGGACCCTCTTCACAGAGCACCTCCGTGCTGTAATTGTGCACTGCCTGGTGGAGCTGCTCCTACGAAATAAACACAAGCTCCTGAAGGGTGAGATCAGACCCCAAGAAAGTGTGTCCCAGGACCACACACAGGGGCTGGTGCTCAGTCATCATTCAGTGACTGTGGATGTCACCTGCAGGGCAGGTCGAGGCCAGGCCCACCCCCATCTGCGCTTCTTCTGCGCCAGCTCTGGAGCTGGAACTGCACCAAAGGCCTCAGGAATGCAGCCTGGGAGCGCCCACCTCAGGGCCAGGCAAAGTGTCCCAGGCACTGCAAGACACCGGGCTGGGAAGCAGTGCAGAGCCCTCCCTCACAGAGCAGGCCAGAGACTTTAACACATACTCTTAACCACCATAGGAAAATGCAGTTGTTTAACAATGCATACAAACTAAAACCTTAAAAAATAAACTTTCATTCAAATTTTAAAACAATAAACCTAGCGAGTGGAAAGTCCCTGTCTCCCTCCGCGGCCCTGCAGCGTTTACAATACACCAAGAGAGGAGGAAAAGCCACTGCCCCTTCTTTTACCTTTATACCGTCCCAGGGGAAAAAAATGAATGTGAATGTGAACACACACCCCTCCTCCAGCTGAACATTTGCTTCTCTCTTACAACCTCTCCAAATCTTGCTTTTATTTTGACAGTGGCAGAAATTACCAAATGTTCCCTGCCATTCATCCCCCTTCTAGTGCTCAAGCCCCGTGTAAACCCTTCTCAAAAATGCTCTCAGAGATGACTTCTCAGTAGGGCGAAACACAGGGGAAGAATTAGCCAGCTGGGAGGGGTTAGGGCATTAAGAGATCTACCCCAGCTGCTCCAAAAGTTCAAACGTGCAGATAAGCCTCCTTCTATTTTCAGGTTTCGCTCTGCCCACCCAGCAGCCCGCTGGGAGAGCTCAAATGCCATCAAAAGCAGCAGCCCCCTCAACAAGTCCCAGTGTTGCATGTGCGAGAGACTAGGCAGTTCACAAAACCCTTGTTTATTTTCTCTGAGACTACCACCATTACTTTTGGAGTCCCACAGACAAAGCATTGTCATCTGAATTTCTGTGACCTTGTGTAGCTGCACCTTTGCCTAGCAGGGTCCTACTGGACATGGTGCACAGGCTCCTTCCTACACAACCCGTTTCCTGATCTCGAACACTAGGACTACGTCACAGCTCCTTTAAGCAGGGTTTTCTAATTTTTTCAGGCATAATCCCCCTAAAATTTGTTCCCATGTTGAACGAAGGAGGGAAAAAATTCCCTTTTTGTAGTTGCACTCCCTTTACCTGCAATCCTGTACTGTGCAGATCATTTTTTCCCGTCAAATAGCTAGTTCCTGACGCCCTCAAAATAAAGTACTCTTCCTCCAGATCCCAGTGAGGGTGTGGATTTTTTAAGTATCAACTTCCAACTTGTATCTGTCTTTTCTATCTCAAGAGATGGTCAACTTGTGGCTTTAAAAACAGATGGCCAATGGTCTCCACGCTGGTGTACAGCCATTCTGTCGAACTGAAGGGTACAGACCCAGCTAAAAACCCAAGAATTGTATCCAAAACCACCAGTGAGACTTTCCAAGAAGCTGTTCTGCAGATCATGATAAAAATTAAGTGACAAAAGTCTGCATGTTGAAGCCATCCCTGCTGGTAGAACACGATTTCAAGGATCAGATACCCAAGTCATCTAGAAACTACATAAGAACAGGAAAGATGTGTCTTCTTTTCTCCTACCCTCTTCACACTCTGCAAAACCCAGAGAGAGAAAATGAGGTGCACGGCCTCCCCCTCTCTTGTTCACCCCTTAGGTAATTTCACTTAGCAACAGAAAGTACTACATACAGGTATGTTTGTTACTACTGACAAAAGAATTAAGATTTATTTATTTAGGCATACAAGAGCTGGGGTACAGGCCAGAAGTAGGGGGGGCGGGGTGAGAGGATTCACCAGAGACAGAGCAGGGAACAAAACAGGCGGCATCTACAGAAATACACTGCTGAGGGGAGCAGTGGGAGCATCAGGAGAGGTCTGCTGCGCCATGTGGGTAGCTCCCTGGCAGGCTGGGGGATTGAACCCGTGCTGCAGAGGCTGCAGACAGTTTCATAGGTTGCGCCTTAACCCCTTGCGCCACCAGGGAGGCCCTGTTCAGTAGCTTTTGAATGCTGAAACAATAATTATTAGTTTTTCTCCATTTCTTCTATCGCCTCATCAAAAAAAAAAAAAATCAATAAAAGGACTACATTTAGAAAAATAATCCTCTCCTCCCCCACCCAATAAACTAAATAGAATGCCAGTTCTCCCGGGGACTACAGAAAGGACGATCAGTTCCTAGAATGCGCTGACGGCAATTCCGCACAACACAAACGCAGCGTGAACTACAGACAGGTCAGCGCATCCCGTCATCTGCTTTCCTGCGCGCTGGGAAGGCCGTCGAGTCCCGGGCAGAGGCCAGCAGTGTCAGGGCTGGGACATCTTCACAATATGCCGTCTGCTCAAAGCCAGACATCGAGAAGAAGCAAGAACAAACTAACCATTCATCTTAGCAACGCATGCACGCCAAGAGAAAGCATTTTGAACGAAGAAAGCACAAAACACTAGTCCACCAACTTGCTTCCCCAATTGTGGCGCTCCCTAAGTCTTTCCAAGTCACCTAAATAAGGGAACACTCTGTACCCGCATCCTCTGTTACTCACTTGCCAACTAATTCCACACATCATCATCTCCGCTCATTACAACTCGTTGTTATTTAGGCATGGAAATCATTTTTGTTAATTATCATTGGGATAAAAAGCTACTGACAATTTCAGAGGAAAAGATAAAGCAGTGATCATAATCCTTTTTTTTTTTTTTTTTTTTTTACTGGAATGATTCTAAGTTCACATTCCTCAATTTAAAACTCCTTCTCACAATTGGTAATTCAATTCTACCACAAAATACTGTTTCAGAAATGAATAGGCAATCTTTACAACAGCTTAAATTTGCCCCCTGTCTGAGCCTATTTACATAATACAAATCTGAAAGACAAGTTCCAATTATACACTGGCCACCGCTGGGTAAAAGGAAGATTCTAGTTTGAAGGCACAGGACAAGAGAGAGAAGAAATCTGGGAATAATGCTCCACTCAATCAAGACCAAAATACAAAAAGATAATTACACCTCATTTCCCTAATTCTTCTTCACTAAAATAGCACTCTTATTCCCATTTCCATTGAGAGGGTAAAAAGTTTACAGAAAATATTAATAAAGTATAATACATGTATGTACTCTTGAATAAAGGCGTAATTATAATAAAGTATAATAAACGTACATGCTCTTTAATAAAGCAGTGTAATGTGCAGCATAAGGCTTTTAATTGTAACCTAAGTCATTAATTGTAACAATTATAATTAATTTCAAAACAAATTGACAAAGGTCTTTGCAAAGTACTAGTCTAGGTAGAAGTTGGGCTGCTTAGACATGTGAACAGTCTGGGTTCTCTCCATCAAGCAGAAAACACAAGCCTTCTGCAGAAAAACCCCATGGCCAGGGCTGTCACCTTCCGGAGCTGAGGGGTAGGGTGCTCGGCCAGGGCCTTACGATCACCTGCTGCTCCCAGTGCAGTCGGGGTGGACAGTGAGTGTTTTCTCCTCCTGCTCACCTGCCTTCAACAGCTCCACTCTCAGCCCTTTTCTCCCAGTGGGACATCCCCTTTAGGATCCAAAGTAACCCAGTCGGACAAGGTGGCCTGGGAACTACAAGTATCCTGTGAACAACCAAATTTTGGGATCCATTAACAGACCACTGCTGATCTGCAAGAAACCAGAGACAGACTTCCAGGCAGGGTCTGTCCTGAGGCTCGGCTCATCTTCTAAGATCACAAGAAAGTCCTGGGGCAAGAAGGTTGAACAGGGCAGGCCCGTCAGCCACTGAGAGACCTGTCCAAACAGCCTCAGGTGGTGTGGGTCCTTCCCCAAACAATAAAGCACAGGTTTTAGAAATACAACCCTGGTGTCAAATCGCAACTCTATCACTCACCGGCTATGGGAACTGAGCCAAACTAGTCTCGGTGAGGTCCCATTTCCGTGTCTACAGTTCACTCTGGTCACCTGAGGAGACCGGTCCAGGGTTCCATGAGACAGCTTACAGTAAGGGCTCCGAGGTGGATGCTCAAGAATGTGGCAGGTTATAGATATGCTCTGATAAGCCAGGAATACACTTTACCTTTTCTTTACCTTTTTACTAGGTTCTCCGAGTCAGGAGAGGTAAAAGTCTCAATGATGAACTGTTTAGCTGAGAAATGTCTCATGTGCAGTTGACACCGGGACACAGCTAATAGTCAGACACCACAATTATCCTTTGTATGACAGTTGCTTCTCTATTGAGCCAATATTTCCCTAACCCTGAATTATACCAAGAACACAGACAATAGATGGGCATTCATAAATGCCCAACCTTAGCATCAAAAGGCATTTTCAAGATCTTTCAGTCTGGATGTTTCCAAACTGATTTTCTGGCCATAGGAATTTCTTCAAGGAAATATTACAGGAAACCCACAAAAGCAAACAGAAATGGAGCTATTCTGTGCCGATAACTCGGTCTCTTCCTCATGTCACCCCTTCCCGTGCCCCAGTCCCATTTGGCCTATTAATGTAATTCTAAGGAATCTCAGGACTTAAGAATAATTGGGCGGGGGGGGGGGGGAAGTGGTGGAGGGAGGAAAAGAGAGGGGAATCCATTTTGCTTTCAGCGGCAAAATTAACAAGGAGCAGGACTAGCTGACTTGCCCAAGGTTGTCAGCTGCAACCTAAGTCTAGAACCCAAATCTACTGAATCCTGAGGCCGTGTGTGTCCACTAACCACCTAGTTTTTCTTCTCGAAGAAAGCTGTGCATCAGAATTTACCCTGATCTTTATCCATGACTGAGTCTCGACCTCCGATTTTTGATCTGTCATCTTTGCTTTCTTATGACTCTCACATTGCACTTACTGCTCTCACATTGTGCAAGCTCTTACTCCTTTGTTCCCCATTATTCTTGTCATGTGACCCAGAACAAGTGCAGTGAAACATTTACCTCCTAACACTGATTTACCAAGCCTATTATGCTTATGCCCAGGTGCATAAGGCAGGAAAGAGAGAACATGGTAAGACTCAAAGGGAGTCTGCTGACAGGTTAGATGCTGGATCTTATTCCTTGCCTGACC
The DNA here is from genome assembly GCF_014898055.3 of Talpa occidentalis. NCBI lineage: Eukaryota > Metazoa > Chordata > Mammalia > Eulipotyphla > Talpidae > Talpa > Talpa occidentalis. The sequence goes on from NW_023601433.1 coordinate 5,236,502, forward strand.
TGCCAAACGTTCTAATTCCCTTTTCTGTATCTCCACAAGGAGAGCTTATCAAGAGAATGCTGAGGTAAAAATGATCAGCCTCTCTGGTAAACAGATTAGAGCTTGAGTTACCAGGGAGGAAGAAACAGTGAGAAAGCAGGAGGCACACTTCTGAGATTCAAGTCCACCTTAACATGGTTATAAAGAAGCTCTTGGGGAATGCAGATGGGCAAAAAGGTCCTCAGAATTTCACAGAAGAGGTTCCTACCAAGTCAAAATACACCCAGACACACCAGCGAAATTCGAACAGCTCAAGACTCAGGTAGGCGACATAAAAAAATGAGGTGGTTCCCAGAGCACCACACAAATCCTCCCTCGATTGAACACACGCTCCAGAACATTCTCACATGTCACATATGTAACGCATATTACATATCCTAAATCAATTCCTCTACTTATGGTGATAAGATTATCTACTAAATTAACCAACTCCTTCTCTGCAACCAGAAACAGGCCGAAAATGAAAAAGGAAATATCATTAGAACACCCCTAAGGCACTCTCACTTCAGTGACCAGCCCGGTCAGGAGTTGGCCTTGAGCACCTTCATCTGACACCACTCGCTGTGCAGCTGATTCTTTCTACCTACAGTACAAAATATCTTGACAAACATCACCTGAAAATTAAGATCACCATTAACATAGCTCAGGCCAACCAGCACATCTGTGTCTCACGGAGAAATGTTTAGCTGTATCAATATGCAAGAGGACAGTCCCAAGTTTACTTTTGTTTACTTTCCTGGTTATTTAGACCATAATGTCAACACATGACTGATTCAGTTATGACTGCGGGGGCATAGGTGGAGCGTGCGTCTTCATAATTGAATCAGATGCCACATTAACTTGTAAGGTGCCTAACATGCATTTGGACGTGCACCCCAAGGTCCAGATCACTTCTCCAGGCCGCTTGGGCCCCGGCTCTGTATCGCCATGACACTTCCCCGTCTCAATGCTAGAGTTAATCTGGACAAGCAAGAAGTAGCCAAGAGAAAAAGACAACAGTGCCTCTCATTATGTGCAAGATTCCTTCGTGTGCCCTCCAAGACAGACCAGATCTTAGATTAACTCTCAAAAGAGCAGCGATTATGTTCCCTGAGTTTCTTCCTATTCTTTTGGAAACAAAGAACTCTAATTTATCACTGGCTGCCAGTAATCCTGTTGTGGCATTTAAACATTCCTTTTAAAATGCTTGCTTTTCAAAAACATTTTTAAGGCTACAGAGGAATAGTAAATGCACTCACACTCTCCCGGGGCAGTTTAAACTTTCTGTAGATAACCTGACAATATCTATCAAAAGGGCTGAACTGTGCAGCTTGCCCCGGCAGCTCATTCCTGGATGCAGCGACAAGCACAGCGCTGGGCCTGGCAGCAGAGTTGGTAACAGCAGAGCAGAGGACGTGGAGGGAGGAAGATGGGGCAGGAGAAAAAGAAACACAACCTAAATATCCAAATAAGTCAGTGAACTGAGGATAAATCTAAAATCCACCAATAGTACATAACCATTGGGTTGCCTGAAATCGTGTAATGTTGTAGTCATGAAATGTTTGTAGTATATGGGGGCCTCCCCTGGTGGCGCAGGCGGTTGAGCACAGCGCTGTGAGGCCGTCCGCAGCCTTTGCAGCACCGGTTTGATCCCGGCCAGCCGGCGAGGGTCCCACATGGCGAGCAGACCTCTCCTGTCTCACCTGCTGCTCCCTTCAGCAGTGTATTTCGTCAGTCTGCCTGTTCTGCTCCCCGCTCTGTCTCTGGTGAATCCTCTTACCCTCCCGCGCATCTGGCCTGTACCCCGGATCTTGTATAAATATCTTTAAAAAAAAAAAAAGAGTATATGAGATATGATGCATATGACTGATACACACACACTCAGACACACCCCTCTACCAATTTTCAAGTTTTTGAAAGAAAAACAAACTGTACCAAAAAAATGTTTTAGGTAGTTCCTCTATTCATACATGTGCTTCTGTTTATGTGTAATTCCAGAATTCCTAGAGGGACTTTGATGCCGTTGCTACACAGAAAGAAAAAAAAAAAAAAAAAGACCAAACATGTCTTTCCTGAAACACAGAAACTAGCCGGTATCTTCTAGAGTAAGAGAGTAAACAGTAGTAAGTTAACCATAACAATAAATGCACTGGCAAAGTCAAAATTACATCAAGTTTGGCCAAAACTGTGGATTGCAAGGGGCGTCCCTTTCCCTTGTCCTCGAATAAAATACTTAACCTCTTGTCGGAAATGTTGCCGGCGCATGTAGAAAAGAGACTGGGCCCAGAATCAGAGACCTGGGTTCAAGCCCCAGAACTGCCACAAGCTGTTCTCTCAGGCTCGGTCTCCTTGTGCATAAAACAAGGGTAGCAACAGACCAGGCATCAGAGCAGATTAAAATGAAAGAACGGGGATTAAAAGGAAAGAACGGTGCCCAAAGCAGACAGCGGGACGCTCGGCTCCCCGGCAGCGGCCGTGAACAGTGGCGCTCACCCCTATGACTGTCGCCATCACACGCTCCTCAGGAACCAAAGTTCGAGCTCTTCCAGCGGGTGGATCCCTGGCACCCATGGGTGCGCCTGACAGACAGCAGGCCTTTGGTGTCAGCTGGATGAAGTGCACCTAAAATTAACTTCCTCGGCACCTCCATTTCTTTCTCTGGCAAAGTCATAAAACTACCACCTTCTGCACAGAGGTGAGAACCGCTGCGCTCAGGGTCGCCACTTCAACAGAGGCTCCCAGTAAACAACGGCTGTTCTGCTGATGTGTCCCCGCAGATATCAACAGCCATCGAAGCTGAAGAGAGAAGACGGATTTGGATTTCCTTCAGGAGTTGAGTCCTGAGGAATCGCACACGTGAGCTAATTTTATTTGGACCCAGGAAAGAAAATTCTCCGTTTGCAGGCACGCGGCCTAGTGAGCGAAGCACTCGGGTGGCCAGCAGACCGCCACAAGCACTCTGGCAAAGCAGCCAAAACAGCACTTTACCACAGAAGAGGAGAAAGTGTGGTGTTTCAGAGACTCCGTGAGCTTAGCGCATAATACATACAAACAGGGGCCATGAAAAAACAGTGGTTGGATTGTTCCTGGGGGTTGAAATGAAAGCTTTTAAGATCATGATCTGAATAAAGGAGCATGAGAAAGTCAACACTTTTTATACACGCTGCCAAATGAAGTAGAGGCACAAAATTTATTTGAAGGTATTCGATTATCTAAATTTTTTTACCAAAAAAAAAAAAAAAAAAAAAAGGCAAAGCAAAGAGAATCCATTTTAAGAAGAAAAACAGATTCTCAAGGGAAAGAAAGGATCACTAAATTCTATATGGGGAGGTGCTTTTCACCTACTGACAAGAAACCAAAAATAATTGTGTATAAATCACAACATGCTTGTCCTGGTATTTAAGAGAAGCGGTCATCGGAGGAGAAAAGAAAGCCCAGCAGAAGCGAGACGAGCTCAGAAACTGCACAGATCAGCAATTTGTGCAGCTTTGTTTAATTTTCTATGTCTAATTTGACAGAAACCTCAGTTTTCATACAAAGTGCTTAATGGAAGGTTTATGGTCCTATTGCTGTAACGATTCTTTTGAAGGGAAAAAAAGGCTACTCAGCGCTCATTTACTTCGAATTAGAGTCATCTGTTCTGGATCCTGGACACATCAGGCCCTGATCGAGAGAGGCATTCCGTGGTTCGTGGCACCATACGCAGGTGGAAAAACAGCACCAAAACTCATGAATATGAAAACAGTAGTTTGGTCATCTCTTTCACGACTACTAGGAGAAACATAAGGAAGTGAAGCAGGAGTGAATGTTATCATATACGGATGATGTGTCGATAAAGGTATTGCTTAGAAAGATGATGTATACAGAGAAAGGCAAAATCCTACTTATTCTCCAGAATCTGCGGAATGGGAATACAAGGGTGAATTCTTCCATTTTGAATGTTTTAAATTATTAAATAGGTTTTCATTAGGAAAGCAAGTCACAAAGACATTCTTATGTCAATCATCCGCATGCCCACGATGAAGGTGCTGAACTAGTGAGAACGTAAGGTGGGAGAGGTCTACACCGTCCAAACACAAAAACCAGGCAAGAGGGGTATAAACTAAGCACCTGTCCAGGTCAACACTGGCCAGTCTTCCTTTTAACTCGGTGCCCTCGGTCACCCCAAAAGGGGTGACTTAACTCACTAAAACCAGCATTAACATCTCAACAAGATTCTGCTAACAGTTTAATATGCACATATATCAGCATATATAGAATTGTCACAAATTTACTCTCCATCACTTCAAATACTTCCCGGGGAGCAAGTGACCGCTACATGCCATCACAATGCCAGGTGCTAGGGAGACAGCAGTGAGCAAAGCAGGTGAAAGTCTGCCCTCCAGCAGTTTAGAAACCAAGGAGAAAGACAGACGTACCGTATGCCTTCCTGCTCCCTGGTCGCCTGGTGGGTTGTGACAAGCGAATCCCACTGCATGACTGGGAGGAAGGACAGGTCAGTGGGCAGAGACAAAGTGGGCAAATTAAAGAGGTGCCTGAAAACAGTTCAACCCAAGATGCCTAACGGAACTAAGAAAAACGACCCTCTATCTTAGTTGCTGGCACAGTACCTTAGGAAAATCCCCCTTATTACTACAGTTTCAGATACTGCTATGACCAAGTAAGTGTTTCCAGATGAAAATTTTCATCTTGTCTAACTTATATACATAATTTATCATAGCAGAAAAGCCTTGGGAAAGTAAATGTTACATACAGACATCCTTTAAATTAAAGGGTGGCCTGAACAATATAGTTAAGTCAATCTCAATTATGCAAAGTTCCCATACAGTATTATTCTAAGGTATGGTCCTACCACATTCCTTCCAAGTTACCATCAATCTTGGAAAAGGATAAAAAGCTTAAACCTGGGAGTATTTAGTGTTACACAAATGTTTTTAAAGCCGACTCGTCTTACTTTTAAGATTTCAGATTTTTAAGCGATGAAGGAATGGGTTAAGTAGGAAAAAGAGATTTGAAAAAGACACTATTTGATAGAGAAAAAGTTCAGGGCCACTCCTATCTGGCCCCACTAAAAGAACAGATTGCCAGTCATGATAAAAACAATTAATTAAGTATACGTGCCAACCTCGGGATTCTTCTCTTCTCTGCCATCACACGCTAAGGTTTCTTTAGCAAGATCATCCAGACACAGACTCGTGCCCAGGTCCTCTGAATTACCAGGCTGGAGCCAATGATGAACAAGGAACCTGCATGTCCTGTCTTAGGAAATCACCCAGACAAAATATTTATCGAATGTTCTATTTCTTGCTCTGTATTAGAAAAAGAAAGATGTTTTGAAGTGTCGTGATGCGGTTGGCAACAATAGTAAAATAAATCATTTCAACCAAAGGAGGAAAGGTGACATCACTGGAACTTTGAAGAATTCTCACTGACGTGAAAATCCGCTCTCATTTCATGTCCAAGAGGTTAAGTTGTGCATCTTCCTCTCTGGGACTTAACACTATTAATTCACAGAACAAAAGAACTCACAGGGAGAAAAAAAGCAGTAACTGCTCAAGGTCACACAGCTAGGTATGTGGGACAGAAATGCAGCTGAACTAAACTAGGGCCTCATTCCCAACCCTTTCCAACTACACACCGCTGCCAAGTAGAAGCCATTTTATTAGGAGGTGAGGGGGGAGAAGAAATGGCGTCAAGTGACAGGTGGCCGTGAGGACACTAGCGAAGGCTTGAATTACTGAGTTATTATCTTTCAAACCAAGACTGAAGAGAGAAGCATTCTTCCCAGAAATCAGCATGCCTAATGGCTGTTCGTTGGTGCACACTCTGCACCAATCACAGCCTGTCCCCCAAAATTCTCACTGGATTCTTCAGGGACAATTCACATTTAAGGGGTGACAGAAGAGAGTAGCAATACAGTTCACTGATCACCAATGTCTTTCCCCAACCCACCCAAACGCTCTTTCACTCCACTGGCTCACATTAAGCAGAATTATATACACCCCAAAACAAGCTTGATGTGAGCTAAACAGAGCACAAAGCCTGGGGATTGAGAAAAGAGGTTGAAGACCGGAAGGTGCACACCTGCTTTTTTTTTTTTTTTTTTTAACAGAAGACTTACTTCTTAGCCCCCAGTGCTTCAGCACAGCTAAAATGAACCTTAAAAATGAACCGATTTTTCCCTTTCCAGTGTAGGCTCAATGTGAAATAACTGTAAGCCACCTTGAAGGTGTGAAAGAATGGTAAATGCTAACGATGAGCGCTGACACAAGCGCCTGAGTGTGAAGACGTGCAAACGCCAGCTTCCGCTGTTTCAAGACATCAATGTGGATGCTCAGCCGTGTTTTCAAGAATTCTTGGAAAACTTTAAGCGCAGACCACAATGACTTTCTATTTACAAGAACAAGCTGGAATTTTAAGCTGGCACAATCTGGGATATAATTATGTCAGAGTGAAAAACTGTGACTTATGGAATATGTAATAAGACTGGAGTCTGCTGACAGTCACAAAATTCTGGACAAAAATGACAGTTCACTGACCTGAGAGGATCAGCAAACCAAAATCTCTTAACTCTGGTTTTCTCATCAAAAAAAAAAAAAAAAGTGGGCTGATAACAACCATCTTACGGGGTTACTGTGAGGAATGAAGGTGATGGACAGATGCAGGCACGCACCCAGTTCACATTTCTGCTTCCCTTTTGAGATTCCACTTTTCAGAAAACATCTTTTAGGAAACAGCCCACCTCAAAAGCTCTCCAGACTGGAGAAGTCCTTTCAGCGCACACAGTCCTTCGCTCTGCGCTTACGGGCTGCACCGTTTGGCCAGGAGGGCCGGGGCAAAGGCTTGGGTCATTCCTGCCCACTGACCCGTGGAGATCCTTAATCCCTGGACAGAAAAGACCTCGGCCAGGCCCCGAGGCTTCACGTGGCCAAAGGAACAATTGCAACTCGACTCCTCAACTCCTGCAGCCACATTTTTTCCCTCAACAACTTCTAACTGCACAGATGCACCCAGGGTTTCTTTATACTCTGAGCTTAGCCACCCTGGGTAAAAAATACTCAATGGGGAAAAAAAAAACAACCACCAAAAAAATACCATCTCCCTCCAGTCTGCAAACAATTACCAGGAATTATTTCCACGCAACGCCACCGTGGACCGCCCCATCCCTGTCCAGACACAGCAGTTTGGACAAGGCAGAACTCAACTAGCAAGAGCAAGGAGGCAGATGAAGTTACTGACACCATTTCAAATTCAACCAAATTCATGCTCATTTGACATCTGAAGGATGGGCGAATGTAACATAATGTCCCCTTTGGACAAAATGATGCCACCTGGGCTGGTGGAAGGAACACGTGCTAACCACCTTCCCAGGAGCTATTGGGGACTCACCCCACAACAACCCATACGCTCTTACCTGATTACCCCGTGATCCAGGGCTCAAATTTCCCAAACACACCAGAGTCAAGGATCCCGTCTGTTTGAAGTAGTGTTAGCAACCACAAACAAGTGAAACTCATCACCCCCGAGGCCCACCAACTGAGCACATCCTCCAAAAATATTAATTCCCTTCATTAAAAATAATAAAGAAAAAAAATGCACTGTGGAATTCTTAAAAATCAAAAAATCAGCCTGCCTATAGCTCACTCCTCAGGCATAACTAGTTGACACTAGGGCATCACGTATGTGAAATATATGAAAATCACGGCTACCTTTCGACTGGAGACGTGCAGATTTTTCCCGGTCTTAGAAGAGCTTTCAGCACGCGCGGGGCCCTAAGTAGCCGACAGAACATACAAGGTGTTAGTCTAGGTCTCTGCCATCTTCCCTCCGTCACACCTCGCTCTCCTTTACTGTGTCTTGTCACCCTAGTGATCATTATTAGCTACCATGCCGGGAGCCCTACTACGTGCCAGAAGCCTCAGAGATCCCTGATTCCCTTCTCTAGCTAAATTCTCTAAACCATACATCCAGCCCAGAGTTCATCCCTCGACTCCAAATCTGCATATCCAAATGCTCACCAACATCTTCACTTACAAGTCTCAAACTTAGCAGGTCCAAAAGTGGAATCACGACATCTTCTCAGCAAACTCACTCTACCTCTCCCGGACTCAGGAGCCTGTACTATCTTTCACCCACATGCTCAAGTAAAACAGATAAAAATCATCCCTGGTTCCTTACTTTCCTTCAAAACCTTTTCCCCACCCTACCAGGAACGCGACCACTTCTATTACCGTGCACGCGATTTTAAAAGCATGTACTGATTTCAGCCACTTCTCCCCACTTCACTGCCATCGCCCTGACCCCAACAGTCATCTTCCCTAGGGTGCACAGCTGCAAAACCCTCAGCTGTTTTCACTGCTCCCCATATATCCAGAGGGCAACGTCTAAACCCTCATCAGCTCCTGCCACTCCTTGCTCAGATGCCGGCAGTGGCTTCCCAGCACGCTTGGAAGGCTACGGGATCTGGTCTCTGCTTCATATATTTTATCTCCTATAGTTCTCCTCCCTCACCCCACCCCAGACACACGCACCTCCCTTCTCCTAAGCCTACCTCAAGCTCTCTGCACCTGCTCCTTCTGCTTGCAAGGCCCAGCCAACGACAGGCAGGCAGCTTTTTTCATTTCTTTTAGGTCTCTGCTCAAATTCCAAATCCTCAGAAAGGCCGCATTTCACCTCCTCAATTTCTACTATATACTCTTCATGTTCTTCCTAGAATTGTCACCATCAGACATCACCAAACTTGTCTGTGCACTGGTTTTTACTTCTGCTTTCCTCACTGGAATACGAGCTCCTCCATTGCAGCGACCACCTTTTATTCGTCCCTGAATCCCCGTAATTCAGAACAGTGGCAGACACACACAAGACATTCAAATATGTGCCAAATAAACTAACAATCAGCCCTGCTAGAAATATGCCCATTCACAAAAAAAGTTTCAGAGAAAATAATTTCCCTAAAGTCACAGAGCAAAATAGGTCACAAAATGCATTTGAAAAGGGCAGTATATCTGCCCATACCCATAAGGCGCTATATCTTATGCCATAAAACTGAACTATACATATAAGCTAAGAAACAAAAATGCAAAACAAAAATTTCAGATGACAGTGATCTTTTCGAGTTCATCCCAGAGTTTCCCACATTTTTCATGAATCTTATGTATAGCTAACACCTCCATTTTTTTTTAAATTCCCCACAGAATAAGGACTAAGCGACACACATTAAATGTTCAATTAATGTTTCTTGGATATTTATACCTCCAAAGACTTGGAGGATTCTGTAATGAGACTTTCAGCACCACCAAAAAGCATGTTTTTCCAGTAGACTTCAGTTTCTAGCCACAATGGAGCAAATGGATTCAGACTGGCCCCTACCACATCCCCATGCAGAAAAACGGACAAAACGTATGAGGCAATATCGTCTCGACACTGGGTAACAGACACCACCAGACCACACTCCCTAGCAGATGGCAAGGGGTGAGAGTCCACTCTGCACCAGCTCTTTCAGCCTGAAGGCACACAGTGACCCACAAGGCAATGGTGAGGCGGGTAGGGGAGGGAGGCGAAGCAAAGCCCTGGCAGTCAGGTCAAGTTGAGAAGTCAGACAGAAGAGTTTGGGGACGTGGAGAAGTCTAGAAACAGCAGAGGTGAAAAAGAAGGCAGTTGCATGAAGAAGGATCTCCAGAAACCAGCACAGAGGTCTCCCGGCATCTGATACTGGAGAGTAAGTCACACGTGTATGTTGTAAAAATCTATGCGAGCAAAGAATGACCCAAGAACCATAAGCTAAATGATCCCAGAGTTCACACAGGACTGGCTGACATTCACATTCTGAGAATCAGAGCACAATAATCTGAGTTCAGACTTTAGCACCACAATTTATTAGCTATGAGACCACAGCCACCTTTGAGATTGTTTCCTTATTCTAAAATGGGTTAATAATTCCTGCCTCAGGTTTTTGCATTGTTGCTGTTTTTAATTAAATAAGAAAGTGTAGTAAGACACATGGTATGACATCCGATGCAGAGGAGGTACACTCAGCTAATGTGAGTAAACAGATTTTTCTCAAAATAAAGAAAACAGGCAAGAAAAGATCAGATAACTAACTATACTAGCTTCTTCCATTCTCTGAAAATATTCTGACAATCTCTGTTCACCGCTTAGTGTGGTTTCACCTGACTTCAAGCATTGGTACTCAATGTGCCTCTGATTTCACAATAACTCAGGTCGAACAGAAAGTTCTGTGCGCTGAAATGTGTTTACAGTCTAGAATATTCCATGGCAAATATGTTGTAAAAGACAATGTGAAAAGAGTCAAAAGTAAAAAGCACCCATTTTCCCAAAGCAAAAGATTCAGAATGGCAAGAAAAACGGTAGAATATTTCGACTCCCTTTTATAAAGAAAAGCCAATAAATTTAACTGGTTCGTTTTCCCTTCTAGACAAAGGTACGAACTTTATCCAAACCACCTGCCAACCAATAGTTACAGTAACACAACATTTGCATAGCACTTTATCTCATGTTTACCACAACAGTTTACAGATGGCATAGCATTCATACTTAAATGTTTGGGGGGTTTTTTTGGTAAGTAAGGATACTAAGTTTGAGACAGATGAGGTGGCTCGCTCAAGGACACCCGTCAGTAAATGGGAAAATCTGGATGTGACGTGAGATGTGTCACCCCACGCCATGTGCTCCAAACAGAGGCCACCACCAGACAGGCATCTTGGGTTGTGTGAAACTCCTGACCTCAGTAACTCCTCCGTGCCTGCCTTCCTAACAGTTATCTACAAGGCTAATTCATTATAGGGTGACATATTCAAGTCCTACCTATTTAAGAAAAACCTATCATTTGAGGTGGTGAAGGCTATATCTATGGCCAACTATGAGGTGATATGATCATAATAGATGTATATAAAATGATATTTAATACATATAGCCAGAAGTGAAAATTCAAAAGGGCTATTTCCAACACCAGCATCTACAGAACGACAGAAACAGTAAATCCCTCACACCTTTACCTTCTCCTCACCCCAATACCCACATCACAAAACACACGGACATTTACCTTCCCCCAGGCTCTGAACAAAAGGAAAAGTATGTCACCGTCCACACAAACCTTCAGACAATGACAGTATCTCAGTACTAGGCTGGCTGGTCCATCTTACCACCAAGGACTGGAAAAAGGGTTATCTACTCATCTTCTACTTATCACGTCCACATGAAACCCCGGGTGGACTGCAAGATAGTAACTGTGAAGACAGATGAATGAAACACACCTCCTTCCATTGCCAGCCTCCTGCCCTCTCCACACTGAGAGGGAAGCCAGGAGCACAGCTTCCAAATGGATGCCGCCTGCCAGGAATAACCAAGCATGCTCAAGGGCACTTAAATGTTAACTTTAAAAGAAGAGAATATCAAAAGTTCATTCATCTCGTTTTGTCAGGGACTTTTTTCTCCCCTCAATCAGTGAGTCTGACCAAATAAAATGTTTAAAGACTTGCTATAACCTTTTGTAAGAAAACTAGTGGAAAGAGGAGGTTCAGGATACTAAATGTCCATTACAGGCCCATTTTTGAGAATGTCTATTCCATTTGACATTGTGAATATTCTGAGTTGTAGTCAATGAAATAATTCAATCTCTGCTTCCTTCCGCAAGTGGTAGCACCTTCAAAAGTCTGCTCAGGCGGCTGAACTGCACGAACAGGGCATTGCTTCTACCTTAAGCCAGCTGGAGAAATGCAGTCCTAATCCTTATCGATTATTTATCATGACTAAAGGAACAAGGGAAGTTGAAACTGACTAAATAACTCGGCTATCCTATTTCAGTGCTTAAAACAATTCATGTCTCACCATTTCCCGAACACTCCGGGTGCACAGAGCTCTACCCTACCCAGTCACTCCACAAGTCCCAAAGATAACAGGTGACTGAGAAGAAAAAACTGCTGCTTCTATTAACATTCAACTAACACCATAAAAAAACTGCATGTGACTAAGACCCAATGATCAGAAGGATCCATTCTCTCTGAAACGGCCAAGTCACTATGCTCAGAAGCATCGCTCTTAAAAATACTTTGGTAAGTCACGTAAAAATCTTATCATCACAGCTACTAGGTCACTGGCACCTACTGAATGCCAGGCACACCGGAGGTCCTTCACACATTTCCCTTTATTCCTAAGAGCACTGGAAGGAAGTCTGTCACCCCACCTTACACAGTAGGATACCCCAGCTTTGGGAAGGTACCAGGGATAAGCGCAAGGCCACAAAACCAGGCAACTGGAGAAGCACAGAGATGTGGCTCCAAAGAACACCTGCTTCTTCTTCTAAAGTGTGCCTAACCCCATTTCACAGTAGAGGAACAGGCAGAGATGAGCGAACGTGCCTGGCAGTCTTATCTCTCCCAAAAAGGGTGAACATGTCTAAATCAGAACCATTTTGAACCACAATGCACTCATCAGCTGAACCTCGCCTCAAGAAATCATTAACAAGCTCAAAAACAAAAGTCAGAAGTCCCGTCTAAGGTCAACTAAATTTCATCACAGATCCACAGATGAGCTGTCCTCCTGGACAAGTCCCCAGAGTTAGTGACTCTTTGTGAGCGGGTACAGAGCACCTCCCCAGTCCAAAGGCATACCCAGGCGCCTGCACTGTGTGTGAAGTCTCCTTCCTGCAAAGAGCTTGCAAAGGTAAAGAAGAAATAAGGTGAATCACAGTCTTCAAGGAGTTAACACCCTCGAGTCCAACTTACAAAATGCACAGTTCCCATCCGTCGGGCGAATAAATGAAGTGTGAGGAATCCTACAACAAAAGTATGCCATGTGCTAGCACAGCTCAGGGAAGGAACACAACTGCCCACTGGTCACCTAATATTGCTCTGTAGTATTTGTTTACATTATGTCCCTCCCTGACAACCCCTGGCAACCCCTGGCAACTTCCTCCCCCAACTCCCTGTATGACAAGGGAAGAAAGCCCAGTAAAAGCAAGGAGTGTGGCCCCTCAAATTGACTTTGTTGCTTTAGTTTTAAGAAAACAATGCTTTTAGGGCCTCCCCGGTGGAGCAGCAGTTGAGCGCTGGGTTGCGAAGCTGCCCGTGGCCTCTGCAGCGCCGGTTCGATCCCCGGCTGCTCCCCAGCCACCTGAGGAGGGTCCCACATGGCGCGCAGACCTCTCCTGCTGCCGGCTGCTCCCCTCAGCAGTGTCCTTCGGTCCCTCTGCCTGCTCTGCTCCCCGCTCTGGCTCTGGTGAATTCTCTCACCCTCCTGCGCTTCTGACTATACCCAGTGATTGTATATATAAATAATAAATCTTTAAAAAAAAAAAAAAAAACAATGCTTTTACACCATATGACATTTATCTTTGGCTTCATCAGGTGAAGAAAATGAGCTTTTCAAAGAAAAATGATGCGAGCAAGGGCCTCCCCCGTGGCGCAGTGGTTGAGCGCTGGGTTGCGAAGCTGCCCGCAGCCTCTGCTGCGCCCGTTCGATCCCCGGCTGCTCCCCGGCCACCGGCGAGGGTCCCACATGGCGCGCAGACCTCTCCTGCCGCCCGCTGCTCCCCTCAGCAGTGTACTTCGGTCCTTCTGCCTGCTCTGCTCCCCGCTCTGGCTCTGGTGAATTCTCTCACCCTCCCGCGCTTCTGACTGTACCCAGCGCATGTATAAGTAAGTAAATAAATAAATAAATCTTAAAAAAAAAAGAAAAATGATGTGAGCAAAACCAGAAAAACCCAAGGAGCTACTTCCCTGCATCACTCAGGTGGCAGGAGAAATCCAGCAAACTGACACTGTGGTGGGTGTCTCGAATGTGTCTTTTTCATGCAGCAGCAGGCCCGGGGCCTGAACTCCTGATATTAACATCTCTCGGTCAGTTTCACTGAGCAATCGACAACCAGCAGACATTTACACTCCTGTCTTCTGAAGAACTGAAACAGACACTCTCGCACGCGAACCCAAAGAAGCCCAATTCAGCAGAATCAATCCACCTAAAACCTGACCCCAAGGCTGGTATTTTCATGAAGATGCAAATCACCAAGCGACCACGAGGCAATGGAAGAACCAAGGCCCTGCGTGATCTCAGCTGATCCTAATTCCTTTACAAACTTGCAAAAAAAAAAAAAAAGAAAAAAAAAATCTTTCAAGAGCTGAAGCCTGTGGCCTGATCTGGGGGATCCACCGGTCCAGAGAGAGAATCAGCTTCTTCAGAAAATTAAATGGGGGGAGAAAAAGGAAAAAAAAAGGCGCATGGCTTTTCCTTTAGTTCTACGTGCCCGAGGCAACAAACTCTCAAAATAACCTCACCGAGGAGCGCAAACCCGAAGAAGGAGCACAAAATATTGCTCAACCGACCTCCATGGCGAATTCCTGAGTCCACAGAAGATCCAGACACTGGAATGGGCCAGAATCGATGTGCTGGAGGAACTAGTTGCAAAGGGAAAAAATAAACCTGCCTCTCCTCCTCTGCGGCTGGGCAGGACACCGTGAGGGTTTCCCCGCATTGTTTAAAAAAAAAAAAAACAAACTTCGCATGCTGTTTGATGCTGCACCCCAAAAATAAGTGTAAAGCTTGTTTTATGCCCCCCCCAAAATATTTTACTGTTCGTTTAAAGTATGGCTGCACTTGGGCGCAGGGCTGAGCCCGCTGCCCGGTGCTGAGCGGGCCCCTCCGGGGGTCCCCCGGATTCTGCGCGGAAAGGGCCCCCCAAGGAGGAAAGCGCCCCCCAAGGCGTGTTGACCCGGGGTCCCCGGGATCCTGGGGAAAGCGGCCCCCCAAGGCGTGTTCACCCCGAGTCCCCGGGATCCGGCGCGGAAAGGGCCCCCCAAGGCGTGTTGACCCCGGATCCCTGGGATCCTGCGTGGGAAGCGCCCCCAAAGGCGTCTTGACCCGGGGTCCCCGGGATCCTGCGCGGAAAGCGTCCCCCAAAGCGGAAAGCGCCCCCCAAAACGTGTTGACTCGGGGTCCCCAGGATCCTGGGGAAAGCGCCCCCCAAGGCATGTTGACCCAGGGGTCCCCGGGATCCTGAGCGGAAAGGGCCCCCCAAGACGTGCTACCCGCCGCGCCGGCCCGGGAGGCGCTCCCCGCGTCCCGGACCCGGCGATCCCCGAGGGGCCGCGGCTCCCCCCCCGCCCCGCCCCTGCCCGGGGTCCGGGCCTCGCGGCGGGCACCCCGAGAGGCGGCCGCGCCCCCGCCCGCGGCGGGAGCAGACAATGCCGCGGAGGGGGCGCGCGCCCAGCCGGGGCCGCCGAGCCGGGGGGCCGCGCGCCCCCTCCCGCCGCCGCGCGCCCCCGATCCCGGCCCCGCCCGCCCAGCGCCGCCGCGGGGGGCCCCGGGCTCGCAGCCGCCCCCCCGCGCACCCCCAAACTTCCCCCAACTCCGCCAACTAAGTTGCTCGCTCACCGTGCGGCGCCGGGGGCTCCCCCGCGGCCCGATCCGAAGCAGCTCCGCACCTCGCCGCGGAGAGGGGCTCGGCGGCCGCGGGGCGGGGGCGCGGGCGGGGGCGCGGGGCGCGGGCGGCGGCGGGCGGCGGACTCGGCGGTTCCCGCGGCGGCTCCCGCTCCTCGCGGACCCAGCGCCGCGCCCGCCCGCGCATGCGCCGGCCGCCCCGGTGGGCGGGGCGCCGGGAGAGCCCGCCCCCGGGGGAAGCGCGAGCGCCAGGGGCGAGCCGGGAGGGCGCCCGGAGCTGCCCGTCACGCTTCGGCAGCCAATGGGAAGAGAGCTGGGCTGGGGGCTCCGGTTGCTAAGGAGGCTGCGGGAGCCTGCCCGGCTGCAGCGCAGCTCAGCTCAGCCTGCAGAGAGAGGCTGCACCGGGGAGGGCCCACCCTGCCTCCCTCTGCTCCCCTCGCCCCTCCTCGCCCCTCCTCGCCTCCCCTCGCCTCCCCTCGCCCCTCCTCGCCCCTCCTCGCCGCCTCTCCGCCCTTCCTCTGCGAGCCAGGGCTTACCTGAGCGTGCAATCACGCCCACGCGATTTGCTCTCCAGTTCCCCCCACCCCCCCGCTTGACATCGGAGAGGGGGAGTTAGTGTCCTCTGTGCAAGGTGTGCAACAAGTGTTTCACTGGCACGCAGGGGGACACCGGCGGACGGGAGGACGGACGGACAGCTGGCTCTGTGGAGGCATCAGGATTGAGTCTGTGAACTTTTGGTTACTCTAGTGCCACAAAATTGTACAGAATTACCCAGGATCTCAGAAATCATCTGGGGGCTTTTGAGAAATAAAATGATGCTTTCACGACTTAATGTACGTGGGGGTGGGGCCAGCACGCAAGCCACTGTTTCTGGGGGTTTTTTTGGTCGAACCAAATAGTTGGAAAATCTGAGTTTACTTAAAGAGAAATATTGAATTAGAAAGGGAGACAGTGTGCCGTTCAAGAAGATGGACTTTGATTATGGTTTTGGGGGTGGTTTTGGGGACATATGGCTGGGAAGGAGCTGAGGGGTGCAGAAGTGTTCGGTATTTTGATCTAGGTGGTGGGTCACAAAGGTATAAGGTAAGTGAATATTCGTCGAACTGTACACTTAAGACCAGTGCACTTCACACATCTTACAGTGTGTTTGTCAGCGTCCTGGGACAGGACACAGGAGGAAAAAAAAAAGTTCAAAGGTACAAATGACTGTCCCCGGGGAAACCCAGGCAGGCTTCCTACCAGCCCTGAGAACCTGAGAGTGGGGTGTTGTGGGTGCTCCCTGCCTGCACCAGATGCTTCCATCGTCCAGGGCTCTTAATCTCAGCAATATTCCAAACCTGGAGCTGAAATAGCCTTCCTTGTAAGATCTGGATCTCACATGTGTTTCCTTCATCTCACAGAATTTAAAAACAAAAAGACACAAGGTCAACCATCCCCAGTGGTCCAGGTGAAGTTATTTCCCAGCCACTTCATCCTGCTTATCTCCTCCAGATGCACTCAAATCTGTCCTGATCAATATGTAAACGATGGCAGAGAGAGACCACAATAAGGAGGTGTAGGGTAAGTATCGGGCTTTTCTGCCCTCCTGCCATTAGGATTGATGATGGATCCCTGTGGTCCTAAATGCGCGCCTGATGGCGGGCACCTGGAGTAGGGTGTGGGCATACATAAGTGGATACACCTGGGCTGAGAGACTGGGCTTCTAAGGATGGCATCATGGGGGCGCCAACAGAGTGAAGGGAGCAGAGAAGCAGAGGCCATGAGAGAAGGCCGGAGAGCCCCGAGAGAGTGAAGACTTGCTGGGGACTGGGAGGCCTGCCAGTCTCCTGGCCCCCAGCACCCCTCCCTGCCGTGTTGTAAGGGGCAGGAATGGGCTCAGAGCAGGATCTCTATGATCCGAGCAGACGGGGTAAGGAGGAGAGAGTCCTGGAGCCCTCAGTGGCTTTTGCAGGCTTTTATTGGGATTCACCAGGCA
This sequence comes from Talpa occidentalis, assembly GCF_014898055.3. Lineage (NCBI taxonomy): Eukaryota > Metazoa > Chordata > Mammalia > Eulipotyphla > Talpidae > Talpa > Talpa occidentalis. The sequence goes on from NW_023601433.1 coordinate 5,253,888, forward strand.
CACAGCAGGCAGGGGTGCTGGGGGGCCGGGAAGCTGGCAGGCCTCCCAGCCCCCAGCAAGTCCTCACTCTTTCTGGGCTCTCCTGTGTTCTCCCGTGATCTCTCGGCTTCTCTGCTCTCCTCATGGTTCTTTCTGCTTCTGCTGGCATCTCCGTGATGCCGCCCTTATAAACTCAGTCTTAGCCCAGGGGAATCCCATCTACATATGCCCACACTCTGCTCCAGGTGCCCGCCATCAGGCATGCATTCAGGACAAGGATCCATCATCAATCCTAATGGCGGGAGGGCAGAAAAGCCTGATATTTTTTTTTAACCTTACCCTACATGTGTACCTGGTAAATCCCAATAAAAACCTGCAAAAGCCACCGAGGGCTCCAGGACTCTCTCCTTTACCCTGTCTGCTTGATTATAGAGATCCTGCTCCGTCTCATCCTGCCCCTACAGGAGGTCACTCCCCAAATGAAGTTAGTCTCCTGCAAGGCGTAAGGGCTGTGCTAGAAGATCACTTGATTTTCTTTAGAGTCTGTTACAGGAACAGCAGCAAATTTTACCATGTGATCTTTTTGATGACTGCAGACCAAAATCCCCTGCTCCCTGCTTCCGCAGCATTTTCTCCTTTCTGGTAGCTACAGAAAATACTTAAGAGTCCAGCACTTTTTTTTTAAAGATTTAGTTATGCATACAAGAACTGGATACAGGCCAGAGGTGCAGGGGGAGATGGTGAGGGGGTTCACTGGAGACAGAGTGGGGAGCAGAAGAGGCAGATCTACCGAAATACACTGCTGAGGGGAGCAGCGGGTGAGACAGGAGAGGTCTGCTGCGCCATGTGAGTCATCTCCCCGGCTGGGATCAAACTCATGCTGCAGAGGCTGCCAATAGCTCTTGCGTCACCAAGCTGGCCCTAGAGTCCAGCACTTTTTAAGGTTTACTGTACTTGCAAATCACCTGGGACATTCGGCTAAGTGTACTAATTCCTACTCAGTGAGATCGAATCTGGGTTTCTGATTTTCTAATAAGCCCCAGGTGATACTGGTGCTGCAGGCCTGAGACCCCACTTTGAGAAGCAATGTCCCCCAGACACAGCTGAGCCCTCGTCATCTTGCTGATGCTAAAAAGTTATTCCCAGTTACACCAAAACCCTCTACCCATGGTGCCCCATCAGAAAGAAGGTTCAGGTTTAAGTAATTTTCTCCCTTTCCCTAACTAGGTTAACAAGCTGCCAGGGTCTTATCAAGCACAGTAGGATTATGTATCTCTGAACTATCTCTCTAGTTGACTTATAGCTATTAAACTGATTTGCATAGATTATAATGCCTAAAAATATGATAAGGCTAAACCCCATTTTATAGAGTCCCTGAAAAAAACAAAGCAAAGAAAAAATAAAACCAACAGTTATGAAAACTTAAATTTCTCTTGAGACCCATGGTTCCTTAAAATGTCCACTTTTGTAAGAGAACAGAAGCCTCGAAACAGAGTTGACTCTGGATTTTTCTTTCACAGCAGTGGACATTTTATGGTTTTTGTGGTACAAGTAATACCCTGATGTTGCTTTGAGGGAACTTCCACTTCAGGCAACTCCACAATGACCCCCATCCTGTGACTACTGTGGGTGATGAGCTCTAAGTCAATCAGTGCTCCCTAACCACCAGCAACAATGGTCAGTTCAAGGGCAGGCTGATCCCAACGGGTCAACCAGGGGCAACAGGAGTAAATTCTACCTTCAGGCTGAAGTATCAGGGGAAATGTAGGGGAAATGGAAATACTCAGGCTTTTGTGCCATTGGCCTCTGTGGGTATCACCTGCGGAATTGAACGCAGGAGGCACTTGGGAACGTGGGCTCGGGTACGCATGCCTGATGGTGGACACCTGGAGTATAGTGTGGGCATGCGTGAGTGGGCACACCTGAGCAGAGAGACTGCAGCTATGAGGGCAGTGTCACGTAGATGACAGTGTGTGGCAGAGCGCAGGGGAGAGCAGTGGAGAGTGACAGCTGTGAGAGGAAGTGCAGAGGAAAGAACATGTAGAGATTCCCAGGGGGGCCCACGTCGCTGCCTCCCGGCTGGCTTGTTTCCTCTACATGTATTAAAAAACCTGTGGGGATGATGCCAAGGGCTCCAAGTTTCTCTTTTAAGCTGCCTAAACAGATCATGAACCTACCCAGCCTGGGATGGTTGCACCACAGGAGTTGACTTTCTCAACTGGAACCTGGAAGGATAAGCGTGTCCACCATCTTGTCACCATGAGGAAAGAGTGTCTTAGAATGGAGCCGGCACAGCGGAAAGGTGGTGAGACCAGGGAAAATAAGGTCGGTGACATGGCTCGAACTGCTGACTCCAGCAATGCCTGAACTCAGAACAGCACAGACTTCAAACACGAAAGCCAAGGAGGTCAGCACCTTGAAGGTTAGTTGTTGGTTCCCAAAGAGTTTGAATTGACACCCTCCCCCAACCCCCATGAACTGAAGATCCCCACTCCGCCCCCTGACCTGCTTCTCACTTCCATTAGGAAATAGCTTTGAGAGTCTCTATGGGCCAGGCTTAAGCTTGTTCTGGGGCTGGAGATGAGGAGCCAGGTGCCTGGCTGTAAGGAACTCAGTCGAGTGAGGGAAGCACACAAGCAAACCACAAAGAAATCAGCTGTGTAAGGGCCTTTACAGAGGCATATCCAGAGCACTTCTGCTTAGGGTGAAAGTTCAAGAGAGGCATCCTGGAGAATGTGACAGATCAGCTCTGTAGATGACAATCACCAGGCAGAGAACAGTGGGTAGTGCAGGAAGCTCCAGGACATGTGTGCACAGGTAGCAGAAAAAGTCCCAGAAAAAGGAAGAGCAAAGTGAAAGATGTTGAGGCGTCAGAAACACTACACACACAAGAACCTGGAGGGAGAAGGAACAAGGATGAGAATAGATTGCCATCTTGGAACGGTTACCCTAGCTTCATGTGCTTGGCTGGATCTAAGTATGGGGTGAAGGTGGGGGTCAGGGGAATCTCCTTGAGAAACCAGCCTCAATGCAGGTTTGCAGTCCTGAGTCACTCTTTCATTTGGGTGGCAGAGGGAGCCTTCCTTCTTCAATGTCTAAGCCCAGTGCTGTCCCATAGAAAGATAAGGTGAGCTGCATATGTGATTTAAATTCTTCCAGGAGCCACATTTAAAACATAAAAAAGAAGCAGGGGATTTCATTTTAATGGTACTCTATTTAACCAAATACATCCCAAGCATAATTTCAATATGCAATCCATATTGTTGTTGCTAGTTTTTTTAATATGTGCCATTCTCACTGGTGTAAGATGGTATCTCATGGTAGTTTTGATTTGCATTTCCCTGATGACAAGTGATGTTGAACATTTTTTCATATGCCTGTTAGCTAGTATTAACATTTTTAAAAAAGATTTATTTTTTTATGCATACAAGAACTGGGGTACAGGCCAGAGGTGTGGGGGCCAGGGTGAGAGAATTCACCAGACACAAAGTAGGGAGCAGAACAGGCAGATCTACTGAAATACACTGCTGAGGGGAGCAGCAAGTGAGACAGGAGAGGTCTGCTGCGCCATGTGGGTTGCTCCCTGGCCCGCTGGGGATCGAACTCCTGCTGCAGAGACTGCAGATAGGTTCCCAGTGCTGTGCTTAACCCCTTGTGCCACCAGCGAGGCCCAGTATTTCTATTTTTAAGCACCCTGATGCACATTCGTTGCCAACAGTCCTCTAGAAAAGTTTTGCTGGCTTACATCCTTGCTTTTAGGGTGTTAGAGCACCTAACCTTCTGATCTGGTTCCTCTTGTATGAAAGGGAAGCAGTCAGGGCTGGGTTTGGATCTTGGATGTTCAAATTCTTTATAAAGGGGTCATTCCCACCCAATGGCCACACAATAAATACATAAATACACAAAACATAAAAATACATAAATACATAAATACAAAAATATATAAATACATAAATACAAAAATACATAAATAGAAAAATACATAAATACATAAAAATGATAAATACATAAAACAACATATATATACATATTTACACACACATACATATATATTTTTTTCTTTGTGAAAATACCTGTTTTTTTTAAATTTTTAAAAAAAATTTTATTTTTTTAAAATAATATTTGCTTCCCCCCACCCCCTCAGATTGAGTCCCCATAGAATTTCCTTCCCCAAGGCACCCATGCACCATCACCACAGTCCCCTGTGCACCTCCCTCCCACCGATCCCTCTCCCACCTCCTCCCCTGCAGGATGTCTCTGATTTGTAACTGTCTGTTTTTGCTTACATACATACATATATTAACGTATTAGCTAGCACAGTTCAAGTGTTCTGTCCACTTGACCTTCCTTTCTCCTTCCCCCATTACACCCAGTAAGACAAAGCTATCTAGGAGCAGTTCTGATTGTGCAGAAGAAGTTCTATTAGAGAAACGTGGGGAAACGTGAACACAGATCTTGTCACAATTGCACTAGAGAATTTCCAACGAAAAGTCCATGCTGTCATGTATTGCCTTTCCAGTAGATGAGGCATCACCTAGTCTCTTGGCCCTCAGGGGTTTTCCCAGCCTTTAGTGACTATATTCAAGATCTACCACTTTGTGCTAGAAAAGTTTATTTAATATCTGAAACCCTTGCTTTCATCATCACAACTTCCAGCCCTGGGTTGGCTTAAAAACTGCTCATGAGATCAACTTAAACTATAGCCATTATATTTCCAGATGGCAGGAGAGTTAGGTGCTGCTGAGTTTCTAGAAGGAAGTTTCCCTCATGGTGAAGAGATTACCCTGACCTCAAAAATAGTGATGCCATGTTTCTTAGTCTAGAAAAAAGGGGGTTTAATTTTAGGGATGCAACAGGGCCCAGAGATCTCCCTCCAGTAACAGTCACTTTTGGGGGAGTAGCATTGTTTTGATTTATTTAGGATTGGTTTTGTGTTTAAAAAAACTTGGAGATGAGGAGAGCTGTTACTCTGATCCACAGAGGCTGATGGGCTGGCTCAAGTTCTGCACATTTTGTCCTGCTGCATTTCTCTTTATGCCCAGCCTTTTCCAGTTTATTCAGCTGCTCTCATAATTATCCCCAATTATGTCTAATGGTAGGTTTCTGAAGCTGAAGTCAGAGAAACACAATTGTTTTGAGCCTGAACACTATTTAATGGGGCTGAACTCCAACAACGCATGTGAGGTCTAAACTCAGGTTTTCTTGGGCAGATAATTTTTAAAATTCTGTTTTCATCTTGAATACACTATTTTTGTAAAGCTATATGGAGTTTGAAATATCAGAGAAGTCCTCATTTGGTTACCCATAACTCCAATTTGAGAACAGCTGAAAAGAGCTTTTCTTTTTCTTTTTCAATGGAACAAATCTATCACTTAAAATTTCCATGTTTTCAGATCTCACAATAGATAGAGTCCTAGATACCAAGCAAGATTCTTATGGGAAAATCTGGTCAATTAGAATCTGAATCTCATTTTGTCCTCACTTTTTTATTATCTGTGATCTCTGGGGGCATGCTGGGCCTGACCTCAGGAAGGTCACCTCTCACCTGTGTGCTCACAGGTAGGGCCACTAGTCAGGAGTGCTGGACCCCTCCCCCTCCAATACACACACAGGAGACTTCCCAGAACTGAAGCACCTAGAACCCAGGGCCACCTTCCTGCCTTCTTGGGTGAGGCACCATCTCCCCAATTTCTGGGTCATCTTGGACAGTGACCTAGATGAGTAAAACTTGGGGTGCTCTTAGCTGGGAAGAAATCTGCAAGCACATGAAGGACTCTGCGAGGTGACCCAGTCCTTGACAGATCCTAGGAGACATGGGATATTTGGGGGATAAGTGAAGAAATTTGGATGTGTCTCCCTTCTTAACCCCAAACCTGAAAAGAAAACAAGCCACCTGCCACCCTGGAGGCTGTGTGACTTTCCAGGGAAGTGGGGAGTCACTGCTGAATCCAGAGTAGGACTCACCAAGCAGATACCTGGGAGCTGAGCAGATAACAGTTTCTGAGGAGACCCTCAGCCAAACAGTGCCAGGAAGTGGTCCCAGAATTTGAGTACTCATTGGGCACCCCAACCATGGGCCTGCTACAGCTTTATAGCTAACTAGCTCACCCCTGGGGCAGTGAAAACCAGTGAGGTCCAACCTTCTGGCCCCAGAACCCTCAGAGAATTCAGGGGGTAGTGGGAAATGCCTTTGAAACCACAGGTAATGTGGGGCCTCCCAAGATCAGTGACTCAGGGGCTAGGAGGAGCTTTTGAATGCTCTGGACCGCAAGCAGGGGGAGTCCCAAGTTAAGCAACTGGGGAGCAAAGAAAGGGATCCCCTCTAGGGGGACAAGGCTGTCTCTAGCGTTCTCATCTGGGAGATGGGAGATAAAAGGAATCTTTCTCAAACTGGAATTCAGTCCCCACTCAAGGGTTAGGAGATTGCTCACTCAACAATAAATGTTACACCAAATCCCAAATATACTACTACAAAGTAAAAATATAGGTGTATATACATATATAATACATATGTATGTATGTGTGTATATATGAATCTATAATAATAAATATATACATATACATGTCCCAAGGCCTTCAAAAGTCTCAAATCATTAGAACATCAAAGTCCAGAATCTCAGATCTAAATGAGGTCCAGAGGTGAATGTGGCTGCTTAGGTGCAGACCTTAAGTATAGCCTCTTGAGTATAGTTCTTAATCTTTCACCTGTGAAGCCTGAGAAACAGACAAGTATCTGCCTGCCTCCAACACACACACTTAAGCGACAACAGGAATTCCTGTTCAAAAAGGAAGGAGACAGGAGCTGCAAGGCATCATTGGTCCATAGCAATTCTGAAATCCTTCCTGAAAAACACTGAGTTCCTAGCTTATAACTTGGCCTATTTCTACCCAGGGGTGCTTTTCATAGTTCTTGTTCTACCTCACAGTTAAATTTCCTTTTTCAAGAAAGGTAGTATATATTTACAACAGAGTATTTCTCTCTGTTTATTTCTCCCTTGTAGAATTTTGGGAGTACAAAGTCCTTCGTTTGTATTTAGTCCATGCTGGCAATACTTCTGCTGACAAAATTGTTTTAAATACTTAGTGAGTTTCCTGTGAATGTTACTGGGGCCTACTCCATTCAAATAAAGTCACACTCACAGATCTCTTTGATATAATCCTTCCCTGCTTTGGAGTTCTGCTGAAACCCAACACCCTTTAAACTTCTTAGAAACCCTCTTGTTTGATTGAGAGGACCTGTTAGTCATACCCTTAACATCCTTAGACTGAGCAGTGCTGGGAGGCTCTACCTTTAGGTTTTCTGAAGTCTTAACAAAGGATTTTACAGACACACCCTTGGCTTTATCTTTGGACAAGTTTTCCCCAGCAGTACCCTGGGTTTAATCTTTTCTCAGATGCCATTTTTAAAGGCTAACATAATTTGCTAATCTAGAGAGGGTAGGAATCTTCAAATCCATCTCCTTTTTGTTTAACAACTCTGGTAATTTAACCCTGTCATTTGCATTTGCTCTAAACAGCAAAAGAAACCAGATAGTGCCTTGAACACTGACTGGAAATCTTCACTTGCTCATCCAGTTCATTAGGGATATTTTCTACCACCCACCTTACTGCAGGCAACACTTCTGCTAAACCTTCTGCTTCTGCATAAGAGATCTCCCTTTTAGCCTGTTTACAATTACATTTTCTTCACTTTCCTTTAAGCCCTTTCTGGCAGCCTCCTCAAAGTCCATCATTCTTCAACTACTTACCATTTTCTAGTTTCTAAACTTCTGGCCCCAGAACGCTCAGAGAATTCTAAAAATCCTTACCATTTTCTAGTTACTGCTCATTTCCAGAGGAATTTCAACATTTAGGTTTTTAATACATCAACATTCTTAGTACCATTCTTAGTACCAAAATCTGTATTAGTTACTTGCCATTCTGTAATAAATTAACCACAAACTCAGTCACTCATAACAACAAAGATTATCTCCCAGTTTGTGAGGATCAGGAGTCAGCGGGTGACCCAGTTACGTAGTGCTGGGGCAGAGCCTCTCCCCAGCTGTCAGTAGGGGTTGTAGCCTCTGATAACTTGATGGAATTGGCAAACCCACTTCCCAATTCAAATCTGAAGCTTTCCACCAGAGGTTTCCATTTCTCAATTCAGTAGAAATTTCAGAGGCTGATCACAAAGTAGCTTTCCCCAGCTGAGTGGTGAAAGAGACAGAGAGAGAAGAAGAAGCCGGAGTAGAAGTCACCCATACTTCTACTTTATTCCCTCTTAGAAGCAAGTCACTGGGTCTGACCCACACTGAAGGGAAGGGAGTGAAAAGAGACCCCAAATAACCAAGATGCAGGTTTCATTGCCACCATCTTGGAATCTGGCTACCAGAGCAACCTCGTGAACGCGCCTCATGTGTGCATTAGTTTGCTCATCTGTAAAATACAAACATGAATAGTACTTACTGCACAGAGTTGTTGTGAGGTGAAGTGGGAGATAGTATAGAAAGCGCTTTAGAACAAGACCTGGCACCAACCAAATATGGTAAACATCAGCTTTTATTATTGTTTTAAGCAGGTGAGTCAAGTCTTCACCTTAGTCTTTTCTGTGTTCAGAATACTAGTTCTCCTTTTCTTCCAACTAGCTGGATGATATCCAGTCATATAAGTCATATAAATGCATATAAATGCATCTAAATGCGTCTTTGGTTTCATTAAGACTCTTGGGGATTACTGACTCAAGAGAAAAGAAAGTGTAGTGTTAGATTTCCAGGAAGTCTGGTTCTAAGTCATCCAAAGACACCATTGGGCATCTGTCCCTCCCCATCACCTTCTTGTTCCCTCCTCTGTCAGTTTCTTTCTCAAAAAGCCCTTCCCTCATAGTGACAATATAACCACCAGAAGTTCCCAATCTCCTATCTGCTTTGTGCCCCCAGTGAAATGAATTTTTGGACCTCAATTCTTTTAGAAAACGTCTCAGGGCTATGTTCCATTGGTCAAAGTTTAATCACATGTCCACCTTTGAGTGAACAGTGGAGGCACTGAGCACCGCAGGAAGGTCACTGAAGAAGTGTTAGCTCCCCTATAATCTTTACCACTCCCACAATTTTTTATGATTTCTCTTTTTTTAATATTTATTTTATTTATATATGCATACAAGAACTGGGGTGCAGGCCAGAGGTAGGGGTATGTGAGAAGATTCACCAGAGACAAAGTGGGGAGCATAACAGGCAGGTCTACTGATCTACACTGTAGCAGGTGAGACAGGAGAGGTCTACTACACCATATGGGCTAGCTCCCTGGTCAGGGATCAAACTCAGGCTGCAGTGGCTGGTGATAGCTTGATAGTGCTGAAACTTCAATGCCTGTGCCACCAGGGAGGCCCTTTTTGACGATTACTTAGTCTAAAAAATTGCTGTGCAAACACAACTTGAAATTCTAATATTCCATCATGCTAGCATTCATAGGCAATTCTACATAAAAATTAGAGAGGCCATCTTTGATGACCTGGGAGATAAAATGTTCTGATCAGGCTTGGGTCTGGGATATCTGTGCACACATTGAGCAAAAGATGGCATCAATTGTACATGAGCCACCTGGATTGAGAATGCAGGAAGGGGTGTGTGCTCAGAGGAAAATTGAGGTGGCAAAGAAGCAGGTGGGATGTCAAATCAACAGGTGCTCTGGTCAACCACTTCCCTTCCAAGTAATTTCTTTCCCTATGTTTCATCCTCAGTCAAGGTCATCACTTGGACTGAAACCTGCAAGTCACCTCTGACGCCTTCTCCTGCCCCACCCCAAACATCTAGACTGATGCCAAGTTCTTTGGCTCTGTCACTTCACATGCCCAAAACATAACCTCTGGTTTCTTCTTTTCTGCCCCGATCAAGATAGTCGCCTCTACCCAGACTATTCTCCCACTGCATCTCTGCCTGGCTAATTCCATACATCTTCCAGACCAGTCCATGACCATGACCAACATGAAGCTACCCCATAGGGAGGATTCCCAATGGGGGAGGATTATGAGATTTCCAATGAACAGGAAGGCAGTGCTGAGCCCCACTTTTATTTGAAAGCTGCTCTCATAGTTAAATCTGGCTCTAAACCAAGAGCTTTGCAAGCTTGAAAACCTAGAAAACAGATGCAGGCTAGAAGCTGGCCCTTGACGCCCTCCCCCTGACCCATTCATTTCCCTTTCCACAAAGCAAATGCCTTCAAAGGCCAAAATTGCCCTAGCACAGAACATAGAGACAGGCTTCAGAGAATGTTCTCTAAACTTCCCTTCTGTGTTTCAATGTGTGAAACTTCACTGACATTTATGAAAGGACAATTAACTTTGTTTTCACCCCCCTTTCAGGCTTGAACGTGGGGTTGATGGGTCTCCTCCCATTATCTTGAGGAGACCCTCTGTGAATGTGCTTAATTCTGACCCAGGGACCCCAGTGGGTGTTCAGTTCCCAGCTGGACTGTGATGGGAGCTCCGAGTGGGCAGGCCTTGGCCTCTGCATACACTGGGGACAAAGCATGTGACACAAGACACTCTTCAGTGAGGTAATTTTAGCTAGTCTCTTGAAGTGGATATCAAGTCTACTTGGAAATCCGCTTCAGTTCTCTTTGTTTTCTTCCTGAAGATCTTTGTCTCTCTCTTTTTATTTTAGGCACAACACTACCTCCTGATTTTCTACTTTAAGTATTCAGTGACAGAAAGACAGCAGCGATAGGAGGGAGCAGGAGAGAGACTCACAAGGAGACTGATTTTAGTTTTTAATTATTCTTATGTTTATTGAGATAACATTTTATAACACTATATATGATTTTGGGGAGGTTCACACCTCTATAAGTTAGCACACCCATCATCAATAATCCCCCACCATAGTCTATTAAGCCTTCTCCCCTTTTATCTCTTCCCTGCCCAACCTCCCCCTCTGGTAGCCTCAGTCCCACAGACAAATTTTAAAGATTTGTTTTGGCTTTGTTTTGTCTGTTCCTTGACTCTGTTTCTTTATATTCCACATGTGAGTGAAATCATTTGGTATTTATCTTTCTCCTTCTGCCTTATCTCATTTAGCATGATCCCCTCCAGTTCCATCAATGTTGTCACAAAAGGCAAAATTTCATCCTTTTATACAGCTGAGTAGTATTCCATTGCATATATCACCACATCTTCTTAATCCACTCATCTGTGGAGGGGGCACTTAGGTTGTTTCCATCACTTAACTACCATAAATAGTGCTTCAGTGGGCACAGGAGTGGAGACATCCCTTTCAATTCATCTCTTTTTGTATTCTTTTTTTAAAATTAATTAATTTATTTATACAAGCACTGGTACAGTCAGAAGAACAGGAGGATGAGAGAATTCACCAGAGCCAGATTGGGGAACAGAACAGGCAGACGGATGAAATACACTGCTGAGGGGAGCAGAGGGCGCAGCAGAAGAGGTCTGCGCGTCATGTGGCACCCTCACCGACGGCTGGGGATTGAACCGGCGCTACAGAGGCTGCGGGCAGCTTCACAGCCCAGTGCTCAACCACTGCGCCACCAGGGGAGGCCTTCTTTTTGTACTCTTCAGATAGATGCATAGGGGTAGAATTGCTGGATCATATGGTAGGTCTATTTTTAGTATTTTGAGGACCCTCTGTACTGTTTTCCACAGGTAAAGCAGATGAGTCAACATTCCCACCAACAATGTATGAAGAGGGTTCCTTTTTTCGTACAACCTGAACAACACTTGTTTCAGGTCTTTTTGAAATGAGCTGTTCTTACCATGTGAAGCGGTATCTCAAGGAGACTGATTGAAAAGTAGGTTCTGCAGGGTTTCCAAATCACAGAGGAGCCTTCCAAACATCTTCTGTGCTGGGATGTTGGCCTGTGTGTGCTGAGAGTTAACATTCCAACCTGTCATTTGGCCCTGACTTGCTCTCCCAAATGCTTCCATTGAGTTAGACCACTTATCACCTGCTTAGTATGTGACACTTCATCTGCCAAGACAAATGTCACACCAGAAAAGCCTTCCAGCAAATGAGGGCAAGGCAGGGCTGCAACACACAAAGTCTGAGCTTGTTGTTTCAATTCACTTGCTAAGTCGGCTTCCCAGACCTTGCCTGATGTGGGGTGGGTGGGGTTTTTGTTAGTTGAGGGTGTGTTATATTTTGGTTACAGAGCCAGAACCTCAGATCATTGGGCTCCTGACTGGTAGGATGAACTGCCCTTGAAACTCTAAAACCTAAGAGTAAAATTTATCAAAAGAAGTGACAGTGGTGGAAAAAACATAACAACAACAACAACAAAAAACCCAACCAAGTGTTCGCAAATGTTGTCAAGCTAACAGGAAAATGAGGTCATTAGATTTTCAGGACACTTGTACAAACTTTTCCCAATCATAATATTTTTTATGATTCAATGAAGTAAAGGCTTTTGAAAGTAAGAAGGTGAGAGCCTTAGTTAAAACCAGAAATAGAAGCAAGAAAAAAGGCAGCTCACCAGGGGAATTTCTGGTTGTAAAATGCTTCTGCTAATAAATTTCAGGGCTGGTCACACCCCGGTTCTGTCACATCTGAGAGGCTGCTTGTCAGCGCAAGGCTGGTTGTCTCCAGATTTGGTAGAAATCTGCAAGTGCCTGTGTCCATCAGGAGAAACGTGGACTGAGCAATGGGGTGGTGTCTCTCTTCCCAGGGCCCATCGCCTTGGTCCTCAATAACAACACCAACAACAGACCCCAAATCTCAGCAGCCTGAGGTTCCTTGACAATTTTAATTTTTTTTAAAGAGTTATTTATTCATGCATACAAGAGCTGGGGTACAGGACAGATGTGTGAGAGGGTGAGAGGATTTACCAGAGACAGAGTGGGGAGCAGAACAGGCAGACAGACCGAAGTACACTGCTGAGGGGAGCAGCGGGCGAGACAGGAGAGGTCTGCTGTGCCATGTGGGATTCTCGCCGGCTGGCCGGGATCCTACCTGCGCTGCAGAGGCTGTGGACAGCTTCACAGCACTGCGCTCAACCGCCTGTGCCACCAGGGAAGGCCCCTGACAATTTTAATTTTTGAAGAGGCAACTTCCTCTTTTTTGGGGAGTAGGCAGGTGCCCTGAGTTCATAAACACAAGCTGAATCAGTAGACGTAGTTGGGGCAATTTAAAATAGCATTCTTGATTGTGTTCTTCTCCTGTGTCAAAGACACTCTGTATTCCATACTAAAGCCCAAATTACATAGCTTAGCTCTCCAGGCCCCTTGTGACCTGATCCCTGCCCACCACCCCAGCCTTTGTCTTAGCACAACCTCTTTCACCGTCTCTCTGGTCCTGCCCAGTGGGAACCAGCAGTGACGTCCACTCCAAGCCTAGGCACATCTGTCGCTGCAGGAGGAGCCAGTCCTTGCCTACCTTCTTTACCTGGTCTGCTCCATCTTGTTCCTTCAGGCTCTCAGCTGCCCCTACTTCCCCGTACTGCCCTCCCACCCCCCAACATCTTCCTGGAACAAGCTCACCACAGTAGTCATGCTCTTACAGATCTAACAGCAGTGGTGTCATGTATCTGTTTCCTCCCATAAACTGAGCTCCAAAGCCCATTTATAAATCCCCATTCCTTAACACAGAACATGCGTGTAATAATTGTGTAGAAATAAAGAATCACCGAATTGCCTGCTTCTATTTCTGGAAGGCAGAGTTTTGTAGCATGCTCTGTCTTGTGTTTCTGACTGAGGAGTCCTAGGTTAGAAAGAATAGGTGGTTCTAGGGCTCAAAATGGAGCTGGTAACACCAAAAACAGCATGTCAGCCCAGGAGATGGGCTACAGCTATGGAACCAGCTATGAACCCGAACGGCCCTGGGCATTTTAACAGGTATTTTCTCACTTGCCCTTCTTGCCTTTCTAGTGTAAGTCTTGTCCTCTCCAGTCTTCCAAATGAGTAATTTGGTCTAAGGCCATAACTGCCCTGAACACACCTGATCTCATTTGATCTCAGATCAGGCCGGGTGAGTACTTAGATGGGAGACAACTAAATAATTTAGCCCCAAGCTCATGCAGCCAGAAAGTAGGAGAGGTGGGGAGTCATTCCGAATCTGTGTGCTCCCACGATCAGTTTCTCTTTCCACACAACTCCCTCCTCTTTCTCTGGGAGCATCTGGGTGAGAGGAAATTTTCCTGATTTCAGTGTTTGGAATGAAAAAAAAAATGCATGTTTTTAAGACCCACAGGAGCCTAGATCTGTCCACAGGTGCACACAGTGGGTGGATCAGACACCGCCCCCCCTTACCTTAAATACATTCCTAATTCAGAAGAAGAGGTGGGCCTGGACATGATGGGGAGGCTCCAGACCACGGACTAACTGCCACAGACCTTTTTCGTTTTGTTTAAGTCTCCACTAACTCAGGTCAATGTCCTAGGCAAGTTGACGTTGCAGTTGTTATTTAGTAATAAGACTAAGTCTGTGCCTCCATTTTAAAGGCATCATACACACCTTAGCTGAGAGCCTGGGAATAGGGCAGAGTAGAATTAAAGAGGCCTGCTCCCCCACGTGACAGTAGGACCGGCTTTGGCCAGAGCAGCACCAATGAGGTTCTGTCAATGACTCCCGTTCCAGTCACCTCCCTCCAGCCCAGTAGAACTGCTCTTTCTCCCCAGGGCGGTCCAAGCCAGGCCTCTGGAGTTTGTGAAACCAGATGCACCTTGACAAGCCCTGCAGGGATTAACATGGCAGCAGGTTTTTTGGAGATTTCTCTGAGTCATAACTTTGGGACTCAGTCTGAGCTTCCAGCCCTGCTGCCCTCTTCGCTTTTGCTCTGGGCTGATTCACCCTGGGTTGGGATTTTATTGTCAGAGGTCATAATTGTGCATGGGTGGAACTTGGCTTTTAAAGATGACAGGAGGCCAAGTCTTGGGCTTTTGCTAGCTTTGTTGCATGGTGTCAGTTTTCATCATTGCAAAAAGGATGGAAGGAAGGGAAGGAAAGGTGAAAAGGAAATATGAAAGAAAAAGTTCCACCAACCCAAGATTTTCTCTTCCACCTGCTATATGTTCTAAGTGCAATTTTCCTCAATCCACTTCTCAAGAATGCAGCTGGCCGTAGTAAAGAGCATATACCGTCAAGTGAGCACATGTGAATAATTGTATACAGGTGAGAACCTCTTCGAACCTCTGTTTCCTCATCTGCAGGAGGCGGCAGTGATGTGCAAAAGTAGGATTATCACTGGTAGTCAGCAGATTGCCTAGCAAGGGCCTGGCCCACTGGCAGCATTTCATCATACGATTGTCAGGGAAATCACACACGGCTCTTTGCTTAACACACCAGACTGCCGTCAGGCTTCCTTGGCCTTCTCATGGCTGTAGTTCGGCTAGTCCCTAGGCACACACAGCATCCACAGGCTGATGCACTAGCTTTCTGGGATTGGCAAGAAAAGGTGTTGGGGGTATCGCCAAAACAGGGTTCTGTCTGCAGTCGCTCCATCACTCGGCTTCATGGCCACCATGCGACTCACAGACCCTGCTCTCTGGAAGCCAACCCATTGCACAAGCACATGGGTTGGGGATCCAAACTTTGCATTTGGCTTGGGCTCCACCCCAAGCCACATTCCCCACCCGTCCCCAAGGACGGGCTTTCTCAGCTCCTCACCCTCACTCAAGAATGAGCAGGCATCACCCATAGGTGATTTTACGAGACTCACAGGCTTCAGCATACCCAGGCTGTTAACAGCCGCTTTAGGCTTCTCAACTTAGCATCAGTACCAGCTTTTGCCACCTTAGTTGCTTTTCTCTCCACCTGGCCACTGGGCATACACAGGCTGCTTTTGGCCATCTAGGCCCACTGGCCACCCCAGATTCTCAAATAAACATAACCTGCTAAGGTCCTCCACCTTCTGGCGGGATTGTCAGTCCAAATCATCAGTTCATCAGTCCATCAGTCCATTGGCCTTCCCTGTTCAGCAATGGCTGCTGCCTCAGGGGTCATTGGCTGGTCCTTCCGGTGTCGTTGGCTGGTCCTATCCGGTGTCGTTGGCTGGTCCTATCCGGTGTCATTGGCTGGTCCTTTCCGGTGTCGTTGGCTGGTCCTTTCGGGCGTCTCCTTCAGCCAGGTCTCATCCTGTAGCTCGTGGACGTATCCATTTCTATACCGCCATGGTGCTCCAGCGTCGTCACAGGCAAAGTCTGTTCTCCTTAGTCCCTCCAGGTCTTCGGAGGCTCCATACCCGTCTGCATGGATCCTGCCGACTACGCCAATTGTAAGGGCAGGACAGGACCACAGTGCAGGTTTTCTGATCCCATGCAGACCGGGTAAAGGAGAGTCAGAGTCTCAGTAGTTTTGCAGGTTTTTATTTGGGGTTCACCAGGCATTGCAGGCAAGGGTGCTGGCTGGGGGGCTGGGAGGCTGGCAGGCCTCCCAGCCCCGCAAGTCTTCACTCTATCTGGGTCTCTGGCGTTCTCTGCTTCTGCTTCGGCTTCTCCTTCAGGTTCTGCTGCTGCTGGCTGGGGCTGCTGGCGTCCCCGTGACACCGCCCTTAAAGCACAGTCTTAGCTCAGCTGAATCCCATCTACCTATGCCCACACCCTACTCCAGGTGCCCGCCATCAGGCATGCATTCAGGACAAGGATCCATCATCTATCCTGATGGCGGAAGGGCAGAAAAGCCTGACATTTTCTTTACCCTACAGCATCATACACACCTTAGCTGAGAGCCTGGGAACAGGGCAGAGTAGAATTAAAGAGGCCTGCTCCCCCACGTGACAGTAGGACCGGCTTTGGCCAGAGCAGCACCAATGAGGTTCTGTCAATGACTCCGTTCCAGTCACCCTCCCTAGCCAGTAGAACTGCTCTTTCCCCAGGGCGGTCCAGCCAGGCCTCTGGAGTTTGTGAAACCAGATGCACCTTGACAAGCCCTGGTCAGGGATTAACATGGCAGCAGGTTTTTTCGAGATTTCTCTGAGTCATAACTTTGGGACTCAGTCTGAGCACCCAGCCCTGGCCCTGCCCTCTTCGCTTTTGCTCTGGGCTGATTCACCCTGGGTTGGGATTTTTATGTCAGAGGTCATAATTGTGCATGGGTGGAACTTGGCTTTTAAAGACGACAGGAGGCCAAGTCTTGGGCTTTTGCTAGCTTTGTTGTTCATGGTGTCAGTTTTCATCATTGCAAAAAGGATGGAAGGAAAAGAGAGAAGGTAGGAGGTAGGGAGGAAGGAAATATGAAAGAAAAAGAAGGAAATGTTCCACAACCCAAGATGAAAAATTTCTCTTCCACCTGCTATATGTTCTCCAAGTGCTTGGAAAGGCTTGTCCTCAATCCACTTCTCAAGAGAGGCAGCTGGCCGTAGTATACAGAGCATATACCGTGGAGTGAGCACATGTGAATAATTGTATGATGGTGGGCAGGTGAGTGAACCTCTTCGAACCTCTGTTTCCTCATCTGCAGGAGGCGGCAGTGATGTTTACTTTGTAGGATCATCACTGTAGTCATACATATTGCCTAGCAAGGGCCTGGCCCACTGGACAGCATTTCATAAGGGCAAACATGATTGTCAGAGTTAGTTCTATTAAGAGGCCCTTTGTAGCGTCACAGAGTAGACTGCAAGTTTACATTTCTTTCCTTGGTATATTTATGCTGTGGAATATTACCGTAGTCCCTAGTCACAATGAGTTACAGTGATACACAGGCTGATTTAATGGCCTTTCTAAAAGCATTAAGTGAAGAAAAGGTGAAGCAGAAGTGGCAAAAACAGCATCTCATTTTTTCAAAACCATCCATCAGTGAGGAAGTGGAGCTCATGGAAGCCTCCGATGCCACTGAGGGCGTGTACAGTGGCGCAGTCTGGAAGCTGGTTTCTGGGTTCCTCACAGGGGTTCATGTGGCTCCCGGGGGGTGCAGTGATTCCACCGCTAGGCACACTTATCCATGACAACTCAGAGTTGTCCTTGAAAGTTCATAGCAACACTATTCATAACAGCCCAGAGTGGAAAAACCCCAAACGTCCATCAACTGATGAGAGATAAACAATGCACGGACGACTATTTGGCCACAAAAGGAATGACGTAGGAAGACATGCTATGACACGGACTAGCCTGCCCGGCATCGGCTCCATTAAAGAAGCCAGACCAAAGGCCATACCTCAATACAATACCCAGAATAAGCGAATGTATAATGACAAAGTGGACTCGTGATTGCCAGGGGCTGGCAATCGGGGCAGGATGGGGAGTAGAGAATGGGCATGACTGCTCTGGTACCAGGTTCTTCATAAGATGATGAGAATGTTCTGGAATGGTGGAGATCAAGGCATAATACTCTGATGTTCTCAACATCACCCAAGTGTGTACTTCAAAAAACCCCATGAGTTTTATGATATATGAATTACACCTCAGTAAAGAGATTGTTCTTTAAAACTCCCCATAAATAAGTAAATAAACCAGGCAAGAGAGTTCTGCCTGGCCCAGAGGCCAGCATCTCCCCACTTACTATCGGGATCATCTAGACAAGTTACTTGAATCACTGTGACCTGGTTCTCTTACCTTATCAATCTCTTTGGGGTTGTTTTGGATTCAAGAGGAGATTCTAGAGCAAGGAACGTGCTTAGTAAAAAATTGCCTTTGATGTTCAGGAGACAAGTAAGAATGAATTAAGTACAAGTGAAGTAAGTATAGCCTAGATTTTGGAGCCATGTTGCCTGCTTCAAAGCTGAGTCTCACTACTGTCGGCCTCATTTTCTCACCTGTGAAGTGGGTATAATGACAACTTCCTCATCCGTCCTTAGCACATTCCTTTGTTATGAGGAATAAGTGAGTTAATACACATAAAGCAATTACAACATGTCATGGTATGTGGCCAAATATTTGTTAAGCAGATACAGAGAAAGGGGTCAGTGCTAGGATGATAACAGAAGACAACCATGCAAGGAAGCAAGAAATGACCCTGGACCAGAATGGGATGCAAAGAACAAAAGCAGTAATGAAGGGAGCGCTTCCAAGACAATTACTCAAAGGAGAGCTGAAGTATTCGTGTTCTGTTTTGTTTTTTAAGTGGGGGCAGGTGGCTAAAAGAGGGTGTGTGTCAAGCTAGGTTACAGACCAGGGCCTGGGTGAACACATCCTTCCTGTTGAGGACTCCAGAAGGCCATGCTACCCCTGTAAGGGGGCAGGTCCCGCATTGTTAGTTCCCCCTTCCTGGTGACTTAATCAGGGAAAGTCTGGGCCTCCCAAGTGGCGCAGTGGGTTGAGTGCAGTGCTGTGAGGCTGTCCGTATGTGGCCTTGGCGGTGCAAGTTCGATCCCCGGCCAGCTGGGGAGCAACCCACATGGCGCAGTAGACCTCTCCTGTCTCGCCCGCTGCTCCCCTCAGCAGTGGATTTCAGTACATCTACCTGTCCTGCTCCCCACTCTCTCTGGTGAATCTTTTCACCTCTCGTGACTCTGGCCTGTACCCCACTTCTTAAAAAAAAAGAAAAAAACTTCTAAAAAAAAAAAAAACAGGGAAATTCAACTTCCCAAGGCAGGGCCACTGCTTCAGAAAGACAAGGGGCCACTTCCAACATCAATGTACTGAGTTGAAGAAAAATCATGGCTATGTCAGCTTCTTCTGCTGGCTGACGCTAGCGCACAAGCAAGACATACAATATTCAAATTCCAGGGACAGAGCCAACTGTGCAAATTCCTGACAGGCAAATTGAGGCCCATTATCTGTAATTACAGTTGCCCGAATTCCACGCCAGAGAAACTCTGTTTTCCAGCCATCAGTAATCACAGCTGCTGCTAGGGTGTCAAATACATCCAGGGTAAGCCCCAAGCGCGGAGACCTCGAGGGTATTCCTGGCAAGTCGTGAAGAACTCCAAGTTGTGAAGAACCCCAAGTCTTCTCTGCTGAGGGATCCACAAGCTTCCTAGAGCTCTCAGGAGGAACAGCCCAGCTGGGCCTCCATCGTCTGGCATGTCCCGTGCCCCATGCTGCTCCCCTCCAAGCCACACCGAGTTTGTCATGAATGACCTGCTCCCTGGCTTGGTCCTATTGCTCTTCATTAAGGTGTTTCCCACACCTAAGTTAGTCCTTCCTGGATTACTTCATCACTGACTGCAACGCCCAAAGCACATCTCTTCACTGAGAAGTCTTCCTTAGTTCGTTCCAACTGGATTCGAGTCCTTTCCTCTGGGCTCACAGAACACAGCACTGTCATCCTATGTTGATTTGTCTCCCCTACTAGACATGGAACTCCCTGAAGGCAGGGACCACACTTAATTACATCATATCCCCTGTCACCCGGCCTCCGTCCAGCTGAGGGTGGCTGCATCAACAAATGCTGTCTTTCTTGCTTTGGCACTAACGAGGTTCTTCTTTCATTTGGTTAGATCAAAAGATTCGTCTCTTGGGATTATCGCTCAAACATACTTTAAAATCAGGAGGAGCATTTCTTTGGTATACTGAGATAAATCCAACTTACTATATGTCCTTCTATCGCTAATGCTGTTTAATCTAAGGGGGGTTGGATTCCTGATATATATTTACATATATATGTGTGTGTGTGTGTGTGTGTGTGTGTATATATATATATATATATAAAAGGATGTCAAGACTTAATTAATCTTACAGCTTCTATATGCTCTTGAGGCTTTACTTAAATAAGATTCAGTGTTGGTCTGCTCATAGTTATTAACTAAGTTCTTACCCATAGTTATTAACCAAGTCCAAAGGTCCTTATTCAATTTCCACTCACAGCATCACGTCAGCCTCATCACTTGAGGCTGAACTATGAAGAGAGGGTTAAGTAGAAGACAAACATGTATTCATCTGAACGGTTGCTTTCCCTCATTGCTGGCCCTTGGCGAGTCTAATCTCTTTACCTTCAGACATGGAAGATCCTTGCCTGAAGGGTCCTCTGGTTACCTTAAAACCAAAACAACAGCAAATATTGTTCCCTGAGATGTACACCTTCTTTAACTTCTGGAAACGGTGTAGCATTTTCGCAAAGGTTGAACAGGTGTGCCACTAGTGGAAAGTCGACATGCTAGGTAGGATTCATATGCTTTAAATTAAAAATTCATAGTTACATAATTATTTTAATGTGCATGGACAATATATGTAACAAGAACACAAGACCCATAATTTCATGGTTATTGTTTAAGGAAAAGTTACACTTAAAATACAGTGAGTTAATTTGCCGAAAAGTGTTAAGCAATAATCCATGTTATGAGAGTAACACAAAGGTTGTGAAGTGCCACATAAATAAGGGGTGAGAAATGCTGATGGAACGGAAGGAGCGGAGACTGTTGGGCCCCAATTATTTTATGTATTATCTGGGCATCTATGGGCAAGTTACTTAACCTCTCTGAGCCAGGCTTACGCATCTATGTGCAATGAGGAGAGTGAGTTGTGGTAATGGTTAAAGATTGGGTTTATGGGGTACCTGGCATAGGGCTCCATAGTGAGGACTGGTTTCTAAAAATCATATTCATTCTTATAGAACAAAAATATGTCCATTTTAAAAGAAGGAACCACCAGCTTAAAAGGGAAGACCAGAAGAGGCTTTTCCTTACAAGTGAATGGATGGCTTACACAACAAACATTTGACGGTCACAGTCCTGGGAACTAGAAATCCGAAGTCAAGGCTCTGGTTATTTGACACCTGACGTCTGATGTGGGCTGACTCTCTGTCTTCTCCATATGTCTTCACATGGCAGAAGGAACTAGACAATTCTTGGGGGTTCCTTTTTAAAGGAAACTAATTCCTTTGACAAGGGATCCCCCCTCATGACCTGATCACCTCTCCAAAGCCCCCCTAAGAGCATCACACTGGGCATTAGGACTTAGCATATGGATTTTGGGGCAACATGAACATTCACTCCATAGCAGTAGTTCTGGTTTCCTCTGTGTGACCATTCTGTTCCCTGGCTCCATAGAGTGATAAAATGATTGCCAGCACCTCCAGGCCAATATCCTGCCAGGCTCACAGTTCAAACAAAGGTCTCATTGCATCTCCTGGGTTGCAGGCTCATTTGGCCACATTGCTGTGATGGGGAAGGCCAGGTCTGCTTCTCCCCTTCCCCTGCAGTCAGTGGGAGAGTTGCCCTACCATCAGCAAGAGGCATGGGGGCAGAGGAAATCTGGGCGTGGCCAGAAGAAAATGAGTGAATGCTGAATGGAGAAAGCAACTAGCATCTGCTGTCACTCTCATCTAAAACTGTCCTTCACCTCAATGTGTCCGGTCTTCATCCAGAATTCTCCATACCCCAAGGGTGGCTAAGCCCAGATTTCTCCCCAAGACAGGGGCTGTAGACACTTATTGTTCAGTAGGACTGGTGGATGTGGATTCTGAGGCCTCCAGTTACACACACAACGTGTGCTGCATATTCATGGGCACTCAGTTAGTTGCAGGAGGATGGCTGGGCATTTGGGCTTGGCCTCTGACCTCTTGTGTTTCCCGCTAGGCTTCAGTGAGCCACATCACAGGTGCTTGACATCACCCATGTCAGAAGTTCATGGCTTCTAGAGAGAGTCATACTCTGCTCCCACCAATGTATTGCCCACCAGGGCTGACAACCTGCTTAGGGCACAGTCCTTAGTCTTCAAAATGGAGTTCACTGCTTTTGTAGCATCTCAAACTGTTTTCTAGGAAGTTCCAAATGAGTGCCCTGATATTCTATGGTCAGGGCCTGGGTCTTGACTCCAACCCTCACTGGATGTGGGGCACTGGGCAACTCATGTGATTCTGGAGCCTCCGTTTTTGCATAGTGAGGTCACTGAGTAGGGTACATATACAGCCTTATATAAGCAAGCATGGCGGATGGTGGGGCTTAGAAAATGGCGTCTGTTTACCCACTTTTCGGTTTCCCTTTTCCACAAGGCCATTATCAGCCTCCCTTGGCATCCAGGTTCTGCAACTTACAGATAAACCTGTCAAATAAGAAGAAAAGGGATGAAAGAGACGAGCAAGTAAGCCCTGAGGCAGAACCCGGGGCCTGGAGGTTGAGTGGAAAATCATAGACTTTGGAACTACACTGGGTTTTGAGTCCAGAACGCCTTGGGAAAATTACTTCATATCTCATTTCCACAATGAGAAAAACATTTATTGTTATTTGTGGTTGTGGTGAGGACTAACTGACTTAATGTCGGCAAGGAATATAGAGGCCGTCAGCGAGTCTTAGTTCTGTGCATTTTCAAAGGTCATTAATACTTGAGTGAGACTGCTGGAGAATCAAGGAATTCATGTAAAAACCCCCAGAGAAGCCTCTGTTTTTGTCTGAAGATGGGAATGTCCAGACCTCGGCCTTGTCCGCCTCCCTTCTTGCTTGTGCAATAGTGAGCTGGAGGCTGTCAGAGGAAATAAAGTCAGCCGGCAAAGGTGCAGGACAGCCTGTTGTGCACAAGAAGATGCGGGTATTGGGTGGAAAAGCAAATAAATAAAAAAATAAAAAATGTCACCCTGGTCTTTGAGAAACTCTGAGGGGAATAAAACATGCAAAAGAGGCTACGTTAAAGGCTCCTGAACCAAATGCTGGTCTGTCTGCCAAATGCCGAGGTTAATGGTGAAGGTGTAGCCGGAGTTGGGAGTAGGAAGATTTCAGAGGGCAGAGGGGAGCAGGATGAAGAGGCCCCAGGGGTGGAAGGAGAACCTCCAGGGGATGGTGTCCTCCCTGTCTTACCCGCATACCGGGAAAGCTGTGTGTAGAGATGACGAGAGCGCGGGTCAGGAGGCCCTGGGCAATTGAGTGAGGTCAACTGCAGGTCGATGTGGTCATCTGTGAGGCGCTCTGGCAACCAAGACACAGTCAGTCTCCTCAGGCTGACGGGGCAGAGCTGCTACTGGGACGCAGAGGGCCGTCCCTGGGATCATAGTTCTCTCAAAGCCCGAACTCTCTGGCCAATCGAACGCAGTGGCAAGGCTACCGTTCTCTGTGTAGGGGTGCATTGAGTGAGAACTGGACTCCACAGGTTCTGTGTGTCAGCCTGGACCAGGTCATGGGGTCACTCTCACCACAGTGTATGTCTCAGGTCCTGCCACATCCACAGCCCAGGACAGAGAACCATAAAACAGGGGCCCCTGTCCCTGGACCACTGCAATTTCAATCTGTCGAGCCCACCTGAACTTCTGAATAGAACCTTCCTCAGTACTCTTCTCGACAACAGATTATGTCAGGGCCTGGCGTTTATGGGCATGGCTCTGTCTCTTACTTATTGGGTGAAATTCAGTCAACTAAATATAAGGAGGATGCTAATAATGGCCATTCTCTCCCTACGGCTGCTGGGAGGTAATTAATGTAAAAGGCTTAGCACAGTAATCTTACTAAATAGCAATGTATTGAGCTCTCAAACCAGTTTGAAGTTTGGAATGTTGGAATGTTGTTTCCCTCTAGAGCAGAAAGAGCAGATTTATGTGGCCAGGAATGGACTGGAGTTTGGGTCAAATCCAGAAGTGACAATGGTGTGGGGCCAATGGAGGGTCATTTACTTTGCTGGTGATTTGCACGTTTGACACACTCTTCAGTAAGAGTGTGAGTACTGTGTGAGTGTGTGCCCTGTGTGAGTACTAATGTATTTTTTTGTTATTCAAAGTGCAGTTTTTCAAGACATTGCGTAGAAATGCCTTATGTACTTAGAAATTCTTGGAACTGGACCCTATGCCCAAGGGTGTCTGTTATGTGTAAACTAATGCATACATTTAGTTTGCCCCTGGCTATAAACTTTACCATGTTGGTTAATTTTCATTATGATGGACCAGATGGACTTACTGTTGTGAGTAACACGGAAGACTTTCTGGACACAGGACAACTCAGCACAGGCCTTATCTTTACCAAAGGTGTGATCTGGCAAAGGTTATGTTACTTCCTGTCCCAGTTTCCTCAACTGTCAATGCAGAGGTAGTTGTGAGGATTAGTCAAGACACCAATTGGAATGTACCCGGCACTTTGGAGCACGTAACTTCTTTTTTTTTTCTTTTCTTCAGATGTCAAATGAAAGTTAAATTGGGATATAGAGCATTGCCATCCAAGTCTTGGGGTGTTAGGGAGAAATCATAGGCTAGAGAAAGTTGGTTTGGGGGAGCCTTGGTGAGGAAGCAATCTGGATGGCTGAGTGCATTCAATCCGTTTTTCCTCTCTTTTCGTATTTGAGCCATGATGCAATTCTGAGTGTACTGACAATTTGGCTTTTTAGATGGATGACTGCCGTGCTGTCTGTTTTGACAGGAGGTTAAACTGCCTCTGTGGTGAGGCTAGCTTATTGGGACAGCAGATTGTACTTATGACCTGGATCCACCCTCTCTCCAGACCACAGCTGACAAACAGAAGCATCTGGATTCTCAAGTTCTGGGCTGGAGGCTGAGAGGGTGGAGCTCTATAGCCTTGCGTCGGGGGTGAGGGACATCGGATTTCCCATCCTGTTTGCTGTTTGTCCATGTACAGGTCACTTCATCTCCAGGTCTTAGAGTTTATGGGTTCTGACGGGTCTTCTATAAATTCTCTCCAGCTTCTAATATCTTATAATTCCATGAAATGTCTTGGTTCCTAGTTGAAGAGTGTGATCTTAATGGACAAAGTCAACACCAAATAAAATTGCTTCATTCTGTTGAGAAATTTCTTTGGGGCCTCCCCGGTGGCGCAATGTTGAGTGCTGGGTTGCAAAGCTGCCCGCAGCCTCTGCAGCGCTGGTTCGATCCCTGGCTGCTCCCCGGCCACTGGAGGTGGGTCCCACATGGTGCGCAGACCTCTCCTGCCGCCCGCTGCTCCCCTCAGCAGTGTCCTTCGGTCCTTCTGCCTGCTCTGCTCCCCGCTCTGGCTCTGGTGAATTCTCTCACCCTCCCGTGCTTCTGACTGTACCCAGTGCTTGTATAAATAAATAAATCTTTAAAAAAAAAATATATATATATAAATGAAATTTCTTTGGCTTTCCAATAGGGGCAGGGAGAGAGTTTAGTCAGACTAACAAAGATGAACAAACACACAGAGTCTGGTCTTTAAAGACTTGGAGGTAGTGCCCTCTGCTTTTCTAACACACCCATCCCCATGTCTGATGCCTCCTGGTGGGCCTTTGATGATCTAGCCAAGGTTGTTCTCTTGCATCTGAAGTCCATGTCATTTCAGAGAGGCTTCCCTCTGCTCTGCAAATCTGCATCCCAGGTGGGCAGCCCACGACCTCCTTCCACGCCTTGCTGCAGAGGAATGTGTCAGAGCCAGGAGTCATGGAGGAAGCATGAGCTCACCCACATGCTCCTGACACATCCCTCCAGGGCTGGAAACAAGCTCAGTTGGTTGCCAAACTCCCAAAACAGGGTTGTTCCTAAATTCCCCCAAGGACTGCTCATTTCCAGGTGAGGTTTTTTGTGTTTATAAAGATCATAGGAAGGGTCTTGAGAAAACCCACTCTTGGAATATAACTGAGCATCAGAATAATGTAAGTGACCATTTTCACATCTTTATGATGCTTGGCTGTTGATAAAGCCCTTTCGCCTGCCCCGTATCACCTTATTGACTTCACAGCATCATTCTGGAGGATGTTACTAAACCCACTTAACAGATGAGGAAAGTAAAGTCTGGGAAAACTAAGTTTTGCCCAAAGTCACAGAACAAAGTCACAGGGAGTGAATCAGCAGCCTTTGATTCTTCACATTCAGTCCAGTGTTCTTACCACAAACAGCATAACGAGGAAGTTGATGCAAATCCGCATCCTCAGATAAGGAGGAATTCTGCGGCCATTTCACGGCCACTGACCTCATGATTCATCAGCCTGATGTGTTTGCCAATATAGTTTTATTGGTGGTTGAGTCATTTTCCTAACACCCTGATGTCTCATGCAGAGAACAACTAAGTAGATAAGATACAGAGGCTGATCCTAAGAAGTTTACATGCCAGAGAAAGAATTCAAGTAGGAGAACAACATGAGGGTCAGGAGATTAAAAGTAAATAAATAAATAAGCACAACATTCTTGCAAAGGAAAAACGGTTAGACTAAGGGTTATTAAAATAACCAATACATGCTTTCATTCATCAAATATTAACTAAGCGTCTATTATGTGTCAAGCTCTGTCCTAGCAACAGGGGATGTGATGATATCTGAGACTTTGCCATTCTCCCCTCCCCCCAGATCAAGTAACCTAGTTCCCTGGGGTAGATGGAAATGTCAACAAGAGATTGCAAAGGGCTGTGATAAGCGTTTCAGGACAGATGTCTAGAGAACATTCTGGCACTCACTGAGATAGGGAAGCCGTGACAGAGGAGGTATTCTTTTACCTGAATTGTAAAAGATCAATAAATTCTTGTCAGATACATAAAAGGGGAACCATCATTCAAAAACCCACCACCCTCATCAGTACCACCTCAATCACTGTGTAAATTATTTTCTATGCACCAGACTCAACTCTAAACATTCCTTGGACCTTAGCTCATCTGATTTGCCAATAACCCCAAAGGAGGTTCTATCATTACCGGTTCCCTTTTGGGGGTGAAGAAAATGGAGAGCTTAGTGACTTACCCAAAGTCACTCAGTTAATAAATAGCAGTCTCTTGGGCATCTAACATTAGAGGTCTTATGGCTGATAATGACCACAGTGAGGCCTGCGATGTAGGAAGAAGCAGTGCAGAGAGAAGGTGTGCGTGGGAAGAACCAGAAGCCCTGAGGATGCCCCAGGCATTGCAGGCAAATTGTGTCTGCTTTGGTGGCCCCCCAGCTTCCTTTCCTGTGCTCCTTCTCCCACTTTGTCATCTTTCTCTCCATGTGGCAACCTGTAAAATTCTTACCTTGAGTTTGGGAAGCACAGTAGGGAGGCAGGTCTAGGCTGCCAGCCTGCAACAATGTTAGCCCATTGTTAGAACTCTTGGAGACAGGCTTGCTTTCTTCTGACTCTGCAGAGGGCCAAGACCTGTCTTCCTGTGGGAGGTGGTGAGAGGGATGAATATACTTCTGACTCATGTGGACTTGAAAAAGTGCCATTGGAAACTCTGGCAACCCCTGGACTTGACTTTTGATCCCCATATTCTGAGAACCCAGCAAAGACATTTTCACGGCTCAGCTAATCCAGATTAACAAATGCTTTCCGAAGAAAAGTGATTTTGACTTTGATGTTCTGCGCATTTCTCTGGGCTCTTATTTTCTTCTAGATTTAGACTTGGCACTTCTTGTTTTTTATTTTATTTTATTTTTACCATTTTGTCAGTTATTTTTGTGCTTTAATAGCAATGGAAAGAAAAATCATCCAGCATACTCATTTTCAATAAGAGGGTTGGTCCAAATTACCAGTCCTCAATTATAGGAAACTCACAGTTCTAAGACTCATCCAACTTTCACAGCAGCCCAATGAGGTGGATACAATTAACCTGGTTTTTCCAATGAGGTAAATGTGATTCAGGGAGCTAAAATAATTTGCAAAAGGTCACCCAACTAGTAGCTGATGGGGACAAGATTCCAACCCAAGTTTCTCTAAATGCAATTTCATTTCTTTCTCCACATTCCCAGTTTCACCACCTACTGGCTGTCCGACCTGAGAGAAAAGTTTAAGCTCTCTGTGTTTAAATTCCTTCATGGACAACGTGAAGATAATGAAGAATTCCTTCATTGAGAACATGAAGATAATACACACATCAAAGGACTGTATAGATGAAGAGAGTTAATATATGAAAATTTATATCTCTGTTTTGCACATAGAACTTAATAAGTATTTATAGTAATTGTTATTACAATTCTCCAGGGAAATCAGGCCTGTCTAGAAGCTGGGAGTTTATGACTTGTTTAGAGTAGAATGCTTGCCAGCCACCCTATCTTCCATCCATCCATTCACCATTTATGGGCCACCTCTAGAGTCGAGTCAGGCCTCCCAGAGCTCTGGGCCAAGGCCCTGGGTGTCTCCTCCCACTGGAGTCCTATTTTCCAAAGGGAGGAGTTACTTCCTTCTGGTGTCTATGACAAGCAGGAGGCCTGTCTGAATAGATGTCTTGTAGTTATAGTGTTTGTTGCTCTCCTTTCTTATTTTGTCCACCTGTTTCTTTCAGTCTCTAGATACACAGTGGATAGGTTCTAAAATAGGGGTGGGGGGGGCATTATGGTGAAGGACCAGGCCCTTTCCTTCCAGATTACAGGAATCCTAAAGCATTAGTTCATTGTCTCTTTTGTTTAAAGTAGCTGGCTCTTCAGTGTCTGCCAAGTCCTGCCTGAAGAAGACAAGTAAAAGCCAGGAGAGCCAGAGAACCATCCACAAGGTGAACAGTGACTACCAACACACATATGTCAAGACTTGGACTCATGCAAGGCACCCTTTGTGGGTATTATGGAGGGTGTGAGGGTGATCATAATTGAGTCCCTTGCAAAGCAGAAAGCACAACAGGCCATAAGCAACAGTTTTGTTTAACAATAGAAGGTAATCCCAAGGCAGTATTTTGGTGCAAGATGAATAAATAGAACAACGACCTGGGCTGGGCCCAGTGAACTGAGCGGGAAAGAGGAAAGTGGGGGTGTGTGTTCTGTAATTGGTATCAGCATCCCATTTGGGGAGCAAGGTGAGTGAGAGCACTTTCTATGGGATGGGGAGGAGGGGTGGTGGGTCTTAGAGTCCTGGAAAACTTGGAAGGTTGAGCGGCAGTCTCCCCATATGCAGCACAGGGTCTGGTGGAGGAGCCAAGGTCACATAGGTATTGAATCTGTGTTGTCTTGAGACCCTTCAGATTCAACACTATGCAGTCAAGCAGTGTCCACCCTGACTTCATTCACTCACGTCAGCTCACCTGTCCACACACCACTCACCTTTTGTTAAGGCTTGTCCTGGATGCATTAGTACCTTTTGTAATAAATCACCTAGAACCCTCCACCCCTTGAGAACTGGAAGGTGCAAGGCCTAATGCAGAGACCTAGCAGAGCGTGAAGACAGAAGGGTCAGCTTCCCATTCTGCTCATTACAAAGACACGAACTTGATCTCTTTCTTTCTGGCCCTTGTGCCCTGTAGCCACTTGTTTCTGTTCTCAGATTATTTCCTTCTGGACCCTCACTCCTTAGACATGATCTTGCCCCTGACCTGTGGACCTGGTTGAAATGAAGCATAAAGACAGGGTTGAAGAAGGCGATAAGATCGAAGCCCCAGAAAAAAGTCCATTCTGTGTGGTGCCTGAAATGTGCTGCAGAAATGGGCTTGGCTTCTTGGAAGTGTTGACTGGGTTGAGCCACTTGTGAGTTTAGAATGGCTCAAAATAGTATTGAGATATATATATATATATTTATATATTTTTTAATTTGGTGAAGATGTAATTTCACTGAAGTTTTAAATACTCATAATTGCATCAATCTGTTTCATGCTTGCATATTATTTTGTACAAGCCCCACACATTGTTGCCCATCTAGTCGCTCTAGATTTCTTCATCTTGATGCCTCCAGTCAAATGGCTGTAGCTGTGTTCCAGGCACCTCTTTCTTGTGTTACTTTGAGAGAAAGGATGAGGAAACAAAAATAGCAGGATGAGCAACAGAAAAAAGGAGGGAGGAACTTTCAGCCTTGGTCCCCGAGGGGCGGCGAAGGAAAAGCAGCACAAAGCGAATGGAAAAGGCAGAAAGTCATTGAAAGGAGAGGAAAACACCTCAGGAAATATAAGAGAACACACTGACCGGCAGTAGGAAATAGATGGAGACAGACTCCCAGGCCAGGGCTCTAAAGGGGCCGGGATAGTCCCGACTGGAGATGGCCTTTTCCAGAAAGATGAAAGCCTGTCTCTGCTGGAGCAAACAGGAAGCTGGAAGCAGGGCACGGAGGAGTGATGGCTGCTGTGGCTCGCGCAGGCCGTCAGCTGAGGTCAATTGTTTGAGCAGATGCAAAGGAAAACTGTTCCTTCCACAAGGGCACACACAGGCTGCACAGCCTGGAAGTCATTCCAGCCCAGATTCCCTCCACAAACCCAAGGTGGTCCATGGAAGTGGGATTGCAAGAACTGATTGGGCGTTCTGCTGGGCTGAGCTGGGATTCCCACTGGAGTCTGTGGAGTCAGCCTCTGGCCACAAAGGAAAAGGGGCTGCGTATCGCTGCAACAGCAGCACAACGCCATGATAGAGACGCAATTTCTCCAATTTTACCAGCGATCCAAGGGGTGGAGTGGAAAATGACAGGATGTTATTCCTCCATGGCCAAGGTCACACAGCTGAAAAGTGTTGGAGCTAAGATTCAAGCCCCCAGCCCCACCCCACCCCCCATCTTGCCATCCCCAAGCCTTACCACTTACATCATGCTGGCCATTGCTTCATTTTTGGAAATCTCACCTAGAGCCAAGTTCTTTATATCCTCTCTCTGAGCTATAACAGGATCCAGCCATGTGCTTAAGTGTCAGCGTGTCAGCCTTTCAAAAGCTGCCACTTCCACATGACCCTAGCAGCTAGAGCTAAAATTGGGTAGGAGCTCAGAGCCCACACTCCTCTTTCCTTTGCGGATGATTTCATGGGGCCGGGGTGGGGCAGGGAGTCCTCAGTGGACAATGTCCAGATTTGGAAATTTGTCCTCAGCTGGCACCTGTGTTTTCTCTCACACATATCTCCCCTTGTATTCCTCACTTTGTTAAGAAACACAGAGTACAGACAAGGAAACATGGTCCATAGATTTTCCTTCTGTTACTTGGAGGAATGATGTGAAATATTTGATGTGAAATAAATGATGTGAAATATGTTTAAAATATTCTGTTAGGTCTTCTGTCTCTGAAAATAGAAGCAATTTTTGATTTGGGGGAATTAACATTCATTGTGAACATTTCGTTTATTTCTGGGAGGAGGGTATTCCTAGGTCTACTTTATAGATGTGGAAACTGAGTTTCAGAGACATTACAAATATTCTAAGGAGGCAGAGACAGGATTTGAATCCAGGGACTCTTGAATTTTAACTAGGCAGCATTTCAGCCTGTAAGAAGAACGTCTAGGGATTAAAGGAGATAGAACCCTTAAGGAGTGAGCATTGCGGAGCTTAGAAGAATCTGGATCATAGTAAGCTCTATATAAATGTTAAGTACTGTTCCTGGCATTATTATCAGAAGACCAACTTTTGAAGAGGATCTTTGATGCATTAATTTCTCAACCACATTGGGCGGAGCAACCATTTCTGGAGATGCAAGAATGAACTTTATCCTGATGACAGCACTGGCCTATTACATTGACACTTTGACATTTACAGCGTGATCTGTAACTTTCCTAGTGTCTCCATTCTTAGGCAAAAGGGGCCAACCCCAGGTTCAGAGGCTGTTGACTTGTCTTTTCATAGAAAGAAAGATACCACAGTTGCGGGAGTCCAGAGTGCCACTGGGGGTGGGGGGGGGGGGGGTGGGGGTAAAAAGGCAAACTCTTGTGAGGAACAGAAAACAGTCCTGGGTCAGAGATAAGAGACAGAAGGCCTGGGCAGTTGAGAAAGACTTGCCTGGAACTTCGTCTGCCTGCAACCGTCCTGGAGTTTGGTGAAGGGGATGGGGGTGAGCTGACTTCCAAAGACCAACCTAAGCAAGATGAGAACAGAAGGAAGGCCTAGCATTTCAGGATGGTGGAATCTCAATAAAATTTGTCCCAGTTTTAGCCTTTAAAATTCATTCTACATGGGCTACTAGCTTGCTGTTCAATTTTCAACATCTGAATAAAAAATTAAGTTACATTTTGGTCCTCCCTGGCCTTTGTCACTGCAGAGTCCCTCCTGCTATCCCTTAGGACTTAATTGAGGCATGATTTTCTGAGGAAGCCTTCCTGCCTGAACTGACTTGTCTCTCTACCCCACTCAGGTTAAATGTCCCTTCTCTGAGCTCCATGCGATCCCAGACCTAGTTCTCTACCTATTTCATCGCTCATGTCACTTTTGAATTTATCTTTTTTTTGGTCACCAAAAAAATTTGGTCTGTCTGAATGTCCTTCCTTTTATTTTATTTTTAAAATGATTTATTGAAGTAACATGGTGTTACAAAATTATGTAAGTTTCAGGTGTTCATTGAGCATGAATGAAGTGTCCTCAATGCTACTACATTACATTCACTGCTAAAGTTCAAATCTATGCATTGTCCGCTTTGCCCTGATGTACTCACGCCCTTTCACCTCCTTCCCCTTTGGTAACCACTAACTGGTCTTAGAGTCCAAAAGTTCAGTTTTCTTTTGCTTAGTTCATCTGTTTGTTTGTTTTCTCTCTCTGTGACATGTGAGTGGCTGTTTTGGGGCCACCTGGGCCTGCTGTTTCAGCCACGTCAGGTCAGCCACGCCAGGTCAGCCACGCTGGGTCAGCCACGCCGGGTCAGCCACACAGGGTGAGCCACGCAGGGTGAGCCACGCAGGGTGAGCCACGCCGGGTCAGCCACGAAGGGTAAGCCATGCTGGGTCAGCCACACAGGGCTGAGTGAGGACCCAGCCGCACCCAGAGTGTGACTCCATCTCTCAGTGAACCATGCAATGGTGGTTGGAATCACATGCCTGAAAAAGCAACCTACCGTCGTTTGTTTTTTTCCAAGTACTCTCTCTAATTGCCGAATCCTGTTTGGAGAGATAAGATGCTATCTTGAAAGGAGAATCTGAAAATGCAAGTATAAAAAGGGATGACAAAATGCCCACAGATAACAAGGAGGAAAGCTTTTGAGACACGTTTTCTCTTCCCCCAGGAGCTAGACGTCCTCAAACCTGTGCCATGTCCCCTCCACTCACTTAATGTCCCTGCAGGCCAGCAGGCAGGGGTGGAGAGGGACGTGGTGGCTCCCATCTCCAGAAGATCCTCCTCCAAGTTCTGAACTGGGACCCAGGCCTGGCGTAGACTCTGGTCGGCAGGATTTGAACTTCCCCGGAACATGCACAAAGCAGCGAGATCCAACTGGCAGCAGAAATTCCATGTTCATGCAGAGCAACATCTGCAGATTTTATCTCCAGTACAGCCCAGTTACAGTCACTCCTGGTATTTCAGGAATGAAGTGAAGCAACCACAGAAAGATAAAGTGGCCAGGGCTTCTCTGTCTGGAGTTTCTGTAGCTGCTTCAAATAGGAGTAGGTTTCATAACTAGAAAAGAAGACCAGGGAGATTGGGGGGCTGAGGGAGGACAGAGATAGGTGCATTTACCTATGGGGTGCTGCCATAGGTAGCACCTGTGCCTACTTGGGAGTGGAGGGAACGCGTGTGCTTAGAGCTAGAGAGACACACTGCTGGCTCCAGCATGTGCAAAATGAGGTCCGGACAAAGCTATACATGGCAGCATTGTGGGCCGCAGCCAAACCTTGGAAGAAACCCAAGTCGAAGAAGAGGATTGGTTAATGAAATCATGGTATGTCCATACAGTGGAACAGGGCGCAGCTGCAAAGAGAAAAGAGAGGAAACCCTTGATGTGTTGATAAGGAAAGGTCTCCTCGAAGACGTCTTAAGTGGGAGGGAAAAATCAAGCACAGAGCAGAATGTATAACACGTGTTTTCTGTAAAAATGGAGGTAAAATGAGAACATGCTAGATCTTATTGGCTCGTATACAAAGAAGTGTAAAAAAGTTGAAAGAATGGTGGTTATTAGGCATGTGGTGAAGGAGGCAGGAGGTGAGGAACTGGCTCTTTGGTGGTCAGCAGGGGACAGTGAGGGGGGCGCTTTTCAATCAATCACCTGCGGGTGTTGTCTATTTATAGAGTAAATCAAACAAAGAGACATAGAAGCTCTGCCACTTTTTTTTTTTTTTTTTTTTTGCCAGCTAACCCCCCTCTCTGCCCCTGCAAATTTCCTAACTTCCCCCTTCTTAGCTTCCAGACTCAGGATACTGGATGTTTATACAGGCCCTGGTGGGGTGTTAGGTCCCTGAAGCCAGTGCTGGCGGGAGGGGTGCCCCACAATGTTGCCTCATCTCCCTTCCCCGTGCAAGGGTCCTGAGGCCTGGGCAAGACTGTGACCCATGGACTCAAAATGTCTCCAGAAACGTTTTAGGAGCCACTTTCTCCTGCTTGCCTTGTCAGCACGCAGAGTCTCACTCCACTTGCAAAAGCCCAGGGATAGTAAGAGGTCAGGAGCCTCTGAACACCGTAGGCCTTGGGAAGGCCTCTAGAAACCTGCACTCCCTACCCCCAACCCTTCTTGAATTCTTCCCACTCGGTTCCTCTTGCAGTGTCCTCTCCTCGAGGGAAGTCCCAGGTCCTCTCCGCACATCAAGCTCCCTGCGCTTCAGAATCCCAGCGAAGACAGAGGCAGACCCCTGCGAGCAGCGAACCCAAACTTTCTGCCCCAGGGGAGACCCGGGAACAGAGCCCAGAAACCAAACTGGGTCACGGGGCCCCGCCCTGCCCTCCAAAGGTGATTCAGGGGGCGAGTGGGGCGCTCGCACCCGCAGGCTGGTGTCTGATCTCCCGCTGTGGGTGCAGAGCAAGAGCCCACGAGGAGGGAGCGCCTGGCAGGGGCCACACAAAGCCGGCTGCAAACCTGCTCCCGCCTCCCTCTTGGCCGGGGTGCAGGGGCCAAGCGCGGCCTCTAGCGACCCCTCAGAGACCAGCCCCCCAGGGGGCTGAGTGTCCATTCTTCTCAGAGACCTCAGCTCTGGACCTGGAAAGAGTTGGCGGCCGCGCAGCAGGGCACTGCCCTGCTCAAACCTGCCCCAGGCAGAGTCGTGGCCCATCCTGCAGACCTACCCCTCCAAAGGCTGGGGGCAGGCTCCCTAGTGGCCCACAGGTGCATATAGAACCCCCTCGCCTCCCACCCCAGTTCTCCCGGGCTTTGGGCACCTAGTGCCTGGCGTGGTCTGCAGCGCTCTGCTCCTCCAAACCACTCTCCACACGGACTCTCCGAAGTCATGTTGCTGGAAGGAATGAAGCCGGTTTGAGGAAGCCAAGCGGGGACCTGACGTTCAACCTGATCCCTTTCTCTTACCTGCAGTTACTAGATTGTTTAGAAAGATACAATATGGATTTATCTTTTTCTTTTTTTTATTTTAAAGGTTTATTTATTTATGCATACAAGAGCTGGGTACAGGCCAGAGGTGCAGGGGGTGAGAGGATTCACCAGAGACAGAGTGGGGAGCAGAACAGGCAGACTGATGAAATACACTGCTGAGGGGAGCAGCGGGAGAGTCAGGAGAGGTCTGCCGCACCATGTGGGTAGCTCCCTGGTGGGCCGGGGATCTAATTCGTGCTGCAGTGGCTGCGGATTGCTTCATAGTGCGGTGCTTAACCCTTTGCGCCACCAAAATACCGGTGTGGTGGGATCTGGGTAACAAATGCTGGAGACAGCACCCCCCTCGGACTTCAGGGACCTCAGTGGAAACTCTGTCTTTGTTGCCTCCCAGAGCTGAGTATGCTGTGGAAACATGAAGCATTTTTTTGTGCCAGGCACTGCATTTCCTCCAACCCAAGGTGGGTCCCTTTAGGGTGATTTAAAGGCTCTAACATGGCATTTATTTTTAGCACATGTGCCTTCAAATTTCTGTTTTCTATATTACAAACTGCCATCCGCGGAGAGCCATAAATCCCCCGGAGAAGTCATATGTTGCACCACGTGACGAGCTTTGCATCTGTTCCACAGCTGTTCACTTTGCAGCTTTATTTTGCCTTTTGGACACCCCAGAGCAGCACTTCTGAAGCACCAGTGCGCACGAAGCACTCGGGGATCTTGTTAAAATGCAGAGTTTGAGTCAGGAGGTCTGGGAGGGCTGAGATGCCAGGGTTCCAGGGAGATGCCAGGAGGGGCCAATTCTGCTGCAGGGTCCCCACCCCGAGAGAAGGAAGGTTCTGAGTGACAGGAGCAAGAGCTGGGGAGCACTCGCGGGTCAGCACGAACGTGCACACCGCGAGCCAGGCTGGCTGGGGAGAGGGAGTTTCCTTTGCTGATTCTGGTCTACTCCTCTTCTCACCCCATTTATTTCCCCCTTTAAATAAACTTTACCCATGTCTTTCTTGACTGGAGAGGAACGCTGAGAGCAAGCCAAAAGCCATGTTGATAGAGGATTTGTGAGTAGCATCTAGGCTGCTTCCTGGGGCGTAAGAAAACAAAAGGTCTTGCATTTATCTCTCTCCAAAGCCAGGGTGACCTCTGCCAGGCATGTGAGCAAGCGGAAACAGACCCTGAAACATCAATTTCGATTTCCTCACCTTAATTGTACTTGTGTGAGAGAAGCAGCAGGCATCTGCCAGGATGCTCCTCCTTGTAGGTGCTGTGATGGGGGGCTTCACCATTGTGCACTGTTGACATTTGGGGCTGGATAATTGTTTGCTGTGAGTGAGGTTGCGTGTCTTGCGCATCATAGGAGCATCCCTGAACTCTACCCACGAGAAGCCAGTGGCATCCCTCCCTACCCCCAAGATGTGACAACCTGGAATGCCTCCAGACCCTCCCAGATATCAACAGGGGCCCAATTTTGCCCCTGGTTGAGAACCATTGATGTAGGATAAGGTGTAATCGTACTGAAGGTCTATTTTCCCCAACATTATCTGTCTTTTCAGATTGCACCTTCTCTCTAGGTGGATTTTTTCTAAGTGGGGTACCACAAAATAAAATTTCCAAATAAGTGGGGCTAAGGCGTATGGATTTGCACTCTGTGCCTATTCCAACCAGTTCTGGCTGCTGGAGATACCAGGTTGAAAGGATTTTTAGGATTCCATATGTAGCAGGAAAGGACTGTCTGCTGTGGGTGTGGGTGTGGGATGCAGGGGACATTATGCTTGCCAAGAGCTGGTCTTATTTCAAACAGTAAATTTCCATTGTTCCTTGCACCCCACTATTCAGTCTGCTGTCAATGGGGCGGGAGTTGTGATCTGATGGAAAGCATGTTGGCCTTGGGGCCTAAAGAGCTGAATTAGAATCCCAGCTGTGTCATTCACAAAATATGACCTTGAAGGACTAAGTGATTTGATCTTCCTGAGTCTCACTTTCCTCAGCTTGGAATATGGGTTATTCATTTTTAACTGATAAGGCAGGTGTGAGGATTAAAGAAGAAAGATGATAGTGACTAATGGTACCTGACTGGAGGGCTCGATAATCTATGTGTGTTTATAATCCTTTGTTTACATAATTAGTCAATAAACAGGGGAGAAAAATGTGCGGAATATGATCCTATAGCCTGTGTTTGGGAAATTTCAGAAGATGAGTCAGGGTCCTAAAAGCTTATCTAGAAGAAGGAAGATCTGAGAGGACAGAGTAGGTGGTATTTAAGCAGAGCATCCTGAGTCACATCCCAGCTCGTTACTGGCCAGGGTTACTGGAGTTACAAATCCTGAGTTTAAAGGTTGGATGAATATGGAACTTAATATTTCTGAACTTGAGATATTCCCCCTTTAAGTGGAGATAATATCGACATCATATAATTCCTATGGACTCTATAGTATATGATACATAGTTTAAGATATACGTCTGTAAGATAATGCCTTAATATTCAGCACAGTGCCAGGCACATGATAAGTGCTTAGCTTAGCTCATGTGGGCTGCCATGGTTGTTACCTTATTTCCCACCATTCCTCAACTGCACATCTGGTCCACCCTCTGTACATCTGGTCTCTCCCAAATTTTCATATTTGAATAGGATGTATTCATTTTCATGCGGCTAACTATAAAGGGTCTGAGCACCTGGAGATTTTGGCATCTGCAGATGAGGGGGGAAGTGTCAGTACCCCATTGCACACATCATTCCAGGGTTAACTGTACTTTGCAAGTTGTATTGCAAATAAATATTTTAGTTCCTGCAAATCCTTTTAGAAGGCAAAATATAATTTTTTTTCCAAAGTCACATGAAAAAATCAATGGGATAGACCATGGTATTCTGGACCATGAAATAAATGTGATTGCATTTTAAAGAATGAAAATCAGACGGCGGGGCATAAATAAATGAATACTTGTTTATTAGGAAGTAAGCTAATTCCTATGGATTTTTCTGTAAGCCTCAGTGTCAATTCTGATCAAATGTCTTTGCTTAGTAACTTCCAGTGACCTGAGAAAAAAATCTAAACTCCTTAGTCTTGCTCAGGAGAGCCTGGGGGCCACAGCCCTGCTTCTGTCTTCACAGCCTCTGTCTGTGCTTCAGGCATGTTGTGCTTTCCCCAGCTCTTTGAAACCGTCATGTACTCTTAGCTCCAGGCTCTTCTTTATTTTTTTTTTAGTTTTATTTTATATATTTTTTACGTTTTTCATTTTTGCACAATGTATGCATTTTCATCTTGGTTAGAGTCCCCCATACAATTCCCCCCCCTTATTTTGACCCTAATCCCTCCCCCCCCTAGTGTGTCACTGGTTTATAGTTGCCTGTTGATTTTGATTATTACTTAATTATAATTAGTCTTTTTCCTGGTCCCTTATTTCGGTTTTCTAAATTCCTGCTATGAGTGAGACCATCCGGTATTTTTCTTTTTCTTTCTGGCTTATTTCACTGAGCATGATCCCTTCCAGCGCCATCCATGTTGCTGCAAATTGCATGAGTTTATCTTTTTTGATTGCTGAGTAATATTCCATGGTGTATATGTACCACATCTGCCTGATCCATCATCTATTTTTGGGCATTTGGGTTGTTTTCATAGCTTAGCAATTGTAAATAGTGCTGCTGTAAACATAGGGGTGCAGGTGCCCTTTGGCATGAACGCTTCTGTGAATGGCACTGGTGCGCAACCAACCCACACTGGGGAGGTTCATCACCGGTTCTCGCAGCCCTGTTGAACTCTTCATGCTCTTGCTGTTCGTGGTCGCCGGACTCCATCGCGCTTTGCCACTCTCCACCACACTCCTCCGTCCATTCCACTGCACCCCTCAGTCCTCGGCACCGTACCACATGCGCGCCCCACCACACGCGCGCCCCACCACGCGCGCCCCTCTTTTTGGCCAAGTGCGCATGCACAGTAGGAGGGCAGAAAAGCTTGAGGTTTCCCCCCTATTTACCCCACAGGCACATGTCAGAAGAACTAGCTACAGCAAATGTTGGCGAGGTTGTGGAGAAAAAGGAACTCTCCTGCACTGCTGGTGGGAGTGCACACTGGTCCAACCACTATGGAGAGCTGTGTGGAGATTCCTCAGCCTGCTAGAGATGGAGCTTCCATAGGATCCAGCAATCCCACTCCTAGGTATCTATCCAGGTATTATCTTCTTAAAAGTTGGCACGGCTCAGCTCCCCCAGCCGGGCCAATGCTGCTGTGACCTGCCGTGGCTCGTGTGGGCTTCCGCTTTAACTCCCGTGGGCTCTGCTTTCTCCCCACCTCCTCCCTTCATCTTTTTTGTTAATGAAGTATCATTGTTTTACATGCTTGTTAATATTTTGGCAATAGAGGATTGCTCCCATCAGGTGTGGCCCCCGTAGCTCTCCCAACACCAGAGCACCCAGAGCCCAACACCATAGTGCCCTCAGATCTATCTGGATGCCTCAGATCTATCGTTGGTCTCCAAGGGCTGGTTTTAAAGTTTGCCATGGACTCTTCTTCATCCTCTGCGGGATGGTATAAGCTCTCTTGGGACAGGGACAGGTCTAGGCTGCTTAACACCTCCTGGGCCCATCTTGGGGCCTGAGACATTGCAGGGATGATTACCTTTTAAATGTTGAATATATACCAATGGGAAGAGGAAGACAGCATTATTGAACCACATAAAACCTTTACCCTAAAGATCTTACAATTCTATTGAGATGGTAAATACATACTCAACTGTACTGCAAGGCGGATTGGAAGGAAAATATCCACTTGAGAGATGTCTTAGGCAGAAAATGATGTTTGAAGTGGACATCGCAAGGAGGTAAAAGTAAAGTTTCAACTTGCAGAGACGAGATTGGGTTAGCCTGGAGCTTGTCAGGAAATACCAAATTATTCGTATTGAATGGAGTGAAGGGTGTGCATAGGGCAGACACAGGATGAGCACTAAAAGGGGGTTGGGGCTACAGCTTGGAGGGCTGAGCTGGTATCTTTAGCTTGTTACCAAAGAGGTCCTGGTGTGATTCAGCACACTCAAATTGGCTCACTCTGTTAGTGTTTGTTTCTATCAATTTATCACACTGATCAGGGAGTTTATTTATTTTTAAAGATTTATTTTTTAATTTATGCATACAAGAGCTGGAGCACAGGCCAGAGGTATGGGGGTGTAAGAGGATTCACCAGAGACAGAGTGGGGAACAGAACAGGCAGATCAACCAAAGTACACTGCTGAGGGGAGCAGCGGGTGAGTCAGGAGAGGTCTGCTGCACCATGTGGGCTGCTCCCTGGCCGGCCAGGGATCGAACTCACGCTGCAGAGGCTGCGGACAGCTTCATAGCACTGTGCTTAACCTGCTGCACCACCGGGGCCTGGAGTTTATATTTTTTCAGTTGAATTCTTTTTTATTGAGGTAACAATGGCCTACTATGTAATATTTAGGGGTATAGGTTTGCACCTCTTCCGAGCATTCCCACCACCAAGGCACCCCAGGAGTCTTAATTTGTGTTTCTGTATCTCCCTCCACTGGCTCCCCACCCCTTCCCTACTAGGGAATAATAGTTTGGGACAAAACAGAAGACTGTCATTTCTTACCATGTAACTTTTACCTTGTGGTTTCTGCTTAGGTTTTGTCTAGAAAACAACCATACATTTGTTGTGAAGCAATTCATGAACTATTTTGGTGTGTAGATAAAATAATTCTTGATAATTTATTAGATAAAGTAATGCAATGAAATCTGATGGCATTATTCAGGCTCATCTCTAATGTATGTTTTAATAACAATTTCTTTTAACATTTCTTTACATGAGTTCATGAAATGAAAATTTAGCACATAGTGTATGTGCTCAATAAATATTAGTTGAATAAAAAAATGAAAATTTTTAAATTAAAAAGCAAATATGGTGGAGTACTATGGGTGGTGGGTGTGGTATGGGGTAACCATCTGAAGGGGTGTGATCCTCTGGATCACAGAGTGTTGTAACCACTGAATATGAAGAAAGGAAATGATTATATAATTATTATTTCTACACAGAAGTATATTTGACAACAAATAATATTTTTTTTTTTTTTTTTTTGGTTCCCGCTTAGATTTTTATTTTATTTTTTTTTTTTTTAATAAATTTTATTGTTATATTCCCCATACAATTGCAGCCCCCCCATTCTGACCCCAATCCCTCCCCTCCCACCCCCTCCCCTAAAAGTGTCTCTGGTTCATAGTTTTTTGTTGATTTTGATTTTCACTTTCTTATAGTTATTCATTTTCCTGGTCCCTTATTTAAGTTTTCTAGATTCCTGCTATGAGTGAGACCATCCGGTATTTTTCTTTTTCTTTTTGGCTTATTTCGCTGAGCATGATCCCTTCCAGCGCCATCCATGTTGCTGCAAATTGCATGTGTTTATCTTTTTTGAATGCTGAGTAATATTCCATGGTATATATGTACCACATCTTCTTGATCCAGTCATCTACTTTTGGGCATTTGGGTTGTTTCCAAAGCTTAGCTATTGTAAACAGTGCTGCTATAAAACATAGGGGTGCAGGTGTTCTTTGGAATTGATGTTTCTGTGTCCTTTGGGTAAATACCTAGGAGTGGAATTGCTGGATCATATGGAAGCTCTATGTTTAGTAGGTCCAGAAATCTCCATACAGCTTTCCACAGTGGTTGGACCAGTTTGCACTCCCACCAACAGTGCAGAAGAGTTCCTTTTTCTCCACACCCTCGCCAACATTTGTTGTTGCTAGTTTTTTAATATGTGCCATTCTCACTGGTGTAAGATGGTATCTCATGGTAGTTTTGATTTGCATTTCCCTGATGACAAGTGATGTTGAACATTTTTCATATGCCTGTTGGCCATTTGCATTTCCTCTTCAGAGAAGTTTCTTTTAAGCTCTTCTGCCCATTTTTTGACTGGATTATTTTCTTTGTTGTTGTTGAGTCTCATCAGCTCTTTGCATATTTTTGTGATCAGTCCTTTATCATTAGTGTTGTGCAAAAATGTTCTCCCAGTTGTGGGGTTTCTCTTGTTTTTGTTATTGTCTCTTTTGCTGTGCAAAAGCTCTTTAATTTGATGTAGTCCCAGCTGTTTATCTTTGCCTTCACTATCACTGCTTTGGGTGATGTGTCTGTAAAGATGTCTTTGATGTGCAAATCACGTAGTGTTTCGCCTATATTTCCTTCTATATATTTTATGGTTTCAGGTCTTATGTCTAGTTCTTCAATCCATTTTGAGTTGATTTTTGTGTATGGTGTGGAGGTGGTCAAGCTTCATTCTTTGCATGTAGCGACCCAGTTTTCCCAGCACCATTTATTGAACAAACTTTCTTTGCTCCAATGCATATTCTTTGCTCCTTTGTCAAAGATTAGTTGACCATAAATCTGTGGGTTTATTTCTGGATTTTCTATTCGATTCCATTGGTCTGTATGTCTGTTCTTGTTCCAATACCATGCAGTTTTGATGATTATGGCTTTGTAGTATAGTTTGAAGTCTGGGAGTCTGATGCCTCCATTCCCTTCTTTTTTTTTCAGGAGAGCTTTGGCTATTCGGGGTTTTGGTGATTCCATATGAATTTCATCAATAATTGTTCTATTTCTTTGAAGAATGACATTGAAATTTTGATTGGAATAGCATTGAATCTGTATATTGCTTTTGGTAGGATGGCCATTTTAATAATGTTTATTCTTCCAATCCATGAGCAGGGGATGTCTCTCCATTTCTTTGTGTCTTCTTCTATTTCTTTTAACAGTGTTTTATAGTTTTCTTTGTATAGGTCCTTTACCTCTTTTGTTAGATTTATTCCCAAATATTTGATTTTTTTTGTTTCAATAACAAAAGGGATGGTCTTTTTGATTTCTTCTTCTTCAGATTTTGTTTGTGTATAGGAAGGCTACTGACTTTTGCGTGTTGATTTTGTATCCTGCCACTTTACTGAACTGATTGATGATGAATTAGCTTTTCTGTGGAGTTTTTGGGGTTCTCTATGTATAATATCATATCGTCTGCAAATAGTGATAGTTTGACTTCTTCTTTTCCTATTTGGATTCCTTGGATGTCTTTCTCTTGTCTTATTGCCCTGGCTAGGACTTCCAGTATTATATTGAAAAGCAATGGTGAGAGTGGACATCCTTGTCTTGTTCCAGATCTTAATGGAATTGCTTTCAGCTTTTCACCATTGAGAATGATACTGGCTGTTGGCTTGTCATAGATGGCCTTTATGATGTTGAGGTATGTTCCTTGTATCCCCAGAATTTCAAGGGCTTTTATCATGAATGGGTGTTGCACTTTGTCGAAAGCTTTCTCAGCATCTATTTATTATCATATGGTTTTTATATTTCTTTTTGTTGATGTGTTATAACGTTGATTGATTTTCGGATGTTAAACCATCCTTGTGCCCCTGGAATGAATCCAACTTGGTCGTGGTGAATTATCTTATGGATACATTGTTGGATTCTGATAGCTAAAATTTTATTGAGGATTTTTGCATCAGTGTTCATTAGGGAGATTGGCCTGTAGTTTTCCTTTTTGTGTTGTCCTTGTTCGTTTTGGTATTAGTGTAATGTTGGCTTCATAAAACGTGTTTGGTATTGTCCCTTCCTTCTCAATTTTTTGGAAGAGTTTGTGAAGGATAGGCACTAATTCGTCTCTGAATGTTTGGTAGAATTCATTTGTAAATCCATCAGGTCCTGGGCTTTTGTTTTTGGGAGGTTTTTGATTACCATTTCAATTTCGCTAATTGTAATTGGTCTGTTTAGGTGTTCTATTTCTTCTTTATCTAGCTTTGGGTGATTGTAGAGTTGTAGGAATTTGTCCATCTCCTCTAGATTGTTAAACTTGTTTCCATATAACTGTTCATAGTAGTTACTGATTATTCTTTTGATTTCTGCTGTGTCCGTTGTGATTTCTCCTCTTTCATTGATGATCCTGTTTATTTGTGCTTTCTCCCTTTTTTCCTTTGTGAGCCTGGCTAGGGGTTTGTCTATTTTATTGATTTTTCAAAAAACCAGCTCTTGGTTTCATTGATCTTTTGGATTGTTTTTTAGTTTC
Source organism: Talpa occidentalis (assembly GCF_014898055.3). Lineage (NCBI taxonomy): Eukaryota > Metazoa > Chordata > Mammalia > Eulipotyphla > Talpidae > Talpa > Talpa occidentalis. The sequence continues at coordinate 5,298,653 of NW_023601433.1, forward strand.
AATTTCATTTATTTCTGCTTTGGTTTTTATTATTTCTTTTCTTCTACTGGTTTTGGGGTTTTTTTGTTGTTCTTTTTCTAGATCTTTGAGCTTCGAGATGAGGTTGTTTCTTTGCGTTCTTTCTTGTTTCTTGATGTGAGCTTCTATTGCTATATATTTTCCTCTTATTACTGCTTTTGCTGCATCCCATACATTTAGGATATTAGTGTCCTCCTTGTCGTTCAATTCAAAAAATTTTTTAATTTCTTCTTTGATCTCCTCATTAGTCCAATGGTCTTCCAGTAGTGGTTTTTAATCTCCATGAGGTAGGAAAGTTCCTTGCCTTCTTTTTATGGTTTATTTCTAGTTTGATGCCTTCATGGTCAGAAAAGATGGTTGATATGATTTCAATCTTGGTGTATCTGTTGATGTTTGTCTTGTGCCCCAGTATGTGATCGATCCTGGAGAATGATCCGTGTGCGCTTGAGAAAAATGTGTACTCCGTTTTTTTGGGTTTAGTGTTCTATAGATGTCTGTTAAGCCTAATTGCTCTAGGTCCTTATTTAGAGCTTTGGTTTCTTTACTTATTTTTTGTCTTGTTGATCTATCCATTGTTGATAGTGGTGTGTTGAAGTCTCCCACTACGTATGTGTTTTCTCTGATGTCTGTTTTCAGAGAGGACAACAGTTGTCTGATATATTTTGGTGCTCCTTCGTTTGGTGAGTATATGTTAATGAGTGTTATTTCTTCTTGAAGTATTGTCCCCTTGATCATAATGTAGTGACCATTGGGGTCTCTTTTTATCTTTTTGAGTTTGAAATCTGTTTTATCTGATATAAGTATAGCTGTTCCTGCTTTCTTTTTTGGTCCATTTGCTTGTAGGATTGTTTTCCATCCTTTAACTTTGAGCCTATTTTTATCTTTTGTAGCTAAATGTGTTTCCTGGAGACAGCAAAAGGTTGGGTTTTGTTTCTTAATCCAGGCTGCCACTCTGTGTCTTTTTATTGAAGAGTTTAGTCCATTTACATTTAGAGTTAATATTGATATGTTAACATCTGTATTTGCCATTGTGTTTGTCTTTCCTTTGATTTTATTTATTTATTCTTTTAATAACTTTTTTTTTTTTTTTGGCCTTCTTTCATTGTTATTCGTCCCTCTGAGGTTCTGGCTTTAGGACTCCTTGTAGTATTTTTTGGAGTGGGGGTTTAGTTGCAATGAAATTCCGGAGTTTCTGTTTGTCTGGGAAGGTCCATATTCTTTCTTCAAAGAGGAAGGAGAGCTTTGCGGGATAGAGTATTCTTGGTTGGCATCTGTTTTCTTGGAGTCTGTTGACTATGTCCCTCCACTCTCTCCTTGCCCGTAGTGTTTCTTCGGAGAAGTCTGATGTCAGCCTGATTGGTTTTCCTTTGAATGTTATCTGTTTCTTCCCTCTTGCCAGCTTCATTATTTTTTCCTTGTCCTGGATTCTTGGGAGCTTTACTATTATGTGTCTTGCTGTATTTTTCCTTTCGTCGTGGAAGTTTGGTGTTCTTCTTGCTTCTTGTATATCAATTTTCAGCTCCTTCTTCACATTTGGGAAGTTCTCTTCAATTATCTCTTTGAATATTTTCTCTGTTCCTACATCTCTCTCCTCTCCTTCTGGTATTCCTATAACTCTTATATTTCCTTTCCTCATGGAGTCAGATAGTTCCCGAAGTCTTTCTTCGTTCTTTTTCCTTCGTACTTCTCTTTCCTTTTCTGTTTTGGTTCTTTTTATTTCTGTGTCTTCAAGATTACTTATTCGTTCTTCCATTTCATCTATTCTGCTTTCATTGCTTTTCCCAGAATTCTTTAGTTCTTCCATTAATTCTTTGATCTCCTGCATTTCTTTTACTTCCCTCTTTAGGGACTCAATTTCTTTCTTCTGACCATTGTTTTCCCTCTCTAGGGACTCAATTGCATTCTTCTGATCGTTGATTATTTTTCCCTTATCATTGTTTTCCTTTATGACTTCTGTCAGTTTTTTAATCACGGCAATTTTAAATTCTCTTTCTGGAAGGCTCAGAAATTCTTCCAAGTTATTGTCTTTGCAATCTGGGGGCTGGCTTTCTTTTTGTGGTGTGCTTTTTCTCTGGAGAGTTGCTAGGTTGCGTGTGGTTCTTCTCCTCCCTACTGTCTGTTTTCTAATTTGCCGTATGCGTTGGGACACTGTGTTGTTGGGACTGGCCGGCATCTTGGGTGGGCTTCTCTGTTCCCCTCTGGTTCTTCCAGGAGTCATCTGTCAGTTTCAAGCAGCCTTTAATGGAGAAAGGTCCCTGTTCTAAAATGCCGATGTGGGGACACACTCCCCTGTGCGCCTGGTCTGCCCCGGCGGTGGGTTCCTGCTCCCCTCTGGGCTTGGACTGCAGGCCAGAGGGGGTCTGGCGTGGGCGAACTTCCCCCGCTCACCTCTGGCTCCTGAGGAAGCCTTCTGCAGGTAGTCTTTACTGAAGAAATGTCCCTGTTCTAAAATGGTGATGTGGGACACACTCCCTGCGCGTCTGGTCTCAGGCACACTCTTCTGCGCGCCTGGTCTGCCCTGGCTGTGGGTGCTCGCTCTCCCTGTGGGCTCAGACTACTTGTTCGGAAGGAGCCAGGTGTGGGCTAACTCCCCAGCTGGCCACTAGCTCCTTCAGTAGCCTGTGCTGGGGTCAAGTCGCTAGGTGGCGCCAGAGATCTCTCCTAGAGCCCTTGGGGAGCTGATTTTCCACCCCGTGGGACAGGGAGCAGAGCGGGGATGGTAGGGTACACCTCAACGGCTTTGGGGTGCTGTGTCTGCCTTGTGCCCCACCGTCGTGGGGAACCCACGCCCCTAATTTCGTGCCCCGGGTCTCAGTTCCAAAGCCCTCAGTTCCAGGACGCGGGCTGTAGCCCAGATCGGTGGCGCGGGAATGGCGCCTTTTGAATCCCGCTCCCCTGCCTGGGCGCCTTGTTCCTGCTCACTCAGGGAGGGCCTCCGCCGTCTCCCCGCAAGCCTAGGTCGCAGGCGCGGGGACCTGGGCAGCTGCGATCCGGTCTGGATCCGCGCCACTTTCCGTGCAGGCTTACCGGGCGGCCGGGGCTGTGTGCTGGGGCTGGTCTCCTCCTGGGCGGGGCTCTCTTTAATGGCGCCTGGAGCTCACCTCCGCGGCGGATCCTGCAGGGTTCGCCTCAGCTCCCGTTCACGGGGTGTGGTGGCTGCAATAGTTCCTTTCCACTCACAGTCCCGCTTGCTGTGTCCGTTTTTCTTGATGGCCGTTTTGGTTTGTTGTTTCCTCCTCTCTGCCGGTTGGAGAGTGCCGACTTTGTGGGCGGGGGAGGGGAGCAGGGTTCTGCGCTTCCCTCCCTTCTCGTCCTCTTTTATGGCAACTTTCTTCTTCGGGCAGTTTGCTGGAGTCGTCTGTTTATCTTCCGTGTCCCAGTTCTCACTGGGACCTGCCGCTTTTCCTCCCTATTCACTTTTTTTAATGGGAGATCTTACTCGCAGCGTCTCCTCGCCGCCATGTTGCTCCGCCCACTCTCCAACAAATAATATTTTTAAAGTTTGTAACAACATTAAAAATTTCTTACCATTTATTCAATTACATGAACAGCAACTTTTATACATTCTGATCAGAAAAAGCACCGAGAAAATGCTGGCAGAAAACTTACCCAATTGGTAAAGGCAGTTTGTCTTTGTGTTGTGAATTCTTGTTTCCTACCTTGCCTTCATTTAAACGTTCTCATCAGCATATGCAATACACATTAGGTGTTTTATTAACATGATAGCAGAATTATTTTTTCTATTCACATTCTCTTAACATCTATGATTTTTGTCTTAGTTTGGACTGTCACAACAACTTATCACAGTCTGCATGTGTCTGACAGTGCACACTTATTTCTCACAGTTCTGGCAGCTGGAAGTCAGTTCTTGATGAAGGCCCTGATCCTGGGGGGGCTGTCTTCTCTCTGTGACCTCAGGTGGTGGGAGGGTTGAGGGAGCTCCCTGGTCTCTTCTTATAAGGGCACGAATCCCATGCACGATGCTCAGCTTTCATGACCTCATAACCTCTCCAAGACCCAGCCCCCAAATACCATCACGTTGGGATCAGGGTTTCAACATATGAATTTGGGGGAGAGCCAGATGTTCAGTTCATTGTTTATTTCTTTTTACTCTCCTCCACAACTTTCTGGAAATCAGCTCAGAGTATGGAATAGCAGGATATTTTGGAGAATCAAAGATTGTCTTCAGGTTTTGCTAATAATTTTTTTGTTTTCTTATCACTTCCATTTATGCCTGAGTTAAGATCATGAAGAAAATTTTATGCTGTTAAAAAAATTTCACAGGGACTATAACCGAGATAAAAATGCATACATTGTACAAAAATGAAAAATGATGTGAAAAATATATAGAATAAAATAAAAAAAAAAACTTCCAGTATATTTTAAGATGAGTGACATTGAGTGTTTTTTGAGCTTTGGAGATTATGAGGAAAAATGTGTTTAATACATACACAATCTTTTAAAGTATCAACAAAACTTTTTTCTTTTCTTTTTAGAATGTATTATTTACTGAGGCACTGTTGGTGTGTAACACCGTATGTGATTGACTTACAGGTTCACACCTCTTCAGATGTATGTTACACACCAACCCCACTACCAGGGCACCCAGAGTCCTCCACCTCCCTGTCACCTACCACCTGGAGCGAGCTCTCTCCAGTCTCTCCTTGTCTTCTGTGCTTGGGGGCCAGTTTCTACTTCTACTCTGGGAATTCCTAAGGTTGTGCACCAACACGTTCCCAAATTCCACACACCTGTGTGGGAGTGGGAAGTCGTCCATAAATAAAATAAAACAGGAAAGGCTTGTGAGGAGTTTCTGGTAAGCCAGCAGGGAGAGACCAAGGGGAGAGATGGATGTGGAGACTGGAAGGCCTGACTGACAGGGACCCCACACCTTGCTGGAAGGGCCCTGGGGCAGAGATGTGTGAGGAAACGGGACCCCCGTTAGCCCCGCAGAGCTTTCCATGGCCTCAGCATGTCACCGATGGAACAGAGACCACACTCCTCAGGACCAGCCAGAGAGAAACAAGGAATGTTGCAAGGCCACATGAGTGGGTTGAATTCCAAGGCTGAGATTGGATGACGTACATCAGTGCAGGCACTCTTGAGGTCGCGCGACACTGAAAATCAGACACAGCACTGCACCCCCAACAGGAGACACCACAGGACGGGCCTTACAATCCCCTCACTGGACACTGAAGGTCACATGACAAATGGAGAAAATCCTTAAGACAAAGGGATAGATAAAACTAAACCAAAAGACACTATATGAATCTGACCTCAGAACTGAGGCTACCTGAAGGGGAGCATGGGGGGTGAGGAATAATGAGGGAGAGGAAGGAGATCCAGTGGCCTGTGATAGAGGATTCTGGAGCATGTGGTGTGATAACATCAATCTGAAGAGGTGTGAATCTGTACCCCTAAATCAGGTACAGTGTTGTAAATCAATGCTACATCAATAACAATGATATAATTTTAAAAACAAATAAAAAAGGAAAAAATCCTACATTTTTGGAGACGGTTTTTTTTCCCATCTTAGGATATGACACAGAAATTAAATAAATTGTTAAAATTTAAAGTTATAATTTTTTACACCCAATCACAAGCTAACATCTTTATCTCTCAGCACAAAGTGGAGACTATTTTTACACATTACATAAAATATATTTTTTAAAACTTAACAAGACAAACATCTCTCTTTCCAGAGACTCAGCACAAAGGTATTTGTAATGGGCAGTAACAGAGGAGGCCAGCTCGTCTGATCTCTGCTGAGCTGGGGACAGTTGTCAGAAGGCTCAGAAATAGAATGAGAGTTGTGGGGGACTGTTTTTTTTTTTTTTTTTAAAGATTTATTTATCTATGCATACAAGAACTGGGGTACAGGCCAGAGGTGCAGGGGGTGAGAGGATCCACTAGGGACAGAGTGGGGAGCAGAACAGGCAGACTGACTGAATTACACTGCTGAGGGGAGCAGCGGGGAGACAGGAGAGGTCTGCTGCGCCCTGTGGGTCAGCTGCCTGGTGGGGGATTAAACTCGTGCTGCAGTGGCTGTGGATAGCTTCACAGTGCTGTGCTTAACCCCTTGCACCACCAGGGAGGTGGGGGACCCTATTCTTTACAGAACTTGAGTAGCTGAACACAGGCTGCTTTCAGAGTGTGTAAGTAATGATAGATTTTACAGAGTCCAGGTTGAGATGAACTAAAGCGGATCACAAGAGCGAAGGTGAATGTCCCTGATCCCATACAGAAAAGATGCTGTTTGCAGGCCCCACACATACTCAATGAGGTGGAATTGTTCTCACCAGAGTGTGTTTCTTCATGCAGGTGGAGCAACATCTTAAGAATAAATACGGGGGGTCTCCCCGGTGGCGCAGCGGTTGAGCACTGGGTTGAAAAGCTGCCCGCGGCCTCTGCGGCGCCGGTTCGATCCCCGGCTGCTCCCCGGCCACCGGAGGAGGGTCCCACATGGCGTGCAGACCCTTCCTGCCGCCTGCTGCTCCCCTCAGCAGTGTACTTCGGTCCTTCTGCCTGCTCTGCTCCCCGCTCTGGCTCTGGTGAATTCTCTCACCCTCCCACGCTTCTGACTGTACCCAGTGCATGTACAAACAAAACAAACAAACAAACAAATAAAAAAAAAAGAAGAAATACGGGCTGGCTTTGCTGAGTGCCTGTCACATGCAGGCTCTGATCCCAAGTTAAAAGTGTATTTCAACCATTGCTCAAGAAGGTTCTCTGAACCAGGTGGACACACCTGTCAGGTGTAGTTACGACAGTGGAGCCCAAACTAAGTAGACCTTGTAAGCATCCTGGTAACAGCATAGTCTGAGATAGAAAATGGTGAATTTTTACTTACTTTGAAGAAAATTGATTTGTTAAACTATTATAAAAATTCTATTGCAGGGCCTCCCTGGTGGTGCAGGCGGTTGAGCGCTGCACTGTGAAGCTGTCTGCAGCCTCTGCAGTGCTGGTTCAATTCCCACCGGCCATGGAGATACCCACATGGCGCAGCAGACCTCCCTGTCTTGCCCGCTGCTGCTCCCCTCAGCAGTGTATTTCGTCAGTCTCCCTGTTCTATTCCCCACTCTGTCTCTGGTGAATCCTCTCACCCTCCCGCACATCTGATCTGTACCCTGGTTCTTGTATAAATAAACAAATCTTAAAAAAAATTCTATTGCAAAGGAGAATTTAGAATCCAAACTATCGGTGGTTTTTGCCATGTTTATAAATATTATTAATGGTAAATTAGGCTCATTCTATGCTTGTTAAAAATAAGAACTTACCACCAATCTAAAAATGTTTTTTGTGGACTCCAGATCTTCAAATACTTAAGTTTGGAATTTTAAAAAATAGTGTTTAAAGGAATATACAGGACCCATGGCATCTGTCTATTATTTAGGACTGCAATCTGTTTGAGTGTTACCTAGTTGCTCTGTTTGGAATATGGACATTGAACATCTTATTAATCTTATTCAGAGAGCAGGATGCAAGAGAACAACTAATCCTAAAATGGAAGCTTTGTACCCCCCGATTTCTCCCATCCTTCATCTAGCAGAATAATCAACAGTTGATTGATAATGCAGTATTATATTAAGCACTCCTACGGTTGCTGTTATTTTTGTTTATCATTAATATCTTTTAAAGCCTTTATTAACTCATGATTACTGAAATGTCAAACCTTTTCATATTCTCTTTCAACCATTTCAAGGGCAGAGCAGTAGCTATATCAATTATCAATCTGTTTCTTATTAACATCGACAGCCATGTGCTTTATGAAAAGCTAAAGACCCATCTACCAGCAGCCATAATTAAGTTTTCCACTGCTGCTTGATAATCATCTTGCTCCAAGATTTGTTTTCTTCACATCTTTTCAAAACTATGGACTGTATCTGTGTAGAAGTTCCAAGTTTCTGAATCCTACAAGTATCAGGTACCAGGAAGATGGCCATAGCAAGAAGCATTTCACTCTCAGATAAGTAAGAATCAGAAGTTTTCAATCTAAATGTCCTTCCAATGGTGGGTAGCAATCCAATGAAAGAGCACTTTTGTAGTAGGTTCTGGCTTTTAGTCACCAACAACTCCTTTTAAAGAAGTAATTAATCTCCTAAGAAAGGAAAAACTCAATAGGGATGCTCTTTGAAAGCATGAATTCTGCAACAGAGGATGCTTTCTATTCAGACTTCCAGAAGCTGAATAAAAGAAGGCCATACAGTGCCACAGATTCTGAAGAATTTCGAAAACCTGGTAGATTCTGCAAAGCTTCCGATGTCTGTCTACAAAGGCTCTTGCTAGCAGTGTGTGTGCAATTGTACAGAGCAGATTGTGTTGACGGAGTTCATGCAGTTGATCCCAAGCTCCTGATGGTGTGTTAACTATCCATTCTGACTCCCTGAATTCCCAAAGGGCACCAAGTAGGCACCCACTTTTTTAGTAGAATTTCTGCTGCAATGTTCACGATTGGACATTTGGGTGCTAACTCCTCAGATCACATAAGTCCCTTTAAGCTTGTTAAGTGTATTTGTTATTCATATATGATTTAGGGGTGCAGGTTCATACCTCTACTAATGTATGTTATCACACCATGCCCACCACCAAGGCACCGGTCATTCTCCATAATCCTTTTGGTTCCCTCGACCTTTTTTTTTTTTTTTTTAAAAAAAGGCAAATTGACAGAAGATGGACTTGTGAATAGCTGGGCACACCTGTACCTGCACCGGCTCACTGTAATGCATAAGGGCGCGTAAAGTGGGGATGATTCCCTTCCCCACATTCTGTACCCAGAAAGTGGGGGCTCCTGTGTCCCCATGTACTGTCCGCCAACTACACCTGCAAAGGTTTCTCCTGGTGAGGGGTGATTATCTGGGTCTATGTTCACTTTTCTCTCCCAGCAGGAACCAGTTAAACACCAAACCCTGGGGGAAAGCTCTGGAATGTTCTTTTCTTTTGCTGCCATTTCTCTGTCTCCTGACAGACCTGCTCCTTGGGTAGCTGCGTTCCTCTGGTGAGGTCCCAGGCAGGATGGGGTGGCTAGATTCTGCCTGGGAGAAAATAAGGAGTATTTATTTATTTACTTATTTTGGTATTATACTTTTTAAAAAATTTTTTTTAATTTTTAATTGTTTTATTTTATTTTATATTTTTACATCATTTTTCATTTTTGCACAATGTATGCATTTTCATTTTGGTTATATTCACCATACAATTCCCACCCCCTTATTTTGACCCTAATCCCACCTCTCTCTGCCCTCCACGCCCCCAGTGTGTCTCTGGTTTATAGTTGCTTGTTGATTTTGATTTTTACTTTATTATAATTAGTCTTTTTCCTGGTCCCTTATTTTGGTTTTCTAAATTCCTGCTGTGAGTGAGACCATCCGGTATTTTTCCTTTTCTTTCTGGTTTATTTCGCTGAGCATGATCCTTTCCAGCTCCATCCATGTTGCTGCAAATTGCATGAGTTTATCTTTTTTGAATGCTGAGTAATATTCCATGGTGTATATGGGCCACATCTTCTTGATCCAGTCATCTATTTTGGGGCATTTGGGTTGTTTCCAAAGCTTAGCTATTGTAAACAGTGCTGCTATAAACATAGGGGTGCAGGTGTTCTTTGGAATTGAGTTTCTGTGTCCTTTGGGTAAATACCTAGGAGTGGAATTGCTGGATCCTATGGAAGCTCTATCTTTAGTAGGTTGAGGAATCTCCACACAGCTCTCCATAGTGGTTGGACCAGTTTGCACTCCCACCAGCAGTGCAGGAGAGTTCCTTTTTCTCCACAACCTCACCAACATTTGTTGTTGCTAGTTTTTTTAATAATTGCTAGTTTTTTTAATCTCACTGGTGTGAGATGGTATCTCATTGTAGTTTTGATTTGCATTTCCCTGATGACAAGTGATGCTGAACATTTTTTCATATGCCTGTTGGCCATTTGCATTTCCTTTTTGGAGAAATTTCTTTTTAGCTCTTCTGCCCATTTTTTGACTGGATTATTTACTTTGTTTTTTTGGACACACATTCAAATGTATTCTCTATTCTGTCCCTTCCAGTGGAGAGGTAGGCATTTTCTGGCCCCTGGGGCATCCGTGTGCATTTTAGATTTTGTGTCACACTCCTCGGGTGAGTGGTTCTCTGGCCCTCGGGCATGCGGCTCTGAGTGGATAGACGGAGCGACTTTCTCCCCGAGATGGAAACTAGTCCCTGCGTTGCTGGGGATGCACATACATGCCAGAACTTTTTCTTTTTCTTTTTCTTTTTTTTTTGGTTTTATAGGTTTATTTTCAAAGGGAAAAAATACTTAGACAATTTAAATACCAGTCAAAACAGAATTACTCTGTCAAAGTCAGTGATGATGCCAGATGTGTTCTCACTTGCAGACACTTGCCAGCATCTTCTGAATCGTCTCTCAGTGGAGAAAGGGGCCTGCTATCTTATTCATATGCATCCTTTTTGTCTACACTGTCATCTACGATTTCTTGTGGACACATTAACTTTTCTGCATCTATATCAGGAATTTCAAACACAAATTCATCCTTTTATTCTTATGCTCGATGGCATGTTTACGTCGAATTTTTTTTAATAAATTTTATTTTTATATTCCCCATATAATTGCACCCCCCTTATTTTGACCCCAATCCCTCCTTTCCCCACCCCCCACCCCCCATCGAGTGTCTCTAGTTCATAGTTTTTTGTTGATTTTGATTTTCACTTTCTTATAGTTATTCATTTTCCTGGTCCCTTATTTAAGTTTTCTAGATTCCTGCTATGAGTGAGACCATCCATATTTTTCCTTTTCTTTCTGGCTTATTTCGCTGAGCATGATCCCTTCCAGCGCCATCCATGTTGCTGCAAATTGCATGTGTTTATCTTTTTTGAATGCTGAGTAATATTCCATGGTGTATATGCACCACATCTTCTTGATCCAGTCATCTATTTTTGGGCATTTGGGCTGTTTCCAAAGCTTAGCTATTGCAAACAGTGCTGCTATAAACATAGGGGTGCAGGTGCTCTTTGGAATTGATGTTTCTGTGTCCTTTGGGTAAATACCTAGGAGTGGAATTGCTGGATCCTATGGAAGCTCTATGTTTAGTAGGTCCAGAAATCTCCACACAGCTCTCCATAGTGGTTGAACCAGTTTACATCGAATTTTAACTTTGTCAAACAACCACCTTTAGGGATTGATGTCACTGATTGCTAAGAGATTGGCATATGACGACGGCCTTATATATAGTTCTTGGTTATTATTATTTTGAAGTTTATTTTCTGGCTGTGGATACTCGCAGAGAGTCTTTCTCACCCACCCCACCCCCCGGCCCATTCCTTATTGCCCAGTCCCAGTGACGGGGACGCAGGGTGAAGGGGACAGGGCTGGCCACTCTGCCAGGACCTTGCCGGGACTTTGGGCAGGATTCACTGCTCATGCCCAGTTCCGCCTCTTGCAGCAGGTTTTGCCAGCTTGTCTTTATCTTCAGGGCCTCGCAGTGATGCCCGTGGCTGGATGGGCAGAGCTGCCTGACATTGGGTTGCGCTGGCAAGGCCAACTCTCATAGTGAGCTGTGGCCTTTGATATAGCCTTTTGTAATCCAAGGATGATGCTTTGATTTGCTGTTTTTCTCCTTTTATCTCTCTGTATGTGTTGGACCACCCCAATGTTCTGACAGGGGAGTGATGATTTCTGTGTTATGAATGAGCTAATTTGTCAATCGATTTGGGTGTTTGCATAAGATAAAAGTGATTTTTGTGGTGTTTCTTAGCAACACATGAGCATCATCGCTCAGAGAGCACAAGGGTATTGTTAAGGGGTCTGAGCATGAAATCTTGGCAGATGGGCATTCGAAGTTTCGAAGAATTATCGCCTGAGGGATGAGAGGGCTGACAGAAGTGCTGAATGGAAAAGGGGCATTAACATGTAATCAGAAAAATCCAGAAAGTGAAAAAGTGTTCATGCATGCAATTAAATCATGTTTTGACTATGTCCACCTAGCTGTCTGTTTTGCCTTTCTCCTTCACAGCTGAGCTTAGTGAAGCTTCAGGGAGGATCCTGAAGTTCTGGACTTTCTGAGTGGAATTGTCTCTTCCTCATTCGCTCTGGTAGGTGTTGTATCTCACGCAATCTTTTTCTCAGTTACAAGAGCCACTGTCTATTAGGATCTGCTATGTTCTAAGATCTTCTAAATAATTTCGTCTTCATCAGAGTGCTGTAAGGTAGATTTTATTATCAACGTTGTTACTGAGGAAGAAATTGAAATCCAGAGACGTTAAGAGACCACAAGACAGAAGTGGGACTTGCCACTCAGAAGATGTATAGGAAAGCCCCGTCTAGTGGACAACCATCACCCACCCTCTGTGGCTGTCCATGTGGAGAAACAAAAGCTCTTGTGAGTGTCCAAGAAGATTGGTGTCTGAATCTGGTGTATTTTTGAATCAGTGTCTCAGCAGACACTGTGCTGAGAGATGATATGCCCTAAATGTTGTCTAGCAGAAGGGATTTGATTTTCTTTTTTGCTTGGTTCATATGCTTTAAGTTATACACAGTGACACCCAAAATATTTATTACACAACATAATGGAGAATACCATGCTGTCATATTTTAGTACAGGCGCCTGAGGCAGTGGAAGTCGGGTCTGGTGAACATTGTATTAAAAAATCTGAGCTGTCAAAGCAAATTCTTGAAAATACTGGCACATTTTACTATTCATGATATGGAGAAAGATCAGACAGTATCTGTTGTCAACATCATCACATTTGTTTCTGAGAGGGAATTCTGCAGACATAATTGCTTGCATGGGTTGAAGAAACTATATTTTCCCTTTGAGGTAATTTTGCTTTTTCTTGCCATCTCGTCATTTTCTGTGTTGTCTTCAGTAGGCCCACCTTGGAGCTTTGCATAGAATGATGTTTCCTACTATGGACTCAAGTAACAGGTTGAACCCGTGTTCACACCAGTGGATCGGAGATGTGGTTGGAATGAATCTGCAGAGGGAAGTCAGGCCAGGATGACTGGCACAAATAAACCTGGCAGTTAGGCCCTTGTTATATTTTGTTTTACTAATAATGGATGAATTCTTTCATCACAGTGCTCAGTTCTGGAAGCATTAGTTCTTGTTGACGTAGGCTGTTATCATGCAAGACTAGAGAGGTACCTAAGCCTAGTGGAAAGAAAGGATGTAAGATCTGGAGTCCTGAGATGTCACTTCCTCATATCACTTTCTAGGACCCAGCACAGACTGGCAGATGAGATGCTCAAAAATATATATATATTTTTAAATTTCTTTTTTTTTAAAGATTCATTCATTCATTCATTCATTCATTCATTCATTCATTCATTTATACAAGCACTGGGTATAGTCAGAAGCGCGGGAGGGTGAGAGAATTCACCAGAGCCAGAGTGGGGAGCAGAACAGGCAGAAGGACCGAAGTACACTGCTGAGGGGAGCAGCAGGCGCGGCAGGAGAGGTCTGCTGTGCCATGTGGGACCCTCGCTAGCGGCCGGGGATCGAGCCGGCGCTGCAGAGGCTGCGGGCAGCTTCGCAGCCCAGCGCTCAACCCCTGCACCACCAGGGAGGTCCCCTCAAAAATATTTTGAAAAATGAATATAATATTCCTGTGCTCTGAATACATGCAGAAGTCCAAGCCTGGGCCAAGGGTTTTGAAATTTAATTGTGTTTAAAATATACACATCTTTTAGCCAAAGTTTCTTTCGTGTGGTGCTACTGAAAATGTGTACCTGGCCTTATAAACTAATTCCTAAAGTTAAAGGATTTATTAAGCATAGTGCATGGACCAGACCCTCACACCTCCTCCAAGGCCTGGCAAGTATAGATAGTGATATTCTTTCTCTGCTGTCAAGGAAGTGGAGACCCAGAAGTGTTATATTACTGACCTAAGACCTCAGGCTGGCAAGGATTCACCCTGGGTCTCTGACAACAAATCTGTTGCCTTCACTGTTACATTCTCCTGTATATAAACCTCATTCTCATGCTCCTGGCCATCTTCTCCATGAGTGGGAAGACTGAAGCAGAGTTTTGGCAGTAAAACAGTTCTTTCAGGGAATGCATTTAAAAATAATGCATTACACCTTTGCTTATTTATTTTATAAATCTGATTTTGTATGTTAATATAAAAGAGCATATTTATAGCAATATTGCTATTATTTTAAAAAATATTGTTTTTCACAACAAAGCAAATACAGACAATTATAAACCAGAGACATCCTGCAGGGCAGGAGGAGGGAGAGGGACCAGAGGGAGGGAGGGAGGCGCACAGGGGACTGAGGTGATGGTGCACAGGTGCTTTGGGGAAGGAAATTCTATGGGGACTCAATCTGAGGGGGTTGGGGGGAAGCAAATATTGTCTAAAAAAATGTAAACAAATGATAAATGTTAAAATAAAAAATGCAAAAAAATTGTTTTTTATATATAACATATATAAAATACTTTTGAAATATGCTTGGTCCTTTACACGTACTATTTTATTTAATTCTTATAAGGACATATAGAAGCACTGCAGTATCCTTATTTACAGATGGGGACAATGAAGTACAATGAAGTTAAATTATTTAGCCAACTCTGTACAGCTGAGAAATTGGAACACTGGATATGATTTTCCACCATAACATACTTTCTTTTTGATTTTTAGAAAAACTAAAGTATCATTTTTGAAAAAAAAAATCAGTGATACAGCAAATTAGTGCAAATATTTGTGTTTGGACTAAGAATATCAAATTGGGTTAATTGTCACTCTGTAAAGGGAGTTTGGTAGAGTAGAGCTGATATTTTTATAGTTAGATACAAATCACTTGTGTAAATATTGCCTAGAACAACATGCAGTGAGGACCCCTTTTTGTTTTAACCTTCAAATTTTCTCAAATCTGCCTATTGGTTTCTAGACGAGTTATATCCTAGACCAAGAATTTCTCAAATAATATAATCATTTCCTGACTAAAATTCAAGTCACACAATCACCAAGTTTTGTGTTCATATTAAGAGAAAAGATCATATTGTATTAAATTGTCTTTTTTTCTGTAAGTGAAACTCTCAAATGATCTTAAATTTTTCAATGAAAAACATTTAATTTGACTAAAATTTTATAATCTTTTAGGAAGATATCATCAATCATTTTTCAGGGGAACACCTGTGACATCATTGTGGCTTTTTGCTGAAAGTTAAGGAAAAACATTTCTACTGAAATGTTTCATTTCTAAAATTCTTTCTTTTTAATATTTTATTTTATGTATTTTGTACATCATTTTTCATTTTTGCACAATGTGTGCTTTTTCATCTTGGTTATAGTCCCCATACAATTCCCACCCCCCTTATTTTGGCCGTAATCCCTCCCACTCTAACCACCCCCCACCCTAGTGTGTCTCTGGTTTATAGTTGCTTGTTGATTTTGATTTTTACGTTATTATAATTAGTCTTTTCCCTTGTCCCTTGTTTAGGTTTTCTAAATTCCTGCTATGGGTGAGACCATCTGGTATTTTTCTTTTTCTTTCTGGCTTATTTCACTGAGCATGATCCCTTCCAGCTCCATCCATGTAGCTGCAAATGGCATGAGTTTATCTTACTTCTTTCACCCAACTCTTTACAACGAGACTTGAGAGGTAGATGACTAAAATCAATAATTTGTTTTCTTCTGTCCATCATGGTATTGCTTGGAGGTTTACTTGACACAAGGAATTAAAATTGTCATCATCTGGCTCTACTGTGCAATGGACATTGGGCTTCTAAAATTGTTATTATCCTTCAAGCACATACCAGGCGCCCAGGTGACTTACCTGCCTGATGTGCTTAGTGATGTGGAATAAGAAAGTTGGTATATTAGCTATGGTGCCCAATCATAGGGCAAACAGACTGGTCCCCACTGGAGATGTCTTACAAACCCACACACCAAAGACTCTCCCTCCTTGTCCTGGGCCTCCTCTAGTCCTTTGTGGCCACATTGATGGGGTTAGGGCCATGTGTCCATTTGGAGATGGCACAACTTAACCGCTGCCCTGGAGTCACTGATGTGTATGCACAGCTATTTCTCTCTGATTGATGGTCAAAATGAGAGCCGGCTGCCCTGGTGTTCCCACAGGCAAAATGGCACCGTCCATCCGGGTCTCACCCACCGTGGCCCCTCACTCCCTAACTGTCACTAGTGAGTATCCTAATGTGGGTTTCTGGGCATTTAAGTCAGATCCAGGGTGCCCAAGGAACTGACTTGGGAGTCAATTTAAAATCCTTTCTGAAGAAATGTAGCCGAGGCTCCCTGGTCTCTGGTCTCAGCTTCCTCTTCCGCTGTCACACGATTGAAGTGGTGCAGTCCATCAAAGGACTCATGTTTTCGGGGCCCCAATTCTCAGGACAATCCACAGGGATGCCTTGAGGTGCTCATGTCACCAGGAAGTGCTCAGGGAGTGATGGGGTGTGCCAGCTAGGAGCACTGGGTGCGGGTCCGAGGGCTGCTTAGGTTGAATCTCCTAGACTTCCTTCACATTTCCGGAGGGAGGGTGGCTCCCAGCCTGCCTGCCTCAGAGGGCTGCTGCCGGGGTCAGTTGGATAGGCGTCCAGCGGGTCCTAGAATAACATGGGTTTGAACTTCGGGAGTCCACTTACACACAGATCTTTTTTCAGTAGAGTTGTCCCTCTATTTCCACAAGTTTCTCGTTCCTGGATTGATCCAAGGATTCTTGAGGTGAATTCCATGTTCCTCAACCCTGACCATGAGTAATGCTTACTGATGGAGCTAGCCAGGCACTTCCTGAGTCTCTGAGTCTATCCAAGCCCCAGATCGGGGCGATGCCAGGAGAGGAGCATCAGCTGCAGCTGGTCAGAAATGCAAATTTCCAGGCCCTGCTCAGAGCAGTAATGAGAAACACAGAGGGTTGGGCCCAGCTGTTTCGTTAACAAAATCCAGGTGTTCCAAGTGCTTGTTCAGGTTTGCAGTTTGTGACTCCAGATGAGAGAGGTGGTTAATCTTAGGAAGAGCAGGTGAGATAAACCTGGGTTTAAATACCTGGCTCTACCCCTGAGCGGGTACGTATCTTTGAGCATATTATTAGTGCACATGAAATCTTATTAACCATTTCCAGACTCAGTTTCCAGACTCAAGTTTTCCTCAAAGGACTGTCCCAAAGACAATGAGGTCATGTGTATGAAAGCACCTAGTACAAAGTTTTACACACACGCAGAAGGCTAAATGTTAAGCTTGACCTTTATTTTGTTGGGCTTGAGAGGTGTTTCTATTTGGAGAATGTGTTTTCCTATAAAAACAGCTTTAGTGCTGAGAACCCAATGTAGCTGAATGCCAGCATTAACATTATCCTTTAGGTATGTTATGGGTTAAAAACAAGTCTAACAGGCTTTTGTGTGCTGACCTAGGAACTTAATTAGCCATTTATTTCTTCATTTAGTCATGCCTTTAAAAAGCATGGTACAGCTTCCCTATGGGGAAATATATCCCAAGTTACAAAAATGTAATTTACACACGGCTTTTGGGACATGCTCTGTTCATTAGATGTTTCTAGGCACATTATTATACCTTTAATGTAATCCAGTAGTCAAACTCAAGGAGCCAGGGATTTATTTGGAAGGTCCGTACAGTGAGTGCTTTTCCTCAAATACCAACAACAGGCTCTGCAATCAAGTAAAGGGAAGGGAAGCACAGTTGTGGCTCGTTTTTGGTGCTGACGACAGAAGTCAGACATTAAGGCGGAGCCGGGCTGACTGAGGCACATGGGTAATGGACGCTCCTGGTCTGGGCACCTGTTGGCTGTGACGTCACCTTTTGTCCGCAGGGTGAGTCCTTCCTGCTGCGGTACTTACTGTGTGTAGGGGCAGGAAGGCCCAGAGCAGGATCTCTGTGATCCTGTGCACACAGATAAAGGGGAGTCCTGCAGCCCTCGGTGGCCTCTCCAGGGTTTTATTGTGCTTTTACATGTAGCGCGGCAACCAGGTAAACGGCAGGCAGGGGTGCCAGGGGGCCAGGAGGCCAGGAGGCTGCCAGGCCTCTCAGCCCTCGGCGAATCTTAGCTTTCTGGGCTCTCTGGATTTCTCTCGTGGTCTCTGCTCGTTTCTTGCACCACTGCTACTCTTGTTGTCTTCTGGCGGTTCTGTTCTCCGTGACGCCGCCCTTATAAGCACAGTCTTGGCCCAGGTGTGCCCACCTACGTATGCCCATACCCCACTCCAGGTGGCCGCCATCAGGCATGCATTAGGACCGCAGGAATCCATCATCAACCCTAAAGGCGGGAGGGCAGAAAAGCCTGATAATCACTTACCCTACACTGTGTCATATCAGACTGTGGCGCCGATGTCATCGTTCAAGGGTACGAACTCCTGGTCCTTGAATGGACCCCTCAGGGTTTCTGCCCAACAGGAAAGGCACAGATGGTGCTATTTTTGCCTTTGTTAAGTCTTGACCAGCTTTCTCCTTCTTAACACTGGTCCATGGGAATTTAAGGGGATATGTCTCAAGGTGACTGCTAATTTACTTGACGTGGTGGGGATGGTGGGCAGTGGTGCCTGGGGGCAGGATATTTGGGTTGTAACCTTAACCTTGCTCGTTGCATGTTATTTATAACAATTCATGCCACCTTTCTGAGCCTGTTCTGCACTTCTGAAAAAGGGGAATAACAACATCCAGCCCTCCCCAACTTGATGCACAGGGCCATTGTTATCAGGAGCAAATGAGGTGTTGTACAGGAACATCTTAGCCGTGTCTGTGAGGGCCAGAAAAGTACCAAGAAAGTCAGCAGGTGGACTTTTTTTTTTTTTTTTTAACTATAAGAGGACTTCTTCCTGGCAAAAGGCACAGGAAGCACGTGCAGATGGAATGGACTCGAGTAATGGGAGAGATTTTTCCAGACATTATTGAACCTGGGAGTTCTCTTTTCCTGCTTACCCCAAGGACTCTCTGTCTCTCCCACTCCAGCTGGAGGTGTTCGTATATGTTTCTCTCAGGTGTTTGTAGCAGTGGCTCTACAGAGGGATTTGCAGAACAACTTAATTGAAATATGCATGTCAATCATGTCACAGCAGTCAGTGGGAAAAAATTAAAAGCAATCAAATGCAGTAGAAGAATCTGAACTTGAAAAACTGTCTACAGCAAAGCCATGTTATCCTGTTGATGTTGCTTTTTACCCTCTCTGGCAGAGACCTGGAGACTTAGATTCTGATGGGACAGAACTGAAGGCTTCTGGGTGGAATATTTCAGATGTGGGCATGCTAACATGTCAACATGATACCAAAGGCAGATGAAGTCACCATGTGCACACTTTTTTAAAAAAAAAGATTTATCTATCTATGCATACAAGAGCTGGGGCACAGGCCAGAGATGCAGGGGGTAAGAGGATTCACCAGAGACAGAGTGGGGAGCAGAACAAGCAGACTGACCAAAACACACCGCTGAGGGGAGTAGCAGGCGAGGCAGGAGAGGTCTGCTGCGCCATGTGGGTAACTCCCTGGCTGGCCGAGGATTGAACTCGTGCTGCAGAGGCTGCGGACTACCCCACAGTGTGGCGCTCAACCCCCTGCACCACCAGGGAGGCCCACCATGTGCACACTTAATTCAGAATGAAGGGGCCCTTTGCCTGGTACCTCCAGATGGGTCCCAGAGTACTCACACCTCTGGGCAAGAAGTGGGAGCCTCTTTGAGAAACTGACCAATCTAAGAGGAAAGACCAGCATCTGCTGGTGTGAGGGTTTTATCCCCGAAGTGCTCACTTATACAACCTTACAGTGAAGTTCAAATACAACAAACTCATCACATGCTTAGAGTTACCAACCAGCTTTTCTTAGCTACTAGTTACTCTGAGGAAGTAGCTAAGTATGAGACATCTGAGAAGGTCTCTATTGTGATTGGTTGAAATGAAAAAAACAGACAAACAACAGCTCCTTAGAGAATTCAGAGGCAATGCAGGGAGGGGGATGTAGTAAAAAGTCTTTTAAAATACTTAGACAGAAAGCAGAGGACACGGCACTCGGGAAAAAGGAACAGAAGACTATAAAAAAGAAGCAGCACATCGGGGACAAAAACAATCCTTCTGAAAATAAAATTTCAGTAGAAGAAAAGGCAATTGCTCAGAAAATAGACTAAAAAATATATAAATGGAAGCTAGAATAAAAATATAGGAAAATTACAGAATCAGTTCAGGAGATCCAATATCTGGATAAAAATAGACTTACAACAAGGCACACATTGTGAAATTTCAGAACATTGGCAACAAACAGACATGTCTATAAACTTCCAAAGAGGAAAAAAGGATAAATAAGAATCAGACTCAAAATGACTTTTCAATAGCGGCACCGAAAACAAGAAGAAGAAAGCAAGATGAGCTGTGCCTTCGGACTTCTGAAAAAAGTTACTGCCATTATCGCATCCTAGCCAGACTATCGCTTATATTTGTAGGTTGAAAAACTGCGTTTCCAGGCAGGCGAGGTCTGAATGCTTTATGCGGCCTTTCTCAAGAAGCTCACCCAGGCAGGAGAGAACAAACCAAGAAAGATACAAGACATGGGAACTGGAGGGTCCAGCTGGAAATTTCCAAAAGGGGTGCCCTGGAGGATGGGGGAATGTCAGCATGAGGCCTTGCTCCCAGTGGGTTCAGATCAGATGGGTGGGCTGGAGACAGGCTTCCTGCTGCATCAGCGAGACCCCCTACCATTTACTGTCTTTCCACTTGAGAACCGCTTGAATGTCCTCTTGTCTTTTTAAAGTGACTTGCCTTGACCATGTGCTGATGAAAGGCCCACAGGCTCTGCTGGTAGATCTATGAAGGACATTTATTCCCCACATATTTATTCTTCCTCCTTCTAAACCCATGAGGGTTTAGAACATACTCAATGGTCTGTTTACAATAGAATATGTGCCTGCACTGTGCCTGGCTGCCTGGCGCCCCAGGCATGGTGCTCTCCCCCCAACTCCCCCCCCCCCATGTTCCCGAGGACTTCCTGACAACACCTGACCCTCCCACATTCCCTAGAAGGTTCTTGTAAGCACAGGGAAGGTGTGGGCCAGACTGTGACCTGTAGCTCGGCTTTCTTTGGTAGCCTGGTTCTTCCGAGGCTAGGATTTTACTTACTACTGAGTTTTGCAAAATGAAATCATGTATTGTTCAGGGATACAGGTGTTTGTGCTACAATTGTATATGTCTAAATGCAAAAGGATGTGTTATATGAAGGTGAGAAGGGTGACTTGGTCCTGGGGGTGGGGCACATCGTGAACTTGAGAATAGCTCATCCTGTACTTCCTAACTGAGGTGGTGGGTGTATTGTTGCTTAATTATTATTTAAAAAATGTAAATGCACCCATGCATTTTACACTCTTATCTATGTCTTTGGTATATACTGTCATAAAATTTTGAATTAAAAGTGGACTTAAAGTGCAGTGATGGGGACTTCCTGGAGTGGGTGCTTGAGTTTGTTGGAGCTTCCAATATGGAAGCTCTATGGCAGAACTATTGTTTTTTTTCTTTATTTTATTTTATTTTATTTTTATTTTTATATTCCCCATACAATTGCAACCCCAATTTTGACCCCAATCCCCCCCACCCCCAAAGAGCGTCTCTGGTTCATAGTTGTTTGTTGATTTTGAGTTTTTTCTTTCTTATAATTATTCTTTTTCATGGTCCATATTTAGGTTTTCTAGATTCCTGCTATGAGTGAGACCATCTGGTATTTTTCTTTTTCTTTCTGGCTTATTTCGCTGAGCATGATCCCTTCCAGCTCCATCCATGTTGCTGCAAATGGCATGAGTTTATCTTTTTTGATTGCTGAGTAATATTCCATGGTGTATATGGACCACATCTTCTTGATCCAGTCATCTATTTTTGGGCATTTGGGTTGTTTCCAAAGCTTAGCTATTGTAAACAGTGCTGCTATAAACATAGGGATCTAGGTGCCCTTTGGAATGAATGTTTCTGTGTCCTTTGGGTAAATACCTAGGAGTGGAACTGCTGGATCATATGGAAGCTCTATCTTTAGTAGGTTGAGGAATCTCCACGCAGCTCTCCATAGTGGTTGGACCAGTTTGCACTCCCACCAGCAGTTCAGGAGAGTTCCTTTCTCTCCACATCCTCGTATGGCAGAAGTATTTTGACTTGGGACAGAGAGGTGGAAAACTCCCAACTGCTTAGGCATTCAGTGCTCGTAGGGAGCTTTCTTCCTGACTTGCAGGGGCCTGTTCTTCAGGGATTGAGTCACAGAGAACATCAAGAAAGATAGAGTCACTTCTTTACCAATGCCTGAGCTGTTCTATGCTCTTTAACTCAGATATTACTGGGGGGCAGGGGACGAAGCCCCTAATTATAGTCAGCTACTGATTCATAACTGTACTTTGCTGATGGGTTATGTCCTTTAAGAAGAACATGTGTGGTATTTTTGCCTGGTGGGTGTGTGTATGTGTGTATGTTGGGGCGGGCGTTTGTTTATTATTTCTCTAGACCTTTATATGACCTTCAGCCCCGGGGGTGGGCCTTCCTGGGTGCTATTTATGTCAGCTTCAACCGGTGCGGGGTCCTGGCGCGCTTAGCAGACACTCCCAGGATATGGGTGCGGCTTTGCAATGCGGTTGTCATGGGCGTCTCTTCGCACCCATGTGGTGCAAACTGTGGTCAGTGGGAACTGAACAGGACCTGGGAGCTGACCTGTTCCCATGTCGAGTCAGTCCCCTCTAGTGGGGGCGGGCACCCACTTCACAGACGTAACACTGGGAGACTTTAAGGCCCACTAACCGCCTGACGTAGGGAAAATACAGGTTCCTCTGGGCCCAAGCTCCCCGCACATCATTGCCTCTGTTTCCATCTGCTTTCTTCTGTCCTGGCTTCTTTTTCAGGCAGGCTGTCCCCAGCATGGTGGCCTGGAGCAGCTACAGCTGGTATATCACCTGCTTAACGAGTACAGTATCAAAACAGCTCCTCAATAATTCCAGCAAAAATCTGGGGTTCTCATTGGCCAGACCAGTGACCATCCCTGAAGCAACCCCATGGACCAGAGTGATGGGGTGGTCCTGCCATAGCTCACTATGCCCACCAGGCCTGGGGAAGGGCCTCGACCCCCACTTGCTGTGGGCTAAGAGAAGAAAGGAGCTTTACAGCACTTATTCATGCACAAAAATCATCCTGGTGTAGATTCTGAACAATTAAAATCCATTTGAAATGGTACATTTTAGATCGGATACATGAGCTACCGCTGTTAGCTGACCTAACCGTAGTTTAAACAGACTTAAGAAAGTTAGAGGTTTCCAATTCTGATGAGTAAAGAAGGTCACTTTGAATAAAGCAGTTGGCAATAGCCTCTGTGTCTTTCTCTTGAATGGAAAAAAACTGCACAGACGCCTGCTGCAGTGACGGACCTCAGCGCCTAGCTCAGCCTGATGTGGGGCCTTCCGTTCAGTTCAGTTTAATGAATCAGCTCATGGTTTGGCTGTAGTTCAGAGGCCTGTAGGTTTAGCCTCCTGACTGAAGGGCATTCTAACACAGTACCTGGAAAAAACATGTGCTTTTACATCTGCCAAGTTCGTTCCAAGGTTTCTCCTTTATTAACAGAGACTGGCATTTCTGACTTCATCTCCAGTCTCCACAGGAGCTTGTGTGATTCTCTCCCATTGCAAGTGAGTAAGACATACTTTGGAGACGATGGCTTGGTTTCAGACCCCTTGCTAGCTGTGACTCTGTCAGAGCTCGTCCCTCAGTCTCTCTGCTTTCATTCCCTCATTAGTGAAAACCTCCTGGGTAGGGTTGACTCCCCAAACTTCTGAGGACAGTGCCTGGCACCTAGCAAGTCCCTCCTTAGTATTTGCTGCCATCATCATTATTTCACAAGCTCTCCAAGCACATAACCATGGGCCTGTTTTACTTCTGGTGGAGCTGGAAGCTTGGAGGGCAGAGGGCAGATGCCTGAAGCTAAGCAGCCTATTAAAAGTAGAATAGAAATAGACAAGAGGAAACGCAAGCGCTTTTCTCTTTAGATAGCTATCAAACCACGCTCTGCGGCGGCCGACGATGGGCTTGGGTATGGCTGGAGATCAAAGGCCCTCTTATGTGCGGTGACATTTCTGAGCCCAGGCCTGAGTTATAAAACTCTTGAATGGAAGGTTTTGGCACTGGGAATAGCTTGGGATAGAAAGGCAGGGTTTTTATAGAGGCGATTCAGGGAACAGCTTATGCTGGTGGAGAATTCAGACTGTTATGACTCACTTGTCTCTTTATTGCTTTGGACCAAGAACGGTTGTTTCCTTTTAAGTCCCTCTGTCAAAGCTGAGCTGCAGCCCAGGGCCCAGATATAACTCTCTCAGGAAGACGGCGTGACTTCAGTCATTGTGGATGGGATGCCCCTTTGTTCACTCTGGGTCAAGCGCAGCGGACAAGCCGAATAAGGACTTGATTTTTACCAGGGGATAGAATTTCTCCTTGAAACTGGCAGCATCCTTAATGCGCTTGTAGCTTCAGATAAGCTTTCCTTTTGTTTCTCTGCCACTTTCATCTTCTGAGAGCCCGGGCTAACTTGGATGGTGGCAGGCAGAGGACAGTGGAAGTAGAACTCTGGGAAGTGGAAGTTAGAAGTGTCTTCGGGGAGCAGAAGGGCCCATGTGGAGTCCAGTTTGCTGTTTGCTGTTGGTCCCGCCAGGCCCTCTGGGAAATGAGTGAGGATGGTTTTCGGACTGATGCGAAGACTGTGTGGGCAGAGATCTGAGACAGTGGCCCATGTTCCCACCTCCGGCCTCACTCCTGTCTGTGGTCTCCGCCTCTTGTGTTGGGCTGGACCTGGTGACCAGCTTCTCATGAATAGAGTATGAAAAAAGTCATGGGAGGTCACCTTTCTGGTTAGGTTACAAAAGACTGTGATTTCTACCTTGCCAGCATTCTCTCTGCTGCCACTTGCTCGTTCTGTTTGGCTTGCTCCTGCCTGTTTGGCTTCATTGGGTTGATGAGGCCAGATGCCTTGGTGGAGAGGTCCCCTGAGGGAAGACACCTCCGGTCAGTAGCCTGCGTAGACCAGAGACCCTCAGCCCCCCACCCGTGAGGAACTGGATCCTGCCACATACCAGTGGGAGGCTGGGGGGTTTGGAAGCACATCCTGCCCCAGCTGAACCATGTGCTGACCACAGCCTTGGTGGTCACCTTCCAGAACCCCCTAAACTGTGATATAATTATGTGCTCTTTTCACCTGCTAAGTTTTGGGGTAATTTTAAAGGTAGCAATACCCCAGGTCCATCCAGTTTCCTGTCTTGAGCACAGAGGAAAACAAAAGTCAGCCCCAAACTCTGGGCCTTTGGGAGCTAACTGTGAAGTGGCAGGTTGTCCTAACTCCGTGGAGACAGGGCTTCCTGACCTCTGAGGACACAGGTTAGCACTAGTTAGGTTCTCTACACAGCACCTGGGGTTATGCCACCCTGCAGCTATGCCCCTGCCTTGCTCTTTAATTTTTTTTCAAAAACCAAACAACTCTGAAACAATCATGATAAAAATCAGTGCGTTTCATCTGGGTTGTGGGTGTTGTGCTCATTTCTAGGCTTCTCTTTAAATATTTAAGCTATTTTATAATTTTAAAAAATTAAATACAAAGTCTCTGTGTTTTATATTTAATTGTATATTTCTAAGGACGCAGAGAGGATCCAGCTCTGGTCTCATGGCTGCTGCTTTAGGTGAGGCTGTGGCTCGTTGCTTCCTGCTCTGCTGGATTGGTGCGAGTGCTGTGGCCGCTCTGGAGCTCCCTGCCTCTGGCTTTCAGGTTCAGCCAGTGGGGGCCTCTGGGGGTGAGATTGGAAGCAGGGAGTAAAACAGGTTTGGGTATTTCTGCTCTGCTGCCTTCCTCCTTTGGCACCATGTGGCTGCAGTTGCAGCCCTCCTGAGGTCCACCCTGCTAGCCAGCCCCTCCCCACCACTTTCAGTCTCTGGACGCCTTCCTGTGCCTTGTTCTCCTCACCACGCTGGAAACTGTGAGTTGTCCCTCCAGGAAGTCTTTGCATTTTAACTACCAGGGATGACATAAGGCATTGCTGTGAAGAGTAAAAAAAATAATAATTTTAAAAGTATAGAACTTTGTTGGGAATGAAAGGCTATTTCTGCCGAAAGCTTTTGCTGCATTAAAAATTATCCCAAAATTTAGCAGTTGAAACAGTACACAATTATCTCTCAGAAGGAAGGTGACCATCAGGGCTGCACTGAGTGCAGGGGCAAGATGTGACCCCCGACTTAGGTGGCCTTCTCCGTGTCTGCAGTCTGTGTACACCAAGGCAACTTGTCTTGAGCATGCATGGTTGACACCATCTTGATGAGAAGGGGTTGTTATGTCTCTTTGTACAAGAAGATCTACTCTCCTGAGACCTCATGCCCCAAGGATCTTTTGATGGCTTGAATAGCATTGGCAGGGTGCACAGTCAGTCCATAGCCCTCTAGGTTCTTTCGGGATGGCAAATAATCAAACAGGCATCAGAGAGAGAAAAGAAAAAAACAAAAAGAAATTTTAATAATGACTCGTACACCACCTGTATACATGGGAGAGGCCCAGCAGGACGGAGTAACCCCTCCACCTGTCTTCAGACACCATCTTAAATAACTAAGCTAAGATGGGTCGGGGGTGGGTTGGTGGTAGAGAAAGGGAAATCAGTTAGGGAGGTTACCGGGCAAGGCACGGAAGACAAAGGTGTGCAGATTGAGTTCTGCCTTCTCCTCTGATAGATACCAGGTGGTTAGGTCTCCAGTACAGGCCCATGAAGGAGTTTATCTTTCCTAAAGCAAGTGCCACCCAAATTTCAGAGCCCCTCCCATTAAATCAGCCTTCTGGCTAAAGGAGTATATGGCAGACTTTTGCTCCCTTACAGTGTCAGTTGTGCTTTTGTTTGTTCACCTAATCAGTTCACTTTGATTGTGTGTTGCTCTGTACCAAGAACTGTGCAAAGAAATGGGGCTACTTGGTTGAACAAAAGGAAGTTCTCAAGGGGCTCACAGAAGACAGGAAGATCTGCCAACCCTATGCGAAACATGGCAAAGCTACAACGATGGAAGTAGAGGGTTCGATGGGGTGACCAAGAGTGTTATCTAGTCTGGCACAATCAGGGACAATTTCCCAAAGGGAAGATAATCTAATTTGAGACCCGAAGAATAAATGTTACCCAGATTAGGGAGAATAGTTGGTGGGAGGGGATGGGTTTTAATTTTATTTTTTAGGTGTTCTAGGCAGAAGAAAAACAACTTGGGCAAAGACCAGTAAGGAGTAACAAACATTTGGGAAACTGACTGTATCTCTTGGTTGATAGATAGATCGCAGGGGAGAGGGCAAGAGATGAGGCAGGAGAGGAAAGCAGGGGGTCAGATCACAAAAGGTCTTATGTGGAGGATTAAGGGTGTGGATGTTAATATGAGGTCAGTGAAAGACATGAAGTCTTTAAAGGAGATGTATAATCTAATCATTTTTTTGCATTTTAGAGTGATTACCCTGAGGATGAACTTGAGAAAGTAAGACTAGAGGGGGTTCTCTTAGCAGACTGAGGCAGTAACCAGAGCGAGAGACAATGAGCTGGATTTGAGTGGAAACAGTGGGGCGGCAGAGATATGGTCACAGCAGAAAAGAAGCGCTACGTTGCACCCTGAAGCTGGCTTCCTGTCACAGTCAGGAGTGGCTGTCATTCGAGGACAGCTCTGCAAGGTACAGGCAGTCACCTCCCTATTCTGTTGGAGCTAGACTGTGTCCTCCTGGTGGGTAGGGGTATTCAGTTTTTAGCTTGTGTCTCCAGCGCCTTGAAGTGCTGGAGCATATGGATGTTCTTGAAAAAGTGAATCGTAGCAACATGGTGTTTTGGATACGAGGTTACTCTCTCGACTCTCCAGCCTCAGCCATTAGGGGAGTTGCATCTGGATTGTGAGGTCAGTGTGTAGAACTTTCCTGGGGCACGTGCATGTGGTCAGGCTTTTCCCCTGACTTAGGTCTCTCCTGCCATCTGCTGGGATAAGCACTTCCTAGCACACGGAAGTCCAGCCTGCAGGCCTGTGGGGAAGCAGCCTTGGGCCAATTGAACCCTTAGTTGTTAAGGGCTTCCTTCCAGTCTGGTTAATTTTCATTAGTTTCTTTAGGTAAATATTTTCATTTTTTTCCCTGAAAACTGTTCAATTATATTTAGTTTTTGCACCAACCCTCTGATAACAGCCATTATTATTGCTGTTATTGTTATTTTTCAAACAAGGGAGCATAAACAGAGTGCAATAAAATGCTGACTCTGCACAGAAATTAGGCAGCTGAAGCCTCCTTTACTCCACGTTCCACACTTTTCTCACAAAACATCTCAAAACAAGAGAGAGATCAGCGGGCCTGAGAGTCTGCTCCTCAGTGGCCTGGACTAGGTGGCTGGGGACGCCTCGGTGTTCAGCCCTGGATGTGGGAGTGCTGCTGGTTTGAAGCGATGTCTGCCCCCATGGTCACACAGCTGGTGCACAACAGTCAAGGGCTGGAGGCAGCCCAGGTGCCCATCAGTGGATAAGGGCAGCTGACGTGGCACCGATACCCAGTGGACACTAATACAAAACACATCAACTCTAATGCATAGATTCTGACACAGTCAGTGGTTCTGCCAGTCAGTGGTTCTGTGATGAGTGAAAGAAGTTAGAGGAGAAAGACAAACACCCGAAGATTTCACTCACTTGTGGGAGACAGAAGAACGAAACACACGAATGAATGAAATAAACCCCAAATTTTAGACTGTGAGACCAAGGAAGTGGTTGCCAGGAGGGACCGGGGCAAAGAGGTTGGATGATAGGAGTCAGTCTTTTGGTGAAGGATGGAATCAGACTCTTAGTGAGGCACAGAATGTGGTTGATTTAGCAGCTGATTTGTCCTGACGTGCACCTAAAACCTATAAACTGTGATCGCCTAATAATGTCACATCAATGAAAAACTCAAAATCCGGGAGTGTTGTTCTCCCAGATCACATGTTCCTCGGCAAACCAAGGGATATATTTTTTTGTAAGTCTGTGAATTGATAGAACTTGGACCAAGATAGAACCTGGTACCTTTGGTGGATGTTGCCAAACAAAAATAGCTGCTGCTGTTCTGGTGAAGACACGTGAGGTTAACCAGACGTGGTTCAGACGAAGAAAGCAGGGTGCCATCCTGTCCTCGTTTAAGCTCATTTAAGTTTTTCTTCTAAAACTATCAGCTTATATAAATACACAATATATTCTTGGTGTTAAAATTCCCCACATTCAGGTAAAGCTGCAATTTTCCTCTGCTTTCCACAAGGTCAGCAGGATGCGTCCAGATCTTTTTCTGTGTTGACATAAACATGTGTGTTCCTATGGGAACAGAGTTGTTTGCTGTTGCATCCCCTACGTGAAAGCGTGTCGTGCTGTACCGCCCTGCCTCTTCCGCTGAGGGACCCACCCTCCCCTGACTCATTGGGGTGTGCAGTTTGCTTTCCAAGAGTCCCCTCCCGGGAAGCCCCACCTCACCCTTAAGGTCATCCGCCCCCAGCCCGTCTCTTCTCGCAAGGAGGAGGAGGGCCCAACTTCTGCATGAGATTTTTTTTGCATTGAGTTACGTTAGGCTATTCGTGAAGAAAGAGTGGAAAACTGGAGTGTGTCCTCTGTGACAGCTCTTTCTTTGTCACCCACACTGTGCTGGCTGCAGATGGCCCAGTCACATCAATTTAATAGAGCAGTCTCCCTTAACAAAGCGCTATCTTAATTAATAAAGATTAATTAAACCGCATTGGGCGTTGTGCCCAGCAAGCAGTATGACATGATACAAAGAATAGTGTCTATTGACAGATTTTACCCTCAGTTTTACCATGCGCTGCTACATGAAATTGAAGGTAAGAATGGAAGGTTATGGAAGGTTTGGACCGGAGGTGGTGATGTCAGACACTGGAGTTCTCAGTCAGTAAGAATGTTATTCTTGGATTGACGGACTCTCTTACACCCTTCCTGAACCCCCACACCTCGGTGGGTCGGAGGGTGTGATGAGGGGCTTCCCCACCCCTCCTGAGAGCACTGACTCCTGTTGCTCTCCTCATATTCTCTGGAACGTGGAGAGAACGTGCCGGCGGAGAGTTTGAGGTGCGAGCAGCTGTTTTGCCATAATATGGCACCTGGAAACTCGTGCAAGAGCCTTAACTTTATTCTGAGCTGACGGTTTCTTCAAATAATGAAAAGAGACACACGCCTGACACGTTTTGCTGTGAGGAAGAAATGGGATGGCCTTTGCAAGACACCTCACATGCCCGAAGCAGAGAGGACACGTATCAAAAGCAGTTGCCTTGGTTATTCTTACTCATCAGCTTGAGCTGCGCATTCATTTACACACACAGTTTCAATCATTCCGTGATCACCTACTACTATAGTAGGGAGTGTTTTTTGTTTTTCTGCTGTCCCCTCTTCGTGACAACCCCAGGATACTCATCTCCCCTGGGCAGGCAAAACAGGAGCCACGGTGTCCAGGGTTTGTGGCTGTTGTTGCTGGTCATGCCACACGGTGTCACTGTTCAAACAGGCAATCGTGCTGCTGGGCGCCGTCCCCCGGTCCACAGCCCAGTGATCTGGACCTAGAGCCCCTGCTGAAGCCGTGTCAGCCTCCCGGAGAGAGCACCTTTATCTAAGCACTTCGTGTGGTGCATATCAAACTGTAAGATCATTCTGTGTGCAGGAGAGGCCCTCACCCCCTTGCATCCTGCCTGTGGCTGGGACTCAGCCCCGTGCCTTGTTCAAGTCACAGGATTTTGAGAGACACACCCAGAAGCCCCATGGCTGGCTGCTGCTTAGCAGGCAGGTAGCTACTGCAGTGTGTGAGCTACTGGCCTCTCCCCCCGACTGGACTAATGTGCAGGTTCCTGCCACAAAGGGCCCTGGGGGGCAGCCAGCTCTGATAAAAGCTTGGAAGTCTCCTATTTGGGCACATCTTGCCCAGATGAATTCCTTGGGCCTGGCTGTTCTCTGCCCATACCCACGGGAATTAGGAGGCAGACAGTGCTGAAGGAATCCTGACTGAACATCAGTCTGTTCTCTCCTGACTCTCAAGCCAGCTCTCCGGGAGTTTGCAGGGGAAGGATGGATGTGACAGATGCCCAGGACACAGAGTTTAATCCAGAAAGCAAGTGGCAAAACCGGATGGAAACCATGATCCCTTCTCCCTGTTTCTTCTTTTGCACGTGTCTCTTATTGGAATGTATTTTCTACAAAGTCTATGAATTACTTTTGAATATAATTAAAAACGATGAAGATTTTAAGACTTAATATTCTTTCTGTTCTGCTGGCAACCTGGCCAGGAAGAGAGCCTTCAACTCAAGTTGTAGAAGGGTGATGCGGCATCTTTACATTGATAACTTTTGGAAAAACTGGAAAAATTGTGCGATCGACATTATTTTTAATAAGATGAGCACAAAATAAAATCCATACGGTAACGCGAAAGTGGGTTGTGAGTGAGAATTTACTTTGGTAAAGTGGTTCTGAGAGGATCAGGTCCCCACGGCCACCAAGGCCCAAGGCGACAGTGGGGCCACCTCTGGCCTCTGGTAGCCCCTTCTCTGCAGAGAGGCTCCCCTTTTCTGCTTTTACTTTCCATCAAATGGTTGGTGAATATTCTTTTCATTTGATTATGTCCCCACATTGACATTTGTCCACCCTGTACTGAGCACTGGACTGTCTCCATGGCATAAAGGCCTTGGGTCCAAGAGGGTTCAGAGCAAATCCAAAGATGCTGGCTTTCCCCTCTGCCCCCTCCCCCTTCATTTAAAAAATACACTTTATATTTTTAAATTTTTTTTAAAGATTTATTTATTTATGCATACAAGAACCAGGGTACAGGCCAGATGTGCAGGAGGGTGAGAGGATTCACCAGAGACAGAGCGGGGAACAGAACAGGCAGACTGATGGAATACACCGCTGAGGGGAGCAGCGGGCGAGACAGGAGAGGTCTGCTGCACCATGTGGGTTGCTCCCTAGCTGGGGATTGAATTCGTGCTGCAGTGGCTGCAGATAGCTTCATAGGTTGTTTCTTAACCCCTTGCGCCACCAAAGAGGCCGTAGACTTTATATTTTTAGAGCAATTTCAGGTTCACAGCAAAAATGAGAGGAAGTTCAGGCTTCCTGGCCCCACCCATGCAAAGTGCTCCATTGTCAACATCTCCCACCAAAGCGGTACATTTCTTAGAATCAATGACCCTGATTTATGTGTCATAATCACTCAAAGCCCACAGTCTGCCTGAGGGCTCGCTCTTGGTGTTGTATGTTCTCAGGGTTTGCACAGATGTGTGCCCATCACTGTGGCTTCACACAGGGTGGTTTCACTGCCCTAAAAGTTGTCTGTGCTCTGCTAACTCTGCCCTCCCCCAAAGCCCTGGTAACACTGATCTTTTACAGTCTCCATAATTTAGCCTTTTCCAGAATGTCACGTAGTTGGAATCAAACAGGATGTTGCCTTTTCAGATCACTTCTGCTCTTACCTCCCTAGTGAGGACTCATCCTGCTTAGAAGCTGGCGTGGGGAAGGGCGTGCCCCCAGCCACGGTGCACCTGGAGGGGCCGTGCTTTTGATGGGCAGCCAGCCATGTCTACCACCGTGCAGTCGTGGCTCAGTTGATGCTGGAGTCTGCAAAACTTGTGTGTTTAATCATTTCCAACTGGCAGTGAATTGCCAGCAAGAGAGGTCACTCAGAGAAGGTGGAGATATCTGCAGAGCAGGCAGACTGGAGCTCCTGCTGGTTTGGCACGAGCTGTTGACTGGCAGACGTGATCCCAGCTCCGCAGTGGTCAGATGGCAGAAGAAGCCTGTCCTTCCGTCGCACCAAATTCTTGTGAAGGGAACAAGATTCTCATGGATTATAAAGGATGTCAAGTGTGACTGATAACTCCAAATGTTATTCGTATAATTAAATACCCTTTTGTGTAAGAAGTAGCCACACCTCTAAAACACTGCTGCTGGAATTGTTAATTGGTTGAGCCATTTGGAGAAAAAAATCGGTATTCTGCCTTAACATTGATGATGTGTGCTGCCTGGAACCCAACAGCTCCTACAGTGACATCGATACGAGTTTATTTTCCAGTCAGCAACCCCAGGCAACCCAGTAGTGCAAACAGCTGCATGTATAAATGGCTCCCCGTGGTCTCATTTTTCGATGACATCTGAAGAGCAGGGAAAAATTGACCATGTTCTGCTGTAAGGAAAATCAATTCTGGAATGGCGCTGTCAGTAGCTAAAAATGCTCATCGACAGCGAGTTTCTAAAAGATGGAGACCATCCTGCCGTGTGTCTCGCTTTCTCAGAGCGCACCGATTTGAAAGTCAGGATTTGAGCAGGTTAAGATATCCGTGCAAAGAAGACTCCATAATGAAGTAGGACCTTGTGCAGTTCTCATGGGTGAAAGAGCAAACACACAAGAAGGAATAATCTTCACAGTAACATTTTAACTAGGTTTTTTTTTTAATGGTTGTATTGAATCAGGGAGAATGGAAACACTGAATTTATCTGTTGTAGGGTAAATGGAAATTTACAGACAATGATTTGCTGTGCAAGTTAATTCTTCAGCTAACATGATTGGAACATATGCGGCCTAGGTGGCAATTGTTTTTCATGTGGTCACTTAAGCTGAGGACCTCAGTTCTTTAGAATATGCTGCAAATGTAAAATGGATGTAAAATAAAATAGACCTCTGGACACAACACAGGTCACAGCTTCATGGGCTGAAATGTGTGCATTTTGCTTGCAGTGGTTTCCTTCCTATTTAATTTTGTGTCTTTGATAAGCCTGGCGAGTCACGTCCTCCTGTAAATAGCTTGGAAAGAAGTGTGTGTGTGTTCCCCCAAAACAGCAGTTCCTAAGTGAGGGAGATTTTGCCTTTCTCCCCACTGAGGCATATTTGGCAATATCTGGAGACATTTTTGGTTGTACACTTGAGAGGAAGGGAGGGTTGTTCTTGGCATTGGGAGGTAGAGGCCAATTGTTGGTACGTATCCTAAAATACACAGGGCAGCCCCCACCCGAACAAGGAATTATCTGTCCCCAATATCAATAGTAAGTGTCACCCTAAAAGCAAAATAAGGACGTTGCAAGATGTGCGTGGCAGCTTACAGAGTAACAGTGAGGTAGGAGGCAGAAAAATGATAAAAACAAACATATACGTTTCAAAAATTAAATTTGCAATAGCATGCCACTGCAGCAGAGTCTAGCATAGTGGCAAAGAGCTCCATCTATGCATGCCAATAACCCCCGAGGCTATCTCTGTATCAGAGCACTGAGCTGTAATGGCTATTCAAATAATGGTAATATATTCAGTTTAATAAACTAGGTAGAAGATCTTTATTATCTGCAGCTCTGCAGGAATTCGGATGGTAGAGGACTCTGTGATAAACAGATACCTCAGTTCTGCCCGGAGCTGAGGGACCAGTACACAGCGTATTGGAGGTAGAATTTATGTGGGGGATGTCCACACAGTTAGAGTCCCATCGTGAGAGCTGGGACAATCTTGAAATGATTCTGAGACTCTACAGGGTATTACAATACCTGCCATACTGATTGCTACGAAGACTAAGTAAACATATCTGTGATTCTCTGATGCACAAAGGCACTTAATAAATGAAAGTTCTCATTACTTTAGAAATGATGGATACATTATTAGTTTATAATCATAAGCCCCATCTATTTACATTTATGACACATTTCTGTAATAACAAATACAATTGGAGTTGCTTAACCATGGGGCTGGATTCTGATAAAGGCATCATTAGCTGATCTCCTCTTGGTGCCAGCTTCCTGGAGTGGTGATGTCAGAGCTGGGTGGCACAGCTGCCACACCCCTAGACTAAGGGCAGAGCCTGTTGGGGCTACCATACTGTCCTTACGTGACACGGGGCTGTAACACACAATGAAGAGATGGTAGTTTGTGTTATTACCTGATGTCCAAGGTCTGGACACTTGAGTCTCTTGACATTTGGCTAAATGAATGAATGAATAAATAGATAATTGGTGCAATTTACCTAGTTCACAGACTTACGTTCACAGACTGCTGAGCCTCTAGTCCAGACAGGTCTTGAGTATGGAAGAGGAGAAAGAAGAAAATCCTAAAAGTAATACCAACTGTATTCCTGTGTGGTTGAGGCTCCACCCAATGGCCACTTCAGTGCTGCAGAAAACTGTTGCTCAGGAGCTCTGAGGGCTGGGAAGGCTCAGCCCCACCCCTGGTGCTCAGTGGCCTCTATGGGGAAGAACTCTGGGGAGACAGGGTCTTTCCTTCAATCCCAGAGCTGCTTCTTGCTTCATCTTCGGACAGAACTGGGTTAGAACCCCAGCTTTGTTGCTTGGTGTGTGGTCTCGTCAACTCCATTAACCTTGTTGTTTGTAGAGAAGAGAGTTACTGTATCTGGCCTAAGGATAAATTGGGATGGTAATAATGCCTTTTCCCCAGGTTTTGTTCAATACATGTCATACATACTGTTAAGTGAAAGTCAGATGCTTATATTCAATAACTATTAAATATATTTAAGTGTGAAATGCTAGCTAAGGGTTGTGGGTGTGAAGAGCTCCTTGGGTGAAGAGTTTGCCATCACCCTGTCTTGCAGTACACTGGTCTTTAAAAAAAAAAAAAAAAGATTTACTTATTTTTGCATACAAGAACTGGGGCATAGGACAGAGGTATGGGGGGTGAGAGGATTCACCAGAGACAGAGTGGGGAGCAGAACAGGCAGACTGACTGAAATACACTGCTGAGGGGAGCAGCGGGCGAGACAAGAGAGGTCTGCTGCGCCATGTGGGTAGCTTCCTGTGCGGCCAGGGATCGAACTTGTGCTGCAGTGGTTGTGGATAGCTTCATAGGTTGTGTCTTAACCCCTTGTACCACCAGGGAGGCCCAGAACACTGGTCTTAAGGATAGTTTACTGTGGGACTTACAGTGGTTTTATGTTAACTTTTAAAAGGCAAAAAAGTAAATTTTGTTTTTACTAAGGAATAAGTAAATTTTTCTTTAAAAAAAATTCCAACAGCATCATCATCTCTGTTATAGTTACTGTGTGGAAAGTGAAATTACCAATAAGAGGAAACTGCTGTTGAAATTATAAGCTCATTGTTTTTCATCCTTTTGTAGTGCCACGTTGGTGAGAGAGACGTGTGTTGGTATGTCCCAAGTGTTATTTCAGTCTTTCTGGATTGCTGTTTTTTCCTATCTTACCGGCTGGTTGGGAGGATAACAGGCAGTGCTATCCTCATCAGCTTAGCCTGGTGTCTGTCGTGGGGACCATCTGGCTCCGTCCTGCACCATACAGTTTTTGAAGAGTTTGGTGCTATCAAAGCAGGGACAAATGCTGTTTTTCACTATCTGAGACGAAAAGGGTGAAATAGCAGGAAAAGCAGAGTTGTCCTCGGCAGGCCTGAATCCTCTTTGTTTTGCTCTGGGATTAGGCTCTGATCAGCCTCTCTTTTAAGGCCCACTCCCTAAGTGACTTCACACAGTTTCCTGGTTTGGAATACCATTACCAGGCTAATGATTCTCAGATTTAAATCAGCAGCCTGAATCTCACCCCTGAGGCCAGTGTCACCTGCCCAGCTGACTGCTCCACTGTCCAAACTTCATACCTTGAAACCCCTCCTGATCCCACACCTGCCCCACCCTCTTCAAGCTCAGGAATGGGAATTCCTGGTCTTGTCTCCTGGCCTGGGAGGGTGTCTCTACACTCTTGGAATCTCCCCAGTGATGGGATGGCCTTTGTTAATCATGGTGAATCCCTCACACCAAATCTGAGCTTACACTCTTGAGCTGTCATTATTTGCAATGAGTTTATGCTCGTGAGCTGACTCAGAACAAGACTGGGCTGCCAGAAAGGCCCACCATGTGATTAGTCTGGCCTCTCCTGGGAGGGTAGGGGAGCGGAGATGAGTTCAGCTCTACGGTCAATGATTTGGTCCATCACGCCTACTCAATGAAACCCCAGTCCCAACTAGACTACTCAGAAGGTGAACTTCCTAAATGTCTGTTGATCTTGCTGTGCCAGGAAGGTGGCATGTCCTGAAGTTTGTAACTGTAGTGTTTTCCTGAGTTCTGTGAGTTGTTCTAGCATTTTATTATTTTTTAATATTTATTTATACAAGCACTGGGTACGGTCAGAAGCTCATGAGGGTGAGAGAATTCACCAGAGCCAGAGCGGGGAGCAGAGCAGGCAGAAGGACCGAAGTACACTGCTGAGGGGAGCAGCGGGCGGCAGGAGAGGTCTGTGCACCATGTGGGACCCTCGCCGGTGGCCAGGGATCGAACTGGTGCTGCAGAGGCTGCGGGCAGCTTCTCAGCCCAGCACTCAACTGCTGCGCCACCAGGGGAGGCCCTGTTCTAGCAAATTATTGACCCTGAAGAGTATTGGGAACCCCTAAGGAGCTGGTGGCTGGTGTCAGAAGTAAAGAAGTCTCCAGGAGGACCACGCCTCCCCCTGGGGAGACTGACCCAGCTCCAGGCAGTGTTGGGCTTTATCACACCAACCCACTTGTTCAAGCTCCATAGTGGGGAGTCACTTGTCATTTCACCCATCAGTCTATCAGAAATCCCTATGGCTTCTACCTCTGAAATGCCACCCAGCAACTTCTCCCCATCTCTGCTGCCAAAGCCCCATGCCAGGCCGCCATCATTCCCACCTTGGTAGATGCAATGGCCTGCTCACTGGTCCTCCTACTTCCACTCTTGCCCCTGCAGTCCATCCTCCCCCCTCTATAATCAGGGAGATCTTTTAGAAATCCAGACCAGTTACTGACAAGCCCTGGAAAAGGCGCCTGTCATTTCCCAGCCACCTAGATTCAAATTCGGATTCCGTCCCCTGCACACATTGCACCTGTGTGTTTATTCAACTTCAGTGCCCCCACTCACTCTGCGTGGGCCTCCTTGGCCACCTTCTGGTCCTGGTGATTGAACTGCACTGTAACCACCTGGGCAGTCCTCACTGTGGCACGGGCCTCGGCTTCTCTGCCCACACATCCGTCGATGGGCCTTAGGCTCTCCCCAGCTCTTGGCTATTGTGAATAATGCCACAATGAACATGGGGTGCAGTATATCTTTTTGAACTACTGAGCTATAAAAAAAGATCAAATCCTGCTGTTTGCAACAACACAATAGACCCAGAAGCTATTATTTAAGTAAAATAAGTCAGACAGAGCAAGAAGAAAAACTATGATTTCACTCATATGTGGCACCTACGCAAAACAAATGTATAAGAAAACAAGACCCCTTAGGCTATAAGAGCAAAATAATGGGTACCTGGAGGAGCGGGGGAGTAAATAAATAACGTAAAGGGGCCAATTGTATGGTGATGAATGGAAACTGGACTTCTGGTGGGGAAAATAATGTAGATACAGATGCTGATTTACAAGGCTGTTCACCTGAAACCTCTACAATGTTATAGACCAATAAAAAAATGAGCCTGAAGCACTATAAAAAATACCCACCCAGGTCTCGATTGGAGCCTGGGCATCTGTATTTTTAAAAAGTGCTCCAGGTTAATCTAAGGGGCAGCTAAGGCTGAAATCCAGAGCATTAGTGCTCAGCTCCTCCCTGCTTCTAGGCCTTTTCCTTGCTGTGCCCTCTGCCTACAGTGCTGCTCCCAGCTCTTGAAATTGCCAGGTCCAGACTGCACCCCCTCAGAAGAGGGTATTCTGAAATTCCAATCTCAAGTGACCCCTCCATTTATCTCATCACTCTGTTGACTTTATAACACTTATCTTTACTTGGCTGCCTCTCCAGTAGACAGTAAATACCACGAGGCAGGGATTTGTTTGTTGCCGAATCCTCAGCCGTGGCGCAATTCCTGGCATATAGAGAAGTTCACTGATTAGTTTCTAAATGTTTCTTAAACCAATAATAGAATCAGCGAGTAACTGAAAAAAACTGATGAAGTAATGTCTGACATGGAAAAATAGTTCTCAGTGAAGTAACTCAACGACTAGCTTGTTTTGTATATACCCACACGCTCTCTCTATATCTCTAGACGTATGTATATACCTGTACATACATGTGTGTACACACATAACATCTTTATTTCTGTTTATATATATATATTTTTTTCCTAGAAAGGATGGATCTTTAAAATAGTTGGCTGATTATGTGAAGATGTGAGGAACATGCGTTCCATGACCCGTAGACAGCAGGAGATGCTGTGGTTTTAGCTGTCAAGTTGGGTTCTTTTTTTTCCCCCCACAAAGATTTATTTATTTATTTATACAAGCACTGGGTACAGTCAGAAGCATGGGAGGGTGAGAGAATTCACCAGAGCCAGAGCAGGGAGTAGAACAGGCAGACTGACGAAGTACACTGCTGAGGGGAGCAGCAGGCAGCAGGAGAGGTCTGCACGCCATGTGGGACCCTCGACGGCAGCCGGGGATCGAACCAGCGCTGCAGAGGCTGCGGGCAGCTTCACAGCCCAGCATTCAACCACTGCACCACCAGGGAGGCCCAAGTTGGGTTCTTTATAGAACATTCCTTTGACCTCTCCAGTCCTCTCTCGGGGCCCCAGCCTTGGTATCTCCCTCGGGCCTGGTAAAAGTGCCCGTGCTGGTCACTCCTGCCATGGGTTTAGTGTGCTCCTTGTTGGGGATTGTCCCTCTGTGTGTTATCCTTGGGGGCTGTGTCTGTCTCCCATCTCTCCATGAGTTCAGCACGGAGCCTGCACCGCATGGAGCTCAGGCACTGGAGGCCTCTGAGGGCAGGAGAGTCTTAGAGACCCTTGGCTGGGTTCAGATGCCAGCTGCCACCCTGGCAAGGCCTCAGTCTCCTTTTTCATAAGATAGTTAACAGCCACACGAAGCTGTCCTGGGAGATAATGTTTAAATGCTACTATTTTATTTCATTAATCTCATTGGCTTCCAATCTTTTTTTAAAGCAGGGACCTGGCCTACTTTGTTAGGCCCCGGTGGCCACTCTGTGACCCTCTGTGCTTCCTTCACTCAGGAGCATTTGCCCCTGTGTCTGGATTAGATGAGAACCTGACAAACCATCCTGAGAGTTCAGGACAAACCTGCACCCAGTTAGACACAGCAGAGTTTCTGACTGGACAGTGCTGGGTGGAGAATGTTACCAGCAGTGCCCCTGGCAGATGAGTCAGTGCCTCCACCTGCCAGTCCTGACTTCATGATGGGACACAGACTTGGGGCAGGTGTGCTGGTTTCCTGGGGCCGTTGCCAAGCAGCATGATTCCAGCCTCTGTGCACACTCATGCACCTTCCTGCCTCCCTCCTAGAAAGTTATGTGTGATGGCATTTGGGGTCCACCTGGACTCTCCCAGATAATCGTCTCATCCCGAGGCCCTTCATTTAATCACATCTCCAAAAAAGAAAAGAAAAAATGTTGCCAGGTGATGCAACATGCACGTGCTGCAGGGGTCAGGCCCTGATGTCTTGGGGGTCACCCTTCTGCTTACCCTAGGGGCAGTGTGGGGACCCCTGTATGCACGTGCACACCACAATGGATTTTGTTCCATTTATCATTGCAATTGCATGTTGCAAGAGGAAAGATTTTAGAAGTTCAATCAATAATACTTTGTGGGACTTAAGTAGGGGTATTGGAAAAAATATCGATGGAACGCCAACTAATTTATTGCAAGAAAGAGCTTTGTCACATGAATCACTGAGGTGGCCCTGGAGCATCAGGTCACACAATGGTTTCTTACAACGAATAATGGGCACCTAATAGGATGCCTCCTAATCTCGCTTTAGCATCGAAAGAAGTACTGAAGATTGTGAATAGGAGCAAATCATGGCTTCTGTGAACAAATCTTGGCACACCCACAGGAGAAGCACCGTTGGGGTAGTGCTGTGGTTCCCGGGGAGTGCACTGTTTTGGGTAGGAGTGGGGCATGTTGACCGTTGAAATAAGCGATGAAATGAAAATAATAGCCCCCATAATTTTCGCCTTACTTGTACGTCTGAGAATCTTCAATGGCGAAGACTTGGGGACTGTACACTCCCATGGGAGGCTCCCTGCCTGTGGGGTGGGCACTCAGCCAGCCGGCAGTGGAGCTTGAATGCTGGGGGCTGGGGTGTTTACCAATAGTTAATGATTTTCTTGACTTGTTAGAGAAAGAAATTTAAAAAGAAAGATGTGTTATTGGCAATGAAAAATCATCCGTGTCCACGCTTGAACACTGCCACAGAAGCACCCGCTGCCCATTCTAGAAAGACACAAGGTGGAACCTGACCTGTTCTATAGGGTGCACTATAGACACTGACCCTGGCAGTGACTTCAGGGGAAGATGGTAAAGGATGTCCTCTCCGCAGCTGGTTGGCCGTTTCTGGAACAGCACGTCTGTCATGATAAGGCAACATCGTTAGAATTAATTTAAAAATACTTTTGTAATTTACCTTGTCTACCAATTCTAGTCTCTGTGTCTTATTCTCTATCAGTTATTCTTGTTAGTGATACAATGCTTTACTCTCAATTTTAGTAATATTTTATTTTTAATAAACCTATTTGAACACTAATCCTTATTGTATCTGCTTTACCTCAAACGAGCCTTCCACATTTTGCTGAGCAAGCTTGAAATCTCTCCACCCACAGGACAATTGACAAACACTTCCCGGTTTAATCCTAGGTAGGCAGGGTGGGAGCGGTGAAGGGGTGGAGGGGGTGGGACAGAACATGTTATTCCTGATCTCAAGGCTTTGAAATCTTACTGGGAGATAAGTTACCAGAACCACGAGGCAGTGTGGGATTTGTAATTACTGAATGAAGCCTGCACCTAGGATGGTTCAACAAGTGTCAGACCTAAAGCCAGGAGAGGGTGTTTTGATAGTATCACTGCATAAATAGTCTTCCAGAATTGTAAACGTATACAAAAAAGAAGCATAGTTGGCGAGCCACCGTTTAGCCACTATGCAGATTCATTAATGATGAAATACACAGTCATTCTTATTTCATCTGCATTGCCAACTATTGATACTGCTCACCTCACTCTGAATTTTTTTTTCAAGATTTATTTTTATTTATTTATATGAGCACTGGGTACAGTTAGAAGCACAGGAGGGTGAGAGAATTCACCAGAGCCAGAGTGGGGAGCAGAACAGGCAGACTGATGAAACACACTGCTGAGGGGAGCAGCGGGTGGCAGGAGAGGTCTGTTGTGCCATGTGGGACCCTCACCCCTTGGCCGGGGATCGAACCAGCGCTCAGAGGCTGCGGGCAGCTTCACAACCCAGCGCTCAACCACTGTGCCACCGAGGAGGCCCGCTCTGAATTATTTTGAAACAAATCCTGGACATATTCCTTCATCCTCAAATATTATCAGTCTGTGTCT
Source organism: Talpa occidentalis (assembly GCF_014898055.3). NCBI lineage: Eukaryota > Metazoa > Chordata > Mammalia > Eulipotyphla > Talpidae > Talpa > Talpa occidentalis. The sequence goes on from NW_023601433.1 coordinate 5,340,878, forward strand.
AAAAGATACAAACTCTTAAAAATAAACAACTCAACATCATTAAGTGGCATGAAACCTTACTACTTCCTGATCTTGAATATTCGATCACTGTTTCGAATTTCCCTGGTTGCCTTATAAAAATGTGCATGTTTATACTTAGTTTGTTGGAATCAGGATATAAAGGCCCGCAGGTTATATTTGATTGATTTATCCCTTAAGTGTCTTTTAATCGACACATTCTTTCCCCTTTTTTTTCATTGCTCTGTTGTCTGATCCTCAGGACAGCAATTTATGTGGTCAAATCCATCCCTTCCTGATTGCTTCTGGATTCTGTGTCGTGGTTAAGGAAGATTTTCCCAACTCTGGGTTAGAGACATACCCTCTTTTCTTCTGTATGACTTCACATTTTGCTTTCAGTCTGTCTCTTCGGCGTACATGATAGTATATTGGTGTGAAGAATAGAGCAAATTTTGTAATTACCAATGACTACCCAAATTTCCCAATATTGTTTGTAAAATATCCATCTTTCCCCCACCATGCCCCTTGTAAAGTTCACTCTCCCTGTTCTTCAGGGGAGATCATTAATGTGAGAGAAATGGACAAATATTAGGAGACATAATAACAAAGAAAGCAACCCATATGTACTGACATAGAAAATACCCTTCCTGGGGCCTCCCCGGTGGCGCAGCGGTTGAGCGCTGGGTTGCGAAGCTGCCCGCAGCTTCTGCGGTGCCAGTTTGATCCCTGGCTGCTCCCCCGGCACCGGAGGAGGGTCCCACATGGTGCTCAGACCTCTCCTGCCGCCCACTGCTCCCCTCAGCAGTGTCCTTCGGTCCTTCTGCCTGCTCTGCTCCCCGCTCTGGCTCTGGTGAATTCTCTCACCCTCCCACGCTTCTGATTGTACCCAGTGCTTGTATAAATAAATAAATAAATATTAAAAAAAAAAAAAAAAGAAAGTACCCCTCCTGTTATTTAAGTAAAAAAAGTACAGTTAAGTATGCTTTATGAATCAACTTTTGTTTTTAAAAATTATATTTATGTACAAGTAAAATATGCAAGACTATCCCTCAAACTGCCAGTGATGTTTAGCAAGGGTTACCTCTAGTGGTGTGAAAAAAGGGGCAGATTTTTAATTTTTTCTTTGATTACTTTTGTTTTTTCTCTTTACAATGAGCATGAATTATGTTTGTTTAAAATAGTAAAATCTGAAAATGTAGGTCCGCATATTTTGGATTCCTTCAACAAATGTGCTTGGAGTTCCATCGCATGCTAGGCTTGCTCGAATGCTCTGTTTCTGATCGCCGTGTCTGCAAATCATCCACCTTCTCTGTTGTAGTTTCCTCCCCTCTGATCAAAGAAATTTGCAGGAGGCACTCAGAATGGGCAGACCTGGGCGACCTGGATCCCTGCCCCCACTTGCCAGGCTAGTTTGTGAACTTGAGGCTTCTGACCCTCTGTATCTACACCATTCAATGGGAACTGGGATTAGACCCTTCTGTGCTGTCATCTCTGAAATTGTGTGGTCTGACAATATTCCCAGGCACCCCCTACATAATCCCATTCGGGTCAGACTGGCCAAATCCCCTAAGTTGTTGTCCATCCAGCCTGACCAAGGGCTAGTGCACATTGAGGACTTCTATGGTCATACCCACTCTGCAGACTGGGATAGTAGATCATTATACTCAATAAGGATCACAGCTGGCAAATGGCAGGGCATTTTTTGGGGAAGAACTAAAAAGGGGTTGCATAAGCTCTTTGGCAATACTTTCTGTGGAATATTCTATTTCCTTTAATAACTCTTTTTGAGCAGTAAGTTTTTAACAGTCTTTAAAGCTTTGTGAGCAGTGTGACTGCATTACACATGCATTCAGCGAAAGCAGACTCAGCTACATGCATATGATTCCCGTGCTTTTACCCACATGGCATGAACTTTAATTACAAACGGACCTCTCCTCTGGTGCTTAGTTGCAGAGACAGCTGTCTGTTCTAGTGTCACAGGGATTACTGGCTGGACTGATGGAGGTCTGAGAAAAGTATGTGCTGGATAATTAATAGAATTCAGTTTTGACCCTACTTGATTTTTTACATTGGAAGCTAATATTGAGACAAAATACATTTCCATTGTGATAGATGCTCATGGCAGGAAATTTGAAAAGATTACAGCAGCAGGAGGAGCTGTGAGTCAACTCTTACCCTCGATATGGAGAGACGATTGTCAGGACAGCGTGTTCAGTCCTGTGCTGCACCCGTGCTGGTGGGCCCGCGGGCCATACCATCCAGCCGAGATGTGTAGTGGGCTGCCCCACTCAGACGGTCACATGACGACAACACTGCCTGAAGTCACCTTTCCCCAGAAGCTTCCCTATCGTTAAGCACATGTGATTACGTAGCTCTCCGGTATTTATTCTGCGCACATATTTTTGTGGTGGGATACACATTGGAGATACTATCCTGGTCCTTTCTTCCATGGCATCCCTTGTATTCTGTCCTGGGGTCTCCCTTACTGCCCCCCATTCCCTCAGTTCCTAAAGGCTCACACTGCCCTGTGAACTTGTCAGAACTCAGAGCCTTGAATGTCAAGCTCTGGGATGTTGCTGTTTTGAAAGTCCACATCCTGATGCCTGCAGCATGTCGAATGGACGAAGAACGAAGAGGTGGAAGGAAAGAGGAGCCAGGCTCCCCTACCCAATAGGGGGTTGAGGATGGGAATCCCTGGCCTGGGGAAAGGGAGTTGGGGGACACAGAGACTTGCTGGGAGAGAGGTGGATGGAGATGAGAGCTATGTGTCCCTGAAGGGGCCCAGCGCCGAGCTGCTGCCCAGCCTCTGCCCACGTGGCCTCCATCTGCTGCTGGCAATGGGGAGCCCTGAGGGCCTGCGTCAGGTCCCACTGACTACCATGGCCCACATGAGTGAGCGCTTGTATTGCCGGTGCCAGGGAGCTGCGTTGGTGTTCCCTCCCTGCCGTTGCGCTGGGAACACCCACGGAGCGCAGCCTGTGGGTTTCTGGCACGCGGCTCCACTGACATGCGTGTGGGCCATCTGTTCCCTGCGACGCCGCTCGTCTCCATCTGAGCTACCTGTGTGGCCGGTGTCCGCCTCGTTGGTCCACACGGCTGTGAGCCCAGCTGGAGCCTGGGCCCCAGGCCCCGCACGGGCAGTGGTGAGGTCACAGAGACCCAGCGTGTTTCTTTGGTGGGACTGCAGCAATCTGGAGCGCCGCCCCCACCTCTTAGACGCCCCAAATTGAGTTCACATTGTAATGTCTGTTTGGCGACCTTGCCTGTCTCTCCACTTTATAATCTAACCACACACTTTCCTCTTGTGATCAAATAGCCACCCAGAGGGTGACTTCACTGACTTCAGAACATGTGTCGACAGCATGCTTTCCTTTAAAACCCCCTCGTGTAGGACATGAAGAGAACTCCCAGTATTTTGCTGCTACGAGTAATGTAATAATGGCTTTTCGGGCCCTAAATCTTTGTTGCCATCTCTGTATTGGAAACAGATTCTTTGAAGATGGCAAGCAATCACAAGATAAGTGCTGTGAACCTCGCGGTCTGGGCTTTGACCTAACTTGCCAGGATAATTTGCAGCTCATAAAGCAGCTGAGGCCACAGCTGCAGTGCAGATGGGCGAGCCCGCGGAGGCCCCGTGTGGACCTAACACACCGGAGGGGGAGCAGAGCGGAATTCAAGATCGCCATGGAAACATGCTCCTGGCTAACAGACATCTGGGTATCTAACCTGTGCCCCGGCACCCGTGAGGACCAGCGGATGCGAAATGAGGTCCCACTTTGGGCTCACAGTGCCCAGTAGCCTTGGTCCTCGGCCGGATAGCTTGGGAAGTCCAGTGTGACTTGTCCTCACATGTGAACAGGAAAGCCATGAAATATTAATGCTTTATTCCTGGCTGCTGCAAATCCTGGCAGAGGTCCCTCCAAATCAATAAGTGCTGCATTATGCATAAGCGGGCCACAAAATCTGACTTATCACTGTCCTTGGGTCACAGGCCTGTGGAAGATGCCAGTGATGTTTCTGCTGCAGAACAAGTCCATTGCCAGAGAGCCAGAGAGTGCTTTTCATCAAATAGCTCAAGACTGGACATGCCATGGCTGAAGGTGTCCAGTGGACCAGATGGTTTCCCCCTCTTCGACGGTAGGGTTAGGGGAATGGTAGCACTTTGACCCATTTTATTTCTCTTTAGTTATAAGGAACACTTACTCATTCTAGTTAAATTTGGAGAGTGTAGAAAGATAGTATTTTTTAATTTTTCCATTTAAATACACGTTATGTTTAGAGCAGTTGCAAGTTCACAGCAAAACTGAGCACAGAGTTCAGAGTTCCCACATGCCCACTGCCCTCACACTCGTCCAGCCCCTCCGCCCCCATTATCAGCACTCCCCAAGAGAGTGCCGTGTTTGTTATAATCCTTGAACCTCCATGGATGCATATCAGCCATACCTTAGGGTTCAGTCTTGGTGTTTCTCATTCTGTGAGTTTGGACAAATGTATAACAACAGGTATCCCTCTTTCCAGGGTCACACAGAAAAATATAGCTACACCCCCCAATTCCTCTGTGATTTGCCTCTTCATCCCTATGCTTTTAACCTATATGTGTTTTTATATTTAAAGTTAATTTCCTGTGGACAATGTATAGTTGAAATTTATTATTGAAGCGACTGTTTCAGTCTCTTAATTGATCTGTTTAGACCATTGACACTGAAAATGATTATTGCTATTATTGGTAGTTGGATTGATAACTCCATTTTTTTTATGTTTTCTATTCATTGCCTTTGTTCTTCATTTCTACTTTTAGCTGCCACTCTTTTCTGTTATATGTGGTTTTTTTTTTAAAGATTTATTTATTTATGCATACAAGAACTGGGGTACAGGCCAGAGGTGTGACTGGTGAGAGGATTCACCAGAGACAGAGTGGGGAACAGAACAGGCAGACTGACTGAAATACACTGTTGAGGGGAGCAGTGGGTGTGCCATGTGGGTAGCTCCCTGGCCGGGGATCGAACTTGTGCTGCAGTGGCTGCGGATTGCTACATAGGTTGTGTCTTAACCCCTTGCACCACCAGGGAGGCACATATATGTGGTTTTAATTGAGCATTTTATATGATTCAATTTTCTCTCTTAGCATAACAATTATGCTGTGCTAATTTTTTTCGTGGTTGAAATAGACATTTTAGTGGTTGCAATATACATTTACAGTGATGCCAAGTCCACTTTCCAGGAACACTACACTACTTCACAGGTAGTGCAAGTACCTTATGATAACATTTTCCTTAGACTTTTAGTGGTGAACTTAATGCTCACAGATGTTGATTTTTAATGAGGTACCCCCGAAACTTATATGTTATAATGCAGTATTGCTTCACTGTGAGAACCTGGTCAAACTCCTGGAGGTAAAACTCACAAGCATAGGGGGCTCTCTGATGAGTGGGTCACCCCCTGAAATTTTTCTTTCTGTTTTTATTTTTTTTCTCTATTGAGGCAACAACCCTTGGAACTTTTATCTCATGGACTTGGTCCACACTGAGCCTCAAGCAATTCATCAATTACAACCCAGTTTTTCTTGTCCAGCACTGGTTCCCCTGGAGTTTCAACTTATGGTTTCCTGCTCACCTAAGTTGTGATTTCTGTATTTATTTAAGAAGAATTTTTTATTTTTTATATATATTTTTTATTTTTTTACATCATTGTTCATTTTTAAACAATATTTGCTTCCCCCCACCCCCTCAGGTATAGTCCCCATAGAGTTTCCTTCACCAAGGCACCCGTGCACCATCACCTCAGTTCCCTGTGTATTTTAAGAAGAATTTTTAATAGCTAATTTTTATTTAGCTATCCTGGCTCCCTTTCCAGCTGGTCATCCAGTTTTCCCTCTGCTTTGCTGTTCTACTGATTCTGGAAAGGATACAAACCAAGTCACAACAACTTGGCTTCATAGTCATATGTCCTTCATACTTTACTTCACACACTTTCCCTTACTAAATTGCCTGTGAGTCCTCAAGACTCTCAGGGAAAGAAAATGGGCTTGTACAATGAGCTGTAAATATTGAGTGATGGAATGATTAATGTGGGAAGTCCAAACTAGCGATCTAGTTTCTAAACTACATTCAATCTATTAAGGGTTTTTTTGGATTATGATTCTAAGTTCAATTCATATCTAAATTGCCTTTTGTCTAATTTTCTTTGTAGGAGTTGGTACTTAGTGTATCTCAGAAGGAAAGATTTAATAGATCAGTGAGTGAAAACATTTTTAAATTACTCTCAAAATGTGTTAAACTGTGCACATCGCATTGCATTCAGGATAGCCTGTGTTACCCTTGGAATATTGGTCCCATGGGGTCCAGTCTGCATGCAATTAGTTGTATTTAAAGAAGAATGATTCAGGAACTGAAAGTAGTGAAAAGTAATTTCATAATTGCCTGTTAATAACTCTGAAGGGGGTCATCTTGCTTCTACCCCTGTCATTTATAGTCTGTTCCTAATGTTGAAGCTACATGATACATAAAAAATTCCTTTCTTTCTACATACTATTTCTTGGGTACAGTTTGTCCTCTGTAAGAGTTGGTATGATTTCAGATTCAAGTTGGAGAAAAGACAACATACTTTATCTTCCATAAATGATGTGACTGTCTGATAGCATTAAGGCTTCACAACCAAAGAGGAAAATAAATCCTATATCTCAAGGAAAATTAGTCCTCTATTTCTGGCTGCCTTCCTGCTGCAACTTGCCATGCCATAATTAATGAATGTATTTTTTCTAGTTGTCTCCTTTTAATAAAGGAGGCATTAAAAAGAAAGAAGTGGCTTAAACAATAAGGAAATGAATGTGTTCCCATTACTGGAAACAGAGGTAGCAGACTCCAGCAGCAGGATGATGACCTTGAACTTGCAGGTGATTTCTGTTTCCTTCTCTGACATCTGCATGATTGTACGGACACCTCCATCCCCTGCCTTATATCCTCTCAGTTTACCTTTAATGCAGTCACGGGCTCAGAAATCAGCTCTGCACAGGTATCAGCACTGTGCCTCAGCTGCACAGCATATTTTTCACTTTCTGCCCCAGGGATTATCTGATATTGGATATAGAACTCTTGTGGGAACCCACTAGAAGAACAGCTGGACCCCAGTACATATGCAAACCTGCAACTGTGAGAAAGTCACCTCTCTCCGGGGCTACCTTTGACTGATGGGATTGAAAACTGGCAGATAAATGTTTCACTCCTCCAATGCTTGGGTAACATTTCTGTACAGTTCTTCAGAGCTTCCCAGCAGGACCAATGCCCAGCTGCCAACACTAGTGACTGTTAAATAATGTGCCCTGGAATTTCCTTTCCTTTTCTCTCCTTTTGACTCTTCAGAGTCAAGTCTCCCCATTCTTGTTCTCTGGGCTCATTTCCCAAAATAAAATACCTGCCTGCAAATGTTTGCTTCTGGCCCTGTGCTCAGAGGAAAACCTGGGCGTGACAGCTGGTATCCATCACTCGGGGTAGATTCTGTGCCTCACTCCTCAGATGGCAGTGAGGACACCATTGCTGGTGGAAAGCAGGGTGATGCTGAGGCGTGGCATGTGGTTCCAACACACCTGCTGGGACTTTCCAGATGTGGGGATGAAGAGCAAGTGGGAGGTGAAACGCTGGCTTTGGGACCCTTGGCTGAGGGTGACCTGCATGTGGACCTGCTTGTCCTTAGGGTGATAAAATGACCACCAGTGGCCAACGGGTCTGTTTCCTTCCTTGTATCTAGGAGAAAACAGGGTGGCTCATTCTTTGGTGTGATCTCCTGGGTCTCCTTGAGCTAATCTAAATTGTACAGAAATGCTACTAGGCTTGGGATTCTGGATGAATCACAGCCTGAGCACTGGGATCACTCATTGGAATCACTGACCTGGGTGACGTAGGTCAGCCATGCAATGCACCTTTCCCCAACTTTTTTTGTCTTCACAGTTGCTGAGGGAGACAGGATTGGCTACTCGGGAATCAACTACAGTATCCCCTTTGCTCTTCTCCTGGGCTCCTTGAGGAATGCCTGTTTTGTTTTTTTTTTTCCCGAGACACAGGATCTGAGGTCAGCTCAACCACCTTCCAGTCTGTGTGACCTTGGGAAGCTTGTTACACCTCTCTGGGTCAGTATCCTTGTAAGTAAATAGTTTTTTTTTTTTTTTAACATTTTTTTAAAAGAAGATTTATTTATTTATATAAGAACTGGGGTACAGTTAGAAGCATGGGAGGGTGAGAGAATTCACCAGAGCCAGAGCAGGGAACAGAACAGGCAGACTGATGAAATACACTGCTGAGGGGAGCAGCGGGCGACAGGAGAGGTCTGCGCGCCATGTGGGACCCTTGCCAGCTGCCGGGGATCGAACCCGTGCTGCAGAGGCTGCAGGCAGCTTCACAGCCCAGCACTCAACCACTGCGCCACAAGGGGAGGCCCACTAAATGGTTTTGACTGCAGAGATTTGATCTGAGTTTAAATAAGTGAGGATGTCTAAGTGGCTCAGAACAGTGCCTGATACAGAGTAAGTACTTGATAATATCAACTTATTAATATTGTTGACATGACATGTAAACAAATAAAATTTTAAACAATTTTTTATCTTTCTACATCTGTTATAGAATTTCACTTCTAGTCATCTGTTTCCAATGCCTGAGTTAATAAAACTTTGTTCAGTGAATGAATGAACAAATGGTACAGAGAGTACAGGCCAAATAAATGTGTGGGAGGGGGCGGTTGCTATGGAGAACTGGGGGAGAGAATAGGGTATGCTGGGCCAGTTTATTGAAGGACAGAGAATCTCTGCAGGAACTTGAAAGGTCAATGGACTTCTTGTAGGCTTGAGGACTAGAAACAGTATTCAGTGTAAGGATTGTGTGTGAAAAGGTACAGAAGAGAAAATAAGTTCAAAACATTTGAGGGACTAGATCAGTCTGGGTTGAAGTGAAGTTGTGGGAATGGACTGAAGAGGAATAAGAGACAGGTAGGTTGAAACCACAGGAGGAGGAGCAGGGGCTTCTAACAGCAGAAGGCAGATGTTGTGGACGGAGGCTTTGTGACCACTCTGTGACTGGCCTGCTGACCCGCCACTTACCCTTCGTGGTGTGGTCTTGCTCAAGTCACCTTCAGTGTGAGGTGGCGCTTTCCGTTCTGAAACCAACAATTGAACGTCTTAGTAAGTCCAGGTACTGGACTTTGAAAGGCCAGATCAGAACTCCTTGCTACCTCTATGGGGAGTAGGAGAGGTTCTGATTTCCTGCTCCTGCATTTTCCTACTGATAAATCTATAGCTAGAAGCAGCCTGATCATTGTCACTGTGATCATCTGGCCAAGGCCCATAGGATGCCACAGAATGCCTTGGTTTCCAAGGCGCAGCTCTGGTTGTGACTCTGCAGCCATGAACCAGCAGCGGCTCCAGGGCCTCGGGGCTCTCGTCTGTCTTCTACCCACAACACAGGCGAGGGTTTCCCCACTTCTGCCCAATATACTATTTTTTTTAATATTTTACTTACTTATTTATTTATTTATTTATCTATCTATTTATTTATTTATTTATGATTTTATTTTATTTATACAAGAGCCAGGGTACAGGCCAGATGCACAGGGGGCGAGAGGATTCACCAGAGCCAGAGCGGGGAACAGAACAGGCAGACTGACAAAATACACTGCTGAGGGGAGCAGCAGATGAGACAGGAGAGGTCTCCTTGCCATGTGGGTTGCTCCGAGGTTGGCGGGGATCGAACCAGCACTGCAAAGGCTGTGGACAGCTTCACAGTGCTGCGCTCAACCGCCTGTGCCACCAGGGAGGCCCTAGATTTTATTTATTTATATATACTGGGGTACAGCCCAGAGGTGCGGGGTAAGATGGGTAAGAGGATTCACTATCTTAACTTTACTTCTTCTAAGCAGATAGTTTAGGAGGGCACTGTGCTTTAATTTATAATTGATTAATTTTGTGATCATCAAAAACTCACTTAAAAATAAGCTAAATATTCAAGTTTTCCTTCAATGTGGACACAATAATTTTTTTTTTTTAAGTGACACTGGTATAAGACATGATGTTTTTTCAGGTCTGCAGCATTATAGGTCACATCTGTATGTACCGCTTGTTTCCATCCTCCAGCACATAGCTGACCCCTGAGGCCCAATTTGCACCCCTCCCCCTCTGGTGACCACTGTTTTGTTTGTTTATTTGTTTGTTTGCTTTTTATAAATTTTATTTTATTATTATTTTTATATTATTTAATTTTTTTTACATCATTGTTCATTTTTAAACAATATTTGCTTCCCCCCACCCTCAAGTGTAGTCCCCATAGAATTTCCTTCCCCAAGGCACCCGGGCACCATCACCTGAGTCCTCTGTGCTGCTCCCTCCCTCCCTCTGATCCCTCTCCCTCCTCCTCCCCTGCAGGATGTCTCTGGTTTGTAATTGTCTGTTTTTGCTTTGTTGTGTTTTGTCCTGTTATTTTTTTACACTGATGTCTTATTTGGTTCCCCTATATTCCTGCTATACGTGAAACCATTCAATACTTTTCTTTTTCCTTCTGGCTTATTTTGTCGAGCATAATTCCTTCTAGCTCCATCCATGTTGCTGCGAATGGCATGAGCTTATCTCTTTTGATTGCTGAATAATATTCCATTGTGTATATGGACCACATCTTCTTGATCCAGTCATCTATTTTTGGGCATTTGGGTTGTTTCCAGGTTTTACCCATTGTGAATAGTGCTGCAATAAACATAGGGGTACAGGTGTTTTTTGAATCAATGTTTTTGTGTCCTTTGGGTAGATCCCTAGGAGTGGAATTGCAGGCCCATATGGTAGCTCCATTTTTAGTAGATGGAAGAGCCTCCAGACAGCTTTCCATAGTGGTTGGACCAGTTTGCACTCCCACCAGCAGTGCAGGAGAGTTCCTTTTTCACCACATCCTCGCCAACATTTGTTGTTGCTTGTTTTTTTGATATGTGCCATTCTCACTGGTGTAAGGTGGTATCTCAATGTGGTTTTAATTTGCGTTTCCCTGATGATAAGCGATGTTGAACAGTTTTTCATATGCCTGTTGGCCATTTGCATTTCCTCTTTGGAGAAATGTCTTTTAAGTTCTTCTGCCCATTTCTTGACTGGATTGTTTATTTTGTTTTTGATGAGTCCTGTGAGTTCTTTGTATATCTTTGTGATCAATCCCTTATCAGTTGACTGGAGTGCAAAGATTTTTTCCCAATCACTGGTGTATCTCTCTGTTTAGGTTAATGTCTCTTTTGCTGTGCAGAAGCTTTTCAGTTTGATGTAATCCCAGGTGTTTATCTTTTCCTTGACTTTCTTTGCTTTGGGTGATGAGTCTTTAAAGATGTTATTGTGATGTATGTCTTGTAGTGTTTTGTCTATATTTTTTTCTATATATTTTATGGTTTCAGGCCTTATGTCCAGTTCTTTTATCCATTTTGAGTTGATTTCGTGCACAGTGAAAGGTAGTGGTGGTAACCACCATTTTGTTCTTACAATCTAAGAGTTTGCTTTTGTTTGCTCATTTGCTTTGCTTCTTTGTTTTCCACATAGGAGTGAAATGGAAGGATTTTGTCTTTCTCTTTCTGGTGGTCACTGCATTTATGTCCTAAAAATGGAAATACAAAATGAAGGTGTTCAGATGCATTTGTATTCATCAAGTGAATTGTTAAAATTAACACTAATGTTCTGTGGGAGGAGGACACAGGAAATTTGACAGTTTTCTCTCAGGTTTCCTGACAAAAATGGTGAGGGGAAGACATTTGATTAGGTGATGTTTGTCTCTTGGGTCTTGAGGACAAGAAAACATAATTTAGTTTTTTTTTTCATGTACCTAAGTATAACTTTATTTTTTTATTAATATTTTTAAAATTTTATGTTTTTTACATCATTTTTCATTTTTGCACAATGTATGTATTTTCATCTTGGTTATAGTTCCCATTCAATTCCCACCCCATCCCCATTTTGATCCTACTCCCTCTCCCCAGTGTGTCTCTGATTTACAGTTGCTTATTGATTTTGATTTTTACTTTATTATAATTAGTCTTTTTCCTGGTCCCTTATTTAGGTTTTCTAAATTCCTGCTGTGAGTGAGACCATCCGGTATTTTTCTTTTTCTTTCTGGCTTATTTCGCTGAGCATGATCCCTTCCAGCTCCATCTATGTTGCTGCAAATGGCATGAGTTTATCTTTTTTGATTGATGAGTAATATCCCATTGTGTATATGCACTACATCTTCTTGATCCAGTCATCTATTTTTGGGCATTTGGGTTGTTTCCATAGCTTAGCGATTGTAAATAGTGCTGCTATAAATGTAGGACTTCAAACTATACTACAAAGCCATAATAATCAAAACTGTATAGTACTGGAACAAGAACAGACACACAGACCAATGGAACTGAATAAAGAGCCCAGAAATAAAGCCGCATTTATATGGATAACTAATCTTTGCCAAAGGAACAAAGAATATGCAATGGAGCAAAGAAAATTTGTTCAATAAATGGTGCTGGGAAAACTGGGTCGCTACATGCCAAAGAATGAAGCTTGACTACTACCTTACACCATGCACAAAACACAACTAAAAATGGATTAAAGAACTAGACATAAGACCCAAAACCATAAAATATATAGAAGGAAATATAGGCGAAACACTGTATGACATACACCTCAGTAACATCTTTAAAGACACATCACCCAAAGAAGTAATAGTGAAGTCAAAGATAAACAGCTGGGCCTACATCAAAATAAAGAGCTTCTGTACAGCAAAAGAGACAAAGAGACACCCCACCAATTGGGAGAAAATTTTTACCCACAACACTAATGATAAAGGACTGATCACAAAAATCTACAAAGGGCTGATGACACTCAACAAAAATAAAGTAAATAATCCAGTCAAAAAATGAGCAGAAGAGCTAAAAAGAAACTTCTCCAAAGAGGAAATGCAAATGGCCAAAAGGCATATGAAAAAATGTTCAGCATCACTTGTAATCAGGGAAATGCAAATCAAAACTACAATGAGATACCATCTTAACACCAGTGAGAATGGAACATCTTAAAAAAAAACTAGCAACAACAAATGTTGGCGAGGATGTGGTAAAAAAGGAACTCTCTCTCACTGCTGGTGGGAGTGAAAACTGCTCCAACTACTATGGAGAGCTGTGTGGCGATTCCTCAGCCTGCTAGAGATGGAGCTTCCATATGACCCAGCAATTCCACTGCTAGGTATTTACCCAGAGGACATAGAAACATTAATTCAAAAGGGCACATAATTTAGCATTGATAAAAAAAATTTTGGTGAGAGATTTGCCTTGAATTTAAAGTAATTTATTTACATATCTGACTCAAAATAAATATCAAAAGTTTTTAGAAAGATCTGCTCTTTAGATTTTCAGTCAAAAGTCAGAATTAGCATTTTACATGTTTAAAAAGGGTGTCCTGTCAATTGCAGGCACTGTATCGTTATGGTTATCATCCCCTGCTTGGGGCAAAATGGTTTATGCTCATTTCCCAGCCCCATTACTGACTATTATGTGATCTTTGGCAAGTCACACAACTTCTCTGAAAATGGTGCCTGCCTCATAAAAATATCGAGAAGTACAAAGAGTTATCAAATAATTTTCTACTTTTCAGTACAATTTGCTAAGAAGCAACAAGCTTTTAATCTTATGTATTAAATAGAAAAATGGAATAAATTAAGGGGTCATGTTATAAAAGGCCTGAGAGTGCAGTGGGAAAATAAAGGGCAAAATGCACTGACGCTGCAGAGAGGGAAGCCCTTCTCCTCAGTGAGATTTGCTGAGTCTGAGCGTGGGCGAGACTCGGGCTTACAACAGGCAGAGAGCTTGGGAGGAAAAACAGGCAAAGCTTTCAACCACCATATGAGCTAGTGTGCTGGTTTAAAATCTAGAGAAACCCCAAATGTACAGACAGCTTGCCTAATGGAATATTTGCTGAGTGTTGAATTGGGGGTGGGGGTATAAAGAGCTAGAAAATTCTCCCTGGAGTCAATATCTTGTAATAAACACAAGACAGATTTCATCTCTGAGATATATGAGAACAGGAGTGAAGTGAGTCTTAGCAAAGCAACTACCAACTCCTTTGGCGCTTGATTTCCAAACAGATTTAGGGGACCCACTCCTCGTCTTACTGCAAAAGAGAGAGCAAGGTGAACCATCTTTGGAGGAAAGTAACATTGACTTCAGTTTTCTGTGGTTTCTTTATATACAATGGCTGTTGTGCAATGAAAACATTGAGGTCCCACTGAATATATAAGGCCAGTATTACTAATAATCAATAGGAAAGATAAAACATGAAATTATCCATGTGTTGAAGTTAGTTCATTTTAGTGTAAATATATTCAAGAAAATAAAGGGAAGGTTGAGCAGTGGATAAAAAGATAGAAAACTTCAAAAAGGTCTATGTCAAATAATCAAGTGGACTTTTGAAAAATGTAATTTTCAGACTGAAAAACTCATGTTTAGCAGAAAATTGGTCACAGCAGAAAACGAGTTTAGTGAACTCAAAGTTCAATAGAAAATATTCAAGCTGAAGTACAAAAAGAGTGGAACAGAAACAGAAAGGATGGAATGTGATAGGCATGCAGGACAGCAGCAAGACAGCCTCCTTAGGCCTGACATACGTGCTCTTCCTCAATCTAAGAGAACGGGAGAGAGAAAATAGGGCAGAAGCAACGTTTGAAATACCTACCTGAGGTAGAGTTCATAAACAGGCTTCCAAAAATTATGATTAAAATTCTAATAATAAAAGAAAAAAGGATGAATTGCATTTCATTAAAATAAAGAGACTAAAAACTGTGAGAAGACATGAAAGCTCCGTATATCTAACCAAGAACTCTTCTCTAAAGTAAGAGTGCCCACAGATCAATACGAAAACCACGAAGAACTCAACAGATCGGTCAAAAGACTTGAAATGGCACTTCACAAAAAGGAATCCCAGGCCCCAACAAGCCATTTGAAAAGGTCCATGTCACCAGTCAACGGGAAACGCAAAACCAAGCCACCCAGAAAGGCACCGTGGACCCACAAGAATGGCTGAAATTGGGCCTCCCCGGTGGCGCAGCGGTTGAGCGCTGGGTTGCGAAGCTGCCCGCAGCCTCTGCAGCACCGGTTCGAACCCCAGCTGCTCCCCGATCACCGGAGGAGGGTCCCACATGGGGCGCAGACCTCTCCTGCCGCCCGCTGCTCCCCTCAGCAGTGTCCTTCGGTCCTTCTGCCTGCTCTGCTCCCCGCTCTGGCTCTGGTGAATTCTCTCACCCTCCCGTGCTTCTGACTGTACCCAGTGCTTGTATAAATAAATAAATCTTAAAAAAAAAAAAGGTCATATATTTAAAAAAAAAATGGCTAAAATTAAAAACAGACAATGCCAAAGAAGCAGAACATCTGGCGTCCCCAAATTCTGCAGGAGGCCTGTAAATTGGCACCACCGCTTTGCAAAGCCAAAGTGTCTGCTACAGTAGAGCCAGCACCGATCCTACGAGCCAGCAATTCCACTCCTAGTATTGGAGATTCAAGAGATGAGCGCTCCTATTTCTATAAAATGTTGTTAGCGGCTTTATTTATAACAATGAAAAACTGTGTGTGGAGGGGGGAAGCTCAAATGTCTCCCCCAGGAGGAGGATAAATAAATGTTGTTAAACCATATGCCCTGCCTAACCACGTTGCGCTCTGATGTCTGTGCCATGAGAACACAGCCTCAGGGCATCTCCTCAGAACCAACCCTGTTGTTGAGTGACACACGGCTGTACCTAGACGGTGGGGTACTAAACAGCAGTGAAAAAGAGTCGTCTCGTGCGTGACGAAGAAACGGATCTCAGACATTATTTTGAGTAGGTCACACAACACATTGGCTATCACACGTATGTAATTCCAGAGCAGCCAATGCTAATTGATATAGAAAGAGGTGAGGTCATGTCCAGGGGAGTTTTTTTTTTAAGAGTTATTTATTTATTTGTTTGTTTGTTTATTTGTTTATTCATACAAGCACTGGGTACAGTCAGAAGCGCGGGAGGGTGAGAGAATTCACCAGAGCCAGAGCGGGGAGCAGAGCAGGCAGAAGGACCGAAGTACACTGCTGAGGGGAGCAGCGGGCGGCAGGAGAGGTCTGGGCGCCATGTGGGGCCCTCCTCCGGTGGCCGGGGAGCAGCCGGGGATTGAACTGGCGCTGCAGAGGCTGCGGGCAGCTTTGCAACCCAGCGCTCAACCGCTGCGCCACCGGGAGGCCCCAGGGGAGATGTTTTTTGCCAGGGAGGGGCATAAGGAAACCTCTGGCTGCCAGAACTCTGTCTTCATCCGGATGGTGGTGGCTGCACTAATGCAATGAACAGCCACTCTGCTGCGCCCCGTGCACACGGGAAGTTGGGTGCAGATAGGACGCAGCTAGCTTTCGTGACCAATCGGGCCCTGTGATAGGGAAAGGTGGTGTGACTCTAGGGTACCTGAGCTCAGAGAACCTACACCCTGGGAGGGGAGTCTCCCTCAAGGAAGGGATGGCTCAGCTGAGAACATTAGGTATTTGGCAAGGATAAGATGGGGGGCTGGTGGAGGAGAACATCCCTGGTAGACAGGAGAGTATATGCAAAGGTCTGGAGGTGAGAAAGTAAGGCATGCAGGAGGCGTAAGATGTTAGTGATGCCGGGGTACTCAGAAAAGGCAAGGCTGGAGAGACGAGGCCGTGGGGTTCCGCCAGGGCGAGCTCTTTGATGACTAGATGGGGTGTGTTATCAAGTTTTGGTTATTCTAAGGCTGCTGGGAAGCCCAGGCCTGGCTTTAGGTAGGAAGGAGTCAAGGCCGTGCCTGCCTTTGAAGAAATGAGTCTCGGAGGCGCTCCCTGGAGGTGGGCCAGGTGAGAGTTGGTGGGGAGGGACAGAGGCGCCCTCAGCTGACTGTGGGGACAGCCCGGAGGTGGGCCTGAAGCTCTCGTGATGGCAGATGTGCTGCATGGGCCAGAGGGAAGCCCTTCAGCACCAGACCCCATTTCAGCGCTGCTGCTGCTGCCGAGGGAGTGCAGTCCCAGACTCTAGAGGAGGGCAGGCACCCCAGGGGTACCTGAATTTTCAGTGCCATTTTATTGCTTTTCATTTCCTCTGGGAGAGACCTTTGCTTGTGAAAAGAGCCTTTCAGTTGCACTTGCTGACCTCCTGCGGGTGCAGCTGGTGGGGCTGGAGCCCGGGAGACATGTGGAGGCCCCTTTAACGCATCAGGTCCTCCAAGTGTTCTTCTTCCACCGGCCAAGAAGTTCTTTTCAGTTCCCTGATGAGGCAACAAGGCCAGGGGGGCTTGATTACATCGTTCTCCCTAAGATATGCGGGACGAGCATCATCCGTGGCTCCCCCTTCAAGGCATCTGAGACCTGGCCCATGCACCCCGATTTGGAACAGGTGACAGGGGCTGTGGCCTCCACAGCGCCCCCTCGCCTCGGGCGGGTGGAGAGAGCCTAGAAGACCCCGCCATCAGCCGGGGAGGAACTCGAGCCAGAAGTTTAACATCTATTGGTCTGCAAATCCAGGCAGCCCGGAGCCCCGCGGGGTTCCCTTTTCAGGGCGCTGTCCCCCAGCACCCCGCCTCTTACCAGAAGGGGATTTAGAAGCCAAGAGCTGTTCGCGGCGACTCGCTTAATGCCCAGGCCGGGGAGAAAGCGGGTTGGGATCTGATCCGCGAGCAGAGGACCCGGCTGCCTCCCGCCCTGGGGCTCGCGGCGGCGGGGGCGCGCTGCGCGCTGCGCGGGGCGGGCGGCGGCGTGGGCGCGGCGATCAGGTGGGACACCCCGACTCCTGCCTCTGCCGGGAGCGCCCCAGCGCCGCGAATCAGCTCGAGCTCCCAGGACCGATGCTGCTTCGCAGCCGCAGCGGCGGAAACCCCAGGATTTTGCACCCAGGTAGGGAACAGCTGGGCTCTCCACCGCGTGCGCCCACCCAGCGCGCTCCGGGGGGCGCCCAGACCACCAGCCCCGGGCTGAGACT
Organism: Talpa occidentalis; assembly: GCF_014898055.3. Classification (NCBI taxonomy): domain Eukaryota; kingdom Metazoa; phylum Chordata; class Mammalia; order Eulipotyphla; family Talpidae; genus Talpa; species Talpa occidentalis. The sequence continues at coordinate 5,358,844 of NW_023601433.1, forward strand.
TCCACGCTGGTCTCTCTAAATGTTGTTTCTAGCAGAAGGCTCCAAGGGCAGAGGAGAGTCTGAGAAAGTAGGTGCAGAAAAGCAAGGACTCGCTGGGTCCCCGGGGCTGAGCGCCTGGCTGAAGGGGGCACCCCTAGGGGCTGCTTTTGGACCTCTTTGGAACTGTTGGTGCCAGACCTAACCTTGCAACTTAGGCTGCTGACATTTAGGACTCCGTCTGCACGAGCCTCCAGCCACCGCTTTTAGTTTTAGTTCTGCTTCTACTGGATGGACTGAAGCTGCTGTTGGCTTGTTTTTAAGGAGCAGATTATTGCTCATACCTGGGGGCCCTGAGGATTTGTGATTTGTGTGTTTGTGTGTGTGTGTGGGGGGGGCGCCCTCCGCGGGTGTGGGAGCCATTTCTTAGGGACACAGAGGATTTATTTATAGGTGGATTTCAGTGCAAGGGAAGGAACACGACTTGTTCTGCAGGGATGGGGGAGCAAGTGCCTTTTTACCCAGGGGGGAGCGAGGTGCTGACGGTACTTCTGCCACACACCGGTGTTAGGAAGCTCTGCTGTCCGGGCTTCAGCCTCTGTGGAAGCCCCATCCTTTAGCCAGAAGTCACAGGTGCAAGCTTGCTCTGTTTAAAGTAAGTGAACGTGGGTGTCTTTGGGTCTGATCTGAACAGCCAGGGCAGGGTGGGGCAGGGCTCTGAGGGATGCCTGCTCCTTTTTCTTTTTTAAAAAGCCTCTTCTGGTGGCAAATGTGGGTGTCTTTAAGGCTCAGGGAGTGGCACTCAAGGGGTGAGAGGTTGTGCGTGTGCATGTACGCCCGGCTAGGAGAGTTGAGCAGGATGGCTGGCTCGCTCCGCCTGACCCTGGTCTGCACTGGTCTCTGCTGTGCCTTCTGCTTCTGCCCTTTCCAGAGGAGCTGCCTGGCCTGGCGTGCTGGGTGGATGCAGCAGATACAGCACATGCTCATTCTGCATCTTTCTTGAGTCAGCAAATACTCAAGGAGCATCCAGTTTGTGTCAGGGCCTGGATTAACCTGTGGGGCTGTGAGGTGATGCCAAGTCCAGGCTCCCGGAAGCTCACATGCAGCAGGGGGGTAACACCTGTAACAGTGAAGTGTGAGAAGTTCAGTAATGCAGGGGTGGGTGGAGAGGGGTGGAAGCAGAGAGAGGAGGAGGGAGTGAATGTGGCCGGGGTTACTTTGAAAGTGGAGCCCTCAGAACAGAGGCTGTCCATGGGCGAGGTAGGGGCTGGCGCCTCCCTTGGTCCTGTGGTCTGTGGGTGGATCACTTGGTTCTCCTGGCCCATCAGTGTCTCAGTCCCTGGATGGAAAGAACTGTCCAAGCCACCGCCGGGCTGGCATTTGCCATACGTGACCGGAGCCTGCAGACACAGACAGACTCACGCCAAAGGACAGTGTGCCCAGGGCAGTGCATGCCTTTTTCTCCCCCATTGAATTGTTCTCCTAAGTTCCAGGACCATGAAGATTTGAAGGTACTTCGCAAAGGCAGGGATTCTGGAAAATTCTGAGGGAGTCTCAAAACAGATGGCCTTCTTCTCTCTCCCCCAACCCCAAAGGCACCTGTCCCGTCTGTGCTTGTCCCAACACAGGTCAAAGGGAAAGCTGACCTTGATTGTCTCTAAATGGGTGGAATAAAAAAGCTGAAGCTCTAACTACCCATCTGCTCGGGGAGATGAAAATCCAGTCTTATGGATGTTTCTTCCTGGACAGGAACCATGGTGGGTGATGAAAAACGATAGCCTGGAGAGCTCCTGTCTTACTACATGTGTGCCAGAGGACCCTCGTGTGGGCATCTTGTAACCTAAACAATCATTCAGGTAGTTAGGAAGCAGGCTGGTGCCCCACTTAGGGGTGTGGGCTTTGATTTCAGACAGACCAAGTAGGTGTCTTGGGCAAAGAACTCTCTTTGAGCTTTGGTTTGATGAAGTGAATGGAATTAGTGGTAGAGATGTATAAGAATTGTCTAGAGCCGTTGAAAAAAATATTTGTTCATTGGGAAATGCTTGTCATTGATAGATTGCTTGGCACTAGGAGGTGCTCCAGAAATGGCTGTTCCTTGGTTGAATGCCTGCTGCGTGTCAGGTACTGCTCTGAGTGGGGGATACAGAACCACAATGGACCAAGATCCTCAGGAGCTGGGCTTGTGTGTCTGAGGTAATGCCAAAAAAATAAGTGGGCCGCTCAGCAGCCTATGACACATTATGATGGAGAGAAGAAAGCAGGGCCAGAGGAATGGATGTGGTGTCGGGGGTGGGGTGAGGGTGGTTATTTTTTTTAGGCAGCTTGGTCAGAGGAGGCTTTGCTGATAAGTGACATTTGACCAGCTCCCCAGAGAAGTGAGGGAATGAGCCAGGCAGATGTCTGAGGAAGAGCATTCTGGGTAGAATAACAGCTCCTGCAAAACCCCCGCAGTCCGAGAGGTGTGTCTGTAAGAAAACCAGAAAGGAGGCCAAGGAGGCTGCGGGTGAGTGAGTAAGGGCACCAAAGTAGGACTCGAGGTCAGAGAGGTCACCGGGCGATTTATTGCCTCTCATGGTTTAAGTTTGTCTCTAAGATTTATGTTCTAAGCTCTTGTCTAAGGAATTGGCTGGGAGCCTAAACTCTATTTAGACTGAGGTTCTGTACGGGCACAGGTTCCTGTGGTCACTCCGAGAATAAATGAATGCAGCAAACAGAGGCACGAATCTTTGCAAGGAGATGAGAAACAAGGGAATCAGGGAGACAGTGCAAAATGGTGATCACAGCGTTTTCACCCAGATCAAGGGCTGTATTTGTGCTTCCTTTGAACCTGTTTTTTGCTTCCTCCACCACGAAAGACTGTTCGCCTTTAGTGAGAGTCCCACTGACATTTGGGAGTCATCACTGGTTTTATTCTTTTCTCTTTGAGAATGGTATTAGTTTCTACGATTATGAAATGGTGTTGGAGTCAACTGGAAATATACTGACCTTGGGGCCACCAATGAATGCATTTCCGTAATATCATAGGACACGTTTATTTGAGGCATCCCATCTTGTAGGCGTCATAGGAAGATCAGTTTGCTGCTCTGTTTTTGGAGACGCTGACCCTCCCATGAGCATGAGTTGGGGACCTGAGCTCCATCCTGCGCTGTCCTTGGTGCTGGAGGCCTTTTGCCCTGTGTCCCGTGGGCAGAAATGTGCTGGATGCCTGAGGACCTCGTCATAGTTTCTCTGAAATAGTGTGTGGTGAGGCTGGGTCATGGTCAGCGTTGACTGACTGGGTGTCCCCCAGGTCACAGCAGAAGGTCGCGTTTACCTCTGTGCATTTCCCCTTTGCAAGGTCTGGCTTTCAGTTTTGCTGCCTCAGAAACCTGATCTGTCTGGGCCACATCACCATGACCTTGCTCACCTGCTGCCAGCCCAGTGATCTGCAGTGGCCGAGACACTCTGGCTGCAGACCCCCCAAGTGAGAAATCAGTCACAGGATGACGTTTCCAATGAGCCCATGTTCAGCGCAGTGCTGTTCCGAGAGACTGGTCACGCACATCGGGGCTGGTCTTGCCACCGGGCTTCAGGACAAACCTCTGCAAAATGTCATGGCTTAAAATAGCAGCCATTTCTCATTTCCTTTGTGCCCATGGGTTGGCTGGGTGGGTCTGTAGATCTGGGCTGTGCCTGGTTGAGCTCAGTGGGGACTTCCTCGTGGATGTGGGTCTGCTGGTGGAGTGGCCGAGGACTGGCTGCTTCAGGGTGGCCTCCATTAGGAAGACCTGCCTCTGTTCCTGGTGGCCTCTCATCTTCCAACAGGCGAGGGGAGCATGTTCACACAGCAGTGACAGGAGTCTTTCCTTTTTCTGTGTTTCCGTGGCTGACCAACGACAGACATATATATTTAGACAGTCACTCATTTAGCAAATATTTATCAAGTGATGTCTATGTGCTAGGCATGCCAGAGGCTGGGGCCCCAGCAATAAAAGTAATAAGGTCCATCCTCACGAAGGCCTCACTGTCATCAGGGGAGACACTGTGTAAGCAAACAAGGAAATGTGGATGGGAGCACATCAAGCAGGGATGGGAGTACCTGGTTGAGTGGGGGAGAAGGGAGTAAGGGTGGGCATTTTCTATAAAGTGCTCAGTGTCACATATAGGAGTGAAAGCATGAGCCAGAGCAATATGGGGAATAACCCTTTGAGGCAGGGGAAGCAAGTGCACGGGCCCTGAGACAACAGAGTGTTGGCATGTTCTGGAAACAGCAAGGACCCTCCTGTAGAAGGAGCTAGTGAGGAGTGGGTAATAGAGGGTCTTCTTGGGCCTTGTATGGACTTTGGATTTTCCTCTGAGCGAGAGGGAAGCCACAGGAGAACAGGGAGCACAGGTGCTGTGATCTGATTTGTGTTTTCAATGATCACATGAGCTTTCGCGCTTTGAGTCTAGCTCCGGGGTCAAGCGTGAAAACAGGGAGAAGACACGGGAGGCTGCCGAAGTGACCCAGGTGAAGATGAGAAGGGTTTGAAGCAGGGTGGATCATGGGGCAGATCAGTGGCCAAATTTGGGATGTATTTCATGATCGAGGAGATAGGATTTTCTGATGAGTTGGATTTAGGGAATAAGAGAAAGAAAGGAGTCAAGATGACTTCACATATGTGACCACGTATTTGAGCAACTGGGTGGAATAGCCCTTTACTGAGGTGGAGAAGACTTATGGGGTTCGCTTGCACAGCCAATGGGAGGTGATAGTAAATAGTTTTATTTGTGAGTCTGAAGTCAAAGGAAGAGGTTCACAGAGGAGATGTAATTTTGAGTATAATGAACATGTGTTTTGCCCCTTCGATGAGCTGTGTCACTTTTGCTTATGCCAAGAGAAAGCGTGTCACCAGCTTGCTGTATCGTCAGTGCCCAGGACATTTGTCTGGCACATAGTATGTACTCAGTGAATATTTATTGGATGAGCGAGTGGAACCCTTTCGTGACTGGAGGTGACTACAAATCTTTGGTTTGGTGGGTCTTGGAGTGTAACCCTGGAGTTACTCCCTTTCATTCCAAGCTTTCAGGGGGACCTTACTGTGGCACCTGTGGACTAAAAACAGACTTTAAATGTGAAGGCTCCAGTTGCTTACCTCTTACAGAAAGCAATGTGTGCTGACAAGAAAGAAAGAGACAGTGGGAACCAAAAAATAACTCATACTTAAAAAAAAAAAAGAGGCAAGATTCTCCAGAGAGAGGTGGCTGAAATTCAGGGGTGTGATGTTCTTGGGTTATTATTGTACTGCTCTTAATTTAAGATTAAGCAGGAGCTGGGAAGGATCTCGAAAAAAGGAGAAACTTATTTAAAATCAATTTTATGCCAAGTGAAAGAGTGTCACCAGCTTGCTTGAAAAATCCCACATCTACAGCCTCTTGCATAATGTGTTCCTGTTTATAAAAGGAGAGAAATCAGCAGTAGCCTTATAGGGAAGGGCAGGGCTAGAATGACGCCAACCTCAGACTCTGGCTGCTTCTCTTCTCTCCCCATGGCGTGGCAGAATATGCGCCAGTGTGAGTTTGGTTTGCAATGCTGTTGGTGGGGTGGGATGGTGAAAAATGAGAAACCATGTACTGCAATTGAAAGTGGTTTCATGTGTTTGAGAGAGAAGAGGAGGGAAGAGCAAAGGGAAGGGGTGGGGGACTGTAGGGATAGGAGGGGCCACACCAGCCAATAGTGGAGGGAAAAAAAATGAAAGAATGAAGCCAGCCCAGAAGGATGAATAGGAAAGTGAGAGTCAGCTGGCCTCCATCTTTGTGTGTGGGAACTAGCACTGACCATGTGGGGCACAGGAGGGGCCAGTGGGGTTGGAACCCACCCAGATTGGTTTGAACTCAAGCTTCATAGCTGTGTAAACTTGAGCAAGTTATCTGATTTCTTGACGCCTGGGCTTCCTGAGTTGTGAAACTGATGGTGATGATGCTGATGGTGGTGATGCTGATGGTGATGATGCTGATGGTGGTGATGTCGACACCCAAGTGTCCCTTCATGCCCCTGGACTTGATGCATGCTGGTCTAAATGTTGACTCAGAGGCACCATACCTGTTGACTTGAAGATTCTGTGTGAAGAAGGAACTGAGAACCTGCTCTTCATATTATGTTGCAAGTGCCTTTGAGAATATTTCCTGGATGAGGTGCATGACAATCAAAATGAGACAAGTGGACACTGATCAGCCTTATGGACTAGAGAGTTCCAAGATGTCTTGGAGAAAACAACCTTCTGTTCTCCATCATAAGCCAGCCCCACTGACTCAGCTCTGCAATGTCCCAGTTTGTTGGAATTTCACGATGGACATTTCTGAGTCACTTAGATTAAGTGGATGCAGAAACTTCCCTCTCAGACACTGCTGGGCATCAGTCCCACAGGATCTACCCTGTGGTGTCTTATGCTGGAGAAGTCAGTGTTCTTCCAGGCACATAGTAGGCATGCATCGCATATTTATAAGACACTTGAGTCAGTCAATGCTGCCGTGATTGCTTCATTCACTGACTGTTGCTGGCTGGTTCTCACTGGCAGGGGCAGGAAGAAGTATGAGTGGCAGTGCTGAGCTAAGTCTTCAGCACCTAGTAGGTTCTCAGTGGGAGTTGTTTCTCTCCCTTACCTCCTTTGCTGTCATTCTGGCCTTGTGATCTAGATCCAGGATCTAGATCACGGATCACACACTCTGCTTTCCCTGCAGCACCCAGATACGCCAGCAGCAGAGCCCACGGCTGCGTGTGGTCCTGGGTGCTGACTACGGCTGACCCAGCAGAGTCTCCTGCCCAGGCCCAGCAGAATCTCCGGCCCTGGCTGCTAGGCACTGTGCCACGGGCTCCCGCCGTCAGCTCACCACCTAGCCTGTGGGCCCAGCGTGCTTTCCTATTTCCTGCAGAAACTCCTGCCCCGCCCACCTCCTGTTACCTTTGGTCTTTGGACCTTGGTTCTGTCTTGGGTAGCAGGGGAAAGAGAAGTGTTCATTTTCTTCTCTCCGGAGGCAACTGAAAATTCTTCCCTAGCAAGTGACTGTTTAAACCCTCAGGAATAGAGCCTGGCTGAAATTTTAGGCGCCAGGTGCTGCTAGATAGCGAGGCCACACCTTTCTCCCATTTCCTGGGGAAACCTGGAGCCCGCAGAAATCACAGACACAAATAACCCTCAAGAAGTGGATCGGCAACCTCATTTCTCCTGTTTCCAGCTCTGCCTAGATGCAGGAAAGGTAATTTTGCCAGAGCCCTGGGGCCTCCTCGGATGGCCGATGTTGGGGTCTGGACGTCGGCTGCTCCCATTTGGAGCAGGGCAACACTGCTACTCCCATTTCAACCCCAGATGATGCAGGTGTTGGCAGAAGCCCCCATAATCTCCCTCAGCAGAGATCAGGGTGCGTTTTCAAGGCCTTTCCATGACAGGCGCCTGCAAGCGAGCAGGCCCTAGGGCAGGCACAGAACGACAAGGGACGGCTGCACTATCCAACCGTCACGGCCTGGAGAGAGCTGGCTCTGTCTTGACCACTATTTCATAGGCAGGCTCCTTTTCAGGCCTAGAAAAAAGTTCAAGACAAATGGAAGGACTGCTTGGAACAATAGGATTTTAGTGTTTCGGAGCTGAAATCTAAGCTCCTTGGTCGGCAAAGGTGGGAGCTGAGTCATCAGAAGGAAATGACTTGTTTACAGTCCTGCTGGAAGTGAGTGGTAGAAAGAGCCTCGGACCCCTCCTGTGAGGGCAGGAAACACAGCTGCTCTCTCCAGGCAGGTGAGAGCCTGGTTAGGCCCCTCACAGCTGTCTCTGAAAACCCTCTGGGATTCTCCCCCTGACACTCCCCCCCCCCCAGCAAACCCCAGCCCCAGGCCCAGAGAGGGCTGCTTGTGCCCCGCCCATGGCCCCTGCTCTCCTGTGGTAACGAAATCTGACTGTGGCCTCTTGCCTGGCCTGGGGGGCAGTAGACGGTGCTGGGGGGGAGAGCTCCGCTGCTGCTGGCAGCTCTGTGGGCGAGCATGCGGCATTGTGGGGCATAGTGCTGGGCCTTGGCATCCCAAGGCAGATCATGACAATGTCAGGAGCCCCTGACCTTGGCCCTGGAGTTCTCCTCAGTTCCACTTCTGCCCCCGTGATGAGTGATGCACCCACCCCATCCACCTAAGGGCCACTTTTTATTTTATTTTATTGTTTTTTTAAAAGTACATTTTTTAAAAAAGATTTATTTACTTATACAAGCACTGGGGTGCAGGCCAGATGCGCGGGAGGGTGAGAGGATTTACCAGAGACAGAGTGGGGAGCAGAACAGGCAGACTGACGAAATACACTGCTGAGGGGAGCAGCGGGCAAGACAGGAGAGGTCTGCTGTGCTATGTGGGTAGCTCCCTGGCCGGCTGGGAATCGAACCCACGCTGCAGAGGCTGCGGACAGCTTCACAGTGCTGTGCTCAACCCACTGCACCACAGGGGAGGCCCACACTTTTTTTCAAAGCAAAGCATAAACATGTAGCTCTAAGGAAAGGGGAACTGTAAGGAAGCAGGCAAAAGCAGGAGCTTGAAAGCAAAATGGAAGATGAGCAAAGAAGAGGTGATTGGAAAGGGTCAGAGTTCGGGTGGGTTCTAAGCTTTCCCCGCCCCTGAGGTGATGCTGATTCGCCCCCTCTCTCTTGGTCAAGTTGGCTGCTGAGAACATGAGCGAATCTGCACTGGGTTCCTGCCCCCCCGCCACGGGCCGGGTGACCCTGTCTGCTCAGTGGCCCTGAGTGTGGGGTCCTGGGGCTACACCGGGCTTCTGGAAGCCAAGTTGGTGCTACCTGGTCTCTCGGTTCCATCCGTGTCACACTCAGTGTGACGTCCTGTGGTTATGAGTTAATAATTCGATGCAAGCTGAGAAGGCGCTGTCAGGGAGGTTGACGTGGAGGGAGTGTTCGTGGGGGCACAGACTGGGAGCTGCCGCCACTGCTGCCTGGGGAGCAGCAGTACTCCCAAGGGAGCACTGGGCAGGGTGCAGGGGATGTGTCCCTTGAGTCTTGCAGGGTGCGTGGGGGCTCACTGGGGTGGTGGGAGGAGAAGAGGATCCTTGGTGGAGGAAGTAGCTCCAGGAGGAGCTCGGGGCATGAGGTGGTGTTGGCCAGGCAGTGGGTGTGGAGGACGGGGCATCGGGTGGAGGAGGGTGGTGGGATGTGGCGTGGACACCTCTGGAATCTCTTGGGGGGGCGTTTAAAGGTCACTGAGAGGTGTGTCAAGGAGAGAAAAGCTCATGAAGTGCAGAGCTACACGGAGCTCCCGAGAAGGTCCTGCCGGAGGGAGGTGCTGCTATCTGGGCTCTGGCGCGTGTGAGTGGAGCACGTTGGCTTGGCCTCCCGCACACGCATCTGTCTTGCTAGAGACACGGCGGCCTCAGAACCTGCGATTGATGTCTTGGTGCTGCTTCTAGCTACGCCAGACCCACGAGAACACAGAAAATGTTTAAGAAACATAAAGAAACCCGTAGATCATAGCTGCCCAGAGCAAATGGAAAAGAAATTTCTCTCTCTCTCTCGCTGTCTTTTTTTGTATTTGAACGGCACGAGAAGGATGCAAGGGGACCAGGGAAGCTGTTTCTCAGCAGTTACCTGGGTCACTGGCTTCCATCCCAACTGCTCCAAGAGTCTCATGAGGGAAGTCCCCCCTCCCCGCTACCATTTTGAATGTGTTAGAGTCACATTACTGGTCATCCAGAAAATTGGGGAAAGAAAAGGAAGACCCCGCTCCAATCCCACCCTCTTTGTAAGGATCGTGAGCTATTTATTTTGAAATCACCATGTAAGTGAGCAGTCCCAGAGCCCAGAGCAGAGGCCGGCGAGCTCCTCACCACATCAGATTTCTGCTCTTCCTGCACACACGGACTACATCTCCCAGGTTCCTGTGCCTGTGGGTGTGGCCTGACCGCAGGTGGAGGACACCTTGGGATAGGCGTGGTGGGTACCGGGAAGCCTCTGCAGGCTGGCCTTGCTTAGAGCTGCTCACCTGCAAAAAGTACCCCCGCCTATGCTGAATATCGACGCCCGAGGGCTGGCTTGTTAGAGCGGTGTGCCTCGGTTCATACAGAGCCTGAAATTTTAATCAGCAGTTTCTCCTATGGGAACCACCGCAAAGGATCAAGAAGAGAGTTTCTTGATATGAAGGATTAAAAAGTTTCCTCTGGGATGGCCGCCTTGTATCCTGGGGGTCCAGGGATGGACACAGTTAAACGTCTGTTTTTCTCTTTAATCCTATTCCAGGCCACGAGTGCTCTGAACTGGCTGAAGATCAGTGTTGTCACTTTGCTTCTCCTTCTGGTTCAGACTCTTAGAGAATGAACGGGGGTATCTTGTAGAATCCCATAACATTTTAAAAAGGATTTGAAATTTCTAGAGCAGATTCAGAGTCACAGCAACCTTGAGGAGGTGTAGAGAGTTCCCGCTGACCCTCCTGTTCCTCCCCCACTGTCTATACCCCCGTCAGAGAGGTGCATCTTTGCAACCTGTGATCCTATATTGATGCAGCAGAATCACCAAGGCCCACAGTTGGCTTCGGCCTCACTCTTGGTTTCGTCCAGATCATCTTCAAACCAGGAGATTCGCTCTGACACGTAGAGTGACCAAGTAGTTTCACGTCTCAAAACCTCATCTGTGAAAAGGTCCTGACAAGATCGACTTTCTGGGGTTATTGAGGGGCACTGATGGAGAAGATAGGTAGCGCTCAACAGGTGCTTGAGTGGGATGGTTCCCTGTCTCCTGCCATGGTGCAGGGGCTTGAGAGTCCCTGGCACACAGCGCCACACCCTGGCGAGTTACTCACCAAACTTGAATGCCTTAAGGAGACCTGTGTATGCAAAGATGCGCTGTAACCCTGGGCTGGAGAGATGAGACAGGTGTGGAGAAACGTGGAGAGGGTCTAGCACCTTGCCTTTGGGGTGCCAGAAGGTGAATCCATCAACTCTCCAAAAGAAAACAAGACTTTGCAGAGAAGTTGGGGCACTTTGTGCACATTACGTGTTGCTGGGGTTTTTCTATGTTTGGATGATGACTCTCTCCTGGGAGGGTTAATCCTCTTTGTGAGAGTCATCCAGCCAGCCAGCCAGAGGATTAGCTGCTTTAAACTCCAAGCCTCAGGGGCCCTGACAGGTGGCCTTTGTGTTGCCAAGACCCAGGGCTTCCTGGGGTCAATCCTACTGACCTGAACACAGGCTTTCTCTGTGGTCATTTAATCCTAGGCCCTTAATACTATGGAGGGAGGGACTGGGCCCAGGAGGGAGTGACTTACTTCCTGTGGCAGATTTGCGATCAACCCCCTGCGTAGAGCTTGGAGTTCTCTCCTCAGCACTGTGCTCGTCTCCAAGGAGTGGCTCAGGAAAGTGAGTTTAACTGAAAGCAAAATGATGGCTCTGTGTGTGTCCCCCAGGGCCGATGTGTAGAGTGCACAATTCCAGAGTGTTCTGGAGAAAAAATCCAGGGCTCCCTTGGGAATTAATGGGCTATTTGGAAGCCCTCAGGCTTCATGCGCAAATATTCGGGGATGAGAGGAATCTGGCTGGCCCACATGCCTCTCCCTGAGGGCACCCTAAGTATCAGCCCCACCATGTTGTGAGGGAAGGAGTTTGCCAAAGGAAAATCGAGGGCTTGTTAGCCAAAGAAGTTGAGTAGGCAAAACCACACACAGCGAGCTGGCTTCTCTCATTGAAATATATATCACCGAGCACAGGTCTCCCCTGATATCAGAAAGTAGAGTGTTGCTAAGAAACCTTCCCTGGGCTGAAATGGTATAAATTGCAGAAGCAATGACCACCACGGACATGGGGGTATTTTTGAGTGTTCCTTCCAAGGCCCCCAAAATAGCATCAAATCAAAAATTGTCTCTTTATTTCTTTTAGTTAGAGAAAACAGTCTCTACAGGAGGTCTTTCATAAAAGTGAAGTGGCTAGGTGAACTTTGGAAATTTGGGGGAATTTGAACCTGTGTTAGCTTTGTTGAGTATCAAAGACTTTGACAGTCTGGCTGAATATCCACTTTTCCGTCCCTTTTTAAGGGGTTCTAGTTTTCATGTCCATGGCCATGCTTGCCCTCATTTTGCACTTTAAGAACTGAAATATGCAAAATTAAAAGATGGACTTCCTCACCCTCTAAAGTCCCCTTATATCAATTTTTTTAAAGATTTATTTATTTATTTTACACAAGAACTGGGGTACAGGCCAGAGGCACGGGAGGGTGAGAGGATTCACCAGAGACAGAGCGGGGAACAGAACAGGCAGACTGACGAAATACACTGCTGAGGGGAGCAGCGGGCGAGACAGGAGAGGTCTGCCGCGCCATGTGGGACCCTTGCCAGCCAGCTGGGATTGAACCAGCGCTGCAGAGGCTGCAGGCAGCTCCACAGTGCAGCGCTCAACTGCCTGTGCCACCAGGGGAGGTCCTATATCAATTTTTTTAAACAAATATTGATTGAGTGTCCACTGTGCTAGATAGGGGTTAGTGGTAGACGAGGAAGATGTGAGCCTTGCCCCCTGACTGCTCGCTTGTCTAGAATTTGCAGCTCGATCGCTGCTCCAGGAGTACTGACTTTCGTTGAGGAGGAGTCCAGGCTTGAGTCACATCGACGCACTTTTCTGCCAGAGAGCATGACTCTGCATCCTCCTTGTGCACAGAGCACGGGAGGCTGAAGAGTGAAAGTCCATCCTGGGACCAGACTACCTGCTGGGTACCCTGTTCTCCCCGAGCTGGGAGAGGGTGGGTGGCCTGCCTTTGTGCGGCCTCTGTTTGCAGGCTGTGACCCAGCTCCGGCTCCAGATCGGCTTGTTGTTGTGTGGTGTTTGGACAACGGACAGCACATTGCTTGGCTATTATCAGGTTATTTGTATAATCCCAGCAGCTGGCAATTGTGTAATAGTTTTCAAAAGAAAAAGCCTGGAGATATTTGCTGAGCAAGAATAAAAATAGGCAGAAAATGAGGTGTGCTGTGCAATCCTGGGCAGAACACTGGGTGACGGCCCTTCACAAAGGCAGCATTGTTCCTTGGTTAGAATTCCCCGTGGAATTTCCCCTCCTCAAAGTTCAGGGAAGGGTCAGCCTTCTGGAAGGGAAAACTGTCTCATTCTCTTTGAACACGGAAAGAACAGAACTAGAGAAATGGTCTCAGCCCTGGGGTTCTGGTTGGGCGCATGCTGATTGGGAGCCTGTAGCAGACATTGTGGCCTGAACCCAAGGTCAGCAGCAGCTCCAGACTTAGACAGACCCAGAGCTGCACTTCTCTCTCCTCCTATTTTATGTTCCGTGGTGGTAAAAGCAGAGGTTCTGGGGCCAGACTGCTGCTTTTGAAGCTTATCTTCACCTACTAGTACTTAAATGCTCTTGGCCTCAGTTTCCTTATCTGTCAAGCAAGGATGATATTAACAGTGCTCTATCTCAGAGTTGTTAAGAGAAATTAATTCAATGAGATTATGCAGTGCTCAGCCTCATGGTGGGGGTATAGCAAATGTATCAGTCAGTTCTTTGTAATGATAATGCTGCATAACAAACAGCCCCACATCTCAGTGACTCATACAGAAAATGTTATTTATCTTGCTCACAAATTTGCCTGTCGCCAGGAGTAACTCTTCTTTATACTGCGGGTCAGGTCAGGTCAGCTGCGTGTGGGCTGCTGCCAGCAATGAGGGCCACATATGTCTCATGGCGAATGGTGGGAGGACACGACGGATGTCAAGTTCTACAAGCACATCAGAGGCTCTGTGCACACCACATTTATTAATATTTCATTGATGAAAGCAAATCACGTGGCCAACCCCAACCTCAGTGAGATGGGAACGTACACTTTCTCCCACAGTGGAAGCCCCTGCAGCATGATGTGGCTGAGGATGTGGGTTCTAGTCATAGTCCCTGGGAGCTCTACCAAATCCCAGCCTGATCTAGAAAGCAAGGACCCAAGCGTTGATTAGGACTTTTGTGTTGTCCAGGAGGGGCAGTCGGAGTGCAAAGCTGAAAATAAGTCTTAGGCACTTTGCTTTCCAAAGTGAGTCACAAACAACGGGGGCCCCTGGTGACTTTTCAGGGGTCTTCAACACCGGCCTTGGCGCCCTCAACACTCAGCCTCCAGGTCTACGTAAATACAGAGTGGAAAGGGAAGGTAGAAGCCCGAGAGTCTTGGCCTGTTGGAAGTTACTTGCTTGAGGTGAAAGACCCTTCCCAGAAAGCCAAGCCAAGGGACATCAAGACATCTGCTAGTGAAGACTGGGGAAGGAGGACGGGAGATGGAGCAACTTGCTCTTTCCAGCTGTTACTTGTGGAGTGGAGGGGATGGTGCTAGCCAGCTCCTGGGAGGGGTTGTCCCCTGGAGTTTGGGGCATATGAAGACGTAGAGACCGATGCTGCTGCTAGTCTGGAGGTTTGATTAGCCAGGAGGCTTACCCGGGGGAGGCTGGATAATAGGATGGTGCTAGGGGACACATCACTTTTCTCTGCCTGCCTCTGAGGGCTTCCGGATGGGCAGAAGGCACCACAGGAAGAAGCAAGAGGTTTAGGGGTGGAGGCATAGACAGCTGGCGGGTCTGCGGGGGGGAAGCCAGCAGCCTCTCAGCGAGGGTCCTTGGTGCTGATGGGGGTCAAGGAGAGGTTGCGCGATGCTGAGACAATGGCCATCAGCGACAGGGAACTGTATCCCAATAGGAGTAATGCCGCCGCCGAGGGATATCTCCGCCCCCCCCCCCATAATTATTGTGTCATTTTTTCATTCATGTTGCAGTTTGAATGAACACAATTTACTTCCTCCACTTCTGGCTCCTCTTCATAGGTCCTCCCCACCTCTCTCAGACTCTCTTTGTAGCCTTCCATGTTTTCTACACTGGCCAATGACCTTTCTGCAGAGAGGTGGGTCTGGGGGTGTGGGCATGCGGGCTGATCTGTTTGGAGCGCCTGGCTTTTATTCCTAATTCCCAGCTTCTGTCTGGCCTGCAACAGGTGGAAGACTCTGCAGTATGCTCAGCCAGGTCATTACACTTTTTAGAACAAGACTGGTCCAAGGTAATACATAAAATGTGGGCAGGGAGCATATCTTTACAGAAGCAAAGGGTTGGCATGTCTGGAGGAGCAAACTCTCCCCCGATGGCAAGAGCTATTTTTTTCAAAGATGATTCTTTTCCTAGTTTGCCAACCCCTTCACTTTCAGGGAGAGATTAAGATGCTAAAATGGGTGATCAAAAGGCTAAAGAAGGGACGCTGTCATTTGGGATGTGAGTGCACAGCGATCAGAACAATTCATTGGTTCTCACGCTTGGTTGGGCTGCTTGGTGACTGGCCTGAACTTAGCAGGTGACCAGTCTCACTCCTGGTTATTCGTGGTCATTATAAACTCTTGTAATGAACGTAGTGCAACTTATTCCAAACTTTGTGTTTGCTGGGGAATTTGAAATGACTCAACACTATTAATGAAGTTAGTGACTTAAAGTTTGCTACTAGGTAGTTGGCTTCCTTAGGCTTATCATTATCATTATTATTATTGTTGTTTTATTTCCTGTTTAAAAAAAGTGGTACTTGCTACTGAATAAGAGTTGGAAAATAGTAAAATTTATTACTTATAAAGCGCTTATCTCAAGATGATTTCTTTTTTTTTTTAAGATTTATTTATACAAGAACCGGGGTACAGGCCAGATTTGTGGGAGGGTGAGAGGATTCACCAGAGCCAGAGTGGGGAACAGAACAGGCCGACTGACGAAATACACTGCTGAGGGGAGCAGCGGGCAAGATAGGAGAGGTCTGAGGTCTGCCGCACCATGTGGGATCCTTGCTGGCCGGCTGGGATTGAACCGGTGCTGCAGAGGCTGTGGGCAGCTTCGCAACCCAGCGCTCAACCGCCTACGCCACCAGGGGAGGCCCTCATGATGCTTTCTTTACAGAAAGTGTTTTCTAATTTACCCTACAACCAGCAGTATAGGAGTGACCCTCAAAGCATCTTTGCCTGCAGTATTTTCATTTAAAATAAAATCTAACACAGTCAACTTGGTAATTGAGGAAATACCTTATTTTTCATGTATTTGATTGCTAATGCGATTGAGCACTTTTGTTTATGGACTAATTGTATTTTTTCTCCTGTGCATTCTTTCCTTTCCCTGTGTTTTAAATGGCGTGCTAGTGTTTCCACACTGAGGATATGAAATCAGGGGCTCTCATAATTACTGCAAACATTTTCCTAATCTACTTGCCTTCTAATTTTATGCTGCCATGGTTTATTTTTGTCACGGAGAAAATGTACTTTCAATGTGTTTATATTACCAGTGCCTTCAGTTAAAATCTTTTCATGCTTCTTAAGGCCTCCTAAGTCTGTTCTTACTCTGAAATCAGAAAAGTATTTCCCTGAGAATTGTGGCTGTTTTTTATTATTTTTGATTTTATAGGTGACCCATTCATCATTTGCACTTTATTATGGCTTATAGTGTGAGGTAGAGATCTATTATATTTTAGTCCATTTTAATTGTTGTTAATTAGTTCCTTTAGCACCACTTAATGAGACTCTTCCTCAGTGGGTTAGGTGGGAATTTTGCGTGGCCTACACCTAAAAGGAGAAAGTGTGCATGGTACAGAAAGGAAGAACGATGTAAAATATATATTAAATTAAATTAAAAAAAATAAAGCCACCTATGTACCTTTCTATTTGACTTCTCTGTCTCTTGTGCCCAAGCTGATGCGTTATAACCCTAGCTTTTTATTACACTATCTAGAAGTACAAGTTCTTCATTCTTATTTAGAAAATGTTCTTTGGCTGCAGTCTCCCATTGGCTGCGTTCACCTGCCAGATGAATGACTGAATCATATTGCCGAGTTTTAAAAAAACCCTTTGGATTTTGGATAAGAATTACAGTTTAATTCCATTATGAATTATTATTGTATTTATGTTCCATGCAGTTACATTACAGGTTAATTTGGTGAGAACTGGTGTCACAGAACATGATGTTTTTAAAATTTATTTGATGTTTACTTTTCATTTTTTGCAAAGTTTGTGTTTTAAAATAATGATGATTAAAAAAAAAACAGAAACTGACTCTTACTGAGAACTTAGCATGTGTTAGACTTTGGGTTCTTTAAATTTGGTATCTCATTTAATCCTCCCAGTTAGCCCAATAAGGTTCAGGGGTAGATGATGGCACTGGGAGACACTCAAGGCTTACTAAAGTCTAACTTGTGAGCCTTGATAAGATATCCCCTTTCTTAAGCCTTTTGCAAATTGCAACCCATGAATTAAAGTGGCAGGGAGGTAGTCAATGAACCTACGAATAGGTTTATTAATAACTTATTTTGTTATCTCTCTCTGAAATAAAGGGAGTGTCAGGAAGGGGCTAACTTTGGATGGAATTTAGCGAGGATGATGGAAGTTCCAAGGTGTTCTTTGTCTTAGGTAAATCTTAGCAACTATGGCCTGCTGCGATTCTCAATCCCACCTGTATATCAGAATCACCTCAGGGGTTTATTAAAAAAAAAATCTATATCCTAATTCTCTAGAGAATACTTTAGCCAGAAACTCTTGGCATGAGGGAAAATGTTATTTTTTTAAAGAAACCTCTTGACGACCTTAACATACAACCAAGGCTTGAGATCCAGTAAACCTTCAGTGATTATTTCTTTTCATTTCTATCTTCCTTCTGGAGCCACCCATAATTCCTTGGTAGACGCTCTTTTGCCTTTCATGGCTATTATATTCTCTCATGATGTACACACACACACACACATTTATATCATTGTTCATTTTTGTACAATGTTTGATTTCTCCTCTCAGGTGTAGTCCCTATAAAATTCCCACCACCAGTTCACCTGTGAACCATCCATAGACCCTTGTGCATGTCACATACCCCCTGTTTTAATCCTTCTCCCTCTTCTTCCCCTGCAGCATATCAGCAGTCTCTGATTTATAATTGCCTGCTAGTTTTGTCTTATTATTTGTTTTTCCCCAATCCCTTATTTGGTTCCTCTCTATTCCTCCTATAAGTGAAACCATGTGATATTTTTCTTTTTCCTTCTGCTTATTTCACTGAACATAATCCCTTCCAGCTACAAATGGCATGAGTTTATCTTTTTTTTGATGGCTGAGTAATATTGCATGGTGTATATGGACCACATCTTCTTGATCCAGTCATCTATTTTTGGGCATTTGTGTTGTTTCCATAGCTTAGCTATTGTAAATAGTGCTGCAATAAACACAGGGGTGCAGGTATCCTTTTGTATTAATGTTTTGTGTCCTCTGGGTAGATTTCCAGGAGTGGAATGCTGGGTCATATGGTCGCTCCATTTTTAGTAAAGCCTCCACACAGCTTTCCTTTTTGCATTTATATACTTTCTTTCTGAAAGTGGACTCAACAGCTCATCAAACCAAACAGGACACACGGTAGCCTAAAGGGAAGAGAGAGGAGTTGGCAGAAGTGGAGGTAGATAAGCTCAGGACTTCCACTCTCTGGAGCCATTTGGGCCCTTGTCTTAGTCAGGGGAGGCATTCTTCTCTGCCACCCCCTTGCCTTCTGCACCCACCTGGGGGAAGCATCTGTTTATATCCGTATTATTTTGAAAAATAAGCCTGCCCACGGCCTCCAGGAGTCTGACAAGACCTAGGAGGTACTGAGCACTACACCCATTTTCAGAGTCCCACCATGTTAGCAAATGTAATTATACATTTCAGCACTGTGTGCGCCCTTACACCTGGGGTGTCGTGGATGCAGGTAAGATGGGCACGGGGCCTGATTCAGAGTAGGTGTTTACCAAAGCAGACCCTTCTCCTCTTCATGACTTAAGTCAGGACACCCACAAACATCCTGGGTCCCCAAACACCCTCCCTGGGAACTCAGAAGGGACAGAGGGGTTGCCTGGAGTGATTTCTGTGTTGGGATCATCTCTGGCTGCCCAGCATTCTTCTTCTGGATGATTCTGCCCCGTTCTTGTGCCTCACGAGCCATGTGGACACAATCCACTCCTGCTTGTTCCTGCCAGCACACTTGCCAAGTGCTGGCTCCCCCAGATCTGGCTCCCTCCCTCCATCCTTTCTGCTGCTTCTGGTTACTTCTCTCTCTCAGCGATTTCACTGGGATACCCCAGTGAAGACACTTTGCAACTGAGGCTCTTCTTAATCTTTTGTCTGTTCTTTGTCCTGCACTTTCTACCACATTTATCTCAATAAGGTCCAGAGGGAGAGACAGTGTAGGTGGCTGTAAAACCACAGAGGCGGCATTTGTGTGTCCAGGAATAACTTAGAAAGCCAAGATCCATTTCTTTTTATGCAGTAAGCATGCAGGGGCCTTGGGCAAATTGTACTATTTGTGGGACTCAAATGGGGCGGTGTTTCTATTTGCATTTGTGGACTGTTGGCCATTTGCCACCCCTTTTCTAAAGAGTAGATTTCTTTGGCTCTTTACAACAAATTCCTGCAAGGCAGGATGCATTATTCCCACGTTACAGAGAAGCTAAGTGTCATGGCTGGTGCGTGGTGGACTTGGGATCCAGAACCCTCTTCAGTGCCCTCTTGTCTGCACCATAGTCTTCACGAAGACTCCAGAGTGGGCTGGGTTTGCTGGATAAGCCATCTGCAGGTCTGAGTCCCCTGCATGTCACCCCTTCCTGGCAGTCACCTGGGTCGTGTAGAGGACTGCTGTGCAGAGAGGGGGCTGAGAAGGTGTGGCGGAGGACGGGGTGCCTTGTGTTGCTCTGGATGTCACCCCACCCCTGTGTTCGGCTTGTTTGGTTCAGGGAGGAAGCTTTAAATCCTGCAGGAAACAGTTTGTCTGCGTGACCTTGCAGTGCCCTCATCAAAGGGAAGTCACCTTGGGTTAACACCAGGGTGGGCAAACTGATGCTTGGCGCTGGTCCTGGTTTGTTATTCTTTTCTCACCACATTCATTAAATTATCAAAATGTTATTAAGATTTAAATGAAGTCTCCCAGCTCAAGGCCATCTGTTCTAGCTATTTATTCCCTCTGGGAAGTCACGAATCTGTCATTTGCGATTCCACCGTTTTTCGTATCCTTGGTGAGTGGTGTTTCCTCCGCTCGCTCCGCGAGGCACGACTCCGAGCAGTGCTCTGGGGGGATCGTGCTGCTAATGGCACCTCCTTCCTCAGGATATGAGAAGCCCCCTCCTGTGTGCCAGGCCCAGCAGCTGGTTCCTTGGGGGGAGATATGAGTCCTCAGCTTCCACAGCAGAGAACTCAGCCCCCAGAGGCAGCAGGGCCTTCTTATAAGTCTCCCCATGACCTGCTGCTTGTTCTGGAAAGGGAAGTGTCTGGGCTGTCTTAACAAAGCTCCCCGGCCGGGGTCCTCCACAACATGGCGGAGGCCAGAAGTGCGGGTCACAGTGGGATCCAAGGCTGCCACCCTGTAGAAGCCCTCCACAGAGGCCCTCCTCTGTGTGTGCACCCTGTGTGCGTCCCTGGCTTCTCTGCGTGTCCTGACCCCCTCTTCTGGTAAGGACCCTAGTCAGACTGGGTCGGAGCCACCCTCAGGGCCCCATTTTAGCTCAATCACCTCTTCAAAGGCCCTGGCTCCCAAAAGAGTCAAATTCGAGGCCCTGGGCTTGGGCTTGACCACGAATTCCCAGGGCACCCAATTCTGCCTGTGAGGGAGGGTGAGCGGGGAGGTGAAGGCCGGAGCTTCTGCTGTGTGTCCGGCGCTGTGCTCATGGCTTTCCCTGCCTCTTCTCATTTCCTGAAAGGGGACTCTGTGCATCGGCATTAACAAGGGCCTTTGTGTCAGGAACTTGACATCAGGCCCAAGAGCAGAGTGGGGAGATGAAGCTCCCTTGGGGAGAGAAGAGGGCCCAGACCCCTAGGCTTGGACATAACTGCACTCTCTCTCCAGAGTTGGTGATGATAATAATAACTGACTTCTATGAAGTGCTTACATTTGCCTGGTCTGTGTTTTCATGGCCTTAAATGTGTTAGTTATTTAATGGTCACAATTCTAAAGACTCTTAGAAAACTTTGAAGACAGCGCTGACACTCTTAAGGGGTGTTGGTTAGCTGAGTGTGCGCAGTAAAGAGTTTCTCAGAAGGCGATGTTGCGGTGTCTCCCCAACACTGCCTAAGGAGGAGGTGCTTGCTGACCGGCGGCTCAGGCGTGAGGGTTGCTTGGGTCAGATTGTGCTGGCCAGCGCATGGGAGCCAGGGGCTGGGAACAGGAGACTGGGTGTGGGGGACTCCCTGCCTCTGCTCACTCTAGTCATGCTCCTCAGCCAGCTTCCAAAGAGGGTGCTGGCCACGCCCAGATGAGGAGTTGGTCTTCCAGGCAGACTCTCTGAAGGGTGAGTGATTTTCTGGCTTTCCTGCCCTCCCCATTAGGATTAATGATGGATCCTTGTGGTCCTGAATGCATGCCTGATGGCGGGCACCTGGAGTAGGGTGTGGGCATGCGTAAGTGGGCACAACTGGGCCAAGGCTGGGCTTATAAGGGTGACGCCACGGGGACGCCAGGAGAGCAGAGAAGCAGAGGGAACGAGAGTGAAAGAGAGACCGAAAGAGAAGCGGAGACCACCAGAGAATGCCCGAGAGCCCAGAAAGAGTGAAGACTTGCTGGGGGCTGGGAGGCCTGCCAGCCTCCCGGCCCCCCGACACCCCTGCCTGCTGTGTACCCAGTAAAATCCCAACAGAGGCTTGAAAAGCCCCTGAGGGCTCCAGGACTCCTCCATTACTCCGTCTGTTCGGGTCATAGAAAACCTGCCCTGTGCCCATTCCTGCTGGTACACTCTCCTTGCAGGTAGGCCAGGTCGTCTTCTGGTCGCTTTCTCAGTCTGGAAGGTGTGGAAAATGGGGGAGACTGTGGAGCTGATGAGGCCTGACTTACCTGACAGCCAGACCTTGGGTGGGGACAGCATGTTTGTTTCCTGTTTCCACCAACTTAGTGGCTTAACCACACACATTATCTTCCAGTTCTGGAGTCTGGAGTCTGAAGTCAAAGTGTGGCCAGGACTGGGCTCCCTCAGGATGCTCTGGGGGAGAATCTTCCCTGCCTGCTCCAGTTTCCAGGGGGAACCTATATTCCTTCCACCTTCAAGCCAGCAACTCACCTCTTCAAAGTTCTGTCTCCCTCTCTTAGTTAGGAGGACTCTTGTGATTACAGCAAGTCCACGGAGATCACCCAGATCTAAACCATGTTTAGCTCCTTCACTTCATCGCACCTCTAAGTCCCTTGTGCCATGAAGCCTAACATACAGCTACTGCATCACAATTATGTGTGCACAACGGTGCCCCTCCTACAGGAGGGAGGGTGGTCCCCAAATCCCTGTTGCCTAATGACCTTGTAGCGGCTGTGGGGGGTGGGGTCTTCCCCTACGGCAACCTCATGCTGCTTGTGTTCACTGTGTCTCATGGTAGCACCTTTTTCCCCTTGTGCCTGATCTAATGTCATGTTTGGTTCAGCCCCCTCCCACCCCAAGTGTATACAGATTACTGCAAGTGTTGCATTTGCACAATGGCAACATCCCCTAGTGACACATTTTCCCCAACACATCCCCATTATTAATGGTATGTTCACAGGTTTGGGGGGTTAGGATACAGGTATCTGGGAGACTGTTCTGCATACCACAGGTGTCCACTGAAGTACAGCATGTCCCTTTGGTAGTACTCTAAGATGATGGCCAGCCGGCCACCTTGCTTACACTCAAGCTTAATGCTGACTAATTTTTGAAGTTGATCCTCCCTACCTGGTGTAGGTCTCAGAGGGCCTCAGACCCTGCTAAGGGTCTCAGAGCCCATGGGAAAGTTGGGATGGGGGTCACAGAGACTGTGTAGTTTTCTGGGATTGGAGGCTCCTCTGGGTCCACTACACCATGCTTCCTTTCTGATCCATTTAAGGGCTAGAGAAACCAAGGCTTGTTTCTGTTAAGAAAGGTGGAGAACCATACGGAGGAGTAGAGACAGTGGAAAGGTAGACACAGAGCACGCAGGTGTAACCTTCCCGTGGCGTACCAGGGATGGCTCTGTCTGTTTCAGAAGCTGAAATTCGTTGGTTGCCGATGTCACTGTGTATTTGGCCTTATTGTAAAGGTTTTATGTTGTAAAACCTAATCAGCAAATCAGTTTACAGGCCACCTCAAGAAGGAAGTAGGAGAACCTCACATTTCATTACATTGTTGATTCACGCTTGCACTCACCCAGTTTTTAAAAATCACACTCTGAGGGTCTTGTCTTGGTGAGTGATGTGGGAAACAGATGTTGATATGATTTACGCTCTGTGTGACCTGTAACCCAACTGCAAACAGGTGTGCAGGTGCTGAGGCTTCATCACACCTATAAGCAGTTACTGGACTCCAGCAGGGCACCTGTGAATTCAAATAATTCTGACATTACCTACTCGGAGAGAGCTTCAGTTTCCTCAGGTCAAGGGCCGGTGTCTTGGGAATGCTCCAGGCAAGCCCACACTTCTGACCAGCCAGCTGTAGGTCACAGCTCCCACCCCACCTTCCTCATACCCCAGATGTGGCCCATCACAAGCTGGGCCATGACTGCTGACCGATGGCCTTTAAACTAGAAGGCCCCGGGGTCCTCTCCTCACATTTTATTAATCATTAGAGTGGCTGTCAGAATTCAGGGAACCCACTAATTTAGTCGCTAGATCACCCGTTTATTACACAGGATACTGAAGGATACCAATCAACAGCCAGATGGAAGCAGAGAAAGGGCATGAGCTGCCTCGTCCTCTGCAGGTGCATCATGCCCCCCAGAAGCTTTGCATGTTCACCAGCTGGGACACCCCCTGGAGCCTTCTCCTCTTGGGGTTTTATTGGAGCTTCATGACTTAGGCAGAATTGATGAAATCATTGGCGATGGAACGCAACCTCCAGCCCCTGTTTCCTCCTGGAGGTGGTGGGTGAGACAAATTTCCATCCTCTAGTCAGTCGGTTTCCCTGGCAACCAGCCCCCACCCTCAGGTGTTTTCCAAAAGTTACTTCATTAACATAACAAGAGACACCTTTAACACACTCAACACTTAAATTCCAGGGGAGCCGGGAACTGGGTTAAATATGTAGATTAAATAAAATATGTGGATTAAATTAAATATGTGGATTAAATAAGATTAAATATGTAGGAGAACTGTGTTTTGGTTCATTGGGATGACCGAATATATACATGTCCTGTAATCACAATATTGGGTTCTTGTTTTCAAGGAGGTTACAGTTGAACTGTTCAGTCTAACACCCAGTAGGCCACGTGGCCTGGGCTTCGGAATTAATTCAAGTGCAATTAACTGAACATTGTGTGAAGTGGGCAGGTTGCTTGACCTCTCTGAGCTTGTCTTGCGTCTTCCTGCTTGCCTTGGAGGGTCCTTGTGAGGAATGAACTGGGCACATGACAGATGCTTGTGTGATGTTCTCCGTTGTGCCTTCCCCAGTGTGTTCAGCTTTATCTTTACAGGAAAGAGAAAAGTGTGGATTCCATGGGGTGGGGCGCGTGGGAGGTGAATCTGAGCATTTCTGGGATGTTGTAATTAATGGGCAGGAGCCAGGCTGGAAACAGATCAGCTGTGCCCTTCGTGTGGCTGCTCCAGAGAAGCCCATTATGCGGTGCCCTCTCTCTGTCTAGCCCCCACCCTGACAGCTCTGTCCAACGTTCCTTGGTCCTGGGCTCAGTAGGTGTTTAGAAAGCAGGTTGTCTACACTGTCCTGATTTTGGAAGAGAAAAACTCTTTCTATGGAACAAATAACTCCTTAGATAAGGAAGAAAAGAAATACTCCAGAGGCTGGATGGCAGTTTGCCCAGGGACCACATAGAAAGGTGTTTGGTGGCGAGGGGGCGGGTGCAGGGCTGGAGTGTTCTGCCTTTACAGGTGGAGTTCAGGGTTTGAGCCCCGCATACTGGAGCCTGGAAATAGTCCCAGGGGTTCACCGGGATTTCTACCTTAGCTCTGCCAAGCTTTGAAGTTCTCTTTTCTTTCTCTCATTATAAGCATTAAAGTGACATGAGCTTTATGGACTGTTCGGAGGCCTGGGAGGAGAGGTGAGTAACGACATGTGGTGCTCTGCGGGGAAGAACGGCCCCAGGGATCTGAGCACATTGCATGGAGAAAGGGAAGAGACTGCTCTTGTCTTTCTCGGGTTCATCCCAGGCACTCAGATCAAACCTGGGATGACAGCTACTGCATTTCCACCCTCCAGGGAGGGCCAGACCCGTCAGTGGCTAGGCTCTGGGTCTGGCAGACTTTGCCAGCCCCTCCCAGGAGCTGTTCTCACCTTCTCCCACCCGTGAGTCATCTTCGGAGGCCCTTCTCCAAGAAGGTGGGATGGGGGAGCAGGAGGAGGTGAGGGAACGCCAAGGCTGTTCTGTTCTTTCCTTGAAAATGCACTTTGCAGCCTATAAGCAGGGAGCTTTCTGCCTGGAGTCAGAGCAAGTGAGGGGACTGGGTAATACTCTGCCCTCCTTGCCCCCGCACCGCATGAATCTCTCCATTGCCAGATGCCAGCTTCTTGTCCTGCTGCTTTCCAGACAGGGGGATCATCCCAGGGACAGTGGCTATGTGAGATCCTTGGGCCCAAGTCGTCTCGATAAGCATTCACCCTGCCCTGGGGTTGGGGTGTGATGTCGACAGAAACTGCGGTTATCTTCTGCCAAGACAATTAGAGTCTAACTGGCAAAATAAACATGCCTGTCGCCACTTCATAAGATAGAATGAAATTCAGGCTTTGCGCGAGGCCCCCCACGAGGGGATGGTGGATTGCAGAGTTTGATTGCGAGTCTATTCTTCAAAATCCTTCTCTCCCCGACTCCTCTCTATTCCCTTTGAACCTCTCACTGATGAACAATCTTTGGGCACGCTGGAGTGTCATTACTTTGCATTTATGTGCACAAGTGGCACCTAACAGTTTGGGGCCCCTAGACATCCCTTAGTTTTGTCTGGTAGCAGTTTTGGAAATGGGGCAGGTACATGGAAAAGGTTTGGAACAGCCCTCGTGGGAATAAACTGTGGCTCTAGTGAGGGGTGTCAGCCACTGGCAGCAGAGCTGGGACCCACTGACCTGCACATCTGTATTGGAGGTTGAGCTGGTGAACGCCTGTGTGTGTGTATACACTGGTGTGTCTCTGGGTGTGCGGGGCGGGGGGTGTATGTATATACAGACATACCTTGTTTTATTGAGCTTCATTATAGCACTTGGAAAACGTTGCACATTTTACAGACTGGTTTTGTGACAGCCCTGCATCCAGCAAGTCTGTCGGCACCATTTTCCGACAGCTCAGATGATGGTTAACTTTTTTTTTTTAGTTATAAGGTATTTTTCCAGTTAAGCTATGAGCATTGTAAAAGAGACAATGGTCTTGCACATTTAAAAGAAGCATGCCCTGGCACACTCCCTAGACTGTAGTATGAATATAACTTCCATATGTGCTGGGAGACCCACCCAGCAGTTCATGGGGTCACTCATGGTGGTCAGAGCCGAGCCTGGCCTCTCCCCATGGTGACTGTGCACGCTGCACTGCACAGTGACGTTTGGGTCAAGATGGACTGTGTTTACGGCCATGGTGCCTGTAGGCAGTCGAGGTGTGGGCTGTGCCAGGCAGGTTTGTGAAAGCACACTTGTCTGTGATGCTTGCAGTGGAAATCACCCGGGAGTGCATTTCCCAGGCTCTGTTCTCATGGTCAGGAGACATGTGATGCTGGAGGTCTGTGCTTGGTGGGGTCTGTTTTGTGGTGGCTTTTTTTAGACCATGAGTAGTTGGGAGTCTAAGTGATGGGGAGAAGAAAGTGGGCTTGTGCAGGGCTGGGATGGTGCCGAGGGCGCTAGCATGTTTCAGGCGCAGCCAGTGGTGGTGAAGAAGGGCAGACTAAGAGCCTTGGGCCAGCGTGTGCCAGGGGCATCACTGCGCTGGGTCATGTTATCCCGTGAACGCCTCGAAACTCCTGGAAGGCGGGCACGTCATTACGCACGCTGCAGAGGGAGAAGCTGAGGGTCGTAAAGTTAGGGGCCTGTGAACTGTCACTGTGGGTACCATGGAAGGCGGAAACAGACTCTTCCCCTCCCTTGTGGGCCTGACTACGGGCTTGGTTTGGGGCAGAGTAGGCTCAAAAGGGCAACCTTTGCTGTTGCAGCTGCTGCACCAGTAACCAAGTGACTTTGACTCCAGATAAAAAAAAAAAGAACATTGAACCTCCACCCTCCTGTTCACTTCGTGAGGCATATGTGTGGGAACTTTTTCTTCCCTTTCTCTCTCTTTTTTCTTTTTTTGAGACTGTCTGCTCAAATGCACAGGAATTGACGATTCTAATGATAGTCTATTTTGGAGGGAGTGTTAAATTATTCAGGCGCAGGCACAAATAGACTGTCTCCAGCAGCCTTGCCTTCCTGCGAGGTCAGTCTGCGGAGTTCTACGAGGGTCCGCAGAGGGTGCTGGGCCGGGGCCAGGCGACAGGCTTCCATCCGCTGCCCAGGAGGCGATCATTCTAGTGCTCACTGGCTGCTACCCAGAGCCTCAAACCCAAACCCTCCTGGGCCCAGCCCCAGGCTGCAGGGTCCCCTGGGCAAGGCATGGTGCCTTGGTCTCCAGACCCGTGGAAGGGCGTGCCAGCTCTCAGTAGGCTCACTGCCTTCAAAGTGGTGTCCCTCTCTTCAGGAGCTGCAATGGCTGCTTCCTTTCCTAGGGAGGCAGTGGCGGTGACAGAGTGGGCTGTCTCTTCTGACTCTCTGGAGGCACCCAAGGGCTGGCTTTGGGTGGCCAGAGCTGCAGAGGTGAGACAGGGCAGCAGCTTTGCCAAGAAGTGAGATGGCTCTGAGGGGCTGTTGCTCCTTCCTGCTCACAGGCTGCTTAACTGCTCAGAGGTGTGGCAGAGTAAGAAGCAAGTATGGGCTCCTCCATGACAAGTGGGATCCTGGGCAGCAGACAGTCTGCAGGCAAAGCACAGCACCAGTGCCTGATTGTCAGGGAGTGGAAGTCCCAACTCTTCAGCCCATTGTTGGGACGGCTTGGGGAAATCAGGTCCCTACTTGTTACGGGGCAGAGTGAGGGGTCTGATTTCGATAGTGTTGTGTCTCAGAGAATGTGGAGGCCCAAAGAGTTGGAGAGAGACAGAGGAACAGCATCAATGGAGCCGTCAGAACATTCAGTTTGTCCATTACATTCACTGCCTTCCATGGGTGTGGCTCATGGCGCCCCAGAATAATTACAGCTGTTACATCAGAGATCACTGATCAAGACAACAGTTATAACTATAATGAAAAAGTTTGAGATATTGTGAGAATAACCAAAATGTGACCTAGAGAATGAAGGGGGTGCATGCTGTTGGGAAGGGGGTGCTGATAGAGTGGCTGATGCGGGGTGGCCACAGACACTCCCATCATAAAATATGCGATCTCTGCAAAGTGCAATCAGGTAAGGATGCAGTGCAGTGAACCCTCCCTTAACAATGCTGATAGGTTCTGGGAATTGTGACTTTAAGCGAAACGCTATATCATAAAAACACGTCCTTAATAATGTTCTTCAAACGCTGCCAGGATTGTTCTTTTTCTCACCGATGTTACAAGGATGTTGAATGAAACGACATTATTTGAAGACCTGTTACAGCTGATTCTAATGCACAGCCAGGGCTGGGGGCTGTTGGAATAAGTTGTCGCTGAAGTCTCCTCTCTCACAAGACTGAATTCTGTCTTCTATTGGGGGGTGGGGAGAAGCATTGGCTTTCCTGTCTGGAATTCTTTCCAGCACAGTGTTCTCCTCCTGTGAGCAGTGTCTGGTCAAACATTATTTCTACTTCAGCCGTGGAGGTGATGGGTCACTGAACCTTTAAAATATGTGAGTTGTATATGCTCTTTGTAATGGAATATGTTCTTTACTCCAGTAGTACTTAGTGATGAGGCCAGCGTATTTTAGACATATTTTACTCTGAAGGAATCCGATAATGTTTATACACCTGCAGGAATTCGCTAGAAGGCTCAAGATGACATTAGTAGTTGGTGTCGTATTTATTTAACAAAACAGAAGGGCGGTTACTGAGATGGTTTAGGGAATGTGGTCCTTGGTACTCTGGGAGCAGAAAAACTCAAGAGATTTAGTGGTTGCTGTATATTTTCTGGACCACAGAGAACTCACTGTCTATTTTCTCTCCAGTTCTTGAATTGAAACTTTTATGGATTTTTTTTAAGCTTTGGCTCATTCTTCCCCAAATAGATGAAAACTGGTAATAAATAATGAAAAAATATCGAATGCCAGGGAAATGACATGCAATTTTTCCTTCCTCCTTGATAAAAGCCCTACTTAATAATTGATGCGCACATCTTTTCTAGTGGCAGAGACTTTCCTAAAGGCACTGCTAACATGGGCAAAGCTGAGAGAGACTTTCCAAGTGGCCAGCCCCCAAGCGTTGGCCACTACGCCTGTGCTCCCCAGCCGAGCAGCCTCTCATAGACAAAGATCCTGTGTAGAGAGGTGGTGTCTTGCTCTACTTTTCTCCTTTATTCCATGATGCTGAGGCTTCTTTGGCAGCTGGCCTGTTTCTCATTTTTTTAACCAGGAAGGCTCTATAATTAACTCGAGCCTATTTCTGCTGTGTTAATTAATGTGCGCACACAGGAGGTTGCCGCTTCCCTCAGGTGTGATGGATAGGAATGGCTTTCACGACAGTCACCTAGCGCTCAGCAGATGCAGCGACTGGCTCGGAGCAGCATTTTTGTGGAAATGCAAGACACAGTTTGCTCTACGTGACAATGTCCACTGGGGTCAGGGGTGTAACAAGCGGTCCCTAAACTCCTCCAGATTCTCTGTGCGTATTGGGAGGTGGTGAGCAAGTAGAAGGAGCCGCCCATTGATGTCAGTCATCCTGATCTGAGTCTCAACACCACCCATAGAGATGGTGTCATCTTCCGGAAGTTGCTTAGCCAGTCTGAGTCTTGTGAGCTCATCTGTAAGTGGGGCACACAAAACCTCCTCTTTGTTAGAATTCATTCAGGAAATATTTGTAAAAAACATGCCTCTGAGACATGTAACTCAAATAATAAGCCTACAGATATTTATTCTATCAGACTGTAAGCCCCTTGAGAACTGACTCTGTCCTCTTTGATTGATCTCACCAATGCCTACTCACAGTAGGAACTCAGTGTTTGCAAGAATGAAAGATGAATTGGTCTTACTTGATTAAGAATCTCCACAACAGTGTGGTGGCTGGTGCTGGAGTGTGGAGAGACTGTAAACCCTTAACTCATAATATGTCCATCACTAAAGGAGTTTGGATCCATCACTCAGACCTCTTCAGCCTCCCGGGCAGCGTACGAGGCTTGCCCACCCATCTACAAAGGCTGCCCTGAGAATTATCCCACTGTCCCTCCAAAATGGGCATTGGTTTGGGAGGCTTCTGTAGCTCCCCGGGATGGGGGGTAGATGCAAACCTTCACGGAGATGCCTGTGGTCCACCAGCCCAGTTAAAAAATTGAGTAGCAGGCCAGCTAGCAAAGAAGACTGAGCATCATGGAATGAAGAGAGAAAGGTGGGGTCTTGTCCCGGCCAGTGATGGTAGCGCAGGGAAGCAGAGTGTGCCTGGCAGCCTGGCTCAGGTCTCCTCTGCCCTCAGAGACCCTGCCCCGTCTCTGCTGCTACACTTCTCCGCCTATGCCAGGAGAATATCTCGTTAGTCTGTGTGAGAGCAACCCTTCCTTTCTGCTTTTTACGATACCCAGAACTTCTCTGTCCCGAAGCCCTGTCTTTGAACAGGGAGCCAGAAGCACTTCTGGGCAGTTTATTTTCTGCTCTACCCTACCTCTCCCGGGTGCCAGTGTGCGAAGCTCACTACTCGCTTGAGTGGGGGAAGGGAGAGTTAATATGTCTAAAATATTACATAGATAGTGTCGAGGAGGAGAGCTGCATCCAAGGGCTGGTGTGATTAGGGATAGCACACGTCTTGGGGCTATTAATTCATCGTGGCTGTGAGATGGTGATGGTGCTCCAGGCATTGTCTTAGCATTTAAGACAGGAAGAACAGAAGAGACCAGGTTTTCTTTTCATCCTTCCCGCCCTTAACGAGAGGTGAGATAGCATTTAGAGCTCCCCTCCCACCAATAGATTATATTTCATGGACTGGGGTTGGGTGGTCGCCTCTAACTGCAGAGAAAGCTGGGAAAGCAGACATGGGGTTCTCGCCTCCATGGAGGAGGCCGCATAGGAGAAGGGCTGGGCGCTGTCAGGTCAGTCTGTCCTCATCTGAGTTCCCTCAGGAGCAGAGCCTGGAACCAAAATTTGAATGGAAGTAGCTTGTTTGGTTGGGGAGGTGAGACAAAAATGAGAAGAAGTCATGTGTCTAGTAAGAGTTCCCCAGAGAAACAGGCTCAGTAAGAGAACTCGATCCATATTCCACTTTTGTCTCTACAGAGTTCCTCTAAGGAACAGGGTTATGTGGATTATGGGGTGAAATCCAGAACTGGCTGTCAGCAAGCTGGAGACCCAGGAGAGCCCATGGTGTTTTAGTCTGGGGTGAGTCTGACAGCAGGAGAAGGCTGAGGTC
This sequence comes from Talpa occidentalis, assembly GCF_014898055.3. Taxonomy (NCBI): domain Eukaryota; kingdom Metazoa; phylum Chordata; class Mammalia; order Eulipotyphla; family Talpidae; genus Talpa; species Talpa occidentalis. The sequence continues at coordinate 5,390,244 of NW_023601433.1, forward strand.
CCAACCAAAAGATGGGCAGGCAGGAGGAGTTCTTTCTTACTCAGACTTTTATTCTTATTAGACCTAAATATGGGTTTATTAGGGTCCTTTTTTATTTTTATTATTTTTTTTTAAATTTTTTAAAGAGCTGGGGTACAAGCCAGAGATGCAGGGGGTGAGAAGATCTACCAGAGACAGTGCGGGGAACAGAACAGGCAGACTGACCAAAGTAAACTGCTGTGAGGAGCAGCGGGCGAGCCAGGAGAGGTCTGCCGCGCCATGTGGGTTGCTCCCCAGCCAGTTGGGGATTGAACTGGTGCTGCAGAGGCTGGGGACCACCTCACAGTGCAGCGCCTAACCCACTGCGCCACCAGGGAGGCCCAGGGTTCTTTTTAAATTGAGAAGAACATTTTGCAAACGATTGAAAAATACCTTTAAGAAAATCTAACTGCCCATGAGCTCAGGAATGTTCCTCTTAGGCTCTCTATTGTATTTTTGGAAACCAGAACAGTGCTTAGTGCTGAGTATTTGATTTGTCAAATGAATAAAAGCTTCTAGGGAATTTTTTATGACCTAATGGAATCATGAAACTTTGATCAAAAGCAACGAAAGTTCACCTTCAGTTTTTTTAAGATGCCCAGCTGCCAGTGAAGTCTGAATAATCGCCTTTGAAATGAGGAGCTTTGCAAGTTCCCCAGCGAACACTGTCCCATTCATTGTTGTGGACTCACTCTGTGGCCGGCACTTTGCACACTGACATTCTCACAACTCTGCCCGTTTCACAGATGGGAAGACTGGCCAAGGGAGGTTAAGCTCAAGGTCATGCAGCCGGTTTGGTCAGGCTCAACCATCTGGCTCTGAAATGTACATCCTTTTTTTTTAATTTAAATTTTATTTTTATGTTCCCCATACAATTACAACCCCCTTATTTTGACCCCAATCCCTCCTTTCCCCGCCCCCCAACCCCCATAGGGTATCTCTGGTTCATAGTCGTTTGTTGATTTTGATATTTTCTTTCTTATAGTTATTCTTTTTCCTGGTCCCTTATTTAAGTTTTCTAGATTCCTGCTATGAGTGAGACCATCCGGTATTTTTCTTTTTCTTTCTGGCTTATTTTGCTGAGCATGATCCCTTCCAGCGCCATCCATGTTGCTGCGAATGGCATTAATTTATTCTTTTTGATTGCTGAGTAATATTCCATGGTGGATATGCACCACATCTTCTTGATCCAGTCATCTATTTTTGGGCATTTGGGTTGTTTCCATAGCTTAATTATTGTAAATAGTGCTGCTATAAACATAGGGGTGCAGGTGCTCTTTGGAATTGATGTACATCCTTAACTGTCAAGCAGGGATCATGGCAAGGTTGGGGGTCATAGGCTGGGCCCCTGGGGCTTGAATCACAGCTCTGCTATGTGATGGTGAGTGAGTGACTAGACCCTGTGGGCCTCAGTTTGACCCTCCTTAACTGAATATAAGAATAGCACTCATCTCATCAGGTTGGCAAGATTAATGGGTAAGTCTTTATGTAAAGCTCATGCTAAGTAGTTCCCAAGAGTAACTTCTATCATGATTTCCGAGCACAGACAGTTGGGTGTTTGGCTTTTGTGGGGAGGGTGGCCTGGGCTGGTGGCACAGATGGTCCTGAAAGTCAGGACCAGGCTGCCTTTCTGCTGCGGTTATTCTGACTACAGCCTCACCTGTGCCACAGTCTATGGTCGATGTCAAACACCACACTGGCCGAGCTGCCTGCATGGGTGGTGTTTCAAGTTGGTACCTAATTTGCTCAGAGAAGTTAGTTGGAATGGGTCTCCGAGACTGTCTGCAGTCTTGAAACATGTAGGCCAGCCTCCCCGGTGCTGGTGCGTGTGGATGGCTGCAGCTTCACCACCAGGCAGCGGCCTCTTGCTTGCACGGACACCCTGGGCTTCACCCACGCAGACTGTTTGACAGTTGTGTGAGCTTTTGGCATTTCGATGAAGCCCATGATTAATAATGTTCCAGAGAGGGTTTTATAGTGACTATCTGTTGATGAATCTGCTGTGCTCCTCCCTCTCCACACCAGCTCCAGAACTGTCTTTCTGAAACGGATTGTGTGGCTCTTCGGCTGAGGAGCCTGTGGCTCCCTGTCGAGATACAGCCCTCAGCTGCTTCATGTCTGATGAAAGCAAATAGCCAAGCAGGAATTGCCAAGCAAGTGCTGTAGTGCCCGAGCTATGCAAGGTTCTCTGCTTCAGACAATTGGAGTTGAGAGGATAAAACCTGGTTTTGATGATCAGGGTTTAGGCAAACCACCTAGTTCTTTGGGCTTTGTTGGGATTGGTCATTAAACTTTGCTGTTACCATCGTGACAGCCCCATAACCTGTCTGGTAGCACGTAGTAGGTGCTCTGTACACTTTAGTTCCTTTCCTGTCTGAAAGCTGAATGTTGAATGCTGTCTTACCATGAAGCTTCTGGAGAAGTCTCATTTAAACCAAAGATCACATTCTCTTAATGATAATTTAAGCCCCCTGTGCTGTCTCATCATCTGACCTAACTTTGTGTTCTCATTAAATGATGTTCTTTATTAGATGGGAACCAGCATGCATAAAGCTACAGGCTGTTCATGCCTTGGAGAGGAATCCATGGAAGAATATTAACTCAGGGGTAATGACTTCTTACTGTGGTGATGAAGGAAGAAAAGCTTTTCCTGGAAGAGCTCTCCAAGTTGGTGATATTTCTATGGAGCTCATTCAAAGATGACCCAGGCCACTCCTGGATGGGCCAGTCACTGCCCCAGGCTTTCTGAGCCTACTGGGGCCCAGCAAGAGTCTGCTTGAGAGGAAGACAGGGAGAAGGTGAGCTGAGACCGGGTCTCCATCTGGAGTGGGGAGACCTTCCCCTCCTGTCCTTCCTAGAGAGACAAGCAGGGGTGTGGCCTCCACGAAGTCCTTGGCAGTCACTGCCTGAGAGCAGGTGACAGTGATGATGAGGGAGTGTCTACGAAAGCACAGCTGTGCAGAATCCTCTCCACCAGTGCTGTTGCTGTTGGGGGCATGTTTCAGACGCCAAGTGAGCGTGTGCTGACCTAGCGCAAGTCTGGGAAGGGTAACTTTCCAACAAAGGGTTTGTCATATGGAATGTAATGTGGTCTGAACCCCCTAGTTCATGTTTCCCCCACTAATAAAAGGACAGTCAGAATTCTTTGTCATTGGTATCTCACAAGCTGATCCGCTGGGTGTTGTAAGTCACGGAAAGAGAATGAGCATGTTAGTTCCGAGCAAGTGCCAACTTTTTATGTTCATGATCTGAGTTGCTTCTTACCTTATTTCTGTGATCTAGGTAATGATTATCTCCACTTGATAGATGAGGAATTTGAGGTTTAGAAAATGGAAGCCATTTTTCAATGGTCACGTGGCTGGGAAGTAGAGGTCACGATTCAAAATCTCATCTGCTCGATTCCACTGACTGAATTACTTTTCCTGCCTGCGATGGGCTCTTCTGAAGTTGTATGTTCATGCTGCAAGGGTTTCAGGGACTCTATTTAATAGGACTTTGGAACAGGTCTGTGCTAGTTGCTGGGCTACTAAGACAGGTGAGAGATGTATGTATATTAAAGTCTTTCTCATGCATTATTAACTCAAAGTGTTGAGAATGGTAAGTGTCGTAGACACTTCATCAAAGGTGAGTGGGAGTACGATGTCTCTTATTGAGACCAGCAATTAAGTAAATGGTGATATTACAGCTACTTTTTCCGTTGGCTCCCGGCCGTTATTTAGGGTGTGCAGCAAGTTGTGAAAATAAGATATGGAGAGCTGATGAGTAGATGAACGTGTCAACATTTTTGAAGGCCAGGAGGAAAATTCAATTTGTGTTTCATTCTGTCCTTGGCAAATAGTCCGTTTTCTCCCACTCTGCTTTCCTGTTAATCACAAGTGGATGTGGATCTGGTTTGTTTGCTTCTTTGATCTGTGCGCTCATTGACATTCACACAGCTTTGAGACTGGGGTTTTCATTTCTTTTGTCATTTTGATGAATGCCTGGGTAATTACCTAGTGAAATGCTTGCTTACTCTGCTAAAACCCATTCAACCATAGATCTTAGTTTATAGGGGAAAGCGAGATGACATCTTATAAGCAAGGAAATAACCTATGATGGAGATATACCATGTTGGAGTTTTGGAGAAATATACCTCAAAGTTTTGACCTACAATAAGTCATAAATCTTAAGCTGGATATTAAAACTGGATGTAAGTGCAGCTGGACTGGAGAACTCAAGCCATTGTCTGTACAGTTTCTATGTAAGTCCTTTTTATGATGTGTCTGTATAATTAAGGCAAAATATTTCTGGTCAATTATTTGATGAGCTGCTTTGATTTTTCAATGAACAGAAATCAAATTGCAGTAGCTGAGTAATTCAATGAAGAACAACTTCCCCCATATTTATCTAGATAATTTAATCCCAGTTTATATGTCATTAGGGTTACATGGTGATCATAGTTTTCTTTTAGGTAGTTTTCTTCTTCCAGTTCATACATCAAAGGCCACCTCCTTAGGGAAGTCTTTCTTGATCTCAGAATAAAGTCTTTTTTTTTTTTAATTAATAAATTTTATTTTTATATTCCCCATTCAGAATAAAGTCTTCATGTGAATTAACTCCAAATGATGCTTGCTCCTTTGCCTTGTAGGATTATATATATTTGCATTGTTGATCCCTTCCCTGGAATGTGTAACCATGAGGACAAGACCTTGTCACAGTGCCTGGTCCATTGAAGGGGCTCAAAAAAGACTTTTGAGTGAGTGACCATGAAGAGGTAGTGAAGTCTTAGGATGACCATTCTCTGTAACAGTTTCCAAACTGACAGTTCTATGTGCTCGGTTTGTGGTTAATGAATATCCAACAAAATGATGATTTTTTTCCTCTCACAAATGCCATTTTTAAAGATGGTAGAAATAAGCAAATTTAGATGGAGTTCTTAAAATATAGGACCTAAGAGGAGACCCTGACTTGTCCCATGAAAATAGTCACTTGGAATTGATGCATCTGTCAAGTCATCCAGCTGTGGCTGAGTGCTGATCCACCTCAGATCCCTCATAGTCAGTGTTTTAAGGGATTTCTGGGGTGGCAGCTCAGGATTCTAGGAGAATCAAGTTCACAAACTTGGCCTGAATAGTATCATCATCATTGAAAATATACTCAGGTCCACAGTCTTATTTTGGACTCTTAAAATGGCAATGTCTAAATTTTGAGCTCTTTGAGAGACGTTTTAGGCAGTTATTCATGTATATATGCACTCAACAAGTGCTAACTGAGCCCTTGCTATGTGCCAGCCACGATGCAAGGTCTGAAATTTAGTGCAGAGCTTGAAGCAAAGCAGATACTTGCTCACACTTGACAGCTCGGGTCTTGAGAGATTTCTAAAGAGGAAAGCACTCCTGCTTTAAATTAATCACAGGAAAAGCATTCCTCTTCTGTTTCATGCAAGCCTTGCTTCTCCTACTGGAATTTATTTAGAAGTGTCAGTCTGTTTTTCATTTAAATGCATTTTTTTTTATCAGAAGGCCAGCGATAATGTGGCTGTAGACAGTTACTTCTGAGATGTTTAGATATTTTAATATGAAAATAAAAATGCAAAATTCCAAGACTTCATTACTTCATTTTCTTTCCTTGTCTTTTAGATTTAAGCTCTTAAAAAGTGCCTATTATACACACACACATATAAAATATATGTGTATATATATATACACACACACATACATAATACACACATACACATGTCTGTCTGTCTATCCATCCATCCATCCACCCACATGGATGCAGAGACCTACTGTCCACCTTAAACTACACTCTTTGGAAAACAAACAAGCAAACAACACTCTTTGACCGGATGTAAGCACACCAGCCTTTTGTTCTAACAGATCAAATGCATGAAGTTTCTTACATTACACACTTTATAAATACAGGTTTCCCCCATTACCCAAAAGTAGGATATTCCTATTTGGTATGATTTACTGGGTTATCTTTTGGTCCGGGAATGCTGTTACCACATACATATATGAAAAATTTGGGGGCATTTACAGATCCCCAAATAACCTACCAACACCATACCAAATAGAAACATTTTACTGAATGTTTGAAATTCTGAATTCTGAAATTATGTATTCTGAAATACTAAATTCTGAAAGCAGGGGAAGCCTGTAAACCAGTGCAGGTTCACCTGCAACTCCATATGTGTTAAGTGACATGTGACAATCCCCTTTCCTGGAGAAGTGACAACCTCTTGAGAGTTGTCAAAATTTTTAATTCCATTTGCCCATTGTTTCTCTGATTTATTAATTGGGTGAATCATTTTAAGGTAACGGACTGAAATAAAACTTTAAGAAAAAGCTTAGGGCTTTGGAAACAACCCAAATGCCCAAAAATAGATGACTGGATCAAGAAGATGTGGTACGTATACACCATGGAATATTACTCAGCATTCAAAAAAGATAAACACATGCAGTTTGCAGCAACATGGATGGCACTGGAAGGGATGATGCTCAGTGAAATAAGCCAGAAAGAAAAAGAAAAATACCGGATGGTCTCACTTATAGCAGGAATCTAGAAAACCTAAATAAGGGGCCAGGAAAATGAATAACTATAAGAAAGTGAAAATCAAAATCAACAAAAAACTAGGAACCAGAGACACTCTATGGGGGGTAGGGGGCGGGAGGGGAGGGATTGGGGTCAAAATAAGGGGGTTGCAATTGTATGGGGAATATAAAAATAAAATTATTAAAAAAAAAAAAAGCTTAGGACAGTAAGAAGTAGTATTCTGCTGTATATGCAAAAAAGAAAAGAAGGAAACACTCCCTAACTTAACAAAGTCCGTGATACTATAGAATCCTTATCCCCAAGATGCTAGGACTCTCCTGAGATATCTAACCAAGGTGTGGCTTGGTGAGAATTTGAGTGGCTCATCATATGGTGTGATTTTACTTTTGAAGCAAAGGGGACTGCACAGAGAGTTCTTTCGTCTCCATTTTGTTATGCTGAGCTGTGTGAAAGAAATTTAACCTTCAAGCAAAATTTAACCATCATGTAAATAGGAGAGCACTTTTGTAGTTAAGGGCGTCGGCTCTGACCCCACTCTTGGTTCATACCTGGGCACCATCAGTCATTTGCCTCATGTCCTTTGGCAAGTCATTTAATTTCTTAGCACTTTTGTTTTCAATCTGATAAATGGGGATGATAATGGTTCATATCTCAAAGGATTAGCGAATGCTTATAAAATGCTTAGCACAATGCTGGAGCTCTTCAGTAAATGCTATCAACACCATACTTGGGCATTGCAAATAGATGTCAGATGCTGGATTTGATGAATAGTTGACAGTTACTCCTTGGGGGAAATTTTGGCTTTGGTAATGTTCTCTAAAATGTACCTTTCCCAAGGCCTGGCATTGGGAGCCTCTATTGCCTTCTGATTCATCATTCTAGTGTCTTCCATTTCCCAGTTCTTTTTTAGCTTGTTCCTCCCTCACTGACTTGTCAGCTTGTTCTTCCTTTGTAAATTTCAAAAGTGCCTACTCATGGCTTATCCAGTATTTCAGAGCCATATGTTTCATTTTATCATTGGCATCCAACTTATCTGACCTTCACCACTTTATTCAGAATTCAAGCAGTCAAAAGCAATTGCTCTTCCTCTTCTCAAATGCTGGCTTAGAAGCTCAAAGTTAGAATGTCGTGGTGTCTTAAGATTTTTCAGACCATTTTGCCTAAGTGGATACAAGGTAATGTCCATGCACATATATATGGCCTATTCATGTTCATATAATAAAATTATTAGGAATATAATTCAATTAAGGTAAATATGAAAGTGTCATTTTTAAAGAGGCAGGATATTGCAAATGATTCCATCCTGTCCCTGGAGCTTTCTTCTGAAGCAGATGACCTGTCTATCCTGTTGAATCAACTAAAACACTTAAGAAAAAATGAACATCTTTAAAGTCAAATTTATTTTGATTTCTAATTCACAAAGATGTGCAACATCTTTCTTTCTCTTGTCTGTTTGACTCTCTGAAATTTTGCCTATAGTTCATTTGATATAGGTGATATTTTCTTTCCTTCCACTTAGCTAGCCAATGGGCAGTGCTTCAGCTCTAAGGTATGTAGCCTTATTTTATTTGCAATTTTTTTAATGTAAGTTTTCATTTGTTGAGAAATATTTAATTGGGTAATAAAGATTTGCCTGGTATATTGCTAGGTATTGTGACCAAGTTGGGTGTCTTATTTTTGAGGAATGCCCAGTTACTTTGTTCGAGACAGAAATATAGACATACACCTTAAAATACAAAGACAAACCATTAATAAACCATTAAGAAAAGTGTCTCAGCTGGTGGGTCATGAAAGAGATGTCAGTAATGAAGTGGTCAGTAAGAAAGTAGATGCGTGTGAAGGATATTCGAGGTAAAAGTAGCAGAGTCATGAAATACTGTGTTTTAATGAATGTGGAAGTCCTCCAGTGCAACTACAAGTGGTTAATTGCATTAATGTTTCTTTCTAGTTTTATTAAGAGATAATTAACATATATCACTGTGTCAGTTTAAGGCATTACAGGATGGCGGTTTGATTTACATAACTATTTTAGAAGATGCTGTGTTTCCTCCCCAGCAAAGCGTATGCAAGTCATGGGTGGAACAGAGATATTTCTTCCCCTTACACCATAGGTCAGTGTCATTTGAGTTTCCCATAAGAATAGTTCTGAGCCTTTCCAGGGGTCAGGTTGTTCACCTGGAAAGTGACGTGGTGGTGGTTAGAGTGCTGGTATTGGCTTGCCTCTGTTTGGCCCCCAGCCTGCACTCTAACTCGTTGATGTCCTACCATATTCCAGGCAGATCTCACTTTCTCTTTTATTCTGATGAAGAAATTTAAAGCTGGGGGGTGGGGTGAAAGTACTTTTTCTAAGATCATATAGTTGTGACCTGATCCCAGTTCCTACACTCATCACCACACCACTCTATAAGGCTGACCAGGGTTACAGTGTCACTGTGTCCTGTCAGGGTGTCCTGACATGCCAATGGGGTGTGACCCAACCCTAATTAAGATGAACACCTGTGTCTGAATTCCTGCTCCTTTTCTCCCCCTTCTTCATTATTATGAATAACATTCTTTATTAAGGATTATGCACTAGAGTATTTTGTTGGCAAAAGGTATATTGTTGGCATGGGATTATCTACCTACTTTCTTCTAACAAAATATGCCCTGGGCAATCTGGATATTTATTTGTGGGATGTGGAATGGAAGACGCCTGAGATAGATTTCTCATTCCTACAGCTAGTAACTGCAAGTCTTCAAGTGACTTATCTGGCAACTCACTGTCATAAATCTGTTTTCTTTTATGTAAGTAGAACCAGTGATATACTTTAAATTTATTCATGTTTTACTATAAGTAATATCAACCACCAAGCAAAAATTATTTGTAAGCATAATGGGGGAAACATCTTGGTAAACACACACAGCTTTATGTGTGGAGTTGGTCAAAGGTAGTTTCAAAGTCCAGCTGCATAATTTACTTGCTGTGTGTCCTTTAACAAGTCACTTGATCTCTGTGAGATCAAGTGGTTTTATAATTATTAAGGGGAAGTAAACACACCTGCCAGCAGAGTTATGAACAAGTTGTGGAAATGTGAAGAGACTCCAGGTATTTAATGAACTTTAAAAAATAAGAGAAGGCTCAAGTCTTTCTTAGGCAATTAGCTTGAAAGCCTGATTTATCCAACAGATACACAAACGAGATTTATTTTCAGGTATTGTTTATTTTTTAATGATACACTTTTATTTTTGCACTAGAAAAAGACCATTGTTTAAACATACTCTATTCTTATAATGAGTGCAGGAGAAATCCTGCACAAGACATACTTTTAAGAAAAACTGGCAGGCCTTGTCATTTTGCAGGCATTCATCCCTGGATGTGTGAACACTGTTAATTTTTTTTTTCTGGCATTACATTTTGTGGCGTATTGTTGGAGGTGAATAATTTATCTGCTGTGACTGCTTGAGGAAATATTTCTCTATATTTGCAAGTGGGTTCTGCTTTCTCGTTTCTCAATAGATTTACTGCATGGGTAAAATGAATTCTAGAGCACTCTTAAATATTTCTCAGTTAGAGATGAATTTCAGAGTCTCACATTGAATCAATAATTTTCTACTTGACAGCAGAGGAGAGCATTCCAACAGCTCACCAGACATAGAAAACAGCCGGGAAAGGTCACTGTCCAATGTTCTGAAAGCTGCTGCTGCTTATGAAATAAGTGTCCCTGCATTTGTTTTCTGCAAGGCACCTGCTTCTAACACAATCCACAATTTAATACTACGTCACAGTGTTTAAAACAAAGCTTATTGTGGACTGTAGGATGACATTTGTCAAATACTATTTTTGATACCAAAAAAAAAATAGTGGTGATCCTGATTTTGATTGTGATTTTTTAAATTGTGACTATGAATAAAAATTTCTCCTTGTTACAAAGATAAATGGAGTCATATATTTTTCATTGAGTATGATTGTAGTTAATTTAATAATTTTTTAATATTCATTTACTAGGAAAAAACACTTGGAATTTTTGTTTTTTCTTTCTTCACAATACACTGATTTATGTTTTTATCAGCCTTGTATTTTGGTGCTCTGAGCTTTTGAAGAAGAACCGAACTACGTAAGTGAAAGTTAAACTGATTCAGTTTAACTGATTCAGTATCCATGGATTTAATTTAAAACTACAATGCCTTAATAAACAAAATGGCATCTTATCTTCATCAAATATACATCTTATCATCATAAAATGTACAAAGTGTGAATTACTAAGAAATTGGGGGCTGAAAGCTTAACATACTGAATATAATATATTTGATGTTTGACTGATACATAGTTGAATATGTTTGACTGAATATAATTGAGTGGATATTAATATATTTGAGCTGCTATAGTAACTTTCTTGCCATTTTTAAAGGGTGGTGCAAAATATTTCTTTTACATGACCTCTCTATGTACTTTTGAAGATTTTATTAATTTTTTGCATAGAAGAACTGGGGTGTAGGAAAGAGGTGTGAGGTTGAAAGGATTCACTAGAGACAGAGTGGAGAGTAGAACAGGTGGATCTGTTGAAATCCACTGCTGAGGGGAGCAGCAGGGAGACAGGAGAGTTCCATCCGCTCAGGGTGGAACTGAGGCTATAGCAGTGATAGCATTGAGACTTAACCCCTAGGTCTCCCCTAGTACAGGGAGGCCCCTCTCTATGTACTTTTGTTTTTAAAATAAATCTAGGCAAAATTTTGCTGAATGTTTTTCAAAGTACAACCTGAGAATATTATCTTTTAACCGCTTAGCTTCTTTGGTTGTAGTTATTATATCAGTATTTATTGTTCTATCTTATTTTCTGTTTTCAATTTTAGATCATCTTGTAAATTTTGTTCTCCCTGTCTGTTTTCAAGTGGATATGTTGAATCTGGTTCTAAAGTTATACCTTTGTTTTTCTGGTGTTTATCCTGAGATCATTAAAATGACTTTTCTACCATCCAGAGCAAATACCCCATCTGCTCTCGCTCCTCCTCTGTCTCCTCCTGTTAGTCTTGGCCTGTAGTTCTAGCTTTCTCTATAGACATGTATTTGAGTCATCAGTTAGTTAGAAAATAAACTTACCTAGCTAGTTACTCACTTTCCTTCTTATGTCTGCCAGTTTCCTTCTAGAACCTATATTCTCTTTTTAGAGCACAATTCCTTCTAAAAAATTTCCAAGTGTATGTTTGTGTAATAAACCTCCTAAGGTCTTGAATGATATAAATTATCTTTATTTCACTCTTTCATTTAATCAAAAGTTTGACCAGTAGAAAATTCTAAGCCTATTGAACACAGTGCTTTTCAGTTTCTTTCTCTAGGTCTTCATAAACCTGACTTCCCGAGTTCCTACTGTGAGGTCTGAGGTCAGTCATAGACGTCACCTCTGGCCTCTTTGAACCCCCAGCTCCTCATCTTTTAGATGAGATAAATCAGCTTATATTTCACAAGGGATGTGATAAGAAGTTAATAAAGTAGGCTATGAGAAAGTGAGATTTCTGGTGTGGTTTATGGACAAGAGAATCATTATTGAGTGGCTCCACTTAGTATGACTTTAAAATTTTTAACAAAATTCTTCCTTTTATAAAAAGAATGGAAAGGAAAGGTAGAGCAGGCAACACTTTCTCTGTTTCACAAGGTCAGGGAATTGACTGCAATTTCCCCATTGAAAAGAAAATCTCGAGAAGTCTTCCTAGCTGTGGACAGACTAATGACTTTCAGCAGCTTCTCTTTAAAGGATGGGCCACAGGGGCTGACGTGTGATTCTAGCTCAGAACCAGGCTGTGCTGTTTGCAAAGCACCTGCTGTGCAGCCCCCTGAGGCCCACAGGATGTGCCTGTCCTGATGCAGCCATTTGGCCTGGCAGTTCAGACTCTTCATTTTCAAATGTGTGACTGCTCTCACACTATGAATTATTTTTTCCTCCAGTTTTTCCTCTCTGGAAGTGAGGGAACAAACTGGCCACTAGATTAGCTTGAAAGCCTTATTTATAAGCTATTTTCTAAGCTAATACCTAGTAGTTACTTTTACTCAGGGAGGCCTCTGTTTCTTAGGCAACGGTTGGCTCATTATCATGCCCTGTTAAGCTCCTGGAAATGAAGGAGAGGTGAGCCTGGTAAGGCAGCAGGATGGAAAGGGGCCCATTCCTGCATTGTGGAGGGGTCCTGGGAGGTCAGTGCCAGCCCCATCTGCCTACCTGCCTGCTGCTCCTCCCACGTAGCAGTGTCTCAATAAACACTTGTTGGGAAATATATTTGGTTTACTGTGCATCGTACTCTTGTTTCCAAGGAAAGGATTAACTTTGCATTGCCCTGATATTTTCCAAACTGGACATTTAAGAAAACGAAGATATCACACTACCAGAGGCAGGGAGCTCCCCACTAGGGAGATCCAAACAGTCTGCGCTTCCTTCTCCTTCTTGGAGCAGAATGCATGGTGGGTCCACTTGTCGGGTCTAAGCAGAGGCAGATCTAAGAGTGGACCCACACCATGCATTTTTAAAATTGGAAGGCCTTTGAAGACATCCGACTCTGTGAGAAAGGCACAAGGACATTGTGCCAGCACAGAATAAAAGCAGCTTTCATCTTTTCAAAGTTGCCTCACATCCCAGTTCTAGAAAACACTCAGCTTTCATATCTATTTCTATGAACATGAGGACTAAACTCTCCAATGAAGTGCTTGTAAAGTGACCACAAGGAGAGATGGCTGGGGTCAATTCAAATGAGGTGAACATATTTATCATTTCAGAGATGGAAGTCCAGGAAAAGGTTTTGTTTTCCTCCACATTGTAGCAAGTCGAGGCATATTAAAATTACACTTCTGATATTTATTAAATGATAACCTTTTATTCTTTCCTAGTCCTCAGCCACTTGGATTGGATGCTGCCTACCCACACACATCAGGGAGGCCATCTCCTCTGTGGGAGGCTGTGGATTCAAATGCTAATCTCATCTGGAAACAGCCTCTCAGACACACAGAGTCACATTGTGTGTCCTGGCAGCCCAGGGCCCAGTTAGTTGACGCATAAAAGGAGACATCCCCGCCACGTAGGGTGGTAGGCCACTTAATGCCAGCCTGGTGCCTCATGCCCCCTGTGGGGTCTGCCACAGACACTGTGGTGTTGTGAGTGTTGATGCTGCATTGTGGAGGGGCCCTGGGTGGGCAGTGCTGGCCCCGCCTGCTGCAGTCACCGTCAGGATGGAGGGTCCAGGGACGAGCCGAGGTTCTGTAACTCTATTCTATTGCGCCTGGAGCAGAATATGCTTATCTCTTCTAAATAAATCCTGCAGACAGGGAAAATACCCTCACAAGGGAAACTCTTTAAGTTCTTCAGATGTTGTGTTCATAATAATTTATTAAAGATCTGCTGTTAAAAGACTCTTCTTTCAAAAATAAATCAATACTTTATGCACAGGTCAAGATGCTAAAATTCTTTTTTCTCGCTCGGAATTGGTCATGAGGGAAAACAGATTATGTTTATAAGACATTTATTCACCTTCCTCTGGCCAGGACAAGGGCAGGGGGCGTGAAATGCTGTATTAAGCAGGACCTCTGTGCTGGGAGCTCGGGCTGTTGTATCAGAGTTACGTAGGAAAGGTGACAGGAGCATAGCTGTGATTTATTGTGTTTAGTGGGTTCGAGCCACAGCCTGGGGAGGAGGTGATGTTTGATTTGGGCTTTATTAGCTATTTAGACGCCCCTCAGCTAGGCAGGGCCCTGAGAGGTAGAGAGCAGCATAGATCTGGAGACAAGCTGTGGAACGTGGCCAACGCCGAGAGGAATGCTGAGGTTGGTTGTGAAGGCCTTTGATGCCTGGCTGGGGAATTTGGAGCTGATTCCACAGGCAAAGTTTTGCTTGCTAAAGAAATTGTACCTGAATTGGGTTTGTTGGGATGAAGTCACACTAAAATGGGCGCTGTGCCATTTGGGGCTGATAATGAGTAAAAGTGTCATTTTAGGTTGAGCTCAAAGGAGAGACTGAGTGGAGGCCCGAAGTTCTAGCTAGGCATAATATGTGGCAGGTAGTAATCACAGGGATGACTATGGCTTATTTATTTTTTTGTGTAGAGGTACTTGGTGGTAGGCCAGAGATGGAGAGGCGGGCGGTGAGAGGATTCAGCAGAGACAGAGTTGGGAGCAGAACAGGTGGGTTTACTGAGATACACTGCTAAGGGGAGCAGCGGGTGAGACAGGGGAGGTCTGGGTGAGACAGGGGAGGTCTGGGTGAGACAGGGGAGGTCTGGGTGAGACAGGAGAGGTCTGGGTGAGACAGGGGAGGTCTGGGTGAGACAGGAGAGGTGTGCTGCACCGTGTGTGGGTAGCTCTCCGGCCAGGGATGAAACTCAGACTGTCAAGGTGGAATCACTGAGACCCCTAGGCCAGCAGGCACCCCTCTTCCTGCCCCCATGACGGTGGTTTACAAAGCACCGTTACTGAGCCAGCAGGGCTGATGTCCACTGTGCGGTAGATCAGATAACGACAGATCCGAGTCATTTGAGAAGAGGAATAAGCTTTCTTGTGAATTGATTAGCAAGGAGACAGGAGAGAAACTCAAATCTGCTTCCTCAGTTAAGAAAGGGAATGAAGTTACATAGATTTGTTTATGTAATGTAGGATCGAGAACAAAGGAGTTTACTTTTTTTTATGATATATTTTACTTTATATAATTCTTACATCATTTTTCATTTTCACACAATGTATGCATTTTCATTTTGGTTATCTTCCCCATACGGTTCCCACCCCCCCTTGTTTTGATCCTACTCCCTCCTCCCCCCATGCAGTGTGTCTCTCTCTCTTTTTTTTTTTTAAGATTTATTTATTTATACAAGCACTGGGTGCAGTCAGAAGCATGGGAGGGTGAGAGAATTCACCAGAGCCAGAGCGGGGAGCAGAACAGGCAGAAGGACCGAAGTCCACTGCTGAGGGGAGCAGCGGGGGCAGCAGGAGAAGTCTGCGCGCCATGTGGGACCCTTATCAGCAGCCGGGGATTGAACCGGCGCTGCAGAGGCTGCAGGCAGCTTCACAGCCCAGCGCTCAACCGCTGCGCCACCAGGGGAGGCCCATGTCTCTGGTTTATAGTTGCCTGTTGATTTTGATTTTTACTTCATTATAATTAGTCTTTTCCCTTGTCCCTTATTTGGGTTTTCTAGATTCCTGCTATGAGTGAGACCATCCGGTATTTTTCTTTTTCTTTCTGGCTTATTTCGCTGAGTTCACTTTTACTGGTTGAAAAGCGGCTTCGGGACAGAGAAATAGGAACTCGACTGAATTCACTGGCTGGTTCCAGGGCACTTCCTACATGAAGGAGGAAGAGGCTTTTCTCCAGATACCTGGAGTTTTGAATTCCTGCTGGTGGACCCCTGACCCTCGGGTCACCACTGCCTCTGCTTTTGCAGTGTCTCTGCCCCACCAGCTTTGGCTCTCAGCTCAAGGGGAGTCGATCAGCCCCCAGACTCTGTTGTGACTGTTAAAGCAAGTCTCAGGGAGGAGTTTAAAGAAGTTTTTTCTCTTTTACACTCTTAGGATCTGAAAGCAATTTAACCATCTAGCCTCTGTTTCAGCACCAGTAACACGTGGGGCCTACAACAGGCACTTCACAGACAACCCCCAGCAGGGGGATGTTTACAACTAATCCCAGGGCTCTGGGGCTTTCCCTCCTGTTCTGCTCAGCTGCTGACAGTGGCAGCCTTTGAAAGGCAGATGGACAAATCCCAAAGGCCGGTGTGCCCTGCCCTGAGAGACACAGGAGTGAGGCTGGCATTTCTTGCCAGAGAGAGCCAGTGTCAGGTAATATAAAGGAGTGCTGTGATCATTGCTAATAGTAACAGAAAATGAAGTCACTACAAAGAGGAGAATAAATAAAAAGAGGTGTAGAGGGATGACTATATGGCAGTTGAAATAAATTAATTAGAACGACATCTATGTTGTAGCTGAACCTCTAAGATATAAATCTCTAAACCATAAGTTATTGCTAAACTTTATTTTTATTTATTTATTTATTTATTTATTTATTTATTTATTTATTTATTTATACAAGCACTGGGCACAGTCAGAAGCGCGGGAGGGTGAGAGAATTCACCAGAGCCAGAGCGGGGAGCAGAGCAGGCAGAAGGACCGAAGTACACTGCTGAGGGGAGCAGCGGGCGGCAGGAGAGGTCTGCGCGCCATGTGGGACCCTCACCGAGTGGCGGCCAAGGATCGAACCAGTGCTGCTGAGGCTGCGCACAGCTTCACAGCCCAGCGCTCAACCGCTGCACCAGCAGGCCAGCAGGGAAGGCCCTATTGCTAAACTTTTAAATGAAGCTTTTTATTTTTATTTTTTTTACGATTTATTTATTTATGCATACAAGAGCTGGGGTACAGGCCAGAGATACGGGGGGTAAGAGGATTCACCAGAGACAGAGTGGGGAGCAGAACAGGCAGACTGACTGAAATCCACTGCTGAGGGGAGCAGCGGGCGTGGCAGGAGAGGTCTGCGCACCATGTGGGACCCTTGCCGGCAGCTGGGGATCGAACCGGCACTGCAGAGGCTGCGGACAGCTTCGCATCCCAGCGCTCAACAGCTGCGCCACCAGGGGAGGCCTGGTCAGCGTAATTTTTAAAGCTATTATGCAACCTGGGCCTGACCCAGCTGCCATGTGCACGCGGCTGGAATGGAGGAGGGAACACACACAGCAGCGAGTCTAAGTGAGTGGGGATGCTTGTCTAGGACTGGCAGGATCACGTTTGGGTGGGCGTGTGTATTGAAGGCTTGAGACAGCATCTGCAGTGTTAGAAGATATATGTAGAATACAGTGAGTTAAACTCAACAAATCTTGGGGGGAGAATTTTCAGAAAATAATTTGACTCTGACCTTCACAGCCAGCCTTCTTTGGAGGGAAGAAAGAGGGTTAAGGGACAAGTGGCCAAAGGAAGGAGGGATGAATAGGTCAAAAAGGTTGAGTAACAGCGCTGTAGGCCTGCGTGTGCCGGGGCCAGGAGCTTGGAGGTGATGATGGGGCGGGGAGGGGGTGGCAGCTGGACAAATGAAACGTGGTCTTCCTCCTTCTTGCTCACGCCACCTAGGGTGGGGTGAGCAGGCCGTGGGGTGGTTGGTTAGTCATTGCTGCCATAGCCACCGTGCTCAGGGAGAGGACAGGGCCTCGGTGTCTGCACAGACCAGATGCTGTGAGAGTCGCAGTTGCAGGCAGCAATGCTCTGGTATGTTTCCAAACCTGTCACTGTTGAAGCAGCACCCTGGGCAGTAAAGGCTGTCGACAGAAATAACCACCACTGTGAAGTGAATTCAGAGTTTAAAGGAAATGTCTGTGATAGAGGTCACTCAGCATCAAAGTGAGGACCCGGGCTCGGGACCCTCAACAGATTCCTCTGAGTGACTGACGGGTCTTCCCGGGTTTGGTATCAGATTATAGACACAGAAAAGACGACCTGATGGTTTTGGAAAAGAGACATCTAATTAATTTCTAACATTTTCAGTTACCTAAAATAAAAGATGAAAGAGAAACATGATTCAGAGTTTCCAAGCCTTCTCTTAATTTTACCAAGTCAACTCAAGCCTGAGCTAGCCATGTAGGGGAAGACGTGAGCACCAGAGGTTATTTGAAACTTTTGTCTGAACAGTTACCCCTGTGGATGTGAGGGCCCCTCCAGGCCGCTCTCTCCTGCTGCTGCTTCCAGCTGCTTGTAAACAGGACAGGGAGGGATTTGACTGCGGACGTTGCAGAAGTTTCCTTTGCTTCTCCCCACAGTGTCCTTCACAGCACAGCCCTGTCTTGCTGACTCCAGCCTCTGAGGCAGCCCAGTCAGGGTGGAGCGACTTTTCCAGCAAAGCAAAATGTAGAATTTTCTTTCTTTGGTGTACTGGCTAGGACCAAAGAGCCCAGGTGGGGTGGTATGTAAGCCAGGAAACAAGCAGGGGCTCCAGGAAAGGTTCTAGACATGCACAGTGGGGTGAAGGCCCGGTGGGTCATTCTGCACCACTGATGATGATGAGGAAGCTGCTCGCCACGGCAGAGGAGGAAAGCTACCCCTTCCTCTGCCCATCTTAGGTTCATTGGCTGGGACTCTACTGAGTCAACCCACAAGATCCAGATTAACAAGAGAGAAACAGACAGAAGCTGAAGAGCATGTGCCACTTGCACACAGCGTAGCGAGAACTGCGAAGGGGTGCTCAGCCCTGGGCTCATGGGGCATCTCAACAAGAGAACAGTGCGTTTCTAGAGAAGCCCGAGAGCGTGGAAAAGGACTTTGGGTTTTAGGGCAGTAAATTGTGGGGAGGCAAATAGAGGAAAGGAACTAATGCAAGTGAAGGGCTGCTTGGTAAAGGCTGTTGTGCAGGGTCCTCTGGAGTCAAATGGTCTTTCGGGGAACCATCTTCCGGTGCCTTACAGAACACGTTGCTCCAGGGAGGTGTGGCAGCTGGGTACTGGATGGGGCTGGGGGCCGAGAGACTTCAGAGGGGTGGCTTGGCCAGAGAGGCAGAGTCTGGCTTTCTTCTTCACTCTCACATTAGCTAAGAATTGCATGTGCAGGCATCTGAGGATTGTGGGACAGTCCAGGGAGCACGGGAGCATCCCATGCAGTTTCAAGCGTCAGCTTCTGCTCATGTTGTGATATTTGAGAATTTACCCAGAGGTAAGGTTTCTGCCAAGGATGCTTTACTTCTCTGTCTGGTCTTTGTGGCCCAGTTCACTGACATCTGGCAGAATTTCTCTGCCAGAAACAAGCTTTTGACCTTTGAAATGCTGCTTCTCCAGCAGAATTGGTAGGAACAGTCAGATACAGAGAGTGTAGGGATATTTATTGAGGTGTCTGGCCTTGAGACCTGTTTAAATATAATTAGAAGAAAGGCAAATGCCAGCTCCTGTTGATTCCTTTTGGAACACACTTACCTGGGGGATACAGAAGGAAATTTCAGGAGTGTCAGCTGGCGCCACTGGGCGACTGTCGGAAACTCGCTCTGTCAATACAGGAGCTCATGCGGTCGGACAGATGCCTGAGAAGGTCAGATGGACTGCCCTAGGGTTGATTTTCTTTGCATAAATAAATAGGAACAATTCCCATTCTCTTTAGACATATGGATTCCACAGAGTCAGGGAGAAGGATTAATACAGGTGGCATGAAATAACCATTTTATGTTTGACTTCTGCTGAATACTGGCTCTGTTTCTGGAATAGTGGACATGCTGATCCAAATATCTTGAATACTCCTCCATTCAGCCATCCTTTGTCTATCTGGTGACCTCCCATTCATTGTTCAAGCTCAAGTTTTTTCCCCACTGGAAAGCAACTCTTGAGAGGCAATGAATCACCCCAACTAGGAACCTCCTTGGAGCTTCAGGACAGGTTATTCCAAAATATAGCCCCATGGCATGTTAAATTTTTCAAGTTGAAGGAATTTGAGAAAAAAGCAGAAGCAGAAAGGTCACTCTGATTTTCCCTTACCTCTTACACTAAAACAGGCCACATATCCTCACATGCGAGGTGTCCTCCTGTGCCAGCACAGCGGGGTGGCCTAGGACATAAGGAGTACCCGGTGTCCAAAGACAAGGGACACCAAAAAGGACACCTACGAACAGGCCTTACAAGTCTCCCCAGTTGACCGCACCCCCACGAGCCTGACACATTCCTCCAGGACCATCCAGTCGTCATCAGACGGCACACTATGCTTGTGGTGCATGTCCCTTTGGGTCTGCATTTCCTCCTGAGGAACCTGTGTCTCCTAAAACTTAGGTCACATAAATTTGTTTGTGTTTCTCCTGTTCATCTATCTTTGCCATTTAATTTTCAGACTTAGTCGTGGGTCTTAAGAGGACTGAGCAAAACTTTTTCCTCCCCTACATACTGAATATGGCAGCTCATGGAGCATTTTCTGCTGCACCAGAGACAGAGCGGGGAACAGAACAGACAGACTGACTGAAATACACTGCTGAGGGGAGCAGCGGGCGAGACGGGAGAGGTCTGCTGTGCCATGTGGGTTTCTCCCTGGCTGGCCGGGGATTGAACTTGTGCTGCAGAGGCTGCAGACAGCTTCATAAGTTGTGTCTTAACCACTTGCGCCACCAGGGAGGCCCTTGAGCACTTTTAAATGTTTTTACTCAAGTCTCATAGTAGCTACATGAGGTATATACAAATATTCTCCCTCTTTTTCTTTTTAAAGATTTATTTATTTATGCATACAACAGCTTGGATACAGGCCAGAGGCGAGGGAGGGTGAGAGGATTCTCCAGAGACAGAGTGGGGAACAGAACAGGCAGACTGACTGAAATACACTGCTGAGCGGAGTAGCGGGCGAGTCAGGAGAGGTCTGCTGTGCCATGTGGGTTGCTCCCTGGACGGTCGGGGATTGAACTTGTGCTGCAGAAGCTGTGGGCTGCTTCATAGTGCAGTGCTTAACCCCTTGCGCCACCAGGGAGGCCCTATTCTCCCTCTTTTTCTGATGAGAGTGATTAAGGCCAAAGAGGCACAGTATCTTGGCCAAGGTCACACAGCTAGTAGAAGCAGAGCAGAGACTCAACTCTGGGTGGTCTGGCTATGGAATCTGTTCCCAACCAGCATGAACTGTTCATGTTCACCTCTCCCTAAACACGACTGCCTCCATCCACCGCCTGATCCAACCCCATCTTCTGCCAAAGCCGCTCTTTGCAGGTTTCTTTTCATTTCAGGTCATGGCTGATCCATCCTTCCAGCTGCTCAGGCATCAAACCTTACAGTCGCCATTGGCTCTTCTCTCATGTCAGTCGCACATCTGATCTCCCTGCACATCGGACGGCAATGCCTCAGCAGCGAGTGCCACAGTTCCTGCCACCTTTGTATCATAACAGTCTTGGTCTAAGCAGCTGCATTGTACCTGGATTATGGCTTAGACTTCCTCCTATTCGTTTTCCTTCTTCCTTTCTTGCCTCCCCCCACCCCCAATCTATTCTCAACTTGGCAGCAGCCAGAGAAATCCTTTTAAAATGTGCAGGTCATGTCATGCCTCTGTTCAATATCTTTCATTGTTCCTGACTTTGCACTTGCCTCTTCTGCTTGAAATGCTCTTTCTTCAATATCTGTGAAGCTGGCTCTCTTACTTCCTTTCATTCTTTCTTCAAATGTCAATGTATTGAGGGTTTTCCTACATAAAATGACCCCCTTCTTGCTACTGTAGTCTCCTGCTGCTGGTGACCCATTGTATTTTTCTGCAGAGCACTCATATGACCTATCTAGTCATGCATTGCTTAGCAATGTTTTGGTCAACACTGGACCCCAGGATGGTCTCAATAGGCTATATACCATGTGACGTAGGTGTGTAGTAGGCTGCAGGGCCCAGGTCTGTGCAAGTCCCTCTGTGACGTTCACACAGAGACAAAATCACCTAAGGATGCATTACTCAGAGTGTATCCTGTCGTTAAGTGATACGTGACTTACATTTGCTTGTTTATTTGTGTAATTTCTGGTCTCTTCCTGTGTAATTTCATTCTCTTCCACTCGAATGTTGACTCTGGGAAGGTAGAGACTAGACTCCTTTGCTCCATGCTGTGTCTCCCATGCTGAACGTAGCACTTTGCATGTGATGGCTGCTCAATAAGTATTTGTAGAATTATGAGGTGAGTGCTTACTCTGTGCCAGTCACTATTATAACAAGATCTTCATAAGGTCTCCCAAGGTAACCTGAATGTCTTTAGAAAAAATGTTTATCTCTGTTTGGCTTCAGTTTCTTTATCTCTAAAATGAGATTATTAGTACTACTTACCTCTAAGAGTAAGTGAATATAACTCCTGAGAATAATGCTTAGTACACAGTACCTGCTACAGGTGAGTGCCCTGGGAGGCAGAGAGGGGTTAGCACACAGAATTAGTGCTTTTGGGAGTAGCACCTTGGGGAGGGAAAAAGGCAGGGTTGAGCAAAGGGACATGGTTGACCTGCAGTCCCATTGCTCCTGAGGGTGGGGTAGGGGAACACGTGCAGGAAAGGCACAGTAAAGCTGGCTTAATGGGGCAAGTGGGCGTAGCCTTTGTATCCCCTCACTGTTCAGTTAAAGGGCTTTGTGTTGGGTGAGGCCAGTCTCCAGGGAGAACTGACAGCCACCCATATCCCTGCAGCTGGGGAATAAGGGCAGCAGACCTGGATGTGCATGGAGCCTGGGTGCATCATGCCAGCACAGCTTACAATGAACTTCAGTCAGTGTGCTGTCTCACACCTTATTACTGCATTATCTCATCCAGCAATCAGTTTCCTGCTGAGAACACCCAGCTATCCCAGTGCCCAGTGCCATCCTTTGAGAGCCTGGGCATCCCCATCAAGACTCAGGATTTGGTCTGATCCACAAACCTTTCTCCCTGTGGGTTTTCATATGTGGGAATCTTGCCTAACTACCCAATTGTTTAGGTCATAGCTGAAGTGCCAGTTAGTCCTTGGCAGTCAAGGCAGTTCAGAACAAAACAGGGCTGGCTTTTGAATAGTCCAGACAGCAGGAAGTACATGCCTTTTATAAGACATTTGCCTACCATCTTGATGCTATAAGAAATTTCCCCATCATCTTGAAGCCTACTCTTGGACTTCCATTATGTAGAGAAGCATTTTAAAAAAGCATCAAGAATGTTGTATTGAAATGCAAATGATTCTGTACAAGTTAATGGATTAAACTTTTGTGGTGAAATGTCATTATATCTTTGTTCAAAAACACTTTTGTTTTCTAGTTTGAAGTATTCTAAATGTAGCAACTTGTTATGGTTCACCTTGGGTGTCATACATAGTCATTCTTTGCTTAAAGACAATTATAGTTCAGACAACTATAGACCACTTAGAGACAGTGGTCCCAGTAGACTTTCCAACGCAGGTGTGTGGTAGGTTGTACCATCTGGGTTGGCGTAATTGTACTCTGTGACATTCATGTTGAAAAGCAGGCTTGCTGCTTAGTGTGCAAGGAGCCAATGCTATTGCACTGACTTTTGAGAAAGAAAGATTTATTGAGAGGTAGACCAGAAAGAAGACAGGAAGCAAGGTTCAGACAAAACTGGGGGCTAAGATTGGTTTTATGGGAACAGAGGAAGAAAGGAAAAAAATGCTAGAAATAAGGAAGTTATGCACTTGGCAAAATTTGATTAGTCTCAAATGGATCCATATGTGGAGAGATTTTTCCAGATAATCAAATCTTCCTTGTCCATGGGCCTTCAATTTTGAGTGTAGTCTGGGAAGTTCTTTCTCTCCTTGGCCATGTTAGTAGTCTCTTGGTTCCAACCAACTTGGAATTCAGATTAAGGCCAATTACTTCTGTATATCCTTGGGTTCTGTGACCTGCAGATAAGAGTCAAACTCTGCTACTTCTGTGGAAACAAGTTCAAAAGGTGTTAAAGCCTGCATAACTATTTTCACTCAGACTTGAACCCTCACAGTGGATTAGCCACAGTCTTGTTTACGCAACGAAAAAACCCAAGTATGCATTTCTCATATCCCTGTTACTAAGTTGAGAGTTGATGGTAATAAATAATATTCACTGAGACTACCTACATACATATATTACATACACTCAGGGGGATGAATCTTCCAGAGAGACCTGAGAGAGTGAGAAGGAAGCATTTTGGTTGAGCTCAAGGAGCAGGAAGTTAACTCTACAAAAGATGTGAGTCAATTAATATGGAATCATAAACATTTTCCTTCAAAACATTCTCCTGTTGAAGATCTTTAAAAACAGGACTGAGGAACAGGCTTGTGGGATGTGTCCTGTGTCAGGAGCAAAGTACTTGCCCGCTGAGGAATCTCCCTCGTCTTTGTAATCGACAGTCGCCTGTGTGGTGCCCACCTAGAAAGTGATTCCTCCAGTGCATGCAAATATGAGCGTGAATGTGGCTGTCTGTCCAGCATCTCTGAGCCCCGTACAGGCAGCTGAAACCTTTCTCATGTAGAAACCTACTGATGTTCCAACAAGCAGCAGGTTTAAAGTTGCCCAGAACTTTACAGCAGAGACCACTCCCATTTTGCAAAAAAATGTGTATCTGCCCTTCTATTTATATGCACAGCAGCTTGCACATTACCTCATTTTCCCTCAGCTCTCTAGGGGAGTCACTACTGCGTGGTTTATGATGAAGGGGAGAGTATATTTTCCCCTTAGAAAACAACACCGAGTGACTTGGTTTCAGAGATGAAAATTTCCAAAGATCATTTAGCTGACAATTGTCGCAGATGCACAGAACACAGAGACATGGTGTGTTTGGTTCAAGGCTCCTGATGGCAGCAGCAGGCAGCTCTGGGGGTGGACCCCGATGGTGCCTGCGCGGTTGTCCCTCATGCAGCGTGTCGCAGTGAGCTGCCATCTGTTTCTAGGATGAGTCTAGTAGTGGTTGAGAAGCCCATGAAAATATTGCTGCCAGGTCCTCTCAGAATTCATCTTTTTTCCCTCCTGGAGGATGACAGCCTCTGTATAATAAGGGAATTTAGGAACAGGAGGACAATGAGGATGCTTCTTTTTTAAAAATGATATTCTTGTCACCTGTGTGGAGCTCTCACCCTTACCAGCCTCCTCCTTCCTAGCCTGTGCAGGACGTAGGGCATCTCTTATTATTGTTCATTTTAGAATCCAAGGACACCTTCAAGGATGCTCTTTCGCTGATTTGAAAGATAGGCCTCCCCAAGATGTTCGAAACAGACCTCTCTGAAACATGTCGTGTTGGCATGTGGATTGCTTGGAGCAGGTTCATGAGAAACTTTTACTTAACTGCCTAAAAGAATCACAGTGGATGGTATTACCCAGAGTTAGGGTGATTGCCAGAAAGAGCTGTTGCCGTGGAGAAACACACTATGATCGGACAAATGTAATACAGAGCATATGGTCTTTGTCACGTGAGTCACCCTTTTTCTTCTGCCTCCTCCTCTTGGAAGCCCCAGGCCCCTAGCTCACTCCTTAGCTCAGAATATATACCCCTATTTTGCCCCACTGATTTGGAATCCTGTTGTGTGTAGATTTTCCTTACATATTTAATTAAATTCATTCCTTTCTCTTACTAGGCTATTGCTACCCAGCCAACCTGAGAAGAACCCAGAAAGGTAGCAGCCAGGTCCTTCTCTTCTCCAACAGAAGATTTGGGTCTCCCTTGTTCTGAGCTTTGATTGGACAAAAGTCCAATCTGTTCCTTATTTTGTTTTGTAATTAAAACAATTTATTTATTTATGCATCCATGAGCTGGGGTACAGGCCAGAGATGCGGGGGTGAGAGGATTCACCAGAGACAGAGTGGGGAACCAAACAGGCAGATTGACTGAAATTCACTGCTGAGGGGAGCAGTGGGCGAGACAGGAGAGGTCTGCTGCACCATGTGGGTTGCTCCCTGGCCGGCTGAGGGATCGAACTTGTGCTGCAGAGGCTTTGGACTGCTTCATAGTGCGGTGCTTAACCCCTTGTGCCACCACGGAGGCCCTTTAATAATATATTTTGATTTTTTAAATGTTTTAAATTTAATTTTTTTTTATTTTTAAACAGTATTTGCCTCCCCATATTTCTAAATGTGTATCCATGCAAAAGTCTTGCCACCTGTTTACATGGGAGACAAAGACAAGTAAGAGGTGGACCCTGCCGTCAGAGACACTCACAGTCTAGGCAGCCAGCAGCAAGATGAGTGACGCAGCAATATGCTTTAGGTGGTGTAAGCAGAGCTCTTTAAAATGTTGACATCATTTGAAATATTCCTTGTCAACTATGGAGGAGGAATTTCAACAGCAAGGCAAACAGAAGAAAGAGGCATGTCAAGGAATTCCATCATTCACTTAGCTGAGCCGTCAGGTGCCAGACCGGGGTAATATGTCTTTTCTGTGATAACGTGGGGAACCCTAGGATCAAGGAGCAATGCAGACACAGCAGGGTTCAGACCTGGTGTGCAGGAGACTCTGCCTCTCTCTCCAGCTTTGTGACCTTGCATGGTCTCCTTGGCCTCCCTGAGTTCCTGGCACCTAAACCCACCTCTCAGGTCTCTGTGAGCATTAAACGAGATTTGTGTGTGGGAATGCTGGGGACATATGCTGCAGTCTCATTACAGGTTTTCTTCCTTCCTCTTTCGCTGTTACTCTTGAACTTGGAGTGGGGCCCAGAACTGTACAAAATGCTAGGCTCTTGCACTAAATGTGTTTGCATTCCTGGCAGCATTTTAGCCCTTTCTAATTACAAAGTTTATACTTTGCCAAAGCTGAATTAGGGACGAGGATGAAGAGAAGGAGGGGACTAATTATGGAGAAGTAATACCCTGGAGTGGGGGGCAATCACACCCGGAGGCTGAGTAATTCCAGGATAATCAGGAGATGGATACAGGAATTGGAAGGCACTGAGATGAATTAAAAAAATATTTTAGGGAAATTTATGGGATCGATGAGATCTGGATAAGCTATGAGACCTCTACTTACAGTTTCCCCAAAGTGAGAAGTGTGGGAGATTTCCAGAGACTGGAGAGTGGCAGCTGATGGGGTACCGGGTGGAGACGGGGGAACCCCAAGCCGGCGGTGTGTGCTAAGCCCATAGTCTCAGCGGATGCCAACTGCAGACGGTCCCAGAGGAGCAGACATTTCCATGGCTGGATAATTGCGAGGCTAGACTGTAGCAAAGAGCAGATCATTTCAAGAAAAATAGATGCACCAGCGCTGACATGAGAGCAGAGGCAAGTCAGCCCAGAAGTGCCTCCGTCCTGCCCATGGCTCTCGGATGTGCCTTTGGGGCGACCAGGGGAGATCCTGGCCCCCCTTTGGTGTCATCTTTACTACTTTGTCTGTCTGACAAACTGTTTCCCTCAGTCACCCATAAATCTGTATCCACAAAGTTTCTCAAATCTTTTAGAAAGAGATCCGAATTCTTAGCCCGTGCCCCATATCAGAGCATTAAATTGTCTAAGGCAATTCTGTGCTTTCTCTTTGGGGACGTGCTTCCAACAGTTCTGAAAACGAGGAGATAGAGAATGTCGTGAGTCTCTTTACAGAAAATCTGTTGTTCTTAGATTCAGTAAAATTTCTATTCACCGATCATAAGGGACCTGAGAGCCAGGTTTGCTCTCTCTCCCTCCACGGTGCAGGTCCTGCCATGTATGTATTTATTTATGGAAAGTATGCATCTTCAGCCACCCTCCCCAAACCCCCTAAGACACCGCCTAAGCTCCTGCTGCCCTCACTGACCCTCATGGAGAAGCCATCACGCGATACTTTGACATTACCTGAATTTGCTAAGATTCATGCATAATTTTGTCAATTTCCGAGTCTGCTTAGGGCACGCATGTTCCCGAGTGGCCAGTGGGGATGTTCGCATGCCTGCTCACCACCCATACTTTTTGTTGACTGTACTTGATTGTAAAGTGAAGTGGAATTGCAGAGGGATATTCTGGAAGAGAAGGGAAGAAGCTGGAATCCTGAGGGCCTAGGGTGCAGGCTGGGGGGCTCAGCTGTCTGCTAGCAAGTCTTCTCAGTGGTCACCAGTAGAACCTTATGCATATCCAAGAAACCAAGCTGTCCTTAGAACCCCACACCCCCAGCAAGCTCAGCTGGGACTTGGTGTTAATTTCATTAATTTCATTTGGTGAAATAAGAGAGTAAATGGCCCCTTTGTGAAAGGCAGTGTCTTAGGATGTCAACTGATCCAACTTTTTTTTTTTTAGCAAAGGTAAACCAATTGGTCTATTTATAGTAAAAGCTGAGGCACTCTGGCCCATGGGCCATTTTTGACTTTCTTTTAAACAGGCAAGAATAACTATTAGCCTCTTTTATGGAGCAAACATTTTCAAGGATCTTCTGTGTTTAAAGACTCTGTTTAGTGCTAGGGATTCAGCAATAAGTTACACTCAGGGCTTTATTTATCCCGGAATTGCTCACTACCTCCCAGCAGAGACACAAGAACACTTAGAATATAATGTAATAATGGAGATATATGCAGAATGTCACAGTACCTCAGGGAGTAATTCTAAATATTTAAGAATAAAGAGCCAAAAAATGATTGATGAGTGTTTAAATGTTCTTAGCTTGAAATAGACACTAGGCTATAATATTAAAATAGTATTATTATGACTTTGCTGACTCAAAATATTGTCACAAAAAAAAAATATTGTCACAGATAGACAAAGAAATCCTAAGTCAGAGAACTGGAAAGAACCTTAAACATCATCCAGTTCAGCCCCTTGTTTCAGCGACAGATAACAGGGTCTAGAAGGGAGTGGCTTATCCACAGTCCCACAAAGCCTTGCCGGCAGGGATAGGACTGTAATCCAGGTCATCTCTCCAGTGGTGTGGCCATCTTTCTTTTCACAACTGACAATATTTTGAACTAAGCCTCTCTCCTTGCACTTATCATTGGCATGACCTGAGCTGTCCAGATGGATCTGTGTAAGAGGTGTGTGCCCTAAGTGACGCATCGCACTTGTCACCAGCACCCATCTGGCCTCACTGACCTTCCTGTCTCCAGTTCATGTGAACTAGAATTACAAGAAGGTTCTCAAATAGCATTTCTTAGGCTTCACCCTGTGTGCCTCAGTCCCTCCCTGAATTCCTAAGAGAGGTCAGGAGGATGGAGCTTATCTCGGGTGTCGCGGTTCCTGTCTTAAGCACAGAGGGTCTGCCATCTCCACCTGCCCTTATTCATTGTGGTAATTCCCAGGACCTTTGCTCCAACTCACTGTTCTGCACATGCTTCCAATTTGCAAACTATCATTCCTGCTTCGTGGCATTTTTGCAGAACCCCCAGGATGGAGATAACACACCAGTGCTCAGGCAGTTGGCGTTCTTTCTTTTTTTTTTTATAGCAGTCTGCAGAAGCCTCGTGCTGTTTACATGGGATTTATATTTCTCTTGTGATCCCTAAATGGATATAATAAAACAGATTTAGAATATTAATCTGACGTGGTTCCGACCGGTATGGTCTGTTACAAATTTATTTACTGGGATGGTGGAAAATCTGAAAACATCAAATGACAATCATTTTTGGCAAATATTTCTTGCTGCCTCAAAGCAGAGTCCACTGGACTCTGTTTGATGTTTCTAGAAAATACAGTTTCCCAGGTCCTACCCCACCGTAAGGCAGGTTCACAGTATTTGGGGGAGGAGTCAGCCCCTCCTATCCTGAGTAGTTCTGGTCCACCTTGACTATGAGAAGCACTGGTGTCTGGTGTCTCTCCCAAAAGAAATGGGTTGTATTTGGGTCCAGTGAGTTCTGAGACTGAAATCATCCAGGACCAAGGGTGAGGAGAGCCGGGCAGGCAAGTATGGGACGGAAGGGCAGGGTGGACAGTGCGCAGCGGAGGAATCCAGCTGAGATGGTGAGGCAGAGACCCAGTCTGCTGTGAGGCCACATCTGTGGAGCTTGGTGGAAGGACGAGGTACTCTGAGGTATGGTGGGGCCGTGTTTGGTAGGTGGCGTATGTATTCTCTGTGTGCGGGCTGAGCTGGGGAGTGGGTTTCTAGCAGCCCTAAAGAAGGGGTTTGAGTGTCCATGCATCTGTTCGAGAAGGCCTGGTGGACGGGGAGAGTTGGACTGTGGGAAGAGGCATTGGGGAGGTCTGGCCTCCACCCTAGGGGCTGTCCAAGATAAGTTTGGCCTTGGAACCACCAGGGAACTGTGTGAAAACTCATATTTCTCAGCTTGAACCAGCCCTTTGGCTTGGTCATTTGTCTTCTTAAAGCTCCCAGGTGATCTCACATGACACTTCCTCGAAACAGGCTTTAGAAAGCAGGGGCCGTGCCCAACAGACATATGAAAAAATGTTCAACATCACTTGTAATCAGGGAAATGCAAATCAAAACTACCATGAGATACCATCTCACACCAGTGAGAATGGCACATATTAAAAAAACTAGCAACAACAAATGTTGGCGAGGGTGTGGAGAAAAAGGAACTCTCCTGCACTGGTGGTGGGAGTGCAAACTGGTCCAACCACTGTGGAGAGCTGTGTGGAGATTTCTGGACCTACTAAACATAGAGCTTCCATAGGATCCAGCAATTCCACTCCTAGATATTTACCCAAAAGACACAGAAACATCAATTCCAAAGAGCACCTGCACCCCGATGTTTACAGCAGCACTGTTTACAATAGCTAAGCTTTGGAAACAGCCCAAATGCCCAAAAATAGATGACTGGATCAAGAAGATGTGGTACATATACACCATGGAATATTACTCAGCATTCAAAAAAGATAAACACATGCAATTTGCAGCAACATGGATGACGCTGGAAGGGATCATGCTCAGCGAAATAAGCCAGAAAGAAAAAGAAAAATACCGGATGGTCTCACTCATAGCAGGAATCTAGAAAACTTAAATAAGGGACCAGGAAAATGAATAACTATAAGAAAGTGAAAATCAAAATCAACAAAAAACTATGAACCAGAGACACTTTTTGGGGGGTGGGGGGCGGGAGGGGAGGGATTGGGGTCAGAATGGGACGTTTGCAATTGTATGGGGGAATATAAAAATAAAATTTATTACTTAAAAAAAAAAAAAAAGAAAGCAGGGGCCATGCAAAGCGCTGACTGTGGGATCAAGGACTTGGCATCAAGTCCTAGTTATGTGACTTGATCTAACCTTTGATCTAAAGAGCCACAGCTGCTTTATCTAAAGAGCCACAGCTGCTTTATCTTTTTTCTTGATGTGAGAATTAGCGATGTACAATTTCTGGCACATAGTGGGCCTCATTCAACCATGGCTCCAAATCCTATAAGTGCTTAGATGCTAGGAATGTAATTATGTCCCCAGGCTGTCCCTGATGGGCATTGGAGTCAACAGAGGACCCCAGTGATTGGAACTGGGGTAGAGGGTCAGCTCTTGGTTCTGACCACCGTGGGTCCTAGCTTCTGGAATTGGAATTAGGACACAAAAACCAGCAATGAATCAAGGTTTAAATAGCTTTGGCCATGTAGGTCAGGCACAGCACTAAGCACTTTCCACACAATCTTAACTCTAAGTAGCTATGTTGTTATTTCCATTTACAGATGAGAAAATTGAGTCTCAGAAAGAGTCTTGCATGGTCACACAGCCATTGTGTGACCGAGTCAAGTTTCAGAACCAAGCTCTTTGTTTTGGGTCTTCAGCAACTGTTCCCACCTGTTTAAGCCAATTACAAGACCCCAGGGGTCTCAGACCTTAATGTTGAGTCTCCAATGTCAACTGGATTTTGGGAACAGAGGTCTGGGACATTTCTTTGACACACAATTCTAGATGTCAAATTATACAGTCACTTCTTGCAAAATTAGAAAATCTGGCATTTTCATAAGAGGAGTTGAGCTGTAACAAACCCTTACTGTTCCCGGAGCTTGATAAGTTCTAATAGAAAACCCATAACACAGAATCATTGTATGTGGAAAATCCCTTAGCACATCTCTTTTCTTCTTGTGCAAGATGTGAGCCCTTTCATGGGCTAGTCACCCTTCTGAGGGACTGAATGATCAAGATTCTTTCTCCCTTAGCCTTCAGTCTCTTTTATTCAAGCCTCATTCATTTCACAAGGAATCTGAATATCTCATCTGGATTTCCTTCCTTTATACACAAGACATTGGTATTAGTCAATATCTGTTTAAATCTGAGAATATTTTGCCTGCATTTCAGCATGTGGTAACACTCTCGTCTTTCCTTTGTCTGCACTCCTAGGACATAACCTTCAGTAGAAGAACAAACTGGGCCAGCCAGCACGTCGTCTGTTGCCAGGTCTACGTGCTCCTTGTCAAGGCAGACAGCTGAACCTATTTCTCGTCAACCTCTCCCAACACAACATCTCAGGGTCACTGAAGAAAACCAGACCAGAGTTTGAAACTTTCCAAAAATTTCCAATAGTCATTGAATTGAAAAGGATTCTTAGGTCACCTTTGTACAAATTTGCACTATTTGAGAGACCAGAGGGGGGAATACAGGTGTCACCTTTACCCAGGAAGTCCCATGAACACCTTCTAAATCTAAGTCTTTGCACGTATGGATGAGTGATGGTCATTGAAACAGCCAAAACCTCTACCACAGAACAAAAGATATAGCCCAAGAGGCAGCCAGGCAATCCCACAACCAAGGGATGGATGACTACAACTACCAGGGCCACTATGGGGGCTATAACCCCAGTGATGGCTATTACCGTGGCGGTGAGTCCAACCCAGAAGAGGATGCACAGAGTGATGTCACAGAAGGTCATGATGAGGAGGATGAGATCTACGAGGGCGAGTACCAGGGCATCCCTCACCCAGATGACATCAGAGTTAAACAGACCAAGATGGCGGCCTCCAGGGCTGATGGCTTTCGGGGCCGGGCAGATATGATGGCTGAGAGGATGGAAGATGAGGAGCAGCTGGCCCACCAGTATGAGACCATCATTGAGGAGTGTGGTCATGGGCGCTTCCAGTGGATCCTCTTTTTTGTCTTGGGTTTGGCACTGATGGCTGATGGAGTGGAGGTGTTTGTAGTGAGTTTTGCCTTGCCCAGTGCAGAGAAAGACATGTGTCTGTCCAGTGCCAAGAAAGGAATGCTCGGTAAGTAGAAGTTTCCAAAGATCTTGGTGTTAACAGATGAAGGGCAATGAGTAGAGAAATTTGCATAGCACCCGTCCCTGTTGGGTACCTTAAAT
This sequence comes from Talpa occidentalis, assembly GCF_014898055.3. Lineage (NCBI taxonomy): Eukaryota > Metazoa > Chordata > Mammalia > Eulipotyphla > Talpidae > Talpa > Talpa occidentalis. Next base: position 5,423,322 of record NW_023601433.1, read on the forward strand.
CTAGCAAATGTCCTTGCAAAGTTGTCATTTTACACCCATTTTGCTGTGAAAAAAATTTTTTTTTATATCTCGGAGGGCTTAATTAATTGGCTTAAGTTTATCCAACTAGTAAGTTTTGGAGGTTGAATCTTACTCAGATCTGCCTCTCAAGTTCTTGTTTCTTTTCCCAAATCTTTTTGCCTTCTTGAAAGTTTGATTTCTCTCCTCTTTATATTCAGCCAGCGTCCGTATTCAAGGACAAATATGTTCTTTAGGCAGCAGGTCAGAGGTGTCTACCACTCAGTCCTTCCAGAATCCTCTGGTATCTGATCCTGGTTTTCCTTGTATCCAAGTATTAATGGGCTGAATGGCTATCTGCCTTAGTGATGAATGCTGGGTTGAGCACACCCTCAGATTTGGGGACAACTTATGAGCATACAGATGGATTCTTCAGCATAGACTACCAGCTTTGTGAGTCACTGATAGAACAGCACCATCAGAGCCAAGCATCAAAACCAGAATCTTCTCTGCCTTGTGCAGAGAAGCCGGAAAGAATAGGTATGAAAGGTGTACTGTAGAAGAGAGTCATCATAATATAGACAAAGGTTTGTCTTGGCCACTAAGTGTCCTGCAAAACATATCCAGTCACTAAATTTATAGTTAGTGAATTGATTGATAAGTGTAAGTACATTTATTGAGAAGTTATTATGAGTCAGGTTCTTACTCAAGATTAAGACATATTAATGGTCCTCAGTAACCCAGCATCTATCCAGCGGCTTGGTTTATTTATTCATTCAACATATATCTATCATTTGTACATTGTGTTCCAGTCTCTGTGCTCCACCCTAGGAAAAAATATTGATCCAGGAAGACAGTCTTTACCTGTCAAAGAACTTGCAGACAGCTGGACAAGCAGGCTAAAACAAACAGAATTATTTCACTACTATAGAGATTAAGTGCTACGAAAACCTTGTGCAATTATGCGTCCTAATACTTGCTGTCAAGCAGGGGGTGGCAAACATTGCCCAGACTCAGATGACCTGTCATTACTATTCAACTCTGCCTCCAGCACAAAAGCAGCCACAATGTGTAAACAAATAGACATGACTGTGTTCTAATAAAACTTTATTTACAAAAGAGGCAGAGGTCTGGATTTAACTTCTAGGTAATTGTTTGCTGACCCTTGATTGAAATAGTATATAAAACAAAGAAAACTTCTGCAGAAAGAATTGTCCCCATGGGTCTCTGTCCATTCCTGCTTAATGAAAAGGTCATTTAAAATGAGATAGCTGTGTCATATAAGACCATCCAGGAACCAGAAGAAATCAAGCATATCCAAAGAAAAGAAAGGACTTGAGAAGCAAGACCACCACCCAGAGTTTTAAAACACAGAATTTTAGTACTTTTTTTTAATTATTAAAAAAATAATCTGCTAGCAGCCTTTAAGTTTAAATAGATTTTATAAGGGCAAAAAACCAACCAAAAAAACCCCAAAAACTGCAAACCCCAAACCAAGCTTGACCATCTACAGTTGTATGAAATACTTTAAGACACTGACTTTTGCTGTATTTTCAGCAGAAACCCCCGATCCCTGTTAATTCAAACTGGCAATGTCAGTGATGATTACATGTCCTTTTGTCTCTTGGCCACCCTGGTGTCCAGCAACCTTATTATCACGGCTGCAGCATGGTGGTGGCAGCTCCTGCTGGCTTCCTGGGTGACTACTGGGAGTCAAGGGGACTTTCTCATCCAGAGAGCCCATGTTTGTGCAATTTTGCCTTTGGTGTTTGCCAAGGTGATGCTGTGACTCAGTCCAGGAGGTGCAGACAGACCACCTGAGCAGCGATGGACTTGCAGGGTCACCTCTGTGGTCAAGGAAAGGGTGTCTGAGCGGACAAGAGGAGGTGGATGGTTGGAGGTCTGGTGAGGCAAGGTGTCCCCTCGTGTCACCTTCATAGTCACCGCAGTGGCTGGAGGGTGTTTGTCCCATTTGTACACACAAGGACACAGGCTTGGGGAGCTGTATCTAAGGTCACCTAGTAATCCTGGTGCTGGGATTTCAACCCTTGTGTCTGACCCAGAGCATGCGCTCAGTCTGGTACAGCATATTGCCTGTCTGTCCTGCGTGTCTTTGGACAAGTGGTGATGGCGTGGTGTCCATACTGTTGCTTTTTCCAGGGTGTCATCTAGTGGAATCATACACTATGTAGCCCTTCAGACTAAACGTCTTTCAGTGAGTAAGTAATATGCATTTTGGCTTCTTCCATGCTGATAGCTTATTTCTTTTTATAATTTCTTTTAAAGGACTAATATTCCATTGTCCGAATGTGTCACAGTTTACCGATTCATCTACTGAAGGATCTCGGTTGTTTCCCAGTTGGGGCAGTTATGACTGCTGTCAACATGTGTGTGCAGGTTTTTATGTGGACCTAAGTTTTCAACTCTTTTGGGTAAATACCAAGAAACGTGATGCTCGATCATTTAAGCATATGTTTCCTTTTATGAGCAAACACCAAATTGTGACCCAAGCGGCTGTACCAGTCTGTATTCTCATCAGCAGTGAATGAGAGGTCCTTGTGCTCCACATTCTCACCAGCACTTGATATTGTCCGTGTTCCAGAATCTGACCATCCCGATAGACTCATGGGCCTGTCTCGTTGCTTGTCTACTTGCGTCTCCCTGGTGATGTGATGTGGGGCATCTGTCCATGTGCTTATTTGCCTGTGTGTATTTTCTTCAAGGTGCTCGTTAAAGCCTTTGCCCTTTTTAAAATTAGTTTGTTTTCTTGTTGTTGAGTTTTAAGGGTTCTTTGTATATTTTGGATAACAGTTCTTTATCCAACGGTGTGTCTTTTGCAAGAGTCACCTCCTGGTCTGTGCCCTAGCTTCTCATTGTCTTGATTTGATCTTTATTTTAAAAAGAAACTAAATGGTGACTGTAGACTCCTAGTTGATGGCCCCTAAATCCAGGCCTGAAATCATAGGATGCAGACCAGAGGCACGTAGAACGCATCCCCAGGGCCCTCACCAGGACCCACGTGGGCCCTCAGGTGTCCAGGTGGAACCCACGATTGCAGGGCTGACATGGCCAGTGTAGGCCAGTGGCATGGAATCCTTCCTTCTTTATAAATCAGCACAAGCGCCCAAGAGCTGATTTTCACTTTGCAAAGGATTGATTTAGTTTCCAGAGAAGGAAGCTTGGGAGTCTCAGAATTAATAGGGCAGGGAGGAGGCAAGGGGGGGGGGGGGCGTCAGATAGATGGTCCTGGGAATGTAATAGCTGTTGACATGCCCCAGGGGGCCCTCTGAACAGATGGAATTTGGGCAGCCTCCTCTCTAAGGGGGCTGACCTGGCAGCTCAGTTGTGCGGGGTGAGCGTTTTCTATTGCACTGCTGGAGATTTTGCTGACTCGGGGCATACATCAACTTGCAGGAAACCATCCAAGGAAGTCTCATCCTTCCCTTGGCCTCTTGGTCTCAGATTGTAGGTATAGTGTAGATATAGTGTCATTAAGTATCACTGTCTAGAATCCCTTCCAACTTGAGGAAACTGAGCCTTAAGGGATAAGCGAGTGGGTAGAGGTTACGTGATCTGACACCTGGAGCTGGACCCCCTGACTGCTGCCACAGAGCTTCTTCCTCCACCCCAAATATTCTTGCCTTTTTCTCCTAAGGAATGGCCGCCTAAGTCAATTAGACCATCTTTTATCTGCCTGATTTGTTTTTCAGGAGGGAGCATGTGCCTAATTGTATTTGGCTGCTGCTAACAGTGACTTTGAATCTTCAAAATGTTTCTTGTCCACTTATCAGGAATCCCCAGCGTAGGTGGTGCCAGGCTCGGTCAGTGCCTTGCTGCTTCCTGGGCATGAAGTCTGGGGTCTCTGGGACCCCACAGCTTTTCTCTCATGGTCACAGGGCACTGCCCTCACAGGGCATAATGACTTTCCAAGCAGGAAATAAGGGAGTCGGGGGCAGGTATGTCTTTCACGGTGGGTGCTGCCTTTGCTTCATAAGCCCAAAACTGTTGCTCAGGGCCTCTGACAAACATCTCCATATGTCTTCCGGAGTTAATCACTGGCAAGAAGAACTGGGTGAAGATGACCATTGCAAATCAAGTATAAATTATCTCCACAGTGCAGTACATTTCCTCTAAGCACATCTTAATACCTAAACAAAAGCCAAGATTTCCTTAACAAAGAAGGAGACAGAAAAGGCTTGTTGGAAATGTGACTAACAGATGCTACCACATACAAAAGGACTTAAAAAACAGAGCTCTGACTTTACCTCCTGCTATTCCATTAACCACCTCTACACTCCTTGCCCCTTGGTTTTTGATCTGCCAGATTAAGGTTTTATTAGTACTCACCGTCCAGAACATTGTGAGGAGTTGATAAGATCGTGCCCATGGAGTTCATTCCGGGTCTCAGGAAGATCTAATAATCTGAGCCCAGAAAGGATCCAAAATAATAGCTTGCTTTGTATATTTTTTATTTTATACAGTGACTCCTAAGGAATCAGGTATTTATTGACTGATTCATTGATAAATGCCGTGCAGGTCCCTCCTTCATGGAGTTGACATTTTAGGGGGAAGCAGATGGGTCCCCCCCGACCTCCATTGGCTGGAGTCAGTATGCTCTTGGTAGGCTCCCCAAATATTCTTTACCCCGACGTGACCAGCCTTGCTGACCGAGACCATCAGTAGCAGTTTCATTGTGTCCTTAATCACTGTGTTTGTTGGTCGCTGTGAGTAAATGTCCCCCCAAACCTCCCTCATCATCCAGACCCTCATGCGCACACGACCCTGTCACATCCCTCCTGCATCTCTTCACCCCACTCAGGCTCTCCCCTCAGTGTCATGCACCTTCTTGCTATAACTAAACCATACCCTCTACGGCCAGCATTTACCACAGCCCGAGGTGGTGGCCTTTTTTCCCTCTTGTACTCTGTGATCCTGTTTCCCCTGCTCCTTGCTGGCATTTTCAGACCCTTCTCCCCGCAGCGTCATGAACCTCTTGTCCACACACGTGTCATCTGCCAAACCTGCCGACCTCAGGCCCCCTCCAGGGGGTTAGTTCCAGGTGTGCTGCACTCTCAAGCTCTATGTCTGTTATGATTCCAGTGATAAACTTGGGTGACTTCAATAAGTGTGTTCCAGTGTCCTGGCTTCTCAGTCCCTTGATGTCCTCTCTGATGGGCACCATGGTGATGATTCCCGCTCACTGACCTGGTCTTACCCGAGGTCTTCACTTCCCCAGTAACTCCAGCCCCGCCCCACCCGTGTCCAGCTCCCCACTTCTGCTTTCTCGCCCACTCTTTCTGGACTTCAGCTGCCACAGTTCTCCAACCTCACAGGCACCTGCAGACTTTTGGTCTGTCCTTTTATCCTCACCATGTTCTTCATGGACTTTAAACTCCATGGACCAGCATCATCACCGCTTGCTGCACACACCCCCAGTCTCTGTGTCTCTCTTACTGTGCTATGCTCCCCAACTCCTGTTACACCCACTCTTCACCCACCAGCCCACGTGCCACACAGCGAACATTGCTGGTAACACACACAGTGCTGTCCACTGGCCTCACCTTAACTGCGTGATCAAGAGCCCCAAAGGGCCCTCCATGCTGCTGGCTGTGATCCTTCATTCCTATTCCCCTCTTCTGGATGACTGTTTCCTGCCTTACCTGCTGTTCTCTGCGCCCCAGCCCCTCTTCACCCTCCGCACCACGAGCTCACTTCCTCTTTCACTAGAAAACGGAGGTGACCAGGAAGGGACTCCATAGCTCCACCCTCCCGATTGCTACTGTGCTTTCTCCTATTCCCTAGGACCTGTCTGTCCACTTGAGCTCCACCCTCCCCACGCCCCAGGACTTCACTAGGACCCTTCTCTGGAACCACCAAGACTGGCATAAGATGTGTCCACCTTGGGAGGCTCAAGGCAGGAGTTCCCTGGGGGATTTCCATGTTCCTCTGGTTGTGGGATTAAGCCAGTGTGACTAGTTATGCCTTCGAAGCCCATCAGTGGACAAATTGGCCCTAGAGGTTGTTCGAGGAGTCTCTGACTTCAGACAGCCCAGCACAAATCCTGTTGCCTTTATGGGGCCCAGAGTCAGAGCCAGCTATCCAAGTGTCCCGTCCTTTCTTCCTCTACACATTTGTGTGTTTCCACATATCTGACATTTAGGAGACAGTTCCCACTTTTGCTGGAATGGAGCATTAACCCACTTCCAAAGATTCATTCATCTGAGTTTACTGGGCATACAAGTACTAGGAAAGTCCAACAAGTCGTTGCCAGATTGGCTTCTACTAAATAAGTCGTTAAAGGCAAACCTTTTCTGTGCCAAGTACCTAGATCCAAAAGCAAGCATTTGCCTATCTTAGAAGTTGCCAACATCCAGATGTCATATAAACAAAGCACTTGGCTGACTTACTCAGTGTGTCTGATTCCACAGGGGTGGGCAGACAGACCCCGGATGTCCTTTCATGATTTTTTTAAAAAGATTTATGTATTCAAGAACTGGGGAACAGTCCAGATGTGCGGGAGGGTGAGAGAATTCACCAGAGACAGAGCAGGGAACAGAACAGGCAAACTGATGAAATACACTGCTGAGGGGAGCAGCGGGCTTGACAGGAGAGGTCTGCTATGCCATGTGGGTATCTCACCCGCCGGCTGGGCTCGAACCCGCACTGCAGAGGCTGCGGACAGCTTCACAGCACTGCGCTCAGCCACCTGTGCCACCAGGGAGGCCCTCCTTTCATGATTTTATACCAAAGCGAGATGTCTCCGGGGACTGCTGTGTGAGGTCATCATTGATCACGTGTACCACCTCGTGGATCCGAGGATCCCATACCCTAGTCCAAGAATATCATCCTTCAAGAAGCTCTATTTTGTTGAGTAAGAGAAATAGAAAAGAAACAATCTAGTTAGGAGATACTGATTTTTATTCCAGTAAAACATTTGCATATAATGTTATATGCAATAAATATTTGAGTGGTTTCAGGGGAAGGGAGCTCAGAATCCTCCCAGGATAATTAATGCATTTAATATGTATGTATGCAAGCTTCTTTGTCCTTGGTTAATTGCTAAATAAAGAAGATCATGCACAGGGGCCTCGTTCACATCACAGAATAAACCATTGCAGTCGTTTATCCATTTATCTGCTGCCTTCTGGAGACAGTGACGTGGCTGATGGTGTGATGAGCTGTGGAGTGATGTGTGCCTGAGAGGCCTGGCCTCCACCTCAACCACAAACTTGTTTGGCCCATATGACGTTGGGGTCCAGTCCTTAGAGCTAATTCTTAATAAAACTCCATAAATGCAGGCTAGGACACATGCACAAAAATGTCTTTCACTGACTTATTTTCCAAGTGGAAAAATAGGTTGTGGTGCTTCCAATTAACACGGTCTTAGCCATGCAGATCCAGCGTGGTTAGATGTGCACAGACCCAAGTACAGGTACCAAGAGCATGGCATGCTGACGAGAGCTGCCTCTGCTGGGGCCATGACTGGGGGTGGTTTTCAGTTTGCCTTGGGTACAGTTTTTGTGTTTTTTCATATTTTTTCTGAATGTGATTTGTGTGTGTGTGTGTGTGTGTGTGTGTGTGTGTGTGTGTGTGTGTGTGTAGACCAACTGGCTACACTGGTGTTGGCCAGAGCTATGGCACGGGGGCAGGGGGTGGTGAGAGGATTCACCAGAGACAGAGCGGGGAGCAGAACAGGCAGAACTACTGAAATACACTGCTGAGGGGAGCAGTAGGGAGACAGGAGAGGTCTGCTGCGCCATGTGGGTAGCTCCCTGGCTGGGCATTGATCTCAGGCCATGGTGGTGATAATGCTGAGACTTAACCCCTAGTGCACCAGGGGGACCCTGAATGTGAATTATTTCTTAAATAGGAATGGAGGGCTTGCTCTGAGCCGGGTGCCAGGACATGGTGGGGACACTACTTAAAGGGTCACTTCCAGGAGTTTATCGTCAAAGGAGTTTGACAAATGCTGAGCATATGAAACTATAAATAGGAAACTGAACATAGGAAACTATAAATAAATATACACTAGCAAATCGAGATGGGGAGGTGATGGGTGGGACAGTGTGTGGCTGGAGGACAAGCAGGGACAACAGAATTTCACTTGGAACAGGAACTGTGGGGTCAGTAAAAACAAACCATAGAGCCAGGACCCATTTTTGTTTTTAAAGAATTAAGAAAAAAGAACATCACAGAGACCATCACACCTCTGCGTAGGAAATGATTTACAAGTGGAATGCTTATTCTCCAGTGCTTGACAGAAAGGGTTTATTGAGTCCTAATTTGGAACACCAGGGCCACCTCCCTGAAGAGATGATGTTTACTTTGGGAATTTAAGAACCTAAGAGTTTGGGCCTCCCCTGGTGGTGCAGGCGCTTGAGCACCATGCTGTGAAGCTGTCCACAGCCTCTGCAGTGTGGGTTTAATCCTAGCCGGCCGGCGTTGGTCCCACATGGCTCAGCAGACCTCTCCTGTTGCGCCCGCTGCTCCCCTCAGCAGTGTATTTCGTCAGTCTGCCTGTTCTGTTCCCTGCTCTGTCTCTGGTGAATCCTCTCACCCTCCCGTGCATCTGGCCTGTACCCTGGTTCTTGTATAAATAAATATATCTTAAAAAAAAAAAACCTAAGGGGGGAAAAAAGGAGACCCTCCTCAAGTTTTGTTAGAATAAATTTGAAAAATATTTTATCAAAAAATTAGTCAAAAAGGAAAGGTTTTAGTTGGATCTGGCTGTTTCCTTTATGTCAAGAGAGAGGGAGATACAAAGTGCACCTTACTATAAATAAATTTCTTTGCCTAGCCTCTATCCTCTTCCTCCAATAAAGGTGGGTTTGATTTTAAAATAGCACCAACGTATTTCCATTTTATTCCTGTGGTTTCTCAGGTCAGAGCCAGTCCTAGTGGCGCTGCTCAAAACAGCCAGAGCAGCTTGCATTGTGCCTTGACTTCTGAGCCAGGCGTCCTGCCAAATACTCCCCAACCTCCTGTCCTGGATAATCCTAACAACCCTGCAAGGGGAACCCTGTGATCCGAATTTCACAAAGAAGGAACAGAGATCAGAGGGGCTGACTCTGCTGCCCTCGATGGCGCTGCTGGTGATGCTGGAGCTGGGATCACCCTTGGGGGCCTGAAGAGGCAGCACAGACGCTGTCTTCTTCCAGGGAGGGGCGGCCCACTTCCTCCATTGTGCCATCACTGATTAAAAACCCTTCTCTTGGGCCTCTCTGGTGGCACAAGGGGTTAAGCACAGCATTGTGAACTATCCACAGCCTCTGCAGCACAAGTTCGATCCCCGGCCAGCCAGGGAGCAACCCACATGGTGCATCAGACCTCTCCTGTCTCCCTGCTGCTCCCCTCAGCAGTGGATTTCAGTGGATTCTCCTGTTCTGCTCCCCACTCTGTCTCTGGTGAATCCTCTCACCCCCTGCACCTCTGGCCTGTATCCCAGTTCTTATATGCATTAAAAAAATCTTTAAAAATAAATAAAAACAAATAAAAACCCTTCCCACCCAAGCAGAGCCCCTCCTCTCACCCCCACCCCAGCCCCCACTCTGCCAATTGCAATCATGGTTCTTAATTTCCCTTAGAAAGCTCAGTGTGTTACGGGGCCATTCCCCTAGCCGACCAGCAAGCCTGTTGAGTGGAATTGCAGGTAGCAGGCGTCCTCGCTTTCTAACCAGCCCCTTATCTGCTTCATGCTGAAGTAATTCTTGATAACTCTATTGCACTCTCATTTTCCAAATTTACTGTCTTAATTTCTCCTGCTAACGACGGATTTTAAATGAGTTTAATGCGCAGCTGTTCTGGGAGCTTCGTTGCTCTCATATTTCTCTTCTCTGTGGACAGGCTGGCTTGTTTTTCCACGCTTCCTTTTCACAGAGTAGGAAAACCTTTTTCTCCTTACTCTCTTAGGCTCAGTGGCTGGGGGTCTGGGAATGAAACTCGAAAGAGAAAGAGGGTTTGTTAGCACTTGCGGCGCACACGAGTAACTCGATGGGTGGCTAGATTTACCTTAGCGTCGTCACGAAGGACAATCTGTTGGTTGAGAAGTGGCCAGAGGAAAAGGACTTTGGGGTCCCAGGGAGGCCAGCTGTGGGAAGTAAGTCAAGGGGCGGGGGGCTTGGGTAGGTGAGGCTGGGGCCATCTCTGCACTGATTCTGTCCCTGATGAGTAAGAGCTAAGCCTGCTTTGGGGAGGGAGAGCCGAGAGCTTCATTCCCTAGCACGTGCTGTTTCTCAGCTGTCTGCGGCTCAAAATAATCCTGGTACCAAAGTGGCACCTCTTGGGGTGGACGTTGTGACCCCCAACAAGAGCATTTTGAGGTGCGCTCCTCTAGATTCTCCTCTGACTCGGACAGTGAGGTTTGGCAGCAGAAGCCCTAGGCCTGGAGCAGGAGGGCAGCAATGCAGAGCCGCAGTTCCTGCAGCAGCGAGGTTGCTGGAGAGCCCCTGACTTCTCTGGGGTTCACCCTCCTCCAGCAAAGCTAAAGGTGGGGTGCAGTGTCTAACCTCTACGATCCCTCCCTTTGCCTGTGTGTCTTGATGATGGGTCTGGGTGGGGTCAGGAGACAGAACTCATGGCAGTTATTCCAGCAAAGAAACAAGGGAACAAAAATTAACTGGGTAGTGAAACGCTCTTATTGATTGATTGATGGTTTGTTAGTCGCTCACATGGCTCTCTGATTTGGGGACTACATTTCACCCCTCCATATGTGCACACGCTTCACTCACCTCCACCCAACCTGCAGGGGTGCCCCTGTGGTGCCCACCTCCCGCCCCCTCCTCGCTCCCCACGTTCCTCTGTACCCAGTGCAGCAACTTCGTTCACAGCAGCCATCCCCAGTGCCCGAGGACAGACGACGGGGAAAGCCAGCTGAAAGCCAGTGGAAACTGCTCAGCTGCTAGAGACAATGGGGTGGTTCCTTTGGGGACCCCGTGGATGGATCTTAAGGGGGCGATGCTAAGAAAATGAAGTAAGTCAGGAAGTGAAAGACAGGAGGGTTTTGCTCATTTGCAAAATGGTTTTAAAAAGTACATCGAGGGCCTCCCTGGTGGCGCAGCGGTTGAGCGCTGGGTTGCGAAGCTGCCCGCAGCCTCAGCGGCGCCGGTTCGATCCCCGGCTGCTCCCCGGACACCAGAGGAGGGTCCCGCATGGCGCGCAGACCCCTCCTGCCGCCCGCTGCTCCCCTCAGCAGTGTACTTCGGTCCTTCTGCCTGCTCTGCTCCCTGCTCTGGCTCTGGTGAATTCTCTCACCCTCCCGCGCTTCTGACTGTACCCAGTGCATGTACAAACAAACAAACAAATAAATAAATAAATATACATGCCTCTTTAAAAAAAAAAAAAAAAAAAAGTACATCGAGTTGGTGAATGCAGGGAGCAGCCACTACCCCGGGGATGGGGGTGGGGGACGGACGAGATTGGATTATTATCATCTGCATGCTTAGAGAGGAAGCCCCTGGGGCTACCACTCAGGTCTCCAGGGAGCGGGGTGACTGAGCTGTTGTGTGCGGGGGAGAAAGGCACCGTGGCTGGTTCTGCTCACTGACTGGGCTGCGCCCTCGCGGCACTACTGCTGCCCTGGTGAAACTTGCAGGTTCCCCAACCTCTGCGCTCCCTCTAGTGCCTCCTAGTGGCAGGGCTGATAAGGCACAGCGGGGCCCCATCAGAAAGCGGCTTCCGTGCTGGCTGGCACCTTGGTCACTGCTGGGACTGCATTTTGGTGGCCTCGAAGTCACTTTTGGTCACCTGCTATGTGGGCCACGCCGCATGTCTTATGTGGCTGTCACAGTGGCCTGATCAAACATTTTATCTGGGTTTTGTTTTTCATTTTTTAAATTTAAATATCTTCTTGGGAGAGCCCCATGACTTTATCTTTCCTGATTGACACTTAAAAGACAGACAAGAAGGCAGTGTGGAGATACAGACTTCAGCAGTCAGGCCACCAGTCGGGTAGAGGGTCAGAGGAATTTCTCCCAAATCTCACGTCCATGATCGGGATCTTCTGGTCCCCAGGCCAGGGTCCTGTCCCGGGGTGTGGTCTGGGCACCTGCAGCAGCCTCTCTTGGAGATTGTCGAAGCACAGGGCCCCAGGCCTCCCCAGACTGCGGACCAGGATCTGAACTTAGCAAGACCCTGCGGTGGTTTGTGTGTGAGGGGACACCTGGGGGACCGTGCTGGCTTTAGTGAAGTCAAAGAAAACAAATGGGTCTCATGCCAGAGCTTCCTCTGGGGTTGGGCCAGGTTGTGGTGCTGATTGATTCCAACAAATCTCCTCACCATGCCTCTAACCCCATTCCCCTCCCCCCAGACTATAGCCCCCCATGTATGCAAACACCCACATATGTGTACCATGCACTCATGCATGCACATTCATGCCCCCTCTGGCCTCTGTCCAACCCTCCACCCACAGCCCCACTCATGTTCCCCCACCTGATGCTGCATGCACTGAACCCCTGCCAGGAGTTGCTCAGACAGCCAGGCTTTCTCTTCCCTGCCCCACACCTGCGCCTGTGATGCTGCCCCGTCGCGGAGACAGGAGCTGACCAACTCCTGTCTCTCCATTAGCAGCTGCCCCACATCTTCCTTCCGGGAGCCGTCGCACTGGAGCATCCAAGCTGCGCTCCTCTATTTTTACTCTACCCTACATATACCTTTATTGAAGCACTTTTTTCACTGGGAGACAATCATAGATTTTGTTTATCACCTGCAGAGGACAGAACCGCGCCCCACTTAGCGCACAGCCCTGGGGATGGGCAAAGAATGGACTAATGGGAGTTAAAAGGTCTCATCTATGAAGAGCAGTAAAGTGTGGTCGATAAAGCCTCGGCTCCGAGGTCAGAATTCCTGGCCCAAAACCTCTTTCTTCCTCTAGAAGACCTTTACCTCTCTGCAAATCAGTTTTCTCCTGAGCAAATAGGAACAGAAATGGTGGCCACCCCACTTGGTCATTGGAAGCGTTAAGTGGGATTGGCAATGTCTGTGAAGTGTTTGCAGGTGGCCTTGCAGAGGTTGCTGTTTCACTGCTATTGGATGCTACTTTGGGCTCTTGCTTATTGCTGTGTAACTCAGGACCTTAAAGTGGACAGCATCCACTTTGGTCGTGGATCTGCAAGGCAGGCCTTCCTCTCTTCTTGTCTACATCTGCTTCTTTAGTCCATGTGTTTATTGATCGGATAACATAAGAGAAACAAAAGTCATTTGTTGGCAGAGCAGGATGTTGGAAATTCTTGGCAAGGAATTGTATTAAGTGGTAGGAAGCTGAACAGACTTGGTCAAAAAGTTCCCTCTCTCCTCTGGTCTAAGGTCAGAAATACCAAGGACAAGGGACTGTGTAAGACTCCAGTGTGAGCTGTGCTGCTGAAGATGCCCCAGAGGACTCCCTGGAAGTGCGCAGAAAAGGCAGGGCCTTTCATACAGGGGACTCCTGGCCACGTCCCCGTGTTAGGTGGTTTGTCTGAATCAGAGGAAGTATAACCTGATTCTTTCCTGGGCATAGGCAGAATTTGGGACATTTCCTATTGAGGGGATCAGATGCTGGTGGGAAACTGGCATGGGGACCAGGACCTCGGGACCAGTCCTGCAGACTTGGTGGGAGTACTAGGGAGCCTGCAGCTGGAAGCTCACCCACGTACCTGCCCCTGTGTTGTGTGGCAGAAGGAGGCTTTAAGAGATCCTCATTCATGATAGACAGAAGACTCAGCAGCTCAGAACTGGTAAGGTTAAGTCTGGAAGGAGCCAGATGTGGAAAACCCCTGGCTATTCCAGGCTGGATCAGGCAGATATACTCAGAGTGGAGCAGGGACACTGAGTCACACATGATTATAATACAACGAGCCACATGCATGGGTGGGTTTGCAAATCTTGACTTGTTTTCTCAAACACAAGCAGTAGTAACCTAATATAGTGGAAAATTGTTCATTCCATTTTTTGAGCTGTGGGCCTAGGAACTGGTGAAATCAGAAGGGTGAGAAATCCTCCCTCTTTTGCCCCTCTGTGCATCTTCCAATTATGCAGAGAAACCTCAGGTCCAGGTGTTCAGGTGACGCAATCTCCCCTGGACAGCCCTTGTTTGGCTCCTTTTGGGTTGTTGCTCAAATGCCCCATCTAGGTGAAGGCAGCCTGAACCATCTTATTTCCATTGCCACCTTCCACCCTGGCTCTCCTCATCCCACCCCTGGGCATTAATTTTCTCTATAACCCTATGAGCAACCTACTTACTATACAGTTTGCTTGCTTATTGCTTTAGTATTTCTTTTCCCCGACTAGAATGTAATCGCCATCAAGGCTGGGATTGCCATGTGTTGATACTCCCCTGTCTCCCCAGTAATGAAAACAGTGCTTAAATGACAGACTTTTAATAAATAAAGGGAGAATCGGGCATATTTTGTGAGGTGACATCATACACTGAAAATAAAAAGGAAATAAGGTTTTGTGACTTTGCGCAATGCAAGTGAGTGAAGAAAATCCTAATGAGTGAAAATCATTGACAGCACCAAAGTTGCTTTCATCTCATAGAATAAGATGATAAAAGAAGGAAATTCCATTGGGAATTTGAGCAGAGCATAGCTACATGTTTCCCTTTGGAGACCCACCTTCATTTAATGCTGCTTAAAATTCTTTGCTTTATTTGGCCCTTCTGGGCACACGTCTGCATAAAATCAACTTCTCAGGCCAGAAAACCTTCCTTTATGTGAAAGAAAGTTTGTATTCCTCCTTTGGCGTACAGTCAAGACTGGACAGAGGGGTAGGTCGTTCGCTAATGAGTTTGCATTCAGCGTTTTCTCTGCACACAAGATACTGTGCAAAGTTTCCTTCTCAGATTTAGTAATTGATATTTGCACTTGGCAGAGTCATCAGTAATTAGTAAACACTCATTATTTAATAGGAAATAATTGTCTGTGTATGTCTGAAGATTGGCCACCTAGGATGCTGAAATACTATAATTTTGTCTGCAACAATATATTTATGTGATATCTTTTGTTATATATTTTTTAATATTTTGTTTTATATAATTCTTACATCATTTTTCATTTTTTCACAATGTATGCATTTTCATTTTGGTTATTTCCCCTTAAAATTGCACCCCCCCTTATTTTGACTCTAGTCCTTCCTCTCCCCACCCAACCCCTGTAGTGTGTCTCTGGTTTATAGCTGCTTGTTGATTTTGATTTTTACTTTATTATAATTTGTCTTTTACCTGGTCCCTTATTTAGGTTTTCTAAATTCCTGCTGTGAGTGAGACCATCTGGTATTTTTCTTTTTCTTTCTGGCTTATTTCGCCTATTTATGTGATATCTTAAATGAACTAATTTTCTTGTAAGACAGGTAGTGTTGAAGAAGGGACTGGTCACTGCTACCCCTCCTGCACGCCTCGAAGGAACGTGAACCCTGGCTGTAACTTGGCAAAAGTCCTTCTTGGGCATCTAATTAAATGGTTGACCTTTATTGGCAATTGCTGTTTCACATTTGCACCATTTTCTTTCTTTCCAAAGTTCCCCATACTCACTGTGCCATGCTTTCCACTGGAAATTTTCCCTTTAAACATAACCCTGCAGGATTTCTCTTTAAACATAACCCTGTAAGGACTTTTGTAACACAACCTTCACCCCTTTATTTTGCTTGAAAATAAAATGACAGTGTTTCTGTCTTCGGTGGATGATGCACCTCCAAGAGACGTCCCTTAGAAATGCTCATCACCCCCAGTTTGGCTTGGTCTCTTTTAGGATGTGTCCATATGTAACCCTGACGAAGCAAAGTTTTTGGGAAAAGCGTTCCTGAGAAGTCACATTGCACTGCGCTCTGATTGGCCGCTCGCGTCTGTTCCCGGCCACCTCTTATGGCTGTGACGTGGAATTTCTTAGATGCACGAATGTGGGTATTGGGTTTTCTAAAACATCGCATGGTGTCTGATGCTGCTCTCTCTCCACCCTCTCCCTTCTCTTTCCCCTCCTCACAGGGCTGATAGTGTACCTAGGAATGATGGCGGGGGCCTTCGTCCTGGGGGGCCTGGCCGATAAGCTGGGGAGGAAGAGAGTCCTCAGCACATCTCTGGCCATCAACGCTTCCTTCGCCTCCCTGTCGTCCTTCGTGCAGGGATACGGGGCCTTCCTCTTCTGCAGGCTCATCTCAGGCATAGGGTATGTGATCCGGGGGCTTCCGCTGGACACTAGGTCCATGGGGCATCTCTCCCAGCTGTCTGGCTTCAGTGGCACCTCCAGGAAACCCTGGACTGAGTTTTGGGACTTCCAAGATACTGTGTGAACGTTGGGCCTTGGAAGGGGGTGTCAGCCACTGTGTTAGGTCAAGGGGCCCTGTGCTGCCTTTTAGTGTCACTGCATTCTTCCACCACCGAGCTTAAGGGCGGGGTACCACACCACTTGGTTTCGGCTATGACCATTTTTTGCCTATGGTTTGATTCATTCCTTCTGGTGTTTTCTCTCTGCAGTATTGGGGGTGCCCTGCCCATTGTCTTTGCCTATTTTTCTGAATTCCTGTCCCGGGAAAAGCGAGGCGAGCACCTCAGTTGGTTGGGCATCTTCTGGATGACCGGCGGCCTCTACGCGTCTGCCATGGCCTGGAGCATCATTCCACACTACGGTGAGCACGCGGGCTTCCCCAGACCCGGGCCCCTCTCTGTGGATCCCAACTCCATTCCTGTCCTCAGCTTTGTTCCTCCCACTCACCTAGTTCCTGTGTCTGACTTCGATCTTTCGAAAGAACTTGCAGTCCTGTAGACACCCTGCTAATTTCAATTCACCTGCCTTTCTGCAAATGGTCTGTTCTCCATCTCTCCCTTCCTCCATGCTTTTCTCTCTTCTTTCCTTCCTTCTGATTGAAGGGATTTCAACCTTCATCTTCTCTAGCTCTCTAACCCCCCAAAAAGTTAGATTTGGGTAACCCCATTTTATAGATGATATAACAGAAGCCAAGAGAAATTGGTGATTTTGCTAACGTCACACCATGGTGTGACCCTGAGTCTTGATGCACCTGCCCTCACCCTGAG
Organism: Talpa occidentalis; assembly: GCF_014898055.3. Lineage (NCBI taxonomy): Eukaryota > Metazoa > Chordata > Mammalia > Eulipotyphla > Talpidae > Talpa > Talpa occidentalis. The sequence goes on from NW_023601433.1 coordinate 5,440,318, forward strand.
GCACTCTTGTACACTTGCCATTTTCAGGACGGCTGTCAATCTTGTTTCCCTGAGGTGTGGAGTAGCCCTTACAGATAATGCCTTGGTTTCAGCTGGGACAATTTTATTATGCTGGATAATTGCAAATCTGGATTCTCTAGGCTGGGGCCTGGCAACATCAACTTTCACTGTTGGTTTTCTTAGCAGTAAAGCAGGAAAAAGGCAGCAGTTTTGAATTTGATCATGACTGTGCAGTGCTGTCAGCATCCTTCAAAACCATCGTTGAGAATCCTACAGACTGAGGGGCTAATAGAAACTTGCCTCTGAGGTTAATCACTTCTTTACCCATTCACCTCCACCCACTGCCTTAAATCTGATGCTTTCCATGTATTCTGAACTAATGGAGATGCTGTGTGCCTTTTTTTAAAAGTAGCATTGGTGTAGACAATGCCTACTCTACTTTTAAGGTACGTTACTCCGGTCATCTGATCTGAAATCTCGGTGACTTAACACAGTAGAAGTCTCCCCCATCCTGTGCAGGCTGGAAACTGATGCAACTCTGCTCCATCAGTGATTTCAGGTCTCAAATTCCTTCCAGCTTGTCACCCCACCTTCTTCAACATGCATCTTACTCCCTGGTTTGTGGGCAGCAGCACATGGGTGCTTTAGAAGGGCAGGCTAAGAAGCAGAGCACAACCCTACCTGCTCACATTCCAGTGGTCCTAAATCTATACCATGTGACCACACCCCATTGCAGAGGACACTGGGAAATCTTGCCATGTGCCCAGAAAATGGAGGAAGTGGGTTTGGGAACATCAGGTGGTCTTTGCCATAACTGACGGTTGAGAGCCCACTGGGTTTGGTGTCAGAAACAGAGAAGAGATATGAAGGGGAATAATGAAATCAAGGGTTGAAGAGTTTTCTGCATGATTTTATCACTCTAGGCAAGTCTCCCTAATTTGGACACAAAATGTTGGCCCATAGCTGGGCTTGTGGTTAAATCTTTTACCCCAAATGAACAATGAATTGTGTTACTTACTCCTAATGCTGGTCTCTGCACTGTACCCTCCACCCAAGGAGGCACTTTAATCACCTGTGTGCTGTGCTGTTTGTTATGAGTCTGAGGAATTGCTTTGCTCTTTTTGCACGATTCCTGCTAAAATATCATTTTCCTTCTTCTCACCAAGAGACTAATTCCACGTGGAAATTAAGTGAGATAAATCTTTTAGGGCAGGAGAGGACAAGTAAAATCTGAATAAAAGTTGAGTCAAAAGAGTGGTACTGTGTGATTTGGGACAAGTCACTCCATCTTGTCCCTCCCCTATAAAATGAAGGTGGGAGGAGCCAAGAGAGTTGACCGTGGAGATCCGGGCCAGCCCTAGCGTTAATTCCTGGGATGCAAAGAGGAATGTCAAAAAAAATTTTGAGCTGATTCTATTACTCAGACTAGCTATCCCCCCCCCACACCCCCAACATTAGCAACCCTAGGCCTTCTTGCAGACTCTTGCTTCACAAAGACTTTCTCAAACCCAACCAATGAACCAGCTTTGACTTCGCTCTGATCGGATCATTTTAACTCAAAAATGTTCCTCTGCATTTCATGGGTACAGCCCAAGAAAATGGCTGTATAATGAGAGATAAGCCCACGTGTCAGCGCCACGGTGACTTGTGAACCCCTGTGGGAGAAAAGTAGGGCGAGGTGAGAGGCCAGCGAGCAGAACAATCCCTGTCTCCAAATGCATCGTTGTTCCACATACTTGGAAGCAGTTCACTGTTTTTCACGTGCCCATCTCAGCCAATCACTGCACCCCAGAGGAGGCCAGGTCCTCATATACTTCCTTTCTTATCCCTGGCTCCAGAGGTGGGGTCATTCCCACCCAAGTCACTCAATTGAAACACAGTGGGAGAGGAGGGATGGGAACGTTGTGAGGGGACCCCTGATAGCTGCTCCAAAGGCATCGTTTTCTTTGCTTTGCTTTATACACAATCACACTCCAGTGTCTGGACGTCTGGTTTCTTTCTTTTTTTTTTTTAATTTAAAATTTATTTATGCATGCAAGAACTGGGGTACAGGCCAGAAGTGTGGAGGGTGAGAGGATCCACCAGAGACAGAGCAGGGAGCAGAACAGGCGGATCCACTGAAATACACTACTGAGGGGAGCAGCGGGTGAGTCAGGAGAGGTCTGCTGTGCCATGCGGGTTGCTCCCTGGCCTGCTGGGGATCGAACTCGTGCTGCAGAGGCTGTGGATAGCTTCATAGTGCTGCGCTTAACCCTTTGTGCCACCAGAGAGGCCTGGTATCTGATTTCTAGTAGAGCAGAAGAATCTAGGCTGGAGCATATAGACCAAGACTGAAGGGAAATCCCACAGAGAGGGGCCCTGAGCTCTGGCCAACCTCCCTGTGGCAGCCGCCTTCACTGTTGGCCCAGAGCTGGGCTTGTGGTTAAATCTTTTACCCCAAATGAACAGGACACTTACTTATTTGTACACCTGTATGGAATCTCTGACTTTAACATTCTGTTCTAAAATAGAAGCCTCTTGGATGATTAGGCTCCTTTGAAACAGGCATTAACATGGGGGAGGGCCACCCCCCATTACCATAGGGGAAGGCAGACCAGAGCAACAGTGTGACGTGAGTAATTGTTTATTTTAAGCCTCATTTTACCAGGACTGGATGTTTTGTTCACAGTCAGCCAGATATTTGACAGTATTTCTCAATACCCCTAAGTCGTTAATCCTCTGACGCTTGCCAGTGATAAATGCACCGGAAGCTATGAGAGGAGGCGGGTGTTGGGGCAACCCGTTTTGTCGGGGTGACCTGATTCATCTCTTTGGCAGGAATGACGTGTTGGGGGATCTTGGCACCAGGAACTTGGGAGAGCGAGTCACTGAAAAAGAAAAATCAGGGCTTCCCTTGTGGCGCAGGTGGTTGAGCACAGTGCTGTGAAACTGTCTGCAGCTTCTGCCGCACAGGTTCGATCCTGGCCGGCCAGGGAGATACCCACATGGCGCAACAGACCTCTCCTGCCTTGCCCGCTGCTCCCCTCAGCAGTGTATTTCAGTCAGTCTGCCTGTTCTGCTCCCCGCTCTGTCTCTGGTGAATCCTCTCACCCTGTTGCACCTCTGGCCTGTACCCCGGTTCTTGTATAAATAAATAAATCTTTAAAAAAAAAAAAAGAAAAAGAAACATCACAAAACTCAAAAATGTTCCTCTGCATTTCATGGGTACAGCCTCAAGAAAATGGCTGTATAATGAGAGATAAGCCCACGTGTCAGCGCCACGGCAGCTTGTGAACCCCTGTGGGAGAAAAGTAGGGCGAGGTGAGAGGCCAGCGAGTAGAACAATCCCCGTCTCCAAATGCATCGTTGTTCCACATACTTGGAAGCAGTTCACTGTTTAATTTTATTTAATGTAAGGCCCCAAGGATGTGCCTAATAAATTCATTAAGTGTGGATTACTACAATCGCCATAAAACTCACAGAGACATGAAGGAACAGTGGATTTGGAATCATTTACACATATTATCAGAAAGAAAAAAATATCTTTGGGGGAAGAATACTTCATAGACGTACCCGCTTCTGCCTGTCCTCCTGTGCTGTCCATCAGAGTTTAACTCTATGTAGGATTTTTTTTTTTAAGTCTTTTTTTTTTAAAGATTTATTTATTTATTTATACAAGCACTGGGTACAGTCAGAAGCGTGGGAGGGTGAGAGGATTCACCAGAGCTAGAGCAGGGAGCAGAACAGGCAGACTGACGAAGTACACTGCTGAGGGGAGCAGCAGGTGCAGCAGGAGAGGTCTGCGCACCATGTGGGACCCTCACCTGGTGGCCGGGGATCGAACCCGCGCTGCAGAAGCTGCGGGCAGCTTCACAACCCAGCGCTCAACCGCTGCACCACCGGGGAGGCCCCGGCTCTATGTAGTTTTGATGAACTTTACTTACTAATTACTAATTCCCTTCTCGTTATGCCAGAGTAGTTTTGGGACACAAGCTGAGACTATGTCAGTATTACCATGGTTTTCTCTCCCTTCCTAGTGTAATTCCCAGGTGAAAGAAAAGACTCTTTAGTTAAAGTTAAAATTAACCAATGGACCCCAGTTCTTGTATAAATAAATAAATCTTTAAAAAAAAAAAGAAAAGTCACAAAACTCAAAAACGTGCCTCTGGATTTCATGGGTACAGGCCTGAGACAAGAGTAGCCTGAACTGAGCGCGGGGAGATTTGGTCCTGGTGAGGACATTAAATGACGTGTGTGTCCTCGTGCTGTGGCCAGTGTGTCAGCACGGTCCCCGGCCATGTGACCCCACCTGGGTTTCCCTCTGGCTACTCAACTGTGCAAGTGGAGTGGGAAATGTCTGCAGAAACAGCAGGGGTTGGTTGGACAGGAGGCGGCTGTAAGCAGAACAGGCTGAACCAGAGTGGGAGGGATGGAGAATTCAGAATTGGCCACTACTCCGCTCGGCCACATGTTGTTTTTCCAGTAAATGAGACAGGAATTTTACACCCAAATATTACCCTCAGAAGCTCAGAAATCAGTGTACACTGTAGATAGTTTTGTGTTTTTAAAAAAACGGAGTTGCAATTGTTTTTAGAGAAACCGTAGGGGGTGGGAGAAAACCAGTCTGTTTCATGAACAGTGGCTTTTGAAGACAGTTGTTTTGCTGATCTGCCCAATTTTATGGGGCCCTTTTGACACTGTGTGTTCTGCAGTTTCTTGTACACAAAACAAGCTGCCCCTGAAGCAGGCGAGTGCTTCTTGGTTGTTGGGAACTCACAGCAAACCTGTGCCGTTACCTGCAGTCCACGCCTGAAACCCAAGTCACAACAGCCAGGTGAGGGGTCAGGGTTAGCGCTGCTCAGAGGGAAGCTTGCTGCCCATAGCGATAGTCTCAATAATGCCTTATAAGTGCTGAAACGAGTTCTAGAAATGCTTTGGATGATGGTCATTGAAGAGGAGTTAGTCGCCTCTCCACCCCATGATGGTGGGATTAACTTGGCTGTTGAAGTTCATCTTAAAAAATAAACAGCGCTGGGCCTCCCGGGTGGCGCAGTGGTTGAGCGCTGGGTTGCAAAGCTTCCTGCAGCCTCTGCAGCGCTGGTTCGATCCCCGGCCACCAGGTGAGGGTCCCACATGGCGGGACAGACCTCTCCTGCCGCCCGCTGCTCCCCTCAGCAGTGGACTTCATCAGTCTGTCTGTTCTGCTCCCTGCTCTGGCTCTGGTGAATTCTCTCACCCTCCCACGCTTCTGACTGTACCCAGTGCCTGTATAAATAAATAAATAAATCTTAAAAAAAAAAACAAAAACAAAAAACAGTGCTGGGTCTGACAGTGTTTTCCAAAGTGCGGTCTAGCCTTGGTGTCGTGATCACCTGGAGCTGGTATTGCCCCCTGACCTGGGTAAGAGGAATCCCTCATCCTGAACCTCAGGTCACTTAAGTCCCTTTCTGGGTTTTCTCCAGCTGCCTTTCTTTCCTATGAGGCAAGGGGTTTCTGAGGCCATGACCTTTTCCCTTCATCTGGTTATGATCTGGGTACCCAGGGCCCTGAATTCCCACTAAACTCCAGGGAGCAGGACAAAGATACCCATTTTCACCATGTGATGTATATGGTGTGTCCCCCCACTGTTGACATGAGGCTTCTTGTCCAGAGGGTCGGGGAGAAGGAGTAAGGGGCTCCCAAAGGCAGTCCTGTATAGCTCTGGGCCCAGCCTTCCAGCTTATTATTTGTCAGGGGATGGGTTATAGGACACTTCTTATTTGGTAGCTTATTAAATTGTAACAAACGTGTAGAAATATGGAATGTTGTCCCTGTTCGCCCTCAAGTCCCAGTAGATGCTGGACCAGATGTTTCAGGGCGGTTGTCAAGGTCGGGATTCCCAGTGCCCATCCCAGGCCTGGGGACGCAGGTGGGGCATCTGCATTTGAACCTGCTCCCAGGTGGCACTCTGGTGCCCTAGAATTTGAGAGCCAGTGTCAAGGTCATTCTGAAATCCTGGGTCAGAAACCCTCACTGCTTCCTCACAGGCTGGGGCTTCAGCATGGGCACCAATTACCACTTCCACAGCTGGAGAGTGTTCGTGATCGTCTGCGCGCTGCCCTGCACCGTGTCCCTGCTGGCCTTGAAGTTCATGCCCGAGAGCCCGAGGTTTCTGCTGGAGGTGAGTCTGGAGCCCCACCTTCTGCACGTGTGCTTTGCACCCCACCCCAGGTCAGCTGACCTGCCGCTCATTCAGCCTGGGCCTGTTGCTGCTGGTGACAGTTACGGGCCCTGGATTGCCTGCGTTGACTACTCCCAGAGGTGGGCAGGGATGGAGGCTGTGGCCTTGCACCCACTCTCTTCCAAGCCCCCAGTGAGGAGATGCTTCAGTTACATGCTTGTCGTCCAAGTCGTGGCAGTGAAATCTGTGACAAAGCTCATTGCTGCTCCTAAGGCCCCCAGGACTCTAAGGGTCCCCCGTTCTCCTAAAAGCTTCTCCTCCCCACCCTTTGCCATGTCCAGTGGTCAGCAGGGCAGGGGTGGGCAGAGGGCAACAGGCCCCAGTGACTCTCACAGCCTCAGTTCTCAGAGTCCATTCATGTGCCTCCTTCTAGAACCTTCTGCCAAGTCCTCCTCTTTGCTGAATTCCTGCTTTTGCCCATTGATCAGGGAACGGGTGCTGCAGGGATATCGCAACCCTGCCCCGCATTGTCTAACACAAAGGTGTGAGGGAAGTTGTCACAAAGGGCCTCAAATTGAACGACTTAAAGTAGCGGGACTGCACTGTCCCCTAGTTCTGGTGCTAGCAGTTCAGAACCGAGATGCTGGCACGACCACACTCCCTCTGAAGTCTGTAAGGGTCTCCTTCCTCTCCTCATCCAGCTTCTAGTAGGTTGCTGGCACTTTTTGGTGTTTCTTTGCTTGACACTGCATCCTTCCAATCCCCGCCTCTGTGGTCATACAGGTTCTCTGTGTCTTCTCACAGGCGTCTTCTGATAAGAACACTAGCCAGGTTGGACCAAGGCCCACCCTCCTCCAGCGTGAACTCACCTTAATGAACTCTGTCTGCAGCAACCCTATTTCCAAATAAATTCATACTCTGAGCATGTCCATTTTGGGGGGATATCAGCATGTCTTTTTTAGGGGATGTACTGCAACCCCTAACATGTTACTTTTTGTCTGATCTAGTCAGTGAGGAACATGGCTCCACCCATGTTCAACCTCAAGGTTATGAGCACTTGTAACGTGTCATGATAATCACGTACAGTGCAATGAGGCTTAGCATTTACCTCTTGAAGGCCTGGCCTTATTATCCCTCCAAGAGGGACCTGGACCAGGAACCTGGCCTACACATCCACACATCCTGGACAGTTGTGAGTCCGGGTCCAGCTTCCTCGGACTCAGGTATCAGCACCTGGGATTCTAGGCTTTTCCATCTGTTATCAGCAACAACTTTTTCAGGTCTGTTTCCTTGATTTTCAACAGATGGGTAAACATGACGAAGCCTGGATGATTCTCAAGCGAGTCCATGACACCAACATGAGGGCTAAAGGGACTCCAGAGAAGGTGTTCACGGTGAGTGTGGCTTCACCTCCGTCCACGGGAGGGGCCTCTCCTTCTTGCTTTGTTTGCTAAAAAAAAAAACTTCTATTATGTCATCAGAATATTTGTCAAAAGGATAATAAAACCCTTACATTTCTGTTACTGGATCATCATCATTCTTTGCATTTCGATGGACACCCTTCTCGGTGCTCCCAATCATTAGAAAATAACAGAAGGGAAAACTAGCTGTGCTCATACAGCATAAATGCAGGCACGTGTGTGTGTTGTTTGAGTGTTCATAAGCATCTTATCTGCTGCCCTGTAATATTACTATATTCATAACCCCTCTTTATTTTTATTTTATTTTATATAATTCTTACATCATTTTTCATTATTGCACAATGTATGCATTTTCATCTTGGTTATATTCCCCATACAATTCCCACCCCCTTATTTTGACCCTAATTCCTCTTCTTCTCCCTCCTCTTCCCCCATACTGTGTCTCTGGTTTATAGCTGCTTGTTGATTTTGATTTTTTCTTTATGATAATTAGTCTCTTTCCTGGTCCCTTATTTAGGTTTTCTAGATTCCTGCTATGAGTGAGACCATCCAGTATTTTTCTTTTTCTTTCTGGCTTATTTCGCTGAGCATGATCCCTTCCAGCTCCATCCATGTTGCTGCAAATGGCATGAGTTTATCTTTTTTGAATGCTGAGTAATATTCCATGGTGTATATATACCACATCTTCTTGATCCAGTCATCTATTTTTGGGCATTTGGGTTGTTTCCAAAGCTTAGCTATTGTAAATAGTGCTGCTATACACATAGGGGTGCAGGTGCCCTTTGGAATGAATGTTTCTGTGTCCTTTGGGTAAATACCTAGGAGTGGAATTGCTGGATCTTATGGAAGCTCCATCTTTAGCAGGTTGAGGAATCTCCACACAGCTCTCCATAGTGGCATAACCACTCTTTTAATGAACACTAATATTAGGAGCATTAATGTAGTTTTCCTAAACATATCACTAATATTAGAGATTTATTTACCTGTTGATTTTTTTAACCTCATTCTTGTAAATACAGCTGCAGTGAACTTTCTTATACACATAGTTTCTCCCCACTTCATGTTTTGGGTTTATTTTCTAAGAGTAGAGTCCTAAAATAAAGTGATTGGCTCTAAGAGTATATTTTGATAGCTCTTATGACATATGGCCAAGTTCACTTCAGTGGGGTGTCCCAGCCTTCATTGCCACAAACAATGGGATCCCCATTTCTCTGCACCCTTGACAGCATTGGTTAGTAGCCCGAATTCGTTACTTGCTATTTTAAAAGTGAAAGGCAAATAAATGTTAATTATCATTATGATGGCCCATTAGGTAGATGCCCCATTAGTTAGTTGGCTGCCCTGTTATTTAGACACCAAGATGCCACCTAATTCTCTCCATGCTTGTGGCCAATGATGAGGGAGCCCGCCCGTGGCAGGCAGGCAGCTCTGTGCACCTGTTTGCATCACTTCCTTGAAGACTGACGTCAAGTTCATTTCTCTCTTTTTCAAGAGGATTTTTTAAATCAGATTTTATTGATTTGCCATTTGTCTAGTTAACTATATATTTTGGGAGACACAACTCCCTGGCTTAACTCACACCTGCTCAGCTCGTTGCTGTGGGAGGCCTCAGTGGATCATCAGATGCAGGGACTTTAGGGCCAAGAAAACTATGTAAACAAACTGTGCAAATAAGCCTTATCACCCTGTCGCCATCTATTATCCCACAGCCATACGCCTTCGTCAGATCAACCCTTCTCCAATTTATTGTTTCTTTTTCTAAAGGGTATAACAATTTTTTGTTCTGGTCACTTCTTTGGATCTTCGTTCTCTTGTAAAGACTCCCATATACGTGTAAAAATTTGATAAAATATATATGCTTTTCTTCTGTTAATCTGTCAATTTGATTTTCCAACCCAGCCAGGCACTACCCTTACACGTTTCTGAACTGCCATGTGGCAGGTCTCCCTGTGAAACCTCTGGAACGGGCATGAGTTGAAGTGTTCCCCTGAGAACCAACAGCAGATCTGGGGTGAACATAGACAATAGTCTAATTTGTACTGAATCAAAGCAAGTATCCTACTTAATTGTAAATTAGAGTAATTGTGCTTGATGTTGTCAACACACCCACTCCCAAATCCCTAGGGGAAAGGGTGTTATTTTTCCTCCAAGAGAAAAAAGAAAAGTTTGCATTTAAGTGATTATCTTAACGCTTTTGAGTGTGATTTTTAAGGTGCTTCCTGCTTTGGTGTCTCCCTTACCCTCTGGCCTCTTTTGGCTGCAGCAAGGGTTCCTGGCCTCCCTGGGGGTGTCAGATACAGGAAGCCCTGCTCCAGCCAAGAGTTTTACTGCAGGGTTTGCTGTGTGGATCTCCTGTATCCCTAGAGCATTTGCAAAGGCCACACACCTGGAAATGAAGGGGTACACTCAGGAGGCTCTCAAGTGCTACCTGCCGGCTCAGTAAGAGTCACTCTGCTCTTACCAGCTTCTCAAAGGACTGCCTTGCTCTCCCAGGAGGTTAAGAACCACTGTGTCTAGGGTTTAGCGAAGCATAGCCAAGCCTTCCCCGGCTTAGTGCTTGGGAATTAAGAAGTTAATTGTCTATCATCCAGGCACTGGCTTTTATCTCTGTGGTTTACCCAATCCCATCTCTGTTACTCTTGTCTTCTCATACTCTCAGTCCTTTGAAGAAAAAAGATGAGTCACTCTTACCCTAGACAAAAGGTTGGAGGCAGTGATAGTTGGAAGAGGTGATGCTGCTTTTGAGTATTTTTGAGTTTGCTCTTCCATTGTCCTCTGAAGAGGTCAGAAAGCAAGGACCTTGATCATTTGGTTAAGATTCGTGAAGTCAGGAATCTCCTTGAAATAATAGTTATCAAGATAGTTCAGTGACTGCTTTGAGCATCAGTTAACTTGAAAATCACTGTCTTGGGAATAAGCATTGCCCATTGGGGCTTCCTGCTGATATTAAATCAACACTTTTAGGGCCCTTGAGGGGAACACTGAGGTATACAACTTGATCTCCATGTATCTTTGATTTCCACCGGGAAAACCAAGAGGATATCATTTCTCTTGTTCTGGTGTATTTTTAAAATAGCTCACAAGGCAGGTTCCCCTTCCCACTGCCCTTCACCCAAGCAGTGGGCTTGCTGACTGATGTGCATAGAAGTCAATAGTATGGGGCCTCCCCGGTGGTGCAGCGGTTGAGCGCTGGGTTGTGAAGCTGCCCGCAGCCTCTGCAGCACCAGTTCGATCCCTGGCCACCAGCGAGGGTCCCACATGGTGCGCAGACCTCTCCTGCCGTGCCTGCTGCTCCCCTCAGCAGTGTATTTCGCCCGTCTGCCTGCTCTGCTCCCCGCTCTGGCTCTGGTTAATTCTCTCACCTTCCTGCACTTCTAACTGTACCCAGTGCTTGTGTAAATAAATAAATCTTTAAAAAAGAAAAAAAAGCAGTCAATAGTATGACATTGGGGTTTTTTTGAGAAAAAAAAAGAGTTAATTGCCATTTGACTCATGAGCAGACACGAAACAGGGCTTAAATCTCTCTCCCCAATCTGGGAGCCAAGATTGGTTTTATGGAAGCAAACAAAGGAAGGAAAGACCTAGGAATGAGGGAGTAATGTGTTCGGCAGAATTAGATCAGTTAGGTACATTGGGTCTATGTATATGGAAATATCTCCCCTCTCCACCAGCATAGGCTGTTTTTTGGTTCTGACCAACTTGAATTCAGCATCAGGTTAATTGCTTCTGCATATGCCTGGGTTGTATGGCCTCCTGTTGCTGCTCCAAACACCCAGAAAGCAAGCCCAGTCTTTGTCAGCATTTCCCTGACTGGCACCATGTTTTCACTCAGCCTAGGTAGTTGATCCCCTATAGGAGCATTTTGTGGCACCAAGAGACCAGAAATCTCTGGCTTCTGGACCAAGGCTCTTCCTCCTGCAGTTTCTGTCCTCAGAGATCAGACCCTACGCTTCTCCCTAATTTGACCCTGCAGGCAAGCAAGTCCACCAGCAGCCAGGTTCTGGAGCTCCATTTCCAGATGTGAATGGAAATTCAGTGTATTATGGGCCACTGATTTCCCAAAGGCGTGATGAAGTCAAGAGACTGATTTGTTTTATCTGCAAAGAGATATAGCTGCCTGCAAAAAGCCCTGAGCTCTGCTATGTATGTCTTTGGTTTAGAATCATTGAACTAGAGTTCACCGAAGGCTCTTCTAACACGCAATAAATTAATAAAGTCAGTTATGTTAAACAAAAAAAAAAAAAAAAAAAAAGGAAAAATCTGGCACAAAATGGAGTTAAGATTGTCCAGACCATCTTTGCTTTGCAGGTTTCCAACATCAAGACTCCCAAGCAAATGGATGAATTCATAGAGATCCAAAGTTCGACAGGAACTTGGTACCAGCGCTGGTTGGTCAGGTTCACAACCACTTTCAAGCAGGTATGACTTGGGACATGCCGTGAAGGGGAGGAAGGCCCTGTGGAAATCCGTAACCTCAGTGGACTAAGAATAGTGGTCCTGATGCCTTCCTGTCCACCCCAGGACACTGGGATGGGGGGGGCAAGCACCCCTAATGCAGAGGTTTGATTCTAGCCCATTCCTCGTCTCTCACTTGCTGTGAGCTATTGGGGAGGAAGCCAGTCTCCTGCTACCCTTGTAGGTCTATAGGCTAAAAAGTAATTCAGTTAACTCCAGAGAGATTAGCAAGAAAAAAGATGAACTTTAATTAATCTCATGCACACAGGAACCTATAGAAAAACTTCTGGTCATTCCTGTGAGGCTATGTCATCTCTAGAAAGGGGACAATAAATTTAGGAGGGAAAAACAGAACAAAGAACTTTGGAACTTAAAGGAATTTTGCAGGGTCATCTACATATGAACCTAAACAGATCTGGCATGCCTAAGGCTGTGAGACTGTCTCCCACCTACCAGATCACCAGAAATTTTCTGTTCGTGGAGGAGAATTAGGCCAAACATCATTCCTATATCCTCTGTCTCTTCACCAGCCACTTAGCACATCCGGGGCAGACTGTCTTTGGTCCCAGTAGAGCCCTTGAACCACCAACTCTCCAATCCTTAGTATTTTTGCCTTTCCTTCCCAAGGCAGAGATTTTGAATATAAGCAAAATGCCTGATCTGAGTAAACTTCCTTCTCTCTAGCAACTTCTAAATAAGCCATAGAAAGAAAGCAATGAGTAAAAGAAATGACTCCTTAAGCTTTGTTAGTGATTTCTGAGAAAATCTTCATGGACAGGATCATTTCCCCTGAGAGGTGGTCCCCCAGGCAAGTCCGCTGTTTAGCCCCGGGGCAGCCCACAGAGTCGCCTCCATGAGGGCTGGTTGTTCAGTGTTGGAACGTCACCAGCCCCCACAGGCAGGAGGAGAACTCACCTGTTAAGGTTATTCAGTGCCCTGAAATCCCTGCTCAACGTGCTCTGGCTCACACGCACGGCATTTTGCTGTGTTCCCAGGAAGATGTTACAGCACTGATAGAGCTTGAGACCAGCCTGGAAGAAGAGAAGAGACTGTTGATTGAAATAAAAGTCTCTTTAATACTAGTTAGACAAGGAGTTTATCAGATAATCAGAGTGAGGGCTTGAATGTGGGAAGCCAGCAGACAGATTTGACCGTGAGACAGGTTCCCACCACCGTTAAGTGTGACTTTGGTTTACACAGATAGGAGCAGTGAGTCATTGATGTAAGCAATATAATTATTTCTGGCCAGGCAGGGGGAGGACTTTTGGAGTACTTCTGGCCAGGCAGAGGGAGGCCTCTTCTGATGCTAGAAGAGGCCAAATGCTGGGGTTTCGTCACTTCCCTGATTTCTAAAGGGTACACCAGTGGAGACGAAAGGCTGGGGACCCGTATTTTTTAATCTTCATTCTATGCCTCCTTGGTCATTGGTAGTTGAAAGGCTGGTGTATCCATAGGTAGCAGATCCCTGTGTGGCTGCTTCACAGAACAGGAAGTGGGTTCTGACTTCAGTTCTGTGGAGATGGCTTTGCTCCCTTGTCTGTTAGGTCAGGGAGGAGAGTTTTTTCCCCCCTCCAGAACACTCCCAATATGTTCACATGGCAGCCATTGTTGTTTGAACAGAATTGCCTCCTCTGGGAGATAATCATTCCCCATTCTCTCCATGGGTTTCTATGCCGATTATTAGAAAATCTGAGAATGAGCCCTTCCAAATCACAAGTTCCTCCCTTTAGCAAACCTTCTTGGTGTGGATTGCAGGTGTGGGATAATGCCCTCTACTGTGTGATGGGGCCCTTCAGGATGAACACGCTGATTCTGGCAGTGGTCTGGTTCACCATGGCCTTAAGGTAAGTCTCTCCTAATTCAGTTTATTAATTTCCATGTGCCTCAGGCACCTTCATCTATAAATCAAGGATTACAGCTGTTTCTGACTCATGAAGTCTGTGTCAGATTGGATGCCTTTCCTGCAAATAAGAGGCCGTTCACTCTAATGGCTTCTACAAGGACGAAATTTCTTATCCTATGGAACAAAAATGCTTTAGAGAGGCATTATTGTGAGTAGGATTAGACGTTTAATGGCAATTATCTTGGGTTTTCCAGGTTAAAAAAAAATCACATCATCTGCAAGTAGAGATAATTTTAGCTCTTGTTTTGTAATTGTATATTCCCAAGTTTTTCTCCTCTCTGCGTTGTCTAAGCCCTTCAGTCTAGACAGAAATGGTGTTGGTGGCAGTTGGTGGCCTGGTCTTAGTCCCGATGTTAGTGGAAATATGTCTTTAGCATTTCCGCATTAAGTCTGAACCTACCTTTTGTACTAAGATATGTATTTTCTTAGAAGTTAAGGAAGAGTTCACTCATTCCTAATCTATTGGTGTTTTTATTAAGAATGAATGTTGTTTTTATCAACTGCCTTTTCAGCATTTATGGAAATAATCATATTTTTCCTTAACTTTATTAATATGAGTTTTATTATTAGATTTTCTAACAATGAACCATATCAACACACTTCAAATGAGCTTATGTTGCATCACGTCAGGAATGCAGACTCTGAACATGAAAGAATAAAGCATGTCTTGAAATTCTGTCTTCTCTATTACAGCTACTATGGACTGACAGTTTGGTTCCCTGACATGATCCGCTATTATCAAGATGAAGAATACAAATCCAAAATGAAGGTATTTTTCGGGGAACACGTATATGGTGCCACCATCAACTTCACGATGGAAAATCAGATTCACCAACATGGGAAACTTGTGAATGATAAGTAAGTCTGTGCCCAGAGGCTTTCCCCAGATCAGGGAGGAGTCGTGGGGGATGGTTCTTGGGAGACTCTTTGAAAAGTTGGGACTTCAATATGGCGGGATGGGCTGCAGGGCTGTTGTGGTAGCACAGTTAGTTGCAGGTGTCAAAGACAAAACAGTGTCCTGTGGCTCTGACTGTATGTCCTACTCGTCCCTAATCTCCTGGCCATGACGCATTCTCCCAACGAAGAGCACATTTGACTGAGGAGGGTCAATTCAATCATCTTTCTGAGATGTGCACCTTTAGTGAAGACACAGAGAGCCATTGTCCTGTATCTGTCACTGGTTTCTGCCTGGGGGAGGGCCCCAAGCTCCCACTGCTGAGGTCCCTGCACCAACTTTTTTTTAAATTATAGAAGCTTCTCCATGCCAAGGCTTACATGACACTCACTGTCTTATGTTTTTCTTTCATCTAATATTACCTCCATGGGTCAGTCAGTGTGACCCATCAACCTCAAGAATCTTGTCCTTGGGGGGAAAAGAATCAGTGTAATATTAGAAAAGTTGAGTCCATATCATAGTGGGGCTGCATCTTCTATATGTTCTACACCTTGGCATTTACTCTTGGGGCAGAGGAGATGGGCTGAGCAGCCCATGGGGCTTAGGAATGCCCCTTTGAGGCTGCCCCCTGTAGCCTTTCTTAGCCTACTGGAGCTTCCAGCAAGCTGCTGGGTGGGAGTGAGGAGGAAGCAAGGGTCTCGCCTTGTGGGCCAGGACACTGGGGTCCATACCTTTCTTGTTACCAAGCGGTGTGCCAGGGGTAGTCTGGGAGTGGTTGTAAATAGTCTGTGTGTTCTGATGTTCTGTGTTTCAAGTGTGGAGGTTTTTGTGTGATTCTTAACAAATACATTCTTTCAAAAGTTGCCATAAGTTCATTTTTAACTTGTCATATGTGTCTGTTAACAAACGGACACTGAAAACATCATCACGCTCAGCAGAAATTTGTAACTTTCCTCTCCAGCAAAATTAACAAAAAGGAGTTTTTCTCCTTGGAATAGTTGCAAGTAAAGGAAGAAGAAATGAGTTTCTTTGCTTGGGCTATGCTGCCACCTGCGGGCCAAGAGCTAGAGGCTCTCATCTTGAAAACCCCAAGCCTCATTGGAGTTAAACTGCTCATGTTCAGCTCAGTGGGGCATTTTTCTCATAGGTACCACTGTCCTCCATGGATGGTATCCATACTCTGCCGCTTTAAAATCCAGATGCAAATTATTTACTTCACTGACTATCCCAGGTGGGATTGGGGGGTGGGGGCGCTTGTATAAACAGAGCTTCAGAGTGCACTGATGGGCGAGTTTTCAATCAAGATGCTCCTACTGAAACCTAAACTCCATCCTGTGGATGGACTGAGCCCTTAGCCCCAGGAAGAAACAGCACACACAGGGGTTTTGTGCCCCCACATACCATCTGGAGCCTCCCGGGGCAGCATGTGGGGTTGGGCAGCTCTGATCACTCACACTGTGTTTGCTTCAGAATTGAGGCAAGAAAGGCAGAAGAAAAAGTTCATGTGTTAGACCCTAAGTTAAAAATGTCAGGCCAGGTTCTCTTAATTTTTGTTTATTTATTTATTTTTAAACATTCATTTATTTATGCATACATGAACTGGGGTACAGGCCAGAGGTGTGTGGTGGCGGGATGAGAGGATTCACCAGAGACAGAGTGGGGAACAGAACAGGCAGATCCACTGAAGTACGCTGCTGAGGGGAGCAGTGGGGAGACAGAAGAGGTCTATTGCACCATGTGGGTAGACCCCTGGCCAGGGATCGAACTCATGCTGCAGTGGCTGCAGATGGCTTCATAGGTTGCATCTTAACCCCTTGCGCCACCAGGAAGGCTCAGTTTCTCTTAATGTTAATTAAAAGCAGGACAGCTTTTCACTCCAGAATATGTGTCAGCTAATGATCTTGTCCTCTCTGCTTAGGAAGGAATGTCTCTTGGTACAGCCTTCTATGTTTAGGGTCAGTGTGATGGAGGGTTTCCTGATTTAAACCCCCCTGGTTGTGCCCCACTCCTGTCTGGGAGGGGTGGTGACACAGGAAGTAATGCAGGGCCCTGAGTTGTCTCACATCCCACAGGGAAGCTAGTGCGGGTCCTCCAATGGGACAAGTAAGACAGTCAGCCTGTGAAAAGTAGGAGAAAGTTCTCTCAAGTTCAAATTGGAGGCTAAGGGTGATGGCTCAGGATGAAAAATTGAGAATCGAAAACACCTGTCAATTACATAGTTGAAAAATTTTAACTTAATTTTAGAACAGTTCTAGATTCGCAAGAAATTGCAAAGATAGTCTGGAAAGTTTCATCTGCCTCATACCTAGAAGCGTCTTATGTTAGTAAGCACCTTTGTTACAATGAATGGATCAGATCATATGTTATTACCTAAAGTCTACCCTTTATTTGGATTTCCTTAGTTTTTACCCAGTGTTCTCTTCCTGCTCTAGACCCCATCTGGTGGTACCCCTGTCTCTTGAGGTTCCTCTTGGCTCTGGCAGCTGGTATTGGCACTTATAAGGGCCCCCTCTCAAGTGATTTCGTAGCCCACCTCCATTAGTCCCACTGTTGGTAGACTATCATTGGTGCAGACTCTTTGAAGAGCAATTTTGCAAAAATTTTAATGCATAATCCCTAGGAATACCACCTGTAAGATTTTAACTAACAAATACTTATTTAAGCATTCAAAGAGATACATTCCCCGATTATTTTTTGCAACATTGCTTACAGCAGCAATGGGTTACTAGAAAGAGAGAGATAGACAATGGATGGATGGATGGATGGATGGATGGATGGATGGATGGATACCACACAATGGAATACCATATAATCATTATAGCAATTAGGTAAATCAATATGTCAATATGTCTTAATTGGAAAAATCTTCAAAATACATTGGTAACTAAAAAAAATAAAATGTCATGTAGTATTTATGGCATGTGACCATTCTCGTAGGTAAAGATGTGGTACATCTTGCTAGTTCTACATGAAACAGGTAGATGCGGTTGACCCTGGGGAGGTAGGATAAGGGTTAGAAATGATAGCAACTAAATCTTCCCTTTAAACCTAGGGTAGAAATTTTAAAAAATACACTTAAAAGCATTAAGTTAACAAGCATCTAGATGATTATGAGGAGCAGGCATCTGGGTGTCCCTGTGCCCCTCCATCTCCAACAGAAACAATATTGTCTGAACAATATTGCATACACCCTGATGTCTTCCTCAGTTGGTTCTGTTTACCAAGCTTGGCCAAACTTTTAGACTACCTTTAGATACAGCTTTATTTGTGAAGAATTATATCCCATTCATTCGTCTATTCATTTATTTGCTTACTCTACCTTTAGCAAACACTGCCTGAGCTTGGGGCCAGGTGCTCTGGGCAGCGAGAGGAGACACAAGGTCCCCGCCCTTAACCCCAACTGGAAAAAAGAAGCAAACAGAGAAGCACAGTACAGTAGGAATCCCGGGGAGCAAGGGAGGCAGGTGATTCAGCCCATGACCACCTCTGATGACTAGTCCTCAGATTCTGCTCTGCTCTAGAGCCACATCAGATTCTGCTCTGCTCTAGAGCCATTAGACCTACAGAAAGACCTCCCCCCGTTAGGAGAGCTGGGCAAGTGCTTCCAAAGAGAGGTCTTCAGACCATTGGCCTCAGGATAAAGCAGAAGCCATTCTGAGAGTTGCACTCGCCTACATTCCAACCTTGGCATCTCTAAACAAAATCCCCAGAGGCAGAGCCCAGATCATTGTACCTAAAAAAATTGAAAGCTCTTTGGTCTAGAAGGCTGAATTCTTTTGAGTCATTTTCCTTCGGGTTGCATTTGCTACAGACTTCTAAACCAAGGCCTGCAAAAGCTACCACTGGCCTCTCCAGATGGCCATTGGAAAACTAATTGGCGAATCTTGTCACAGGAAGATGCTTCTTATTTCAAAATTAATGTAGTTTGTATGCGCGATGCGTTTACTCGAGAAAGCTCTACCTGGAGGCTGTCTCACACCGTTGCATTTCTTAACTGTCCTCGTCTTTAATAGAGTAACAGGCTAGTGATGTGACCTTTGGTGAGATTTTAATGGTCTGCAAGGGTGGGTGAGAAAGCAGAGCCATAAATCATCGATGGGCCAGATGGTGGCAGGCCTTACAATGTATCACCACATGAGCTATAAAAAGCCAACGTTATAAAGAAAGAGATAAAAGGAGAAAGGACCAAGGCATATTTTATGAGTCTTCATATAAATCATCTTCTCCGATCTCTAATTTATATACTAAGCTGGTCCAAGATTCTTTTTTCAGGAGAGTTTCAGGACCGAAAGAAAAGTTAGCCGATGTGGAAATTTAAGGAAACAAAGACCATGGGCCGGCCAGGGTCTTGGGCAGAATCCTCATTCTAGACACTTCATGTCAGCTCCCTCACTCAATGCTTCACCCTCCAGGTGATGAAACTGCCAAAGTCACATCCACTTAGTTGTTAGGTCTTAGGATGGATGGAGTCACCCTCAAGAAGCTCAGTCTAATTAAAGAGAATTCGGGAAATGGTCTGGGTTTGTAGTTCTTTTTCTGCTTTCCTGTGTTTTGCACATTGGTGTCGAGTCTCCTTTTTCCTACACGAATCCCTCAGGGACTGATGTCTTTCCACAGGTTCACAAAGATGTACTTTAAGCATGTAGTCTTTGAGGACACGCTGTTTGACATGTGCACTTTTGAAGATGTTTCATCTACGGATACCTATTTCAAGAATTGCACCATCGAATCAACCACCTTTTATAACACAGGTAAGAACCTGCTTATAGAAGGCAGAAGGTCACAAGGCTGGACTAGTCTTGCCTAAGAACTGAACTGCTCAGTCCTAAGCGTGAGGAGGAATAAAGTACCCACAGATGGTTAAGCCCTAGGATGGAGAGGTGGGTTCCGGGCCCAGGCACCAGCTAGGTCCACCATCTTCACCATGGCACTTCATTGATTTGTGTCTCAGTTTCATTACATGTAAATGGAAACAAGAGTTCTGGGCAAGGGTTCTGATCTCAATGGATGGAGGCTCTATGCTTGGTTGGCAAAAGAAAACAGTGATACAGGTACAAACCAGCCTCCCAGGAAGCCACATTTTAGTTTTCTCGAAGACCTGGCATTAATTGAAATTTGCAAAATTCATGGCTCATATTCTCATGAGCGTCGATGAGAAAGATACACCATGTCTTTGGAAGCTTCATGCATGAAGTGAGAGAAGAATTGTTATCAATCGTGCCATTTCAGCTGTCTGTGATTAAAACACTGCTCCCCCACTTCTTGTTGCATTTACCACTTATCATAGAGTAGCAACACACTGAGTGGAGTGGATGCAAGTGTGCAAGCGGGAATCCACTGTAGCCCCCTCTTTGCCCAGAACATGTGGCTTTACATGCTGCCCAAGCAAGCCACAGCGGGCATGCTGCATCACCTGGAGCCACTCCTGGGGCATGAGGCCTGTGATCTTCTGCTGAACCACATGCATTTGCCCAAGTCATTGCTTTCTCCCTGCTGCCGGCCCCTATAGATGGTGCACACAGTGACTTTTTTTTTCCTCCCTCGTGATGTCAGCCTCAGAAGTTTCAATCTCTCGAAATATCCCTCTGTCTCTAAATAACCTGTTATGGTATTTCTGTTCCTGGCTTTCTTTTTAGCCTGAACTTAAAAAAAAAATGAGTTCCATACTCTGCTATTTGTTATTAAAACCTGGCATATATTTAATTTTCTTCTTTCAAGTTTTAGTGATGCTCCTTGCCGCCTCTTAACATGGGGAGTTTGCAGATGCTGTTGGCTCAAAGCATCAGAGCCTGGAGTCAGAGACCAGCAGGTGACCCTCTGATGTCAGAGGAGGTTCACGAGCGGTGGGGGCAGAGCCAGAGCTCCGAGCCCAGGTTTCCTGACAACCTGTTTCCAGTTCTTTCTGCTAGAATAGCTGGTGTCAGAAGATATGGGAACTAGCTCCTAAGGAATGTTTTTCATCTTTTTAATTTTTAAGAGTCGTTTTAGGTTTACTACAAAATTGGAAGGAAGGCCTAGAGGTTCCTGAGACCCCAGGCCCCCCCACTAGCTCAGCTGCCCCATGATCAACAGCCCCCAGTGCTGCTAATTTTGTGATAGCAAATCGACACATCAGAATCATACCGATCCATTGCCCACCTCGAGGTCCGCTCTTGGTGTGGTCTATTCTCTGGGTTTGGACACAGGTATCCATCATTATAATGTCACACTGAGTGTTCTCACTGCCCTGAAGATGCTCTGTGCTCACTCCTTCATCCTGCCCCCTCCCTGCCTGGGCAGCCACCAGGCAAATGGCTTTCATTGTGCACACTAGTCAGGTTTCAGTGCTTCTGGGTTCTAGAGGGACCAGCTCAATCTGGACCCAGTGTCCTTGTCTCCTGCTGCTGTCAGCCAGTAGCCCTTGGTGTCACCTCACCTGTGCAGGCAGGGCTGGTGTGTGGTCTGAGAGAGGATGCCTTTAGACTTGCTCGTCATGTTCCTGGTGTTCCCCTTGCTTATGAGAACTCGAGCAGGTCATTACCATACCTGGTCACACACCACATTGACCTTGAGACTCTCTGGTTTGCAGAAGACAATGGAGGGGGCAGAACTTCTTTCCTGCCTCTGCCCTTGCCTCCCAGCCCCCTCAACCTTACGTGGACCAGAGTGTCCTTTTCTCTGCAGACCTCTACAAGCACAAGTTTATCAACTGCCGGTTTATCAATTCCACCTTTCTGGAGCAGAAGGAGGGCTGCCACATGGACTTCGAGCAAGATAACGACTTCCTGATTTACCTGGTTAGCTTCCTTGGCAGCCTGTCTGTCTTGCCTGGAAACATCATCTCTGCTCTGCTCATGGATAGAATTGGAAGGCTCAAGATGATGGGTGAGTCATTAGAGTCTTTGCGCCATGGGCTGGTGAAATGACTCCTTTACGTAAAGAAATCTTGTGCAGGGCCTCCCTGGTGGCGCAGCGGTTGAGCGCTGGGCTGTGAAGCTGCCCGCAGCCTCTACAGTGCCAGTTTGATTCCCCAGCTGCCGGACGAGGGTCCCACATGGCGCGCAGACCTCTCCTGCCGTGCCCGCTGCTCCCCTCAGCAGTGTACTTCGGTCCTTCTGCCTGTTCTGCTCCCCACTCTGGCTCTGGTGAATTCTCTCACCCTCCCGCGCTTCTGACTGCACCCAGTGCTTATATAAATAAATAAATAAATAAATCTTTAAAAAAAAAAAAAAAAAAAAAAAGATATCTTGTGCAAGAAACCAAACAGGTAAGATGGAATCTGGAGGTGTAGGGCCAGGAGTCACATCTAGAAAACTTCAGGACTCCATGGAGGTACACGATACCTCTGCCCCACCCAGGGACTCAGCTTCATTTCCTGACCCAGCAACTCTGTGACAGCCACTTACTCTATGAGCACATCAATAGGGATATTAAATATGTCTTCCTCACCTGCTTTGCAAGATGATTTCAGGAAAGAGATGTAAACTGCTCTTAATGAGCATTGGTTTCATTTGATGAGTTTTAAACAATCTATTGCTCATCATTCTCTTACGGTGATAGCACTTGGGGTGTGGGAGTGTGATGGGTTCCTGGTGAATTCTCTTTGCCCGAAGGCTGTTGGATGTTGAACGTGCTCCTTTACTTCTCCTGGCCTCAGAGTCTTTATTGGTACAGTGAGGTCTCCTATCACAGCTGGTCAGGCTTTGTGAAGGTTGAATATAATGTCCTGAAGCATCTGGTAGTGTTTGGTGCATTGTAGGTTCTCCAAGAAGGTGGCCCCCACACCCACGTGGGCTGTGCCTTATTCCCAAGGATTTACATTCAGTTGGCTACAGAAACACACGCCATGCTTGGCAGGCAAGAAACAAGATGTAGACCCCCCCCCCCCAGGGTAGGGGAAACATGTATGAGTCCAGGCCAGGGGTGGGAGTGACAGTGCATTAACAAGCATGCCACGAGAGCTGCCTCAGGAGGGTGTCGTTCAGAGGAATTAATGCCAGCCTTCCAGCAGCAGCGCCCAAAGGGCAGCAAAATACGTCATGGAGCGATTCTATCAGAGAAGAGCAAACTTCAGCCCCTTCCTTCCTCCCTGTGTCCCTCCTGCCTCTCTCCCTCCTTCTGCTCCCTGCTTCCTTCCTCCATTCATTTATGTACGGCATGTTGTCATTTATTCATTCATTCCTGCATCTGTGTACTTACATCTTCCTTGCCCTCATTCTCTTTCTCTCTTGGAGGTGCTGTTGGCATCAGCAGCGTGTGCCACCCAGCCCCTTGGCCTTCTGCCCTTTGATTGTGTCCTCTGGCCCTCAGGGCTGGCCATGGCACCCCTCTCTCCAAGTACCTCCTGCCCCACCTGCCTCCCTACCTCTCCTCTTCTTTGAGTCTGTCCTTACTGGGGAGAGGTTCCAGGCTCGCTGTTAACGGCCCTGGCCCCTTCCAGGCTCAGCAGAATCCAGGCAGGAGTCAGCAGGGTTTGCCACTCACCTGGCAGCTCCACGTATGAGGGTGAGATTCCAGGTGGGGGCCCCCAGGGAGGTACTTGGCAGGGCCAGGTCAGCCTTTTTGGAAACTGAGGTCCTCCCTCCCCCAGGATCCTGACGCCCCATTTTCCAGCTGGCTGTTGGGTGATTTCCTGCCTCCTTTCTCCTAACTCTCCCACCTCCTTTCTAGCCAGACCCTGGTCTGCAAGCTGTTGTACAGCGCCCTCATCCACCCTCCACCCCAACTTCCTCGACCCCTCTGGGCCGGTTGTGTTGTGTCTGGGCAGGATTCCAGACGGCTTCTCTCCACAGGTTCCCGGGATGGGTCTGAGGAAGAGACTGTAGAGGGGCAGGTGGGGTATGGACACAAGTCAGGCAGACCAGGCCTCAGGCTCTAGCAAAGGGGGCAGCAGCCCGACATCTGGGGCTAGAGGGTTGGGAAGGGAACAGCACGAATGCCCAGGATCGCTGGAGCCAGGAAGGCCTGGAGCTGCAGTCCGCCAGAGCCGTGTTCTCCCTGCAAATGGGCATCAGAGCAGACCAAGAGTCAGGAGCAAACTCCAGCCCTTTCCTCCTCCAACTCTCTGGGTGCCCAGTCCAGGGGGCACAGCTTCTGGGCTGGAAATGGGAGTAAATGGAGAACAACAGCAGGGTCCTTCTTCAGGATTTCCTCCTGTCCACCCCTGGCAATGTTCTCACTGGTATGTGAACCCCATGAGAGCAGGGTTTCTGATGGCCACATATCTGGGGCACCCTGAGCAATGGCTGAGGCAGTGTAGATTCTAGCCGAGCCCCTCTGCCTTCTTCCAGTGTCCTGGACTTGGGAGCACCACAAGGTCTTGAGATCCTTCCCAGGGGCTAACTCTGGTGACAGGACCACGCAGAGGATGCTCTTGCTGTGGCCGGGGCCCCCTGGGGATCAAGCCGGTTCTCTCCTTGAGATGGACCTGGTGCTCCAGCTGTACCTGTGAGCATGGGAGCGGGGGCAAGACCCACGAGCCCCAGCTGTGTCCAGACCCCACTTCACAGTCCACTGTGTCCTGGCTCTGCAGGCGGCTCCATGCTCATCTCTGCCGTCTGCTGCTTCTTCCTCTTCTTCGGCAACAGCGAGTCGGCGATGATCGGCTGGCAGTGCCTGTTCTGCGGGACCAGCATCGCCGCCTGGAACGCTCTGGATGTCATCACAGTGGAGCTGTACCCCACCAACCAGAGGTGGGTTCTTCCCTGGCCTCTCTGCTGGGACATTTGGGGCTGCTTTGGCCAGGCTCTCAAGCTCCTCCTCCACGACTGCCTAGGTCTTCCCGTGTGCCATGGACCAGTCTCTGAGGTTGTGGAGTTGCTCCTGCATGTGGGCTGGGAGGTGGCAGCTGTGGTGGGGGGTGGTAAAATGCACAGGACAAGCACAAGCCAGGTCCAGGAGAGCCGAATATGGCCACACAGCCAAAGCGGTGAGAACAGGCCTGAAGGCAAGATAAAGTGAAAAGGCGGAGAATTAGATAAACATGGGAGAGGAGAGGCAGAGAGAAACAAGCAGGGATGAGGCATGATGGCCGTTTGCAGCGATGAGGCAGGGGTGTCCAGAGCTTGCTCTAATCCTTTGCCCACCGTGTGAGAAGAGGCCTAGTTGAAGGCACAGGGTCAAGACCATTGTTTTGCTGTTATTTTTCCTCACAGAAGGGGGTTTGTGAATTTTAAGGACAGTAGCTAAAGGGGCCTTGGGGCCAAAAGGAATGGAAAGTAGTATGGGCGGCAGGTAAATTCTGCAGAAAACCTTAATGATATTCCCAAAATTGATGACACAGGCACTGGACTGTAGGCAGCTATGGAAAAACACACCTCACCACACAGAGTCCCTCTTTCTCAAATCAGAGAACTTCTACAAAAATAATTTTACAACAAATGAGAGGAAGAAATTTGAATAGGATATGTTTGACCTAAATATGTTTTACATTTAGAAAACCCCAAAAATAAACTAAAAGAGAATATTAGAAAGCATAATTTGATAGGTGCTCAGACATAAAGCTATCTTAATGTATAGATTTAAAAGCTGTATCAACAATTAAATATACAATTGAAGTCCATTTAATAATAGCAGAAACCATAAAATTTCTAGGAACCAATTGATATAAAAGATGAAACACTTGTGTGAAAAAAACCAAAGAGCTTTACTGAGAGCTATTAAAGAAGCGGTAACTATATGTCAAGATATATCTTATTGGATTCTAAGATGTAATCTTTTAAAAATGTCAAATCTTCTTTAGCTTTTCTCTAACTTAACAGAACCCATTCAAAATTCAACGAGATTCCCCCCTACCCGACTGCTCAAGACTTGAAAAATTATTCTAATGCTTATTAGGAAAAATACATGTGTGAAAATAACTAAGAAAATTCTGAAAACAGAGAGATTGGGATTGGGCGCCTGGTGATTATGAAGTTATCCTGTGGTGCAGTTATAGCAAAAGGGGGGGTTAAGGAACGAAAATACAGCCACATTCTTAATAGACTTGTGGTATGGAAAGGTGACATCTTGCTTTAGTTGGGGGGAGAGAGCACCGGGAATGCTGTCTCTGTGTACATGGAGTCAGCACAAATGCTTAGTGGTGGTTAACACTGGGTAATGTGCTGGAGGGTGATGATAACAGATTCTGACAGGGGTGACAGAAACCCCAAATCACTGCAGCCTTAAGATGGTGAGCATGTATTTTTCTCATCTCTAGCTGTCTAGGGCTGGCACCATAGGTTCTTTCTATCCTGTTCTCTCTTCCATACCCCTGGCCGTGGTTCAAAATGAAACCATCTACATCCCAGGAAGCAGGATGGAAGGAAAAAGGTGGCGCAGCGGTTGAGCGCTGGGTTGCAAAGCTGCCCGCAGCCTCTGCAGCGCCGGCTCGATCCCTGGCTGCTCCCCGGCCACCGGAGGAGGGTCCCACATGGCGCGCAGACCTCTCCTGCCGCCCGCTGCTCCCCTCAGCAGTGTCCTTCGGTCCTTCTGCCTGCTCTGCTCCCCGCTCTGGCTCTGGTGAATTCTCTCACCCTCCCGCGCTTCTGACTGTACCCAGTGCTTGTATAAATAAATAAATAAATAAATAAATAAATAAATAAATAAATAAATCTTTAAAAAAAAAAGGATGAAAGAGAAGAGAGCAAAAGGCCCACTCCTTACATCTAAAAAAGTTTCTCAGGAGCTGCCATTCGCACTTATACTTATCCCATTGGTCAAATTGAGTCATGTGGCCACACAGAGCCATGAGGGAATCTGGAAAGTGTAGTCTCACAGTCAGAGGAATATCATTTTTTAAAAAAAGATTTATTTATGCATACAAGAGCTGGGGTGCAGGCCAGAGATGCGGGGGGTGAGAGGATTCACCAGAGACAGAGTGGGGAGCAGAACAGGCAGATCCACTGAAATACACTGCTGAGGGGAGCAGCGGGCAAGACAGGAGAGGTCTTCTGCGCCATGTGGGTCCCTCCCTAGCCAGGGATCGAACTCGTGCTGCAGTGGCTGCAAAAACGTCATAGTGCTGTGTCTTAACCCCTTGCCATTTAGGGGCAGTTAGTGGTCTCTGCCAGAAGAGGGTTGAGGGTGTTACTAAGTGGGGGACACATACACTTTCTACTGCATTCTTCTTTATTCTTTCAGTATTTCACAATACTCTTCTACTAGCTGTGAGAATTTCAAAAAGATGTGTATTTGAAAGGGAAAAGAAATAGGTTTGAAGGAAATATTCTAAAACGCTAATAGTGGTGATTGTGTTTGTGTGACAGTTAAAGACTTTGTTATTCTGTAGTATTCTGCAGCTTTATATTATTCTACACTTTCCAATTGGACTGACGTGAGAATATGCTTCTTTTATATTTAGGTAAAAAATTCCCTCCCTCCCCTTCACTGTGCCTGTTCCCACAACAGGGAGAACGCAGCCCCACTCACGTAGGGGGTCTGGCTGTCACTTCTCACAATCCTTCACCTTCTTCTTCTTTGACAGGGCAACAGCCTTTGGCATCCTCAATGGGCTGTGCAAGTTTGGCGCCATTTTGGGAAACACCATCTTTGCTTCTTTTGTTGGGATAACCAAAGTGATCCCCATCCTCCTGGCGGCCGCCTCCCTCGTTGGGGGTGGCCTGATTGCCCTCCGACTGCCAGAGACGCGGGAACAGGTCCTGATGTGAACAAGCTGCGGGGAAAGAAGTGTCAGAAGAGCCTTGTCCAGGAACCTGACATGCACTCACGCCTCCTGTCTGTCGCTGTCCAGAGAACCCCAGGAGAAGGAGTTGCTCTTGTAACCCCCTAGTTTAGGACCCATTTCAGCTGTCAATATGTTTGTAACTCAGGTGACTGACTTGGGGTGTCCTGCGCTGCCCCTGGAATCACATGTCTGCGTGCTTGGCTTTAGGTCACCCTAGCCCAAGGCCAGGGGGAAAAAGGACCACATGCTCCGGCACCAACCAGGCCAGGGGTTTGAATCTTCCCCCAGCAGGGTGCAAGGACCTGTTTGCATTTCAAAATGAATTTGGGGATGAGAAACGCTGGAGCTCATCTGTGAGGTTCCCGGGAGCCCAAAGACGACATAACGACTCAGCAGGAAGTTAGAATCGGCACAGGCCTGCTGGACTCGAAGTACAGGATAAGCCTATTTTTGCATTTAGAAGTATCACCCATCCTATTTTCCACTTGAAAATTGGCACAGCAGCACTGAAGATAATCTGACATAGAAAACCAAATACTTGAGCACCATCTATAGAAACCCATTTCCCCCTCCCCCCAGATGTGCTCAGCTTTCCGTGATGACTTCGTGATACATTTAAGGAAGATGTGTATTCCTCTTTTGAGCTAGTCAAAGAACCGTCATGGGATCGTGGTTCTGTAAACTCACTTTGGGCATCACTGCATCTGCATTTAACTTGCAGAAATGGTCTCTGCTTAATGGGAGCATTTCGGTCATATTTGGGGAGGACTTGGTGTTTGTGGCCCCACAAACTGGAGCAGCCTCAAGGGAACCCAAGCACGGTTCCTGCAGCCACTGCACTTGCCGTCTGGAGCAGGCCCTTGGCAGACCCACGTTGTACAGTTCATGGAACCCAGGCTCCGTTCCTCGCTCTGTGAAGTAGATACTTTCTCTCTTACACAGATCACTTGTGAAACCAAGTTCTCTGTCTCTAACGAGCGTCTAACTTTGCTGCTCGCCCAGAAACAAAATGAGACTCACTCGGTGGCCTCTGGTGCTCTCTCTATGTAGGAGAATAAAACATGGCGGACAACAAGGATGACTGAGTGAGGGGTGGAGAAGAATCGTCACAGATCTTCAAAGTGTAAACTGTTCCTGTTTCTTTTAGCAGGAAAACACGCCACGTGTTTGTTCGAACAATCAGGTCCCATAAGAAATCTATTCTCTGTGCCTCGGCTGAGTGTTGAGGGGGCTGCTGTAAGTTAGGGGTAAGCTCTGTTTGATTTCTGAGCTCTCATTTTCTGCATTATCTTCGTGGGTCCTTCAACAACACCAGGCAGGTCCCCCCAGCTCCATCACTGGAGCCTTCGTGCAGGGGTAGCTTTTCCCCACGAAGGTTGTCTGGCAGCTGTCCTCTTAGATGCTGTCGCTCCAGCTGTGACGAATGCCTCTCTCGAAATGGCCCATGGCAGGGAGGTCACCGGGGGTGATGGACAGCATTCCTGGCCGGGGTTTCTTTCCCACTTCACGTTCTGCTCTGAGAAACTCCCGATGGCGTCCGTGGAGAGTTAAAGGGCGAAGGTTCTCCTTCATTGAACAAACCTGTTCCGAGTTCATGATGCATTTTCTGCCGCCCAGCTTGGGAGGAGTTGCTTTAAATAGTCTCAACTGTGTGGTGTTGTCTCTTGATGCTGATTTTCGATCTTTTGCTTTATTGGAAATAATTAGTGAAAGGGATATGCCTATTTGTGACGTTTATAGCATTAGCCCAAGGTCATGTAAAAAATAACCTCATTCCCAGGGTTCCCCGGGACCTTGTATTAGTTCATTAATACTGCTAATAAAAATAATTGTAAGCAAACCTTTAAGATGTGGGGCTAGGGATTCTTTTCGGACTCTAAGTTCTCTTCTCCATTTTTAAATGGACTGAATCAGATGGGAGGAAGGTTGAGAGTCATTTCCTTCAGCGTTCTTATTTTGCATAGAGGGTCCTTGGAGGGTTCAATGATGTGACCAAGGTGACATGGAGCATGTCTCAAAGCTTACAGGGATGCTGTCTCATTGGAATGGTCTTTCCTGCTACTGAGCCTCCCCTTTTTTGAGGATTGGAACAATGTGACACCCTCTCTTCCCTGAGGCCACTCATTGAAAATGCACTGAATTGTTTTACTTAGAATGAGTGGGAGGACCAGTCTAAATAGGAAAAGATTAGTATTCATTCACGCATGCATAAGGGGTGTAGCTCAGTGGTAGAGCACATGCTTTGCATTCATTCATGCATCTATTTCATTCATTCATTCATTCATTCATTCATTCATTCATTCAGCAAACCTGTACTGAGCTCCTACTGTGTGCCAATCTCCATGCTAACACAGTTCCTGCCTCCTGCCTCCTTCCACTTACAGTGAGGGGGCAAGATGGACTTTAAATTGGCAATAAAAACAAAGTGCAATGCTCTTATAATTGGTAAAATGTACCTTTTGTATAGAAAGGGGTCCCGGCTTCTTTACCAGTCAGCTGTGGGTTTCTGATCGGGACCGCCCTCGCCATGACTCTTCCCCAATGAGGTGTCCATTTCTTGAGATTATACGTCAGGTAAAGGAGAAGACAAACTTGTTCATGTTCTGTAGAACATAATCCATTTTCACTAAATCGACTTCACAGACAGTTTTACATGGACAAGGGCTAAGGGCCAGGAGTGCAAGCAGGACATTGGTTAATGGGACAAGACTCCCTGTAGCCCTGGGAATGGGCCACCTCCTCTGTGTCTGGCTTGTTTGTTTGAATGAACACTGACCCAGTATTTGGTATTTTGTTAGGATTAGGTTGAATGACATATCACTGAAAACCCGAGCAAGCGGGCTTAGCATACATTCATATGTAATGGTTTGTTTCTCTCCTATATAAGAAGGAATGGAGGAAAAGAAAGGCATGGCTAATATGGCTGATCTGTGGACTGAGCATTGGGAATAGGTGCCCCCCCTTTGGCTTCCTCAATTTTTAGTGCACAGTTTCCCTTGTAGAGACTGTCTCATGGACTGAGATGGCTGCTGGAGCACCAGCCCTCACATCCACAAACCATGCAGGAAGCAGGAGGAAGAGCAAAGAAGCAAAGGTACCATCCCTCCCTGGTGAGAAAGCCTCCCTTGAAGTCGCTCTCCTGGAGTCCTTCCTAGTTGATTCCACAGCTGTATCCCTGAAATCCCTTTGTTGCAGGGAGGTGAGGAAATGTGGCATTTACCTGGGAACACTGCCACCCCTCTTCCAACCACAGATCTGGCCACCAAGAGAGAAAGGGAGGAAGGAAGTGGATCCTGCTTCTTAAGCTTTAGCATGCACTGGAATCAGGCAGAGGGGCCTTACAACACTCTGCGGGGCCCACCCCCAGAAATAGGGGGTGGGATCTGAGACCTGGCATTTTCTCGAGCTCAAAGGTGAGATGGACAATGTCAACCTTTGAACCACATTTTGAGCAGCACTGATAACCTACCTATTTGATTCGTTGGGGGAGCATCTCTTACCCTGATCATTGAACAGCGGTCCAATCAGAAATTCACAAAAACTAGCCACCCTTGAAAAATGCTAATCATTTTCCTAACCTCCAGAGACAATGACTCCTGACAGCGCATCAGTAACTCCAGGACATCGGTGAAAGTGCTCCCTTCCCCGGAGCCTGTGCGGCTTCGCTCAGACCTTGTCGGCCTCTCTCTTCCCAGGTTTGGTGGAGGGTGACCCCTTTAACCTGGGGATTCACGAGCCCTATTTTGGCCATTTCCACACAGAACACACAAATTCAGGGCACATTGTAATTCTTGAGGCTTTACAATGCTTCTCTTTGATCCTAAAAGCTTTCTCCCACTTAGGGGTACACAGAAGATGATAAACACAGGACTAGGTGTGACTCTGACCTGCAGACAGTCCACCTGAACTTGGCTTGGAGATTTTCTCTTGAAAAGAGTGAACCCTTCTCCTTTAGGTAAGAGAAAGGTATAGTGGGGTAACTCCCTCCCCTCAGACCTCGTTCAACACAACAGCCCCTTAGTGTCCCTCGATATCGCTCGGTACAAAGCTTTGTGCTTTTATGGGTAGCTGCCTCATGTTTTGGCTGTCTTAAGAGCAGTTTGGAAATAGATAGCACAGAGCCTTTGAACTTGAGGCAGGCTGAGAGCACATTTTATTTAATCTGCGGAGGCATGGTGGGGAGTTTTATATGTGTGGCTTTTGTGACAGCAGTGAAGTTTCCAAGAAGATTAATGATAGAATGAAACAGACATGAGAGCTATCCACAAAGGTTAAATGAAGAAAGAAAAGTTGTTATAGTCGTCGCTAATTACAGAAGGAACAGGGAATCTGCTTAGCAGGACCCTCACACACCCCCTGGAAGGTGCTAGTCCCCAGCAGGGCAGCGAGTTGTCCTGTCATCACCCTGAGGACAGGCACACAGCTGCTCATTCGCCTTTGGTCCCTCTAGCTTTCAGTATTTCGAAATCCCAGAGATCATGCATATGCATTCCTTAGAAAGCGAAGGCTTTCTGGAGCTGCCCTCTACCAAAGTCAGCGTGTCGCCACGTTTGATAACTTGGCAGATAGGGAGGTCTGTTTAATTATAGCAACTGTCGCCCAGGAGAGCAAGCCACGCAAAACCACAAAACCACTTCTTATAACATAGAAGCTCAGTGATTCAGGTTTCTCTAGACCAGCCTGTGCTTCCAAAAGGACACAGATGGCTTTCTAGGAAAATTCGACCTAGGGCCCTATCGCAAAGGGTTTGGGCAGTTTTACTAGGAACAGGATCGTGGCAAGCAGCTTTGCTGTGTAACTCTTTGGCAGCCAGGCGAGTTTGCCATAAAAAAATAGAAGAGAACCAAAAACGAAAGAGCGGCATTTAAAAGGACACCACACGACATGACAAATTAATAACGAAATGAAAGACTTGTTTGGGGTGTGTATAGGTTCATGGCAAGATTGCTCACAGAACTGCTTTTTGTTCATTTGTTTGTTTTTGCCATAAAAGAGAAAATAATGAAAAATTAAAAAGGGGACATTCAAAAGGACACCACGAAGCATGGGATCTTGTTTTTCTTTTCTATTTCAAAGAAGTAGCTAAACTTGGGAAGCAGCTAAACTTGCTAAGTCTTTGGACGTCGATGAGCCTCCTGGGAGATGAAGCACAGCTAGCGGACAAAGCAGGTGTCGGGGAAGCCTGCCAGGCTTTCTCTAAAGAACTTTCAGGGGAGATAATGAAAAGCCAGTTTGGTCTCACAGTCCTGCGTCGGACCGATCTGTCCTCAGTCCCTTGGCTGTGAGGAGGGCACAGAACCACAAGCCACGAGTTCTGCAAAGGAAGCCAGCAGGTGATGGCCAGAGGGGACCCACCACCTGGCCCACACCTGGAAGCTGGCTACGTATACCTTTCCCACCCACCCACCCGGAGCCGTTTGGCTCAGTCTATAACTAATGCTGCGCGAGTGAAGGCTTCTGCCGAGGGAGGGAACTGATGCTATGTGTGTGAAATGGCCCAAGGCATTTTTGTTTTCTCATATTTTCATGCTCCTGTTTCCTTCTTCCTTTATGTGATTTTCCACCTGACTGTCCCTGGAAGATGGAACTGCTGATGGCCCAAGTGTCTTTGTTTTTCAGTAAGTCAAAGGAGTGGAAATAGTTGACCTGCTGATGGATGAGTGCCGTTTTAACCTTTCATACTCTGTGATCCAAATACTGACACATATTCAAAACTTAGTGAGGGATAGACATAGCTGGGATAGACACTTTTAGAGACTCTCCTTAAAGTCTATAATTAGCCTAATGCTCTAAGTACCACTTTCTTCCATTTAGTGATAGGGAACCTGAAAATGTAGACAAATACTCACCAAAGGTCAAGGAGCTCTTGAGAGGTGGAGCCAAGCTCGGCCCTCAGCACCTGGTGTGTGGCAGTGTGACGGTCCACGGAACTGCCTTCCAGAGCATCCTGGGTGTAGATTAGTCCCTGGATGCAGACGTCTCCAGGCCTCCAGGCCAGTATTAACCAAGTCAGATGTTCTCCTAAGTGTACTCCACAGTGTACTCCGCAGCAGGCTCCAAGGGCTGTGACCCCATAGAACCCGCCTTTCCTTGTGCCCTGTGACTAGGATGGCATCTGGGACATAGGAAGAGTGGCAGATGGTGAGTGACAGATGAAGGAATAGCTAGCAGAATGCTGAGGGGCAACTCAAGTGTCATTAAAAATAATTTAATCACTGGATAGATTGAAACTCTAACCTATGTCTCCAATCATAGTTTTGTATCATGGTTGTGGAGGTTTCAAGAACTGGATGGTGGAGAGGTCTTGAGGGGGGTGGGTCCAGGGAGGCTCCTGGTGGTGGGGAGGGCATGGTGGAGATCCTGTGGTGGGGGTGTGGGGTGGAAGGTTGGGGGGCTGGAGTAGTAGCTTTTGGCCAACCGGTATGGAAGCATTTCAGTATTGGAACGAGTATGGAGGCACCAACGTGAACTGGGTGAATGGAAACTGGGGCACCGCCTCCCGTGCTGTTTTCCCCTTGGAAAAGCCTGCTATGGCCCCTGAGACATAACATTAATTGAAAACCTGTGGGCGGTTGCATTTAGATTCTTCCAGGTGCACTTGCGGGTTGACTCCAAGAACACTAGAGGGCAGCAGCTACCTTGAAGATGTGACTCAAGGTTGGTTAGCCCTTGGGTCGGTTTCTGCCAAGTGGAATGAGACAGCTTTTGCAAAGCGATGAATATCTCCCATCTATTCTGTAGGATGCATTCGAATGTGGAGATCATTTCTGAAGAGATTTGCTCCAGGGTCCAGGGTTTCCTCCACCCATTTGTATTATACTTGGGCCTGAAATAAAGGACACCTGGAATTGAAACCATGCTTATTTAACCAGGTCTTTCTTTAACATTTATTGTTGCTGGCTAATTTTACACAGGCAAAAACCTCTGACTATGCCTGGGGATTTCTGAAGATTAGCTGTTATAACCAGAATGCCGGAGAGCGTGGGGCTTAGGATTCACGATCTGTTGGCTCAAAAACGGAACTCTCCCTCATCCGGGAGGTGGTGCCTGACCTTAGCCATGTAGAAAAATAATGGTTACCTGTTTAAAGCCTGACCCCAGCATTATCGTTAAAAGTAAGTGTAAATGAGATAAACATTTTTGCTGTTAAAGTAAATAATGGATATTCATCGAAGATCTAAATCGCTTTCAAGTAAGATAAACATTAAATGCTAAACATAAGATTCTCTACTTCTAACCTCTTAACTTTTTACAGACACAAGACATTTGTGTGTATTAGTAAATCTGTTTTGTGCCGTGTTGATGGATTCACTGTGAGGATGTGTATACTTCTAGAAAAGAAGAAATGTATTTCTAACCTTGTTTAAAAACACACAGCCACTGTCCTAACTGGACTCACGGGAGCAAATCTTTTCAGCCCAATGGGGAAAGACTGTTCGACTACACAAGGGAGGCTCAGTTTGGGAGCCTGAAGACTCTTGGCTCCACTCCTCACCCGTGCAAACTGGGGGCAGCATGAGGTCTTGGGCTGGTTGCTTCAGCCCAATTTCCTCATCTTTAAAATAGAGGAAGTGGACAAAGGGCTGAAAGGTCCCCTCCAAGTTTGGACTTTCTGCAGAGAACAGCATCCTCTGGGGTGCATGCAAATTGAAAGGATTTCCGTGGTCTCAAGGACGCTTGCAAGTGTAGGTAGGCTTCATTCTGAGATGCTCGGCAGGGTGTATTTTCTTGTTTTGTCCTCCCTGGAGGCTTCTGCGGAGGGAAAAAGCAGCAGGTGGTCTGTAGGGCTCCAGGCTTAAGAAAAATGAGGTGTGCAGAGAAAATGGAGTTTAGGTGGACATTCAGATCTGAACTGAGGTGCCCACCACGTGGTGACAGAATCTTTATTTAGTCACATGGATGGAAACTGCGAAAGGAGGTTCTCAGAGAGCCTGGGGTGGGCACGGGAGGGGAGTCAGTTTAGCTTTGCAGTTAGAAGAAAGTCCATGGTTCTAATCCTGGTTCTGTCATTTGTGCCTTGGGTAAGCCTAGGCAAGCGAGGGATCTCTGAGCCCCCGTTACCCTTTTGATGTCTGTAAATGTTCCGCCCGTCCTTGAATCTGTTGTTCTAAGGGGGAAAATTATTTCATTTTTCACCTCTTCAGCATAAACACTTCTCCCTGAAGCCAAACAGGTAATATGGGGACTAACAAACATAGTAGAAAAATCAGGGTATGCTTAATCTGTCCTGAAGGAACCATGCCATTTCTAGAATGTTCCACAACTGAAGATGAGCAGCAGAGAAAGGAGACCAGAAAAGGCAGAGGGAGGAAGGACCTGGCAGTGTATCTGGGCGTGGGTCCTGGTGTGTTTTGGGGGATGGAACTTTCTGGCATGAGTTTGCAGTGCAGGATTCTTTTTGGCTGGAGAAGCAGAGACCAGATGTGTGCACTGTGCTTGGGGAAGGAAGGGTGTGGACGACAACATCCTCTCAGAGATGGGTCCCTGGCCAGCAACCTGGACTTGCCTCAGGTTCCATGAGGGAGGAGGTCATGGAACCATGAGCAACAGCCTCGCATGGACATGCCAGTGGGGTGTGGGGAAAACTGGTCAATAAGGGGGAGCAAAAGCAGGCAGTAGAGAACAAGGAAAACACTGATAGGCAGACACATGGCTCCCCTTCCCAATTTTCAGGAATAACTGGGCAAAACTCTTAATGCTATTGGAAATTCTATATTAACAGCTTGGAGTAAGCCCTAAGCAACATGGATGAACACAGCAAACACGGCCTCGTTCACAGAAGCATAGAAACAGGAAACATAACGATCATAGGCTCCGCACCTCAGAAAGGATGCCCGAGGGAAATTCAGTTTCCCTACATGGAAGAGATACACAGGCCAACTTGGCAGAAACGACATTTCTTCCAAAATTCTGGTGTTAAGGTTTTAGTGCATCCAAATGAGATGCCTGCCACACCGGTGGGGTGCTTGAGAGTCATGTCTTCATGATTTGATCATTATGTATTTTATCAGCCTGCCTCCTGTTAAAGAACTTCAACTTCATAATTTTGTTAAAGGAATTTTGGCAAGCAAAATAATAGACTAGCCACAATTTACATAATCTTGCTTAAAATCAATATTGCCTTTACATCGCGTTCTCAGATGTAATTTACACTACATATAGGATTTTCCCCTGGGAAACTTAGCCCAGAGGAGAGAGAGAGAAAAGGAGGGAGGGAGGGAGAAGGAATTAATAGATGGGGACAGACGTGCACAGAAGGTGAGGGGGAGGCCAGGCTTGGTCCATGGCCAGGTCACAGGGTGCAGCAGGTGGTGCCCACAGAAGCAAAAAAGGGATCATCATGAGTCATTTTAGGAACACAGGAGGAGACCGTGTTCAGAGATCCGACTCCTCCAGTGGGGAAACCTAAAAAGGCTCAAAAGTCACCAATGGAATAGAGGTGTGGATTGGCACTGTGCCTTCCAACAGGTGTAAGGCAAACAGAATTTGTGTCTGAGGAGGCAGGCAGTTTTTGATGGATGTAAATCAAGCACAGCACAATAGTTGGAGAAGATTCTAGAAAAAGAATCGGCAGGCTGTATCCCTGGGTCAGAAAAGAATGGTCAGGTTTTTCTACCACACAGAATATGTACTAAAGGAAGGACAAGGATGCTAGGCCAGTGTCCACCCCCACTCAGCCCTTACTCCTTCGC
Organism: Talpa occidentalis; assembly: GCF_014898055.3. Classification (NCBI taxonomy): domain Eukaryota; kingdom Metazoa; phylum Chordata; class Mammalia; order Eulipotyphla; family Talpidae; genus Talpa; species Talpa occidentalis. The sequence continues at coordinate 5,477,466 of NW_023601433.1, forward strand.
TCCTGCGGGCTGGACTCTCTGCCTCTGAGGGAGGCACCACTTGGAATCCTCTTATTTCAATCCTGCTGTGTCTACCAGTCCACACAGACTCTGATATGCCTTCCAGGTGCAACCTGACAGCACCTTTCCTGGACTGGGCTGTGTCCCTCTCCCTTGTGGCCTCAGCATTTTGGACACTGTACCATTTGTTAAAACTTGATGTAGTATATGCACAAGTTTGCTTTTAATGATGCACTCTGGAAATGTGTATATCGTTAAAATGCAATGGTGCTTCAGTTGAAAACAAGGTTGGGAAAATATATTCCAATAACTATGGACCCAACATGCTTCTGCTGGCAACTCTGCTATTCCAGTAACTATTAAGCTATATTATGATTTTTTTCTCTAGTAGTAAAAAATGATATAAAAGCAAAAAAATTAATCTAATACATTTAGAGCTCGAAATGCCCATATTAGATGATTCAGTAAGTCAGGCAGCAGCCCAACTAGTAAGGAGAGAGGTGCAAGAAATTGTTTTTAGCAAAAGAAGACAGGGCAAGGAAGTGTGTTTATTTATTTTTTATTTATTTTTATTTTTATTTTCAGAATTAACTTTTTTTTTAAATTTTTATGTTCCCCATACAATTGCAACCCCGATTTTGATCCCAATCCCTCCCTCCCCCCTCCCCAAAGAGTGTCCTTGGTTCATAGTTGTTTGTTGATTTTGATTTTTTTCTTTCTTATAGTTATTCTTTTTCCTGGTCCATATTTAGGTTTTCTAGATTCCTGTTATGAGTGAGACCATCTGGTATTTTTCTTTTTCTTTCTGGCTTATTTCCCTGAGCATGATCCCTTCCAGCTCCATCCATGTTGCTGCAAATTGCTTGTGTTTATCTTTTTTGAATGCTGAGTAATATTCCATGGTGTATATGGACCACATCTTCTGGATCCAGTCATCTATTTTTGGGCATTTGGGTTGTTTCCAAAGCTTAGCTATTGTAAATTGTACTGCTATAAACATAGGGGTGCAGGTGTTCTTTGGAATTAATGTTTCTATGTCCTCTGGGTAAATACCTAGGAGTGGAATTGTTGGATCATATAGAAGCTCTATCTTTAGTAGGTTGAGGAATCTCCACACAGCTCTCCGTATTGGTTGGACCAGTGTGCACTCCCACCAGCAGTGCAGGAGAGTTCCTTTCTTTCTACATCCTTGCCAACATTTGTTGTTGCTAGTTTTTTTTAAGATGTGCCATTCTCACTGGTGTGAGATGGTATCTCATTGTAGTTTTGATTTGCATTTCCCTGGTTGCAAGTGATATTGAACATTTTTTCATATGCCTGGTGGCCATTTGTATTTCCTCTTCAGAGAAATTTCTTTTTAGATCTTCTGCCCATTTTTGATTGGATTATTTTCTTTGTTTTTGTTGAGTCTTATCAGCTCTCTGTAGATTTTTGTGATCAGTCCTTTATCATTAGTGTTGGGTGCAAAAATGTTCTCCCAGTCGGTGGGGTTTCTCTTTGTTTTGGCTATTGTCTCTTTTGTTGTGCAGAAGCTCTTTAATTTGATGTAGTCCCAGCTGTTGATCTTTGCCTTCACTATCACTGCTTTGGGTGATGTGTCTGTAAAGATGTCTTTGAGGTGCAAATCACATAGAGTTTCGCCTATATTTTCTTCTATGTATTTTATGGTTTCAGGTCTTATGTCTACTTCTTTAATCCATTTTGAATTGGTTTTTGTGCATGGTGTGAGGTAGTAGCCAAGCTTCATTCTTTTGCATGTAGTGACCCAGTTTTCCCAGCACCATTTATTGAACAAACTTTTTTTGCTCCAGTGCATATTCTTTGCTCCTTTGCCAAAGATTAGTTGACCATAGATCTGTGGGTTTATTTCTGGGTTTTCTATTCGGTTCCATTGGTCCATGTATCTGTTCTGGTTCCAATACCATGAAGTTTTGATGATTACAGCTTTATAGTATAGTTTGAAGTCTGGGAGAGTGATGCCTCCATTCCCTTCTTTTTTTTTTTAGGAGGGTTTTGGCTATTTGGGGTTTTTGGTGGCTCCATATGAATTTCATCAACATTTTTTCTATTTCTTTGAAGAATGACATTGAAATTTTTATTGGAATAGCATTGAATCTGTATATTGCTTTTGGTAGCATGGTCATTTTGATAATGTTAATTCTTCCAATCCACGAGCAGGGGATGACTTTCCATTTCTTTGTGTCTACTTCTATTTCTTTTAACAGTGTTTTATAGTTTTCTTTGTATAGGTCCTTTATTTCTTTTGTTAGGTTTATTCCCAAGTATTTGATTTTTTTTTGTTTCAATAATAAAAGGAATGGTTTTCTTGATTGCTTCTTCTTCAGATTTATTGTTTGTGTATAGGAAGGCTACTGATTTTTGTTCATTGATTTTGTATCCTGCCACTTTACTAAACTGATTGATTAGTTTAATTAGTTTTTCTGTGGAGTTTTTGGGGTTCTCTATGTATATTATCATATCATCCACAAATAGTGATAGTTTGGCTTCTTGCAAGGAAGTGTGTTTATCATACATATATCCTCACCAGTGCTCATCAGGAAACTCTAGATTGATTGGTTTAAATGTCCACTTTGGAGAGAGGCTAAAACTGCAACTGGGGTTAGGCATTAAGTTTTAGTGGGGTGTAGCATAAATGACTTCATTTTGTGTTTTGCGTCTGCCGTTTTTATTCTTTCTTTCTTTCTTCCTTTTCCTTTTCCTTTTCCTTTTCCTTTTCCTTTTCCTTTTCCTTTTCCTTTCCCTTTCCCTTCCCTTCCCTTCCCTTCCCTTCCCTTCCCTTCCTTTCCCTTCCCTTCCCTTCCCTTCCCTTCCCTTCCCTTCCCTTCCCTTCCCTTTCCTTCCCCTTCCCTTCCCTTTCCCTTCCCTTTCCCTTCCTTCCCTTCCCTTCCCTTCCTTTCCTTTCCTTTCCTTTCCTTTCCTTTCCTTTCCTTTCCTTTCCTTTCCTTTCCTTTCCTTCTTTTTAAATAAAACATGGTACACCCAGAGAACACCTCCATGAAAGAAGAAGGGACATAGAATGTTGCTATTTTCCCTGCCTCCACTTACATGCAGCCACCTTGGATTACAAATTCCAGTATGCCATGAACCAGACTTCCTGAGATGGGGAACTACTGGGATCTAGGGACAGAACTGAGCAGCCAGGTGGGCCTATAAAACATGGAAGGTAGGTGGGTACTCACCTTTTCCTTGTCTGGCTTCAGCTTGCACCTAGGGACTTGAAGGAGACACTTAGAAGAGACTGATTCTATTAAAAATCTCTCACACTAAGGTTATACTTCTTTTGCTTTTGTGCATGCAGATGGCTGAATCACTTTCAGAGAATGTACCCCTCAATAATTTGGGGTCTTTGGGTACCCTTGGTCATATGCTACCAAATACTCACAAAAAGCTCCACTTTGAAATGGAGGGGAGTTCACATCCCATGGGGGAAACCCAGACCAGTGGGGGCAGGAGCACAGGGATGAATGCTTTCCTCTTCCTTACCCAGATAGAGGGAGCAGAGATTCATTCTATAGATGATTCCTGCATGAAGGGGCTGAGCTGACAGTGCAAATTCATCTTTGGGTTGTTTTCCTTTCTTCCCTTGGCACTCTCTCTGCCCCCCAGGCCTGCTCCCTGGAGTTACCCTTGTGAATAAATTCTTGGGCTCTACTGGGGTATAACCAGGCTGGGAAAATAATAGCATGAGGGTGAGAAGAAGTGGGGATCACTGGGAAGGGACTTCTTGTATATGTCATATCACTGTAGGAGGCAGGGATAAGAGAACCCATCAGGACCAAGAGTGAGGACATTTCCTCATCCTTTGCTTTGGTGGGGCGGCAAATACGTGGGGTAGCTATCTTCCTGTTAAAGGACATTCCTGTTTGTTTGTTTTTTTCAGAAGTTCCTCTTTAGAGGTCATCTCACATAAAACACAGACTAGGGAATTTAAGATCCCACACACTTCTCTAGTCTCTCCTGGGCTTAGCTGTAAGACACGGCTTGCCAACATGCTCGCTGGCCCTGGGTGCAGCCCCTCCATCACTGTTCACCTGAACATGGTGTCCTGAGCAGCGGCCATCCTACCCAGGTGAGGCTGACTGGAGCCAAGACCGGGAAATTCTTCCCTCCTGTGTTTGAAATTCAGTGTCTGGTCAAATAGTTGGGACTGCAAGGGAGAATGCAGGTCTTTGCTTTCAGGAAATTGAATTACAGTGTTGAAAGTACCAATTACCTGCTTTAAAAACCAACATTATTAGCCAAGAATAATTATTACTGCAAGGAAAGTGAAAACAATCAGGAAGGAGTACATCTTTAAAGCCACCCTCAATTTCAGCTCTTCTTCCAGCAGGGAGGGGAGGGCATGGTCTGCCCATTCTCCTCTGTGTGAAGAAGGAAGTCCTCAGCCACAAGCAATCTGCTGCCGAGTCCCATTTGTATTTTTTACCTTCAGTGTGAATAGTAATTAGACGTAGTGACAAAACACAACATGTGGAGGTTCATACAACTTTGGTATTTGTTATTTTAAGCTCATTTTCACAATATAAATGATTTTTGGAGTTTGAGTGAGTTACCATTGGGTAAAGCATGTGAAGGGGTGTATGTGTGTGTGTGTGTGTGTAGGGAAGTGGGTAGCCTAGTGCAGCTTCACGGTTACCATGACTACATCACAAAACTCCCCAGGCAACTTGAATAGTGTGTGGGGGGATGGGTTTGAGAAATCATACAAATGAAATCAGAGGGGGTTACAAATTCCCAAATTGGAAAACTATATTTCCTTAAATACTGCTACCATCTGGGCGCATTCTCTTTTAAGAGTCTGTTCTCCAGATGCACTTTTGTCAAACAAAGTGGAGTTATCTTTAGTAATGTGAGATTAAAGGAGCAATGACTGAATGTAACAATTCTAAGGAAACTGGGGAATCGGCTCTGTGGTGATGTTGATTTCGCTGGCGTTGTTGGGGTCTCTGTGGCAAGGAAATAGAGTGCTCCCTTGATGCGAACTACCTGGTGGAACAGGTGGGACCAAGTCTTTTCATCCTCCCTCAAGCAACACTGCACCAAGCCACCCCTCTTCTGGCCTTGTCTGGGTTAGGGCGCACCACACTGCTTTGGGGAGAACAACAGACAGAAGGGTGGTGGGGTTGAGCCATTGGCTCTGGGCCTTAGCGTCTATGTCTATCCATGATCAGGCTGGAAGTAAGGAATCTTCCAGATTTTTGTCTTTTCACTTAACATCTTTATAAATTACAAATGCATGTACTCACGATAGGTCACACTTAGGAATCCGCCAGGCCCCTCGCTAGAGAAACAGTTGTAGTCTCTGTTCATAGTCCTAAGGGCAAACGAATGGGGGAAAAAACCACTGAAAATTTGGTGAGAGAGGGGGAGGGCTTGTGGTGAATCAAGGCCACGCCATCATCTCTCCTGCTGAGCAAAGTGGAGACCCCACTCCTGATTGCTGCAGATGAGAACATCTCCACGCCTGCCCCCCAAACCCCACTCCAAGTCGAGGGTTTTCTTCCCAGTAAAATAAGAAACACCAACACGGAGCCATTGAGGGACTCCCAAGCACGGCCATGGGCACAGCTGCAGAAGAAGCAAAGCGCACAGGTAAACCACATCCTCCACTGGAATTCGACCTATCACCACCTGACAAGCTTTCCACAAGCAGAACTGCAGTGACTAAAAACCTCGTTTGCATAAAGTGGACCTGACCCTGCCTCCCCCACCCCTTTGGCTATATAAGCAGCTGCGTGCCCCTGGGATTCTCAGCTCAGGGCTCTTTCTGTAGCAAGTCCCAGAGTCACAGTCCCTCTGCGGTGATGCTCGGGTTGCCAACGAGATTTCTCCATTACTGTGACTCCATTGGAGTAACTTGACCAGCCTTTGGTGTCTCACTCTGGCTCATACCAGCAAGAACAGGACCTCAGTACTTCCTATCATGTGCTGCCCCTACTACCTGTAGCTGAGGGTAAATCCCAGGTGAGTGTAGTTGGGAGTTGGGGGCTCCTTCCTACACCCCAGCTCCCATGGGAAAGCGTCAAAGGAGCACTGCAAGCATACGTGGCAGAGGGGATGGTGGGTGCACGATCGTGCTACTGGGACAGGCGTAAAGATCTGAAACTATGGCTCGGTCTCTTACAGCCATTGGCTGCTATGTTACTTGGTGTTTTCTGGAAGGAGGTGAGACCGCCCGCCTTGTAATGAGCTGTGAGGCTCCATCTCAAAGTTGAAGTGCATCCCAGGGTGTGTAGGGCATGAGCAGTGGCTGTTAGTGCCCCTACTTTAAAAAGCTGCTTCTGGAATATGTGATTCTTTTATATAGGTTGGTTAAAATAAGCATGTGCAATAACTGAAAACATGCTTTTCCCATCACGAGAGTAAAATTCTGCCAGTGATATACAACTTGTGTCCCTCCTTTTGCAGTTGCTTCTGCGCACACTCTGAATTTCACTGTTTTTAATTTTCTTACACCAAAACATGGTCTTACGCTTCTGCACTGCTTTTCAAATAATGGGTGTTTGCGGCTACGTGAGAGTTCATCGCTTGGCTGGACCAGATGAGGTAAATGGTATCCTGGGGCAGTTTTGAGACCTCCAGCCTGAGCATCAGTTACCTGGGCTGGAGTCCTGTTGGCGTCAGAGCGTTGGCACCTGCTCAGGGATGGTGGGAGGTTCACAGGGCGAGGGGCTCTTGAGTGCCTGTAAATTCTGTTCCTGGAGAAGACAAGCAAACAGCTGGGAATGTAATAAACTCCTGTTGTATTTGAGTGACTTTGCTAGTAGGAGAAAAGCAGCCACCTGCAGGTGCTGCCGTGACAATGACACACAGGCACTAGCCCTGCTGAGTTGATTTTTGTGGCCTAACGTATTTTAGCCAGTCTCAGGACCGGATCTGTGGCTTTTCAAATTCCATGAAGGCCCCCTGTCAGCTGATGTGTTAAGCTGAAGAGCAGTATGTGAAGCAGACCTGGAATTGGTTGAAAGAGGAAGTGGCTGAACAAGCCCAGGGAGTGGCAGGTGGACCCAGTACCTGGGCCGGTGTCCTCCACTGAGGGAGGGCTTTTCCTCAAGCCACTGTTCTCTTTGGGACCCATATGGCAAGTCACTGTTTCTGAGAATTCCATGACCAGACTCCAGAGGGTTCTCGTCAAACTAGGAACTCAGTTCAGGCAGGAAAAGGAGCGTCCTATGTCAGGGCCATCTGATAAACACTTTCATGCCAATTGGGCAGGGTCTGCTAGAAAAATCAGCAGCTAATGGCCTTGGCCTACGCTTTGAAACCGGTCCTCTTCGCATGCGCTGTGCGTGGAATTAAACCCAGGCCCTCTGCAGGGTAGACCTGGTCCCTGTGTGTCCTGAACTCTGCTGCACCCTCAGCCACTCTCCAGAAGTAATTACATTTTGCAAGTTTGCCTTCGAATTTCAGAAACAACTTCACTAGCCGTGTTTCTTGTGAGCAGGCAGAAACAACTCTTCTCTATCCAGGTCTGGCAATGGAGAGAAGAGGTCCCTGACTGGATGGGTAGATGAAGGAGTGTTAAGAGCATGGACCCTGGACCTGGACTGCCTGGACTTGTCGCCCAACTCGTCCCCTGGATGCTGTCACCTTGGGAAACCCTTAACCTCTCTGTTAGTTAATTTCCTCATCTTTAAAATGGGAATGCTGGGCCTCCTCAGTGGTGTAGTGGTTGAGCGCTGGGTTGCGAAGCTGCCTGCAGCCTCTGCAGCGCCGGTTCGATCCCCGGCCGCCGGGCGAGGGTCCCACATGACACGCAGACCTGTCCTGCCGCCCGCTGCTCCCCTCAGCAGTGTATTTCGTTGGTCTACCTGTTCTGCTCCCCGCTCTGGCTCTGGTGAATTCTCTCACCGTCCCGTGCTTCTGACTGTACCCAGCGCTGGTATAAATAAATAAATCTTAAAAAAAAAAAAGAACTAAAAAAAATAAATAAAATGGGAATGCTGATGGCACCTCATCATAGGGTTGTAGAAAGAATTAAGCAATTATTAAATGCTTGGAGGAGCTCCAGGTACCTAGTATTATGTTCTATGTGGCTGTTGTTATCTTAAGACCTTAATGAACATCCATTAAGTAAGACAATTCATGGAACAGTCTCAGCATAGTGAGGGCACTCGATTACAGGTATCATTGCTACCACTATACAGTGTTCAAGCTTTATCTCTCTCGGATCCGATGCCTGGCTGTTAATAGGGGGCTCTTGCAGATAATGCCTTAATCTATTTCTTCCCCAAGTGAGTTTGACTCTGTGGAGAAAAGTATTCTGTAGTCAGTAAGTTTGGGAAATTGCTTCCTGGCTCTGTGTGTGTGTGTGTGTGTGTGTGTGTGTGTGTGTGTTTCTAAGGGGTATTTTACCTGCAAAACTTGCTTTGGAAAAAGCTTTTCCAACATCCATTCAGTGATTGAGAGTGGACATTTCAGATGAGGACAGTGGTTGAAGGGAGTGGTGTTCTGATCCTTTCTCAAATAATGCTCGTCAAGAAACTGCCCTTCTCACCTTCTCATCTTTGTAGATTTAGCCACATCTCCCCTGTGCCAGGTATTGATCTTGGCACTTCAGTTACATTATTGCCAATAGAAATATGCTAATAGCTAACATTTATTGACCACCTGGAATGTGCAAGGCATTTTATAGAAATGGTCTCCACCATCCATAACGTTTTTGTAGGGTAGGTATTATTACTCCGCTTTGAGGTGAGGAAATTGGGGTTCACATGGCAAGTACGTGGAGCTCAGGTTCAAGCTCAGATCTGAAATCTTCAGAACATGTCTTTGTGAAACCCTGAGGGGAGAGTTTGGCACTCTCAGCAGCATTTAAAGAGATTAGGGAAGGAAAGAGGGGGAAAAGAAGTAACTGTACTAGCAGACATTCGTGCTCATTTTGTGCATTAGAAACTGGTCCCCAAAGCATTTGCTCATTTAATTCCAAGTGTGTGTACTCTGGACCCCACCTCCTTCCCCATCTCGGTACCCCCAGTTTCCTTCACGGGACGCTCCACCCACAGGACTCTGGTCTCATGCTCTGAACTCACTTGACTCATGATTTCCTGCCTTTTCTTACATTGACCCCTTGTCATGGTTGGCTGAATGAACCCCCCACGTTCCAATTGGCCTTCCTTGAGCACCCTGTCCCAGCACCTCGGGACGGACTGGATACTCCTTTGTACCGTAGGAGTTTATTCAAAACCATGGTGGTGATCACACTGACTTAGAATTGCTCATTGAGAGACTGGCTGGGTGACCAAGGAGCAGTCCCATCTTGCAGGCAGGCATTAGCTCTAACTTACTTCTTTGCTCTTGGCTGAGGACGGCGAAGCTTAGAGAGAATCAGTGACTTGTCCAAGGTCATGTCTATGATCAGGGGTAGAGCTGGGGCTTTAGCCTTGATTTTAGGAACCAGTGACAGTAATCCAGAAGAAATATATAGTGATAATATTTTATAGATGCTTTACTCAGTCTCCTTGCTGAAGGAACGTAACTCTTAAGACAGGACTGATGAGCTAAGCAGGAGAATTTTTGTAGGATGAGTGAATGAAAAAAAAATAGCTATAACCTATTCCTGTGCGTCTTACAGCTGACAAACCACTCCCCCTACTAGCCACTTCACCAGTTCATCAAGAGGGTCACATTGTGATGAGGGTTTTGTTTTTTTTTTTAACTCTTTGAGATTGGCAAGTGTTTATTCTGGGAGTCTCTAAATGAAAGGAAAACTCTTATCTCCATTTGATGCTTTCTGTGAACAGCATTCTCTCTCTCTCTTTCTCTCTCTCTCTTTCCATTAATCTGTGGGTAATTTTGCCCTTTCACACCCTACAGAGGCCAATTACAAGAATCAATTAAAGTCAAACTTGAGGCGGGAGTGAGCCAACAAAGGGGGACTCCTGGACAAAGGCTGCTCCCCGCAAGGGAAGCGGAAAGGTTAATGCTGCCTAAAGACTCATTTACAGGTCTGGGGACTGACAGCAAGATCCCACCCTAGGAGGCCTTGATTAGGCAAAAGCTTTGCCACTCTTGCGTTCTCTAGAGATTTTCCCTCTGCAGGCTGGTTTAAGGTTCGGGCCTTCAATCCGCCGGGGCAGAGAGATAGAGCGTATCAGCCGGAGCAGATGGGCTGCCACGTCTCCCTTTGAAAATTGGACTCCGAAGCCTTATTCGTGCCAGCCGGCCTATTAATTATAGCCATGACTTGCGCGGCAAGCCTTCCTGATTATTCCTGGTAAATTTTCTTTGAAGATAAGGCAGAAAATCTCAACTGCAGATTATGATTTGGCAGTTCTAGAAAGTACTTCTGAGGGCAGCGTCTAAGACCCTTGTAGCCAGTGAGGAGAATGCAAACTGAGCGTGGAGAGAGGACACGCCGTCGTCCTGGGCACCGCGCGGCCGGGCCGGGGCTCCTCGCCACCCTGAGTCACTGCCTGCCCCGAGGCCTGTCCTCTCGTTGCTGTCGAGGGCCCGCAGATGGGCTTGAGGTTCTCAAGATCTGAGAAGACTGTCTCTTTTATTCATCCCTTTCCTTGGTCTCTCTCCGCCCAGGGTGTCTCTGCCAGCCTGGTTTCCTCGGGGAACAGGGCTTTGGCTTTGAAGCACCAAGGGAAGGAAGGCCGGGGTGGTTGTCATCCTCGCACGGATCTCAGCATCGAACGGGAGAACTGGGCCGGTTGTGCTGGGCCCAGCTCCCTCGCGGCCGCCTCCTCCCTCCTCCTGCTCCCTCCTCCTCCCCCTCCTCCTCCCTCCTCCTGCTCCCCCTCCTCCCCCTCCTCCTCCCCCCTCCTCCTCCCTCCTCCTGCTCCCTCCTCCTCCCCCTCCTCCTCCCTCCTCCTGCTCCCTCTCCTCCCCCCTCCTCCTCCCTCCTCCTGCTCCCTCCTCCCCCTCCTCCTCCTCCTCCTGCTCCCTCCTCCTCCCCTCCTCCTCCTCCTCCTGCTCCCTCCTCCTCCCCCTCCTCCTCCCTCCTCCTGCTCCCTCCTCCTCCCCCTCCTCCTCCTCCTCCTGCTCCCTCCTCCTCCCCCTCCTCCTCCCTCCTCCTGCTCCTTCCTCTTCCCTCCTCCTCCTCCCCTCTCCTCCTCCCTCCTCCTCCCTTTTCCTCTCTCTCCTCCCTCTTCGTCCCTCCTCCTCCCTCCTGCTCACGTCTCCCTCCTCCTGCTCCCTCCTCCCCCCTCCTCCTCCCTTTCCTCCTCCTTCTTCCTCCTTCCTCCTCCCTCCTCCTCCCTCCTCCCCCTCCTCCCCCCTCTTCCTCCTCCTTCTTCCTCCTCCTCCTCTCCTCCTCCCTCCTCCTCCTTCTTCCTCCTCCCTTCTCCTCCTCCCTCCTCCCTCCTCCTCCTCTCTCCTCCTCCCTCCTTCCTCCTCCTCTCTCCTCCTCCCTCCTCCTCCCTCCTCCTCCCTCCTCCTCCTTCCTTCTCCTCCTCCTCCCTCCTCCTCCTCCTCCTCCCTCCTACTTCCTTCTCCTCCCTCCCTCCTCTTCCCTCTCCTCCTCCCTCCTCCTCCCTCCTCCTCCCTCCTCCTCCCTCCTCCCTACTCCTCCTCCCTCCTCCTCCTCCCTGCTCCTCCCTCCTCCTCCCTCCTCCTCCACCCTCTTCCTACCTCCTCCTCCTCCCTCCTCTTCCCTCCTCCTCCCTCCTCCCTACTCCTCCTCCCTCCTCCTCCTCCTCCTCCCTCCTCCTCCCTCCTCCTCCTCCCTCCTCCTCCTCCCTCCTCCTCCCTCCTCCTCCCTCCTCCTCCCTCCTCCTACTTCCTTCTCCTCCCTCCTCCTCCTCCCTCCTTCTCCCCCTCTTCCCTCCTCCTCCTCCCTCCTCCTCCTCTCTCCCCTCCTCCCTCCTCCTCCCTCCTCCCTCCTCCTCTTCCTCCTCCTCCTCCTCCTCCTCCTCCCCTCCTCCTCCCTCCTCCTCCTCCCCCCTCCTCCTCCTCCCTCCTCCTCCCCCTCCTCCCCCTCCTCCCCCCTCCTCCCTCCTCCTCCCTCCTCCTCCCTCTTCCTCCTCCCCCTCCTCCCCCTCCTCCCCCCTCCTCCTCCCTCCTCCCCCTCCTCCTCCCTCTTCCTCCCTCCTCCTCCTCCTCCTCCCCTCCTCCTCCCTCCTCCTCCCTCCTCCTCCTCCCTCCTCCTCCTCCCCCCTCCTCCCTCCTCCTTCCTCCTCCTCCCTCCTCTCCCCACTGACTGTGGGCCTCATGTGAGATTCAGACCTTGACCTCCTGCAGTTGTATGGGACTTTTTTTCTTTTCTGACACTTGAGCACTGTGGGTATACTACTCCCCTGTGTGTAATTTTTACTTACTTAAAATCCTAAGTCCATTAGAGAGTTCTGGGTGTCCTTTGAGTTACACCAACGTGAACGATGACCTCAAGGAAGTGGCCTTAGGTGGACAGGCTTTTGCTTAGGGTCGTCAGGTGCAGGGGAGGTAAGCATGCTAGCTACGTTACGGGAAAGAGAGATCAATTTTCAGGCTACTGGGCGTCTCACAGAACTTCAGGACACAAATGTGAACAGTTCTCAGGAAAACCGGGGATTGGGAACACAGAGGCCTTCAGAATTGACTAGTCAAATCTGCCAGTTTCTTTCTTCTGACTCTTTTTTTTTAAAGATTTATCTATTTATACAAGAGCTGGGGTACAGGCCAGATGTGCGGGAGGGTGAGAGGATTCACCAGAGACAGCGCGGGGAGCAGAACAGGCAGACTGAAGAAATACACTGCTGAGGGGAGCAGCGGGCGAGACAGGAGAGGTCTGCTGCACTATGTGGGTTGCTCCGAGGCCGGTGGGGATCAAACTGGAGCTGCAGAGGCTGCGGACAGCTTCACGGTGCTGCGCTCAACCGCCTGAGCCACCAGGGAGGCCCCCTCTTTCTTCTGACTTTTCATATGTAAGTATTTCCTTCACTTTTCTGATCTTTGTTGCAGAAAATTGGAATAAAAATCCAGCACAAGCCTCCCATCCCAAGATAAATAGTCAGGTGTGACTTTCCTCCCCAGTCCCAGTTGCAAGATTCCCATCCCTATTCCTACCTACTCTGGTTGGCTCCCCTGTGGACAGGTGCCTGGGTCACTAGGCTCCTGCTGCCCCTCTGGGTGGAGCGATTGATATGGCAGGTGGGTGTCAAAGAAGGGTGTGGGCATTGAGAAAAGGAAAAATAAATGAGGGCCTTCCTGCTGATGCAAGGGGTTAAGTCTAAGCACTGGGTTAAGTCCCAGCCAGGGAGCAACCCACATGGCGCAGCAAACTTCTCCTGACTCGCCCACTGCTCCCCTCAGCAGTGTATTTCAGTCAGTCTGCCTGTTCTTCTCCCCACTCTGTCTCTGGTGAATCCTCTTATCCCCCGTATCTCTGGCCTGTACCCCAGCTCTTGTATGCATAAATAAATAAAAAAAAATCTTAAAAAAAAATAAGTGAAACCCAGCAACTTGTTAATGTACTGATATGTAAGTACTGAATTCATTAGTTCTGCTAAGTCAAGGCAATTCCTTTTCCTCAGAAGTGAGTAGTTGTAGATTTTTAAGTCTACCAGCTATTAACCTCTATTATTAATTGGATTTCATTACTTAGAGAAGTCAATTCCTTTATAAGATAACTATTTATTTAAAAATATCTCTTTACAAGGAAGGGTGAGGATTACATTAGCATGAAGAACTGGCTGATCATGAAGTCTGTTTGCCCTTGGAGTTGGGTGATTTTTGGAGCAGTGGCCAACCCAACGAGGGCTCCTTGAGCCAGTAGCATCAATATGACCTGGAAACTTGTTAAAAATGCAGATTCTTAGGCCCCGCCCCAGACCTGTTGAATCCCAAACTCTGAGGTCTAGCCCTCCATTTGAGCAAGTCCTCTGGGTGGTTCTGATGGGCCTTGAAATTTGATACCTTCTGTACCAAAGATCAGGCCACAGAATCAAACTTGCCAGAAGCAAAATTTGTTAGAGGATAAAGACAGAAACACAAAATCCAATGGTGTGGGAGGGAGAGGGTCAAGGTCCAGTTGATGACAGTATCCTGGAGACTGGTACTGAGCTGTGGTGTCTACCAAGAATGACACATACCTGGTGTCTTGCCTCATCACACCACGGGCGACTGTACCAGTGCTGACAAACAGTGGAGGCCACCACAACACTGAAGCAGCATCTTCATGGTCCAGGTAGTGCCTTCAAGTCTTTAGTTTCATGGATTAAAAGGCTGAGGTCCAGAGATGAAGAGTTGGAATTAAAACAGGGATCTCTGTAGACTCAAGTTGGTGACAGCTACAGCAGAATGTCCACTATTTGGGTTGGCAGGGACCTTGGGGGGTGTCCGAGTGAGTGTCCTTGAGACCATTTCCAAATGCACCAAGCTGTGGGGTGACCACTGCTAGAAGAAGGCCATTTTCATAATCAGGAGAAGGTGCTTTTGACTCAAACACCTCTGCATCCTAGAAAGTGAATTTGTTGTCGTCAAAAAAGAGGAAAATATTAGAGATCGTCTGGCCGACTTCAACCTGCTCACTTTATAGATGGAAAAAAGGAAACAAAACCCGGACAACCAGAATGTTCAGGAACCCTCCGCTGTACTTCTACATTTTTAGAGTAACTAAAATCACGGACTTTCTATAACATGACATCAATACACACTTTCTTTTGGTGATCTCACCCCAAGCTAGGTATAATATTTCTATTTTTACTGAAAATAGAACTTGTGGAGGATGAAATGAACATGCATTGAAGAGCACCGTTATAGATTAAAATGTCATGAAATATTCAATGCTGTGATAAAATCAATAGCGAAGCTATAGTCTATTCTCCTGTAATTTGAATAGGCTTTAATCATAGAGCTCTAGTCCTAGGAGGAAACTTTGAGGTCATTTCTTCCAAGTTTTCATTTTATAGATGAGGACACTGAGGCCCAGGTGATTTGCAGAAGGCCACATCTAATCACAAAGTCCTCCAATATTGTGGTTCTCGAAGGATCAACATCTTGACTCTCTTGAAATGCCTGCACAAAATCAAGGCGAGGATGTTTTTTGTTTCACATATAATTTCCCCTCTGGTATTTGTCATCACAAATGAAAGCACAAGGCCAGCTGCTTAATTGCTTCTAAATGGAGGCTGTTAAATGATAAGCAACTTTTGGCCATCTTGTCTGTGGGTCCTTGTGTCTTCTCCAAAGTCATTGTATTTTTGTTGTTTGTTAGCTTATTTCCACACTGGGAAAGATGTAAATGATCTTTCAAGGCATAAAAAGACTTATGGAAAACTACCAGAAAGCGTTTCTTGATTTTCCAGGCATTATGTGCTACCTGACATTTCCATTTAGTAGGCTGTTAGATGACCAGAGCTGGCATGTTTCTTGTTAACTTTTAGTACAACATAAAGCTGTAAATAGAAAGAAAAAGATTATTCCTGGCCAGATACTCTTTGACAGTCTGCTTTTCTTTCTTCCTTTAATTAGTAGAGTTTATCGATCTCAGATAATGAATAACATTCATGTGAATTGCAGAAAGGCTGGAAAATATATTAAAATGTAAGTAGAAGAAAAAAAAATCCATGATTTCACCACTGGAGAAAATCTCCTCTGTCATTTCATTGTATTTCCTCTTTTTCTTTTTCTTTTTTTGTATTGTGAAAACTATGCAAAATAGGTACATATAGCTTGACATTGATAATAAAGCTTAATGAGTATCGCTAAACCAAACCTCTAATTATCTGTCCCTCAGATCAGAAAACACAGCAATATGGCCCCTAAATGTGCTCCAATACTGTACAATATTGTTTAAAAATTAAGTACCTACGTGCCCCTGTGATCACAATCACCTGCCTTCCTTTTGGGTAATCACCATATTTTTCAAGCTTCTCTATAATTTTACTACCCATTACATGCCCCTCTCTCTCTCTCTTCACACACATACCACCCCACCCCCCGCCCATTAACATATTAGTGCGGGTGCATTTGCTACAATGAATGAGCCAATATCTATACAACATGAAATAAAGTCATAGTTTATTCAGATTCCCTTAGATTTTACCTAATGCCCTTGTCCTGCTTCAGGAGCATTAAATCACCATTTCTCCCTATGCTCCTTTGATGAATTTTTAAAAAGTTTTCCTTATTTTTGATGATCTTATCAGTATTGAGGAGTACCGTTCAGGTATTTTGTAGGATGCCTTCCCATTGGAATTTATTTTGAATATATTTTCTCATGATTAGACTGTAATTGTGGGTTTTGGGGAGAAAGACCATGGAGGCAAACTGACTTTATTATCACATCACCCAAAACATTTGGCCACTAGAGAGATTTGTGACTGTGAGTGTTACCCCTGATCACTGGGCTGAGGTTGTGTTTGTCAAGTTTCCCTTGTTAAGTTACTCTTCGCCTTTCCTTTCCACACTTTTCTCTTTGGCAGGAAGGTGGTACGTGCAGCTAATAGTTAAAGAATGGGAGTTATGCCCCCCTCCCCAGGTAAACTGTCTACATGTATTGCTTGAAATTCTACCCAGATTCATGTTTTCTTTCCCATTCATTTATTTACTCCATTATTAGTATTTATTCCATTATTATTTTTTACTCCATTATTATTTATTCCATTAATTATGTATTTATATCAGATTGACTCCTGGATGTTTAATTTATATTTTAGGATATAATCCAATACTTCTTTATGTTGTTCAAATTGGCCACTGCAAGCTCTTTCAGTTGGCTGCTGTGCCCCTTTGACATACTCCTATCAATATGGGTTTTTATTTTTAAGCACGTCTATCCTTCTTGGAACTACAAGGATCCTCTTCTATATTTGCTGTCCCAATCCGAGCATCAGTCATTTCCCCACAGAGCTCCAGTTCCTTGTAGGAGAATGGTATTAGAAACCAAGATCAGGGCTCTGGGTGTGCTCATTTATTTATTTATTTAAGATTTATTTATTTATGCATACAAGAGATGGGGCACAGGCCAGAGGTGCAGAGGGTGAGAGGACTCACCAGAGAGAGAGTGGGGAACAGAACAGGTAGACTGATGAAATACACTGCTAAGGGGAGCAGTGGGCGAGCAAGGAGAGGTCTGCTGCGCCATGTGGGTAACTCCCTGGCCGGCGGGGGATCCAACTCATCGGGGTGTGCTTATTGCTATCTGGTATCCTTTCTTTTAGGTTCTCTGAGTGGACAGAGCAAAGAAATGTATGTGCACATGTTAACAGTTGTATTTGGCTATAAATACAGTTGTCCCTCATGATCGACAGGAGCTGCATTCCGGGACCTCTGCAGATACTAAAATCAGCAGATGCTCAAGTCACATATGTAAAATGGTGTGATGCTTGTACATCGTGTACACAGTCCTCCTTTAAGTCATTTCTAAATTACTTATAATAGCCAACACAATATAAGTGCCCTGCAAGTATTTGTTGTACTTATGGTTAAGGTGATAATGACCAAAAAGAAAAAGGTCTGTTCATAATATAGATACATAATACATAATACAGAAACAGCCATTGCAGGCCTAACGATATAGGGCATGTTCTAGATCTGGTGTTGATTGAATCTGTGGCTGTAGAACCCAAATCTGGAAGGTCCACTGTATGGTGTTCAGCAATATGTAACTATGTTAAGTTAACATGAGTTAGCCTCTGGCTGCAGGTGAACTTTGCCATCTGGACCACCTCGTGTTGTCCCAGCTGGGGACTTGTACGTACTCTGTCTTGCAGGCTGAAGACTATCCACCATCCGGGAATAAGTCCCCTAGAAGTCTCCTGTCAACCTCCTTCATTTCTAGGTGGAGTAGAAATTGCTACAGGTGTTCTGCAGGCCAATCCTACAATATTTGTGCAAATGAGTGTGCTTATGCCCTGAAACCCAGCAATTTCACTTCTGAGTAACATGCACAGAAGCCTCACACAGGAGGGTAATGAGATGTCTCTGAGAATGTGAGTGGAACCAAAAACTGGAGGCAGCTCAACTATTCTTCCCCAGAACGGATATGTAAAATATGACATGTTCATATGACAAAACTCATATAGCAGCCAGAAGGAGTGAAACATCTAAAAATAGCAATGTCTTGAATGCGTGATGTTAAATGAAAAAAAAAAAAAAAAGAAACAGAATGAGACTCATAGCTGCAATGGGATGTGTTGCTGCTAACAGGCCACCCCCAACTTCTGGCTGGTAAAACTTTATTAGCTCCTAGAACTGGGAGGCAACATTTTTTTTTTGCAGGGGGGTGGGATGAGCAGTCTGTCCTACAATTTTGCTGGTGTCTCCTGGGCTCACTCACCCTGCAGCAGTTGGTTGGCAGTTGGATCCATTGTTACTAGGTCATCCAAGATGGCTTCACCTGCTCACCTAGTCATTGATGTTGGCTCCTTACATCTGGAAGTGTCTCATGTCTCATGTCTGCCTCATTGAGTAGTTAGCGTGGGCTTTCTCACATAGTAGGAAGTGAGGTGCCATCAGCAAGAGAGGGCAGGCCTGAGGCACAGGCCTTTGGTTGCTCAAGTCTCATAAAGAGCAAGGTCTATGTCAACTCTTGGATTCAGTGACAAAGAGGGAACATGAGGAGTGAATCCGAGTGTGTGGCTGGTGGGACCGTGGCTGTGGCCGTCTATACCACAATAGCACAGCTCGCGTCTTCCTACGTTGAAATGTTCCCTTCCGAGGACCTCAGAATGTTACTTTATTTGAAGATGACATCTTAAAAGAGGAGTTTAAGTTAAAAATGAATTTCTTCAGGTTGGACCCGATTACAACCAGACTGGCTTCCTAAAGGCGAGGAAAGACAGAGGAAAGATCACAGAGGAGGGCCTCCCCGGTGGCGCAGCAGTTGAGCGCTGGGTTGCGAAGCTGCCCACAGCCTCTGCAGTGCCAGTTTGATCCCCAGCTGCTCCCCGGCCACCGGAGGAGGGTCCCACATGGCGCGCAGACCTCTCCTGCCGCCCGCTGCTCCCCTCAGCAGTGTGCTTCGTCAGTCTGCCTGCTCTGCTCCCCGCTCTGGCTCTGGTGAATTCTCTCACCCTCCCGCGCTTCTGACTGTACCCAGTGCTTGTATAAATAAATAACAAATAAATAAATCTTAAAAAAAAAAAAACCACAGAGGAAATCAGGTGAGGACATGGTGCGAGGCGTCTCCCTGCAAACCCAGGAGAGAGGCCTCAGGAGAAGCCAAACCTGCAGATGGGGTTGGTCTAGGGCTTGACTCCAGACACCAGGCTTCTAGAACTGTGTAAATGTCCACGGTATTTTGTGTGACAGTCCTTACAAATGAATATAAGGTTGTTTATCTAAACTTAGAGTTCCCTCACAAGCCATGTTTAGTATTTTCCGAAGCTTTAAAGGGCATCGACAACTTATATGTATAAGTGTGTGCATTAAATAATGAAGATCCTTAAGAGGACAAGAGGATGATGAAGGGCAGATTATTTATCCTATCCAAGTTTTCACTTTTGTAGCTTTTTAATAATAATGCCCACCTCACTGCCATGAGGATCACTAAGAATGTGTGAAAGAATTAGCATTGTGCACAATAGAGGTGCTGAAAATGTCAGTTGAATTTGCCCAAGGAGAAAAGTCTAGTTATGCTTCCAGAAAATACAAATCATAATGATATTTATAGATGTTTATTGTATGCCAGGTATTGTATTTTTCTGCATTAATTTTCCTCACCTACACAATCTTTTGAGGTATGTACTGCTCTTTTCTTACATTTTCAGGATGATTAAACTCACAGTCGCTCAGATTTCAGAGCCAGCCAGTCTTTTCAGCCATTACATGCTACCGGTAAGGGTGATAAATGCTAAATGACGGTAATGCATGCAATAAACATGATCACATGTGTCTGCCTCATTCAATTAGGTGTGAGGTCATCTGGAAAACAGTACCCTTTGTATCAATTAATGTGGAATCACAGCTCGGTTAGTCCCACAGGGACTGCCTGAGATTTTTGCCAGATAGCGTGTCATAAATTGTAGTCATGTTTTATGCAGGGCAGTCACTTTCTTCATCCTGTGGGGATTAGCATCTTACTGGAAGGGGGTTCTGACAGTCTTCAGCCAAACCAACTCAAAGCCCAATTCTCCTTCCAAGATCCTATTAACAGACCTTTGATTTGCACCAGTAACTGCCTGTCACCCTACAATCCATCTCCCTGCTTTTTTTCCCCAGCCTGGGTTGGCTCTTTTAAAGAATATAAAGTGAAGTTATTAATTTTGCTCCAGTCTCCTCACTTAACCAGTTATGCTGTCTGGGTCATTTGAAGATCTCAATTTCTGCATCTATCCATGCTGCATTTCAAATAAGGATAAAGGATATTTTTCTCCTTTGATAGTTTCCCTCCTGTCTAGCGTTCTGCAGAACAGAGGCAATGTAAGATGCTTCTTCAGTTTCTTCATTTTCTTGATTCTGAATTGGCTTTTCTGTATTAGGTAAAACCGCTACCTCTCCCAGATGCAAAGGATTGTAGGAGATGAGCCTTGTCCTTCAACTCTGCCCTCTCTCTTGGCTGACTTTCAAACACTTAGGATTGTACAGGAAGCCTATTTTTAAGCTACTCCTTAACTGAAGGTGTGCTAGCTTCTGTATTGCTATTGTAACCACCCTGACCCATGGAGATGTTACGTTGTATTGACCCCGATTGGTCCAGAAGTGGGGCCAATGAGATAGAGCTTCTTAAGGAATCAATTAAGAAGTGAACAGACATGCGAAAGGCAAGAACAGATATAACCTGACGTGCCCACGCCCTGGCTAGAGTAGAAGGAACAGGTGATTCTGAAAATAAGCCTCTGAGATACGGTTAAAGGCCTGGAACCAAATATAAGTCAACTTGCGATGCTCATGGACTCGATGCCTGTTTCCCTGAAGCCGCCTCTTTTGGTAGAGCCACCAGGGGCTCTGGTTTTGAGAAGTGGCCCTCCATCTCTGCAAATAGACGACTACCAGGAATTTTCTGGATTGGACCCACCCGCCCTCCATGGCTCTGCATAGTCTTCAATCCTTGCCAAGGCAGTCCTAAACTTTCCACTTTTACTGCCAACTGAATTGTATGCTTATATTATAATGTGGATTCCCCCAGTATGTTCATATTGTGGTTAGATGCACTTGTCTCAAGTCAAGTGAGATCTTCCTGCTCTGTGGAATTACCACATAAGAGTCGGAACTGCTATAACAAGCTGAGGTCCTCCAGCGCCAGGTGCGAGGGTCTGAGAGGGGATGGTGGCCCTGGCCTCTCCCAGCCCTCGCATGATGTGTGCTCAGCCCTCACCTAGATGGAGCTGCTCCTCAGACAGTAAATGACAAGACAGGAAACACCTTGGGGTCGTGTGAGTCTGGGTAACTAAAACAGTCGGGAGGCTGCAGAGGTCCCAAGCTGTCCAGGGTTCCAGCATGTTGGAGCTTGCCCAGGCACACCCACCTTCCAGAAGAAACTGGATTAAACTGGAGCCCCCAGACTGCCAGGACTGACATTGGACCAACCCCTGTTTGACCAAATTTCCACCAATCCCAACCGCAGTGACCTCAGCCTCTTTGGCACTGAGGGGACCTGCATGAGGACACCCCACCTAGTTCGCACCTATACACGCTGCCACCCACGCGACTCCCTCACACACCTCGGAGACATTTTGATTCGGAGCCTTTGACCACTTGCCGTCCTGACACACACCTCGGCGACATTTTGGTCTAGGTCTTGCGCGACCGCCTTGCGTGCTGAGCAAACGTTTTCCCGTTGCTGACCCACAGGTGTGTAGAGCCTCCACCTGTACAGAGCCCGGGGCATGAGACCAGCCCCGCCCCGCCCACGCAACGTGCCTCCAGCGCCAGGTGCGAGGGTCTGAGAGGGGAGGGTGGCCCTGGCCTGTCCCAGCCCTCGCCTGATGTGTGCAAGGCCGGCACCCCACTGGCCCCCGTGTGTGGGGAGCCGGTCGGCCCCTCACGGGAAGTCGTGCCGTGGCAGGGGCTGTGTAGGGTTAATAATTATCAGGCTTTTCTGCCCTCCCGCCATTAGGATGGATGATGGACCCCTGCGGCCCTGAATGCATGCTTGATGGCGGGCACCTGGAGTGGGTGTGGGCATGCGTAGGTGGGCACACCTGGGCTGGGAGGCTGGGCTTAGAAGGGCGGCGTCAGGGGGATGCCAGCAGAAGAGAGTGAGGAACAGCAGAGCCAAGGAGAAGCAGAGGCCGCCAGGGAAGGCCGGAGAGCCCAGAAAGAGTGAAGACTCGCCAGGGGCTGGGAGGCCTGCAGCCTCCCTGCCCCCCGGCACCCCTGCCTGCATGTACCTGGTAAATCCCAATAAAAGCCTGCAAAAGCCACAGAGGGCTCCGGGGCGCTCTCCTTTGCCCTGTCTGCTCCAGTCATCAAGTTCCTGCTCCTGGCCCTGTCCTGCTGCTGCAGGCTGCCTGCCCGCCTCGCTGTGATGGGCACGGTCCCAGCTCCAGGGCCTCCTGTGGGCAGCGCAGAGGTGTCCCCCTCCCTGGCCATCAAAGCCCCCTCCAGAGACCCCAGACTCCACACTCCCAGCGTGAGCAGCAGGCACACGAAACTGGCTCCTGCGACCACAGACCCCCTTCCCAGAAAGACCGAGAACCTGGATTCTTCGCGGGTGGACACGGTCCTTGGGGATCCGCCTGGCGATGGAGCGGTGTCCCCGGGCGGCTCCGTGGAAACCAGGCACCAGAGGTCCAACCGGGGCACCCGAGGTCGGACAAGGCCCCCCGGGACATGCGGGGTGCGGCTTCCTGCTGGTGTGAGAGGGCCGCAGGGAACGGGACAGAAAAGGACACACAGGAAAAAAACACCACCATGAAGTCTGGACTTTCAAGGAAAAGAACAGGGAGTCACAGGGGTTGAGGGAAGAGCACAAAATGGTGCGTGCCAGCTGCTATCTAGCGGGCGCCTGGAGGGAGCCCTGCGGCCGGAGTGTCAGCTGCCCACCCCTGGGGGACACGCAGAGGAGCCTCTTCCACAGTGTCTGGGGGCCCTGGATCTGGGTCTCTGCACTGGACCCCGATCTGGTGAGTAAAAGCCGCTTCTCACATCACTGCTGCCTTGTGGGGCTGGACACCAGGCCTGTTGGTTGTCAAAGTGGGAGGTTTTGGGGATGCGTCTTGGGTGCGGGTCTTACAAGTTGGGGGGGGTCTGATATTGCGTTCCAGCCCTGTGCTCCTCGGGGAGAAACTTCAGATTTGGAGTCCCCTCCTGGTTGTGCTCATGTAGCTTGGGGAGTGTTTGTGGGGAGATTGTGCCCCACTTTGATGCAGGCCTCCTCACCAGCTGGTGTAGGCCTCATTTGGCCACTTTTGGGTTTAGTTTTGTTATTTTTCCAGATTGTTGTTCCACATGGAAGGGCTATAGCTATAGATTTGGTTGTTCATTGGAGGAGGGGCTGGGAGACCCGTGTTGCCATCTTAACTGGAACCCTTTGAGTGCAGAGTTTATTGCAACGGTGTGGGGGTAAGAGTCTGTCTTTAAATAAACTGGAATCCTGGTTTTACCTTTTGGTACCTGTACAAATTGACACAAATTCTCGACCTCACCAAATGGTATCCTCAACAGGAAATGGAGCTGCTCAGATTTAGCCTTGGAGGTGAAATGAGATAAGGCCAGAGGTGCCCCTTGTATAAGCAGCAGGCACCAAAGCAGGACTCAGCAAATGTGAATTATTTTTCTTTAATTGTTTCTATTCATTTCATTAAGATACCCTGGATTTCTTCAAGTGTTGGCTCAAATATCTTTCCGACAGGGCTTATGGTGGCCTTTTGAAGTAGCGCTTAGGCAGGGCTGTTTCATGTCTCTATGGAAACCCTATACATGTTGCTTTGCAGTTTATCTGTTTTTGGCTCTGCTGCTTCCAGTGCACTGAATCCTTTTGACCAAAGGGAATGTTGTAGATAGTGTTCCTTTTGGTTTCTGAGTAACAAGTACTTGGCCCAGTGCCTATACATTTTTGTCTCTGTTTATTCATCACATGCTTATTGTGCACTTACTCTGTGCCAGACATTGTGCTAGGACTATCTTGAAATGGTATCCAGCCCCTTTCTCCACAAAGCTCATAGTCTAGTAAGAAATGTGAAAAATCAAATGGTCAATTAAAATGTGTGATATAAGAGAAGTTTAGCTACACTTTCTATGCTTAGAAGAGGTCAGGGATGGCTTCCTGGAGGAGAAGGTAAAGGAATTTATATCCAAGATGATACATAATGTTTATGAGAACTTGGGGGATCTTTCTTTAAAGCAGAACCTGAGAAAAGGACTTGGGTTTATTTCAAAGGTGCTTCCAGGAGGTAGAAATGAGAAAGTAGGGTGGATGATAGAGGGAAGGAAGAAAAACCAAGAAAGGGTGCAGTATTGACTTGAGTATGGAGGTCGGCAAATGTAAAATACACTTTAGAATTTCCCTATGAAGGGTCAGGACATTTATTTATTGACTCTATTGCATGAGAGTTGCCTCCAGAAGCATCAGTTCTCAAATTTCTGGCTCTGGATGAAGGCCGAACAAGCTTCCTTGACTTCAGAACAAGGGCAGAAAGTGAAGAAATGTCTATGGGGGGGGCCTCCCTGGTGGTGCAGGTGGTTGAGCACAGCGCTGTGAAGCTGTCCACAGCCTCTGCAGTGCCAGTTCGATCCCCACTGGCCCACTGGCCTTGGAGCAACCCACACGGCGAGCAGACCTCTCCTGTCTTGCCCGCTGCTCCCCTCAGCAGTGTATTTCAGTCAGTCTGCCTGTTCTGTCCCCTGCTCTGTCTCTGGTGAATCCTTTCACCCTCCCATGGATCTGACCTGTACTTTGGGTCTTGTATAAATAAATCTTAAAAGAAAAAAAAAAAAGAAATTCTAGCACTTTTTAAAACTAAAGCTTGTTTTGTATTCTCTCAAAGCCTGATTCATCTCTTTCCCTTAGCTTGCCTTGTCAAATCATCAACCCCCTGAGGAAGCAGCTGATACTGAAAAACTGTTTGTTTCTTAGCAGGAAGAAAGGAATCTAAGGGAAGAAAAGAGTTCATATGAATCCCCCACGGCATGCAGAATATCTGAACAGTAATGTGATGGGGTGTCGGGGCAAGTGTGCCACTGAAGGTCTAATGGTTAGATTTCAGAAAAGGTTAGGCGTAATCTTTAACTCCCAGTATAATTATTTCTGAAAGAACTGCTTGCTGCCACTCATTACTCTTCAAATTTATAAACTTCCTCAGATACTTACCTTCTCTTCAAATTATCTTACCCACAGGGACTATGATTCTCATGTATGGTGACGAGTACATGTGTTTTTAAGGCAGACATTTCGGGGTCTGACTTCTGGCTCTGCTAATTACTAACTCCATAACCCTGGAGAGGCATTTAATCACACCAAGTCTTCATTTCCTCTTCCTCTAGGGAAAGTAATTCTTATTTCAGAGTTTTGTTGCAAGGATTAAATGAGGGGATATCCATTAAGCTTTGGGTGAAAGTCAATTTTCAACAGTGTCTTTGCCTGTTCCCTTACCTCAGGGGGCATGAAGCTGTGTCGGGCTCCCTCTGCAAGCAGAGACCTGCCTTCCTCGGGTATCTCTCACTTGAATTAACAGTCATTCCTGAGAGCCCCAAACACTGAGGAACAGACTGCTTGTACTTTTATTTACTTACTAGATTTTAAAGTAATTTATTTATTAGACTTCTTATTTACAATTCAGTTTTTCTCAGTCAAGCTTTTGATAGCTAGCCTCTTTTTAACTAAAAAGAGTATAAGGATTTTTGGAAACTGGTTTTTATAAGAGTCATAGGAAAATGAAAAACAAGAGGTTTACACCATAAACCCAAAAGAGGCTCAGTCATACGACTAATCCTGGAAATGAACACGACCACGAGGTCATTTCAAATCCCGCCACTGTAGAACCACACAAGACAGACAGTACTAGGGGGTGATGAGGAGGTGGAGTAGTTGTTCTGGTAGTTGTCGTGGGTGGGGGCAGGGGTGTCTTATTTATCTGAAGTTATTTTTTTTTAAAGATTTATTTATTTATACAAGAACCGGGGTACAGGCCAGATGCGCGGGAGGGTGAGAGGATTCACCAGAGACAGAGTGGGGAACAGAACAGGCAGATGTACTGAAATACACTGCTGAGGGGAGCAGCGGGCACGACAGGAGAGGTCTGTTGCACCATGTGGGACCCTCACCAGCTGGCCGGGATCAAACCACCATTGCAGAGGCTGCGGACAGCTTCACAGCGGGGCACTCAACCACCTGCGCCACCAGGGGAGGCCCTATATGAAGTTATTTTTAATGACAAATGGAAAATAAGGGTCCTAATGGGAGAGAAATTTGCCTCTACTAATACTATTTTAAATTGTATTTATAAAAGAAAACTAAAAGACTTTCTCACATGCTACCTTCCATCAGCTTGAGATTTAAGCAGGATGGGGCTAAATTGTGTCTCTGCATTTCACACTTTCCAGAGTTCCTTAGGGGAGCTTGGCATCTCTGTCACTGTTTTGGTCATGAGCAAGGGTCCGGGACCAGGCAGGGAGGTAGGCCAAGCCTGTCCGGGGACAGGTGTGCCAACAGATGCCAGCACCTGTGGCTCTCCTGTCTGTGCCTAGCACCATCTCCCCAAGCCCTGTGACTGCCAGCACCTTCCTGTGTTGACCCCAGAAGTTCCCGTGAATCTGTGAGCTCCCCCCTCCATGGCGAAGACGAGGAATTCAATAAACTTTACCATCCTTTTCAGCCCCTGTGGGCAGAGCTGAAAGGCACCCAGTTCTGAAATTTACTGGTGATCTTATCGCTGTGCTGAATGAAGCTTCTCACCTTGCGCTTCGTTTTAAGCCACGGTGGATTCATCCTCTCATCTCCACGGGGGGAGAGTAGGGGCCAACGCATCTCCTTTATGGCTTTGTTCACAGCCTTTCATTGAACAATCAGTTGAGAAAGGACTAGTTTATTTACTTTTTGTTTATATAAATAAATACTGGGGGTTTTTTAGTTTTTTTTTTTAATTACTTATTGAAGTGACAGACATGTAACAGTGTATTTGATTGGGGGGTACAGACTCACGCCTCTTCAGATAGATGTTATCGCACCACACCTGCCACCAAAGCACCCATAATCTACAATCCAGTGGGTCCCCTCCCTTCTAGCTCCCCTGCCCCCATAACTCAATTCTCTAATCAGATTCTGGGTTTTGTTTTGGTTTACTTTTATCTGTTCCGTTACACTCCCCATGTGAGTGAAACCATCAGGTTTCTGTCTTTCTACTTCTGAACTGTTTTGCTTAGCATAATCCCCTCCAGTTTCATCCTTGTCATGAAGGACAAGATTTTACCAAAAAAGGATGTTTTTAATGAACAGACTTACTCTAACTAAAATGTACCGAATCCTCACCAGTCCAGGAGCTAATCCTGATAAGGAAACTCATCCGCTTATCTTCAGGGATTTCCCTCCACTGGGAAAGGAAGTGGATGGTGCCAGGAGGCCCAGGTAGGGGCTGCTCTTGCTCCCTGGACAGTCCGAACCATGCTGGTTGCTTTGGGTGCA
The DNA here is from genome assembly GCF_014898055.3 of Talpa occidentalis. Taxonomy (NCBI): domain Eukaryota; kingdom Metazoa; phylum Chordata; class Mammalia; order Eulipotyphla; family Talpidae; genus Talpa; species Talpa occidentalis. The sequence goes on from NW_023601433.1 coordinate 5,504,917, forward strand.
TCTCATGGTACTGACTTCTTGCTCAAGTCCTGTGCTGACTTCCTTCCTGGCTGAACACATGTCAAGGCCAAAGCAGGTGGCTGTATAAGTGGGTGAGGAGACACCTGCAGGGGTGACCACCTTTCCATGTGGGTCCAATCCAGGAGCAGAATTGCTTTGTCACCTTGAAAATAAGCTATAACTCCAGCCATGGAATCTTGTGTGAGCCCTGGATGAGATTCAAAAAGCAAGACATGGTTTGGACTGGTGAATTTCCTCTGCCTTCAGAGAGTGCCAGAGGCCATCAGGGGAGGTCTGTTTCAGCTGCGCATGGACATAGTTTTCTTGGCTCTCCCATGGGGGAGACCGAGCATTCCAGGTTCTGAGTACTTTTTCTTCTGGCGGATACAGTTTGGTTTGCATATTAAAGCTGAGAGGAAAACTACCAGGAGGAATAACTCCCCCCTCCTCCCAGTGTGATTTATCAGATTGCTGGAGGACGTGATGCTGCTTTGGAATTAGTTTAATTCAGTGAGGTCTGGCCCATCACATGCTGGACTCTGACTTTATAATTCAATCAACCACTTAGACGTCTAGAATAAAACAGAGACTGGAACAGTTCAAAACCCAACTCTACTAATAACTACATAATAAGCCTAATATGTTGAGTATATCCTTCCACTGACCCTTCAAATCAGCATCGACATTCTCTGCTACAGGAAGGCTGTGTCATTCGCAGGGCAGAAGAATTGCACAGGGGAATTGAGGGCAAAATGGCTGAACTTTCTGTCTGAACTTCTTAACTGAGCAATGATCTAAAATCAACTTTAAAAGTAGAGACATAAAGTGCCTCTAGAGAGGTTTTATTCTTTTTAACCATCACGTGGTTTGCCATTCACAACTGACATTTGCCACTACGCATCCCACGGGCAGGCCAGCCGGCTTCTGCTCATCCCCTATGATCACCCATTCTGATTTGTTGGTGATAATTTCATGCAGCTCGTTAAATAGTGAATTATCACTCTGATTCCATTGTTCATGGATATGTCATTGCTTATTTGATTGGTCCCATTATTGGTTGACTGAAATTTTTTTTCTTTCCAATTGTTTGCCATTACAAATAATGCTTGAGTAAGTGTCACTGTGCATGTAAGATTTCACACATGTGCAAGAATAACAGGCTCAGCAACTAGGTCCTGAACTTCTTGATCAGTGGCATGTGCATTTTTCATTTGGAAAGGTAGTGCTAAATTGCCTTCCACGTACATTGCACAGAGGTCGTGAGGTGGGAAGTGGGTTGTGATGCGTCTCTATGTGTAAAAGACCCTTTTGCTGTTGCTCATCACATCCCAAGGGTCCACCTTGGATTTCAGCTGTTGCATACCTGCGATCCACCTCCACTGTATGGAGCCTTTTTGCACTTTTTGCTGCAGGGCTTTCTTCTAAGCAGCTGACACTGACCCGGCCCTTACACAGTATCTTCCTGGATTTGGAACTGGGGTGGTTAGCAGCACCCCCTGCCCCCGAGGGTGGCCCTATCCATGGAGGGATGGAAGACCATGATAGGTGCCCAGTGGTTGGTTGTGGGGTGCTCTGTGCCCTGCTTGGCACTCTTCACAGTCCAGCCCTCATGTTTGGAGCAGTGATTTTGAAAGTGAACTTTCTGTGGGATCAGAAGGCTCATCGATTCCCCCAACTCTCAGGGCGCCATAAGGCCAAGTCCATGGAGAATCCCATCAGGTATTCACTGTTGTCCTCAGATGGGGGCAGCTCCTACTGAGGGCAGGAGAGATTATTAGGAAACCAGAGCCACATTTGAAACTGGTCTGAAGCTCCTGCGTGCTTCCCACACATAGAGCTACAAGTATTCTGTCCAAGGACTCGTAGAACTAGGAATAAGCGTGTGAGAGAGCTGATGCCTTGGTCAGTAATAACAAGAGCTTCCATTATCTTTTCTCTTGTATTCTCTTGCAAATTCTGTCACCTAGCTGGTGCTGAAACTCTTGTCTCTACCAGGAAATTCAGTTGTAAAAATGAAGATATGTTTTATAGTAAAAATGCAGGTATGTTTTATTTAGCGTCGCCGCTGCTATTGGAAACAGGCAAGAACATCACTCCCGCTCTTGGTAAAATGGGGGCCACAGATTCAATCCCCGTTAGACTGTGGGAAAGCCTGAGCTAATGTATTCATTGTGCTCAGCCCCGCACCTGAGACAGAACAGTAGCTGTTACAGTCATGTTCTTATTAGTCCAGTTTTAAAGTAGCTGGAACTGCAAGTACGTCACCAAGTCCAACCTTCCACAGCTAGTTGCTGATGTATCTGCGCCCACTCCAAGCTCTGACACCAAAGTTGTAGAATGTGAGGACTGCCCACTTGTTTCTCTTCCTCAAAACTTGTCTCTGCTTCCTTTCCTCATGACTCCTGGTATATTTAAGTTAAACAAATAAAAAAATGGAAAGCTCTCTTGCCTCAAAAGTACTGGAAGTGTAGGCCTCCCCGGTGGCACAGCAGGTTGAGCACAGCGCTGTGAAGCTGTCTACAGCCTCCGTGGCGAAAGTTCGATTCCCAGCCAGCCAGGGAGAGTCCCACATGGTGCAGCAGACCTCTCCTGTCTCGCCCGCTGCTCCCCTCAGCAGTATATTTCCGTCCTTGTGCCTGTTCTGCTCCCCGCTCTGTCTCTGGTGAATCCTCTCACCCTCCCGCGCCTCTGGCCTGTACCCCAGTGCTTGTATAAATAAATAAAATCTTAAAAACCAAAACAACAAAAGTACTGGAAGTGAAAAATAGTGCCTGGCTATCCTCAGCAGCCCTATCAGGCCCTGTACAAACCAAATATCTCCTTACTCAGCTCCAGATGAGAGTTAAGCCCCTGCTGCCTGTCTCTGGGCCTGCTCAGTCTTGGAAGACAACCTCCTCCAGGTGATTCCCGGGGCAGATGATGCTTAATTGATTCTGATGAACACAGAGCAGTCAGCCCCACTTCCCCTGAGATGTGGCCCAGGGGGTTAATCTCCCATCTTCTGGTTAATCGGTTTCCTCCCTAGGCTGAATTAAGCCTTAATTTTCATTTTTTGATTGAATCCGTCTTTGCTGACAGATGTTATCTGGGCAACTCTGGAAGTCCTCAGCATGTGATAATATGATGGAGGCTATAATGAACCCACAACTCCTCTCCTGGAATTCCCCCCCCTCAAAGCCTTTAAGATGTTGGGGCTGAAATGTCATCAGGAAGGGAGTGAGCTGACAGACCTCTGGCTCTACGAATCCGTTGGTAGCCCCATGCCCACATGTCTTGCTCCTTTTTAAGAGGCAGCATGGCGTGGGAGAGCCATAGGTGTCCTGGATTTGAATCCTAGCCTTGCCACTTACTGTTACTACACTTGCTTTGGAAATTATATTGGCAACATAACAATAATCGCCAAGTAGCTATGAGGTTTTAAATTTTTCATTTTGCAAAACGTGGCTCTGGACCAGCAGCCTCAGCATCTCTGGTGGCTTGATAGCAGTGTAGAATCTCAGACCACACTCCAGACTTACAAGTCAGAATCTGCATTTCATCACAACCGCTAGGGGACTGTATGCTTTCGAAAGCTCGAGAAGCAGTTGCAGTGACCTCATTTATTCATCATCATCACCCCGACTACTTTTGTGAGGTGTTGCTGGCTCCTCCTCACCCTCACACCCCCGTTGCAGAGCACTGGATGGCGTTTGGCTCCTGGCCACACAGTTGGGATGAGGCACAATCCCCTAATACAACAGCATCTTGTTCCCTTCCTTTTTATGAGCATCTTAGGTTTTCCTAGGGCAGAGGTGGGATGGGTTCAGGTTTTTTGCCTCTTATTTCCTTTTCTCAAGGGAATTGCATAAATAGTACAGTTTTGGGGGAGACAAGAGATTTCACAATTTATTTGCTTCAGAAAAAGAAGGAACTGTGATTCATAAATACATTTTTTTTTAAAGGATGAGCATGCTTATTATTAGCAGCCAGTTTCTATGGTTTTGGTTTCTCAGTAATGAGGACGATAAATCATAACAGACAAGTGCATGGTAGAAGTATTTGAAAGAGAGAGAAACAAGCGATTGGACTAGCTAAGCAAGAATATATTGAAGTACCATGATCCTATCAGTTCAGGATCCAATTTTTCAACCAGATGCATCTCAGATCTCATTATGTGTTTCTCTGAGGACAGATCAGATATAAAGCATGTGACATTCACACCGCCTAGTCAACCTTAGCTCACTCAGGCTTTCAACAGGGGTATGCCATGAGGAAATTGCTTGGGAACAAAGATGGAAAACTTCTGGGGCAACTGGGTGAAGATCATGGAGAATCAGATTATTAAAGTAACTTCTCTCATTGGATTAATGTCTCTAGAGCGTAGGGAACTACTGAATTGATTAGTCCATTTTAGGAAGAGAAGTTGGGAATTGAGGGAGAGAAAGGAGAATGTGCACTTACCTTAAAGAAACTACTGCCTGTAATGGGGAAGTAGATCAGTTATTTATTGTGGTATTACCTCAAAACAAAGTGATTTAAATAAACATTAATATCCACACAGTTTCTGTGAGTTCAGGACTTCAGCATCCATTTGGCTGGGTGGGTCTGGCTGAGGCTCTCTTGAGGTTGCAGTCAAGATATTGGCAGGGGCTGTCGCCATTAAATCATGTGAATAGGACTGGAGGATCCATTTTTAAAAAGGCTCATTTACCCAAAAATAAAAAATCAAAGGTCTCTGTAATCCCACGTTCATTGCAACATTATTAACAATAGTCAAGTGTTGGAAACAACCTAAGTATCCATCCATTGGATGGGCTGATTGGATAAATAAGATATGGCTTATGTGCACAAGGGAATATTACTTAGTTATAAAAAAAAAAAACTCCTGTCTTTTGCAATAACATAATGAAACTAGAGGATATTATGCTTAGTGAAATATATCAGATGGAGAAAGACAAACACCATGGGATTTCATATGTGGTACATAAAGAAAACAAGTAAATGAAGTAAATAAACCAAAAGTAAACTTTTAGATTCGAAGACTGAATTAGTGTTTACCAGAAGGAAGGGGAAAGAGGGGTTGGTAAGTCAGATAAAAAGAACCAATTGTATGCAAAGGCTATAATTGGACTTCAGTGATGAACTTAAAATATGTATAAAAGTTGATTTATAATGATGTGTGCCTGAAACTTGTATGATGTTACTGTGTAGTGTTACCTCAACTAAAATAAAGTAAAATAAGACTTACCACATAGCTGGAGAATTGGTGCTGTCTCTTGGTAGGATGTTTTATCCCTTGACTTGTGAGCCTCTCCAAAAGGCATTTGGATGTCCTCACATCATGGCGGCTGGCTTCCTTCAGAGCAAAGGATCCATGGGAGGGACAAGCCACAACCAGGGTGCCTCTGTGACCTCGCCTCAGAATTCACACTTTGTCATTCCCACAATATACTATTGGTTACATACAAGTCAGTCTTCCTCAGTGTGGGAGGAGATGATTCCAGAGTATGAGTGGTTGATCAGGGTCCTTGGAGGCCATGTTTGAGGCTGGCTACCACAGAAGATAAAACACAAGTAGTTGGGAGTGGGGCAGTGTCTTGGTTGGATTCCTAACTTTCTCCTTCGTTGCATTATCTTAAATACTTGTAATCTCTTAGTCCCAATCTTTAAAGTTATTAGAATAAGTGATCTCAGGGGTTTTAATGCTATAGACTGTTAGTATGATGGGAAGGTCAAAGGCTTGCATCCAGATTCTGACCTATCCAATGCTGGAAGGTCTCAGGTGAAACACCTCCAGTTCTGAAGAATGGATTTCCTTTCTCCAAGTAGAGACAGCCCTGAAGGGTAAACAAAATTATAGATACAGGTGTGTCTTGTAAAGCTAAGTTTCATGCACTTGTAAAGCGCTGTTTTATTTCCTTATGAAGAAGCTGACGGAGAGGAAGCTGGAAGGCAGTATCATCACCACGCAGAATAAAATTATCTGCCACTCTTCAGTGTGTCATAAGCCCTCCAGACAGATTCTTCTACCTGGGGGGTAAGGCTGTGAGATTTGAGTTATGCCAGGTAGTGATTTTAATGCAAACTAAAAGCTGTATTACTTCACATGTGAACTTTACAATTTATAAAGAACTTTTACTGACATGTTTTTTGGGCCTTGTTTTTTTGGACAGTGTAAAACATCTTGTTTATGCAAGTAGTTTTTAAGCTAGTTCTTGTTAGAAATGTGAATGTATGCTATTTTTAGGATTATCATCCTCTCCCATAAAGTAAAGTGAGCCAGTTAGCTGTCATCCTTATTTTCTATCACATAGGAATTTGTCTCCCAGAAAATTTAAGCCACGATTGAAGCTTACAGAACTACTTAGGATGAATCTGTAAAGACATGTGTTATGTCTATGGCTATTTTTTTTTATTTTTAAGAATCATGCTCTAAACTACTGAGATGAGAAAGACTAAACAAAATGTAACTGTTATTATTTTAAAATTCTGTAAACACATGTTTTTTCCTCATGCCAAGTGCCAGAGTCATAAAGATGAAGAAAATGTGGTTTGCAGCTCCCTTGATAGTGGATTCAGTGGGCCAGGCTTGACATACAGGTAGATATTTTCAAGTTACTATGTGATACATCTCACTACAGAAATTTATGAGAGGTATATACTTTAGGGAACAATTGATGAACAAAGAAACATCGGCTTTTGATTGAAGATCAAAAGGGAAGTGCTTCTTTGGGCTGCACTTTGAGGGCAGTAAGGGAGCTGGTAGGTAGATGAGGGTCAAGGGCATTGTGGCAGAGAGGGGAGTTTGGCAAAAGCATGCTTGTTCCAGAAGTGATGAGGAGAATAGGGCTAAGTCTGTATGGCCTTATATACACAGCACAACTGCCCCATCATGTAGCAGGCATGTGGCTGTGGAAGCTGAAAGAATCATCCTGCTTAGGATCTTTCAGCTAATCAGTGGCACAGGCTTGGACTCACACCCAGATCACTTGACTCCAAATGCTGTTATCTTCTTCCACCTTATCTGGCCTTTTATTCACTATGTAGCTAAAGAGAGTAGGAGAGCAGGAGGAGAGGGCTGAGGGCGCATGGAGCACTGGGACACTGCTTTTTCCCAAAAAGCAAAGCACAGATTATTTGCCCAGTTTCCTAAGGAGAGAGATCAGTTTTCTTAGTCTGTTCCCTGGCCACCTCCGCCCTCCTTGCTGCCCGTCTCTCTTCCTCACATCTTTTGCTCGCTACCACCTGCAGGTGCAAGCAGTTATCGTTATACCCAGGCCAGGGGTTATAAAAGCGAACTCTATCTTGGGAATATGATTTAAAAATATGATGCAAGTATTTGAAGTTAAGCAACCATGTAGTTAATACAGATTCTGTTTTCAGTAATTAAATTTTTGGCAAAGAGGGAAACAGAACTGGGGATTTCATGAGTTTCTGTATGTGGTCAGCCTTGTTTGTTATCAGGAAGGTAAAGAAATAAGCTGGGAACAGTAGTCTAAATTCTCTTGTTTTGCTCTTTGTTGTCTCCATTCTAGATCGGGTGTGTCTCTTGAAGGACTATCAGAGTGCTGACATGTATGACCCTCTTTTAGAAGGCTTTGGGTCAGGTTGGGTGGCTTTTTGAATGAGTGATTGGGCCCCCATTATAAGCTGGCTAAGCTCAGAATGGTACCCTTGAAGCCAAAGCTGGTTGCCATCTTTTCTTACATTGTGCAGAATTGGGTGATCCTCCAACCCCCCCAGTCCCCACTTTTTATGTTTAGCCAGACCTAAATACAGTCGGATTCCACATCTTTCATCTTACACAGCATCTTACACATATTTCATCTTAGCACGGGACCATCGTTTTCCCATGAGAGTGTCTAAGGGAGTCTTATCACTCTTCACCAGTTTCATACGGAGTTCAGCTCATTTTCAATCTCTACACTCATACCGAAGCATTTATAATATCCTCCGGGTTCTAAGACCCACCCTCCTTAGAGAGCTGTGGGGGACTTTAACAACAAAAATTTGTCATATTTAGAAGACTTGGTTTCTTTGTTTTATCATTTATAAACTGTGTGAGATTACAAAAATTACTTTATGTCTTGGAACTGTTTCCTGTCTGTAGAATGAACTAACATCTGTTCTGCTATCCAGAGGATCATCAAAATATAAAATAATCATAGCTAATATGCATGGAGCACTAACTGTGCCCAGGCACCACGCTGAATGTCTGTGCTTCCATTTACCTTACAATGTTGGAATGATTATCACCCCCATTTCCCAAACTATTAAACTGAGTGTCTGAGCTGCTAAGTAACTGAGCCAAGTTCTTCCTGCAGAGCCAGGACCAGAATTTGAGATGTGACCCTCTGTACAAAAAAAAGGTGCCATTACAGAGGACCTAGAAGGATACCTGGCTCAGGTGTGAACTCACACCTATTTGCTCATTGAATGGGGTGCACTAGATGGTAGGGGGCATTGGAAAATCTCCCAAAAAACCAGGGTAACCCTGCTATGCATTACATGTGTCCTACAGAAGCATGGGGTCTAGTAGAGTGGCTTTGGAAAGAGACCAGGATTTAGGCACTAGGCAAGTAACTTTAGCTTTCTAAGCCTCCATTTCCTCATCTTTACTTTTAAAATTCTGATTTATAAAAGCACCTGTGTTTTAAGCTGCTCCAAATCCTTAGCGAGATGGTGCTTGTGAAGTGTTTAGCATGGCTCTGGTGGATAGCAGCTCCTCTGCTTATCATCTGTGCTAATGAGAACCATAACAACACAATAAAATAATCACACATTGATAAACTGTCACCACGAAAGTTCAGATGGGCTCAGGCTGCTTGGCTGCTGCGTTGAGCAGCTGCCTGGTTTTTATGGTCTCCATCGTGTGTCTCCCCATTGGCAGGTGGTGGTTTTATAGACATTATAGACGTAGGCTGGAACCCCAAACTTTAGATCTCAGTCACTTCCATCACTTCCTTGTGAGTTTAAGCAAGTTGTTACTTTTACCAAATTCATCTCACTTGTACAAACAACAGTGAAAACATCTGCCTCTGCAAGGTGAAGTCCCTCGACAGTGTGAGATCTTGTGAGATCTCAAGGCCATGCACACAGTCTTTCCTTCCCTCTTCCTTGGGGAGCAGTGGTTTCCAGGTCCCTGGACGGGCCCAGCACTCTCCCCTGGCTCATAAATACATTTGCACAGGAGCGTTTGGCCCATAGTGGGAACTGCATTTGCAGTGGGTGTTTTCCCTTGAACAGCAGAGTGAACCACTGTGAGCTAAACTGCAGCGGTGACATTTATGATAATAAGTTTATAAGAGCAATCGCTACCTTGCTTATTTTGCTAGCCTGGCATAAAGGAGACTATTTAGGGTGATTAGATCTGTACATTGGCAATTTGATAGTGTTGTCAGAGAGGCGTGTAAAGAAAGGAACATCTGAGATCCTGAATTTGCAGGTGGGTCAGGAAAGAATGGCCAAGAATAGCTCCTGCTTATTTCAGGACATGCCGTGCAAGAGTCACTTTCTAGGAACCTTCTCTAGTGCATCGAGCCGCGTGTGATGTAGGAGATGTGCCTGTTTTGCAGAGGGGAAAATGGAAGCTCAGAGGTTTCAGTCAACAGCTGTTCCCCCTTGGGTTCTGTTTTTCAGAGAACAGTGCCCCCATCCAGTGCGAAGCCAAGTCCTGGATTAACTTGGGCCTGGCCTCTTTGCACACTTCCTGCACTGGTTTGTCACAAGGGCCTGTTGAACTCGGCAGGTGTGTGTCCCCTGTGTCCACGCTTTCCGTCTACACTGCACTAGCTCTTGTGTGGATTACTGCTTCGGACTCCTGTTTGCGGACTACCCTGGGCTGCCCATGCTGTCCCTCAGTCAGCTCTCCAGGCCTCACACCACCCATGCCCGTCGTCTGAGGACAAACCCTCACCAGCCCTGCTCTCTGCTTCATTCACCCTGCACAGCCTCAGAGTCCCAGACTCAGTCTCCCAGACTCAGGCAAGCCCTCCTTTTAGGTGTCCTTGCTGTTACAGGGACCTTCTTGACAGCACTTGTAAGAGGTAGCCCTTGGCATTGACCTGGGTAACAGACGTGTCCGCCTGACTCTGCCCCAGAGCGGAAAGCCAGATAGTGGGGGGGCTGTACTTGCTTGCACCCCCGCAGCCTGGCGTGCTGGGTGAGATACAGTAAGATACCAGGGAGTGCAGCTGGGACATGATGGATTTTGGATTTCAACTTACTTCTTTTTACTTTAAAGCTTTTGCAAGCGTTCACTTTGGGGCAGTGCTGTTTAGCCGTAGGACTGATAAGTGCTTTATACTCAGATGAAACCTATTTTGGTTCCATCAGATAAAGTGTGATAAAAATGGATTATTAAGAACAGATTTGATAAGCAGAGCTGCCTGACCAAGGTTTCTGGATATTGCATCAAAGAGAAATATAATGAAAATGGATCAGCCTATACTGATGGGAGGGGTGGGGGTGGGGAAGTGAGGAGAGGCTACCCTTGAGCCTGCTTCTCTTCTTCCTCGGGCAGAACAAGCACCGTCCAGAATGAGCATCAGGAGGGGTTGTTTGCCTGAAGTGTGTGCTGGGCTGTGTATGAGCAGGGCGGTTTCTGTGAAGGGATGAAGCCGAGTAAGTAGGGAGTGTGTAGAGAATGGCTGGGATGTGTTAGTGCTTCTCCTAAGCCTACCTCAGGTCCCATTTCTCCAACTTACTTTCATTTATACCAACATCCCTGGAAGGCAGATGGGGCAGGATGGGAGAAAGAGGCCAGGTATTGTGTTGTGACCCTCAGCTCCAAACAAACTGATTTTGATCTACTTCTGGGGCCTCAGTTTTCTCCTGTGAGAAGCTCTTGAATCTTCCCACTGCTGAAACACTGTCCTCTTTCTCTTCTGGACATTGGGGCTTCTGTTACATGGTTGCCATCCCCAACCTGAAGGTCCGGACCCTTCCACAAAATGAAATCTTTCATCCCTTCCACCTGGTAAGTGAAGAGGCTGATGGAAAGAACTAGTTGTTGATAGCTCTGTGGATGGCAAATTAATTCAGTGGAATAAGATCCGTGCAAACACGTGCTTATACAGCCATAATTTGCCTTTCATTTTCCTTTGCAACTTAAAAGAAAGTGAATAATTTCCAATGAGCTTCTCATTTGAACATATTGAAAAACATGTCATTAGCAAAAAGAGCATTTGGTTACTTGATTACCATATATCTCCAAGTATGTGGAACAGTCAGTTTTCAGTTGTAGTTAGTTGAGTAGAAAGTTACAAAATCTTGGGGGCAGAAAATCCTTGTGTTGCTTATACGGGTGTTGAGAAAGTAAAGTGAAAAGGGTCGAGAGCACATGAAGCCAGTCACTAACTAGGGGATGGGTGGGCAGTGCTACCTGTGCTGGTTCAGGTGAATCGTGGGTGGGAATGTCCGTTGTGTCCTGAACCCAAGGAAAGTACAAAAGAGAAAGGACTAAGAGGGCCTCCCTGATGGTGCAGGCTGTTGAGCGCTGCATTGTGAAGCTGTCCACAGCCTCTGCAGCGCGGGATCAATCCCACCGGGCCTGGGAGAATCCCACATGGTGCAGCAGATCTCTCCTGCCGCTCCCGCTGCTCCCTTCAGCAGTGTATTTCGTCCGTCTGCCTGTTCTGTTCCCCGCTGTCTCTGGTGAATCCTCTCACCCTCCCGCGCATCTGGCCTGTACCCCCATTCTTGTATAAAAATAAATCTGGGCCTCCCTGGTGGCGCAGCCGTTGAGCGCTGGGTTGGAAGCTGCCCGCAGCCTCTGCAGCGCCGGTTCAATCCCTGGCTGCTCCCCGGCCATGGGGTGAGGGTCCCACATGGCGCGCAGACCTCTCCTGACGCCTGCTGCTCCCCTCAGTAGTGTACTTTGGTCCTTCTGCCTGCTCTGCTCCCCCTCTGGCTCTGGTGAATTCTCTCACCCTCCCGCGCTTCTGACTGTACCCAGTGCTTGTATAAATAAATAAATAAACAAACAAACAAACAAACAAATAAATAAATAAATCTTTAATAAATAAATTATATTAAAAAAAAAGAGAAAGGACTAAGAATGATGCACACTAAAATCCATCATTTTGTTTGCGTTGCCGCCTTGGAAGCCTTTCCGCTGCCCTGCTCAGGCCACCCTGGTGTGCAGGCTGCAGGAAGGCTTTGGCAAGTCGCTCAAGCTCTCAGGACTTATGGTTTCAGTTTGCTCACTTTGGGGCCAGTCAACCTTTGCTTTTCTGCCTTGAGTTATTGCTGTTCAGCTCCCCCAAGATAAATGGTTGCATATGTGCTTTGTGAAACTCACAAGCCGGTACTCTGGGCGGCCTCACGTGACTGGGGCAGAGGCTCTGGGGACTTGGTTGTTAGTAATGGGGGTGGCAGAGGACATGGTTGTAGAATTTTCCTAGATTCTTTTTTCTTTCTTTTCCTCTGGACAATAGCCATACTCTCCTATTTGAAGACACCCATCTGTGTGGGTATATGGAGCTTCCAAGGTCATGCTTTATATCCAGATTGGCAGAGCATCCAGATTGCCCCTAGTGCCAGCCTTGCACATTATCGTGTTGGTCAGTGGGCTGGCCATGGTGGGGAGTCAGAGCTGAGATCACATTCCCTCCATCAGGCAGGGCAGTCCCATGAGGGCGATACTAAACATTTAATTGGAACATATATCAGCAGTACCCAGGAATTCATCTCGTAAAGGCTTCCTAGGAGAGTTCCTGAAGATTTATAAAAGACAGTGCATTGATTAAATGACTGAAATTTCCTTCTCAGAAGAAAACTTGGGTCACAAGGCCACTTAGGATCTTTATGTCTCTGTTTCCTAATAACTCCTACTCAGAATTTATTTAGAAAGTAGCTCATGCTTTTAAACTGAATACTTCGATTAGCAAAATGGTAAGAGAAGAGCTGTGGCTCCAGGTTTAGGGGTACAATGGAGCTGCCTGGATCCCCTGCCCCCCTGCACCCATCACCACACCCAGCGGGAGGTAGCTGACTGGCTCAGGTTGGATTTCACGCACCCATGGGGTTTGTTTGGGTGTTGAAGCCCAGGCCAGTTTTGAAAACACTCCAATCAGAGTTGAAAGCCATGATGCTCTTGGGAGCAGCAAAGGGATCCTCCCATAAAAGCTGGGGCAACAGATAGATTCAGGCACTCTGGCCTAGGGAGACCTTCAGTTCCTGTTTTCAGATCTGAGACTTGCAGACACGCTCTCCTGGGATGATCTTTGCGACTGATCTTGGGCAGTAGCTTCAGGAAGCCCGTCCTGCTTCTGACTTGACCAGTGCTACCTCCTGATGGCTGCTCCTGCCTCTGGCATGACAAGTTGTAGGGTAAACGGTTTTCAGGCTTTTCTGCCCGCTTGCCATTAGGATTGCCCTGCCTGATGGGCCACCCACATTTGTTGCATTGTTAAAGTTGTGTTGTTTACTTCTGTGGGCCATGGCAGCAGTATTGAGATAGTCACCAAGAGAAGCAGAGGCAGGAGAGAGAAAGAAGCCCAGGGTGAAGACTTGCTGGGGGCTTGGAGGCCTACCGGCCTCCTGGCTTCCTGGCACTCCTGCCTGCCGTGTACCTGATTCCTGTACTACATGTAAAAGCTTAATAAAAGCCTGAGAAAGCCACTGAGGGCTCCAGGACTCTCCTTTATCCATCTACCAGCTCAGAGAAAACCTGCTCTGTGCCTATCCTGCTGCTACACCAGAGCTGCCTCTAAAACCTTACTGCAGCTGCCTGATGGGCCTGTGCCACCTCTAGAGCATGGCATTGCCTCAGAAGGACCACCTGTGATCACTTCTAGCTGCCACTGTGAGTTGGGACCTGGTCTACCACTTGTCCATGTGCTGCCAGCTCTAGGCTGTCATCAAAGAGACAATATCATCTTTCAGCTTTTGGTTTGTGCTAATGGACACAGCAGACACTATCCTGGGTACGATGGACAGGCACTTGTGGGCTCAGAAACTTCTTTAATCTCTCCTAATTTCTCCCTTGTAAATAAACTGTTGTTGTTATACTCTGTGCTTGAGCTGTGTCCTGCAGTTGTGAGCCCACAGTGAGGACCATGAATTGTGACATCTTCCAGGTTTACATGGCTTCAGAACTAGAATTCATGGGATATCTATGAATTAGAAATTACAAAATGATAACAGACTTTATTAAAAAATTATCTGACTCTAAATTGGCATGAGGGACAAGCAAAACAAAATAGTACAACAAAAAAAAATGGTTGTCCTAAATCCAGTCATGGCATTCAATCACTAATAAATCAACATTTAACATTAAGTGTTAATGAACTACACAATTGATTAGAATGCAGAGATCGCCAGATCTCCACGTTTCATTCAAAAACCCTCCAATATCCAGTTATATGCTGTCCATAAGATCGTCACTTTAAATATAACATATAAGCAGGTTTAAATAAATATATTTAAAAGGCTATATTATGAAAACAAAGTGATAGACGTCTGAGGTAGCTATGTTAACATTAGCTAAAATATGCTACAAGTTAAAGGGACCAAAAAAAAGGATGTTTCATGACAGTGAATTTGAGACAGGATGGGTCCTGGGGAAGGACAGGCAGGGCAGGGTGCAAGGATAAAATGTTGCTGTTCCCATGGCCTGGTAAACAAGAGGTCAAAGACCTGGTGACTCTAGGCCTAGACACCTGCTGCTATAAATGTCTTTGGTTCTTCTTTTTCCTTACTAATTTTTTCCTAATCATGAACTAAATTTCCAGTTTATCTAGTTGGCTACTATGGGGAAAAAGGGGATTTATAGGCCCAGAAGAAAAGGGTCACAGATCTTGGGATCAGCCTGGGTCAGGCCGACACTGTGGACACACAGCCTCTGCGAGTCGCTCACTCTGGAGGTGTTCACGCGTCTGCAGGGTGACAAGGTGCAGCTGGCCGGTGCTCACAAGCAGCGACAGAGATGGACGTCAGCCACGTCCACTCTGCTTTTTTTCTCAGCAAATAAAGTTTAAATCCCTTGTTCTCAAAGCCCAGTCTTAAAACCTATACAGACTCCTAGCCTGGCAATTTGGAGTCTTTTGTGCCCAGAGGGGTCTCCTCAGAGCTTTCTTTCCTTGCTCTTTTGTGGATGAAAAAGCGCTGACTTCTTTACTGCTTTCACTGGTGTCTGTGGAGTCACCTCTTCTGTCTTGGCCAGAGTCTCAAGAACCTTTTCCCAGCTTGGGATCAGGGCCCTCCAGTCCATCCCTCTTACTTCCAGTGGGTGAAGTTCTGGACAGCGACTGGCTTGCTCCCAGCTCATCTGCCTGTGTTGGAGGCTGGGATCTGACTGAGCGGACCTGGGGACTCTCCCTTGTCTAGACACAATTTCATTTTCATTGTAAAGTGAATATGAGACATTTTTAAAAAGCAAGTACCTAATAACAGCTTTAGTCCATATGAAGCAAAAATAAAGATAGTTAAGGGAATAAATAGACAATCCACAAATTTATAAAAAATATTTATGCATACAAGAAAAATATTTATGCATACTTGGGGTGCAGGCTGGAGGTGTGGAGGTGAGAGGATTCACCAGAGACAGAGTGGGGAGCAGAACAGACAGATTGACTGAAATACTGAGGGGGAAGCAGGTGTACCATGTGGGTCACCTCCCTGGCCGGGAATTGGGGATCGAACTGATGGAGGAAAAGAATGGAAAAGCTGGAAAGGAGGCCTGACTCACACAAGGAGGTGAGGGTTAAGGGGAATAAAATGACCATTAACCCAGCTGTAGAAGTCGTGACCCTCAGGCACCAGTGCCTTATCACAAGGCTTGAGACCCAAGCAGGATCAGACTACTCTAGGGAGTGGAGCACAGGCCTGAGGGTAAAGATATGGAGATTGGGCCCACCCTGGAATCTCTGGTCCCTTCCTTGTTTTGCCTGGTTATCTCAAATCAGCAACAAACAGACCACTCCATGGAGGAGAGACCCTTCCAAACAGAAGGGGACTATATCAGTACAGTCTCTGCACAGGCTGGGGCAGCACCCCCACTGCCCACCTGTGCCTATGTGGGAGCCTCTTCATCAACTCTCTCCCTCTGCAGGGCAGCAGCCTCCTGCCTGCCCGTGACCTGTCCCATGCCAGGACTTCACTGACCTCCCTCAGCGGAGGCTGTTCTCCTCAAGGCCACCTGCCTGCAACCATGCTGGCCTCTCTTAGCAAAACCTGTCCATTTCCTTTTTCCTAATAAACCTATTCTTTAAATATGACTAATGTCTCTGTCTCGTGGAGAAACTCGCCTGGGAAACTTGCCACGAGCCGCTGAAAGGGGAGCTCTGGTGAAACCTTTCCTAGAGTGAACCCAAGGGCCTGCAACTCTATAAAACTCCATCAGAACTAGTGCCGCAGTGGCTGGTGATAGCTCGATAGCACTGTCTTTAACTCTGAGCCACCAGGGAGACGCTTGACAATCCACAATTTTTATCGATGATTTTGTACCCATCTCTCAAGCAGTTGATCAGAGCAACACTACTAACCACCTTGCATTAATTTATAGAAGACTACACCCCAACACAGAATACACATATTTTTCAAGTGTACATGGTGTTTGTTAGGAGACACCACATACTGGGTCACATAAACAGACTCAATATATTAAATAAATGTGGAACCATAGAGTATGTTCCTTGACCATGAAAAATTAAAATGCAAATCAATAATAAGATCTAGGAAAACCTCAAATAATTAGAAATTTAATGTAATGTGTGGGTGAAGAAAAACTCAAGAGAAAATAGAAAACATAAATCTGAATGGTGATGAAAATACATGATATCAACATTTGTAGAACACATCTCTGGTGGTGCTTCGAGGCATTGTATATATAGCTCTACTTGGTTATATT
Organism: Talpa occidentalis; assembly: GCF_014898055.3. NCBI lineage: Eukaryota > Metazoa > Chordata > Mammalia > Eulipotyphla > Talpidae > Talpa > Talpa occidentalis. The sequence goes on from NW_023601433.1 coordinate 5,521,748, forward strand.
AGAAAATAGGAAAGGTCTCAAATCAATGATCTGAAGAAGATTGGCAGGGGGCACTCAATTAAAAAATGTCTATTATAGCTCAATAAAAAGCAAACCCAAGGACATAGCATAAAAGAAATTTTAAAGATATTGATAAAAATGCATAAAGCGGTCAAATTGGAAACAGAAAATATAATAGAGAAAATTAATAAAGCAGAAAGTTGTCTCTTGAAAATAAACCACTGGCTACTCCAGTCATGAAGAAAAAAAAAGAGAAAAACAATTCTCAGTATCTAAAAGAAAAGGTTTTAACTATGGAGCCTGTAGACGTGAGGGATTAGACTATTACGAACAACATCATGGTGGTAAATTCAGGAGCTTGGATGAAATGAACAAGTTTTTGTAAAAATACAGCTACCAAAATGGAGCAAGATCTAGAATAAATGATAAAATTTTCTGCTAGTGAAAAGATACATTAAGAAAAGGAAGATGAAAGCCATGAACTGGAGGAAATATGTATAAATCCATTTTCTGGCAAAGCATTGGGCTCTAGGACTTAAAAAGAATTTTTACTAGCAGACAAGAGGATAAAAAAAAAAACCCACCCCCTCTAGAAGATAAAATATTTCAGGAGACACTTAGCAAAGATGATACACAAATGGGGAAAAGTGCTCAACATCCTTGCTCATCAAGAAAATGGAAACTAAAGCTGCAATGAGATACCACTATGCAAACACCAAAATGACTGCTTGGAAAGATTAAGCACTAGTGTTGGCAAAAAATGTGAAGCAATTGGAACTTTCCTATATAGCTGGTGGGAATATAAAATAGTATCACCACTTTGGAACATTTCTAGACTTTCCTTATAAAACTAAACATATATTTACCCAATGAATCTAATAATTTCACCGCTAGGTATTTACTCAAATTTAGTGAATATATGTATATATTTTAAGAAGATGTGTAAGAAGAACACAGCGGTTTTACTCATAATAGCCCAAAACAGAAACAGTTCTGGTGTCTATAAACAGAAGAGTGGATAAGCAAATTACAGTAATCATACCGTAGGATTCTACTCAGCAGTGAAAGTAAAAGAACTATTGACTTGTATGACAATGTGGTTGAGTGTTAAGAATATTTTGTGGACTACAAGAAGCCTTATACCAAAGATCGATTGCTATGTGATTCCACTTAGAAATAAATGAAAGCTAAAATTTGGCACATTATGTTGGAAAAAAAGTAAGAGAACGGGATGGGGATTGACAGAGAGGTGGATGAGGGGACTTTCTGGGATTGTGAGTTTTTTTTCCTGATAGTTTTGGGTTCCACATATGTATACAGTTGTCAAATGTCAGCAAATATCTACTTAAGATGCCTTCATTTCAATATATGTAAAATTTTTTAATCAAAAACTACCAAACCCCAATTAATACATGCTAAAGTATTTAGGGCGTGAATGTTGATGTCTGCAATTTACTTTGAAATGCATAAAGACTAAGGTGGATTGATGGATGGACAGAAGTGGATGGGTGATAAATCAAGAATCTAGGTAGGTGGGTAAATAGGTGTTCGCTGTGATTTTTTCAACTTTTGCTGTATGCCTGAAAAATTTCATAGAAAACATTGGCATAAAACCTCATAGTGACAGCCACAGTCTGAGATATCTGTAGTCGGGACTGTGGCGGACAGTGTATTTGACTTTTGCTTGTCCACACCTACCCCTGCTTAGAAGTGGTTTCTGGCCCTTCTAGGACTGGCTAAGAGGAGGCGGGGTGGTGGAAGAGAAAAACGGAAGGTGGCCTTGTTGACTTGGTCAGTTGCATTTTGACCTCCCTTCCCTTCCCACCAGCCTTTTCTTCTGGAACCTATTTATGGGTCCCTCAGAGATTTCTCTGGTGGACACATCTGACTGCAATTCACTAACTTAGGCTGTGCCTTCCTGGATGACCACTTACCACCCCGCCACTGTGACCTCTGATGCTGTGGAGGTTGCTTCACCCCTGGAAGGAAGATTTCCAGGGGGGTCTTTTTCAAGATTTTGTCTTGTTCCCTATGGTGGAGTCCATCTGTGGCCCATGGAAAACATGCAGGCACACACAGCCCTTTGGCCAGAACAGCTTGAGGTATGAAGCACTCCAGACTCAACTCTTCTCTCTTATCCCATATTTCAATCCTCTATCTTGTCTTTGGACTTTCTTGAGAAGTAGTAGCAGTCTCTGAGCACTGCAGATGTCAGAAACTTGTCAGGCTGTGAGTGGTTGTTTTGAGGTTCTGCATCAGGTGGCTCACTTAAAATGCACGGGAAGCATTTCCCCACTATTAGGGAAGGTGTAAGAGGGAGGTACATCAGCCCTTGTGAAGAATTCCTTGCTCTGTTCCTCAAGGACATTTTAGTTTTTTCATATAAAGTTTGGAGGTAGATAATAATCTATGCTGGCAAAATTGGTTTTTGACTCTGCCCTTTGCAAATCTTACATAGACCATCTGGAACCCAACTTTAAATGGGAGGGTTCTTGACAACTACTGTTTGGTACTTAAACTCTAGTGTGAAACTTGGAGAAGATAGCAACTTTCCATTATCTTGTAGTAATAGCAAATGTTTCCCTTTGCTGCCTCATACATAGAATATTTATGAGGTACAGGGCCTCCCCAGTGGTACAGTGGTTGACCGTTGAGCTGCGAAGCTGCCCGCAGCCTCTGCAGCACAGGTTAGATCCCCGGCCACCAGGTGAGGGTCCCACATGGCGTGCAGACCTCTCCTGCCACCCGCTGCTCCCCTCAGCAGTGTACTTCGTCAGTCTGACTGTTCTGCTCCCTGCTCTGGCTCTGGTGAATTCTCTCACCCTCCTGCACTTCTGATTGTACTCAGTGCTTGTATAAATAAATAAATCTTTAAAAAAAATTTTTTTTATGAGGTACAGATGTTTGTAGACTGGTGCTTTGGAAGCAGGAACCCTAATATGGAATGGGGTCTTACAAACCTAACCCCACTCCTGCTTCTCTTTATAGGGTAGACTCAGATTATGTGTTTGCCTGGGGAAACACAACTAAGTAACAGAAGAGATGAACTAATTTCTGGTTCACTGCTCAGAAATCAGTTTTCTGTAACCTCTTCTCCACCACAGAGATAAGAATTAGGGCAGTAGTTTTCCTCCCATTTCTGAGTCTCTGCTCCACTGCTCCGTGTTTCGAGCCTTTGAACTGCTGTGACAGCAGAGCTTCATCCGGGAGAACCCCCAGGCCTACGGAAACTGATTGCATGGGCCACCATTTAAGCAATGCCTTCTAAAAGGGACTTGCCGGAAGGCTTCCTTTGGCTTTGTGAATCAGTTATGTGGAGACCTGGGCAACTCTGAGCTAGGGTTGTGAAGCAAAGGGGCCATTTGTCTGACAGCACAGAGGAATGGGTGATGAGCCTTCGTGATTACCGGCTGAATAAATGTGCTTGTGGCCCATCAGGGACTCTGCTCCATTAAATGCTGGATTGCTTTTATTATCTGTACTGCAGGGAGGCCTCTTTCTTCTTTCTTCTTTATGAAGGGTGGGACTGAAATTTCTCTTGATAACCAGGGCTGGGAGTTGGTAGAGACAAGCGCAGTGAGTGACCACAGTCATTTGGCAAAGGCCTTAAGTGTGTGGTCTTTGACTTGTGTTCGTCCCGCTGACCAGGACTGCGGCTGTCTCGGGGTCCTCCATGTGGTGTGACTGCAAAGGGAAAGGAACTAGATTGTTCTGTTCATCATTCTGCATGTGGACCTGTAGGTGCACGAAGGAAATTGTCCTGTACCCCACTGGGGTCTTCTAGGCTGCCATATAATCGAACTGGCATCAGATAGATTGATAAGACAGAAAGCCAAGAAGAAGTTTAATAATAGCAAGCATGCTCCCTGTATACATAGGAGAGGCCTGCCTGATTGACTAACTCACCCACATTAATGCCATTTTAAATAGCTTAGCTAAGATGGGCGGATTTAGGAGATGGTCAGGTAGGGAGGGTATTGGGGAAGGCACAGGAGACAAAAGTGTGCATGTTGAGTTCTGCCTTTTTCATTGAAAAAGAAAAGCAGGGCCTGGCCTCCCAGGTGGTGCAGGCGGTTGAACGCAGCGCTGTGGAGCTATCTGCAGCCTCTGCAGTGCCGGTTCGATCCCAGCCGGCCTCAGAGCAACCCACATGGCGAGCAGACCTCTCCTGTCTCGCCCGCTGCTCCCCTCAGCAGTGTACTTCAGTATATCTGCCTGTTTTGTTCTCCATTCTGTTTCTGGTGTATGCTCTCACCCTCCCACACATCTGGACTCTATCCTGGTTCTTGTATAAATAAAATCTTTAAAAAAAAAAAAAAAAGGAAAAGGAGGGCAGGTCTTCCTGGGAGAAGGCTCACAGAGATAATTCCATTTCATTGTCAAATGCACCCTCCACCCAGCTTCCACAGTCCCTCCCATGAAGTCAAATTTTGCCAAAAAGACATACTTCGCGGGGGCCTCCTTGGTGGCGCAGCGGTTGAGCGCTGGGTTGCGAAGCTGCCCGCAGCCTCTGCAGCGGCGGTTCGATCCCCGGCTGCTCCCCGGCCACCGGAGGAGGGTCCCGCATGGCGCGCAGACCTCTCCTGCCGCCCGCTGCTCCCCTCAGCAGTGTACCTCGGTCCTTCTGCCTGCTCTGCTCCCTGCTCTGGCTCTGGTGAATTCTCTCACCCTCCCGCGCTTCTGACTGTACCCAGTGCTTGCATCAACCAATAAATAAATCTTTAAAAAAAAAAAAAAAGACATACTTTGCGGTAGAGGCGTTTGTTCCCCTTTAGATCCTAGGCCAGAAACTTTATGTCCATTATTTCATTTTAGCCTCATGACTGGTTTCATACAATATTTCCCTTTTACAGATGCCGGGTTAAGTCACTTGCTTGGAGTCAGAGATAAGGGGTGACTTGAATCCCTGAGCCCCAGAGAAGGCTACCACGTCTTGTTTGAAATACCTTCATCAGTGTCAAAACCTTTCATTTTGGTGAGCAGAAGTGATTTAAAATGTCTTCTCAGAGCAGACAGGTTTAGGGGAAAAGGAATCCAGCCAAACTCAAAAATAGTTGAGTTTTAGTTTGTGAGACAGCATTGTAAAGATTCTGTGGCAATCTTTAGGGCATTCTCAAATATGTTTGCTGGTAAAGTAGGAAATAAAAGGGGTGTCCCTGTTTGTGAGTGTGCTTCAGAACTCAGGACAAAACCTAAAAGCAGGTACTTGGAGAGAAATAAAAAAGGTTTATTTAAAGGGGAGAAAGAAGGGGCAGAGCAGAGACAGGAGAGATATTTTGGGTCAGTGCGTGGCTGGATGCAGTCTTCCTACTGTTACAGGGCAGGGAGAGGGGCAGCCCAGACCCCCCAAACCTGCCTGCTCTAAATAGGTTCTGCCATCCGCTGTATCAACACAAAACATATGAGACTTTAATGGGAAGGAACTTTAATACAATTAGGAAACAAGACAGGAAAGGCAAAGAATCTAGTTTCTAAATCAAGCACCCAAAGTTCCCCGTCCCCTCGTGGGTAAAAGTCCACCCAAGCGGGATTGGCCCAGAGTAAGGCCCCAAAGCCTGCCCCAAGTCTAAAGCACCTTCCAGTGGGGACCCCCAGAAAAGGATCAGAAACAACCAGACAAGTCTGGAAGGAAAAGAGCAAAATCAAAATAAGGACAAAATCCACCATTGTCGCCTCCCCACGGGTCTCACCCACATCTGTGTCACCCAGTCCATGACCAAAAGACAAGCACAGCTTCTTCACATGTCTCTAGGCTCCATGCGCCTCCTCCAGGTCTCCTTCTGGCTCCATCCTGCTTCCTTCCTTCCTCAGTCTCTTCTGCAGCTTCTTCTCTCCCTGCTCAGCTCCACCCTCCCTTGGGTGGGGCAGGGAACCTGGAACCTCCCCCTTTCCTGGGGACCCCCCTGTTACAATATTATGGGTCAGCGCAAGGCTGGATGCGGTCTTCCTACTGTTAGGGGGAAATGATGTCCTGCACTAATCCCATACCAGCAGCCCTGTCTGAGCTGAGATTCAAGTGCAAGACAAAGCCGGAAAAGCAAGAGAGCGAGGCCCACCTGTCCTCAGCCTTTTAAAGGTTAGTGTGCTCAGCCCCTAGCTTCAACATCATACCCCCCCTCCTGCTGCTCTTGGGTCAGAAAGTGTGGTTCATGGCATGCTGGGAGTTACAGTCCTCCCTGACCGAGATCACCTCCATGTGGAGGCTGCATGGTGTCCAGAAAGACTTTAAGGGATAGAGTTCACTCAGGATGTCTTCACTGCCTGGGAGTTTGCTCCCCACTGTCCCTCCAACAGACCAACCTCCTCCCTCTCACAGGAGCTTGGGGGGGCGGTGGTGGTGTACCACCGTTATAAATCTATCCCTTGCCAAGTGTTGGTGTAAAGAGTTAAGGTGGGTAGGCTGTGCTGTGAATCATTTAGTTACTGTTGACTTTTGTGGATTACCTCATGGCCATTGTGATAGTGGGATTATAGGAAATATCTATTTTAGTTATATGTATCTGGTCTGCATGCACCGTTTCTGCTTCGCATTTCTTAGAGGGCTTGGAATTTCCTAAGTGTTAAGAGCGATTAAAGTATCTCTTGGTATGTTAATATTTTGGGAAGCATCTGATGATGGGGGCTGGTTGCTAGAGGAACAGTGCTGGGATTAGTGGATTGGAACTTCTAGCCCCACCCTCTGACCTCCAGGGAGGGAAGAGGGGTTGAAGATTGAGTCATTTGCCAGAGGGCAAGTCGTCTTGCCTTGGTAACAATGCTTCCATGAAAACCCAAAAGGAGGGGGTTCCAGAGAGCTTCCAGGCTGGATATGATGTGGGGAGAATGGCCCAAGGAGGCCTTGCAGAAATAGTACCATCACCTTCCAGAAGGAGGGCCAGCCACACTTTTGCAAATAACCAGGGCAGCTCTGTTTATGAAAGGGATTTTCTATTAGACTTAGGAAGAAGTCGAAAGATTTTTTTCCCTTCTAATGAAAGAGAGAGAGGGGGGCAGAGAGGGACAAACACAAATAACAGCATGTGGGAAGCGCATCCCGACTAAACAGGTAACAGGCAGCTGCAGAGCCAAGATAGGCGCTTGGAAAGCTTCAAGGTGTGGAGACTGTCAGAACTTGCTGGTGGGGTCTGAAAATGACAGCAGGATCCAACGTTTTTCTGACAGCCACACACAGGCTAATATGAAGAAGGAATAGGAAGGGTGTGCAGCAAGTCATCAGATGCTTCCTGCTCCGCCCTCGGAGCCTGTGCAGTGTTGACTGTGAGGGGCACAGGTGAGGGCTACCAGACAGGTGGTAAAATGGTGCTGCCAAGCCTCATCACCTGCTCTTCGCAGAGTGTTTCCCCTAATTCATACAGCCCCCACTTATCCTAGACTCCCAGTGATAGGTTGGTTGCTTATCTGTGTGGGGGTCAGCACATTTTTCTGTAAAGGGACAGACTCTTAATATTTCAGGCCTGGTGGTCCGTATGGTCCCTGTCACAGCTATTCAACTCTGCTGCTGAAGTGTGAAAGTAACCTTGGAAAAACGTAAACCAGTGAATGTGGATGTGGCGGAGTTCCAGCATAGTTTTATTTATGGACAGGCATGGACACTACACATTCAATTTCATTTATTTTTACATGTCACAAAATATTACTCTGCTTTTGAATTTTTCCAGTCAATTATGAATATAAAATGCGTTCTTAGCCATAGACCATGTAATAGGCCGTGGGCTGGATTTGGCCCAGGGGTCGTGGCTGTCCATAGCCTGCACTGGATGTCTCATCACGGCACTGGAGAGGCAGGCAGCCGGCTGTCATTCCCTGTCCCTGTTGTGCCCAACGTCGACCAGAGCAGCCCCCAAGGACACACAGACAGCCGATGCAAGAACACAAAGGAGTTTATTACGGGCTTGAATCCGGACTCACGACACGCACCGATGCAACGGCAGAGGTCGAGAGCCCTGAACAAAGGGAACAGGGATCTTATATAGGGTTACAAGCAGATTTCTAAAAATTAAATGATGTTTGCAACTACTCATTGGTTACACAGGTGCATTTCCTAACAACGGTGGGTGCACAGTTTCAGCTTTTGAGCTGGTTAGTCACATCGAGATGCAGCTCTACTTTATGGCTAGTTTGACCCCATTAGTGGCCCGAATTGCTTGGCTCCATTTTATGGCTAGTTAGACCCCGTTGCTTGGCTCCGCTGTGGCTAAGACCAGAGTGGGGTGGGGGTTGAAACCTTCTCTGGAATGCAGGCTATTTAGTCTTGAGTAAGCAAAACTTGAAATACTAAAATGGTGGTTATACGCAAGATGGAGGAACAGTGGCTAAGTCTCACAGTCCCTCTTCTCACCTCTCCTCTCCTCAGGATGGAAGGGCTTCTTATGAACTTATCAGTAGCAGTATCAGGATAATGACCCTGAACAGTGTGCTCACCCAGAACAAGACTGGGGGGTACTTTTCGTGATTCCCAAGGGCAAGCTATCATGGTCACACAGGCTCCACAGGGTTGCACTGGGCTTCAAAACATTTTTTTTTTTTTTAAGGATTTATTTACTTATTTATACAAGAACCGGGGTACAGGCCAGATGCACAGGAGGGTGAGAGGATTCACCAGAGGCAGAGTGGGGAACAGAACAGGCAGACTGATGAAATACACTGCTGAGGGGAGCAGAGGGCACGACAGGAGAGGTCTGCTGCACCATGTGGGACCCTCGCTGGTCGGCTGGTATCGAACCGGCGCTGCAGAGGCCACGGACAGCTTCACAGCACAGCGCTCAACCGCCTGTGCCACCAGGGGAGGCCCAAACCTTTTTATTTTTAAAGATTTATTTATTTATGTATACAAGAGCTGGGGTACAGGCCAGAGACGCAGGGGGTGAGAGGATCCACCAGAGACAGAGCGGGGAACAGAACAGGCAGAGTGACTGAAATACAGAGCAGTGGGCGAGTCAGGAGAGGTCTGCCTCGCCATATGGGTTTCTCCCTGCCTGGCTGGTGATCGAACTCATGGCGCAAGGGGTTAAGCACCACACTATGAAAAGCTTTTTTTTATCTTCCTGTTGTATGATTCTTGAATGCATAATTAGTTCATGTATGAGTAGCTGCCATGCCTCCGCAGCTGGGCTGTGGAGATAAGCAATGTCCAGCCCTGCTCCTAGGAGCTCACTCCTTCAGAGTAGGTTTTGAACACCCTGTGCAAGCCTACTTATGTATAGTCTCACCCTAAGAACTAGTCCTAGTCATACTTATGGAAGTCATAATTGCAATTTGAAGTTTAGGAAGAAATCCATTCTTGGAGCAGGTAGCTAAAGGGAATAAAAAACAAACACGTAAGTTATTCTTCTTACCTGCCCACTAGGGCTTAGAATAACAAGACTCATTTTAAATGGTCACACAAGAAATTTTTCTTCCAAATGAGTACTGTTCCTAACAAGTGAAGCATTGATGCTTTGGTTCCAGACTTTTCTGAAGTGTCCTTATTGCTCAGCTAATCTCTTCTCTAAATCACCTACTTTCTGATTGGACTTTTGCTTTCAGAAATGATCACCTTTTGTTAAAGTCACGTTTTGCATATTAGTTGAGGCATCTTGCTGAGCAGTAATGCTTCAGTCAAAACCTGGAGGAAAAGCACACTGTGAACTGATGATGTCATGTAAAGGTCCCCAATGTTTGGGGGGAGTCAGAGGGGTGGAAAGATCAGTTTTATTGTATAATAGCTGTGTGATGTCAGAGAAGACACTTTGACTTCTTTGAGATTCAGTTTTCCTGTCAAGTGCGGCTAAGAATACTTTCCTTGCATTCTGTAGTGAAGAATGAAGAGTGTGTAAAAGCCCACGCGTGCTGGGCATGCAGCATACATGAGACACTCTCATTTGGCCAGTTCACTGTAAATGATAATTTATATGTGTTGGAATTTTTTTTAAATAAGCTTTTTTTTTTTTTGGATAAATTCTAAAAGTGTTAAATAAATGTATCAAGATATTTTTCACTTCTGTTTTTGAAGTATGTGCCTTCTTGGTAATGTTGAAATTTTCCACAGAAAAATTTGACACCTCACTTCTGAATCACACTAGAAACACCATGTTTCATTGCTAGTTACTATTTTCTTTAACAGAAAGTGTTATTTGTCCAGCTTCTCTTGAAAGATCAGCTAAATGTCATATTATCCCTGCTTCTGCTAATCTTTCAAAATGTTCACAGCAGTCATAACAATTTCTTCATGCTCAAGTTTATTTAAGAAGTGTTTCTCTAAATAGAGTCTTACAGAATTTTTATTTTGATGTAATAAATGCAGGTTTGTTTTTCCACCAAAAATGTAGATTCATTATAAACCATCAGGAAAATACAGAAAAGTATATTAAATAATACTTTGTCTTTTCACACAAAGGTAACCACAGTTATAGCCTACTTCCATTTTGGTGTATTTCATTCTAATCTCTTTAATATTTTTATTGTCCTTCCTCCTGTCCACAGTTGTGATGACATATGGTATGTACGTGAACATGTAGATACGCACATATGGGATCCATTTATATGTCTCTTTGAAATGGTATCCGTTTTCTCTGGTGATGATGAGATGCGTGCTCATCATAGGGAGAATGAAGCAAAACTGGAAGTGTAAAGGACTTACAACAAACATTCCATAATCCCATCATATAGAAATAATCTCTCAACTTTTTTATATTGTATTTTTAGAGTATCAAGATTCTACTACATGTTCTGAGTCTTAAGTACAGTTAACGCACAAAAATCCACCACGATGAGGGATTTGGACAAGAATTTGATGACAGATCTTTTCTGCCAAGGGAGTACACTGGCATTTTCCAATTTAAAGAGATCCCTTCTAAAGACATGGGTTATTCAATATAGGACCTGAAGGCAAATTTCTGCACATGAAAGTAGGTGACCGCTTCCAATTCTTTATGTCTCTTTCCATTACTCACATCTCTCACAGAAGTGGTACATTTGTTACACTTGATGAATCTGTGCTGACACATCATGATCGCCTGAAGTCTGTGGTTTAGCCTGGAGCTCATGCTCAGTGTCACACATTTTATGGGCTTGGACACACCTATAGTGACATGTATCCACCATTATAGTAGCAGAGCTGCACTGTCCTGTGTTCTGTGTTCTGCCTGTTCATCCTTTCTCCTACCCCAGTCCTTGGCATCCACTGATCTTTTTTGCTATCTCCGTGAATTTTGCTTTTCCAAGAATGTCATATAGCGTGTAACTTTCAGATTGTTTTCTTTCATTCAGTAATGTGCATATAAGATTCTTCCATACTGTTTTTATGGCTGGATAGCTCATTTCTTTTTAGCACTGCATAATATTCCACTGTCTGGGTGTACCACAGTTCCTTTGTGCACTCAGCTGGAAAGACATTTTGTTTGCTTCCGAGTTTTGGCAATTGTGAATAAAGCTGATATATTCATGTGTAGGTATTTCTGTGGATATAACTTTCCAACTCCTTTGGGTAAATACCAAAGACTGTGATTCTAGATTGTATGGTAAGACTGTCCTTCACTTCAGTTTTCTAAGAAACTGCCGAAGTGTTTTCTAAGCAACTGTATCATTTTGAATGAGAGTTCTTTCTGTTCCCACATCCTCACCAGCACTTGGTGTTGTCAGTGTTTCGGATTTTATCCATTCTAATAGATGTGGGATTTGTAATTTTCTAGTAAATTAAGATGCTGAACATCTTTTCATGTTTAGCTGATAACTGTGTATCTTCTGATTTTTAAAGCAGGTTATTCATTTTCTTACTGTTGGGTTTTAAAACTACTTTGTGAATTTCGGATAACAATCCTTTTGCAAGTGTTTTCTTCCAGTACTTGTCTTATCATTCTTTTTTTTTTTTTAAGATTTATTTATTTGTACAAGGACTGGGTACAGTCAGAAGCATGGGAGGGTGAGAGAATTCACCAGAGCCAGAGTGGGGAGCAGAACAGGCAGACTGACGAAGTACACTGCTGAGGGGAGCAGCGGGCGGTAGGAGAGGTCTGTCGCTCCATGTGGGACCCTCGCCGTTAGCCGGGGATCAAACCGGCGCTGCAGAGGCTGCAGGCAGCTTCGTAGCCCAGCACTCAACCGCTGTGCCACCAGGGGAGGCCCTCTCTTATCATTCTTTTGACAGTGACTTTCATAGAACAGAAGTTTTTTTTGATGAAGTCAGATTATCTATTATTTCCTTCATGGATTGTGCCCTTGGTGTTGTGCACCCACAATCATCTAAATTTTGTCCTATCTCATCTCCCAGTTAAGTAAAGGAAGTTATGTAGTTTGAAATTATACATTTAGGTCTGTGATTTATTTTGAGTTAATTTTTGTGAGGAATGTAGCATCTGTGTCTACACTTTTTTTTTTTTTTAATGTGGAAGTGTAGTTCCAGCACTATTTTTTGAGCAGGTTGTGTTTTCGCCATTGTTTTGCCTTTGCGTCTGTGGTCAGTTGCTTCAGACTTTAGTTGGTTATGTGTGAGATCCACTCTGGGATTTTCCTTTTGTTCCATGGATTTACTAGTCTGTTCTTTTACCAATATCATACTATCTTAATTGCTATAGTGTAAAAACAAGTCTTAAGGTCAAGTAGTATCAATACTCCAACTTTGTTCTCTTTCACTATTTTTTTAATTTTTAAATTTTTTTTATTATTTAAATTTTTTTTAATTTATGCATACAAAAGCTGGGTACAGGCCAGAGGTCAGGTGGGGGGGTAAGAGGATTCACCAGAGACAGAGTGGGAACAGAACAGGCAGAGTGACTGAAACACACTGCTGAGGGGAGCAGCGGGCGAGACAGGAGAGGTCTGCCGTGCCATGTGGGTTGCTCCCTGGCCGGCTGGGGATTGAACTCGTGCTGCAGAGGCTGCAGATTGCTTCATGGGACGTTGCTTAACCCCTGTGCCACCAGGGAGGGCCCTCTTTCACTATTGTCTTGCCTCTCCTGGGTCTTTTGCTTCCTCATATAAACTTTAGAATCACTTTGTCCATATCCACAAAATAATTTTCTGGGATTTTTAATTTGCATTTCATTGAATCTGTAGATCAAATTAGGAAGAATCAACATAATTGCAATATTGAGTCTTCCTGCCCATGAACAGGAAATATTTTCACTTTAGCTCCTCTTTGATTTCTTCTATCAAGTATTTTTCTTTTATCAAGTTTTCTTTATGGAGACCTTATACATTTTTATTAGATTTATACTTGAGTATTTCAGTTTATTTTGGGTGCTAATGTAAATGATATTGCGATCTTAATTTCAAATCACATTTTCATTACTGGCATATAGGAATGTGATTGACTTTTGGATCCTGCAACCTTACTATAACAGCTTATTAGTTTCAGGAACATTTTTTTTTTTGGTGTTGATTCTTTTGTATTTTCTACATAATCATATCATATGTGTACAAAGAAAGTTTTATTCCTTCCTTCCCAATCTACATACCTTTTATTTCCTTCCTTGTCTTATTGCACTAGCTAGGACTTCCATTATGATGTTGAAAATGAGTGCCCAGAGGGCACATTCTTGCTTTGTTCCTAATATTGGCATGAAAGATTCTAGGTTCTCACTATTAAGTATGATGGTATATTAGATTTTTTTGGTAGAAGTTCTCTATCAAGTTGAGAAACTTTATTCTTAGTTTGCTGAGAGTTGGATTTTTGTCAAGTGCTTTATCTGCATTTATTAATGTGATCTTGTGAATTTTTGGTAGCTTTTGGTATAATGAATTACATTAATTGATTTTTAATTGTTAAACCAACCTTACATACTTGGAATCAATTCCACTTATTTGTGGTATATAATTCATTTTATAGATTTTGTATTTGATTTTCTTTTGTTGAGAATTTTTGCATCTATGTTCATGAGAGATGATGGTTTGTAATTTTCTTGTAATGTCTTTTGTCTGGTTTTGGTGTTAGGGCAATGCTGGTCTCTTAGAATGCATTAGTAAGTATTCTCTCTTCTTCAATTTTCTGGAAGAAATTAAAGAGTATCGAAATAAATTCTACCTTACATATTGCATGAGTGAAACTATCTAGGCCAGAGCTCAGTTTTGATGAAAGAAAAATAAAGATGATTGAAATAGTAAGGTTTTCAACATGGTTATCCAACCTTGTGAGTGGTTCTTCTGGTTTTACAAAGTATTAAAAGAAAAGAACCATTTATTTTTTTAAATAAATTATGAAATTAAAAGCAAATCCATCTGTATGTGGGATAGAGGATAAGACTCAAGGAAAAAAAAATCCCGGTAGTGAGAAAAAAGCAGATATAGAAGAATTGCATTTGAAACCTCTACAGGGTTAAACTTGGCAGTACCCACTCGAATTCCCAAATTCCAGGAGTCTTTTCCATGAATACTCCATTTTACTGTCATAATTTATAATCATTCATTGGCCAGTTTATATCCTTACTTTTTTCATGGAGGGTGTACACATGTAATTCTTCATGAAGTTATCCATATATGACATTGATGTGCTAGGGTTAAGGCAGTATTGCAAAATTAATCTTGCTAATTAACAGTTTTACCATTTCTTTCAGTTTGGAGAGGCTATTTTGAATGACTCAGACTCTTTGGGGAAATGTCTAGTCTTAGATTCTTCCCCTTATCTACCTTACATGTTTTTGAGACATTGGGGGAAAAGGGACTTTTGGGTTCATGATGTGTTCTAGAGTTGCACTGGTCTCTTCTGTAGAGGAATGGATGGATCAGGTTTGATTCAACTTGGGTTGGTATCCGCTAGGGAACGGCAGGCCTCATCTGGTTGTTGGTGGGTTGATGAGATAGCCCACTACTGAAGTTCTGGTCATTTGCCTCTGGTTTTCATATTTCTGTTCACCCTGTCATCATAGTTGTGGCTGAAGGTTCTGGTGACCACTACTCCTGGCACTTCTACGGAGTTGTCTCCACCCCTGAAATCCTCTTTGGGGGCGTGCGTTGGGTTTACTGCTCTTATCTCCCTTGCTCAGTTTAACCTGCTCTCTAGGTGTCATTTTGCTCAGGTAAAGAGTAGAATGTGAAATCTTCCAAATGAAAACTTAAACTCTTCCAGTCTGTGTCTGGAAAGTGAGGAAAAATCCCTGCTACTCTGCAATATCCTAATTGTCCTCAGCAGCCTCTTCTGTCTCTACTGTCATGGCCAGTGGACTAGGCAAACATGTCTGCTCACATGCTTACCCTTCTCCTCTCTCCTCAGATTCCCCATCTTCCTGTCCCAGGAAAACTCCACTTCCTCTTGAGGCAACTCAGACTTTTCCTAATTATATGCTGAGTCCCCTAACTTCCCCTGAAAATAAAACTATTAGTTCTATCTCAAAACTTGGATGAATTCAGATCTCATTCATACCATTATAATTAGTAAAGTGATTTGATTCATACCATTATGATTTGATTGGTAAAGTGCTTTTCTTTTATTTGCTTTTTAATTTAGAAATTTCTTTCTCCTGACAAAGGCTGACTTCCAGTAAAAGCCCAGTTTGTTCTAAGTCATTTTTGGCTCCTCTTTCCTCACAGAATGAATGCTGTGGGTAGCGAGCCATTGGCAATAAGATTTCTGGTATTTAAAAAAAGCACCTGAAATATTTATAAAATATTCCTTTATGATCCATTTCCAGGTATATTTGGTCACTGCACATTTGTTGACCTCCTTGGGGATGCCAGTATTGTGTGGAAAACAGAAAATGCTGGCTTTCCTCAAGTTTGAGAGCTGGTTGTGATAACCAGTGGGGAAAAGAGATGGGTGGGGAATCCCAATGGCTGTGACTCATACATTGTAAAGTTACAAAGTCAATTCAGGATCTTAAATGAGATCATTTACAAGTTCTTTTCTTTTTCTTGATATATTCACATAGTACTTATCACCCCAGTGACTCAACTGTCTTGGGAGCAAACTGCTAGAAAACAAAGAATCTGACAGAGAGGGAAGATCATGCTTCAATTTCTTGACTTCCTCCAAAGAGGGTAATTTATTAGCAAGACTTTGGCTGGATTTCCCAGACTTAACAATCATAAAATAAGTGATTATTTTTACAGCTCAGTTGTTTTACCTCAGTGGTTAGGCTGATAATAGTAAAAATTGCTGCTCTGCTGTTTAGGGCAAAACATGCAATTTCTTTGAACTCTTTCCATTCTGGGTCAAAATTTATTGCACCTTCTTTAATTGGTGCTTGATTTTTTAATGGGAAGATATGTTCCTGTCTACCTCCCACGCCCTCTTCCGCACCCAGCTGCCCTGTTTTTCCTAGAAATGATTTCATCATCTATTTAACATGGATCATTGAGTTGATCAGACATGAATGCGAGCTTAAGGCCCTGCCTGGCAAGTCTGGCCTCCTCCAGTGCCTCCAGGAAGGGTCTGCTCCCACCAGAACGCTGTTCTCTCGGGTATCTGCGAAATAATCGGTTTGGCTAAAAGTAGTGTACCAAATGATGTGACAGTGGATCAACACTCCATAGAAATGTATTTTGTTTCAGGTATAAACTGAGTGGGCCTTTTGAGACTCTGAGTCCTCAGAGACTCTGATCTTCTAGCTCACTGTTCTCCCCTCTCTAAATGCAACCGGCACTGTTTTGGTTTTTGGTAACTGCTTTATTTAAGGCTGCAGTAAGGAGGAAGGGATGATAAGAAATTGGGGGCCCAAAGCACATCCAAATTGTCCCTCAAGGACGGGTCCTAGAAGCGCCTAGATGATTTTTCCCCTAACATACCCTTTGCCAGAACTTAGTCACCTGGTCAAACCAGGCCACTAAGAAGAGGAAGTCATGTGCCCAGGTAAACATTCTCTTTCTTGTGGAAAGAGGAAGATTAATTTCTGGGGTAAGCAGCAGCTGCTGCTGCAGCCAAGAAATTAGTTTTCCTTTGAGGTTTAAAATCTACTCTAAACCCAGCTCTAAAAATGTTTTCAATAAAGGCTGCATCCTTGAGGCAGGTTTCTAGCCTACCGGGTTTGAAAAAGAATTGCATATTTAGATCTGAGCTTTACTAGTTTGTTTCCTCTTAAAAGCTCTATTAATATTATTAAAGCTATAGTAGTATTGCTATCTTAACTGCCTTTTTTCCTTCACTGCCTGTTTTATCATTAGACACATGACATTAGACATGTGTTTTAAAGAAATATAAGTTCTTTGCAGACTTTTCACAGAATATTAGTAATGGTTCTCCAATGGAAAATGCACTCGTAAAATATTTAGGTCTGAAATAAAACCCTTGGATGTGCCAGAGTCCAGGACTCCCAAGTGGACAATTCAGAGGACGATCGAGGTCCTAATTAAAGATGGGACTCATCCTTAAACTCCCTTATTGCTTGGAAACTGCTAACAATAGGGCGAAGGTCTGAGAGGGGGGTGCTGCTGCAGGCTGGAGTTCTCCCCTTGAAAGCCCTGGACCTTGGCTCTGGCAGCACCACTGGCCCTTCCTTCCAGGCTCTGGGATGCTGATGGCTCCCTGCAGGTGCTAATTGCTGGCTTGCCTTGCCTCTTCCTGTTTGCTCTCTGAGCTCTTCTAACAACTTTGAGACCTATTCCCTGATTCAAATTCCTTCCACTGATTGAGTTGACATAACTTTCAAGTTTCTCATAGTCATTGGGTGAGATACTAACAGATGAACAACCCCAAAGAAGAGTGACCGTTGGTACGAAAGGGAGTAAGCACAGTGTCTGGGCACAGTGCAGGATGCCCACTTTCTCCTTCAGGGTTAAGCCAATAAAACCCAAGAAGTCTTCTTGGAGGTAGTGTCACCAAAGCTGAGGTCTAATGGACTAGTAAACCTCTGGAGGTTTGGGGGAGGTGGGCTATAGGTGGGTGTGGAGGAAAAGGACAGTAATTCAGAGAAATATCTGAAGCCTGGAGGCTTTGCCTTTCACTAGTGTATCAAATAGAGTTCTACTCTACTTTGCATGGAGCATAGGAATAATGCTTATGGCTTAAAGCCACATGGTTTCTCTTTGGCCAGCTGAAAAATACAGAGTGAAACTAATTCAGCAAACATTTTTGTTCCTATTAATTTAAAAAATATTTTGCTGCATTTTCTTGAATAAAATATTGTTGAAAAGTCATGGTTCCTTGGCTTAACAATGGAAATTCCTCCTTTAAAGTTAGACTATACTTACAATTCCATTTTGGTAGAAATAATATTTTATGTACAATATTAAATAACATTTTATGCTAAACCCTCCCACCCCACTACCCCCAGACACACACACACACACGTTTCATAGGCAGTATTGATGAGAAGCTCTGTTGTGTCAGAGAAGGGACAGGCATCATGGTTATTTGAAAGAAATAAAACATATTGAGGAAATTTAAGGGAAATGTCTAATAAGACCTTGTGGAGAAAGGTAAAATAAAGAAGAAATGGCAAAAAGTTTCCCTTCTTGGAATGATGAGAGTGAGGGAGGCCAAGAGGACAGTTGGAATTGAACTAGATCAAGTGGATGCTACAGCCGAGACAATGGAGAATGCACCATTCTGGTTACCTTGATCACAGCCTCCTTCTTTTGGTGATTCTTGATGAGAAAATTCTTGCTAAAATAGCTAGGAAGGGCAGAACGCTCTAATGTGCTCCCTCCCTTGGGAGAAGTTGGAGGGGAAATCTGGGAAGAATTGTGCTGCAGACATTGGATAAAATTACTATAAGAAAAATTTCAGCTCTATGTAAAGAAATTGGGACACCTGCTGTTAATTTCTGGGTACTTAGCCATGAATTTTATCCCAGTCAATGTGAAGGGTAAACTCTGATTACTACAGTTATCATTTGCTGGATATCTATTATTTTCTAGAAAATGCACCAGAAACTTTATATAAGTCATTTAATTACATTTTTCTTGCCTGCATATGAATTAGATATTATGATAATGATTTCATAGATGAAGAAAATGAGACTGAAAGCAATTAATAAATTGCCTATGGTCAGATAGCGAGCATTACCCGGAATAAAACCCAGATCAGCCTAATTCCCTTAAAGAGCTCTTGCTCTTTCAATTACATTACAAAGTTGATCACTAACAGAATTACTCCTTGTTTAGGCAGTTTCACTGCCTATTAGATTTACCCATATTAGACAGTCTAATCAACTGAGTAGGACTATGTGACTCAGAAAGACTTTGAGGATATCATTGATAAATGGTTAGAAGATTTTGTCAGTGTTTTTTTTTTTTTTGAAAGTACGTGAGAATAAATTTAATGCTAATATTAAAATGTCATCATATTAAAAAAATTTCACATTTTGCATGTACAACCTTGGAAATAGCTGCTGGTAAAGAAAGAATTTATTTACCTAGAAAAACCCGGGGTGGTGAGCTAGTCAAGAGCCACTCCCTGGCTGAATGTGCATTTTATCCTGGGCCTCTAGCCATGGCCAGTTGATACAAGGGACAAAAATAACTGACCTCACAATACTCTTTTGTGGGCATTCAGAACATATAAGGGAAGATGCAGAGGTCGAGGCTGGTAGGACTGAATTATATCGAGGTCAGCCCTTTGGGAGGAAAGAGCCGCCTTGGGTGATGTGCTCAATAGCAGAGGGTGGAGTGGCCAGCACCACTCTCTGCAGGTAGGACCACCAGCGCCTTGGCCGCCCAGGAGTCAAACACTAGGTAGCTTCCCTAGACAAAGACCCTGTCAACCGAGTTCCTCGTGCAAGGAGAAAGGAGGCCTGGAGGCATACTGGCAGGGGTAGGAGTGTGTCAGGAAGCCTGAAATAGCCAAGTTTTGGCAACAAGGGAAAAAATCTGTTAGTTTCTTTGTTTACTGTATCCATTTGTGTCTATATCGATCTCTAGATGTCTTGAAGTTTCCTCCCTTCACAGGTGGTGTAGTGGCAGCATGCCAACATAGATTTACCATACAGTGGATATCTCTTGGAGAACTTATTCTCCAGAACAAGCGTGTTCTCAGGACATTGTCTCTTGCTGAGTAGCTGGGTGGAAACTTGGGTGGTTTCCCATTGGAAGAGAGAGGGAAAGTGTTACACGCGGAGTGATAGTTCTAGTTGTATGGAAGCATCTTTGGATATGGGGAAAAGAGTGTGTGTATTGGGTGTAGGGGTGTGTGTGTGTACACACATGTATTCAGGGGAGTCCAGGGTGAGATGTAGGACACAAACTGGTATCGTTGCCCATGCCCAGTGCCATCCCTGCTCACTACACTTGTCCCCTGGGATGGTGCTTTGTCTCAAGAATAGAGGTACCGGACCCACGTTGGGTCAGTTGGATTCACGGTCCTAACAACTTGAGCACCTGAATTGAGACCCCCCAAGAATAGAAGGTAGTGAGAGTTGAATAACCCTCAGCGATGCTTCCACACTGCTCATAGACCTCCTTCTCTGAAACTCCAGTACTTTAAACTTGGCTCGTCTCTTTTTATCATTAAATACTGGCTTTGGCTATAACTAATATAATGAGATAAAATGGCATAAGCAAGTAGGGAATTCGTTTTCCTTACAGAACAAGAAGTACCGGTGGTTCAAGCACAAGTACGAGAAGTACAACATTCAGTGGCTGCTCTGAGAAGCTGTTGGAGCCAGACCCGCTGTCTCTCTGCTGCACTGTGTGGTTACAAAATGCCTGCCCGCTCTGGTCTCAGGCCCGCGTGTCACACAGAAGCAGCACGAAGGGGAGGGGGCAGCACTGGCTATGTCTCAGTGCCTAGAAATCTGTAGTATGGGTTCCCTCTAACGCTAAGGAAGTCTGAAGATTAATTTTCTAAGCCAAAAAAGGAAGAACAAGAAGGTTGAAATGGCTCCTAATGAATCTTCTTAGGTATGCAATGTTTACAAATAAAAACCAGACTCCTCAGAATAGTTTTCTAGACAGAAATTCAGTCACACAGCGAAGACTGCTCTCACTCAAACCTGTCACTAATCCACTCAGCAAATTGTGTGTGTGTGCACATGTGATTGCATAAAAAATGTTTTTTTTTTAAATTCAAGTAACATTGCATTACAACAATATAGAATGTAATTGCATTTTTAATGAGAAATAAACACTTGCATGGAAAGGAGTCAAGATATATAAAAGTTTACCTTACTCTTGTCCCATATTGTCATCATATCAGCAATTTATTGGGGACCCTTCCAGAGAGTTTATATAGTCTCAAGCCAACATATATATTAATTGCATTCTTAAAACCATTGGTTCCATATTTGCATATTTCAGAAACAGTTGACCATGCCAACCTCTTGATCAAGGGAGGGGGTGGGCGGTGGGTCTTCATGCCACAGTTCTGTGCCCTGTGCCTCCATACACAGCACTGAATTCTCACAGTGACTCACAGGGATAGATTTATCTGCACACCTAGGTGAGAAATCTTAGGCTCATGGACCTCCTTGGTGGTCTAGGGGTTAAGTCTCAGCGCTGTCCCTGCTATGACCTGAGTTCGATCCCTAGCCAGGGAGCTACCCACATGGCACAGCAGACCTCTCCAGTCTTGCCCGCTGCTCCCCTCAGCAGTGTTTCTTAGTAGATCCGCCTGTTCTGCTCCCCACTCTCTCTGGTGAATCCTCTCACCTTCACTCCCCACACACACTTCTGGCCTTCACCCCAGTTTTTCTACTAAATAAATAAGTTAAAATCTTAGGTTCAGAGTATTTAGATGACACATACCAGACTAAAGAGTTGGTAAAAGGTGTGAAGTTGTAATCCCCAAATTATATCGTTGTGTAAATGATTTACAAATCCATAAAATTGGGGGGGGGGAAAGGTTCAGCTGGAATTTAAGTCCCTGGCTATTGATATGCCTGGCTCTCAAGGCTGTGCTGTGGCCAGCCCTTGGTCTCTCCATTTCCACCAGCCCTTGGCTCTCCTGCCACAACTGACCAATCAGGACTTTCTGCAGCAGTGACTTCCAGCTGGTTTTTGACAGTGTATGCTCTTGGATGTGAAAGCATGGCCTCTGAGGGGGCATAGAGCAGCAATTTGCAGTGGGTTGACAGCAAACATCTGTCCATGATATCACCTGGCACTCCCTCTCACCTGCGCCTGGAGTCCTCTTCATTTCTTCCTCTGCTCCCAGAGCTGCAAAATCAACCCAATTATATGATTTCTTCTCTTATCACGCTTGTCTCTCCAGAACCTTGTCACTCCAAGTGTGGCCCATGGGCCAGCAGCAGCAGCCTGGCTTGGAAACTAGTTGGGAATGCAGAGTCTCAGGCACCACCCCGCACCTGCTGAATCAGATTTTGTGTTTTGACAAAAACTCCAGTAATTACCATGCACATTAATGTCTGAAAAGCATTGTGCTAGGCAAAATTTTGTAACGTGCCTGTGATTACGTTTACACCGGAGTACAAACACCTCTGTTACATACCCAGTTTCCTCCCTTGGCCAGAAAAGCCTGCAGCATTTGCCGCCTGGCTCATTAAGAGGAAGTTTGCTGGCCCTGCTCGAGGGCACGTGCCTGACTGTACTTGGGTTCGGGATGGATTCTTGCTTTCACCCAAATACCCTGGGAGTGAGGATCAGCACGATTCGGCCACGCTCTGTGTATCTGTGCACCTGCAGATGTCTGGGGTGTTTATGTGATGTTATGCCTTATTGTTTGTGTGTTTCTCTACCAGGTGAAGCTCCTTGGGGGCCGGCTAGAGCAATGCTCCACAGAAGCAGGGCCTGGAATGGGGATTTTTGTTGAGAGTTGTTGAGGGGTGCTCTCTGAAGAACCCCTGTGAAGGGAGGGCAGCTGGGGGAGAAAGAAGCTAAGCCAAGAGTTGTGTCTGCACTAGGACCTAACCTCTCTTACCCTCTGGGAAGTTCTGGAGTGTGACCAGTCCCACAGAATTGCCCTACCTTAAGGTGCTTTTTACCCTCATGTCAGTCATTGACCTGGGACAAACCCTACCCCCCCCCCCCAGGAACTTAACTCTCAGTCTTTTCTGGATGAGGCTGCCCCACTTGCTGAGGCCCCCTGAGCCCTTGGCAACCACTGCTGAGGCAGTGGCCAGTGGTCAGTGCCATTTTCTCTTTATTTTAATCCACTTACTTAGTTTCTAATACAGTTCTTGGCACTCAACAAGCGTGCAATAAATTTTTGTTACATGAATGAGTCTTTTCCTAATATAACACATACTTGCCTGTTAATTAAGACAGACAGTATCCATTTTCCTTGTTGTGTTCATCCAATTAATAAAATAAATTATCTTTTAACTAGCTAGTTTAGCAAGACTAAATGAGACACTCTAGAAAAAGGTAACAAGCTGGCTGATATAATAGGCAACAATAAATGTTAGTTTATTTCCCTCTAGGATTAAGTGGGCTATCTAGTATATTTGGTTAGGAAGAGTGTCAGCTTTCCAGTTTACAGCTTGAAACAAATTCAGATGAATCAAGAGAGATTTAAGTTTCTATCCTCTGTGCAGTCTGTACTAGAGGCATCCCAAGATCATTGCCCTCGGCTTTAAGGAGGTGCAAATGAGTATATAACCTGAGCTATTATATTTCTAGTGCAATGGCATTGGAAAGTACAGGAGGTATTAAGAAAATATAATTGTTGTCAAGATGTCTACAGTGCAAATGATCACAGCTGCCATGTATTAGCATATAGTACGAGCTACATACACACTGCTAGATGTTTGTTGCGGACCCTCAAAAAAGCCCATAGAAAGTAGGTATCATACATGCTAGATGCACAGCAGGCAATGGATTTTTTTTTAATATTAAAAGCACTATTAAATTCATAATACTAGAAAGAGAACTTGATGGATTTCTTTACACTTTACAAAATGAGTATAACTTACTTTGAGTTATACCCTGAGTCACTCTTTAAAAAAATAGTGCATAAGATTTCTAATAGTCCTAATTTCTTCTTTCAAAGATATTGGCCCCATTTTAGAAATGAGGAAACTCAGGCATCAATAGAGGAGTAGAAAGAGGAGATTCTCTGAGAAGAGGGTTGCATTAACCCTTTAACTGGAGTTGGGCTGCTGAAGGTTCTAGAAGCCAGTTCTCAATCCACATGCGCTGTAGCAGCTAGGTCTGGAATGGGCTCCCAATGCCAGATTCTGAGATAATCCAGATGAAAACACCTGGCAGTGTCCACAACTACCATTCTGTTGGAGTAAATGCAGAAGACGTGGCTCATCTTCTTACCTTTAATCTCTTGCGAGTGTCTCCTACTTGTAGACTCCAACAGGATGTAGCAGGCAAGAGAGCCTGAGAGGTCGCGGGGATCACAGACAAAGATCCAGACACCTATAGAGCTGGATGAAGTGGTGCAGCCAGCTACCCCGCGCTGGCCCTCTGTGCTATGTGTGTGCGGAATGACAGACTCCACTACTTCACTTGAAAATTCATGTTTGAGTTAATTTAACTTGTTTATTTGAGAATACTTCTTAGTCCTGAGAACTGGTTAACTTGTCCTCTGATTCTGGTTCTTTATTAAGCTTTGAATGTGAATTTTCAAGGGAGAGAAGACATTTTCCCTATCGGGGAGTTTATGAACATTGGCGCTGGCACCAGAGTGAGATCTCAGCATTCTGGAACCCTGCTGGGTCTGCTGCTGCTGCTCATTATGGCATTTTCTCATGCCCCAGAGAGCCAGTTTGAAATGGAGAGGGCAATTTATATGCAATATCTCAGTTATTTGGTAGTGATTCTTAAAGTGTGTCTAGAGCCAAATGTCATTGGAGTTTTCCATTGCTGGTGCCTTTCCAATAATGATCACTTATCAAACCGCCCTGAATTAGGGAATGAGGATACTACAAAGATAACAAAAAGTTTCTGTTAATGTGAGTTCATACCTTACTCTCAGAGAAGTAGTTCAACTTAGTTGTGTATTTTATTTACATACTATATTTATTATATTTTATTTTTAAAGGTATTATTTCTCTAATTCAACCCAAGGAATAAAAGAAAAGTAGGGGCAGGTAGGGGGGTACATTCTCTGTACAGAATTTTCCTGGCTTGCAGCATCGGCCCTCTGTTTCTCCACTGGCGCAGTGGCTGAGTAGTGATTTTATCTTAAGAGCCTGTTATCTGATTAAGGGAGGTCAGGAAGGACGCTCTGGCCTGCTTCATTCTGATGTTTGTTGCCATATTCATTCATGCATGTGATAAGCAGAAATCAGTATGGGAGAGTGATTCTCTGACTCAGGACTCAGACTACTCTGTAGCATCCCCAACTTTTGTCTAGTTTACATCCTTATCAGAATACGACTACTACTCTTTACCTGCTAGGTCATTCTAGAAGCCATGGCATGGAGTTTAAGGCCATTGAACAATTGATTAAGTTCTTTTCCCCCAATATTGTCGACCATTACATCTGCCTCCTGTCTACTCCAGCTTTGAGTTGTTTGGTGAGTAAAGCAATCCTTTTAACTAAAACAAAATACCACACACAAAAGATGCAAAATACAGCACAGATAAAGGCAAAGTTGTCTGGTTAGCGCCGGAGTCAAGTGCCTGTCTCCTTTGTGCCCTGGCCTTGGAGGCGTCTCTTTCAAGTCCTGGCAGTTTCATCTTTCTCTTTGCCTTTGACTCTCTCACATTTTTCTGTGGAATGTTTTTGCTCGGCATGCCTTTCTTCTTGCTACCACTTCTTCAAATCCATCTTTAGCCTAAATTCTCCCTCTCTGGGAAGTGCTTCATCATTTGCAAAAAAACAACCTTGAATGCCCAATAGCTCACATCCTGTTCTTTTCTCTGGCCCTGGACCTTCTCCCAAAAACAACAACAACAATAAAAAACCCAACCTGAAGTCCTCTGCTTTCCCGCACTCTCCTGTCACCTGGGGTCCTGTCCAGGGAAGGTTGCCCCACTACAGAGCAAACTGCTTTGAAGTCAGGGACTTGACTCCCTTTCTACCTTAGTGTGTTTGTTCTGTCTTGCACATATTAGGTATTCCAATGGTTCAATGACCTAATACAGAGACAGACACTTACCCTTATACAGGTTACTGAGGATTCTCTTTATACAGGTCAAGATTTTATAAATTTCTTTCCCTATTCCCACTATATAGGTTGGCTGCTTCCCATCTAGGCTTTGCTCAAATGCCCCATCAGAAGTAAAACCTTTCTTTCTTTTCTTTTTTTTTTTCTTCAAGATTTATTTATAAAAGAACTGGGGTACAGTCAGGCACAGGAGGGTGAGGGTATTCACTAGAGACAGAGTGGGGAGTAGAACAGGCAGACTGAAGAAATACACTGCTGAGGGGAGCAGCGGGCGAGACGGGAGAGGTCTGCCGCTCCATGTGGGTATGGCCCTGGCCAGCTGGGAATTGAACCCGCACTGCAGAGGCTGTGGACAGCTTCACAGCGTGGTGCTCTACCTGCTGTGCCACTGGGAAGGTCCCCAGAAGTAAAACCTTTCTTGAATCTCCCTAGATGAAGACAATGTGAAGTTCCTGTGAATGCCCAGTAGCTCACATCCTGGTCCTTTCTCTTGCCCTGGATCTTCTGGTCATGTATCATACAGCTACACACATGCCTGTTCTGTACAATGTTGTAAGTTACAGAAGGATTCATGTTATAAGACTATTAGAGTATACAATCCGTGGTGAGACAGGTAGGCCTTCACACCTAAGCCATACCAGCTAGTAGCTGAGTGACACTGAGCAAAGGTCTTGACATTTGTGAATCTCAGTCTCTTCATGGTAAAATGAGGCTAATAATGTCTCCTTCAGAGACTTTTTGGGTGAAGATCACAGGCAATAAGATCAAAGGACCTTACAAACATTGGGCATTCAAAATTTTAAGTCCCCTCTCCCTCCCAGATTCATCTTTTAGACTTCCCCAGAACCTGGGACAGTCCCTTGTATGTGGTATGTATACAATTAATGTTTATTTGCTTGCTGAATAGGCCAGTGGAATTAATACTCCAGAAGGCATTGATAAGAGTGATGTGGAAAAAGGATTTCAGTGCCAAGATTGGGAAACATTAAATTGTACATGACTAAATTTTTAATAAAGGCAGAATTTCAAAATCCTTATTGATGTTTTA
This sequence comes from Talpa occidentalis, assembly GCF_014898055.3. Classification (NCBI taxonomy): domain Eukaryota; kingdom Metazoa; phylum Chordata; class Mammalia; order Eulipotyphla; family Talpidae; genus Talpa; species Talpa occidentalis. The sequence continues at coordinate 5,548,661 of NW_023601433.1, forward strand.
ATGTGCCCCAACTGACTATATATATATTCATAGAGAATCACACAGGGCTAGTGTCCATCACAACCAAGGTTAGGAAATCTAGGCCCTAGAGGGAGTGCAAAGAAGCCGTGTTTACTCTTAGGGTCTCTTTCCTGCCTGGGGCTGACTGGCAGTCTCCACGGGGGGCCACAAGTTGGCACTTCCTAGGCAGATTCCTTGTGGCCACAGTCTGACCATGTAGGTATGTAAGGTTGCTTGTCAGTCAAATGATGTGAACTATCTGTTAGGGAGTGACTGGCGTTACTGGGATTAGAGACTTATGAATAAATATTAACCTAATTTGTTAATCATGAGCACTCTTACTTCCGGTGGAATATGAAAGGACTCAGTTATTTAAATTTTTCTCTCATAGGATGATCTACAGAGATAGTCAAATTATAAGTAGAAGGCTTGTTAATGAATCTGAATCAGAAAAAGTAGGGAATTACCGCAATGAGGCAGTCCATAACCTCCTCTTTCTCTCCCATGTCTCCCTCGCATCTGCCCATTCAACAAATACTTCTTAAAAAGCACTCTGTACAGCAGTATAGCTGAGAGCTCTGGGGCGAGTCTTTTCCATCACAGATCTTCTGCTTGCTAACCGTGAGAGCTGGGGAGGTGCATTAACCTCCAGGTGCTGCAGAGCTTCCCAGTGGGGTAGCACCCAGCCAGGTGAAAGAATTTACTATGTGTAGATGCTTAAAGAGCTCATAGCATTGATGGTTTGCTTACCTCTGTAACATGCACATTTTGTTTTTGTTTTCTTATCAACTAGGACAGATAGGTAGGTTATATTTTTGTTCTTTTTTGTACATTGGGAGATTGAATTTTAAAGTGATTAATTGCTCTGCTCTAGGTCACTCCCAGTTAATAAGTAGCAGAGTTTGTTGAGGACTGAGTTGGAAAATACACTGTTTATTTTAGAAAATTATAGATTTTGGCACCCTGGGGGAAGAAATAAAATGTAATAGTTATCTGGGCTCTCATTTCCCTTTAAATTTTTTTCCCTAAGCCTTTAGAAGTAAAGGGTGGACTGTGGCTTCTTTGTTTATCATCTACTTTTGATTTATTTTGTCATTTTCCATATTTATCTCCTATAATTTGGACCTTCCTTAAAGGATGCCCTAACAAGATCAATTTTCCTCTGAAATATTTTTTAAAAGAAATTACAGTCATCCTAGTCTCATGTTCTTAGGGAGGAAACAGTACATTTGGTGATTTCCATTGCTTCTGGTTGTGATCAGATTGAATTTCAGGCAGTCATCTTCAAGCTATGCCCTAATTAAGATGAACAGATATTGTCAGCTGGCCTGTTTTAATCAGTTTCCCATCTGGTATAATTATGTTTATAAGCAGGATCTGCTTTTTCTTGACTTGGGCAATAGCTAAAATCAACAGAACAAGGCAATCACATCTCCTAAAGTAAGAATCAGGGCCTAGTCTTAACCTCTAATCCTAATTGGGAAACATAATTTCATACCTGCAGAATAAATATGTGCTGTACTTGTACTGCTAGAGCCACATTGGACTCATGGAGTCCATCTATCCATCCATCCATCCATCCATCCATCCATCCATCCATCCATCCATCCACCCATCCATCCATTCGCCACCTCCCACTCTGCCACCCATCCATATTTATGCTTGCTTTCATCCACGCTATTGCAGTAAATATTCCCTGTCTCCTCATGTGCTGGTTCTCTGTAACACAGGGCATACTATTTTGAAAAACAGAGTATTCTTATTGTCAAGAAGCTGTTGGTGTTTTGGAAAAAGTTTAAAAATATATGGATCTAAGGATGAAGCTGAGTGCTGTTTAGGGAAAAGTAAAGTGTGAAATATTATTGCATCAAAAGCAATTGTTTATTTGGCTTTGTATTCTGTGTGAGAATGGTGATTGTACCAAAGCAGAGTCTGGATGCTGGAAGCACTGTTTCCTCAAGGGTACAAGCCTTTGATAAATTATTTGTATCTCTGTGACGAATGGTGCCTGTTGATCTGTTGACTAAACCAAGGGTAGACAACACCGGGAGAGAATTTCAAGGTAACGTAGGTGGGAGTGAGCTGATACCACGCTTTTCTAGCAGGAGAATAGCTTGAGGATCAGGAAAAATACCTTTGGGAATGGTGCTGTGTATCCCTGTAGCCTGAGGAACTCAGTCAGTGTGGTGCCTGTTGTAAACAGATGTAGAAGAGATGCGAAGATGCTCCTTGTTTCAATAATTCCCACCGTGTTATAATTTACCAGGAGTTCGGTCAAAATCTTGTAACAGGAAACTTACGCTGTCGTTGTTTTAGGAGGAAAATGAAAGGTTGCTAAGGTGACAGATGCTAAATTCCTAAAGGAATTTAGGGAATTCCTTTAGGCACTGGTTAGTACCCTCGTGGAGCAGAGAATGAAATGGAATAGGATTCCCACCTTCTCTCTCCCTTTCTCCAGCCCTGAGTCTTCCCTACTCACTGAGGGCTTGCAAAGTCCTGCAGGGGGGAATCTGACAAGGGCGGGATTTCTTTCTTAAGTCTGGGGGCTTAAGTTTCAAAGAGGAACAGGCTGGTGACACCCCATAGGGAGACTTGGGGAATGACTGTAGGAGGAAGACAAGAGGGCCACCAAGAAGAAGGGGGTTGAGAAGCTAGAGCTTGTTCTATGTGTGCAACCAACAAAGACCCCCAACTGTAAGTAAGCCCTTCTGTGCTTCTCCAAAGTACAGATGATAAATGATTCTGACCAAGCCATCAGCTCCTGTCTCTGTTGTTTTGGTGCTTGCCTGAATCATCAGTGAAAGAACTATTTTCATTTTCACTCCAGTTCTGCACCTATTTCTTCTAGGGAAGAGGGCTGTAAGATTACTCATAAATCAGACTGTGCCAGATAGTGTGTGGAGTTACCTGGTGGTGCCCAGGGGCAAGGCTGCTGGGCAGATTTTCCTGGGTGCCCTTGATAATGTCCTCTTCACCCAGGGTCAGAAAGGGGTGAATACTCTGAATACTCTGGTTACCTAAGAAAGCACTTAAAATGGTTTCAGGTGTTTAAGTAGGAAGGGGATCATGGAGGCAGGAGGTGAGGTCCTTGTTTCTGGGAGTGTCTCAGCAGGTGCTGGCCAGTGCATCGGGAGGGGTAAAATCGAGGGAGAATTCCAACACTGTCAGGTGGCCAGCGGTGCCCGACTTGACTGCACATCATACTGCACTGTTGTGCTGTTGAAACAGAGCACCTGGAGCTAGAGGCAAGGATGCCTATTTTATTTTTTAAGCATTGATTCTAAAACACAGTCATGTTTTAGATTCAGTGGACTGGGTTTCTAAGCTAGAAATCCAGCTCTGAGATTTCATGTTTCCCGTGGAAATCAACTGGAATCTCAGAAGGCTGATGAGCGTTGACAGCCACTCTATATGTTGGATCACTTATTTAATTTTTTAAAAAATGACGTACCAATGTTTTACATCCTGGTTTATAGTATAGCATTGACAGTATAGCATTTCTCTGCTCAGGTGTGGTCCCTGTAGCTCTCCCACCACCAGAGCACCTGTATGTAGTCCAACACCATAGCTATACCAGACCACTTTTTACGCTCTGATTTTTCAGTATCTTGTTGAAAGTTGGTGGGATTTATAGCACGTGGAAGGATTTTCAATAAGAGTAGTGCATTTCAGCTACAGCCTGCTGGGCTGGCAGGCAGTGCTGAGGATGCCCGGGAGCGTGGGTTCCAGATACCTCCAGAAAGGCTGGAAGGGAGCGCTGGAACCTTCCCTGGGGCACAGCCATGTGCATAGCAGCACCATCTGGTGTTTTCTTTCCTTTTTGTGTAGGCTGAGGTCAACAGGGAGAGAAAAATACAATGATGATGGCAAAGATGTAGACCATAAATGGTATAATGTGAGTATTTCCAAGATCGGCTTTCCTACTGCAAGGAGAGGCACGTCCTAACAGGCCATCGGTGCAGGGACCTGGAAAAACCTTCTCTTCTCTCTGAGTCTGTTTCATTCTTGTCACCATATAACCAAGGAAAGGCTTTTTAAAGGCAGACCCGGTGTGGACCCCAAAGCAATGGGGGTGTTGTACTGGAAGGCAAGCTGTGGGGATTAGCACACGGGCCAAAAGGCTTGTTTCTTCCGCACGTTGACATAAGTGACCTGGTAATAACCCAACTTGTCTGCAATACTCTTGCCTGCCTGGGACTCCTTCCTTCACCCGGCTGCCACAGCCGTGTCTTCCCTGCTCCAAATACTTCAGTGGTTCTCCTTTGCTGAGAGTGGTCAGCTGGGTGTATAGCATGCAAGACCCCACCCTACCCCCCCCCCCCACCGAGATCGCCCTCTGCCGGCCTCTCTGCTTTGATCTTCCGCATTCCTCATGCCCTCTGCCCTGTCCTGAATGGCAACTCTGCGCCCAAGCAAGATTGGTTGGGCTTTGCCTTCTTGCTTCTGCCCCTGCCGCTGACTCCACCCATGTCTTTTGATCACCTAGTATAGTGATTCTTCCAACCATTCTTGAAGCTTCTTCACAATTCTCCTGATTCTCTACCCCTAAGCAGAGTGGATCTTCAGGCTTGGAGCTACCACTGTACCTAGAACTTAAGTTTATATATATCTTTTATTACACTGTCACAGTTAATAGTTGGTAAGTCTGGCTTTTCCCCTCTAATGGACTGTAGTTGGTTGAGTGAAGGTGTGGTTTATTGCTTTGCTCAGCACTGTATCTCCATTTCTTACCCAGTAGCTGGTATGTAGAAGGTGCTATCACTTTCTATATAGAAAATATGAAAACTCTGAGCCAAGATTTAGGCGATATTTCTTCCTTATGAAATAGCAAATTCCAGAAACTATGGGAGATAGTTGTGTACCAGGAGTACTGATTTGGGAGCCTATGTTTGCTGTGTTTACCCAAGATTCAGACTGTCCTGGATATGTTTGGAAGACCAAATAGTAGATACTAGGTACTCCTGGAAAAGAAATTGTATCGGGGAGAGAATGACAGATTATTCTGAGGAAAATTGGGCCGCTCAGAGAAGAAGAGTAATTTTGAGTACATAGCACTAATTATTCCAAGAATTGTCTGATCTAGTTCTCATGAGCCGACTCACAATCCTGGGAGAAAGGGTTAAAATAATTATGGAGTAATTAGAGAGTTCATTGGAATCTAGAAGGTAATCAGAGGAATTAGAAAATTGCTAGAAAGGGGTGGGTCTGTCATTGCCCCACTAGGAGTGACTTTCTTGATATAAATACAGGTGGACACACAGCAGAGATACTGGCCTAGCTAAGAAGCCATACAAAGCCTAATTAAGAGAGCCACCGAGGTTGGGGGTTGGGAGGTTGTGCATTGTGTTTGAGCTCAAGCCAGACATGCTCCAGGATTCCCTGAACTATTTTTATTTTTTCTTTGAAATGAGAGAAAGGCAGAAGCAGAAAGGGACTGGTTTTGATTTTTTATTGTTTTGTTGACTACAACCCTACTTTTTTTCATCTTTGCTCCTTTCCTTCCTTTTGGTGAGGTTTTAAAAGACACAAATTACAAAAAATTGCCTATAGTGTGGTTTCTGCCCATTGACGGGCAAGGACATGTGTTGGTAAAAGGAAAACCACACGGAAGGATTTTCGGGTACAACCGTCTGTCCTAGCCTTTCTAGCTTGAACTTCTTGGCAGATAATATTTGGAATTGAATATTGCCAAAGGTTTTAGTTGCTATTTTGTCTCCAAAGAAACCTAAGGATGGGGAAAACATGCTCCTTCCCGCCAGGCCTATCTTTTACTCGTGCATGTCCGTTGTGGCATCTGCACTGCGGCTAATTTGTAAGGTTGGTTTAAAAATCAGCTTCTTTAATTTGCTTTCCCTTGATAGATTTTTGTGAAGTGGCTGGGCAGCTCTTAGGACCAAGCAGAAGCCCGCAGGGGGCTGGAAGAGAAGACCCCGGCCTGACTCTGACCAAGGGAGGGGTGTCTCCGGAGGTGGACTTGGGAGCTCTTGCCAGCATTGCCGGACAGCGACACTGGCTAAGCTGCTGAAGCTGCAAATCAAAAACTGGGAGTTTATCTTCATGATTCTCTTTGGCTTATCACTCTGGCCATAGCACTCCAAGCTCACCCGAAGGCGGGAAGTCTAGAAGCAGTTCTTAGAGTCTTTCTTGTGGCACACATAGTAAACACACCAGCAAAAGGAAGGCAGTGTAGCTGATACTAGTTTTAAAGAATCAAACAGAGCAACAAGCCATCACAGGAGACCTAAGAACATGTACGTAGACTGCAGAGCCTCTGGCATGCTGGGGACTCACAGTGTGGGGGCTTTGAGTGGAGAGGAGCTGCCAGAGTCACAGTCTGCTGAGCTTACTCCATAGACGAGAAACCCAGAGAAAATGGTAGATTCTTGAGTGAGAAAATGTAATAGGATGTTTGCTGCTTCTTGATCAGGGTAACTATCAGGAAAACTGTCTCAGCACTCAGGTTGGAGCCGAGTGGGAAAAGTCACACTGTAATTCCTTTGACTCCTCCAGGATGCAAAGAATTTCAGTAGAACGGTAATATAATGCACAACTTCTTTGTTTTATTGTTTTTAAACCCATGATTTTTTTCCCATCAGCATTCCTTTCATCCTTTGACCCTCCCCCCTCAACCTTGACATCGAAACCTGGCTTCATGTATTAGTGCCTGCAGATTTTTGTGTCTTCCTTTGTTAAATCATTTACCATGTAAATGTCCATATCTGTCTCTGCCATTCTGACCGGGTTACTACATATAATTTCCTCAGACGCCTTCCATCTTGCTGGTAATGACCTTTTTTCTTTCTTGTGGCTGAGTAGTACCCCCTGGTGTGAATAGACCACATCTTCTCTATTCTGTTTTCTGTCAGTGGGCACTGGGGTGTTTTCAAATTATTTTTCAAAAAACCCACCTTATGGATATATGGTTGGCATAAAAAGTTGTCCATATTTAATGTATACAAGGTGATGCATTTGGGGATAACTGTACCCTTGTGAAACCACCACCACCAAGGCCATAAACATGCCCATCTCCTCTCAGACTTCTTCCTATTCCCTGTTTCTGCTGTTGTTGTGCAGGAGCACTGAGCACAGGATGTGCCCTCTTAGCAGGCCTAAGTACAGTGCACTGTTGTCAGCCCCAGGTGCTGGGCTGCCCAGTAGCAAATCACTAGATCCTACTTGCGCAGTTGAAACTTTGGCCCCTTTTATCATGACCTTCTCAACTTCCCCTCCCCACACCTCCTGGCAACTACCATTCTGCTTTCTGTTTCTTTGCATTTGACTATTTTAGAATAAACAAATAAGTGAGAGCCTATAATATTTGTCATTCTGTGTCTGGCTTCTTTTACTTAGCACAGCATCTTTCAGGTCCACCCATGTCCTGGTCTACATTCTACCATCACAATCACAAGTGGTAGGGCTGCCTTGTTTGTTTTAAGGTTGAATGCCATGCCGTTGTATGTAAAGACCACATTTCGTTTATCCACCCATCTGTGCAGGACATTTAGGTTGTTTCTGTATCTTGGTTATTGTGAATAATGCTGCAATGAATATGCAAATGCAGTTATCTCTTTAAGATCTTCTATTCTTCTTTTCTGGTCTGCAGAGCAAAGAACTAGAATAACACCTGGATGGCTGTGAAAGGGTAAATCACTTAGATTGCCACACAGTGGTTCTTCCTTGCAGCAGTGGAAATAGAGCCCTCTCAAGGCAGATCATAATAGGATTCACATTCGGGCAATCAGAGCATTTCTGTTGCTTAAAGGAGGGGACTGAGATCTCTGGTCTCCTGAGGGCCTGAGGGTTCTGCTGAGAATCCATGGAGCCATTCTGAAGGGTGTGGAGAAGCACCTGTTGTCAGGAAGAGCCCTGTGCTTCAGCATTAAAGTGAGCTAGGAACTAGAGTGGGGGGAATGAGGAACCTGTTCTGGGCACCAAATTTAAACTTAGCAGTCAAGATAAATAATATTTTAATGAAGTATTTAAACAAATTACAATTAGTTAAAAACACATACTGAACAAAATATCACAACTTTGAATAAAGAGAGTGCCATTTTGAGCCATGTAGGGACCTGGGCAAAAGGAAAAATTGGACATGTTGATTTTTCATATTAATACAGAAAATAATAAAGGAGAATGAAGCAAATCAATTTGAGAGGAACTCCAGACTTCTCCATGTGAATGGTAAATGTAAATTTTTTCTAGACAAGCATAAAATACCTTAATAAAATGGGAGTAGGCAAAGATTTCTTAAATAGTACTTGAAAAGCACCAACTAAAGAAAAAAAATTGGGAAATTGAACTGTAACAAGATCAAGTACATCTCTTCATCACAAGCACCATAGAAGGATAAAGAAGCAATTCAAATGGGAGGATATTTGCAATGCATGTATCTTACACAAGAATCAAATCCTGGATGTATTAAGAACTGCAAGTGAAACAAAATGACAACCCAATGAAAACATGAGCAAAAGTTTTGAACAGGCACTAATGATCAATACATATGTGATAGAGAGGTCATTTTCTCCCACAGTGGAGTACTACCATATACCCAAAGGAATGGTGAAATGTAAAAGCAGATAATACAAACTGTCGATGGGCGTGTAATATGGCACAACCACTTGGGAAAACTACTGGCAGGGTCTTCTAACACAGACAGGGTACATCCATCATTTCAAGAGAAGGGCATACACAGGTTCACCAAAAGACTTATAAAGAATTTCAACATCATTAGTCATTAGGGAAATGCTGATTAAAACCACTATAAGATACTACAACAGAACTGTTACAATATCTAATAATAGATGACTAAGAATTGAACACCCCAACTATTAATAATAAAAACCTAAACCTCTGATACACTTCTAATAGATGTGTAAAATGGTACGAGCAATTTGGAAAATAAGTGAAAAGTTAGATATGGTTCTACCATCTGACCTAATAGGTATTACTGAAGGGAACTGAAAGCATTTGTCTACAAGGTCTTGCATGGAGTATTCATAGGGGGGTTGTATTTAAAAAGCACAGCACCCATCACCAGTGAACAGACCAATGGACTATGACATAACCTTAGAATGAAAGAGTGCACAGCAGTACAGGGGGAACAGACTGGTGACACCAGTGATGTGAGTGAATCCCCAGATAATTATGGTGAGTGACAAAGGGCAAAGAAAGGGCTCATTTTGTATGATTCCATTCATATGATGTTCTAGAAAATGCAGGCTGATCTGTAGTGAGAGCACATTAGTGGTTGCCTGAGATTGAGAGAGGAGGGAGAGACTAGAAATGGGAGGAAATTTTGTGGTCACTAAATGTGTTATTTTGATTTTAGTGGCAGTTTCATGTGTGCGTAAACATCTGTCAGGCCGTGCACTTTGAATATGCCCAAGTATGTTTATTATCACACTAACCTTTAAAAAACAATTACATAAAAGGGGCTGCTCTCATGTTGCTCACCACAGAGCCCTGTACAGACAGGTGAACACGCCGGCTCACACATGCCCACGTTGGCCACAGGGCTCTGGGGTGCCCTCTTTCTGGAGGAATCAGTTGAGACTCCAGAGAGGGCTATGTGGTGACCTGCAGGGGGTCAAAATGATGCAGGGCTGGAGAAGCCAGATGGCTCAAGGCTGTGTGCCACATTAGGAAGATGTAGAGCAAGGAAAGCAGAAGGACCAATGAATACATTAAATATTAATCACTGTTTTTGGAGGAGGCCCAGTTTTCTCGGTAAGATTTATGATTCACAAATCTAGTCGTTTAAAGATCAATGGGCCTTGATTCAATGAATAGTCTCATTCATTTGCCTCTATTTTATATTATCTACTGCATGTCCTAGAAAAATATATACTAACACGAGCATGTTCCTTTCTAATAGGACTGGAGTGTTCACTCTGGTCAAGACGAACAATGTGTTTGTCTGTTTGTATTATCTTCATTTCAACTTAATTTCTTCTAGTGTAGTAAATAAAGACATTTTTCTGCTTCATAAGATATAATTGAGTTTTTCTCTTAAACGTGGGCTAAATTATGTAAGCATTTTGTTTCCAGACCTGGGAAGGAGAGTTCTGTGGCAGCCTTCCCAAGTACTGGGGCAGATATCTCAAGCCTCAGTTCTAGGTGCGTTGAGTAGAAGGGGAAGGAGCAAGAGGGAAAGCAAAGAAGAGTAGGACACGGGGAAGATGGTGGAGGACGGGGAGCAGAATTATGGGAAACTGCACCATTAAATGCTTAAAAAATAATGTAATATAATTGCTATCAAAGCCCTTTTTGGTGTTTATTGGAATCTCTATTTTAATGCATTTGTCCTAGTTTTGCAATTGCAAAAGAGCCAGAATGAGATTTTTTTTTTTTTTTTTTTTGGTTCTCATTCTATGTTCTTCCTGGAGAACAAATAAATCGAACATATAGATTTTTTTTTTAAAGTCTCAGGAAGAAAATTGTTAGTACAAGGAAACAAGGCTCAGATTCTCAGTGAATTAAAATAGCTATATTTTAAAGTACCTATATTGTTTTATTTATCGCCTTTTATTTATTCCCCACAACAAAGCTACTAGGTCAGTTTCTGATTAGACATCTTCAGAGATGAAAGAAATGGAGAGATACAGATTACCTAAATGCTCACATTCATACAGTTAATACTTAGGACCCACCAGCTCAGCTGACTTGACCCTGGGTCTGTGTCTCCAAAGTCCAGATTTTTTTTTTAAAAGATTTATTTATTTATGCATACAAGAACTGGGGTACAGGCCAGAGGTGCTGGGGGTAAGAGGATTCACCAGAGACAGAGCCGGGAACAGAACAGGCAGACTGACGAAATACACTGCTGAGGGGAGCAGCAGGAGAGACAGGAGAGGTCTGCTGTGTATGTGTGTTACTCCCTGGCTGGGGATCGAACTCGTGCTGCAAAGGCTGCAGATAGCTTCACAGTGCTGTGCTTAACCCCTTGTGCCACCAGGGAGGCCCAAAATCTATGTTTTTTCATTTTGTATTTCTTCAGACAGGTTTTCTGCATTAAAAAGACTTTTAGGCATAGACAGCACAACTCTGTTACATATGAAACAATAGTGTGTTTAATGGAAAAATGACTTAATTTTCAAAATATGTTTTCTATACTCCAAGTTCTTTCTTCCCACTTTTAGTCAAGTTTTATAAATTATATCTGAAGGAAAAATTTAGAGATTTGTCTAGCCTTTTCTATCTCACGGAAAGAGTCACTTCTTCCAGGTGTATGACTGAGGTGGTTTTATTTGAACTTATCTGTCGGTCTGCTAGTGAGTGACATTAGGGTGAGATAAGAGGCTAATCAGATCTATCCACAGGGCTTTTGTGGCTGTACCTGAAAATGAGAATCTCTCTGTCTTAAATTTTTAATATATAAAAGCAATGTGTATCGGTAGTCAACTGTCCTAGGTGGTGAGAAAATGAAGGCGATAGCCAGAGAGAATTTTATTTTGGATTCTGAGAGCCAACTATATATACACACACACACACGTGTGTGTGTGTGTGTGTGTACATATATTTTAAGTGTGAATTCAAGCTCATTTTCTGTGACTTGTGCCCAAGAATCCTAACTGATGCAACCACCATTATAATAATATTGTGTCAGTGTTTTAAAGTCAACTCGATTATTCTGGTACAAAAAAGGATAAACCGCCATGAAAGTACAAATATTCACTCACCTTCAAAATATTAAAAATAAATGACATTTAGAAGGTCTATCTAAACAATTTTGCAATGGGTGATACCTATCAGAATAAAATTTTAAAGAAATAAATACCTGATATAACTTGATAACTTTTATATTAATCTTGGTTATCAATCAGTACTAATGTTAGCTACAGATTTTAGTTGCAGAATTTCCAACTAAATGAATGCCAGCTCTTTTTTTCGTTTTTTATTTTTTAAAGATTTATTTATTTATACAAGAACCGGGGTACAGGCCAGATGCGCGGGAGGGTGAGAGGATTCATCAGAGACAGCGGAGAACAGAACAGGAAGACTGACGAAATACACTGCTGAGGGGAGCAGCAGGCACGACAGGAGAGGTCTGCTGTGCCATGTGGGACCCTCGCCGGCAGGCTGGGATGGAACCCGCACTGCAGAGGCTGCGGACAGCTTCACAGCGTGGCGCTCAACTGCCCATGCCACCAGGGGAGGCCCACTAGCTCATTTTAGTAGAAAATACTTCATAAAAGCATATTGTAGGATTTTCAGTAGTAATGACAAGAGTAGCTTGTGTGAGACAACGTTTTTCTCAGTAACAATGATAAATTATGGATAAAATATAAAAAAAAATTCCCAAACTACTTGAAGGCACTGGAGAGCATCCAGCTATGTGTTGTGATACATTAACTCTGGATAGATCATGATGAGATGTATATTATAATGCCAAGTAATCAGTAAAAAAAAAATGCCCAAAAAGGTCTAGTTAAAAGGAAACATTAGTGAAATTAAAGTGAAATACTAAATAAAAATTATAAAGATACATTTAACCCCAAATAAATCAGGAAATGAGAAAATATACATCAATAAGAAAAACAGTAATCGGAAGCAAATTACAAAAAGGTAGATTTAAGCCTAAATATTTTAATAATTACCACAAACATAATTGAAGTAAGCTCTCCAATTAAAAGACATAATTTGTCAAAATGTGTAAAAAACAAAATTCAACTGCATGCTGGATTGTAGTAGTAAACTACAACTAAAAGTTTTATTTTAATTCAAGGGTGAAAGTAAAAAGATTAAAAATAGATAGACCATGCAAACAGTAAGCACATCATAGCTATGTGAGTATCAGAAAAAGTGGGCTTAATCACAAGTTTAGAAATAAAGAGGGCCCATGAAAAAGAGATCAATTCATGATAGAAGATATAGCAATTACAAATATGTATGCCCATAACAAATGAATTTCAAAACACGTGAAAGTCAAATAGACACAAATGAAGGGAGAGGTAGATGTTTCTGTCATTATAGTTGGAGATGTTTAACACAATTCAGCAACTGATAGAAGAAGAGAATCAGGCAAGCTATATGTAGAATAGCTGGTATTATCAACCATGAGAAACACATTGCCACATGTATTACAATTACCTGCTAAAGGAGAATGCAACTTTCATTTTCAAACATGCACGGAATAAGAACTAAGTAAATCATATGCTGAAAATAAAATGTCTCAGTAAATTTCAAAATACTGAAATAATCACAGAGCATGTCCTCTAATCAAAGGAAAATAATTTTGAAATCAGTACAGTATCTGAAAATCATTCAATAATTGAAAATCATTCAATAATTATTCAAAAAATAATCATTCAAAAATTGAAATAATTGAAAATCATTCAATAAATGAAAGTGAAAATAAGATACATGTAAGAGGGATGCAGATACAGCAAAGATGAGAAGCAAGTTTATTGTTTTAAATGGTTATACATAGAAAGTCAATTTTTAAAATAAATGTTCTCACTCCCATTTAGGGAATTGTGAAAATAATAAGCAAATCAAATCCAAAGAAATTAGGAAATTAAAAAGATAAGCAGAAATAAGATAGGACACAAATAATAGAAAAAACTGATGATGACACAAGTTATTTCTTTGTAAAGATTAATAAAATTGGTAAAACCCTAGAGAGAAATAGAAAAAAATACCATTATCAGCAGTGAAAGATAGGATACCACTACAAATTGTGCAGGTATTCCAGGAATTGATTTATATCAATAAATGAAATTATGGTGAAAATGATAAATTCTTGAAAAACTAAAATTACCAAACCAATGCAAGCATTAGCAAAAAATCTGACTAACTCAACAACTATTATTGAAAAGGAATTTTTAATAATAATTATCCAAAATACAAGCTAAGTAACTGCATTTATGCATTGCAGCAAATGTATATATAAAGAAATATATATATAAAGGTTTGAGAAAGTTTCTCAAACCTTTCTCAAATCTTCCTCAAACCTTTAACAAGACATCAAGAGAAGATGATAGAACATTTCCCAAATCATTTGATGGAGAGCCCCTAATACCAAAATCAGACAAGGACTTTATAAGAAAAAAAATTGAAGACCAATACCCTTCATGGACATATGTGCAAAACTTCTGAAGAAAATATGAGCAAATCAAACCTTAAAGAATACATAAGGTATAAATATAAGGAAAGGACTATATCCCAGGCGTAGGTTTTTTTTTTTTTTTTTTTTTTTAAAGATTTATTTATTTATTTATACAAGCACTGGGTACAGTCAGAAGCGCGGGAGGGTGAGAGAATCCACCAGAGCCAGAGCGGGGAGCAGAGCAGGCAGAACGACTGAAGTACACTGCTGAGGGGAGCAGCGGGCGGCAGGAGAGGTCTGCGCGCCATGTGGGACCCTCCTCCGGTGGCCGGGGAGCAGCCGGGGATCGAACCGGCGCTGCAAGGCTGCGGGCAGCTTGGCAACCCCGCGCTCAACCGCTGCGCCACCAGGGAGGCCCAGGCGTAGGTTTTTTTAATTAAAAAATCATATAATTTATTATATGAATCTAAAAAGCAGAAAATCATCTCAAAAATTTAGGAAAATTCTTTAAGAAAATTTAACTTTTCTCATAGTAACTGTTACAAATGTAGGAATAAAAGGGACTGCCCTAATTTGACAAAGGGCATTTACGAAAAACCGTCATGATTAGTGATTAGTTGTCAGATGCCTTTCCAAAGAAGAGCAGGAACAAGACAAGGATGTTCAATTTTGTTACTTTTTTCAACATTCTTCTGAAGCTCCCAGCTATTGCAATAAGGCAAGATAAAGAAACATAAGGCACAAAGAATAGTACCAAGTAAACATACAGTCAAGTGTTTTGAAAATCCTAAGGGATCTACAAAAAGTTACTAGAAGAAGTAAGAAGTGATTTTAACAGAGCTAAGGACACAAGCATAATATAAAACTTAATTTTTATGCACTAGCAGCAAATAACTAAAAAGATGAATAAAAGATGTGTTTCCACTTCAAGTTCAATAGAATAAAACAAAATAAGTAGAAATAACTTTTCAGTAAATTTGTAAGATTCCTACACAGAAAATTGTACATCAAGCATTACTGAAGGAAAATGAAGATGATTCAAACAAAAATAGAGAAACTATACTCATAAATTGGAAGAACTGATTTTAAGATAGTGTTTTCTTTTCCAAATTGATTTATAAATTTGGGAAAATCCCCTTTCAGAATTTGTTTAGGTTTCTTGTACGACCAACTACTTAAATTTATATGGAATTACAAACTACCTAAAATAGAATAGCCAATGTATTTTTGGAAAAATAAATGTCAGACTCACATTCCCTAGTTTTAAGACTTCCTTGATAGTCAAGGTACAAATGAATGATGATTTCTTTTCCTTTTCAAAGTGAGAATTTGGACACAATTGTGAGGCTTTTATGATTTTTATCTCCGTAGAAACTTACAGGTAAAAGGAGAAACAAAAGTGAAATTGGAACATGTGCAAAATTGTGTAACTCAACTAGCCATGCTTGACATTTTTGGCCTCATTTAAATGAAAGTCTTCCTTTGTTGCAAGGTTGGCTCTTTGCTTAACAGGTCTGAAATTATAGCTATATAAGGTAATGAGACCACAAGCAATAATAAATTCAATCTAACTTCTTGTTACTTTTCCTGTTAACATGACAGAGTCAAGAAATTTATTTAGCACCTACTCTATGTCAGTCACCATTTTAGGGCCAGAAAATACAGCTACCATCTCAAGAATATAGGCAAGAATGGACAAATGTGGTTGACTGAGAAGTACTATTCTAGAGATGATTGTATTAGTCAGGGAGGTTAGGATGTGCTGCACTAACAACCCCAGCATTTTAGTGGACAACCAAAGAAAAGGCTTGCTTCTCATTCACACAAATTCCTTTGTGGATCTAGCTTTTTTTCCGCAGTAACTATTCTTCATGGATTAGGCAAACCAGGATGTTGGAACTTCCACTTCCTGGAGCACCACCATGTGGAATAAGTGGCTCATCTAGAAGTGGGAAGGAAAGAGAAGATTGGAGAATCACCCACTTCTTAAGTGCTTATGCCTGTCAGTGACACAGATTATTTCCACTCACTTGTCATTGGCTGACAATCCTGTCATCAAGCCTAACTTCAAAAGACTGGAGAACTCTTTTATGTGGCTGGAAGGGGAGGGATTTGGCTAGAAAAATGAATATTAATGATATCTGCCATCCATGCACCTGTGTTGTGCTTGGGAAACACAAGGAAGAAGGACCTAACACAGTGTGCACATGAGTTGTTAGGTGGCTGCTTCTGGAAGATTGTTAAGAATGAAGATGTGCAATTCCAAAGAGCACCTACACCCCGATGTTTATAGCAGCACTATTTACCATAGCTAAGCTTTGGAGACAAACCAAATGCCCAAAAATAGATGACTGGATCAAGAAGATGTGGTACATATATACCATGGAATATTACTCAGCAATCAAAGAAAGATAAACTCATGCCATTTGCAGCAACATGAATGGAGCTGGAAGGGATCATGCTCAGCGAAATAAGCCAGAAAGAAAAAGAAAAATACCGGATGGTCTCACTCATAGCAGGAATCTAGAAAACCTAAATAAGGGACCAGGAAAAAGAATAACTATAAGAAAGAAAATGTCAAAATCAACAAACAACTATGAACCAGAGACACTCTATGGGGGGTGGGGGGCGGGGAAAGGAGGGCTTGGGGTCAAAATAAGGGGATTGTAATTATATGGGGAATAAAAAAATAAAATAAATAAATTTATAAAAGGGAAAAAAAACAAATGAAGATGTGCTGTCTTGTAAGGAAGGGGGCAAGAATTTTCCAGGCAGAAGGGATGCCAAAATGTGAAGCCTGTCGGGATAATGGTCAGTGGTTTGGCATCCGTGGGAAGCGGAGGAGGTAGGGAGAAGCAGGTCTAATGTTGCGGCCACGTCTTGGATCATGACGTGCCCCTTGAAATTGTGCCAGAAAGTCAGAGTGAACAATAACGACTGTATAAGAACATGAAAGAACCCGACACCATATTCTCTCTCAGTAGGTGAGCAATGATCCAAAAAGTTCTTGAAGCAGTTTTGACCAGAGAAGGAAGGAGTTTCCCAACTTGTGGAAATGTACCAGAAATGATAAGAACATGTAGAATAAGGAGCTCATCTATAATGTAATTTTCAGAGCCCAGGCTGCACACATTACTCAAGTAGGAAGAAATCATTGTCATTGTCTTCGAGAGAAAAATACAGTTCATATTCTTACCCCCAACTATCCCCATACAGAGTAAGTGGCATGACTAGACTTTATTTCCAACTTCTTTTTTCCTTCTGTAGATTTTCTAGAGATGGCAGGAAGCATCTCCGGCTCCCTCCAAGACCCAGAAGGGCTTCACCCCAGGACTGATTGATGTAACACACAGAATGACCAGAGGGCAGGTTGTGTCCTGTGCGACTGGGGCATGCTACAAGCACTCATCAAACGCGCAACACAAACAACATCAAAAGGGACCGTTCCCTGTCATGACACTGCTGTAAAGTTTCTGGATCAGTTTGGGGATTTCAAGGGGCGTTCACCTCAGCTGCACATCTTCTTTAGAAAGTCCCAAGTATGTATGTAGTTCAGTAGCCAGGCATTTGAGCTAAAGGAGTATTATTTCTGTGGTTCCATTGAAATTTTTACATAAATTCTTGTATTATACTCTGGAGGGGGAAGGCGATTAAAAAGTGGTACAATAAAAGCATAGAATGTTAGATTTTTAAAGAAAACTTACTGTTCATCGTATCTGAATATCATTTTATCAATGGAAATAATGATTTTCAAAATCAGGTAGCTGGTAAAACTAGCCCTAGATCTAAGATCTGTTGATTCTTTCTTACAACCTTTTTATATTTTAGTGAAACTGTTTTTATTAATACCTCGTCTGAATTAGTTACGATAGTAGTATTGCTATAATCATCGTTATTATAACTACTCACACTTACTTATTTTTTAAAGATGTATTTATGCATACAACAGCTGGGGTACAGGCCAGAGATGTGGGGGGTTAGAGGATTCACCAGAGACAGAGTGGGGAGCAGAACAGGCAGACTAACTGAAATACACTGCTGAGGGGCGCAGTGGGCGAGACAGGAGAGGTCTGCTGTGCCATGTGGGTTTCTCTCTGGCCTGCAGAGGCTGTGGATTGCTTCATAGTGTGGTGCTTAACCCCTTGTGCCACCAGGGAGGCCCAACTCATACTTATTTAGATGTAGTCACATTTCCCTTTTTTGGCAGGGGGAGAGGTTATTACTATTTCCTGCATACCACTCCTAACTTCTCAATATAATTTCTCCTAACATAAATACTTCCTTAAGTTAGAGATTTGTCAGTAGGACCTGTTGGTGTAAACTTTATCAAAATGTGTGACAATGTCTTTATTCCTTATTAAAAGATTATTTAACTGATTGTGAAATTTTGAGCATAGAATTTTTAGGTGAATATAAAGGGTTTATTTTTTTTTACTTTCAACATTTAAAAACTATTCCATCACTTTCATTAGCCTTCATTGTCACTGATGAGAAGTTTGCCATCCTTCTAATTGTACCTCTTTTCTATGGAACTGATTTTTCGCTTTGGTTATTTTAAGATTTTATGTTTGTCTGGGGATCTGCACTTTCACTATTATGTAAGAATTTCAGTTTTTCTTCACCCCACTTGGGAGATAGTGTACTTTATTGAACAGTTTTTATGTCTTTCATTAATTATGGAAATTTTTAAGATCTTACAAATTTTTTTTTTGTTTGAGGTGTGCAGAGGTATAGTTCGGTCTCTGTACAGAATGGTCTCCACCTAAAGCATAGTTTCTGCCTGTCATGTGCAATTGTCTCCCTTTGCTGTTTTACCTGCTCACCCCCCCCCCCCTTCTCTTTAGTCACTACCATCTGTTGTTAGAACCTAAAGGTTAGCTGTTGTTTTGCTCTGTTTATTCATTATCTTTGTTTCACCATCTTTCATATATGAGTGACAGGATGTAGTATTTGTCTTTGATCACTTGACTTATTTTCCTTACCATAATTCCATCTATGTTGTTATAAAATACCAAATTTCATCTTTTTAAAAAAAAATTTATACTTTTTTTATTTTTTACATCATTGTTCATTTTTAAACAATATTTGCTTTCCCCCACCCCCTCAGGTGTAGTCCCCATAGAATTTCCTTCTTCAAGGCACCCATGGACCATCACCTCAGTCCCCTGTGCTGCTCCCTCCCTCCGATCCCTCTCCCGCCTCCTCTCCTGCAGGATGTCTCTGATTTATAATTGTCTGTTTTTGCTTTGGTGTGTTTTGTACTGCAAAAAAAAATACTTGGGAATAAACCTTACAAAAGAGGTGAAGGACCTATACAAAGAAAATTATAAAACACTGTTAAAAAAAATAAAAGAAGACACAAAGAATTGGAAAGACATCCCCTGCTCATGGATTGGAAGAATTAACATTATTAAAATGGCCCATCCTACCAAAAGCAATTTACAGATTCAATGCTATTCCAATAAAATTCTCAATGGCATTCTTCAAAGAAAAAGAATGAATACTGATGAAATTCATATGGAATCACAGAAAATCGCGAATAGCTAAAGCCCTACTGATGAAAACAAAAGAGAAATTAGGTATCACACTTCCAAGCTTCAAGCTATACTACAAAGCCATAATAATTAAAACAGTTTGGTATTGGCACAAGAACAGACACACAGACCAATGGAACCGAATAGAGAGCCCAGAAATAAAGCCACATTTATATGGACAACTGATCTTTGACAAAAGAGCAAAGAATATGCAATGGAACATGGGCAGTTTGTTCAATAAACTGCTGGGAAAACTGGACCACTGCATGCAAAAAAAAAAAAAAAAAGAAACTAGACCACTACCTCTCACCGTGCACAAAGATCAACTCAAAATGGATAAAAGAACTGGACATAAAACCTGAAACCATAAAATATATAGAAGAAAATATAGGTAAAATATACAAGCATACATCTCAGTAACATCTTTAAAGACTCATAACCTAAAGCAAGAAAGTCATGGAAAAGATAAACACCTGGGATAACATCAAACTGAAAAGCTTCTGCACAGCAAAAGAGACATTAACCAAAACAGAGAGCGACCCCTATAATTGGGAAAAAAATATTTGCACTCCATCCAACTGATAAGGGACTGATTACAAAGATACACAAAGAACTCACATGACTCAACAAAAACAAAGTAAACAATCCAGTCAAGAAATGGGTAGAAGAACTTAAAAGACATTTCTCCAAAGAGGAAATCAAATGGCCAACAGGCATATGAAAAAATGTTCATCATCCCTTATCATCAGGGAAATGCAAATCAAAATCACACTGAGATAACACCTTACACCAGTGAGAATGGCACATATCATAAAAACAAGCAACAACAAATGTTGGCGAGGATGTGGTGAAAAAGGAACTCTCCTACATTACTGATGGGAGTGCAAACTGGTCCAGCCACTATGGAAAGCTGTCTGGAGGTTCCTCAGTCTACTAAAAATGGAGCCACCACATGACCCGGCAATTCCACTCCTAGGGATCTACCCAAAGGACACAAAAACATTGATTCAAAAGAACACCTGTACCCCTATGTTTATTTCAGCACTATTTACAATAGGTAAAACCTGAAAACAACCCAAATGCCCAAAAATAGATGACTAGATCAAGAAGATGTGGTACATATACACAATGGAATACTATTCAGCAATCCAAAAGATAAACTCATGCCATTGACAGGAACATGAATGGAGCCAGAAGGAATTATGCTCAGTGAAATAAGCCAGAAGGAAAAAGAAAAATATCAGATGGTTTTACTTATACCAGGAATGTAGGGGAACCATCTTTTTTTTTTTTTTAAATAGCAAAGTAGGACCTCACTGTGCGTGTAGACCGCATCATCTTCCTTCACTCATCTGTCAGCTGCCCTAAGGCTCTTACTATACCTTTGGCTATTGTGAACAATGCTGCAGTGAACACAGGGAGTGCATGTGCCTTTTCGAATAACGTGTTTTTGTATTGTTCAGGGAAATAGCAGAAGTGGATTAACTGGATCATGTGGAATTTCTGTTCTTAATTTTTTGATAAATTTCCATACTGTTTTCCATAGTGACGGTACCAGTGTACATTCCCACCAGCAGTGTTTGAGGGTTTTCTTTTCTCCTCAGCCTCGCAAGCATATGTTATTTCTTGTCTTTTGATAACAACCATTCTGACAGGTGTGAGATGATACCTCATGGTGGTTTAGATTTGCTTTTCGCCATGATAAGGGATGATGACCATATTTTCATGTGTATGTTGGCTTTCTATATGTTTTCTTTGGTGAAATACCTATTCAGATCCAGGGCCCATTTTTTAATGAGCTGTTTGTTTTTCTGTGGTAGAATTGTATGCATTAATTATACATTTTAGATATTTTCCCATTGTTAGATATATGATTTGCATATTTCTTCTTCTGTTCAATGGGTTGATCTTTCATTTTGATGATGGTTTCTTTTGCTATTCAGAAGCTTTTTAGTTTGATGTCATTCCATTCATTTTATTCATCTGGTACACTTGTTTTCTGTTATTTATTCCTCTGGTACACTTGTTTTCTGTTTTAGATATGTATTGAAAATTTCTGCTCAATCTTCTTTGTCTCTAAAACTTTCAAATATTCAGTTTATGTTTTTTGTTCTAGTTTCCAGTCCTGTAATTTTCTCATTATCTGTGTCTGAAAGGTTGTTTTATTTCTCTACTGAGCTTAATTTCAGTAGATGTGTTTTCATTTAAGAAACTATTTGTTGGGCCTCCCTGGTGGCGCAAGCGGTTAAGCACAGTACTGTGAAGCTATCCGCAGCCTCTGCAGCATGAGTTCCATCCCCTGCTGGCCAGGGAGCTTCTCCCGCCTCACCTGCTGCTCCCCTCAGCAGTATATTTCAGTCAGTCTGCCTGTTCTGTTTCCCACTCTGTCTCTGGTGAATTTTCTCACCCTCCCTACCTCTTGACTGTACCCCAGTTCTTGTATACATAAATAAATCTTTAAAAAAAAGAAATTATTGGTTTTGTTTTCCAATTGCCATTTTCTATCTTTCATTGTGATTTGCCTTTTAAAAATAATTTCAAGCATATGTATTTTGGTAATCTCTTATTCTATACTTTTACTTTTGGATTTTACTTTTGGATTTTACTTTTACTTTTGGGGGGTGCTAATTTTTCTGATCTACCTGTAATTTTCCTAGTGGTTTGTTTCCTTATTATTATTTTTTTTTAAGATTTATTTATTTTATACAAGAACTGGGATATAGGCCAGATGCTCGGGAGGGTTAGAGGATTCACCAGAGACAGAGTGGGGAACAGAACAGGCAGGCTGATGAAATACACTGCTTGAGGGGAGCTGCAGGCAAGACAGGAGAGGTCTGCTTGCCATGTGGGTTGCTCCGAGGCCGGCTGGGATCGAACTGGCTCTGCAGAGGCTGTGGACAGCTGTGGCACTCAACCGCCTGTGCCAGCAGGGGAGGCCCTGTTTCCTTATTTGGTTTGTAATTTTTCACTGGGAGTTCATTTTCAGCGGTATTTATTAATTTTGTGAGAATTGAATGTAATCTTATTTGAGAAATTATTACTAAAGAGTGGTTCTATATTTGCTTGTGCCAGAGAAATCAGTTTTCCCAGTATGTGATCAATTTTTCTGATATTGAACTCTCAGCAATGGAGCTCTTACATCATAGAGACTAATCTTTGGAAATGCAGAAAACTTGTACTTAGATTGTATTCTAGAAAAGTGCTGGAACTAGGGAGGGAGATTAGATGGATCACTTGGAAAAGAGAGAGAGAACCCACCAGATGCCATTTCTAGTGCTTCTGAATAAATAACTGAGCTCATTAGTATCCAGCATGTTAAATTCTAAAAAACCTGGAAGGAACATAGTCTCATCATTGCCAAGATAAATCTTCATTCCACACTGACAACAAGTAGCAGCTTGCATTCCAAAGGACACAGGGCTGGAAAATCCATGTTCTGTTCTGTACTTAACACCTTCAGTACGTTCAAGCTGCTCTTCCCTTCGCTGAAAACTGAGTGCACAAAACTTTGTTAAATATGATTAGTTATCTGAGAATTCTGAGTTCTGCGACACATGTTGGTCTCCTGCAAGTACACACATACTTCTTAGGTGACACTAGATAGAGCTGTCTAGTGGCTTCCATAGCAAGGGACTGATTTAAAAGTTTAGGACTACATTCTGCTGTTTCTTATTTGATATTTAGTATGGCAACACTATTTAGTGCCTGGGTGGGGACACCTCTGAGCCCAGGGTATACATCAGCTACCATGTTTTGGGACAACAACATAGCAGGAGGGGAGAGTGTTCTGGAAATCATATTGTGTGTGAAAAGTTCACGGAGCTGAGGATATCCAAAATGAAGATAAGAAAGTTGGGGGGCAGATAAAAATGCTGTCCTCTAGGTAAATGCGTTCCTCACTAAGGAGCGGGATTTTCAGAGAATCAGATTTTACCTGAACATGATAGACCTGTTTTGAAGAATTATTTGAAACTGGAAAACATTATCTTAGAAGGAAGGCATCTTCCTATTTTTGGAAGTGACCACCCCAGATCAGAAAAATCCCCTCTTCCTTGAGTACAACCATCCTCGGGTTTGTGTGCAGACTGTTCTGTGCGGCTGGGCACTCAGCTCCTATCAGGGGACCAAAGGCCTATGTCTCAACATGGTGCTTGAGGCCCAGGCACCCTGCCAGGCCCCACATCTGCAGCCGCCTTCATTCATTGTGCAGTTCCTCATGTGGAGACTCTGCCCCCAGGCAAACAGATACTCATATTAGGGATTTTCATGCTGCTCCTCATATTTGTGAAGTAATGGGTATTTTCTTTTTTCATTGTAGAAATCATTTTAGAAATTGAAGATAAACAAATGAACTTCCATAAACAAAATAGCATTCTTTTCATGGTTGCAAATGTAATGCATATTCTTGGTAAGAAATATAGAAAAGTATATGGAATAAAAATAGTCACACAGATTCCCGTCTCCATGGCATGATCATCCTTAACATTCTAGTGCATTTAATGCCAGTATTTTCACGATGTATAACTGCATGCATATATATGTCATATGCATATTTATATAAATAAAAATAAACTACAGCGATGCATACATAGATCCCTTTTTAAATTAAAATTGGGTTATTTACTTTTCACAATGTATTATACATCGTGAGCAATGACTTTTGTCATTAAAACATGAACATGTGATTTTAATAGCTCTATCATATTCTGTGCACAAATTTACCCAAGTCACATTAATTTCAACACTTTCCCATTGAATATTTTCAGTGTTGCTACCATTTCAGTGTTACAATGAACGCTGTGATCAACACTCTTATACAAATATCTTTGTATATATCTTTGATTATTTTCTTAAGACATTTACTAAGTGTGGGATCAGTGGGTCAGTGGATCTAATTTGTAAACCTTTTGATAGAAATTGTCCAGTTAGTCTCCAGAAAGATTTTAGCAATTTACATTCCCATTATTGGTAAATGAGACTTTCAATTCCCAGTTCTTTCGTCAATTCTAAACATGCTCTTTAAAAATTAATTTTGCCAATTTGATAAGCCAAAGTGGACTTTTAATTCCAATGTAATTTATTTCATTAGCAAGAGTTAGTATTCCTTTTTATGGTATTTGATTTAAATTTCTTCTGATGATGATTGCTTCCTCATCTTTGCTAATTTTTTTATTAGCATTTGTCTTGTTCTTATTAACTTGTGTAAAGAAACTCCTTGTAATGTGTTTTTTTGTTTGTAATTTTTTATATTTGTTTTTCACTATTGACTTACAAAAGTTTTTTAGAAACTATTTGGTAAAACCATCTCCATCTTCTGTATTTTTCTAGTTATGAAATCTATGCTTGGAAAGAAGTCTTTTCTAACCTTAAAATTAGATAAATATCCATTTATGTGTTATTCTAATCTTATAGCATTTAAACACTTCTTACCATTAGTCTTTTATATATATTCTGAGGTGTGAATCTAGCTTATTTATTTTTCCATTTAGGTAACTAGTTTTCCCACTCTGTTTAGTGAATATCCCTTCCTTCTCCATTATCTGGAATACCATCAAAGCATATTCATACATTGTTACTTTATTTTTATATTTATTGGAATTTGACAGTAAGTTTATCAATCTTTTGAATGTCATTTATTCAAGATTGATGAAATGCTGGTGATTGTTGAAGCTGGGTAATGGCGTACAGGAAGTTCTCTTTTGTGCTTAAAATATTCTCTAGTAAAATGATTTGATTATAATTATCCTTACAGGACATCTAAGTCATATTCAAGCCCCTCTCTCTTTTCACATTCAACATCTAGTCATTAATGACATGTAATGCATATTCTTGTAAGAAATACAGAAAAGTCTATAGAATATACTTTTCCTAACATGGTCTTTAGAACATCACTGCTGCCCTTCAGCTGAGGCAGCTCTCTTGCCTTCCCTGGGCCTCCAGGCTGTGGAGCCATCCTCATTGCTCCAGCCATCCTCATACCCCCTCCATCCTAGCGCCCGCCCCATCCTACCCATTGCCTCACCCACCTACTACTCTGGGCTCCTTTTCAGCCAAGCCCCAGGTGTGCCCTGGACCATGGCCTGAACCTGCTCTGCTTCCTCTCACCCGGGCTCCCTGGCACTCAGCTCCCTGTCTTTCCCCCCTTTTATCCACCTGGTAAACTTGTGTGGCCCCTGGGGGGGCACCAGCCTCGGGAAGCCCTCCTGGGTTCTAATTGCAACTGCAGCCCTGAGCCAGCCAGCTGGTCTCCTGGGGCTCCCCCCACACCGTTGTGTATTTGCTCAAATGGCTAGTCTTACGGGGACTGGGGCCATGCTTGTTGGTGTAAGCTTAGTGCCTATCATGGATCCATGGAGGGTTGATGTGTAAAGAAAAAGAAAATATGCCTCAGCCCACAGGAAAGAGATAGTTGTCCTAAATTGGAATTAATTGTGGCAATTTTTCTGTCTCATTTCCTAAGTCTGGTTGCCCCTCCAGGTTCTGTCGTAAGGAGCGGCAGATTTACCATTAAACTAATGGAGCTTCAGCTTCAGAGCCCCTCAGGTACCTACACCTTCAGGACCCCAGGAAGAGCCTGGAAATGTGTTCACGGGCTCATATAGTAATTTAACATTTGAGGAATACACATCCTGCCTTTCAGTCTCCTCTCTTGTCGGGTGGCAATAAAACCACACAGGTGCTTTGGGGTCTGGATGAGGGAAAGTTGAGTTGGGGATGGAGCGATTGGGTGCAGTTGGATGTGCGGCCACTTCTCCGTATGACTGTCTTCCTCACGTGGGGACAGAGACGGCCACGTGTGTCCACTCTGATGCTTCTGCTGAATCTTATGACAGAAATGCAGAGCCAGATGGCCTGGCAAGGTGAGTGTGGTGCCTGGATATCTAGGGCCACAGGCATGTGGATACTGAAGACACTCAGTTTGTAGTTTATAGTATTAAAAGCTCATCTGTGACAAACTCCTGTCATCACATATGGACAGTTAGACTTGTCAAAATGGTCATCGCTTCTGGTCTTTTGGCTAAGGTCAGGTGTAGGAAAGTAGGAACTGTGGTATTATACTTTGGAATCTTTCTGATGGGAATTGAGAAAAAGAGAATTTGCCAGAACTCTTGTGTGCCAGGTGTGCCCCATAGTGATGGCCACATGTTCCCTTGGGGGAGTGAGGACTGTGTGTGTCGGCGTCTGGCTGGACTGGCCAGGGCGGTGGAGTGAAGGTGGCAAAGGAAGCCCGTGTGCCTCACAGTGGCTCCATAGAGTCTCGTGACCCACGTGCAGAACCAAACTACCCTCTGCCCTACCAGCGGTAAATGATATTATTACAAAATTATCATTCCATGAAGAGGTGGTCTGAGAGTGGGTAGTCAGAACTCTAGAAAAAAAGGCATCACAAAGGTGTGTCAGAAAAGTTCACTCTAAAAATATCATGCTGCTATAAACATAGGGGTGCAGGTGTCCTTTGGAATTAATGTTTCTGTGTCATTTGGGTAAATACCTAGGAGTGGAATTGCTGGAGCATATGGAAGCTCCATCTTTAGCAGGTTGAGGAATCTCCACACAGTTCTCCATAGTGGTTGGACCAGTGTGCACTCCCACCAGCAGTGCAGGAGAGTTCCTTTTTCTCCACACCCTCGCCAACATTTGTTGTTGCTAGTTTTTTTTAACATGTGCCATTCTCACTGGTGTAAGATGGTATCTCATTGTAGTTTTGATTTGTATTTCCCTGATTGCAAGTGATGTTGAACATTTTTTCATATGCCTGTTGGCCATTTGCGTTTCCTCTTTGGAGAAGTTTCTTTTTAGCTCTTCTGCCCATTTTTTGACTGGGTTATTTACTTTGTTTTTGTTGAGTCTCATCAGCTCTTTGTAGATTTTTCTGATCAATCCTTTATCATTAGTGTTGTGTGCTATTTACAATAGCTAAGCTATGGAAACAACCCAAATGCCCAAAAATAGATGAATGGATCAAGAAGAAGTGGTGTATATATACAATGGAATATTACTCAGCAATCAAAAAAGATAAACTCATGCAATTTGCAGCAACATGGATGGTGCTGGAAGGGATCATGCTCAGTGAAATAAGCCAAAGGAAAAGAAAATACCAGATAGTCTCACTCATAGCAGGAATTTAGAAAACCTAAATAAGGGACCAGGAAAAAGACTAATTATAATAAAGTAAAAATCAAAATCAACAAGCAACTATAAACCAGAGACACAGTATGGAGGAGGGTAGGAGGGAGTAGGATCAAAATAAGGTGGGGTGGGAATTGTACGGGGATTATAACCAAGATGAAAATGCATACATTGCATAAAAATGAAAAATGATATAAAAATATATAAAATTTAAAAAAAGAAAAAAATCATGCTGTTTTTGTGGTAAATGTAGTGTTTACCACCTCTTTAAAAATGTGTAACTTGTTTTGATTTTAAGTAACCACTTGCATTTGTAGTTCATCTTGTGTTTGCCTGTGCTCTTTTTCTTAAAGATGGCCTCCAAGTCTGAAAAGCCTCAGGGCCCATGCATGAGCCACTTGGGCCTCTCTTGGGGTGGCAGCTTCCTGGTGATGCTGAGGCTGGTTTTCTGCTTCACATGCTTAGTTTTGAGCTTATGCACCCCTGCTGGGTGCTGACTCTGTTTCCCCCTCACCCCCAAGGCCATCAGAGCCTCTGCTTCAGTTTACCTTTGGTCTCACCACTGCCTACTCTTGCCCCAGTTTCTTTCACTGTTTGGGTCACACTCAGTGCATCTTGTTTTCTCAACTACTCTTCCCTGTGTCTTCTTTTGACACATTTTTGCATTTACTGTCATCTCTGAAGTGAATATCTCTGTGGTCCGATATAGACCCCCGTGGCAGCTTCCTGTCTTAGTACAAACAGTTTTTTTTTTTCTTCTCATTTTACTTTATACAACTGGTGCAGGAAATTCTGGAGATTCAGAAAATCCACTCCCTGCAGCCATTGCAATCTACTCCATGAGGTTATTTCTTTTCCTCCCTTGGGATAAAACTCAGGCAAGCTTCATAGCTTCACCTCACTAATAAAAGCATCCTCTCGTCACAAATTGTCTCGTTCTATAATTAATGCACAGGCCACTGTAATAACACGTTCACTTTCAGAGCAGATGTTCTCATGGGGGCTCCCATGGCAGAGTAGTGAAGAGAGATGCCCTGGAGATAGGGGCCTGGGTCTGTGCCTGCTGGTGTGTGACCCGGGGCAGTAACTTCTCTCTCCAAACTCCCACTCTGTTCCCCTGCACAGTGACAGAGATAAGATCAGAGTGATGTTGCATGGTTGTCACGAAACTTCATCCCTGTTTGCAGCGAGGCGGGTGTGTTCTTACACATTCAAATGGGGTACAGATACATGGACTTGAGCAACCCAACCTGCTTTATCAGCAACTGGTGTATCCCAGGACCCTTCTGAGAATTCGTTTTCTATGTGGTTGGGGAGTGATTCTGCGAAATGTTCTGTGGCTGGAGGTGTCCTGTCTCAGGACAGGGAAGCTGCAGCGGTGGGAGGCTGCCGCAGGTTTTCAAAATAAACGAGTTCCTTCCTGTTTTGCCTTTCACTCATACTATAGCGTTTTGTAACTAATAGAGATAAACATCTGTATATATATATTTTTATGGGCGTGACAGAGCCAGGCTTGCTTTTTATTGTTTTTTAATAAAATGTGTATTGATTTACCCTGGGTTTCAGTGCTATATAAATTTCAGGAGTTAAGCTTCACACCTGGAGGGGTGTCCGACCCACACCCCACACGCTACCACAGGCGGGGCCACTTGCTGTCACTGCTGTTCTCAGGTGGACCCTCTGCTCGTCTCTCCCACCAGCCAGCCTTCCCTCTGGTTACCTCCATGTCGTTCTGAGTCTAAGACTTGTCTTGTTGTGATTTGTTAGCTCGTTGTCTTTCTTTATATTCCACCTGAGTGACAACATCTAGCATCTCTCTTTGACTTGATGACTTCTGTAGCTTAGCATCATCGCCTCGGTTCCATCCCTGTCATGGTGCAGGACATGCTTCCGTCCTCTCTACCACCTGGATAGTGTCCCTTGAGGGTCCGTGCTGTGTCTTCCACCCGGCCACCAAGGGACCAGGGTTCAATCCCCTGCCTTGGCTGTGCTGAATACTCTTCAGTGACTGCTGGGACGCAGCTGTCGATGTGAATGAGCTTTTTCATATTCTTTACTTTAACACCTAGGAGTGGAATTGTTGAACCCTAAGGCATTTCCTTTTTTTAATTTTTTTTTACAGCTGATTATTCATAGTTTATTTTAGTCTCAAATTAGAAATCAAAAAGATATCTTACTTTTTTTTATCATTTCTCGCATTTTTATGTATCAATATAAACAGCGTTCATTCTAAGTTTACATAAAGGTCTTTGCATAAATATGCTATCATTTTCCTTATGAGCCATGTAAGTAAAATTAAAAAAAAATAAATTTAAAAAAGAAAAGTGTTTGCATAGGAAATTAATATAGGTAATTGACATTATATGGCTTATAAGGAAAATGATTGCACATTTATCCTTTTTTGGTTTTTAAGGAATCTGCACACCATTTCTCTAGCAGCTGCACCAGCTGATGTTCCCATCAACCTGTACATGGGTTTCTTTTTCTCCATCTCCTCATCAACAACTGTTGTTTCTTAGAGAACCAGGTAAGATGGAGCCAGGCTGCAAAACTAGCCTCCCACATGCAGGTGCAGAGGGGGCTCCCTCTGGGGGAGACACTTGAAAGAGGAGCCAGCAGCATGGCAGCCTTAAAAATAAGTGCCCCACAGTCATCTTGGTGTGTCTCTGCACCTCAGCCCGGCCACACATGATAGAGATGGGACTGCTCCTGCAAGGGAGCGATAAGATGCCATGAGGAAGTGGCTGTGGATGGATGAGGTTTAGAAAAAAGTTACAAAGAGCTCTTTAATTAAGTCTTCCTTTCACCCTTATTAAAATTCCGGGAAGATTACCAAGGAATTTGTACTCTATCTCAGAAACAAATCATAACAATTTCATCAGGCCGCCCTGGGCTGCCTGGAGTATTGCTTATTATTTCACCGTGACTTCATAAGTGGGAAAATGTAGATGGGAACACTTAGAAAACCCTCAGCCAGGCCTGCCTTGCTGACACTAACACAGACAGTCGTTGGCCACTTAAAAGAGTTATGCAACGTAAATTAAAGACATAGCCTGCTCAAGTTCACCCACACGTACTTGGAGCCTGCGGGCCCGTTCACACAACAGTAACTTCATCGGTGATGTTCATGAGACCTGCAAACTCAGAATCCTCCAAGGTGTTTTTAGGCTGATTGAACACTCCATGGGTGCTCTGTAAGATGGTCCATCCTACCTAAGTTTAAAACTATTATATAATAAGAACAGAAAGTCTCATAAAAAGCTGTGAACACTCTGTGAAGTTAATCCATGCCAGTCTTGATGTCCTGGAGATAAACAGACCTGGAGTTGAGGATTAATAGTAATAAAAATAATCATTGTAATAACTGTTATTTAAGGAACATTTACTTTGCATTGAACTCTGTTAACAGCTTCCTCTTTTATACTTTTAATAGCTTAAGATCAGTCTTGTTCTTTTCCCAGTAAGAAAACAAAACTTTATCTTTATTTTTTAAATGAATATGAAATTTTTTAAATATATATTTTCTAAATATATATATATATTTAGATGAAGTAGTTATTTTACACCCTTGTTAATTTTTTTACAACATAGCATTTTCTCCCTCAATGTGGTCACAGTAGTTTTCCCACCACCAAAGCACCCATAGTTCCCCACTATAGTCCAGCAACATCCACGTTGCTGCAAATGGCATGAGTTGATCTTTTTGATCTGCTGAGTAGTATTCCATTGTTTACCTTGATCCACTCACCTGTTCAGGGGCATTTAGGTTGGGAAATGGTACTTTAGAAGAGTAAATACAATAAACATAGGGGTACAGGTGTTCTTTTGAATCACTGTTTTTGTGTCCTTTGGGTAGATCCCTAGGAGTGGATTTGCTGGGTCATATGGTAGCTCCATTTTTAGTAAACTGAGCCACATGCCCCAAAATAGATGCCTGGATCAAGAAAATGTGGTATATATACACGATGGAATACTATTCAGCAATGAAAAAGATAAAGTAATGCTATTTGCAGCAACATGGATGGAGCTAGAAGGAATTATACTCAGTGAAATAAGCCAGAAGAAAAAAGAAAAATAAAGGATAGTTTCATTTATAGCAGGAATACAGGGGAACCAAATAAGACAGCCCTGTAAAAAAATACTAACAGGACAAAACACAACAAAGCAAAAACAGACAATTATAAACCAGAGACATCCTGCAGGGGGGGAGGTGGGAGAGGGACCAGAGGGAGGGAGGGAGCAGTACAGGGGACTGAGGTGATGGTGCACGGGTGCCTTGGGGAAGGAAACCCTATGGGGACTCCACCTGGGGAGGGAAGCAAACATTCTTTAAAAATAAACAATGATGCAAAAAATATAAAAAGAAAAAGAAAAAAAAAAGAAGAAGAAGAAGAGTAAATACAAGTTCTGTGGTTAAGTTCTGAGCAGGACCTGAACCAGGATCTGTCTTTCTGAGCCCAGGGCTTAGTTTTCAACTGTTTCCTTTTTCTTGTTCACCCTGTTCCAGACTCAGAATTCTCTCAGCTTCTTGCTTATTTAATCTCAGCCCATTTTTCTGGATTCCATTTATTCCAGTTGTACCTTTACTTGGGGACAACTTCATATGGGGGTGGGGGAGGAAGAAAGTGTCTTGCAGGATGACTCTTTGCCTGCTCGCAGCTCCTCTGTGCGGTGGGGCGCATCTGCTTAGACCTCCAGCTTCTGCCCTCCTCTGCTGGACGACGACCCAGCCGGTGACCTCGTCCCTATTCCCGGCTTGGAGAATCAGGGCGGTGGAGAAAGTATACAGAAATGTGGGGGTGGTGGTTGCTTTGGCAAAAAGCAATAGTTATTTGTAGGAAAATAAAAAAGAACGAGGTGGGAGGCTAGTTGCCAGGGGGTGAAAAGAAGGGCACCTGTGGGCCAGGAGAGGGGTCCCTGGGCACTAGGGAGGAGTCGGGGTCGTGGAGGGAGTTGTAGGGGCAAGTGATGCAGGGGAGAGAGCCAAGGAGTGAGGGGCCAGAGCAGCAGGAGGTGGGCGGTGTGGCTGTGTGAGTTTGGGGGCTGGTGAGAGTGAGGGATGCCTTTTGGAGTCATCCAGGGAGGTGGGGCTCTCTGGCCGGTTTACATAGTTTTCACTTTGGTTGTATTTCTGCTCAAGTGAGTCCAGGTCAGGGCCCATCCCTGCAGGCGCCTGCTGCAAAAGTCATACAGACTTCTTGTTAAATGCCTGCTTTAGTTTGTATGGTTGTTTACTTTGTATTATTTGTGATTCACGTTTATCTGTTTTTTATTGGATTCTAAAATCTTGGTTGTTGGCACAAAATCTCGCACTGGGAGCTCTTCGGTTTTAATGGACAGATTTCTTTGTCAACCTGGGAGGGAAGGTGTGTGTGAAATGAACATGTTTCAGGGATCAGGAGGTTTTGTTTTTGTATAATTCTCTTGAAGCTAGAATAGTTGCCTTCCTTGGTTTCCATAACCCTTTGGTATAGCCTGTATTTAAAGTCAAGACAATTAGGCAGCTATATTGAGCCGAATAGTTAACACACAGAAATGCTTAAACTTCCTCACATGAAGGCTAGTTGTTGAGCAGCTGCTCTGTGCACCAGCATCAGACTTCATAGCTGGAGACGAGGGTGAGCTAAGAAAGCAGCCTGTGCCCTCGGCTCCCCGCGGGAGGGGTGGAGGCTTGTCCCAACACAGCCCCGCAGGCTGTGTCCTGAAACAGGTTGTGTGTGGCGTAGCTTGTCCTGTTCTGCAGAAATGCTTCCAGTCCTCATAAACCCCACAGTGTAACATTTCCTGCACGGGTTTTGGTGCAGAAAAAGGAATTGGCAGAAAGTTTCAGACTTGCAAATACAAATTAACTGCCCAAAGGAATTTCAACAAGGAAAAAAGAATCTTGTACCCACCCCGAGTTATCAATTGAAACACCATCCAGCAAGTCCAACCTTTACGGATTTATAGTTAAGAAAACAGACCAAATGGGCCTGAAATAGGACACTGCCGGCCCGAATGCCTTGCCCCTAGGCATCCCTTGCAGGCATCCAGGCTGCCGGGTTTGCTGCTCCTGGCATGATGGACCCCTCAGGAATGAGCTGCGAGAGGACAGTATTTGTCTGTTTGTTGCTGTGATCCTGGAACACAGACACGTGACAGACAGTCCATAAATACGGGATTAATAAATACAAGAATTCAAGTCTCAGTTTATTTTTTTTAAGATTTATTTATTTATGCA
The DNA here is from genome assembly GCF_014898055.3 of Talpa occidentalis. Classification (NCBI taxonomy): domain Eukaryota; kingdom Metazoa; phylum Chordata; class Mammalia; order Eulipotyphla; family Talpidae; genus Talpa; species Talpa occidentalis. The sequence continues at coordinate 5,582,592 of NW_023601433.1, forward strand.
TACAAGAACTGGGGTGCAGGCCAGAGGCGTGGGGGGTGAGAGGATTCACCAGAGACAGAGTGGGGAACAGAACAGGTGGATCTACTGAAATACACTGCTGAGGGGAGCAGCAGGGAGACAGGGGAGGTCTGCTGCGCCATGTGGGTAGCTCCCTGGCTGGGGATCAAACTCATGCTGCGGTGGCTGTGGATAGCTTCATAGGTTGCATCTTAACCCCTTGAGCCACCAGGGAGGCCCCTCAAGTCTCAGTTTAAATGTTGCCTCCTCGGTGAAGCTTCCTGTCATCTTCCCAGGCAAGCACGTTGCTTGTTTCCTGGTATCGCATCGCCCCTGGATAGTCTGGGGTGCCCTACTGATGCCATAACACACAGGACTTCATGCTTCAGCCGTAGGCTGCATGGGCTGCCAGAATGGAATCCTGCAGACATTTGTTTCTCACGGTTGTGGAGTCTGGAAAGTCCCAGATCAAGATACCAGCAGAGCTGGGGTAGGAGACCCCCTCTTCTGAGCTGACACATTGCTCTTCTCCCCTTCTCCTTCTGTGGGGACCTCATGCTCGTCTTCTGACATTTCTTCTTTTTCCTTTCCTCACTAGGGCACTTATTCACCATGAGGGCGCTGCCCTCGTGACCTCAACTAAATCACTTTCCAAAGGCCCCACCTCCAAAAATCATTGACTTTTCAGGGGATACAAGCCTTCAGTTCCTGCTGACCTGTTTGGTCAACTCCCCATGACGCTGTAGATTTCTGCCTTTCCTCTCTGAACCTCAAGTCACTCCACTGAGATACTTAAATATTTACGTAAATATGACTCATTTCTCCTTACAAATTTTCAAATAAGGATTACCTCATTTTCATAAAGGTACAAGTAAACCTACAAATCAAATGCTGTGAGAAAATGGAAAAGACAGAAATGATTATGATTCAAGATGTATGTTAGTATTCTTGCTGTGCAGTAAAATGCTCAAAAAGTAACTCTCCTTTGACATGCTACAAATTTTATCAACCTTACTTTTGCAGCCCTCTTAACACCCTCAGCTTCCAAAACATACATCTTAGGAGTTCAGTCCATCCAGTCTCCAGAAGGCCCGTGGTGACATGGCTTTGGAGACAGAGGCTCAGAGAGGCCAAGTCAGTGGCTCTGGAGGTACAGAGGGGCCAGTGCAGGTGGAGAACAGAACGTGGAGCTCTGAGTGTGAGCCTGCCCTCTGCCCCTCGGCTTTTCCCTGGCACCAGAGAGCGCCGGGCCCTTTGCAGAAGGTGGTGGGGTTAGAAGAGCAAGGAGAAGAGGCAGTGTAGGCCGCCTTATCCCGCCACCTTCCTCTTGACAGTTCCAGGAACAGGAACGAGGCAGAGGGAGGCCTGTCTGGCAGGTGAGCACAGCTCTGTGGGCTGGGGCTGGGGCCAGGGGATGCAGCAGCCAACCTGCAGATGTGAGGCCTGCTGCAGCATCCGTGTGCCAGCACACCTGGCTGGGGGCCTGCAGGCGCAGCTTGCTGACTTCATCCTGAAATGGTGCCTGTCGGAAGCCATGCTGCTGGAAGCGCTGCAGGTCTAAGCCAGAAGGAAGCCCCCTAAAAGCTCCGTTATGCTTCAGTTCCCATTCACTCCCCACCGACCCCTACTGTGCTCCCGTTGCTTCCAAGCACAGGCATGGGGGGCTCTCCATCGGGGTGTCACAGAAGGCTGAGGACTCGGCTGTGGCACATTACTGTGTCTCTGCCGCCTGGCAATCAAGAGTGACGAGTGGTGACCGAGGGCTCACAGGCGCCCATCTGGCACCTTGAGAGGCTGCACGTCCATTTCAGGAGTTCAGGAGGAAGTCAGAAAGCTGTCTCCATGTTGCACCTTCTCAAACATCACCACAGAGCGACATTTTGGCGGCCGAAAAGCAGTGCCAATTTTCTTGTTGACATTTTTCCAAATTGTGAGAAAAATGCATATGTTAATATATATACATATCTCATCTCTGCATATATATGTCTGTCTAAATATGCATATACATATAGGTGAGAATTTATAATTTAGGAGTCCCTTTGTGTGGGAGACGAAATCAGGGGAGGCCTTGGGACTTAGATGGTGTTGCTGCAGCTGTTCATGGAGACTGAGATGAGGCTGAGAAATTCTGTTCTGCCAAATAGACCTCAGGAAAGCTGAAAAAGACAATTGTCTTCAAATATTACTTGGGCAAATAAATCATTAATACTTCAAAAGTAAGAAAAAGAATGGCCTCATTTCATTCCCTAACTGCCTGAATGAGAACACTGGTTAGAAAAGTAAGAAATTTGTAGAGGCACGATGTAAAATGTAGGCTGAGGATGCTGGAGACCACCAGCCACTGCTGAGACGGGCAGGGTGAGGAAGTGGTCAGCTCCCGGAGGCGGTGGAAGCTCTTGTGAAGGCCACACCCCTGGGAACTGGGCCCTCAGTATTACCCAAGTCTCATACTTAATTAGAATTCGAGACAGTGCTCCCCTCATTACATGACCACCCTGTAAGCCAATCCCATGTGAAAAAATAAATAACAGGTAAATTCATCTGGACAGTGGCAAGAAACAAGTTATCTCTGGGGAGTACCCCAAAAAGAGACTCAAAGCCAATCAGAGAGATAAAAATTGAAGTATCACTGAAAGAATTGGAAGTCTGTGTTGCCCATTATCAGCAATAATGCCAGGGCTCGTAACCATGGCAACAACAAACTTAAAACAGCTCAGCCCCTGACTACATTGACACACTCCCCATATTAAAGTCTCAGCTGAAGAAAATGTGTGTTCATCTCCAATAATCAAATGTGCTTATCTCGGTATCTGTTGTCAGTGTAATGTTTTCAGCTTTCAACAAAAATTTCTGAGGCATACCAGAAGGCAAGAAAGAATGTGGTTTAATAAGACAAACCCTTATTAGGATGAGACTCAAGTATGACAGGGAATTTAAAATAGGTATAATGATTAATATGTTAAATGCTCTAATGGAAAAATCACACTCTATGGAAGATCTAATGCGTAATTTCAATGGCAAGATGGAAGCTTTAATTGGACATCAATGAAAATGTTAGAAACAAAAAAACACAGGAAGAGAAGTCAGGGATGCCTTCAGTAGGTAGAAATTTCATTGCTTAAAAGTTGTGGCTAAACATTCGCAGCCACGTGGATGGAGCTGGAAGGAATTATACTCAGTGAAATAAGCCAGAAGGAAAAAGAAAAATATCAGATGGTTTCACTTACAGCAGGAATATAGGGGAACCCAATAAGACATCAGTGTAGAAAAATAATAACAGGACAAAACACAACAAAGCAAAAAAAGACAATTCTAAATAGAGACATCCTGCAGGGGAGGGCCAGGGAGGGAGGAGCACAGGGCACTGAGGTGATGGTGCACAGGTGCCTTGGGGAAGGAAACTCTATGGGGACTACACCTGAGGGGGTGGGGGAAGCAAATATTGTTTAAAAAAATAAAAAATTTAAAAAAAAAGTGGCTAAAAATCAGGGTTTTTTTTTCCCCCCTGAAATAGTCATACATTCAAAAAATGGAGCTCACTACTTCCCTAGGGGATAAGAAATCTCATTTGACTTGAGTTTCTTCCCAGGTTAACTGATTTTAGATGGGAAATTCCAGCTTTACTTGGGAAGAGAGAAAGGAACCCAGTGTTGATGTATATTTATGCTGATGCAAGGTGAAACCAAGTTAGCCTCTGTTGGGCAGATAGCAGCTGGCTTTTGGTGATTTCTGATCCTTCATTTTTCCCACTGTCTTGAGCTCGATACCTATTATTCCTATATATAAACATCAACTTAAAGCTCGGGATTGCTGTGTGAGCTGTACGGATTCTTAAGTACTCGTACAATGAATTTCCAGCGGATTTCTGAACTTAGCCTATAATAGGGATTCTGAAGTTTATATCCCGCTGTTATTTAAAATACCTTTAAAACTAAAAACAGCATTTATATTCCCATAACGTCCCCCACTGTCAATATTTATTTTATGTTCAAATACTGCATTTCTGTAGCTAAACATTTATATTAAACGAATCAGAGGCTCATCTGTTCTCCAGATCTCTCTGAAAACAGTGATTCCAGAATCTTCCTGGTCTGTGGGCTTTCACTGCTACCCCCACATTACCTCCTTCCCCTCCCCACAGGTCTCCTGCTAGCGGGCGAGCAAAGTGAGTATTTCCTTTGTGGGAGATTCTGACATTCTTTCTCCTTCTTACAGTTTCGGAATTCCCCAGATAGAGTCTTGCTGGGAGATGGAGTTTCCCTTCATTATAAATGCCCAAGGCCCTAACACTTAGTCTCCGGCCTCCGACCTCTGGCAGGCAGTGGGGAGCTACACAAGGTCTGATCCAGCAAATGCATTCACCCAAGACTCTGACTTAGACCTAGTTAGTGGCGCGCGGTGTCTGCGGTGGTGGAAGATCCATGGTGGTTGTGTCAGCAGAGCCACGAGGACCAGGGTCCCGTATGCAGGGCAGCAGGGCAAGCTTGACCACTAAGTCCAGTGACTGTGGTGGAGAGCTCATAGATGGGTCCTCCCCGGTACCCAGCTTCCCTTGTCATCTTACGCTTCTCAAACCTGGTTCTCCTGGCATCCAACCAGCTGTGAGCCAAACAGGATGTGCAGAAAAGGCCTAGGTAGGGAGTGCGGCTGGAGAGAATCCCTCCAATGATGAGCAATTCCGCTCCCATCTCCAGGCTACATTGAGGGCCCAAGCCAAGAGGAAGCACCTTGCTCTTGGCTTGTCACCTCCGTTGCATGTCCTGGTGGGTCCTGGTACGGTCGTGCCTCTGGTTGGTACATCCCTTGACTGATTCAGCTGACGGGTCCTTCTCAGATGATGTTTGGAATTTATGTTTGTAATGTTGCTATTTAAGGGCAAAAAGGGAGTAATTTAAGCATTTTTCTTGCTGTTCATGCGTTGATGCCAGTGTTTGAAAGAAAAGTTATACAAGACTTCTCCAGTTGAAAGCATCTGCCTCCCTTTCTCTAGCCGTTTGAACCATATCACTCAAAGTCAGTGGGAAAGATATAAAACTGCTGTGTCCCTCCTGCTTCCTCCATCCAAATAAATAAGCAGAATATGTGGCATTTCCACCAAAGGCAGCAAGACAAGACATCCCATTTCACGCTTCGGCAATCTGACTAAGGAAACAAATATAGATTTTTCTTCCCAATGCCTTCAGGTTATAAGGCAAGTTGATTAAGGCCTCCCTTTAAGACCCACCAGAGAAATAATGGATGATGGAGTGTGCTTCCCTTTAAGGGGAGGAGGGTATGTCTAATACTGACTCTCCTAATCAGTTTGACGTGAAGCATATTTCTCACAGATGTGGTTCTCCAACCATCTTGTGCAGAAAGACAAAGCTGAATGGATTGCAGTTTCCTGTTAGCTAAGAATAAATTAAATCATGTTCTTTTCTCTTCTTTACCACTCCTTTGTGGATTCAATTTCCATGTAGACATGTCTGATATATTTTTTGGGAGGAGTTAATAAATTGCTTTTTCCTTTCATCATATGGATATAATTCTTGCTTTTCCTTCCTTCCCCCACTGCCAATGAAATAATACAGAGGAAAAAAATTGAGAAGAGTGTCTTGGGTGGTGATATTAGTGTGACTGTTGAGAGACCACACAAGAGTTGATTATAAATACTGATGGTCCAGAACTTTCCCCAGAAACTCCCAAAGTGTAGTGATGGTCTTCACAGAGAGACCTTTTTTTTTTTTTCCCAGATTTTGAGTAGTGTATTATATTAGTTAAGGTAAAGTTAGGTGTTGTAGCAGATAAAATCCAATGACTCAATGAGTTAGCACAAAAAGAAGTTTATGTTTTACTCATGTAGCATTTATTCGTGGATGGACAGTGGAGGTGGGGTGAGCGGGTGATGTCTAATCGTGAAGTCACGTGGGAATCCAGATTGATGAAGACCCTGCCTTCCTGGGCCTGTGGCTTTCAGCGCTGCCTTGGGCATTCACTTCTGGCCTGGGGTGTGGTAGAGATGCTGTGGGTGGGGCTATAGAGTAGGCTTTACGAATGAGTCTGCAAGTGGGGTACAATTTTCGGTACCCATTTTTTTTTATACTAAGAGATACTCATTTACAGGAAATAATCTGGTTGTTGTGCCTTTAGGAGGAGAGGTCTAGCTAGCCTCTGGTTTCTTTGGAAAAACTAGAATTTTCACTTTACGTTATTTGGAACTTGGGAACAAGATAATCATTATTAAATTATAATCTTCATGTGATATGTTTTCTCTTGTCATTTTCGTTGGCTTCATCTTGTCTTATTTTTAATATGCTATCATCAAAAGTTATTTTAACTTGTTGCTATACTACCAGCCCCTTCCTATTGCCCTATTTAGATTGATCTTCCAATCAGATGAAGTAAGCTTTTCTCAGGCGGAGTAGATCAGTGTGTGTTCTAAGCCCTTGCATGCCCAAGATGTTTTTTTTCTGTTGTCTTGACAACTTGACTGTGTCAAGTGTTAGTAAGACAGGATGCCAGCTGATCCTCATATGTGGATAATCTGAAACATGCATTTATTCCTTTTTTCTTCAACTGACAAGAATTTCCATACTTCCTTTCCCAAGTGTCCACTCACATAGTGTTTTCTTTCAGAATAAATGAGAAAGAAAAAGAACTATTTTCCAGGGAAGGAATGTTTGCAAAGGCAAGCCTGATATCTTCATATGGAAAATTCCACAAATCCTGCATCTTATATTAATTTAAAGGCATTTAAATAACAATTAAAATGGTATTCTAACAGTCCCTCAGTAATCAGTAGACCTTGTGGGAAGCAATATTAGACTTGTTAATTGCTAAAAATATTCAGCCAAAGAGCTTTGCTCCCACTTGAGAGGAAGAAAACTTGCTTTAAGATGTTTAATTCCCTTCATACTATATTTACATTGCTCATGCTGTCCTAATACACACACACACACACACACACACACACACACATGCATTTTAAAAGAGACTTTAATTTTGCTTTAGATGTTGGGAAGGTTATTTAGTGATAGCTTTCAAGTCTCAGATTTAGTGAAAAAGAGTGAAGAAAGATGATTTTTTTTTTCCACTTGAGCAGATGTTTCAGTCATGCCAGAAATTGAAAAGTATATAGATAAGGAATGACTTTTGATTTATTTTGAAGTTACTTTTTTGTGCATTTCTTGATAATATTTTCAACTGTTATTTCTAAGATCTACAGATCTTCATTTTTAGTCTTACTTTAATAGAATAAATTTGACTTAAATTTTCCAGTGTAAGATCAGGCTTTTAAAATGTGGATTTTAAAATATCATCTAGAACCATTCGTAGGGATTTCACAAAGCTCAGATTGCTTTGGGTATATGACTTGAAAGATAAATGAATGTTCTAGCTGCTCTGAAGATGTCTAGTATATGGAGTTAATTTTTTCTGTGACCCTGGTTAATCAGGTGAACAAAGGTCTTAGAGGAATCAGGGACTTGAATTTAGGTCTGGAGTCAGTGATGGCGACCTGTGGGCCCCTGGGCTCAAATAGAGAACTTGCCTCCATGTCTCTGGCTGATTTCTCCTAATCTTGCTCATTAGCTTCTCTTTCTTCATCACCTTCTATTTTAAGTTTCTCAGCGATCAGTCATAGATTCGCTTTCCTTTCACTTGGCATATCTCCCTTGGGACAATCTTAACTATTTCCATGGCTCCAAAAACCACCTGTATATGTACCACATCTTCTTGATCCAGTCATCTATATTTGGTACATATACACAATGGAATATTACTCAGCAATCAAAAAAAAAGATAAACTCAAGCCATTTGCAGCAACATGGATGGAGCTGGAAGGGATCATGCTCAGCAAAATAAGCCAGAAAGAAAAAGAAAAATACCAGATGGTCTCACTCATAGCAGGAATTTAGAAAACCTAAATAAGGAACCAGGAAAAAAACTAATTATATTAAAGTGAAAATCAAAATCAACAAGCAACTATAAACCAGAGACACACTGCATGGGGGGGGGGAGTAGGTTCAAAACAAGGGGGGTGGGAATTGTATGGGGACTATAACCAAGATGAAAATGCATACAATGTGCAAAAATGAAAAATGATGGAAAAATATATAAAATTAAAAAAAAAGAAAAAAACTTCAAAAAAAAAAAAAAAAAAAAACAAAACACCTGTAAAACCAAGACTCAAGTAACCACCTGTGCAGCATGTCTCCTGGGTTACACTGTGACTGTGAAACCAGCCCTTTCCTTGCCTTTTGCTTTGCAAACAGCTGTTGTAAAGCTCGTGTTGGGCCTCCCCAGTGGTGCAGCAGTTGAGCACTGGGCTGCGAAGCTGCCCGCAGCCTCTGCAGCACCAGTTCGATCCCCGGCCGCCGGGCGAGGGTCCCACATGGCGCACAGACCTCTCCTGCCGCCCGCTGCTCCCCTCAGCAGTGTACTTTGTCAGTCTGCCTGCTTTGCTCCCCGCTCTGGCTCTGGTGAATTCTCTCACCCTCCCACACTTCTGACTGTACCCAGTGCTTGTATAAGTAAATAAATAAATCTTTAAAATAAAAAAAATGATAATTTAAAAAAAATTAAGCTCCTGTTGATGAAGGTGGCCTGCTGGCCTGAGAACTGGCATTCTTTTATGTTGTTTTTGGTATAATAAATTGGGAAATCCTTTTGGAGAATGATGTGGCATGTCTATTCAACTTTAAAGGTATATTTTCTTTAACCCAGAAATATCACTTCTAGAAGTTTACCCTAGGGAATTATCTTAAAGTAATTACTGGGTATGTGAATCAAAATGTATTTGCAACAGCATGGCTCTATCATTTGTAATACAAATAAGTGGAGACCCCTTGAATTATGGAATATATGCATAATGGTAAACAAGGCAACCATTGAAATTGTCATGTGGATTTTATTTATAGAGACATAGTTAGCTCTGGTGGGGCATAAAACAGTAAAGATGTTATGGTCCAGCTTTTATTAGAATATGTTTATGTACATTTCATCATAAAAACATGAAATATTACATGACAGAGTCATTACAGCGTCAATACAGTAAACATTTCTACTTGTCAGGGTCATCACTATTGTAATGTGTTGTGTTGTCTTAAGCCTCGTAGACCAGTTCTGTATATGATACTCCTACCTTGTCCACTGGGAGACTGGCCAACTTTCAAGACTTGGCTCACTGTCACCTTCCCACCTTTCTGTTGGAATGAGCAAGTGTTCCTCTTATGATTCCAACTGGGAAGTTCCAGTAGGATTCCTAATAATGGTGGCAGTGACCAATATTGATTTAAATCTCATTGTAGGTCAGGCACCATTCTAAGTGCTTCACATGCTTAACTCATTTCAATATTTGTAACAAACCCTATGAGGTTGGTACTATTACCCAATTTAATGGGTGAGGAAACTTTATATTGATAGAACTAAAGTAATTTGCCAAACAGCGCATGATCAGCAGGCAGCAGAGGTAGACTGTGGGTCCAGTCTGGCCCCAGATCTCTGAGTGGTCTTGTACACACATAACCCAGAACCAATACTTCATTACAGCATAACATCTTATTGTACTTCTTTTTCTATCAATACCCTGTGTTGCTGTGTGTAGACCATGTAGCCGGCCTTAATTAAGGTGTGTTGGCTACTTAATTAATTTTTCTGGGGTGGAAAGTCTCAAGCAAGGAAAATGAGCATTGTTTAAAATGTTTTATTGTTTATTTTGTTTGTATCTGGAGTGACTCTGAGGCCCTTTTTGTGTTGGCATATCACCATGTTCTGTTCTCTCTTGCTTCTTGCTTCATGGGCTAGATCCTGCCTAGTGATTCAGGAAACTTCTAGAGGAAAATCATCTGATGCAGCTCTTGTGTTGAATACAATGGAACTTGAAAGAAATGGTGGAGCTGACCTCTGTGGAAAACATAATCCTCTTACAAAGTTGGTAAAAAATGACTCTACTTGAGAAAGACCAAAAAGCCTCATTCAGTTTAATGTGCACAGATAGCATAGAGGAATCCTTGCAGGAAAAAAAAAAATACTTTCAGTGAGCATACATCATTTCAATTTCTATAGGTATTAAAGATCCCAAGGGTAAGTGGACCTCAGGGATCAACGTCACACCCTCAGTCCTATCATCTAAGCATCTTTTAAATGCTTCCTTCCTTGAGTTCCTAGAATCCTGAATGCAGGTCTGAAAAGAGCTTAGTCTCTGTTTTTTTTCCCCTCATTTTGCGTGACCTACACACTGCACACACTCCTTCTTCCAAGTTCTGATGTCTACTCAGTATCCCAAGGGTAAAGTTCACCCTCATAAGTCAGGCCCCTATACGGTTGCCCTCCGGCTTTACCAGCCCCTGCCTCCTGTTCTTGGTTCAAATATTCTACCCTATGGACTTGATTCACTAGTCCACCTTATGAAAAGGGCTGCCAGTCCCTAAAAATCATGTGCCTTCTCTGCTGGGAATGTCTTTTACCTCCTTTACTTAGTCTTCAATACCCAATTCTAATTTCTCTACACCTTCAAGAATGACCTTTGTCATGTTATGCAGTTTTATGTTCCCATAACACTTTGCATGCACTCTGCTACTTGTATCATAATTACCCGTCCACTTGACCCATTTACCTCCTTAGAATATGATTTACTTGAGGCTAGAGACCAATCTTATTTTTTATTTTTGTCTGAGAACCTTGTAGACCAGTACTTTGCAAGTTTTAATGTGCATACAAATCACCCAGAGAGCTTCTAATATACAGGTTCTGATTCAGCAGGTTTCAAGTGGGACTGAGTCAACATTTCTATCAAGTTCCCAGGGGAAGGGAATGATCCTAGTCTCCGATTACACTTAGAATAGAGGGGACATATTTTGGGGAATTAGTAGTATTTCAAATGATGAACCAAGATGAAAAGCCAAAAATAAAACATATTGCCAAACTGTGCTCCACTTTATTTTTAACTCATTTAAAAAAAGTGTTAACATTTTCATTTAATCTATGTGTTGCCCTTGTAGATTTACTATTTCCCCACATTTTAATATCATTAAAATTTTCCATCTTTACATTTTTCCTCTTTAAAAAATTAAATTTAGAGGTTGTTTCAGTAAGAAAATTATTGCTTCACTCTGTTGCTACAATGGGGAAAAACGTAAATCTTGAAATACAGTTCTTTCAGAAATACTTCTGTATATATTATACTCCCTGTTTTAATCATTGCTAATATTACTTAGTACTGCAGTCCAGTGAGGCAAAAACATATCTTCAGAAGTTAATCATGGGCCTCCCTGGCAAGGGGTTAAGCACAGCACTGTGCAGCTGTCTGCAGCCTCTGCAGCACGAGTTCGATTCCTGGCTGGCCAGGGAGCTACCCACATGGCACAGCAGACCTCTCCTGTCTCCCCGCTGCTCCCCTCAGCAGTGTATTTTCTCAGTCTGCCTGTTCTGCTCCCCACTCTGTCTCTGGTGAATCCTCTCACCCCCCACACCTCTGGCCTGCAACCCAGTTCTGTATGTATAAATAAATAAATCTTAAAAAAAAAGAAGTTAACTACCTGTTCATAGATGATTACTCAGAATGAGCTTTTTGGTCCTGTTTTTTTTTTTTTTTTTCTTTTTTTTTCTTTTTAAGAATTGAGTTGCACTTAAAGTATAGACACTTGCTTCTCCACAGTCACTTCTTGCTCCTATTAGTCTTTATGTCTAAAGGTGCCATGCAAAGCAATTGACTCATTACAATTTGGCTCCTTTGTGTCAATAATTTCCCTTTTCCGCATTACTCCTCTATGATTAAAAGAAATTGAAATGAAATACTCCATATCTGGAAAGACTCCGTGGACATTTTCCACAAATGCTCAATACTCACTATCAACATTTCTAGCAATATCAGGTCAAAGTGTAGAAATGAATCAGTTACATCATAAAAAATTTCAAATCAATAGCCAGGCAATTCAAAGGAACACCTGCTCAGTTTGATGGTATAATAACCAAGCCGGTTAACTCTGATACAACCCACTTAGAACCCCAAATCTGATTCAGGAGCAATAGCAACAAAAGACTGATTCAAGATAATTCAGAGATGTCACCTGGGGGGTCAGGTTTACTTGCGTTATATTGCTTAAGTGTTTCAACAGACTTTCTAAGTTTCACTGGAAAACCTGCAGTCATCAGAACCCTTCTGGCTCTGAACCCCTATGATTCTGTGAATAATGTTATTATCTCTCTTGCAAGTTTCAGTTTCCTATTTAGAGTCATACTGTGCTTTCACTGCAGTTTATGGGTACTTTTAGTTTCAAGCATGTGAAATCCTTCATCTTAAGGAGACATGTGTTATGTATTTCCTTTAGCACACCTCAGAGAACAAAGCCAGTGTGCACCGAAGCTTCTATTAGCACTAGTGAGCAGGGTGGTTAAAGAGTTTGCCTCATCTGGCAGATTCGTTTGGTCTCTGTTCATTTCGTTGCTTAGGGACTAAATGTAGCTTGAAGTAAAGTTTTGTTTTAAATTAAGCGTTCAATGCTACACAACCAAGAAAGACTTTTTTTCCCCCCCAAATACATTTCCCTTTTGTATATAGAGAAATGGATGATCTACCTTCCACTGTGTATGAACTGCTCAAATCATTTAGAAAGAATCAGTAAACCTCAGTGCAGAAAGCTGAAGATCAGGTACACTCCTAGAAGATAGGTTTTCACTGTCTCCCTCTTAAACAAAAATCACAAACCAGTGACGTGTGGATGGGGATCTGTGCGTAGAGACCTTCTGAGCTCATTGTCAGTGTGACCAACTTGAGAGGCGTCTGGCCTCATGTAGCAAAGATTGAGCTTATCTTCCCTTCCCACACAGCCCGTGTGCACCAGAGAGGAGTGACAGGGCTCCTGATCCCGTCACTCTCTTCTGTGATCTGCCTGGAATCCAGCAGCATCTCCTGCGCTGAAGTTTTAGGTTGTGCAAATCTTCATGACCCCCTCACAGTGACATGGAAGAGGGAGAAGAGCATTGTGCTCTGATCACGGGATCAAACCAACCCAGACACAGACAGAGGCCAGCAGGACTTCCTCCAAGATGCAGCTGTATCGAGTGAAGGTTCAAGGCACACCTGATGGTCAAGGAGTTTTCCTGCAAGTGAGGGACTCAGGGCCTCATCTCCAGGGAGGGGTGGAAGGAATCGCGACTCCTGACCAGCAAGACACTGGGCGCTGGGCGTGTGGGAAGGCAACATGGCCCCTCAGTAGCAATTCCTGGGATGATCAGATGAGCTAGTTTGCCACTGGTGAGTCCAGTGATTGTCATCAGGCTCCTTCTCTGGTTCAAGAATAAAGCCAAGACCAGAGCTGGACACCATCAAAAGATGTCCTTGGATCTGATTTTGAGGACATGCAGACACAGAGGCAGAGCATTTACAGCAGGTGCTGAGACTTCTGTGACTGAAAGGAGGGTAAAGACATCTTTTTTTTTAAAGAACCTCATTAATTTTTTTTTTAATATACATACAAGAACTGGGGTACAGGCCAGAGGTGCGGGGGGTGAGAGGATTCACCAGAGACAAAGTGGGGAACAGAACAGGCAGACTGACTGAAATACACTGCTGAGGGGAGCAGCAGGCGAGACAGGAGGGGTCTGCTGCGCCATGTGGGTTTCTCACCGGCCGGCAGGGGTCGAACCCAAGCTGCAGAGGCCGCGGACAGCTTCACAGTGCTGCGCTCAACTGCCTATGCCAATAGGGAGGCACCTCACTCAATTCTTATTGATAGATATTTGGATTGTTTCCAATATTTTGATATTATAAAATAATGCCATAGTCCATATACTTCTTTTGTGCCTACCTTAAAGGACCCAAGGTGGACATTTCTGCGACATGTTGTAACAAGAATATGAGACTATAAGGAATATCCTCTTTGTCTACCCATGTCGCTCAGTCCTTATGAGCTGAATTCCTACTAAGCAACCTCTCTTACCTATAAATGGTTATTTGAATTTGAAGCCCACAGTTCTTGCCCTGGTCTCCACCTTGTTTTTGCTAGGACAGAAATGGTCCTTTTCCTCTTGGACAGCCAAGGGTTAACTACCTACAGAGGAGTTACTGTGTGGGCAGAGATAGAGACCAGGCTGCTGACAATAAACTTGCAGTTATTTGTTATACCTGAGGAGGCCCCTCCCTGATAAGCATCCCTGATTGATTATTGCACTCTGTCCTGGGAAGCTGGGATGAGACCCCAGGTACTCCCCAAAAACCATGCTCCCAGAACCTATGAACTAGGGTTGATCCTGGAAATGAAGTGCCTTCTCCCTCCTCTGAATAGACCTTCACTGTCAGGTGTGCTGTGGGTGAAGTCACAAGTAGGGTAGAGCTTCCGTGTCCAGGTTGAAAACAGACAAGTTGTTAGCCAGGAAAGTCTGTATCGGGGTATATTTTTCAATGTTTTCACATGTGTTTGTCCCTGCTTACTTCCCTGCCTTATGAATCAAGTCCCTCCCTCCTTGTTTGTCAGGTTATCATTGGTCTAAAAATGTAAAGTGCATAGCACATCGAGCCTTCTGTAAAAGCTTAAACTAAATGAAAATATTCTGTGTTATGTGTTCCTAAAAGAAAGAAGAGCGGAGGCTCGTTTGAGTGACTGTCCTGCAGGCACGTGGGTGGAAAGAGAATATGCAGAAACATCCTGAATCAATCAGAGTCCCAGTGAGAAGGAGAGTAAGGTAGGGGGAGCTGCTGGGAAGAGAAAAATACCATCTAACAGCAGCGGAGCTACTATCGCCAGTTGACCCAGTGGGATGGGGGACATGGTGGTTGCCAAGTAGGGAGGAGAGGGTAGTGCAGAGGGACCTGTCTAGAAAGAGGCAGTGACTGTTGGTGGAGGGTCCCGCCAGGCAGAAGGGGACATGCAAAGAGGGAGCCAGGAAGAGGAGCGTCCCTCCGCACTGCTCTCCTGCCCTTCCCTCTGTTACATGTGGCCAAAAAAATTCAGAAACCTAAGGGCGAGGGAGCCTGTTGATGCTTGTGTAAGTTGGCAGGGACAGAGTGGGAGAGGGTAGCTGAGAATCAGAACAAATGGACTATGGCTATCATTACCCAAACAATTTTGCAGCATCCACCTGGGTGAAAAGATTTTCTATTGATCACAGGGGACAGATAAAATCCTGTCAGCTACGGTATCTTCAAAGGATGCTATAAACTCAGGGATCCTATAAACTACCGTATCATCAAGGGATGCTATAAACTTGATAGCACAAATAAACTCCTATCAGCCACCATCTCGCTGCTGTGAACTTGCGTGACAGCAGGTAGTCATTGTCAGTGTGTTCATGTAAGATCCTGGAGAAAAGCTGGAAAACAAAATAGCATATAGCTGCCGTATCCCCAACTTGTAGCTGATGTATGGCCTAGTTTGGTAATCATGTATTTGTCATTCCTTATTCTTGAACAGCACTTCAGCTGGATGGGCTTCTTTACTTGGTAGGAGACTCAACCCTTTGTCTCTCTAGTACCTGTGATACTTGGGTCTTTTTCCCACCTTTATTTTCATTCTACTAATGTGATCTGTTAGGGGAGGGAGTCAAGTGAATCCTCTGGGTTGTCAACACAGATTTCCTGCAGCTCCCCCGCCCATATGAGTATAGAGCTCAGTTAACCTCCCCCAATAATAAGTACACCCCCAGTATAGTCTTGCCCTTCTCTGATTGTTGGCTCAGTGCCATGATTAATTTTGAATGGGTAGATTCTATTTCATCACTACCATGACTATGATCCCAGTAGAAACATTTCTTCCTTGGGTCCTGGGATTTCCAATACATAGGCTAAGGCCACAGGAACAGAAACAGAAATTCTTCAAGTGAGTAATGATGTGTCAGCAGGAAGGCTGCTTCCATCTCTGATCCCCCTCAGACCTGTGCATTCTTGCAGTGGGTACACCATGCCATTGACTGGCCATACTTAAAACATGTATCACATCCTGTAGGACAACATCTCCATCTTGAAAGATGTTTTCTTCCAGTTAGCACATGTAACAGGGCCCTCAGCAGCACATTCCACTGTTTTCTCAAGCAAGTTGCCTCTGGTGCCCAGGCCCGTAACAGGACACTGCATTCTGTCTCCCAGTGCTGCATTTCTTTCTCTACAAAATATGTTCTCTGGATGGAGGCTGGTTGCATGGTAACCCACAGGGATGAGAGACTGATTATGTGAATGGTATTGCTAAAGGGTTTTATGGACAGCTGGTGAGTGGGCCAGGGAGCCTGGTGTCATCTCCAAATAATGGTTTGTGTCTGTCTCTTAGTCTTTCTTGGTTGGAGCAAGTTTCAGCATGTCTCTAAGCAAAATTCCAACATGCCGCAGACCAGTAGATTTCTAGAAACTATCATCATGGCTGGTCCTTAAACTTTCTTCAAGTTTATCTCTCATCTTTCAGCTTTCAAATGGCTTACTAAGGCATCTAGAGTACTTGATACTTTTTGCTTACTATATCCAATTGATCTATATATTGGAGCACCGTAGCGTTCTGTGAGTTACTGGAATGATCAGTAAGATGTCATGGGTTCTTCTGGGAAGGAACTGGTAAGAAGCCATGAGTCCCCATCTTAGTTTCCTTTACACCAGATCTCAAACTTTCCACATACATACATACATACATACATACATACATACATGTGTCATCTTTTTCATTCCTTGAGAGTCCATAATCAATACACTATTACTGCGTCTCCCTGAGAGTCAGAATACTCTGATTCAAATATAGTGTCCCTAGTGAGTTATATTAAAACTTTTTTTTAAAGATTTATTTTATTTATACAAAGGCAGGTTACAGTCCATATGTGTGGGAGGGTGAGAGGATTCACCAGAGATAGAGTGGGAAACAGAACAGGCAGACCGATGAAATACACTGCTGAGGGGAGCAGCGGGTAAGACAGAAGAGGTCTGCCACGCCATGTGGGACCCTTGCCTGCCAGCCGGGATCAAACCCACGCTGCAGAGGCCGCAGACAGCTTCACAGCGCTGCGCTCAACTGCCTGCACCACCAGGGAGGCCCTATATTAACTCTTTAACAAATACATAGTGTCAATCATACGTAAATCCTTACAGAGAAGTAAGAAAGAGTATGGATGCTCCATAAATTTTATGAGGCTAGAATAAACTTAATACTAAAACCCCAAAAGATTAGTATGATAAAGGAAATTATTAACCAATATTATCATTGGATTTATTTTGCAAAATTCCTAAAGTATTAGTAACCCAAACCAAACAGTGTATAAATGTATGAATATTTTATGACTAGTTGAATTTATCTTAAGTATGTAAGTTTGTTGTAGTATTTGAAAATAAGTAAATGTAATTCACAATAAAAAAAGAAAACCACATGATTACTCCAATTGATGCAAGAAGTTTTTACAAAATTCAAAATTATTCATGATAAAAAATAATAAAAATTCAAGAATAAAACCAGAGAGATATTTTGAGCCAAATGGCTCACTGTACTGAATTTAGTAATATACAGTCTCTTCAAAGATTTGTGTCAGGTCAGTTGGAGATCTGTATTTAAAAAATGAACTTTGATCCCTACTTTCCACCATACAGAAAAAAATCTTTAGAGATGGAGCAAAGATTGTGGCCTAAAGCAATTAAACTTATAGAAGCGAACACAGGAAAATGTTTTCATGATATTAGAATATAAGGATTTTTAAAAACGGGTTACCAAATGCCTGGAACATAAAAGAAAATATTGATAAGCCAGAATTCATTTAAAATGAAATGGCAAATTCCATGAAATGACAAATTCATGGAGAAGATTTATGTATTTGAAATACATAAATCCAAAATAGAACCCATATCTAGAATATCTCTTTGAAAACTTCTACATATCATTTATAAAAATGATAGACTAAAGAGGAATAAAAGACTTGAACAGCACTTCAAAGAATAGACTATTCAAAATATATAGAGATGCTCAAAATTATTAGTGACTAGAAAAATGGAAAATGAAAATCACCTTATGATCCGGCCATACATACAGAAGGCTCACATCCCAAAACCAATGACACCTAGTTTGGCAGTAAGTTAGCGAAGTCACTGCAGGTATTTGTAAACAAGGGCACTTGAATTGTGACCTGGTCTGGTACTGCTATCAGATCATCTATTTTAGTCAGACCAAGGAAGCCAACATCTCTCTTTTTGGAGAAGCTTGTAGTCCTGCATTGAGTTAAAATGATAGTCACTCTCTACGAAGGTATGGCTTCTCGGGTGATAAACTGCTTGAGCTGTACTGGTAGTGAAATACTTGTCTTCTCTGGAAAGGAGAGAGCTCTCTCTCTCTCTCACCCCAACTCCAACACCCCCACATTATTCCCAAGAGTTTTCCTCTAAGTTGAAAAAACCACTCAGTTTACCAATGGCCTGTCCATGCAAATTTCCAACACCAAGTCTACTCCCCTCTGACATGTGCAGAGGAGCCTCACTCCCTCACCAGATTCTCTAATTTTGGATGCTCTGGACCAATGGTACCATCTGGTGCCTGGACTAGGAAACTGTTCTCATTAGTGTGTTTTCTTTACCCCCTTCTTTCTCACTAGCCGAGAAGGTGATGCTCAGAGGAGGGGGGACCAGTTTCCTCTGTCTCTTGCAATCCGAAACAGTGCCAGCTCAGCCAGTCCCACTTCCAGTGGCCTGTCATACTTACCCTGTGTCTTCTGGCCTTGGGATGGGTTAGGCAGTGGGATGACAGTTGAACAACACACCCCTCTCCTGCCTTCACCTTACTCTTTCTTTCAAATTTTACATGGTTGCTTTTCGAATGGCCCCTCTTCGCTGTGGGTGAGGGCAGCTAATGGGCAGTCCCGCTGTCCACTGCAGCAGACCTGGGTCGCTGGGTGGTGCGGCGTGTGCTGCTCAGCACTGCTTTGCGTGGACAACTTGGGGCTTTTGAGGGCAAATAGAAACCAAGACAACCTGGTTTTTATCCTCCATCTTCTGAACTTTCCACTCTTACATTTTTACAAAGTGATCACTATTTTACCAAGACACAGTATAATTTTTTTTCCATTAGGCAAAGCCATATATATAATGAGTAGTGCAAATAGCATCTACGTGTGTTACGTACTAGGTGCACTCATCTGCCTCTTCATAACAGCCCTATGAGGTGTGTGCTGTTACCCTTCCTGTTTTATACATGAGGACTGAAACCAAGGAGTTAAATTATATAGTCAAAGTCTATGGCCTGCAGGTGGGGGAGCTGACTTTTGAATGTGAGCTGTCTGTGACGCTGGGGCCTTAGCTAGCGTGAAGTCAGCCTCCAAGGGCTGAGGGCTTAGCTGAGTGGCAAGGCAACACCCTTCCGGGGCTGTGCGGTTAGTAAGTCCAGACAGGGAGGGGCAGGAGAGGAAGGATTAGGGTCAAAATAAGGGGGGGGTGCAATTGTATGGGGACTATAACCAAAATGAAAATGCAAACATTGTGCAAAAATGAAAAATGATGTAAGAATTACATAAAATATTAAAAAAAAAAAAGAGTCCAGACTAAATTTTCCTCAGATATGGCAACAAAATCTCCCTCTGTTACGCTTAGCTTAAAATATGGCCTGGGCACTCCTCCTGCTGACTGGGGGGGTCTGTCGTCCGCTCCCTTGGACCTGGACAGATCCTCGCAATTGCTTCCACTAGTGGAGGCTGAAACAAGTGACTTCCAAGACTGAATCTTGAAAATGCCTGACACCCTTGCCTGGGCTCTCAGCATGTCTTTTTGGGGGGTCACTGCCATGCTGTCAAAAGCAGGGTGTGGAGAGGCCTGTGTAGGAGAAACCTAGGTCCAACCCCTGGTCCTGATTGAGCTCCTGGTCAAGAGCCAGCACCAACTCTTCAGCCACTCATGGACGCTGGCTGGAAGGTGGACCTTCTAGTCTCCCCGCGGCTGCCTGCACTGCAGACTTTGCATGGAGCAGACAGGAGCTGCTTTTGCTCAGCCCTGCTCAAACGCAGATTGGTAAGCAAAATAAACAATTACTGTTGTTTCAAGTCCTTATGTTTTGGGGTGATTTATTTGGAAGCAGTAGGTACCTGTAACTGCTTTGAATGCAGTGTCTTCTCAGGGTTCTAGCTGATGGTGGTGAGTTAGTAAGGAGTAGGCAGAGGAATTAGCATTTGCATGTCAGCACCTTATCAGTCAAGCCACACGTCTTCTGTTTCCTAAATCGATTCTGCGAAGAAAGCCCTGTTATTCCAACTGACAGGAGGGCCAGTCCCCGCCTCCATGGCTGCACCGGACACCCTGGCACGTACGTGGTGGAAGTGGATTGACAGCAGCCGCTCAGAAGCCCAGTACCTGTCTTCACGAGAGCTTATGATCTGCAATTAGAAAATGGTAATAAGGATAATGATGATGAGGTTAACTACCACTGAATGAGTAAATATTAGAAATGTAAATAGTACAAAAATGCAGGTTCTACTGTGTCAGGTGTTCCATGCACATGAACGCATCTGCCATCCTCTGATGGGGACTTTTTCACCCCCAACTGGATGAGGGCTCAGAGCCACACAGCCCGGATTGCTTTCTGGAGGCCAACCTTGAGTCAGTCTAACTGCAAAGCACAGGCTGGGAATTACCCCTCCTGCTGTCTGACGACAGGCACTAAGAACGTGCCCACACACAGCGCCAGTGAGCAGACCCCTGGCCGCCCTCGGTGTGCGAGTGTGGTGGGGGCACAGTGGGCTGGATGGCTCCCGTCAGCCAAGAGGTGTCAGCTGGACTCTAGCCAGGGGCAGAGGGCATTTGTCCGAGGAGCTCTCAGAAGGCCACGAGCTGCCATAGTGAGCTTGTGGGCACAGCTGTGGCTTGATGTTTCCGCCAGCTGGGCTCCATTCTGCCCGGCATCTGGTGGCTGGTGGAGCTCAGAAAATACTTCTCCAGCACAGCTTGGAAATGCCAGGGCTGAAGGCCCCCGGGCTACTGGGAAGAGAGAAACACGCTAAAGGCCTATGACTGATTCTACTTACTCAAACACCCTTGTTCCCCCGGCTCTCACTGAAATGTCTCTCTGCCAGCCCCGGGCATCTCTGATCTGTCCCAGAGGCTCTTTCAAGGGCGTCACTGACCTAGAAGGACATGCCACCTGGCCCAGAGGACAGCAGGCCCAAGTACTGGACAGCCAAAGCCGGGTCCCCTCTGAAAAGGAGTGAGCCCGACTGTGGCTTCTCTAGGGACACACACTTCACTTCAGAAGGAAAATGAAGGGAAGGGAGGGGGGTTGCAAAGATGATTTCTTCTAAGTTGGTGGTAAGAGACCATTTGTAGAGGAAAACATGTTTTAAAAATAGAGTCACCTATTTCCACTGTTTGTTCCAGTTCTGACGTAGAGGGTTTCTGCTTGGGTGTTTTTTTTTTAAAGACAAGAGAACAGGGAACAAAACCTTTGTTGCCATAGGAATAAGAATTCCCTTCCGATCGGAGTGGTATTAATTCAAGTGAAAAATTGCTACTGGGAGAAAGTGAAGGAATGATCTGAAATAACAGTCACTATTGTCCTGCAGAAAGCTGCAGCCAGGCAGAAAAAAAGTGAAACCTAAGGGGTAGCATAGATTGGTGTGGGCCTGTGACCTTCTCTGTGTTTTCACTTGCTTTTTAGGTAACAACAGGGTATCTCCAATATGGTTTAAACATTAACTTTAATATTAACTTAATATTACAAGTAATTTTACTTGTTTCACTCACATTGGAAAAATGATTGGGCACCTGACGGGTGCTGGAAAGCTCTGTAAAGGACTGTGGTTTTCGCGAACCCACAAGGGAGTGCCTTTGGAGTCCTCATTTCTTTGAAATGGCTGATGGCAAGATGTGAGATTTCAGTCAGGAAAGTTCCGAGTTGCATCCTGGTTCCACCACAAATTGTCTAAAGCGACCTTGAGCTTATTCCCACACTGTTGAGAGCAAAACGAGGACAGCAGTCACTATCTCCCAGGGTTAAATGCCAAGTCTTCAAGCACTCACAACCAGGGCAGAGTGGGCGAGCCCTGTCTGGCAGCTTTATTTTTTTTGTTGGTGACATATTTTAATGATGAAAAATGCACAGTGATTTCACAATTTCTTTTAGCCATAATCATGTAGTTGCAGATATAGAAAAAGAAAAATACCGGATGGTCTCACTCATAGCAGGAATTAAGAAAACCTAAATAAGGGACCAGGAAAAAGACCAATTATAATAAAGTAAAAATCAAAATCAACAAGCGACTATAAACCAGAGACATACAATGGGTGGGGGAGGAGGGATTAAGGTCAAAATAAGGGGGTGGGAATTGTACGGGGAGTATAACCAAGATGTCTGGCAGCATTTATGGCCGTTATAAACACACACCGTTTGGTCCAGCTGACGGGTCTTCTCACTGTTTCCTATTCTATTCAAATCACATATTCAGGGATCAGCTCTTCTGGATTTGGATTATGTGGGATATCGGATAGGATTAGATTTCATGGCATGTGACAGACACTCAAAATATTGTAGTTTAAGAGGAGATGAAAGTTTATTTTTCCTCTCGTGTAAAATAAATCCTGGCATGTGCAGCCTGAGGCCGGTGCTGGCACCACGGACCCGGGGTTGCAAGGAAGGGCGGGAGCTTGGGTGTTGGAGCACAGCTAGTGGCCTGTGTGCTGTGACTCCCTTCATGTGAGTTTCTCTGCCAGGGGAAGGATGGGGGGAAACACTCAAACTGGCCACACTAAGTAAAGCACCGTTCTTTCTCTATTTTAATTTAATCAGGGCTCTTCAAAAAGAATGGACCGGCAAGGCATCCAATGCATTCAGCATTGCACAGATATTACATGTGCTTAGAATGGCACAGAACCAGTGTTCCCCACTCCTGTTGAAAGTCTTGGTTGATCAAGGGAAGGTTGGCACTAATGAGTCCACCGGGTCTTTTCCAACCATGACTTTCTCTGAACCCAGGTGGCTAAATAAGTTCTCCCAGGTATCAGCAGTCTTCCATCCTCCTGACGGCCCATCTGTGAAGTGGGTCATTCTGCTCACTGAGTCACTTTAAGAAAGCACCGGAGTTTAAGATCCCAGAGTCTGGCTCTGCAGGGGAATGCAGGCCCCCCACACAGCAGAACCGTCCTGTTCCTCCTCTCTCGCCAGGCATATCTGGGAAGTTTTCTGAATTGACAAGACTGGTGTTCACAGTCAGAAAACGCCAGCCCTAGGTAAGGGGTGGAAATAAGAAGAAAGGATCTAGGATTTTATGATCGCTTAGTAAGTCTGGACTATTTTTTTCCCTCGAACTGTGTATGAGTGGTTGTCTGTCTCACCTCGCAGAAGAGGACGTGAGGTTCAGCAGAGATCTGTGATGCCCATGGGCACAACACTGGTGCGTCGGTCCCACTGTTTGAACTTGTTTGCCTCCAAGGACTCTGCCACTTTCTTTATATAAAAAACTGGCTACTTACACATTCTGTGAAAAATAAATAAAACATGGTCATGGAATAAATTCAAAAAGCAAGAATTAGGAAAAAGCAGTATATGACTATGGAAACTATAGATAGATAATTGTGTGAAGTGCAGCAACAAGACTAGAAATTGGCCCTCCATTTTATGAACAGGTTGCCTAGTGGGGGTGTGGTCTTAAACAGCAGTTTCCTGGAGCTGGCTAGGAAGAGCTTATTTTTAAATGTTCAGGAATACACAGAGCTAGCTGTTACATTGTTGGTAGCTTGAACTTGGCCTTGACAGGAATATTTACACTATGGAAATTGGCAAAGACTAAATCATGACTCTCTTTTCCCCTCAGAAAGTCAATTTAGTGGCACAATACTCCTCACTTGTATCCCCCAGTCTTTTGTGTGTTGAGTCTTGTATTGAATCTTACAATAGCATGGAAGAAAACAAAATGAACTAGCTTATAATTAGCCAGAAAAAGTGAATATAGCAGATTTTATAAAGGATAAAGTGCTCAGCTGAACTATGCATGGCCTTCCCTCATCCTTGCTGTGTCTTTGAACTCGGAATGGGCTGTGGGCTCAAAATGAAAGGTCGAGCTCCAAATCACTTCTCTGGGTGCAGGACCTTCTCATCTCTGCCTTGCTTGTTGGAGAGTGTGTGGGCAGCTTAAATGAAGGAGCCCAGCTGTGCGTGCCTGCCTGTGGGTCATACGGCACCTTCTTCCAATTAGCTCTTTTCGGAAACTGGTGCATTCTCTTGTCACAGGGGCCTTCTGGCACCTTGCGTGGCTTAGAAGTTCTCTTGCTTTCTTCAGTCTGTAACTCTAACTTCAAGGATTGAAAGAAAACACTTAACTTGAGGTGGTCTGTAAGACAAGTGCCTCCTCAGTCTGCACATGGAAGGTGTGTAGAGAGGAGGGTGAAGCCCTCTGCTCCAGCTCTGAAGAGGCAGAGACAGCCTCCCTCTGCCCCCCAGCCTGGCGTGGTCACACCTGGCAGGTGCACACTGCACTTGCTGTCGGGCACATGAAAAGAGAGCCGCAGAGGCCAAGGGCTCCATCCACCTGCCGGTGTTGACATTGATATTCTTATGCGCAAATGGCCAACGTGGGTATTGCTGTGGTGTGGAGCAAGCCAGGCCGTAACCAGACACCTAGTGCGGTCACGGAGTAATATGATAAGGAGGGGACAGATCAAATAGGCAGCTTTCAGTCCAGAGTGCAGGAGGGCACACACAGGCTGCTTTTAGTCTGTTGCCTGACTGGTGTGCTGAGTCATGGCCCTGACTTCTGTGGTTGGAAAAGGAGCTTGTATCGAATTATCTGTTCTCAGGGAGGCAGAGCAGCCCATTTGCCCTGGCAGCCTTGCTCCTGTTGACTCACTGAAACTAAAGATTGAAAAGACCTATTATTTCCTCTGTCCGTCCTCTGGGGACTGATGTAAGCTAGATTCTTATATGCACCATCTCTGTTTCTTCTTCCATCTGGTTCTGATGACAATAATTGAGAAAATATCCATGACCTAATTTTGAATCTGCACAGCATAAAAAAATGACAGCTATGTCAAATCAAATTAACTAATAGTCATCAAATAGTAGTTACGGTGTAACTATATTCTGTTAGGCTCTTTGAGGCAAACCTCTTTTAATTTAATTTTTTTAGTAGTTTTTTCTTAGCAGTATGCTTCTTCAACTAACTTGCTTTATTCAGAAAAGTGTAACTCATTGACTTGTATAATATATATGTGTATATATGCATGCACACACAAAATAACAATTAGGTACCATTTATTATTCATCATATGTGCTTTATATCCATTGTCATTTAATTCCTAGGGTAGTTATTATTCTCCCATTATCCACCAGAAGAGTAGTTAATAGTCTCCCATTTCCTAATGAGGAGAAAGAGACTCTGAAATTTAAGCAGCTTGAAACTTACACTTGGTCCCTTGATTGGTCAGTGGTCTTCAGAGTTCAGCCCTGCTTTTACTACCCTTCCTCAGCAACAGCTTTTCAGGATTTTATGACCCACCTCCAGTGTTATCTTCAAAAGTAAATTTGCAAATGTTAAATTCATTTTAAGAGGGAGAGGTGGAAACACAGAAATTCCTGGAGAAAGGAACAATTTGTTTGATGTCCAGTGCAGCTCACATTGAATGTCCCTGAAGAGCGGGGTGTCACAGCAGCGCCCCCACCCCCAACCACCACCCATGCAAAGTGCTGGAGGGATTGACTGTCATCCCTGTAGGCCTGTGCAGCTTAACTGAAAGAAGGGATGGCAGAGCTCATGGTTTGGCATTCTCACCGGAGGCAAACACAGCAGCCTTCCTGTGTCTGGTGTTACCCGCCCCTGTGTCATGCTTCCAGCGGAGCCCCCTGGGCAGGCAGAGAGACAACGTTGTGTCCATCCCAAGCAAACCAGTCTTCAGACAGCATTGTCATCTTTCCATAAACATACGTGTCACAGCCAATTCTTCACATGCAGCATTTTCCTCCAACATGCAGGTTGCTAAGTGCTGCCATTATGGAATTCACAGGGGTGATGTGTTGAGACGTTAATCCAACTTGCCAGAGGATCCCAGACAGTCCCCTGACATCCATAGACTCCACTTAGTCTTTCAGATTTCAGAATCTAAAGAGTGCAGCGAATGCTACACGCTCAGCCTGCCCTTTTTCTCTCCGTGTCGAAGGTTAATCACATAGTAAGTCTGAAGGCTTCATTTCCCTGATTCCTTTCAACTTTATGAGTTATTACTTTGGCCTTCAAGATTTAAATCAACATAGATCAATTGGAATTACAACCCAATTCCATCTGAGCTTTCTGATTGCATGGGCTTTGTGCTGAAATCAATGACAAACGTGACCTCCTGGAGAGATGCAAAGAGCTCTCTAGGAAGGATAGGCCAAGAGACTATTACCAGTAAAATAGCCTCAAATTCAAATTCCGCAGCTGTAAATACGCCAGCTACTACACATCTACACTGTGTGTCTTCCTACGTTTCAGGTCATCTCAGCTTATCAGATCTCTCCTCCATATCATTTCTATATACCATTTTTTAATTATCACATATAATGTTACCGGTCTTTTCTTCAGAGAAGAAGACTGGCTGAAAGGTATAGGAGAGGCAGAGCCAGAATCAGAAGTCACAATTGTCTCGCCTTAAAACTCATGGTCTTCCTACTACTCTCTGCTGGAAAGTGGGGTCTGCAAACTGTGGTCCTGTGGCCTAGCACCTGCTTTATAAACAGGGTTTTATTGGGGTATAGCCACACCCATTTGTCCATGTACTAAATATGGCTGCTTCTGAAGCAGGACAGTAAGTAGTTGTGACAGACTGCGTGCCCCACGAGGAGTGAAATATTTACTATCTAGCCTTTTACAGACAAGGACACTGAGAGTAAGACATTCGTCTGCAGTGGCCATCTTGTGAGAATGACTCCAGCTACTGCCTTGCTGCTTCCCGGAGGAGCTCTGGAAACTCCTGATGGATGTTCATGTGTTACACACTTGGTTGTGCCTGTGAAAAGTAAGACGTGATCTTCAAATGAGGCTCTTTTCTAGTGCAACTAGCAAACTCTTGAAAGATAATGTTCTAACTCCAGAAATAGTTTGATCAATGGCAGCATTTTGGAATAACTGTTTGTTCCCCAAAGGGACTACTTTGAAGGGAACAGTGTTCATTTGGACACGTAGTTCTAGAAACTTTGTTCTGAAATAGTACTTATTATACCTGATTAGCAAATTACTACTTTCTAGGAGAGGTTCACAACCGTTTTTATCTCTCCACCCATTTAACATGCCCTACATACCATCAGCAACAGCATCCTTTACTGCTGTACCCCTGCTGGTCCCCAGCACCGCTGTCAGGCCTGAATTAACTGTTGGGGGGTGTGAGATGACCAGCACCCTCACTCCTCAGGGCAGGGTGGTGCAGAAGGCGGTCTCCTTATGGCTTCCCCTTATCCCTCTCATGCTGCTCCCTCGGGTGAAAAAATTCTCCTATTGAGCTCGTTCCTTTCCAGATATTGTGCTGTTAGGACACATCTTTCATAAGGTCTGTTTTAGCATAGGGTTTGGGAGAAAGGTAAAAAATGCAGTTCTCTTTCTGGCATATAAAATCTTGAGGTGTTTGACATAAGTCTTCAAGGAGGTTGGCTGGTTTGGAATATCAAAGAATGAGGTAGACTTTGGACAAAGAGCAGGTATCCCCAACTCTCCAAACCATGGCTTCCTTGTGTCTCATAGGTGGTGTAGGGTTGTGCTGGGATGGGCCAAGCTGGGGGGCTAGGATTTGGGAACTCTGGTTTGTAAAGTCCCAATGAACACACCTCTCTGTGCCTGAGCTTGACCACCCATGTGCTTTGCAGTGAGGAGTGTGGGCTCCTGCACACCCCATGGATGTAGGAGGTGCACATTACCTTTCCTAAAGTCCTGCATGACAAAGTGCCTTAAGTGGTTGCACATCAAAGCTCTAGGGCCCAGACCTTGTGAGGTGCATGTGGTGGCCGGAGGGAGCCCCTTCCAGAAGCCCCTCCCCCCACTTCTGTTTCCTCTCTTCTAACCTTCAAAATAGCTATTTGCATTCAAATTGTAAGTTACTCAAAGGTAAAGTCTTGTCTATAGTATCTTGCTTTGTATATGCGTTTAGACACATTTCTGGGTTAACTTTTCTTACTGCCTGGTGGATAATTTCCTATATCCATGAAATGCAAAATTCAGGATTGCGGTCTGGGAGTAAAGAACAGGCTGCTCCAGGTAACGTGGTCAGTAGTGGTCTCTCCCAAGTGGAGAGTTCTAGGTCAGGAGCTCTTGGGCAAAGGCTGGAGTCCAGAAAGCTTTGAGGAGCAGGCAAGAGCAGGGAGCTGGGAGGAGGTAAGAGCAGAGCCCGGGACCTCTCTCTTGCTTCCTGGTCATGTCAGGGGCACTAAGAGATTCAGCCCCGGGAGGGGTGCTTCAGAGGGTGCATTTACTATCACCGGGTCACGTGTGGACTCCTTGTCAGAGCCGGGGCCTTAGCCCACATTAGGGCTTTTCTCCTTCAGAGCATATGAATTGTAGTGAAACAAATTTTGACCCCTACGAAGGATGAATATTGGTCGATATTCAGCTTTTTGGATCTTGGTTCCTCTCTGAACTTCTAGTCCCTGCGCCATCACTGCGGAGCCACCAAGATCCAGGGAACACGCCTGTGTGCATCACTGTCTAGCTGAGGCTTCCGCAGCTGACTCTTTGTCAGGAGTTGGGACTGAGCAGGGGCTGGGATGGATGGGGAAGGAGTAAGGAGTAAGGGAAATGCAGACCATCCTCAAAAGCAAATTCCTCACCTTCATAATTTTCTCTGGTTGTTAAGCAATTCCCTGGCGTGCTCCAGTGACCCCCCACCTGCCCTTCCCACCTCAGGCCGCCTCTTCCCTTCCCTCCCAGCACGTATCACCACTGGAAACTTCTTCATTTCTTTGTTCATTTCATTGTCTGTCTTCATCCTCTAAAACATATAAGCTCAAAGAAAAGAAGGGCCATGTCTGTCTGTCCAATTTTTAGGCAGTAATTTTTGCTCAGCAACAGTTGAAAGGAAAACACACTGTTCATGTGTCAGAGCTGTTGGCTGAGAACTCAGGTCTGACACACACAGTGACCTTCAGCTTTGTGTTGATTTGCTCCCTGCCATTTTCCCCTTCTCACAAAAACTCCTTGTTTTTCAAAAATGATTCTCTGAGAAAGCCTAGCAGCACACCCCCATTTTAGGGATGAGAAAATCAAGGGCCACGCAGATGAAGAAGGGACTGTTTGGACCACACCTGTATTTTGTGGTGTGTTATTAGTGCCTTTTTTTCTGTCATGCTCTGACTTTTCCACTAGTGGGTTCTCCCCGACCAGTCTCCTAAGAGCGGGTTAAGCTTTATGCTCTCCGCATGCTCCGACCATAACATCCTCTCTCACTGCACAATGGACGTTTGCCAAGGCTCGACCCGGCAAGGCTTTGAGAGACTGCTTTGTGTGAACTCCGCTGTTGAGTCTTCCATGTGACGTACCCCCCACCCCAAATTTCAGAACAATATTTTAAAAAAAATGCCTTCAAGCACAGTATTGCGTATGCTCCGGTTTCACTGCTCTGCTCCCCTAACTGCCCACCTCCCAGACCTCTGAACTCCCATCCTTGGGCCTCTAACCCTCTGGCTGTCATGGGCTGAGAAAGATCAGATGAGAAAGCGCTGGACTTGAACTCTCACACCAGAATGGGACTTTGGCACCATGCCTCGGGGGCACTAACAGATTAAATATGCTAATTTCCAGGTGTGCTCCCCTCCCCATCACAGCAGCACCGGGTGGACACCAGTGCACTCAGCTTTGCAATCACCATAAATGATGGCCTTGGAGCTCAGTCCCTGCCAAGAAGAACCATCGCAAATAAGCCGCTTCCGGGAGTCAGTGTGTACTGCTGACATCAGTGTTTGCCGGGTGCCAGCAGCTCCCCGTGAGCCCCCACCCCATCAAAAACAAAGGCCGGTGCAGTAATGGTGGTGGCAGGAAGCATCCAGGGTTGTAACAGAGTCACGGTTAACACTGTCAGCGCAGACGGCTCACTCTCCACATCGCTTTTCCATGAGCTCTCCCAAATCCAGCCTCCTGATTTCTTCAGAAGGTCCTATTTCACTCGACTCCACGGACAACCACCTGACATCACTCTGCCTTTTGGTCCCTGTGTGGAGAGTCCAACTTCCCGGGCTCTGGCCTGAGTCCTCAACAAGGACAGGCTCGTCCTCCCCCGCAGAGCGCTCAGTGCTGGTGGCCTTTGACCGATGGGACGTGGAGGCCAAAGCCCCTGAGGATGCTGGTTGGTGGGATCTTCCAATATTCATGAACTGTCTTGAAAAATACTTTTTCTTAATATGAGTCTCCTTTAAATGTAATAAGAAGACACCGGCAGAGGAGCCGAGGAGGCATCTGCCTCCTGAGGGGCCTTGAAGACGTGGTGTGATGGAAGCTGAGCTTTGCTTCTCAGGCCCACCAGACATGAGCTCGCCGCCTCTGAGTCAGAAGCTGCAGTGGGCTGGAGGCAGAAGGCCCCATGCAGCCTTCCATGACCTGGGTGTTACTGGGGCTCCCCCAGCCTGGCAGCCCTATGTGCACATTTGGGACTCAGACCTTGGGTGTGTGTCCACAGAGTCATCACATGCTGGGGGCGGGGTTCTGACACAGGCACTTCCTCTTGGCCAGAAGCACCCCTGAGGCCACTGGCCACATGTATCTGTGTTCACCGAGCAGGAGCAGCTCCTCCCACAGCCTTGGGTACCACTAAGGTGGAGCAGCAGGTGGCCTTTGAGGCAGGCTTTGCAATCCCGGGCAGGAAGTTTTTCCTTATGGGTTCCCTCTTTACTTATTTATTTATTTATTTATTAAGATTTATTTTTATTTATTTATACAAGCACTGGGTACAGTCAGAAGCGCGGGAGGGTGAGAGAATCCACCAGAGCCAGAGGGGGAGCAGAGCAGGCAGAAGGACCGAAGTACACTGCTGAGGGGAGCAGCGGGCGGCAGGAGAGGTCTGCGCGCCATGTGGGACCCTCCTCCGGTGGCCGGGGAGCAGCCGGGGATCGAACTGGCGCTGCAGAGGCTGCGGGCAGCTTCGTAACCCAGCGCTCAACCGCTGCGCCACCAGGGAGGTGCAGTTATGGGTTCCCTCTAGACCTTCTTAGAAGTATCGGTGTTGGTCCAGGTTCTGCACTTGGCAAACTGTTCTTGCCTTCCTCAAGGCTGTGCAGGCACCCGCGTGCCTCACCCAGTATTTCCTCCAGTTCACATAAAGCTGGTACCTTTCCTTATTGCTTCCATAGAGTGATTCTAGATGCTCTCACCAGCTAGTCGTCTTTTTTGAATATCTTCCAGACGGTCAGTGTCCTTCTCCAAATAAGACGCCAGAAGCAAATCCGGCTTGAGCACAGAACAGAAGGGAGCACAACGACAGCCCCTTGTCATCTAACTGCTCCTACTTTTTTATTTACTGTTCATTGTGGTGGAAACAATGTGAGTGAAATCCTCTCAGCAGGCTGTAGGTGTGCAGAACGCTGCTGTTCTCCGCAGGCACAATGTTGTGTAGCGGATCACTGAATGGATTCAACTTGTACAGCTGGAATTTTATACCCTTTGATTAGAACTTTTCCCTCCTCTCGCCCCAGCTCCTGGCAACCCCACATCCATCCTTTGTTTCTACGAGTGAAACTATTTGAGCCTTTTTTGTTTATTTGTTTTCTATAGGTGGCATGCATTTAGATTAAATTGCACATGTATAGAGTTCTTTGTCCTTACTATTTTTTGCAGCTCAGATGTTTGTTTTGGGTTTTTCTTCTTCCTGAAATGTACGCTTTCAAAATTCATTTAGTGTAGGATTTGTTGTTAGTAAATTTACTTGCCTTTTCTTTTTCTGAAAATGTCTCTATTTCATCCTTCTCCCTGTGTAATTGTTGTAGGTTGGTTGCTTCTCCTAGCGCATGGAGGACATTACACCACTGAGTTCTGGCTCAGAGTTTGGCTATTTTAGAAACCTCATGACAGAGGAATCCTGTGGTATTTGTCCTTCTGTGACTGCCTGATTTCACTTAATGTTGCATCTGAAAGTTCTTCCACATTGTCATATTTTGCAGGACTTTCTCTTTTTTTTTTTTAAAGATTTATTTTTTTTTATACACTGGGGTACAGGCCAGAGGCACGGGAGGGTGAGAGAATTCACCAGAAACAGAGCAGGGAGCAGAACAGGCAGAGAGACCGAAGAGACTGCTGAGGGGAGCAGCAGGCGAGGCAGGAGAGGTCTGCTGCGCCATGCAGGTATGTCCCTGGCAGGCCGGGAATCGAACCCGCGCTGCAGAGGCTGTGGACAGCTTCACAGCGTGGTGCTTAACCCACTGTGCCCCTGGGGAGGCCCAACTTTCTTTTTTTATGGCAAGTGTATTGCAAACAAAGTTAACTTGTAGGTAAAAAGCAGGAAAGAGGACCATGAAGTATAGATCTCTGATGAGAATGTGAACTTAAAGACCTTATTGAAAGAAAGTGTTTTCCCTTTCCAATATTATCATCAATACAGTAATTATGACCATTTATTGACTTCTTTTTATGAGTTAAGCATTGGACTAAATGATTTACATGTATAATGTCATTGTATGGCAACATCTATGTGTTTGCTACAGTTATCCCCAATATAAATGATAGCAAAGGAGGTTAAGCATAATTAGGTGATTTCTGCAGTCAGACTACTAGTCCAAGGTCGATGTAGTAATCAAACCCAGTGCGTGTAGGAATTCAGAAAATTTCACACCCAACATGTCACTTCGGTTATTTTGAATTAAAGGTATTTGAGAAATAACCAGTGTAAAGAGGACATCAATCTTCCATTCCCCTAGAGGCAGAAAATAAATCTCTCACATGAAAGGTATCCTCCTAGAACTAGGAGGGTGAAAAGCATCCTTATCACTAGAAACAGAAATTTAGTGCCAAGAAGGTTGTTACTTTTTCACCAATTTACTATATCCTGTGACAACTCTTGCAGATTGACTTCCAAAAGTGCAAGAGAAGCCGGAATCTGGGGCTCATTCTTCCTGATATTTTAGAAAATGTGTCAGCCTACCAAATGCTTGCAAGCTGGACTCGGTTCATGGGCCGCAGATTACGACCCACTATTTCAGAGCAGCTGACTTCCCAGGCTGGAGGAATTAAAGGGGGGTAGGAGGCAAGGGTGTCACGGTGATCATCACGACTCCTGATGAATTCCTAGAGGGTGCAAAACCGAGTCAGCAGTATATTTTACATCAGTGACAAGCTCTGCTTTATTTCTCAGTCCCCAAACATTCCACTGCAGCCCCCGCGCACCCCTGCTCTGATCATCTGTTGCTGTCACGGCATCCATTCATCTGGACAAGTGTGGAGGGATGTGAAGAGAGAAGGAGACAGGGTCAGGAGGAAGAGGAGGCTGATGATCTAGTTAAACAGAGGGGTCGATGGAAATAGCATCTTGGCACTGAGGAAATAATTCTGTTTTAGTCTTATATGAGGTAGCCCTGACTGGCTTAGTAAGATATGCCCAGAATCAGATGCTCCTCATTTCTGTCGCTAAATATTCACATCTGAATGCTCTCCAGGTTCGAGTGGCTAACTCTCTTAAAGCTGGAAGCACAGTCCTTCTGCTTTGCTACCCAGAGTTAATTACCCTTCCTGCATCCCCGGCCAGACAGCTCCCGGCGGCTCTGGCCACATCGGCCCAGCTCACCCTCCTGCGAG
Organism: Talpa occidentalis; assembly: GCF_014898055.3. Taxonomy (NCBI): domain Eukaryota; kingdom Metazoa; phylum Chordata; class Mammalia; order Eulipotyphla; family Talpidae; genus Talpa; species Talpa occidentalis. The sequence continues at coordinate 5,616,228 of NW_023601433.1, forward strand.
CTAATGGGGAGGTAATGACCCAACAGCTGCAGATCACTCTCCCCTTCTGCCCTGCTTTAAAAAACACAAACAAAAAAGATTGAGACCTGGTGTCCTCAGGACGGGGAAATGTCAGCCTTAGCGATGATGCTAGCAGGTGCCGGGTCTCAGGGTGGCCACCTGTCACCGGAAAGAGAATTGACCACACTCAGCCATTTGTCGCCCTGTTGTAATCAAGCCATCTCATTCGAGTGGATCTTTCAAACTGTTCTTGTGAGTAGGGGTGGGGAGGCAGCCTCACCAGTGGATCACAATGGTGGTGGGAGCCCAGGAGGCAGGCAAAGGGCTCTCAGCCTCTCTGAAAGCGTGGCCAGCCCGGAGGGGGGTCGGAGGTAGAGAAAGCAAAGACATCAGGGAAGGTGGGGAGCCTCCTGCTCGCTCCACATCCAGGTGTTCTGTGGGTTTATTTAGTTCTCTTCTGGCTGCAGACAGACACTTGTCAGCCCACCTTTTCTTCAGCAGCAGGTGCCCTGAGGGGACAGAGAGGAGGGCAACTCTGGGTCCAAATCACCCCATTTCCACCTCTGAGGACCAGCTTCAGTCTAAACGTCAAAGAGGACAGAGGACAGTGCAAGGTCTCTGCTCCGGGAGGACAGAGCCTGCCTCTGCAGTCACTGGTGTCTCGCTGGGTTTGACAGATCTTCCGTCGTGGGTAAAGGCTGGGGTTTTGAACCAGAGGGAGCCAGAGGCAGTGAGGCATTTGCAGACTCTGCTTCCCCACAGAGTAGACAAAAGAAGTGCTGGATTCTGGTAGGCCAGAGGGGTGGGTCTCCAGGGCTCCAGCTGTGCCTTCAGCTGCGGTGCTCTGGGGCGAGGTGGGGCTGGGGGCAGAGGTTGCCACAGACTAATTTCAAATCCAAAGAGTGACCTTGGGGCCAGAGTTCTTCAGGCTTTGAGACTGAGCTCCCCCATCTGCCCCCCTCACCCCCCACATCTGCATAACCTGTGTTTGATTCTTGCCTCCACAGTTTATCTCCTGCCTCTCTTGAGATTTGGAGCCTCAATTTTCCCATCTGCAAAATGGGCCAGTAGTGTTATGAAATGAAATAAGGTAAAATAGTAAACCACACAGTTCAAGTGCTTGTGTCTCCTTGGCTGCTCAGTGATATGGAGGGCTCTTCTCTAAAGGAATAGGAGGGATCAAAGCTCAAATCCTAGGTGCCCTGTGGGACCCCCACTCTGGCTTCACAGTCACGTGTGGCTGAGACACGCAGCCCTGGGCGGCGTGCAGCAGTGACCAGGGACACCTGCGCTTCCCCATCCCACGCTCATGGCACTTTCCCAGCTCTTTTCTAAAGCACCTGCCTGCCTTTGACGGTCGTCATTTACACACCAGGTGTCCCGCCCCTGTACATACAGTCTCCTGAGGATGTTGTCCTTGCACACCCAGTCTGTGCTTTATACAGAGGAAATAAAGAATGATTTTGTGTGTGTGTGTGTGTGTGTGTGTGTGTGTTGTCTGTATGCAACTCCTATGCCTATGTTTATACAGATGAATAACAGGAACCATGTTTTAGTATTAGTGTCAGCAAGTCCCTGTGAATCAAATACGAGTGTCAATGAGTGAAAATGTTGGTAAGTTCAAGCCTCTTCTACAACTTAAATATGCCAGGAAGCCAACCATAGAATTCTTTGCTCTCAGGAGTGACTGACCTTCACTGGGAAGAAAAATAATTGATGAAAGTGCCATTGGTGCTGACCTAGCTGGAGACTGGAAGACTCCAGTGAATTCGCCACCTTCCGTGATGGAGGCACTAGTCCTTACAGGGTAGAACACAGGGATCAAAAGGAGGGTCTTGTGCAGGAAGTGGACGGGGCTGTGAAGAGAGGCAGTGTTAGGAGGTACGGTGGTGACCTTGTACTGGTGGACCGGGCCATCAGCAGAGGGGAAGACAAGAGAGGATGAAGGGGGTGGTTTTCACCTACTTGCCCCCAAAAGGGAGGGGAACCAAGAGCACAAAGGGAATCTGGCCACACCTGCTCCTCTGGCTGGTCCTCTGGCTGGTCTGGCCTGGGCCCTCACTTTATGGAAATGACTTTGAAATGAGGAGAGTCACTTGCAAATAACTTAAGTAGCTAAAGGGGTCTAATTAATGTGGTCTAATTAATGATGTCTTGTGGGAAGCTTGGAGTCTGGGGAGGAGTTTGAGTTAAATTTTTACAACAGGGAAAGAATAGTGTCCTGCGGGGGTGAGAATGCCACACTGGTTAATTGTATTTTCACCATAACTTTGCAGTTTGCATCGGAAGATACAAAAGCAGTAAATGGTGAGAATTTCCCAGGTTTGGCTTTATATGTCTATGGCTACAGTGGAGCCTCAACTCTAGAGCTTGGGTTACACGAGTTACATGACATGTGAAGTCTGGTCATCTTGTCCAGTAATGAGTGTTATTGCAGAAGCTTCAGAATTCTTTTTTAAAATTTTTTTTTATTTTTAAACAATATTTGCTTCCCCCCACCCCCTCAGGTGGAGTCCCCATAGAATTTCCTTCCCCAAGGCACCCGAGCACCATCACCTCAGTCCCCTGTGCTCCTACCCACCCCCTCTGATCCCTCTCCCGCCTCCTCCCCTGCAGGATGTCTCTGGTTTATAATCATCTGTTTTTGCTTTGCTGTGTTTTGTACTGTTATTTTTTTTTTACACTGATGTCCAATTTGGTTCCCCTATATTCCTGCTGTAAGTGAAACCATCCGATATTTTTCTTTTTCCTTCTGGCTTATTTCACTGAGCATAGTTCCTTCTAGCTCCATCCAGTGAATGGCATGAGTTTATCTTTTTGATTGCTGAATAATATTCCATTGTATATATATATGTGTGTGTGTGTGTGTGTGTGTGTGTGTATACACACATTTAAATAAGAATTCTAAATTATTGCAGTCCTGTGGTTTTCTCAGTTACCTGTTTGGAAGAATTGTGGCTTTGCATGTCCGTACTACCCCAAAAAGATATCACTACTCCAAAGAGACCCCAGAAATTCGGGAAACGGTGGGCTTCCTGAGCCTCTGGCCAGTACAGTTCCTCAGAAGCGCCAGCCCTTGGGGATTGGTGGTTTATGTAGGCCATCTTGAAATTCTTAGTAATTCTATCATTGAATTTGTGTTTTGTAAGTGCAGTCTAGTGGGACAGTGGGGAATACACCAGAGGCTTGAAGTCCCTTTCAGAAACAGGCCTGCCTCCCACCCCCTTCCAGCCCCTGTCCAGAACAGCTCCTGCCTGGGGTCAGCCACAGGAGGTGGCTCCAGCCTCGGCTTGTGTGTCCTGACATGCAGGGCAGGGCTCTGGGTGCCTGTGAGGCTGCCACTCACCCCTGTGGTCTCCCCGTGTCCAAGGAGCCTCAGAATTAAATAGCAAGTTAGCAACAATTTCAGGGCTTGTGAGAGAGATCACAGAAGAAAGGAAAACAAAAGTGCTTTTCCTGCTGTTTAAACAAGAGGCCCCACATTTTCATTTTGCACTGGGCCTTGCAAGCTGCGCAGCCAGTCCTGAGCTCGCCTGGGCTCTGGGAGTGTTGGTTCGAGCTCTGCCCCTCTGTGTGCTGGAGACCCCCTGAAGGGTGAGCTCACAGCAGGCACGGGGTGTGGAGTCTGCGCTGAGGGCCTGCTATAACAGACTTACTGTGTTTCTGATGACGGATAACTGTTTTTCCCTCGGCCACTGCCTGAGCTGTGACTGAACATTTAGACCCGGGATTACCTCCGCATAATCCTCTTGTTTTGTCTTGGTTTATAACTCCATTACCGCGGGCGTCAGGTGAGGTGGATTTTCTTGTGGTTTGTTTTACACTGAGCGCCAACCATCACCATACAGTCGTGCGTGATGGCTTACATCACGGTCTTCATCTAATATCCTTGTTTTCTCCACGGGCCTTCCTCAGCCCTGGGACCGGTGTCCTGGTGGGGTTGGTGATGGGGGTGGGGTGGTGGGGGGTGGGCTGGGGGGTGCTGGCCTGTTCTGTCTGCCTCCTGTGTCCACCACAGCGCGCAGGACCCAGTGTTGTTTTATTTCTACTTTAGGATGAGTAGGTAACAGTTGAAGTACTCCAATCAGAACACACACTCCGGGGGTAGTTAGCATTTTAATGAATTTATCAGAAGCCCACTTTCTGGGGGGGTGGTTTATAATCCTTCCACTATCTTTAGAACATTTGCTGATTGGCGTGAATGCCATTAGTGATGGCATTGTCTTGTTGGGAAATGAGTGTGTTCGGGCACTTGGACGGACCAGCTTCCCTTCCACTTGTGGGCGAAGCATAGGCCAGGGGTCTTATCAGCTCAGGGGCTGAGTGAGGGCCTGCACCTGGGTCCCCTTAGGGCATAATATCTTCTTTTTTTTTTAGATGACAGTAATAAGAATATTTTACATGATGACCTAGTACCTACACAAACACACTGGAAGGAAAAGCTTCCAGGGAAAACACTTCTTACCCTCACTTCATGTAATGCATGCAATTCCATTCCGTTGACTCTTCCACGCTACAGCAGGTCCTTGAATAACCAAGCCCTGCAGGGTTGCTTCCTATGACAGTGAAGAGACGAGAGGTCCCTCAGGGGTCACTGTCTGTGGCATCTGCGCCCCCACCCCGGTCTATGTGGCTTTCTCTGGGTGGTTTAGCTTCTGCCCACGTCCCACCAGTGTGTGCATGAGGCTCCTTGTGGTGTCTCCCTCGCCCGGGTCAGAGTGGGTGTGGGTGTGACGTGCCCTACAATGGAAGGGTGTCCTGTCCAGGGTGGGTCCTGCCTGTGGTCTGGGCGGCTCGGAAATGTTTCACCCTCCCCTCCCGCTGCCCTCCCCAGCTGAAAGAATTGGGCTGGAAAACGAATGAATACAATGATTTTTAATATTAGAAGGGGTTGGGCTCGATTTAAAGGCTTGGTGATTTTATTTTTAAAGATTTTTTATTTATTTATACAAGCACTGGGGTACAGGCCAGAGGCATGGGAGGGTGAAAGGATTCACCAGAGACAGGGTGGGGATCAGAACAGGCAGATGGACAGAAAGCACTGCTGAGGGCAGCAGCGGGCGAGACAGGAGAGGTCTGCCGCGCCATGTGGGTTTCTCCCTGGCCAGCCGGGAATCGAACTGGCACTGCAGAGGCTGCGGACAGCTTCACAACGCTGTGCTCAACCCGCTGCACCACTGGGGAACCCCTGGTGATGTTTTTTATGACCAGAAATCTGCTGTGGGCACTTGGCTCTTGTTTGGTCAACTAACCTGTGGTAAAAGAGTGTTAAAGGTGGTTTCATTTAAAGTCACGGTTTCTAAGAACTTAAGGAGACCATGTTAAGTGAGGACTTTGTGCATTTTATTTTGTAATTGCTGGTTGCAATCAAGTCTGTTCACTTAGGAGCTCCCTAGAAGATGCAGACAACACTTTGAAAAGCCCCAGCCCAGGGAGTGGGCACAAATCTGCCACCACATGTGAGCGAGCCTTGCCTGCCAGGCTCAGTCTTGCTGAGAGGGCCTGACAGCTGAGGGCGTGGGGGGAGTCACTGAGTTAGGATACGCAGGACACATGTGTTCTTGTGTCAGGGTGCACGGCTGTGTGTGTGCTGGGATGGGTCTGGGACTTGCGAACGTTGTTACATCCAACCTGGTGGTGCAGAGATGGTAGAAGGCCCACAGCCCTCAATGATGTCTGCCGACTGGATTTTGCAGTTAATCGCCCCAGAGAACCTCATCATCATGAATAACCACATCACCTGAGGTCAGTTTGCAAACAGTATTGTAAAAATACAACACCACTAGGTGTTGTCGTGGGCTGAGTGGTGGCACCACAAAGGGTAGGTCTTCCCAGAACCTGTGACTTCATTTGGAAAAGGGTCTTTGCAAATGCCGTTAACTTAAGGAATTCAAGATGAGATCACCCCATATTATCCGGGTGAGTCCTAAATCCAGTGACGAGTGTCCTTAATTAAGAAAGACAGAGGGACATGTGAGACGGAAGAGGAGACCATGTGAAGGTGGGGGCAGAGCTTGGAATGATGCAGCCTTACACCAAGGATGTCTGGAGCCAGGAGAGGCTCGATGAGGCAGAGAACAGATTTCCCCTAAGTCTTCCGAGGGCAGGTGAGAGTCCCCAGGACTGCATGGAAACCAGCGTGTGCTGATTTGTTGGAGCAGGCACCAGAGATGGACATGGGCAGTAATCCACAGAGACCACGGATCTCTGGCCAGCCACTTAGCCCTGACCAGAATGACCTCACGCTGAGGAAAGACACAAACCTGGGAGGCAGTTTTTTCCAGCTAAGTCTCAACTGACTTTCAGAAAGTCTTGTTGGATTCATAATACTTCAAAACATCATTCACCATCTTGCATGGTATTTATGGCTCACCATTGTTGTAGCAGCAGTATGAATACTAAGTTAGAAACTTACTTCAAAAATTGTGATGGTCATGGCTTGCCATATACACAAGCGGGGGGCACACCTTTTCAAGAACTAGTGGGGGTCTCCTAAGATTCTATTTCCTTAAGCACAGAGGAGCCTAGTTTGGGCACCAGAGCACGCAGGGTGCAGGTGAGGCCTGGGAGGAGGCAGCTACTTCCCAGCACAACAGCAGGAGAGAGGGGGCAGAAACCACCGGCACCACGTTTCCTGGGGAACGTCAGGAAAAGTCAGAACATCATAGACCCTGAGACAGATCTTGTTAACTTCTAAAAATCAGTTTATCTCCAATAATACTCCTTTCAAAAGTGAGCCTTTAGGAGAAGTTCTTCTGAGGCAGTTGCTTCACTCCCACAGACCACTCAACGGAACAGACTGCTGTGTAATATGACGCAGGTGTGTGTTTCAAGGGCAAACAACAGTGGGAAAATAGATCATGTGTTTATCTTCAGTAGTTACTATGAGAGGACAGTGTGATCGTTTCTACTGAGTCATTAAATCAACAAGGTTGCAAAATATCCTGTAAATTGTACATGCAAATTGCCTTTGATAACACCAACATCTAGTCGCTCTATATAAAACCAATGTTTCAGGCCTGCCTAGTGTGTGCATTCATCATGGCCAACATGAAACATGGAAATGATGTTTAGGAGAACTCATATGATGTGGAAATCATGATGACACAATAGTACTGTGATGACCTTGCTGTTAAATGCTGCCGGCGCTTTTCTGAGTATTTTGTTTATTAGACAGTTCTGTCTCCTATAACATTTCAAGTCTTCCTTTTAAATTTTTAAACATTTTAAAGTGATTTATTATTAGTGTTCAAGTTGAATATGAGACAACATTATTGCATCTTAGCAACCCACATGAAAAAACAAACTTTCTCTGTTCTAAGCTCTTAAACAGTTCCTGGGGATGAGCTCAGTCTGGGTTGACTGAGGTCACATGGCATCCCTGGACCAGCCACTGTGAGAGCTGGGGGTGGGACTCTGACTGGCAACTGTCCCTCGGGGGCGGGTGGCGTGGGGAAGGCCAGAACTCCAAGGCGAGGCCACTGTGCCCTTGTCAGGAAGCACGAGAGATCAGGCAATTCAGAAAGACACTCAGGTGTGCACGCACCCATGCATTCCCACAGAGGTTCTTGGATAAGCTAAGAAAACACTGGAAGAAAGTATATCACGTGGGTGTTAGCCTTCCTTACGGATGATGGGATTATCACGACGTATGAACATGACTTGGTTCCTGTCATTGACCAGCCTTTACACCTTTTCCCTTTTATAAACACAAGTATTCAGGCTTTACAGTCACTGGTGAAAGTTCTGGTCATTTAAAGCCCTGGTTGAGTGCTTGGATACCTCAGGTAATTGTAGGTGCACTATGATTCTCTAAGAAGTCCACGTGTAGTTGGGAGCTGGCAGAAATAGGTTCCTTTCAGTGGTGTAAATGGTCAATCATGGGTGGGGAGTAACAGGAGGGGGGCCAGCACCCAGGGAGAACCCCTGGCCAGCTTCTTAGAGGTGCTGCGAGATTGCTCTCCGCCATCTTGTTTCCTCTCCTAGTTTATCCCCAACTCCCTGCATTTCCTTCCCCCTTGTCTTGTCACTCTGGATCGTGCCTTACACATCTCTTCTGACTAATCCACCCATTCTTGCTCAGTTGGGAAGGTTTGAAACGTCTCCCCCTGACAAGGAATCTTCTTTCATTCAAATATTCCTCCCACTCATGAGAAACAAAACATTATTCAATTACAAACTATTCAAAAAGCTCTTCATTTTCTAAGCACTTATCATATGCACACATGATTTCATTAAGTTCAGCAATTTCTGGGTTACTGCTCCAAATTTCATATGAGTAAGTGGGGATACACAGGAAAGAAAGTTGCACATATGCGGCCCCACGCGCACACATTTCTCTCATAGACGGAGCCTCCCGGAGACTGCCTCGCTGGAGAGGAGGTGCATCTTTGGGGGTTCTGTGACTAGGAACTTCAGGGGTGGCTCACTGGAGGAGCATGAAATGGTCAGACAAACACTGTGGGTAGCCAGGAGGCCAGGCAGGGTCTCAGTAAGGCAGATCCTGATTTGCCCACAATTGAGTTTCTGGGACATGAGACTTTCTGTGCTGGGGCTGGACCAGTCCTGAGCAAACCGAGATGATTGGTCACTATAGTCAGAATGCAGATGACCAGCCACCTCGATAGTAGTGAAAGGCATCTGCCCGAGCTTCTGCCCAGCGAGCCACCGGTCATTTGAAAGCAGAGTGGGAAACCAGCCTTTGGTGACGGGGCGTTGAGGATGCAGCAGCTGGACCATGGCGCCACCCGTGTCTCACAGAGGCCGTCTCCACCCTCCAGGGAGAGCATTCATTTCTGTGCAATGAAAAGTCAGCAAGCTGCACGGAGAACACACACTAGCCCTCCCCCTTACCCACGCTGCTCTGGGTCGTGCTCTTCTTGTACCTCGGGCTAGTGGGCAGCCATCCGGGCCAGAGCATTGTGCCCCCAGCAGGAAGGGAGGGCTCTGCGTGGACTTGGAGTTCAGGGGCAGAAGAGCTGCATTTTAGAATTTGCATGCAGCTGAGCCTTTGAAAGGCGCCCTCGGCCTAACCTGCTCTTTCCTTAGAAGTTGCTCTTTCCTACTAGGTATTTCATTCTTTTTGCTGTAATTGTAAATGGAATTATTTTCTTGATTCCTTTCTCTCCAAGATCATTGTTTGGAAATGATTTTTATAAATTGATTTTGTAACCTGCCACTTTGCTGTGCTAATTTATTGTTTCAATTATTTTTTTTTAAGTGGATCTTTAGGGTTTACTATGTATATTTATCATGCCATCTGCAAATGGTGATCGTTTTACTTCTTCTTTTCTAATTTGGATTTCTTTTCTTTCTTTCTTTTTTTTAAAAGATTTATTTTATTTATTCATACAAGCACTGGGTATGGTCAGAAGCGCAGGAGGATGAGAGAACTCACCAGAGCCAGAGCGGGGAGCAGAACAGGCAGACTGACGAAGTACACTGCTGAGGGGAGCAGTGGGCGGCAGGAGAGGTCTGCGCGCCATGTGGGACCCTCGCCCGGTGGCCGGGGATCGAACCAGTGCTGCAGAGGCTGCAGGCAGCTTCACAACCCAGCACTCAACCACTGCGCCACCGGGGAGGCCTGGATTTCTTTTATATCTTACTTTTTGCTTAGTTGTTATAGATAGGTCTTCCAATACTGTGGAGATGAAGGACAAAGGAGGTGAAGTTGAAAACCAAAAGACATTGTTAAGAGAAACAGAAGAAGACACAAAGAAATTGAAAGGTATTCCCTGCTCATGGATTGAAAGAACATTGCTAAAGTCGCCATCTTACCCAAGGCAATATACAGTTTCAATGTAACCCCTATTAAAGTTTCAATAGCATTCTTCACAGGAATAAAACAAGCATTATTGAAATGCATATATAACCACTAAGTTCCCTGAATAGTTAAAGTAATCCTGACAAAAAGAGGAAGAATAGTAGAATCACACTGCCAGACTTCAAACTACACTACAAGCTCTAATAATCAAAAGAATATGGTACTGGGCCTCCCTGGTGGTACAAGGGATTAAGCACAGCACTGTGAAGCAATCCACAGCCTCTGCAGCAAGAGTTTGATCCCTGACTGGCCAGGGAGCAACCCACATGGCGCAGCAGACCTTTCCTGTCTCGCCTGCTGCTCCCCTCAGCAGTGTATTTCAGTCAGTCTGCCTGTTCTGTTCCCTACTCTGTCTCTGGTGAATCCTCTCACCCCCCACACCTCTGGCCTGTACCCCAGTTCTTGTATGTATAAATAAATAAATCTAAAAGAAGAAGTGGCTCTTTTCTGAAGTGTGGTTCAGTCCCTGACTGATGAGTTTGTGAGCTCTGCCCACTTGTGTGAGGTGTTCAGACAAAACTGCGCATCTCCAGTGGACCTGAATTTGAAAGCCTGGGATTCCCGCTCTACCTGAAAATGGCCAGAGAGAAAGAGCATTTCTCCTGGAAAATGCTCCAGCCGGGCGTCTCCCGTGTCAGTGGGCCCTGGCATCTGAGACGTGAGTGGCCCAGCTAGAGGTTGCCTCCAGGTTCCCATCCTGTGCCGCCATTTCCTGCCTCATGTCCCCTGAAGCAAGTTACCTCATCTCCCTTTTCCATACTCTTCTTTAGAAAAGCAAGGGTGATGTCATTCCCACCTGATTTAATTGGCAGCAGGAGGATTAAATAAGTTAATATGTGCCAAGTGCCTAGAACAGTGTCTGGAAACTGGTAACGCTGTATAAATAAGTACTAGTACTTATCATTTTAGTTCATTCTACCTGCTTGTTGCCCTCAGTGGCTGGTTGTGGGGGGGGGCAATTTTCATCACTTTCTATAGAAAATGAAGTGTAAAGTTTCACATCCTGAGTATAGGAGAAGGAGCAGAAGCTTTGGGAGTGTGTGACCAGCTGCAACGGCATGTAAGCCCCAAAGGTCTGGGTTCCCTGGTCTTCAAACTGGGCTGGAAAGCTACATATGACCAGAGCCTCCTTGGGGCTTCTATTAGCTTACCTGACCTACCGCATCACCTTGGTGGCCCACTGAAGTCATGTCTATCACTAAACCGAGAGCCTGTTGAAGGAAAGGGTCATGTCTTTTTCATTTTCTCTTCCCCAGGGCTTAAGTCAGCGCCAGGTGTGGGAAGAGAAGCAGCATCTGCCTGCTGGCTTCGTGGTGTTTGGCTCAGCCGGGATGTGTATCTGGTGAGTGACAGATTATGAATCCTTCCTCAGGCCACAGGGCCAGGTGGTAGCATTTTGCTCCTTAAATCAGTTAGTAAAGTTGCTTTGACATTTTGTTGACATTTTGTTCCTTATATCAGTTAGTAAAGTTGCTTTACATGGAAGATTATTGAGAAGATGACTATAAAATTTTTTGTCTTTCATTCTTGTGCAAAAATAGCCCTTAAATAGAGGTTATAGTACACAGTCGAGCTCTTTTCTGTTCTCTGACCGTAGAACAAACCCCATATTTCCTTTCCAGTGTCCGTGCACTTCAGACGAGGTGGCACTCCCAGGACACTGCCATCAATATTTCTCAGCGAGAGTCCATGCTCCTTTGTGATTAAATTGACCTCTCCTGCTAATTTGTGTGCATCCATCCAACAGTGCTTTCTTCAAATTAAAAACATTACTCATTGATGATGCTTCACATTTCAAACCACGATAGAGCAGTGAACAGGGACAGGCTGTGGAAGCAATCAAATTGGACATTTCCCTGAGTAGGATATTCTCCTTCCGTTATGTGTTGGCAAGTGGTCACTTGTGCAGCGATAGCAGCTGTGTCCTGGGAACATATTGGATGGTGACATGTTTTATATTCACACTTGTCACTGATGCAGCTTTGAAACATTTCTAAAACTGGAAAAGAAGCATGAATGGTCCATTTTTCTTAGCAGAAGTCTGTAGTCTAAAGCTATTTCTCTGATATAAAACCTACTTCCTGGAGGAACTTTGCATTGAGGTGAATAATCAATCCATGTGACATTTGAAGAAACTGAGTCAACGAGGATAGTGGTGCATCTCCACATGACATGTAAATGTTTCTCCTATGATTTTAGAAATTGAAACACTCAACTCCAAAATAATGAAATGATGGAGCTCATTCAAAAGTTGAGATGGAATATGTAAGGAAGTGGAAACGTTTTCCAAAAAGAATTTGAAATAGCAAACACGGCATGCCTTTGATTTGAATTCTAAATGTTTGTAAATCTGGGCAATTGATTCTTGCCAGCCTCCCCACACTGTAGTTTTATTTTGCATCTTGACCCTCTCGGTTATGCTATTTCTCATTTAATGAAGACAAATTTCCGACTCCTTCTCCTATTATGTTCGCCTCTCTGGTCTGATTTAACCAGAATGGTGGCGGTAACATGCAGAATTTAACAGGGAATGGAAATAGCTAATTACGTATGTTATCACAGGAAGCCAGGATAGGCCTGGAGAAAAGATATATCCATAAATCTCAGAGTCACACATCAGAGCAGAATATCGAGCCTACAAGGAAGAACTGGATGGCTGAAGTCAAGGTCTCAGCTAGAAAACCTTCCACAGGCAGCCCCTAGACCTTTACCTGCATTGTCCCTTCTGGTTTTCTGGGTAAATTATTACAAGTTTTGAAGAAAAAAAAAAGTCCTACTTCAAGTAGGACTATGTAGTCATTGTAGCTAGCTGGAGCCGCCGATAATCCCCATGGCACTGGCCAAAGGAAGGGCCAGCTCTGGGCGGGCTTGCGTAAGAAGTGCATCGACACCCCACATGGCCCTTCCCTGGCCTGGGCTCCTGCCCTCTCTCCACCCTCATTTCCGTTTTTTCTCTCATTTTCTCCACTCTAAAGTGTAAATCCACTCACTGGATAATAACAAGTCTTAGAGATCTAGACCAATGACCTCATTGACAAGGCACCTAGGTGACTAGTGTTTCCCCACAACTGAGGACTCACTTACCCACTGTGCATACATGTCCAAGATGTGCCACCAGGCATAGGGACTTGAATGCAAACCAGGCTGAGCAGGAGACAGGAGCCATAAGACTCAGATTCACCCCCAGCAATGTATGGGGGAATGGACTTGTATCACAAGTGGGAAGCTTGGGGGAAAGAGCTGAATTCCATTAGCTGGGGAGTGCTATGGGGCATGGAGGTGCAGGGGACCCTTGGGAAAAGCAAACAGGGCAGAAGAATGACTGTTGGCTGAGGCCATTGAGGGTGGAGGGTCTCGTCTGCATGTGGGCTGGGTCAGATCCTTCCAATATGTGACAACGGGCTGGACCCAGTGCTGGGTTTTCTTCACTGGAGAAGAACCGGTGCTCAAGAAGAACAGGTCAGTCCTGGGGTTGTAGCCGAGGAGTCACATGTTATGTGATTTAACCGGCCAGGCTGGAAACCAGGAAACCCTTAGCCTTGGTTAACAGCGAGGCTATGAGAAAGAACGCAGCCTCGTTTCAGGGTGGGTTTCAACTTGGGGGGGCCTGGTTTTAGAGGAGAAAAATAATGCAAGGATTTATGAGTTTGGAACAGAACATGCAACTAGTAGGTGGCAGAAATATGTTTATTGACATTTTCTCTGTAATCAATGTCAGCAGTTTTAAGAGTAAACAAAATTTTCAAATGTTAGCCAAAAAAATGTTTTAGGAAGTGAAATTAACAGTAAGTGAGTAGAGCTGTGCCACCCCAATGGCAAGCCCGTGCTGCCAGGAGGCGGGGGAGGCCACTCCCCAGAGCCGAAGGGGCAGCAGTGAGCAGTGACTAGGGTCAGCAGGTGTTACTTGTGATGTTGTCATGCACAGGAAATACATGCATGTCTTCATTCAAAGGATCAAAATATTTCTCATAACATGTGTTCTCCTTCTCCGGGCTCACGGCTTCCAAAAAAAGTTGTGGAATTTCCTTAATGTTGAGTGTTAAAAAATATTTTTTAAAAAAACATTTTTTTTTGTTATGTTAACAAAGGCAACTTTTGGAAAGCACCCAGGGTCCCAGACCTGAATAGAGGGTTGGAACTTTAGGTACCCCTCCCCCCAACTCCACAGAGGGGAGAGTGGTTGAAGGTTGAGTTCCCCTGGCAGTGGCCAATAAGTTCATCAGCCATGCCTACGTAATGAGGCCGAGATAAAGCCAAAAGGAGGTGCTTGCGAGAGCTTCCAGGGTGATCATCACAAGGATTTGGGAGCAAATGGGGTGCTTGGAGAAGGCAGGGGACCTTCGCACCCTCTCCCCATACCTTATCTGAGCATCTCCTCCTTCTGAGTGATCCTTTGGGTTCCAGGGAGTGAGCAGTTTCATGAGTTTTGTCTGCCATCGTAGCAAGTTCATTGAACGTGGGGTGGGTGTCCTGGGAATCTCTGATTTGTAGTCAGTGCATCAGAGTCAGAGACTGGGCTCAGGATGGAGGAGTCTGAAGTTGGAGGAGAGGTTGGGGGACTTCTGTTCTGTAGCCATTTGGTCAGAACCTTGGGCTGCCTGGGGCTCTGACATGGTGGGCAGTCTTGGGAGACTGAGCCCTTGACCTGTGGAACCTGACAGATCTGGGTAGGTAGTGACAAAATTAATTGAATTCTCAGACACCTGGCTGGAGTGTGAGAATAGTGTGTTGGTGCAAGGAAGGCTCAGCACCCACATGGCTGTTAGAAGTTGAGTGTAGGACACGCCAACTGCACACAGGAGGGTCAAGGGCGTGTCTCAGTGGTCCTGATTGGAGTGAGAGGGTGTTGAAGCCAGGTGCCTGCGGAGGAAGGGGGTCCAGTCCAGGCGGGGTCCCTTCTTGTGCCCTGAGCTGCCAGGAGAGGATTGACTACCTGCAACCTTGACCTGGAGTAAGAGGGTTGGAAAATGAATGAATACAAATGATTGTTTAATATTAGAAATCTTCGGGGTCTTTATTTAGAAGTTTGGTGATGTTTTTATGACCAGGAAAATACCCTAGGAACTTAATTCAGGTTTAATATCCATTAACCTTTGGCAAAATTGGTTTCTCTATATGTTGCTACTCTTAAAGTTGCAATTTCCAAGAACCTGTGAAGACATTGAGGATTTACTTTATATCCAGGAGTGGGTTTGCTGGATCATATAGTTATGATTCTATGTTTAACTTTATGAGAAACTGCCAAATTATCTTCTGTGTGGCTGCACTGTTATTCCACACTCCCACTAGTCATGTTAGGAGTATCCTTTCTTCATATTCTCCACTACGTGTTCTTACTACTTTAAAAAAAGTTACCTGTCCTAGCAAGTGTGAAGTGCTGCCCTGTGGTTTTGGTGTGTATTTCTCAAATGATTAATGATGCTGATAAATTTCTCACGTGCTTATTGGATCTATGTATCTTCTTTGCAGGAACGTCTATTCTGGTTATTTGTTCATTTTTGAACTGGGTTTGTCTTTTCATTGTTGAGGACCAATTAATTTTAAATAAGCTTTCAGTTCATGGTAATTGGATTCGATGTGAAGTGTGTCTTCAAACTTACTTCATTTTGTTTACTTGATCTGTCAAATTTAGACAGTGAAGCTTAAAATTGTCTCACCTTAATTACAGTTTCGTTGAATTCCTATATGTCTAACAGTGTTGTTTTATACGTTTTGATGCAAGATTGTTTGATGATTCAGGTGCGTTGTAGTTTTGATTTCTCAGTGGAATGTACTTTTTTAAAAAAAGATTTATTTATTTATTTATACAAGCACTGGGTACAGTCAGAAGTGCGGGAGGGCGAGAGAATTCACCAGAGCCAGAGCGGGGAGCAGAGCGGGCTGAAGGACTGAAGCACCCTGCTGAGGGGAGCAGCGGGGTGGCAGGAGAGGTCTGCGCACCATGTGGAACCCTCACCTGGTGGCCGGGGATTGAACCGGTGCTTCAGAGGCTGCGGGCAGCTTTGCAACCCAGTGCTCAACTGCTGCGCCACCGGGGAGGCCCTGGAATGTACTTTTTATCAATTTAAAATGCTCCTCTTTTCCTTCTTCACCTGGTTTGCTTGTTAAGGCCCAAGAATGTGCATTTCAGGGATGTTTCCAGGTAAGGCTGCTGCTGTAGCCTGGGACAACAGCTTGAGTGCCGCTGCTGCTGACCTTTCCAGGTGTGTTCGAATAACAGAAACTGTCTTCTCTGGAATAAATCAATGCTTAATCAATAGCCGTTGCAGCATTATTCACAGTAACCAAGGCATGGAAATAACCTAAGTGTCCATCAGTGGATGAATGGATCAAGAAGATGTTAGGGTTAGGGTTTAGGGTTAGGGTTAGGGTTAGGGTTTAGGGGCTAGAGGTTAGGGATTAGGGGCTAGGGGTTAGGGATTAGGTTTAGGGTTAGTGTATATGTGGTATCACATATACACTGGGATATCCATCATGAGAAAGAAGGAAATTGTGAGGTCATTATGCTAAGTGACACATTGTCAGTTATCACATTGTCACATTGTAACCCCACAAATTGTGGGGTCATTATGCTAGGTGACACAGTCAGAGTGTCATAACCTGCATGAATCTTAAAAAGTTGAACTCATAGAAAAGGGAGATTAGGTGGTGGTTACCTGGGGCTGGGGAAAGGGATCTGGGGACATGTTTAAGAGAACAGACTTGCAACTACAGATAAATCCTGGACATCTAATGTCCAGCATAGTGATTACAGTCCGCAGCACTTTATTATAACCTTCAAAGTTGCTAAGAGACTAGGTCTTAATTATTCTCACCACGATTAAGGAATGATAGTTAAGTGATGTGATGGAGGTGTCAGTGATGCTGGGGGGCGATCATATTGTGGAATGTAAATGCACCGGGGCTGTATGTGCATGCCTCAACCTTCCTCAGGGCTGCGTGTCAGTTATACCGCAATTTAAAAAAGACCTAAGCAGTAAAGTAACATTAAAAAGTCAAAAGGCTAACATGCTCACTGCAGCCTAAAGGCCATCATTCTGTATTCTTTGCATCCTGCAAGCAGGATGCCTAGGGGTTCTGGCCTCTGTTCTGGCCCATGAGAGCCGGGTTGTGTAGGGCTGCCTGGGGAGCTGTGCTGCGGCGTGAGGCTGACATGGCAGCTGTGTGTGAAATGCTGCCTCAATGGCTAGTAAAATTGGTAGGACCTTGAATGGACTAATAATAAAGTCTCCTTCCGGTCTGTGCTCATGAATAAAGCCTCCTAGCCAACAATTCCCTTATCCAAGGGACCCTACACAGCACCCACTTATTTCTTAATCCCGGCTTCAGTTCCCTGCCAGCTGACAGCATCTTGCAAAGGAGCCAAGGCCCTCTGGCTGCGGAGCGAGAGGCCCCTGAGTGTGGCCCTGCAGGGCGTGTGCTGGGCCCTCCCCGGCTGTGAGTCTGCCCGACTATATGCTGCTGTCAGCCTGGCCCATCCAGAGTTAGGGGCTGGGGCTGAGCCACCCCGAAACACCAGGACAGAAATCCCACTCACCAGCAGCATGAGAGGAGGAGGAACTCAAACGTGTGTTCCCTGTCACAGAGAAAGTTTCCTAAAAGCGAAAACAGCGCTGCAGCAAAACACACAGAAGCACTGGCATGTCCGCCTGGGCGTCTAACTCTAGCCAGCAAGCTCCAAACCCAATGTGGAGAACAGACAAGAGTCGTGAGTGCAGATACCACAGTTTCAAGCACCTGGAATCAAGGGACTGTTTTCATCACATTTCCGAAAGAGAACACATAGATTCCAGAAGGTTTTTAAACCAGACGAAGAAGTGAAGTCTTTGGGTGTGGCCAGGCTTTGCGCTGGTGAGGTGGTTTCAGTGAGGCAGCGGCTGGGCAGGGCAGGCCCGGCTGGCAGCTGGCTGGCCCTCTCATTCCTGCCCCTATGGCGCTTTCCAGGAATAAGCAGGACCCCCAGTGTGAGAAATAAGCCACAGGAGAGCTAGATTTCAGCTTTCCTTGTCACAGATCACCCTCGTCATGGTGGCTGAGCAGCTGGGAGTGATGACTAGAGGAAGCAGGTGATAGAGCAGGTCCCTGAGCATCAGGTGTCTCTCCCCTGCTCCCCCTGTCCTACCTTTCAAGGGGGGAGACAAGTAAGGACAGGCACGGGACAGGGCCCAAACATACCTCATCCTTGGTGGAACCTGTGGGGAATAAAATAAAAGCAACAGGACTTCTGCTGTCAGATGTGCTCTCTGGGAGTTGAGGTGCATCCACCGGGCCTGGGCCGCCCCATTTAGCAGCAATAAGAGCAGGCAGGCAGGATTTCTCCCTCGGCCCCTCAGTGCCGGGCTGTAGCTCAGCTGGGCCCATGGCTTGCTGTTGTCTAACTTCCCTCTAGCAGGTATGGCTACATGACCCGGTTCCTGATGCCGAGCCCCTAGAACCACTGTCATTTCCCGAGGGACAGAGCATCCTTTTTTCTAATGAGGTGACTCTGGTGGGCTCCTGGGTGTGGGACCACGCCTGAGTAGAATCCAGTACCTTTCAGGTCCAGTGCTCATTCTCCAGAGCAAAGAAAAGGGTTGGAAAACAAATTGTGATCAAGTATTATTACCTAAGACCTCATAGAAATCTCTGAAGTATGGATTTTGGAGAGTTCCTGGGGGTGAGCACATCTGTGCCGGAGGGCGGTGTACCCCAGCTGCATGGGGACAGAGGCAGGGGCTTTGTCCTGTGTACCTCTTTATCTGTACCTGTTACTACAGCCTTTGTAAGAAACCTAAGTGTTGTCCCTGAGTTGGATGAGCCCTTCTAGAACCTAATGGAACCCAGAGAGGGTGTCAGGTAACCCTGATTTGCAGCTGGCTGGTCAGAAGCGCAGTTGAGAACCTGGCACTGGTACTGGTGTCTGCAGGGGACGGTCTGTGGGCTGAGTCCTTCACCTGCGGGATCTGAACCAACTCCCCATAGTTTGTATCACAGTCAGCTGAACTGTAGGACCCCCGCTTCTGTTGGAGACATCTGGTCTGACCATCTGTATAGAAGTGTCGGGAGTGTGGTGTGAGAAGGAAAACAGCAGTGGAATTTTCCTGGGCGATCCTGATAACGTTTGACATAGCTGTGGGTACTTCTTCAGCTGACCTGTGTCTTCTGATTTTCAGTGAGTTTACTGATGCCTTAAAGTCATACAGTAAAAAGAAAGGAAAATAAACCAAGTCAGCGTCTATAGTCGATGCCAGACAATCCATAGCAGAGACACTGCAGCGAGAGCATCCACGCCACAGCCACGTCCTGTGCAGCAGGACTGCACAGTCTCTGCGCCTGCGCCTTTCTCACGTACTTAACCTAAGAGCTTCCACGCTTGCCATCGACCTTGTCAGTTGTCAGGACAGAGACTTTATTCATCTGACAGGCTGTGGTCCAGGAGGTGGGTGAGCAGGGCAGTAGCACAGAATCCTTCTCTCATCAGCTCCTGAGACCATCATCAGTTTATCATCAGGTGACTTGTTTGCTGTTGTTTGAGAGAATGTGGAGCTGGTCACATCTGGAAAAGGTCAGGAGCAGCTGGGCCATTTGGCCATGTGTCTCACATATTGCTTGAGTCCACAGAGAGGCTGGAAATACAAAGTGAAGCGACTCTTAAGGCCAACTTGACTTATTTTAATGTCACTGCTAATTGTAATACTTGATTAGCAAGTGCAATATCTGGGGTACCTGCCAAAGTGGACAGGACCTGAGGACAACAGAGAGAAACTAGAATCACCTGGGCAAAATAAGTCACATGGTCACCCTACCTGCACCTGCACCTGCGCCTCCGTCCCTTTCTCTCTGTAAAGGTCTCCCTGACTGTTTAAGACGTGGTGAGACGGATTCATCGTCTCACCTTGGAATAGTCCAGTGCCTTTCCCACCATGGCTGTGGGTACAGGTCTTTGCCATGGTCACCTCTGGCCCCAAATTTCTGGTTCTCCTGAGTCATTGCTCACACCTCTGTTTTTTTAAATTTATTTTTGGCATCAAGGCAAATTCAACTCCTTTATTTCTACAAGCAACAACTTGTATGGCAGATGTTATTGCCAGATTTGGATGTTGAAAGAGGAACAAACAACTTATGTCCTCAGTGACTTAAACTTGAATATTTTGTGTCGTTGTTATTCAGATCCCTTGGGCGCCACACAGGCTGCTTTGCCCACTGTCATCCTCTTCTGTCCTCTCCTTCGGAGGACACCTCCCCCCACCAGTTATGCCATTTTGTGTTGTAGAGTGGTTGCTACGCCTAGGTTTGTACTCACACTAAGCTCCAGGCCTCCCTTTGAGTTGATCAAAGTCTAATTAGCACTCTTAGGGAAGCTCCAAATTAAATACCACTTGAAGGCTATTTTCTTTCTTAATTTCACCATGGTTGGTGGGGATGGCTTTGTTCCTACATACACACCCACATAGATCTGTATATATAATACAGACACGCTCACATATGTGTGTATTTTAGAGCCAACATAGCTCCCTCTATATGTGTATCTGTATCTGCACACATATGCATGCATTCAGTTGTCTTTATATGCAGAATGACTGCACGTTTAAGACCTCCCCTCCAAGACCCAGGAATATACTGGGTCCTGCTCTCATTCCACCAGGGAGTCTCCATGTCCTGTGAGCTCCCACAAATGATCACCATGTTTTCTGGGCACCCTGTTCTTGCCACAGTTCCCAAAATTACCTCTGGAAGAGTGGAGATGCACCCAGCATGTACGTGCTCTTCCAAAAGGGGCAGGAGAAACCCTCCAAGCTCTCCTGTGTTGCTCACCCAGAGACCCAAGCAGCGTGGTCCCGGCTGAGCCGTCTTTCTCCTGACCACATCTACATGTCACGTAGACATGTGCCCAACAAGTGTATCCAGATTTCCCCCTTACTTACTCTCCCACTTTCTGCCCTCACTCCAGGTCCCATTTAAATCAACTGACAGAGACACTTGGGAGCCCCTGGGCCCATGCACAGGTATGTGCAAATCTCAGTTTAGGTTCTGCTGGGAACCTCACCCTGGTGCCTCTTTTGTTTTTTCCTAGATTCTTAGAGGCCATTGACGTAACATATATCACTGCTTATAGCAAGAGCTTTTTTTTTTTTTTTTTTGGTGGGTGTCGGCGGAGGTGGAAATATATGTATTAAACATACATTTGGTTGTAAGATGTATCGCAACTCCACAACTTACAAATGTGAAGAAAACATCAGCCTTAAAATTGAAGAGAAAACTGTTATTTACTGGGGATTGTTAAAGAATTTGATTTAGTGTTCTGCTTTCAAATTTCTTTTACTCAAAAAACCTGCTTGATACTTTGCCAGAAACTTATTCAGTATTCGATGTGTGTCTGTAAAACAGAACTTTAGAGGTAGAAAATGTAAGTTTCCTCGTTAACAAGTTAGAGTCTACAAGCTGGCGATGTCACAAAGACACAGAGTGTGGCGCGACTGTCCAGGGGGTTGAGGTTCTGCTTCTCAATCCACCACATTTTTTCCAATGGAAGATTGCAAGCATTTAAGGTAGTCATTTTATCATGAAAATTTTCTTTATAGTCATTCTTGTTGTTGTTTTGTTTACTGAAAGAAGAGAAGTATGTACTTAATTCATTGGGAGGTACAGCATCTGTAACTCAGCAAGAGAAGTTAGGGAGTATTTTTATTTTACTAAAACTTAGTAGGACACCTGTAACCCAAAACCAAGAGTTTGTAAATATTGAGTGTGTCTTATTAACAATGTGAAATTAGTAAAATACATGCAAACATTTGGATGTACTTTACATAATAAAGTTACACGAAGACATTTAAGTCAGATTTATATGAGAAATTAAAAACTTTGGATTGTATAGTCGTCTTGGACTTTAGCTTTCTCTTTCACTCTTTGATGAATTGGAACAGAATTACAATCCATGACAATTTACTCTAAACCACTAGTATGAATAGGAGAGCTCTTTGATGTAGATACAGTAACAAATACAGATTCATAATTTTTCTTTTCCTTCACTGGTAACAGCCAATTATTAAAGATAAAGGAAAAGATCTCATTACAGGCAGAAGGAGGAGACTAACAGGGTGTTCTCTCTCACTTCATCAGCTGTCTAGAAGAAGTTTTCCTGAATCCTTACCCACATATTTAATTTTTCCCCTCATTGTCCACTCCTAGCTTTAAGGGAGACTGGGGAACATGGCATTTTGGCTGCCCACATTGACTCCCGGGATAAATTGGAATAGAAATAGAAAAAAGTAGATAAGGAAGACAATGGATATTAGCAGGTAATTAACAGCTCAGGCTGCAGTCGAACCTTTTAGCTTTTCAATATCTGTAGTCATCCTTATATAGAACACTTCACCCCTTTCCTAAGAAGACGTCCCAAGGTCTCGTCCAGAGCATGCACCTCGCTAGACCAAGGGCTAGGATCTCCAAGTGAAATGCAGCCCTTTCTGTCACATCTGAATGTGGTGCCTTATGATCCAGTGAGGTTTAAAAATAGAAAAAAAATATTTACTGTCACTGCATCATAAAGAAAAAACATTGGGATAGTGATAAGAAAGCTCTTCCTTGCTGAAAGGGATAATGGGAGACTTCATCAGTCACTGTTCCATAGCAATTAGGAAATCCTGCCGGGAAGAACCAGCAAAGCCTGCACTGTCAGAGCAGTTAGCTCATCTGGAAGTTCTGTGCTCCAGGAGGTTTCTTCCCCACTGTCTCCTTTCTGAGTTTCTCTTTCATTTGACTCTATTAACAGTAAGTAGCCAGTACATGCCAGCAGCTACAACTTCCCCTGATGTGGCAGATTCACACATTCTGCCTTCCAAGTACAGCAGGTGACAGCTTGATCGTGAGTTTACCACTGCATAACAAGGGTCAACAGTTTCCAGATGATAACAGATGGAGTCTTCTGTCCATAGCACACTTGCCTTCACAAGACAAGCGTAGTTACTAGTGTTGACAAGTGTGTGCACCTAGGTGAAAACAGTCTACTAAGCTTTATCTTAAAAGACTTAAGTAGATGAAATAAAAATTCTTAGTAGGGAAAAAAACCTACAATCTATCAATATCAATTTCCCCCCAAATATAGGTATATTATAATTTAAATTCTAATCTTAACATTCTTGAATGATTCTTTGAAACTTAGTAGGTGATCCTCAAGTTCATCTAGAAGAAAGAGTGTATGAGAACAAACAAGAAAATGTTTGAAAAAAAAGAAGGGAGAATAACTTGCTACACAGAAACTTGTAGATGAGTTTGTGGCATCATTGTTCACAATAGCCAGAAGTTAAAGCAACTCAAATATCCATCAACAAGTAATTGGATAAGCAAAACATGGCACAGCCATACATTAGAATATTATTCAACCATGAAAAGGAAGGAAATACTGAAACCTGCTAAAATTTTGTGAATCTCAAAAACATTATGCTATGACAAAATAGTTCAGACACAAAAGGTCACATATTATATGACTCCTTTTATGTAATATATCCAGAATAGGTAACTCCAGAAAGACAGGAAACAGATTGAGACCAAGGGAGAGAGAAGATGAAAACTGATTACTTAAGGGGGATATATGGTGGCTTTTATGATATAATAAAAAAAAAAGTTTTGAAATAAGCAACCTCATTTTTAAGGACATGAAGCAGCAAAATCATAAATTTCACTTATGTTCTACCACTGGCCAAATCCTGGTGACAAGGCCAAACTACATTCAGGAGAAGCTAAGAGATAGAGTTCTTAGTTGAGTAGTCATTTGCAACCAAAATATGTGCCAGCATCTTCCAGTGTGGTATTACTAAAAGCAAGAAGGAGAAATGGATGAACATAATAGTCCATCACTTATCTTCACAGTAACTTTCTGAAAGCAACAAGGATCAATAAGTAAATGCTAATATTTGGCTATTCCCAATATACTTTCTTGGATCTGAAAATTTCATAGGCATGCGCTCTGTCTTCCAGATGAATACCAGCAAGAGTTTTACCAAATGTTTCCCCCCAATAAACAAGAATCATCAGGCTTCAAGACTTCGATCTCTGAATAGTCATTTCTCCAACGAAGAGCTATGAATGGCCAATAAGTATATGAAAAGATGAAAAAGATGTTTCATAGTAATAATCAACAGGGAATGTAAGTCAGACCTCCACTGAGATATTGCCTCACTTATCAGAACAGTTATTATTATAAAGCCAAACACAAACAACACGGACAAGTATTGGTGAGGGTGTGCAGGTCTGGGGACCAGTGTTGCCTACTGGTAGGAGTGTAAATTGGGCCAGCTACTGTGGAAAGCAGTAAAAAAAAATGCTTAAAAAATTAAAAATTAAAAAATTAAAAATAGGTGCCTTAAAAAATTAAAAATAATATTACCATTTGATTCAACAATTCAACTTCTGTGTATACGTATGTATATTCTCCCTGCTGCCCACCCCAGGAGCTGAAATCTAATTCTCGAAGAGATATCTGCACTCCCAAAGGCCTTAGAATAAATTGATTAATAAATATCTCAAAGATCTATAGGAAAAAATAGAGCTTTATTCAGAGATAATAATGCCTCATTAAATAAAGTTGTAATTTGTCTGCATGGAGAGAAACACTATTATAAAATCTTCATTAAAAAAAAAAACAAGAAAAAAAGCACAGAAGTGTCTTGTTTATGGCCTAATGTGACGACTAACAGGTATGAAATAAGGACTCTCCACAGAACTGGTATGGAAACTGCTCTAACATATATTATCACGTGAAAAAAGCAAGGTGCCTACAATTTGTATAGTGCGCTACATTTTGTCGCCGAAAGGGATAAACTAAAGTTAATCTTTGTATTTACTAATGCTTATATCAAGGAATGCTGGAAAAAATCAAGAAACTAACAAAAGTGGTTTTCTAAACAAAGGGTAAAATAGTATTGATGGAGAAAGGGATAGAATCAAAATTTTTTCAGAGTTAGTTTCTTTATATGTAATTTTGATTTTTATCCCCTGTGATTATATTTACTGTTCAAATACAATAAAATTTTAAATTATGAGTCCAAGTACGATAACATGATTAGTCATTCTAAAATTCTATTTTTTTTCTTTTAGTTTCATATCCATAGTGTATTCAAGGTTCCAACTAGATCTCATACCATTTCCTCTCCAGTCTCAGGTTTTACTCTCCATCCACATTTTGCTCATTTGAGAGTTAACTAGATTCAATAAGTTTAAGGACTCGGGGATCTAGTAAAAGAGAACTCTAATTCACATGTGAATATCTGTGTTAATTTTGTTGTGTTTCATTTTAATTAAAAGATAATTGGGTTATCTGGCTTTGATTATTTTAATGAAGAAATATGAGGTGAACTTGATTTTTTTCTGTTCTTGATGTGACAGAATTTTTCTACCCAGTTGGTCTTAGGATTTCTTTTTTATCTCTGAATTTCAACAATTTCAAGAGGTTAAGTCTTGGCATTTATGTCTGTATCATTTCTTCTTGAGAAAGTTTTGCCCTTTTGGTCCACAGATTCAATTGTTTCTTATTTGTGGTTGTACTTACTTCCTTGTTTTATTGATATAAAAAAACATGTATTTTTAAATTTTTTGTTCATTGTTGTTTTCAGTAGATTTTTGCCAGCATTTTTTTTTTTTTTATGAAAATGTTCCCACGTGTAGAAAAGTTGAAAGAATTTTACCCCAAAGAGTCTAGGATTCTACAGTTGTTGTTTTATAGTATTTGTGTCATTACGTGTCTATCTTCAATAGATTCTATTTCATTGATGCATTTCAGAATAATTTCCAGAGACCAGTACAATTCCCAATGAATACTTCAACATGTGCTTTGTTCACTAGAATTCAATGTTTGTGTTGTCTTTTTGTCAAAGGATTAACAAATGACTAATTGCACAAATCATAATTCCATCATTTTGACAAACGCATGTTACCTATGTAGCCTAAGCCCTTACCAAGATACAAAATATTATGATTCTCATGTACATTCTCAATAAGTACTCCCCCCTAGTTGTTCTGAGTGTTTTCTACCATTCATCAGCTGTACAACTTCCTGTATAGTCCTGTACATATAACAGTGTTTGTCAGCACACAGCATACGCATCCCTACCTGTAGCCTAGGTGCGGAGCCACTGTGCCATCTCTGTTTGTGACTACACGCTGTGATGTCTGCACAACGGCGGTGTCTCCTAATGACACATTTCTCCGAAAGCATCCCCATGGTTAAGCATGCATGCACAGCTGCAAGTGGAACCATGTAGTGTGCCCCTTTGTGTGTAAAATTTCTTTTTCCCAGCATAATGTTTTGGACATTCATCCTTGACATGGTTTGTATCAGCAATTCATTCCTTTGTGTTGCTCTGTGGCAATCTGTTGTAAGAAAATAGTATAATTTTTTTTTTAACATTCTCCCACAAATGGACGCCTGAAATTTTCCAGTTTGGTACTATTAAGAGTAACACTGCTGTGAGCAGCTTTGTATTTGTATTTCTTGTAAATACATGTTTCTAACACTTCTGGTGGATGTCATGTGGATGACTGGATTGATGGAGTGACATGGCTGGCTTTATAAGAAACTCTAGACTTTGGCTTGAGTGATTGCATCGTTGCACACTGTCACCAACAATGGCTAAAGTCTCCAGGTACCCCGCACTGCTGCTCATGTTTGCTATTGCCAGTTGTTTAATTTTAGCCCCTCTTTGGATGTAGAGTGATGGCTAATGGTGGTTCCTTTTGCATTTTCCTAGTGAGTAATGGTGGTGAGTAATGGTGGTGAGTAATGGTGGTGAATCCTGATAATAAAGAGTGTTTCAATTGTTTATTGGCCATCCATATATCTCCTTTGCAAGGCAGTTATTAAAATCTTTGTCTCATATTTAGTGAGTTATTTGGCATTTTATTTTCTTGGGTTATTGTCATTTGTAAATTAGAATATTTTGTGAGTATTTTCTCACTGTTGATGATATCCCATTAATTTTATTAATCACCTCTTTTGATTAGCAGTTTCTAATTTGGATGTTGTTTTATTTATCACTTTTTTCTTTGAAAGTCATTACTTTTTATGGCCTAAGAGAGCCTACCCTACCCATGAGTTGTAAAAGAATTTCTCTATATTTTCTTCTATGTGCTTCATAGTTTTAGATTTATATTTAGATTTCTGATGCATCTCAAATTAGTCTTCATGGATGGTGTAGAAATTCATTTCTTTTACATGTGGGTATCAGTTCATCCACCACTGTTTCCTGAAAAGACTTTCTGTATTGGGTTGTTTTGGTGCATTTCCAAAAATTAAGTAACTGTTTACTATGAAAGTGGTGGTGCATTTCTGGACTGTATCATTTCATCAATCTGTTTGTTAAATGTATGCACAATTTTAATTACTATAACTCATAGTCATTCTTAAAATTAGGTAATTAAAGGCCTCCAAATTTGTTCCTCACAAAGGCATACTAACAGTCTTTGAATGTAGTGCATCTTTCCATTTTTTGATTTTCTTTAATTTCTCTCAGCAATGTTACATGGTTTACAGTGTGGAGGTCTTTAGTTAACTTTTCCTTAAGTATTTTATCTACTTTGAGAGTACTGTCATTGAATTTTCTAAAATTGCATTTTCTGATTATTTGCTTCTAGTATATAGGTACACATTGGCCTTAGTGTATTAACCTTGTATCCTGAAACAAATTAACTTATTAATTCTAATTTAATTAGAATTTACATGTAATTAAACATGTCAGTTTCTTAAGTCTTTCTCAGGTCTAAGTATTGCTCAAAACATCATTTGTTATTCCAAAATTAGGAAATTAAGTTCCTATTTTTCTAATACATGTACTAGATTTTTGTCCTTTCTACTATTTAGATAATATATGGTAAGATAAATATATAATATATGCCAATTTAATAATTGGCATAGTAAATTGAGGTAACACCATTCAATAAGTTATTCATCTTTGAATTGAAATTGAATTTTCATTTTTATTTTTTTAAAGATTTATTTATTTATGCATACAAGAACCGGGGTACAGGCCAGAGGTGTGGGGGATGAGAGGATTCACCAGAGACAGAGTAAGGAGCAGAACAGGCAGACTGACAGAAATATACTGCTGAGGGGATCTAACTCATGCTCCAGAGGCTGTGGATAGCTTCATAGGTTGCATCTTAACCCCTTGTGCCACGAGGGAGGCCCATCATTTTTATTTTATATTAAGTTTCAAAGTAGACATGAATTAGCTTCTGAAATTTTTAGCTTGGTCTGTTCATTTGTATATATTTTTGCTAATTAAGTAATACAGTTTTATTAATTACTGAAGTTTATTTTTAAAAAATTTCAGCTAATTCTGTGCATTGAATTCACCAGATAAAATATAGAATAATAATAATAAGTTTTATGAAATATCCTGTTGGGTTTCTTATTATAATTGAACTGAATTTAAAGATCAATTTAAATAATTGTATTACTTGAAAGAGTGATTATTTCTATCCAGAGATGTAATTTACATCTGTTAAAAAAATGTTATATTAGGTTATAGTATTAAAAAATGTTATAGTATTTAAAAAAGTTATATATATGTGTGTGCATATATATATATGTATAATTTTCCAAAAGTTTTTCATCAGTATTTTATAGTTTGCTATTATCCTAGTATCTTTTTATAATACGTTTTCTAACTGGTTTTTGAAATCAATTGATTTTTCACAATTTCTGTCTTTGTTGAGTTTATAATACATTTGAGTACAGTTGCATTGAAATCAATAAAATATAATAAAATTCTTAAATAGCTGCTGAGATAATTGCCACTTTCAGAGAGAAGGGAAAGAAGTTTGCAAAATACCAGTGCATTTCCCTGTTTTTCAAAAACTCTGCTCCACGCAGCCTGAGACTCACCTGCATTTTTTAACTGCAATTGAGCAGTTAATTTAAAGGGGTCATTCCATATTAAAAATGCAAGTATCCCTAAATGAGCAAGTTTGCTTTCCCTGTTAACTGTATTTTTCTTTAACCAATGAGAAAAAGCACAGACGAATGACACTCACAATTGGTGCATTTTGCTGATGTACACTCACCCTTCGATTACTCTGTGAATCTGGCTTAGATTTCAAATTATGTCCATCCATGTATCAGACCCAGGGTGTAATGAACAGCCCTAAGCCTCCTCTTCCCATTTCTAGGAAGCTGGAATGTCCTATGGAGTAAGCAACTAAGAGTTCAGAAAAATCTCCCGTGCTAATCGGGTCTTTTCTTGGGAAGAAAGCAGCAGTGTTGATTTTTAAATACTGTCTGTTGTCCAAGTTATAGAGTGGTTAAAATCTTTTTCCATTTTATAGTTGTGTACTATCTAAGCCAAAGGCATTTTTTCCAGTGTTAACAAAAGGATGAGGAGGGAGGAAAATGTCCCTACCTGTTCCCCCTTTTGAAAAAAACATGTTTGAATCTAGAAGTGCTACCCAATTTTCTAAAGTATCTTGCCAGCCTTTTATCCTCATAAAACTCAATATAATAAGGTAAATGCAGTGTAGCTGTCAGAGGGAGATGCTCTAACCACTTCCTGTCAGCTGTGCAGGTTGTCATTCACAAGCCCGCCCCCCAGACCTTCCTGTGGTGTCCCAAGCATTCATCTTCACTGTGGGAGACGCTGGAATCTGACAGTCCAAAGTGTTTTATTTTTAGAATTTCAGGAAGCTTTTCTAAGGTAGGGAAGGCAGGTAATGTGGCTAACATTGATTAATACCACCTTTCTTATTCTGGAAGTGGGAGCTGCCTTGATTCCAAATCTCATGTCAAAATTAAACAGAGTGAAAAATGTATCTTAATATCCTGTGAAAATCCTAGGCTGGTCACTCCTTCACAAGGTATTCAGGGTTAATCAATATCATCATGAGTAGTTACCAATGATTATTGGTATGAGTAGTTACCAACGACATTATCTTAAACTGTGATTCTTTGAATATTTTTTGAAGATTTTTAAGTATCAGTACATTTCCTTCTATTCTTACTTACTAATGAGCCACCAGACTAGCTCAGCCTTGTATTAACAGTTGTATGTGGTGGTGTCCTCCTTTTGGTGGCTGCCTGGGGCTCACTAGGTTTCCACGTGAACCGTGAGGCATTCATTTAATGCCCTTGCATGTAGCCCTTAGTGTTGTTATAGACCATTAAAGAGTACGGGTCCTGAGACTGTCTAGGAGGAAGAATTCATGAGAGTGATGGCTAATCCAGGCAAGGTTTTATTAAAGACCTGTGTATAAGAGAGCCAGTGACTACAAAAGGAGAATTTTAGCTGACTCCCTGGAGGGAGTCGGGGAGGCCTTTCAGGGATAGGTCCACGGGGTAGGGCAGAGGAGAGTGGCATCGCAGCTGGTTCTGGACTGGACTGCACGGGGCCCTGCACAGACGGGCTCCATACTCGTCCTGCCACATGTTCATCAGCATTTATCATCTGCGTGCAGGCCTCTTGGCCCCTCGCCTTTACGAAGTTGTAAGACGGTTATTAGTCAGGATCTACTGCCTGCCGTTGGCTAGTGTGGTGCCTTTGTTCAATCTGGTAGGCCAGGTATTAGGCAATACCTGCCAGTCCAGAATTCAGTCCACCTGTTCAAACAGGATGTTGGCTAACTCTTATCCTCCTGGCTGGTGATTTCTTTTACCTAGACTGTTTCACAGCGGCCAGGCACTTGTCCCTACCTTTGGGGAACTAGTCTAGTGAGACTATGATCAAGTCAAAGATACGTTACAATACAGTGAGATAAGTGCTAAGGTGAAGGATGGGTTTTCTCGGAAGTTGAGGGCTTTCTGGAGGAAGTTATCACCTGGATGATGCCTGAAGATTAATATGGAGACTCTGGAGGGAAAGAATTGACAACTGGAGGAGAAGTTGCTGAGCAGAGCAGGGAGAAAGGAAGCAGACCTAGAGGCAAGGATTAGCTTGCTAGAATAAGGCTGATCATGAAGGTACCAGAAGGAAACAGTTGGAGATGAGGCTGGAGATGTATGTATGAACTAGCAGTGTCTAGGGTGCTATCAAGCCACATATTAGGAATTTCCATCTTTAAGATGAGAAAGAACTAAAAGGTTTTATGCAGAGGACCCAATTTGAACTTCATATAACTCTGGCAGTAGTCTGGCTAGATTAAGGATTAGTTAAGGAAGGAGAGTTGCACTGCTCTGTACAAGAGGTGAAGCTTTAATTTAGCAAAACTCATGGGGATGTAGAACAGTGAACGAGTTGGGAAATATCAAGAGACAAAATCAAGAGACTTGAGGCAAAATTGGGTGAGGTGGGGATAGAAATCAGGGGTGATACCTGTGTTTCTAGCTTTGTGATGAAATGTTTTCTTTCTTTTTCCTTTTTTCAAGATTTATTTTTATTTTATTTATGCATACCAGAGCTGGGGTGTAGGACAGAGATGTGGGGGGTGAGAGGATTCACCAGAGACAGAGTGGGGAACAGAACAGGCAGATCTCCTGAAGTACACTGCCGAGCTGAGCAATGGGTGAGACAGGAGAGGTCTGCTGCATCATTTGGTTTCAGCAACCTGGTCTCGGATCGATGTCAGGCCACAGTGGCTGGTGATAGCTTGATAGCACTGAGACTTTAACCCCTGTGCCACCAGGGAGGCCCAGACATGTTTTATTTCTTGCAGAGGCGGTTTTCTTGAGAGACAGACATAGTCTTTGGTGACAAATCTAAAGACTCCCAGCTCAGCCACTTGCTAGGACTCTGTTCTCACATCATTTCTTCATCTCTGAGCACCTATAATCTGTTAAAGGATAAACTGTACATACAAGAAAGTTGAAAATAACACCACCTGTCATTTATTTGGCCACAAAGAATGACAACAGCTGTATAATTGACATCTTTGTGGCCATTAAGTCTTCCCATGTCTTTTCTACTCTTCCTTAATGACTTTCAGAAAAGAAATTATTCTCCTTTGTATACAGTTCTTGAACCACTTTTGTTAGTTTCATGCCTAAGGATTTTATAGTTTTGGCTACTATTTAAGTGGCATAGTCTTTTTATTACACTTTTTAATTGTTGGTTAGTAGTAGAATAGAAATTCACTTCTGTATTGTGACTTTCTAGCCACCCTACATGATTAACTCTCCTATTATATCTAGTAATTCATCTATAAAGTTTTGGAGAGATTACACAAATAATTCTATCACTGATAAAAGGTTTATTTCTTCCTTTCCAATTTTTATGAATTTAATTTGTAATTACATCAGTTAGAACCTTTATATCAATGATGTCTAATAGAAATGTAATATAAGCTCTAGATGTAGTTTAAAAAATTAAGACTGTATTTTGAGAACAGTTTTTAAGTTTATAGAAAAATTGAATGGAAAGTACAGAAAGTTCTCATATATACCCCTCAGTCTCCCCCATATACTGTCTCCCCTACTCACATCTTACATTAGTTTGAGGGCCTCCCTGGTAGCACAGAGGGTTGAGCACAGCGCCGTGGAGCTGTCTGTAGCCTCTGCAATGTAGGTTTGATTCCATGCCGGCCAGGGAGATTCCCACATGGCACAGCAGACCTCTCCTGTCATGCCTGCTGCTCCCCTCAGTAGTGCTTTCCACCCGTCTGCCTGTTCTGCTCTCTGCTCTGTCTCTGGTGAATCCTCTCACCCTCCTGGGCCTCTGGCCTATACCCCAGCTCTGGTATAGATAAATAAATCTTAAAAAAAAACAAACAAACCCAAACATTAGTTTGATGCATTCATTAGAACTGATGGACCAGCAGTTATGCATTATTAATTCAAGTCCATGGTCAGCACTAGGGTTCATGATTTGTGTTGTATACTCTGTGGGTTTTGACAAGTATATGATGACATGTATTCACCATCACAGTGCCATTCAGGGTTGTTTTAGTGTCCTAAAAAAACTCCTGTGCTCTCCCTGTTCCTCCCTGCCTCTCCCTTGATTTTCTGATAACTATCAATCTTTTTACTCTCCATGTAAGAGTTTTCCAGCATTGCATATGGTTAGAATCAAGACGGTATAGTCTTTGCCAATTGGCCTCTTTGACTTAGTAATAGGCATTTAATGTTCCGCCATGGCTTGATAGCTCATTTCTTTTTGTTGCTGAATGATATATGGATATATCACAGTTTGTCCATTCACTTATTGAAGGGCAATTTGACTGCTTCCAAGTTTTAGCGACCATGACTATAACTATTACAAACAATTGTGCGCAAGATTTTGTGGGAACTTGTTTTTAACTCATTTGGTGAGTACCAAGGCACATCATTGCTAGGTCATGGGGTAAGAGTATATTTAGTTTTGTAAGAAGCCACCAAATTGTCTTCCAAAGCAACTGTCTCATTTTTCATTCCCACCAGCAGTGAACAGGAGTTTGTGTTGTCAGCACTTAGTATTATCAGCTTTTGGCATTTTAGCAGTTCTACAATGGGCTGGTTTCTCACTCTCTGATGACATGTAATGTTAAGCATATTTTTGTATACTTCTTTCCATCTGTATATGTTCGTTGGTAAAGTTTTCAGATTTTTTGCCTATTTTTTAAATTGGGTTCTTTGCTTTCTTATATTGTGCCTCAATAGTTCTTTGCACATGTAATCCAGTCCTTTGTCAGATTTATGTTGTTCAAAGATTTATGTTGTTCAAAGTGTGTGCCTTGTCTTGTCATTCTGTTACCAGTGTCTTTGGTGAAACACAAGTTTTTACAATTTAATTTGAAGTTTAACTTATCAGTCTTCTCTTTATCACTCATACTTTCCAGTGTTTTATCTAAAAAGTCATTGCCTGATGCAAGTTCATCTATATCTTCTCCTGTGACACCTTTTGGGGTTTTATGCAGATATTATTGAACATTAATTATTATTCCTTTTGTATGTCATAATTTATAATTGCATTCTTAAAAATCGAAATAGGTGAAGATTTAACAATTTGTCTTTTTAAAAATTACCTTTTAACTGCTTCATTTTGTTTGGAAAATGTGTTTTCTTTATCTGTAACTTATCCTTTGATGTCTGTTGAGGCTCACTTTATGGCTTGGTCAGTGAATAGTTTTTGTAAATGTTCTGTGTGTGCGTGAGGATGTATTTTCTGAATTCTTGGGTGAATTTCTACTTATGTTCATTAGACAGAGCTTATTAATTGTGCTTTTGAAGTTTAAAAAATATGTTCTTTGCTTTCATTACCTATTTTATCTACCAGTATTGGGAGAGGTGTTGAATCTCCCACTTGGATGGTAGATGTATTAATTGTTTGCTTTGCTTTGATCCCACCTTACTGGCTGCATGTGTACCAGTCTCCTTGGTGAATTGACTGTATTAGGAAATGACACTGTCTCTCCTTAAGGTACTTTTTGAAACTTAGGGCAATTTTTCTCATTTTCATGTAGTTTGCTCAAGGTCAAATTAGCTCCATCACAGCAGAGCAGAATTCTCATTCAGGAAGTCTGGCTCTGGAGCTTGTCTCCCTAACTCCTTGGCACAAAGTTATCATGCCCTTGGGTCCACTGTACTCCAACTAAGAATCAGAGACAGCGGCCAGCCTCGGGCCAGTGGCCTGTAGCACCAAGCTGATGCTCACAGCCTCTCCTGACTGTCAGAGAAAGGAGCTGGTCTGAAGGAATAAATGCAAATAGCATGTCATGCAGAGAATTGTTGGAGACTCTGTATTAGAGGCTAAGTTTATAAATCAACTCACCTTTTAGTGACCCATTTCTCATTTCTTTCCATGATTTTAGTCAGAGGACAAATGCAGGGCCAAGAAGGAAAGCTGTGCCACATTGGTGGGCAGAAGAAATGATGAGAACAGGAGGGTGGCAAAGGGGTAAGTGAGGCAGTGTCCGTCCATTAACCCAGCAAAGAATCGTGACAGCCCTTCCTCCTGGCCGCCACATACAGTATTCCAATAATAAGCATCATGTGGCCAAATGTAATAAATCAGCTCTTGTTTAAGTGGCAGGTGGTTGGGGTGGCTGCTTTTGCTTTTGGCAAACCAATAAGGAGGTAAATTTCCTTTCATAGATGAAGGAATATGTCAAATTCCAGGACAGGATCTTGATTCCTTAGCAGCTGGGTCGCACTTAAAAAGCAATCTAAGTATTTTTCAAAAGAGACTTAGCCCCTCCTCCTGGACTCAGTCCACCCACTGCAAAGGCAGGTGGGGAGAGGTGGGGAGCTGGCCCTGGATCAGTCACTCTGGCTGCTGTTCCATTTCATAGGTCACTGGCAGGGCTCTTGACCTAAGTCTGACTGCAGATAATGGGTGAAAATGGAGACAGAGCAGAACAAAGGCAGATGGATGGCTACTTTGCAGGTGATTTCTCTTAGGGCAGGAGGGATTCTTTTCAAAGGCAAAGGTTGGGGAACTGTTACCATGGTAACTCTCAAGTCCTGAAGTGATATAATCAAATAAAGCTCTGGAGAGCCAAGGGAAGGTGGAAGATTAGTGCACATGGACAGCCAAATTCTCCAAGTTGGGTTTTTCCTTTTTCTCCCTTAATGTTATTCTGAATATTCTGAATATTAGGACAGAATAAAAAAAAAGAGAAAGAAAAAGAAGCAAGAAAGGGAGAAAAAAGAGGAAGGAGAGAGAGGGAGAGAAGAAAGAAGCCCAAGCATAATTTATTCTAGAGAGTAAATTGGGAGTAAGAGAGCTGCCTGCACTTGAAGCTGAGAGCAGGAGGATTGATTCGCTCTGATTTTGACCTTTGTGCTTTATGAAGATCCAGAGAAGAATTCATTCAGTTAGTTTGAATTTCTGCTATTTATCAGCACATCTGTAATATTTATTGTTCTAATACATACTTGATATAATTGGGTTACTACCAGTTTATCATAAGATTTATGCCAGTCTGTCTGCAGGGGCACATGCCTTTAATGGCATTGCGAAACCATGAAACTCATCATTGACAGGTACCACTTCTAAGACAGCACAACTTGGTGTCTTCTAAATAACAAGAAAAGTTATTTTGGGAGAAGAATTTATAAAATGCTTGGAAATTGTTGCGTTGATTCTTCTACCTCAGAGCCTGTCCAGTGGGTTTTGAACTCAACAACCTGTCCCCTCCCTTTGTCATACCTGCTTCACAAAGCCCCACATAGAACACTTCAATCCAATCAGCTCCCTGTTAATGATGTGTGCTTTGAACACGGACTGAAAACACGCAGGCTGACTGACCACACAGCCATGTCCTTATTGAGTGTCGTCCCTGCCAAGGCACCCCATGCAATCCAGGTCATGTCCTCTGTCCTTCCTGGGGCCGCTCGCCCTCTTGTTTTCTCAAATGTCCAATGGGAGGATGAACATTTTTCATCCTCAGCCTCCACTGATGACTTACCTTCATTTTGTTAGGAAAACATAAAGAGTATTTCCTCATTCCCCCCGCACAATGTCATCTGTAATGAGATTGCTCACCCCCTATCCATAAATGTAAATTATACCCATATTGTTGAAGGAGGGATGGACAGGGCAGGAGGGCAGACCAGATGGAAGGAGGCAGCAGCCACCCACCTGCCCAGGATCTGAGACCAGGGAGCTGCCAAAAAACCCCAGAAGGTCAAAAGCCACAACTAAGGGCCAGAGCAATACAACACCCACACAGTAGGGGCCTAGGGGCTAGAACCTAACAGAGGACAGTGCCTGACAAGAGGACAGGTCGCTGCCTGTGATTCTCACCTGCACGCACAATTACAAGAGACCTCGGACTCCAGGAACAGCAACCATGTGGTTTATTTCACAAACAGGGGAGACAAAGAGCTTGCTTTATCCACAGGTGGCAGTCACCTCACCCAGATAGGGTCAGTAATGGTTGCCACTGGTCATCGGAAGTTCTGGAAGCACTGGCCAATGGTGATAGTCACTACTGACCCCTCAGAGGCAGTGTCAGAGACACCCAATGTTCACAGCTTTGTGAGTTATGGGCTCTACCAACAACAAACAGCTCTTTGAGACACCAGGCCCAGGGCCTTCGGTGCTCCTTTCAGACGATGTCAGAGACTGGGCCTCTGATCTTTGACTTTTCTTCCCTCTTTGGAGGTTGGCTGCTGGATGCTTCTTTTCTTCTTTCTTAGGAGGCCAGGAATAGAGTCTTCCCCCTTTTTTCTTCTTTCTTCAGAGGCTGGAGTCATCGCTCCTCTGAGGGGGCTGGAACCATCTCTCTTCTTCAGGCTGGAGTCATCTTTCTCTCAGCTCCTGCCAACGCTGGCTTATATCTTCTTTCAGGGTGTGCAACCCCTAAGTCTGATTGGACCATTTTTCAATCCTGTGGCTAACTGGACAGTTAGCAGGTCATAGCTCACACCTCATTGGTTCATTCCATGATCCTGGAAGTACACTATTACATAAAAGGTCTCCGAGGAGCAACTGCCACAGCTGACTTGTGGTGGAGCAGCAGGGTGAGGAAACACCACTGCTGCTGCTGGCTCCCACTGCTGAGGTGGTGGGTTCCGGTAACACTGAGACCCAGGATCAAGCCCTCTCCAGGTGACTGGACCCCAGGCCCCCAGAGCACTCGTAACCATTAGTTCAACCACCAACCTCACCCCCTCCCCTACAACAGAAAGTTTTTCCTCCTTCCAGATGATTTTCAGTATCATATAAATATGTTATTTTAGCTCCCATGTTTAAAACTAAAAGGCAAAAACAAACTTCTGACTCCTCTAACCCCCAACTT
This sequence comes from Talpa occidentalis, assembly GCF_014898055.3. Taxonomy (NCBI): domain Eukaryota; kingdom Metazoa; phylum Chordata; class Mammalia; order Eulipotyphla; family Talpidae; genus Talpa; species Talpa occidentalis. Next base: position 5,653,669 of record NW_023601433.1, read on the forward strand.
GCTTTGCACCCTTGCAGCAAGACTCTCCCCTCACTATAGCTCCTTTTCCATATTCCCGCTTCTTGGACCAACTCCATTGGTGCTTTTCCCTCATTACGTTAGAGAGAAAAGTGTCTCTGTCACTCTTGTCAATGAACTACATGGACCTCGCCAGATGCACAGTTGGGGTCCAGCATGCCTCTTCTTGACCACCTAGCACCATTTTAGGAGGTTAGTTATTCCCTCCTTCCTGGAACTTTCTTGCTTTGGCCTCTGAAACATCAATCTCCTGCTCTCCCTGCATCCTCACTTGGTTCCCCTCAGTTTATTGACTTTCTCTAACCTCAGCAAGTGAATGTTGGGGCTATCTGTTCTCGTGCAAGTCCTGATGGCTCTCTAGCTTCTGTGTCCAGCAAGTGCCTCCCCCCAACCGAACTCCAAATGTGTATTCAACTTTCCAGGTAGCAGTCCACTTGGATGTCTAATATGCATCTTAAAATAGGGCCCTTGAGCTCTGCACTGCCCATGCTGCCCCTCCTCTCAGTGCCATGAGCTGAATGCTTATGTCTCCCCCAAATTCATACGTTAAAGCCTTAATCCCTGGTGTGATAGCAGAGTCTTTGGAGGTAGTTATGTTTAAGTGCATTCATGAAGGTAGAGCCCCCATCATGGGATTAGTTACCCTGTGGAAGTACCCTGTAGGACAGCCTTCTCTGTCTCTTCCTACGTGAGGGCTACAGCAGGAAGAAGGTGATCGTCTGCAAGCCAGGGAGAGGCTCTCCCTCTCCAGAATCCAAGTCTGCTGATGCCTTGCTCCCCAGCCTTCGGAATTGTGAGAAGCAATGCTTGTTGTTCTAGGTCATGTAGCCTATGGTATTTTGTTGTAGCAGCCCACACTGACAGGCCCAATATTTCTCAGACAGTGAATGGGGCAACCATGTACTGCTTACTTAAGTCAGCGCCAGCATTTGGAGTCACCTTTGAATCCTCTCCTCTCTGCTTTCAAATGCAATCACTCATCAAGCTTCTTGATTCCGACTTCAGAGTATGTCCAGAACCAGCCTTTCCTCATCCCTATACTGCTGTCAGGCTGCTTCAAGCAACCACTAGCATGTCTTGTTTTTATTATTACATAATCTTTTGTATGACTTACCTACTTCTGCTCTCACCAAGTCCTGGTCTCATGGTCTTTAAAAATGAAGTCAGATCATGTCATTCCTCTGCTCAAAGCCTTCCTGGAGCATCTGATCTTGCCAGGAACTGAGCACATATCCAGTCATGCCCTGCAAGGCCCACCTCTCTCACACCTGTCTCCCGTACTGCCCTGTTCTCAGCCTGCCCCGCTAGACTGGCCACCGGCAGTTCTTTGATGATACCAAGCACACTCACAATGTGGGCTGTTGGAGTGGCTGACATACATTTCCCTTACTTACTCGTATGGTTTACACCCTCATTTTATTTAGGTTTTCCTTCAAATGCCTCTTTCTAAGAGAGATTTTCTCTGACCACTTTATATAAATGGTTCTAATCTGTCCCCTTCCCACTGCAGCAATGTTATGTTCTGTATTTGTTTCTCTTTCCCATCTGTCACTAGAATGGAAGGTCCACTGGAGACTTTGCTTCTTTAGTTCATTTTGTATTTCTGGAAAAATGGCGTGTTTTTCACATAGTAGACCCTTAATTAACACTTATCAAGTAGGTTAAAGAACTAGTGAGATGATATGCTAGAGCCCTCTACTCACTGAACATCTCAGTTACGCTTGTGATTCTAATCCCACCACGTGCTTACAAGAGCTCAGCCTTCTGTGCTGCCAGACAATGAACAGTCAACCTCCTTGGTGGTCAAGAGACTTATCAGCCTTTGGTTGCACAATGTTTTTGTTGAGCATTAACTCCAGTTCCCATTAGTCAGCTTTCTGAGCCATAGAAATATCATGCACAAAAACCATAAACCCAAGATTCCACATGTACAGGTGCCACCCCTTTGGGATACTGCATTCTAACTGGGTGCCAGTCTACTCCTCCATTGTCTGACTTCTTTCCATCCTTAGGAGAAGTCAGATCCATGTGAGGAAGACTATATCCAGCTCACCTGGATTTTCATTCAATGAATTTTCATTCCCTGACTCTTTAGAGCGGTTGAGAAAATCCTTCATTGACACAGGAGAGGTGAAGTAGCCCGTTCGTTCCTCTGCTCAAAGCCTTCCTGGGCATCTTGTCAATGCCAGACATGGAGAAAAGGAATCAGAAAAATAGGGGCATATAGTCAGAGCTTGAGCAGGGGGTTTCTCTCCTTTTATAAGAAATTAAGATTTTCAGAAAGTAATACTGATGACACGCAGGCAGTTTTGACACCCTCGGGCCAACACTCAAAAAGACAAAAGAACCCCGAAGAAGTTGATTCTAAAAGAATTGTCCTTCATTTGAAATAAGAATCTCTTGTTAGGTTGCTCTCATCACCCTCAAAGCTGAGAATACTTTATCTGGTCATGATTTCCATGGCTCCAGAGGGTTCAGAAGGTGACACTGGAGATCGAAATAATATTCTCACCCATTTGTGTTATGGGTAAGAAATGTATCCTAACCTTGGTGGTGGTTCACTGTGGAAGTTATCTGAGAAATTGCCAGTCTGTCTTGCTAGGAGAACTCTTTATCAATTGCTCCTTGGAGTGAAATTCTCAGAGCTGAATCAGCCTAGATCTTGGCAGAGTTGAAATACAGCCCTTAATAGCTCATTTGTGTAAACAGTTGGGGTGGAACAGAAGAGCTGAGGAGCAGTTGTTTGGTTCTGTGCCCATACGTGACTACCCAACATACCAAACCCCAGTTTCATACCCCCACTCTAGTGAAAGTTTAAAAAGGGTATGTATTTAAGGCATAAAAAATGTGTAGAATCAGAAAGACATTGATTCACCCTTACGTGGGTAGGTCTCCTAACCTTCTAAGCTCCAAGTCCTCATCTGAAATATAAGGCTAAATAAAGTCACGTACCACGCGGTGCTCTTAGATGAAGTGAGGTTATTAGAGGAGGCTGAGCACAGTCTTTCAGGTAGTTTGTGTCCACAGGTTAGTTGTATGTGCTAGAAACTACTGCAGCAATGATGCTGCATCACCAGCCACCCCAAACGCAGCTGCTTACAATGACTCACATGTATCCTTTTGTTCAAGAGTCTGCAGATTTTTGCATTATGTGGTCTTGACTGGCGCCTCTGCTCCAAGCTATGGTTTGCTTGGCTTAGTTTCAGGCTGCTGTGTGAGTTCACTTCTGTTCCATGCGTGTTCATTCCAGGGCTAAGACTAAGAAGCAGTAGCTGCTTGTGGGTCACAGGAAAGCCAAGCTAAGCCAAGACATGGACATCTGCTTGTATAGTATCTAGTAACATTCCGTTGGTGAAATGAAGTCACAAGGCACTTCCAGCATCAGGGGGGTGAGATGAACTCTACATACAGTAAGATAAGGAAGAAAGTGAATATGTGATAAACAGTAAGTTCAACCATCAAACTATGATAATATATTATTATATTAATGTATCATCATCAGTATTAATAGGTAGAAAAATAGTCATTAATATTTTCTACTAATTTTCTCTGGCTGCCAATTCTGCACCAGAGCCTACCTTCACCACTCTCCCAAATAATGTTAAGCTTTTCCCAGCTGTCACATAGTATCTCTGATGTGTGGTTTTAAAGGATGATTTGAGTTGTGCAATTTTTTCCCATCAACTTGGGAACAGACATACAGAAACGACACGAGTGAACAAAAGCAGAACATTCTTTGCTGAATATTGAATAACGCATTTATTGCTTGGAGGCCTCCTTACATCTCTGAGCTTTGGTTTTTCAAATTTGAAAAAAAAAAAAAAATAAGATGTCTCTAAGTTGCTCCTACTTTACTGAGTATTTTTCATAATGAAAATTTTGCTTTACACCAGCCAGTCTCATGCACTTTAAAATCAGTTGCATTCATGAGTGTGGAGGCTGGGATCAAATGCCAGGGTTCCTTCAGCTACAGGGGAACTCATTGGCAGTGAGTGGGAGTGACTCCCATGGCGGCCCTTGCCTCATGGGATAGGCAGCTTGAAGAGGACATGGTTTACCATAAAACCCAGTGTCACGTCTCAGGAATTCCATTCTAGAATTAAAGGGGAGCACAAGGGTGGAGATAGGAGAGCTGGTATGTGATGCAAAGGAAAACAGAAGATATTTGTCAGATGCAATCTGGCATACCCTCTTCTTGCTGTCTCACATTTGGTTTTCAAGCTAAAAAGTAGAGAAGACTCCTCAACCCTCCATGGATGGCAGCCATCAAGTTGACAGACTTGTCAGATAAAAGATTATCTTACCAAGTACGGTCATCTCGATTCTAAATGCTGTTTATAATTAAACCAGAGGAAAAGAACTAAAGCTGCACCATGAAGAATTTAAGTTGGGTATAGAGGGAGATCTCCAATTTTAGAAGACTGATAAATATTGAAATACCTTAAGGTTAGTTGACAGCTTGTCTGTCCAACTCCCTTGGGATGGATTTGTGAAGAAAGGAGAGAAATGACAGGCATTTAAGTTAACAAGGAACAGGCTATCTTCCATGTTCCTTTACATTAAGCACCATAGAACCCAGTCAGGTCAGTATTATAACCTCGCACGTTCAGAAAAGAATCCAGGACCATTTGAGTTAAATGCATTATTCCCAAGGAAATGCTATTAGGAAATTGTAGAATTGACCCCAACCCTAGACTCTGATTTTTTCATCATATTACATTTTGACCTATAAGATATGCACATCAATGGACTATTTTACTGGTTATAGCTAAAAGCAAGGAGACTAAATTAATTCTTAGAAAGTCCCTTTCAACCCCAGACATCTGTGAGTCTGTGATGTACAACAAATTATTTCCTTGGTATGTCCAAACCCTAGGCTTCTTGGTACATATTCTTTCCTTGTTTTCAGCTGTCAGCTCCTTGACTACCCTTCACAGCCACTTTGCAAATCTTGATTCCCAAGCATTTATTTTCCTTTTCCAGTTTGTCTGGAAGACAGAAAGCCTTGGGAAGGGATTATTGGGCTTTTGATATAAGACACATGAAATATCTGTAATTATGGATTACATTTTGTACCCAATGAATGGCTGAAAATAGTCCTGTGATAGAAACTTTTAGAAGATAATTGAATGTGTCAACTGGATCAAAAAATTATGTACTTGTTCCACCTCTGCAAACTGTGATAAACAGTCTATTGTCTGGAGAGTTCACTTGGCATTTTCTTTTGCAATGTAAAATTATTCTAGTTCTCGTCACAGAATTTTTGGTTAGCAACTCAAAGAAATCTTTCAGACTAGAATCCATCTTGCTCTTGCCAGATATTGCACATAGTTACCTGGAAAATGACATATTTTAATAATTCAAAATAGCTTATTTCTGCTCTTATCCCTGACAGAAGAAATGTGTACTTTTTTAGCCATTTTATTTGATTAAATATGAGGTGTGTCTGATGCTTGAGTAAAAAAATGAGCTTTTCTCTACTGGGATAATGAAGCAAGAGAAAAGGCATTTATTCTTCATTATTTATGTTTCCAATTGTGTCCTTTGCATAATTGCTTTGAAACAGAAGCACCTTATTAAAATGGACAATCAATAGCAGCAATAGAATATCCAAGCAGAAGAGAAAACCAACAAATAAATTAAAACTTCCTATTAAACCTCACCATACATAGTGTGACTTGGCCAAGAAGAATTGAGCTTGCTTAAAAATTTATAAATCACCAAAAAAAATAAATAAATAAGAGTAGATGAGCTAGTCTTGACATAGGGCTGGGGTGAGAATTTTCTAAGCTCAAAAGGAGTGGAAGAAATTAAAAAGGAAATGATCAGTAGCTGTTTCACATACAAATTACAGTTTGTCTCAAAATTGCCTAATAGGTAAGTAAACCTGGGGAAATAAGTAAACAAAGGGTGGGATTCTTAATAAGAGAAGAGCTCACGCCAAAAGGTAATAACAAAAGCATTAAGTTTCCAATAAATAAGAGGGAAAAGAACAAAGACAATTTAAAACAAAGGCATATCAATGGCTAATAAACATTGGAACATTTTTCAGCCGCACTCATTACCAACTAAATGAAAATTAGAATAACAATGAGATGCTATTTTTAACCTATCATGTTAATAGAGCTGTGAAAAATGAGGATATCCTATAGGGGGCTGGGGGCTGAGTGTAGTGATCAGACACACCCCACACAGCTGGAGGGGAGCAGAGCACTCTGGCCTTGAGAGAGGGAGTGTGGCATGTAAGCAAAGAGGGGGGGATTGTGCTGGTAGCCTTCACCTCCAGAATTCCTTACCTGGAGATGTATTCCGGGAAAAGATCTGAAATGAAGAAAGGGTTTTCTACCCAAAACTTTCATTCTGATCCTGTTTATAATATTAACATTTGGGAATTAAGTTTCCAAATAGGAGGGTGAACTTGATCAAATTAGAATGAAAAATAACGTAGACAGTCAAATGTCTGTAAAATATTTTGAATAATATCATAAAATGCCTACGTTTTAGTGTTAAATATAAAGTTAGAGTATAAAATTTTATATGTAGAATAAGATGGAAGATGTAAAATATGTATAAAAACGACTAGAGTGGATCATAATAAAATTTTAACGGTGGTTTTTTTTCCTGGTTGGTAGGATAATGGGTAGAATGACTATGTAATTTATTTTCCAAGTGGGGACACTTAGGGAGGGTTAAAAGTGGGCTGCATCAATGCCTACAAATGGGACTGTTCCATTATATGGCCACACTCCTCACAGATCACCTACCAATGAATTTCCGCTGATCTCTTCCATTCACCATTTCTCAAAAAAGAATTTCTCAGAATTTCCAATAAGAAACTTCCAGTTTTCACGTATTAAACACACAACCCAGAGGTCTATGAGAAGGGACATATCAGGAAATATTCTTTTGACGAGAAAACCTAGTGGGAATGTTTCTTTTCATTTCAGTCCATAAATATTTTTAAGCATTCCCTGTTTTCTTTTCCAATAGGATTATTTCTAGTTATAAAAAAAAATGATGCATGTTCAATGTAGAGAATTTAGAAAAATACTCAAAAATGACAGCTGGAGAAATTATACTGATATAAATGATGAGTAAATGGAAAAGCTCAGTAGAAATTCATTTGAAGCTGGTTGGGAATGTGTCTGAGAAGTCACTGGGTATGAGAATAGGCCAGGGCAGTGGCAGAATTGAATGTTGGTGAAGCACATATTAGCCCAGGACTTATATGTGTTTAAATATTTGACCATCGGCAAGGAACTAGTTAAATGAAGGTACAGCTATGCAGCTGTTACAAAGAATTAGGGGCTATATAAATATGGTTCTGAAAAGATGTCAGTAATATGGTTTATATGAAAATAAGGAAGTGTCTGACCGGCTTGATAACACAGATTCCAATCTGGCAACCCCCTGACTGAACAGGCTTGAAGAAACATTTATTTTGTCCTGTGCCATTCTTAAGTAATTTGTGTTCGTTCCCAACATATCAAAATCATGTATAAGATGATGTGTATTAGAGAAAAATTAGTGCATTGTTTGCTTCATCTTAAAAATGTTTCATATTAATTAATTTACTTTCTTACACCATTGTTAATTTTTGGACAGTATTTAATTTCTCCCCTCAGGTGTAGTCCCCAGAGTTTTCCCACTACCCAAGCACCCATGATTCAAAAAATGTTTTATCTTTTTTTTTTTAAGATTTATTTTTATTTATTTATGCTTACAAGAACTGGGGTATAGGCCAGAGGTAGGTGTGTGTGAGGTGGTGCGGGGGGTGAGAGGATTCACCAGAGACAGAGCGGGGAGCAGAACAGGCAGACTGACTGAAATACACTGCTGAGGGGAGCAGTGGGTGAGACAGGAGAGGTCTGCTGTGCCATGTGGGTCAGCTCCCTGGCCAGGAATCAAACTCATGCTGCAGTGGTTGGCAATAGCTTCATACTGCTGAGACTTAACCCCCTGCCACCAAGGAGGCCCCCCAAAATGCTTTATCTTAAAAAGGTAATTGCTAGATTAGTCAGTGATTGTTATGAGAGTTAAATAGTAAAATAATGAAATCAAAAGAAGAAAGAAAAGAGATTAAGATTGTTATTATGAAAATCACCTCAAACTCATGGTGCAGAGGCTGCAGATTGCTTCATAGTGCGGTGCTTTAACCCCTTGTGCCACCAGGGAGGCCCACGAATGTGTTCTTAAAGAGAGCTGAGGCCGAGAGACACCAGCCGTGAGATCGGGGATTCTTTGAAAGACCAGTCATATCTCACATCAGACCCTGACGCTTCTCCAGGGCTGAGGTCTAACCCAGAGGGTCAGATGTCAGGCAGCCACACTGAGCCCTGGAGGGAAGTGAAGGGCCTGGGGATTTGAAACCACACTCAAACACTACCTTGTATTTGACTATGTCTATTTATTTTTTCAAATGATACTATTGTTATTGAATACAGAGCATTCCCAGAGCTCCAGAAACCCCCTTATTATCCCTCCAAATAATAATCTGTTCCTAAATGTGCAGGAAGCAAGTGTCCTCACTTACTCATTCGATGGGTTTTTAAATCCTTCTAAATGGAGCGATAGGGTGGCACTTTTTCATCTGGTTCCCCTGAGCCAACATTGTGTTTATGAGATTTCTCCACATTACTTTGTAGCATTTAGTTCTCACAGAAACAGGTTAAAAAAGTGATCGCAGTTTGCCATGGGGATGAGGAAATAAACCAGAGATGGAGTGACTTGCTCCAGGTCATAGACCCAATAATTGGGCAAAAGGTGGTACCTGAGTCCTGGCCTCCAGGTCTAGCTTTGTGTCCTTGTGCTGTGTTGGCCCCCACAGAGAAGCAGGGTGAGGTGGGGACAGAGTGAAAACTGGGTGCATTCATGTCCTGGCTCCCCTGCTCACTGCATCGTGACCTTGGCAAGCCCCCTCCCTTCCTCGAAATGCCAGTGCTTCATCTGTGAGATGGTGCCCTGACATCGCACCTCACAGGGCTTAGTAAGAACAGTCATGAGTCCCTTAAACAATGGGGCTGCCTTCTGAGAAATGTGCGGTCAGGCGAGGCCCTGCTGTGTGCACATGCCCACGACCCCTCAGCCCTGCGGTGCACCAGGCCGCTGGCCGCAGCTGGTGCCACCATCAGCTGGATGAGCAGAGCAGCACGCGAGTGTGTTGGTGAGGGGCTGGGCGGGTGGTCTGGCTGTCGGAGGAAAGTAAGATGTGTGTGTGGGTCTGCTGGCATGTGCTGGCCACCCCAAGGCACTCAACCAAGGGCAGCTGTAGGGGGACGGGAACGCACCATCAGGGTGCGCTGAGCTATCTGAGGCCAGACGGCTGGAAGGCAAGTTACAGAATAACATCAGTCACCTGGTTTTTCAGACACCTGCTGTGCGGGTGACCCTCTGTCCCAGATGTGCCCTGATGTGCCCTGCAGCTTAGGTCTGTGCGGCTCCTCCCGTGAACTCTCCCAAGGCCCCGAGTGTTTCTCAGCCACCCGCTTGTTCCAGGCTTTGGTGATACGCACAGAAATGTCAGCTTTTAAAGGCTAATCTCGTCCCGAGTTTCTGACATGCACACAGTGTCGCTGAATTCGCAGCGGCGGGCTCCGCTCAGGCAGAAGGTGAAAGCTGCCCCCCTGGCAGCCTCGCGAGAGACCCACGTGCATCTGAGTTGCTTTGTGCTTAAATGTGCTCTGGGGTTTTACTTATTTTTCAACTTGCTCCTGTTGCGTTAAGTTCCATCTTCTAAATGTTAAGTCACTGAGCCATGAAAAGAGGTGGCACGGCCGCAGCCAGCCCAGAGCAAGCTGCTTGTGACGGTCTGGATGGGAGGGAGGTCCAGGGCAGGAAGGCAGAAGTGGATCTCAATATTGGGGTGTGCTTCTCCTTCCCGGGTGACAGGCATCGCCACAGCACGCCGGGCACTTACTATGTGTCAGACGCTGGTAGCCGTTGATTTGGCCTTTCATTTACTTTTTACAGGAAACCCAGGAGGGAGAAGTTTTGCCATCATTGTTTTATGGTCAAGGAGACAGATCCAGAAAGGTTCGCTTTTCCAGGGTCAAACAATGTGGCCGACCTGGGCGGGGAGTCTGTCTGGTTTCAATACTTATTTCTTTCCTCCAGTCTGTGAGTTGTAATAGGAATGAGGAGACCATGAGGGCAAAGTCCAGGAGTGGGGGGCCCAGAGAAAGTGGGCTCTGGCCTCCCTGCGCCCCTGCTTCCCAAAGACCTGATGAAGTGACTGGAGTTGCAGGTGGCTGGAGAGGGGCAGGTTGGCATGGCTGCCAAGAAGGGGGCTGGGTGCTGTCGCTCCCTGCTCCCCAGCCTGTTTGTCCAGGTGGGCTGCCTGCAGCACTCTGGAGGGGGGCACTTCTTTTTTTCCACCACCAGGTAAGCTTCTCTCTGCTAGTCTATCGTGGTTCTTTCTTTAGCAAGGCAGCTCTGACCTGCCCAAAACTCCACTCCAGATAAGGGTGCCTGACATAATGATAATCATACAAAAAAGCAAACAAGACAGCTGGCAGACCCACCTGCAGGAACCTCTCATGGTGAGTTGCAGACACTGGGAAAGTGGGATGAAAGACAAGCAGGTTTCCCCTGGGGGCCAGGCCTTTGCAGAGGAGAGCGTATCACTGGTGGCCTCGCCTGGTTCTCCTCTGACCTTGGGCCACTCATCAGCAGCCACACATATGAGAGCCAGCCATGGCCTGTTGCAGAGGAGCAGGTGTGGCATAGGTGCAGGGCGAGCCTCATCAGGTGAGCTCACGGCCCTTGGCCCCTTCGGGAGCGGCTCTGCATCTGTAGTGAGTGCTCCTCAGGGACCTCGGAGGTGCGCTTCACCGGGACAGACTGTTGGTGTTGAAATAGTGACAGTCTCAAAGCTGTGTCGTCAGGATCTGTTTGATTTTTCTGCAACTCACCTGCAGTGAGAAAGAAAGAGAATCTGGGTATATGCATTCTTCGGCTTTGCAATCCTTTCTAATGCTTTCCTTTTCAAAATGCATTTATGATGTCTGACCATCTGGGAAGCTATATCCTAGCGGAGAGGACAAATGCTAAACAAATAAAGAACAAAATAGGAAAAGGAGCATGTCAGCCTGCGATGATGGAGGTGGGCTGAGATAGCAGGGAGCGGCGAGGCTTGCCTGAGACGCGAAACGTGAAGGACTGTCTCAGGGTGGAGGAACAGCAAATGCAAAGTCCCTGGCTGTGAGCCCCCATGATGTGTGCAAGGTCAGCAGCGAGACAGTGCCTGGAGCCCACTGAGGAGTCAGGGGGCAGAATCCCCAGGGCCAGACCTTCTCTGGACTCGCAGGACACACTAAGGACTTTGCTTGTGCTTGGGATGAGATGGGAAGCAACGCGTGGCTTCAGGAACAGTGTCAGCCCCTCCGGCTGCTGGCCAAGGCGAGGCAGTGAAAGGATAGCGCGGCAGCAGGAGGGCCTCCGGGAGGCCCTTTGAATGACCCAGAAAAGTCACAACAGGGGCTTGTGTGAAGGCATTTGAGGCTGGAGGAGTGATAAGTGCTCGGATGTTGTGACTATTTTGAGTGTAGACTAACATTTCTGATGGATCCGCTGTCCAAGGTGAGAGAAATATTGTCGGGGGCAACCTCAGGTTTTTAGCTCAAGCGACGGTGAGGACAGAGTTGCCAGGAGCTGTGATGAACGGGATGGTGAGAGGAGCAGGTTGGCGAGGATGATCAGATGCGTCGGAATTCCATTTCCTGCAAGTTAGGGGGGAAATGCCTCATGTCACTAGCCTCCAGGTGGGTCTGTGGGACAGGCAGCTGATGGATGAGCACAGCTTTTGGGGGCGATCAGGCTACACAGTCTAGAGATATAAATTAGCTCAGCGTTAGCGAATAAATGGCATTTACAGTCACGAGACTAGACAGCGATCTCACTAAGGAATGGGTACAGAAGAGGAAAGAAGTCCAAGAAGCGAGGCCTGAAGATCCCAACATTTACAGACAGAGGGACACGGGGAGTCCGCAGAGTGATGGGGAGGGTTGGCCCATGAGGCGAACGTGTGGCATCTGGAAAACTAGGTATAAGGGTGTTTGTGGGGGCGGGACAGGCACAGGGCAGGTTTTCTAATCCAGCAGACCCGGTAAAGGAGGAGAGAGTCCTGGAGACCTCGGTGGGTTTTTAGGCTTTTACTGGGATTTACCGGGTACATGGCAGGTAGGGGTGCTGGGGGGCCAGGAGGCTGGCAGGCCTCCAGCAAGTCTTCACTCTTTCTGGGCTCTCTGGTGTTCTCTCTGCTTCTCTGCTCTTGGCTTCTCTGCTTCTGCTGGTGTCCCCATGACGCCGCCCTTAAAAGCCCAGTCTTAGCCCAGGTGAACCCCATCTACATATGCCCACACCCTACTCCAGGTGCCCGCCACAGGCATGCATTCGGGACTGCAGGATTCCGTCATCTATCCTAAAGGCAGGAGGGCAGAAAAGCCTGATACTTTTGCCTTACCCTACAGTGTCCTTGGGGAAGGAAGGAGTCATCTGCTGCTGGAAACACAAGGAATGGGGTGGGGTGTGGGTCGAGAATTGCCCGTTGGGCTCAGAGGTGAGGGGTAACTGACATCCGTGGTGGGAGCTGTCCCAGGGGTGGGGAGAAAATGCAGACCTGGATGCCCATGGACTTGGGATTAGATTCAAAAAACAAATGGAGACGTTGACCTTAGTGGAAAGTATTTTTCCCTAAAAAATAAAAGTATAAATATGGGTGTGATCGCTGAAGAGGGAAGGGGTTTTTTGTTGATATGAGACGTAAATACCTGTGGGTGCTAATGAGGCAAGGTGACCTGCAGTAGGGGGGACAAAGAGGAAGCTGGCAAGCCCAGCCCTGGTCAGGACAGCAGGACTGAGGTTCAGCCATGGAAACAGGGATGGATGAGTTGTGTGCGCGGTGGGAGCAGGTGGCAATGGGCAGGGTGTGCTGGGGCTGCCTTCTGTCTACTTCTCCACTACACCGTGCAGGGGTGGCAAGTGACCAGACACTGGAGGTTTGAAGAAAGGAAACAGTTGACCAGGAGGGCGGATGAGAAAATGAAGTCAGGAAACATTAGTGAGAAGTCAGTGGCATTAATGGTGCAGTAAAGTTCCCTTCAGCTTAGTTGTCAAGTATCTAAAAGCAGATCAGTCTGTGCAACATTTGCATTGGATCTGGGCAGGGGAAGTTTTGTTGAGTGCTAAGGAATAAATCATGTGCCCTCAAAATTCACACATTGAAAGTCTAACTCCCAATGTGACTGTATTTTTCAGAAGTAGTGAAGGTTAAGTGAGGTCTGCAAGCGTGAGCGTGGGCTCCTCATCAGATAGGGCAGGTGTTTTCTTAAGAGGTGTTTGCTGCCACCTGAGAGGCCAGGTACCTTGACAGGGCAGGAGCGGGGAGGAAGAGCCGGAGGAGGTGATCTTTATTTTCATTCTTCCAACACACCTGGTTAAAAGCAAATGAGAAAATAGAACTCAAGTTGTTTATGATTTACATTTTGCTGTGCTTAATCATGTACAATGAACAGACACTCCCGAGGGTCACTAGCTCATTAACTTCTTATCTTCTCTTATATGAAATCCATATAAAGTTAACCTAATAGCACAGGTGAGCTGAGAAATGTCAGGAGGCTTTGCAACTTGGGGCAAGTTAAACGAAGCTTTCTTGGCCCTGATTTCCTCATTCGTGATTGGGAATACCAACAGCACCTACATAATAGGGTGACCAGGATGAAATAAGTTAATCTACAAAGCCATAAAATGGTGTCTGAGACACATAGTTAGCACTGTGCAATTGTAATCATACTGACACACACACACACCCATAAGGGTGTGTGTGTAGAGGGGGATCAGCATTCATGTAGCAGAGCGGAGACTGCCATCTGCCTTACTGAGGAACAGAAGTGGGCCACGGATGCAACAGTATGTTGCAGATCACTGTGGTTTGTGGAAACAAACCATCACTTCCTGCCCAGAGAGGGTGTGCGTTTCTCGGAGCAGGGAGTGAAGGAGACCTGTGCTTGCTTTCCTTTAAGCTCTTCAGAGCAATCTACCTTTGCCATTGTAGAAACCAGTCAGTCTGGGAAGTGTGGAGCCACTTCCAGCAACCCTCACATAATGTCAGCCTGTGCCCATGCCATCAAAACAACAGATCAGCACTTATCTTTAGAATCTGATACACACTCTGGGCCTAGGGGTGGGGAAATGGGTGAATGAATCTGCGTGGAGCCAGAAGGCAGACATGATGAAGTAACTTAGACAGGGAAGGTGTGATAAAAAGTAATCATTAGGTTATGATAAGAGAGTGATTATAAGGACAGAAAGAAAGTTCTAACAGGTACTCTGGGGTCAGGGAAAGCACCCCAAGAACAACCTCACTGGAGAAGGTGTGGCTTATGGGAGCCCTTCCCCCCACTGTTCACAGTTACTGGGCAACCCTAAGGCCAAGGTGATGGGCAGGTGCAGAGAGGGGCCCAAGGCCCTGTGGGGCACACATCCTGGGGCCCTCAGTGCTATTTCACATCCTGGGGCCCTCAGTGCTCGAAGTCAGGAGGGCAGGAACACGCTTTGGGGCACGGGGAGGCTGAGTGTGGCAATGGACAGGCAGACGGGATTGAGGGAGCCCAGAGAGGCAAGACCTGGACAGACACCTGAGTGGGCAGCTCTGCAGGAAGCGCTCAAGAGACGGGTGGGCATGTGTGCTGGAGGAATCAGTAGGCGCCTTGCTAAGGAGGGCGCTGGAGGAGCATTTTCCTGCAGGAACCTAGTTCTCTGTGTGTGGCGTGGGCTGCTCCGAATCCGGGCAGATCAGGCTCACTAGAGGGTCTTTCCTGCAGGAATTAGGAGACAGCTTTACTCTCCTGTCTCAAGCCGACATACTGGGCCAGCTTTTCTCGACTTTCCTTCTGCAGCCCGGCAGGCCTGCTCACACAGGCCAGAAACCCCCGTTGCTATTGTCTCTTGCAATATTCCACATGCAATCATATTGGAGAAGAATATACCAAAAAGGAATGTTTGTATGTGTGTGTGACTGTGTATATGTGTGTATGTGTGTTCTGTGTGTGGCACATTATGGGAGAGATTCAAGAAATTTTTGTCAGCTTTTTAAGAGCAGCTCTGCAAGGGTTATACTTCCATTAATGCATTATGCCCAAACAATAACTGCTTATGTGCAGTCTGTAACTGACCTTTCTTATAGTTATGACTGTGAAAATAGTCTTGCAAGCTATTGGAAAGTGTGCTTTGCATTTTTATAATCCCAATCCTAAGGACTTGGAAATGCATTCTGGGGCGGCGTGTCTGTGAGCACCATCCGTTTTCTGTCTCATTACCAGGAGGGGTCATTAGATCATCTTCTGATGGCGTTGGGTAAATCTATTTCTTGAAACTGTTCTCCTGGGATAAACAGATAAAGTCGTCATTTTGTTCGCTGTGGTGTCTCTAACTCTCAGAATGAGTGATGGGCCATAATGGTATTCCATGGGGATAGAGCACATTGGCTGTGGGGTGGCTTTTGGTTTCCTTAGCAACTCTCTCCTAGGGACACCATGGCAGCCACATTTATTCAAAGTTAGGATTCTAAAAAAAAAAAAAAAAAAAAAAAGACAGTATTTCAATTGCGATTTTATACACCTAAATTAACTTTGCTCAAGAGAGATGCATTTTGCATTGCTCTCATTTTTTTCAGTTTGTGTGCTATTTCTCATTAGAATAGCAAATTCTGCCCTCAGAGGAGAGTTGGCTGGGAGGGGAGAGTTCTGGGGGTGGAGGAGATTAGAAAGACTTAATAGCCCGAGTCCCAGAGAGAAGGTGGTTTTCTCTTAGCTCCATTTTCCAATATAGCCCTGAAGGGAACTGATTTAGAATCGAAGCAAACCCGTCAAATACACGGTCTCCTTAGGACCGTGCTATTCAATCCAAATAGAAGTACCCTCGCCTTTCCTGTTGTGTTTACAGAAAACCTGGTCTCTTGGTGAGATTTATTAGAATTTCCTAAGCCAGCGTTTCTCCAGCTTGGAGCCACTGGTCTTTCCAACTGGGTAATTCTCTGTGGTGGGCGGCTGCCTTGTGCATTGGAGGATGTCCACAGTATCCCCACACTCTCCCCAACAAATGCAGAAGATCCTTTCCCCAGTCGTGACAAGCAATGTCTCCTGACATTGCCAAGTCCCCCCGCATCTGAGATCTGTCATCTGAAAGGAAGGTGTGATGTGACCCATGGGTAATTCGCTGCCAGTCTTCTCTAGTCAGTCGTCAGATTCAGCTTCCTAAATCAGGGAACCCGTGCTTCAAGCTCCTGCGACCCCAGCCCAGAACGCCTATTGGTCGTGACAACCTGAAGTGTCCTGGTTAGCTATGAGAAGAGGTGGTTCCATCATCCTCTGGCCTCAGTCATTTCTCATGTCTTATCCATTCTCTATCTTACCCCATATTTCTTAGGCGAGTGCATGTCAGATGGCGGAACTAACACCTCCCAGTCCCACAATATGAAAACTAAAAGAACAATAAATCAAAATGAAAGGAGGGAGAGCTGCCATAGGGACTACTGTGACTGTCACAGGCCATAGTTCGATAGAATGTCAATTTTCTAGAAAATTAGACACATCCGAGGGAAACCTGATGTTACAATTTTAATCGCTTTTTATCAAGTATTTTTTTTCCAAAAAGATCTGCTAAGTAAGAATTCAAAACAATGAAAGAAAATGTGCAGCTCCTTGCACATTTCTAGAGTGGAGTTCCTCTATAAATCCTGTGTGCGGAGATCCATTTTCTCTTATATGACATTTTTATTTGAATCTTTTGTAAAGTTGTACTCACTCCTTTTGGGAAATAAGTATCATTGGATGTTCTTTTGTGACTTTCCAGGATGTTTATGAGACAATGGTCCTTCTCACAAGAATGTGTCAAGTAGTGCTTAGATTTTCTGTTTCACTCCTTTGGAAAAACACCGCATTTTTTTTTTTTTTATAAATAACTTTTTTTTAAAAAGATTTATTTATTTATACAAGCACTGGGTATAGTCAGAAGCTCAGGAGAGTGAGAGAATTCACCAGAGCCAGAGCGGGGAGCAGAACAGGCAGAAGGACCGAAGTACACTGCTGAGGGGAGCAGCGGGTGCGGCAGGAGAGGTCTGCGCGCCATGTGGGACACTCACCGACAGCCGGGGATCAAACCGGCGCTGCAGAGGCTGCGGGCAGATTTGCAGCCCAGTGCTCAACCACTGCGCCAGCAGGGGAGGCCCTGCATATGTTTTGTAATCAAAGCTTTTAGGCATTTTTTAATATAAGCTTCTAGTTACCGAGTTTTTTTTTTTTTTTTTCATCCTCAATTTTTGGGATATTCTGAATTAAAATCAGATATTCATCCTTGGGATATAACCAAGGATACTTTTACAGAGAAATATTTTTGCCTGATATTAAACAAAATATAGAAGTTTTTCCTAGATCCTAATTCAGTTAGAACTAACTTATGCTGACATTGAGGCAACACTTGAGATTTTTATATGAACAAACATCAGTGCCAGTCACCAAACACCCCACGTCCTCAGTAGTTGTTTGTTGGTTGTGTTGGAACTGATTTTAACCTTGGGTGACACATGTACCATGTCTAGGGAGGTGGAAAGTGATGGATTTTCACATCTGGCTGACTTAGGCTTTAAACTCAACTCCTTCTGAGCTTTGGGATAAGTGTTGCAACCTTGTTGTGGGGGGAGTAGAGAAAGTACATTTAAAACTCTGGGAAGAACATCCAGGCCAAAGGTGAACCACTTCCTTGGGGATAGTGGCTCTGCGGGGACAGGACACTCATGAGCATGGCCTCCGGCTATCACATCTACTGAGTTGTCCAGGTCCCCTCTGTGAGGAGCAGCAGAGCCTAGTGTTTATTTGAGCAACAGCAACATAACTGCCTGCCCCAGAGTTTTCCAGCATGGTTGGGTTAGGTGCACCTGGGCATGCGCCCTTGGGGACTCTGATCCAGAGCTCTGCACTGAGGCTTGGAAATCGGGGCTTTAGGAAACTCCGTAGGAGCTGGCAACATGCTCATTCTCAATCCAGCTAGTTGCATGTGTTCACTTGGGAAGCTCACCAGTTGGTACGCTTTTCTGTGTGCATATGTTATACTTCAATAATAGTATAATTAGAAGTAACATTTCCCCCTGGTGAGTCTGATGCACACACAAGTTAGAGAGTCACTGGTTTATATTGTCACCAAATCACAAGTAAAGTCAAAAGTGAGAAATGCAGTTTCTTTCATCATTGGCCCAAAGAATTATTGGGCCAACATGCTTGGTCAGAGGAAGTCACTTCCCAAAGGAAAAACAGGTCTTCAGCGCACATACAGGGGATCTGGTCCAACCTGTCATTGTGGAGTTGAGGAAACCGAGCAGGCAAGGGAAATGATTTCCATAGATGACCCAGAGAGGAAATGGTGAGGTAGTCAGTGTCCAGTGTCCTGTGTCTCTGTGTTTGAGCCAATGGAAAGAATATGCCTACCTATCAAACACAGCACCAGAAGCCCAGGGCATTGACCTTGGTTCCCTGAAATCTCACCAGCGATGGAGAACTTGACCAGGCCTAAGTGCTGGAGGTGAAGGAACAAGTTCTGCCTGCCTTCCAGCATCTTCTATCTGACCCACACCTTCTACTTTCCATAAAACTTCAAGATATAAAAAGCCACAAGAATAAAGTGCTTTCAAGCATCTGTTAATGTGCTTTCCTTTATGGAAACTGTGATTCTGAAATGAGAATAACATCCCTCCGTTGCTGGGCACTCACCGTGCCTCACACACCAAGGCCATGGGAATAGGTAGCTAATTGCTCATCCCCCCTGCGGCCTGACAGGGAATGAAAGGCATTGACACCGCGGGGCAGGCTGCTGGGCAGGTGCAGTGTGGCACGCTCCTACCTTTCTGCACACCACGAGCAGTTCATTCTCCCCTGAGCATCTCTGTGGCTGCACACTCTTTGATGCAGCTTGGAATAACTGAAAGAAATTGCATATTTTAAGGCTGGAAAGTATGGTATTTATTTGTAATTTCACTTAAGTGGTGAACCCAGTAAGACTTACAACAAAATGTCAATATGTGCAAACACAGGGTTTCCAGAGGCAGTAGCTGTGATTTGCACCAGTGGTTTGGTTTCCAATTTGTGACTTTATTTACTAATCTCAATTCTGGATAAATAGGATGAGCTAAAGTTCACAATAGTAGGGGAATTTCCTATGATGATGACTAAAGTAGCAGATAGAAATACACCACCATTGCCTTAATCACACATGAAATGGATGAAATAATGGTTTTAACCAGATGAAATGCTAGGATACCCCACCCCATCCAGTTGAAATGCTGGGAATATTAATGATATCATGCCGGAAGGACATGTTAGGGAAAATATGTGCACTCTAGGGAAACCCAGTAATATGGCTGAGTCTGAAGTAGTGTAGTAAATAAGTAATTTGAGTGCAATCCTCAAGAATCCAGAAAGGTTGCAGTGATAGGCCCACTTTTAAGATGAGAATAACAAGCCACAGACATTACATACAGAGCTGGGATTCATGTCAGTGTGCTGGGACAAATCTGCATGTCCACCCTCTCCTCCCTGGTGATGCCTATTAGTGAACAGCATTTGTGCAAAGTGTTGGTGGAGGACTAGGAACGCAGTAGTGACTGAAGAGGATACAGTGGGATAAGGAAGTGATGCCCCATGAGGTATAGCCAGAGAGAGAGCTGCTGTGAGGGGGATGAAGGCCATGTGGCAATGGAAATATGGCCTGGAAATGGAGCCCCCAAACAGTGTGTGTCTGTAGAGTATCCTGCAGCATTCCTGGGGGTGCAAGCACCAAGATGGATTCAGGGTCGTCTGTGAAGCCACTGACATGCCTAAGCACATCTTACGTGGACAGCATCAAAACTTCACAAGTCTTGGGCCTCCCCTGGTGGCACAGGCAGTTGAGCATTGGGCTGGGAAGCTGCCCGCAGCCTCTGCAGTGCTGGTTCGATCCTTGGCTGCCAGCGAGGGTCCCACATGGCGCGCAGACCTCTCCTGCCGCCCGCTGCTCCCCTCAGCAGTGTGCCTCATCAGTCTGCCTGTTCTGTTCCCTGCTCTGGCTCTGGTGAATTCTCTCACCCTCCCGCACTTCTGACTGTACCCAGTGCTTGTATAAATAAATAAATAAATCTCTAAAAAAAAAAAAAAAACACCTTCACAAGTCTTACTGCTGACTCCCCAGAGGAGGTGTCTGCATCCCAGAGTCTGGTGAATGTGACCTTATTTGGGAAAAGGGACTTTGCAGGTGCAATCAAGTTAGGCTCTGGAGATGATGCCCTGGACTACTCTGAGAGCTCTTAAACAGAGGACAGGGGCCCTTATGAGAAAAGACATCAGCACAGAGGAGAACGCCACGTGGAGACAGCAGGGATGGGAAAGATGCAGCCAGGAGCCAGGGGACCTGGAGTCGTGGGGCCTGGAGCCGCCTGGAGAGGCAGGGAGGCTGCCCTCCAGAGAACCTTCTTGCTGCACACTGAATTTAGAAATTACTGGGAGAGGAAAAACATATAATCCCCACCTCCAAGGAGCTCACAGCCAGGTGGGAAAATACCAAGAAGGAGAACAACAACATTCTGCAGCTGAGCACCAGGGAACATCAGTGTAATGAGAATGCAGTGAGGAGAATCCTCCTAACCCCACCCAAAGCCCGAAACATTTGCTAGGACCCCTATCCCTCCATGCAAGGGCCGTCTCTCTTTATTTTCCATTACCGCGTTTCAGCCAGCTGGCGCAGCTGGGTGGATTTGGAGGGGAAGGAAGAACACCTGCAAAATAGCCCGTGACCCTGCCGACGTGCTCGGGCCTGAGAAGCAACTGAACAGCAAATACTACAAAATTTGAAATGTACAGGTAATTGAGGCAGTTTCCTACCTCCCAGAGGGGGTCACAGCTATACCCGTCAGTCCTGGGCAAAGGCGCTGGGCTCGAGTGTTGAGTACTGCGCGGCTGCCCTCTTGGCTGAGGGGTCAGAGAGGAGGAGCCGGTTCAGAGAGGGCTCAGGGAACTTCACACTGCGTCTCTGGGACTTGTTCAGAAACAAGCCCTGCCTGGAAAGCCAGCTGTGTGAGGGCAGGCGTTCATCTCACGCAAGTCAGGGCCCAGCCCCCACCTGGAGCACCGCGGCCTAGGGGCGGCAGCTGCACCTGGCCTCCAGGCTCAGGGGAGTCCTGCTGGCCTGCGTGCCTGCGCTCCATGAAGTGACATCCTGGTGGGGTGTGTCCTTTCTTACGCTCGCTCAGTGATCTGCATTGGCTGGAGCAGGCCCAGTACCCCTGGACGCCTCTCTCCGGCTGTCTCTCATCTTCGGGGGCACCATCTCCTCTCCCATGTGCCACACAGTGCGGCCATCTGGGGGAGGGGCATCAAATCCTAAGTTCTCGATTTGGGCCTGGGGAGTAAGGACCTTTTTGTGTTGACTTGGGCCTCCTGTGCTGGCCCGGGTTCCCAGAGAGCTCTTCAGGGCGTTTGGGCCACAGCTGAGCTCACAGTCCTGAGAAAGGGCCTTCGGTTGCCACTCACCACTATTCGGGTGCGTGTCACTCCTTGGGATGCAATTTGGTGACATCACAAGCCCCTTCCAGCCCCACTCCCGGCCTCTGCACAGTGATTTGTTAAGTAAAACAGAAGCTGCCTCTGCTCCGTTCAGGTGCTCCCTGCCCAAGCCTCGGCGCCCCAGGGTGACGGCTCAGCAGGGCCATGGCCTTTCTTTGCAAGAGCCCGTGGGGCTGTTTAGGGAGGGCCGGTCCAGGCCTGGCCGCGGGGCTCCGCACTGAAGTCCTTCAGGGGAGCAGGGCAGCGGAGCTTGGCTCTCTCCGCAAATGCTCCTGTCCATGGTGCCTCCATGGTTTTCATGAACTACTCCCTCTCCTGCCTCAGCCGCCGCTGACGAGGCAGTGCAGAGCCAGGAGCCTGATAAACGGTGCTTCGGAGGGAGTGAAACTCCAGGCTGCTCTGGAGCCCCGGTCTGCTGCCAGCGCAGAGCCCCTGCCTTGCTCCTCGGCAGGACTCCTGGCACGGTGGGGGCCCGCAAGCTGTGCTCCTCAAAGCCTCTTGCAGGGGCGCTTTTCTGGACCCCACTGCTCTCGCTTGTGAGTCCTTCACCGAACTCCTACTGGGAAGGCGGCTGCATTCACCCCCGGTCTTTCTCGCTGCTCTTGCATCGCTGCGGCTGGAAGCTGACTCCGTGAGCCCGCCAGGGCCCCTGGAGGAGAACAGAAGAGTAGGGCTCCCCAGGAGCGGAGACCTGGACTCCTCC
This sequence comes from Talpa occidentalis, assembly GCF_014898055.3. Classification (NCBI taxonomy): domain Eukaryota; kingdom Metazoa; phylum Chordata; class Mammalia; order Eulipotyphla; family Talpidae; genus Talpa; species Talpa occidentalis. Next base: position 5,675,971 of record NW_023601433.1, read on the forward strand.
CACCCACAGAGCCTGCCCACACCCTGACACCCCTCTCCGGCTCTTCCCAGGGGTCTCAGGCTCATTATCCAGCTTTCCCAGCCTCAGCCTGTTCTTACACAAGCCAGGAAAAAATATCTCTGTTAGAGGATGATTCGGAGGATTGATCGAGACAAACGTGGCGCACGCCAAGCCTTCCGGATCTGGCGACGGTGCAGTATTGTCCCAGTATGCACAGATGCTGGGTAACCTGCAGCCTGTGGCAGGGTCGCCAAGACAGGGCAGACATCTGTCAGCACTTACATATTTCAGCTGTCGGGATTTCAATTCGTTTCCCTGCTTGCTCTGTTCAGAGAGGGGCCAGAGTCACAGTGAGGTCGCGTCAGGCCCTTCTGTTTCAACTAGAGGCCTCTCTAAATGTTTGCCGTCTTCACAGTCAGTTCAGTTTTCTTTCAGTGGGTTTGCACCCACGCGATGAGGTTGCTTCCTCCCCCCATGATACTGAGCTTGGGCCTGTACAGCACTGGCCACACGGCAGGTGGGCAGAAGTGGCCGTGTCTGAGTCATGCGTCTAAGCCTGAAGGGGCATCATCTGTCTCTGCTCCCCCACCTGCAAGTTTCCCGCCTCCAACCTGAGTCCCTGTCCCTGCAACCTGGGGCGGCCAGTAGGACTCATGGGGAGACCAGCAGCCTGAAGCAGAGCCGCCATAGCGCCCGCAAACCCGTGAGCAACGATAAATACCTAGAGCTGCCTGCAAAAAAAGATTCTGGTTACTGGTCACACAGCAATCTCTGACTGACCCAGTCTCCCAGGGCACTGTACAGAAAGCAGGCTAGAAGTCTGGGTCTCCTGATCTGTCTGGGAATTCTAGTTCTTCTGTACCCATTATTCAACTACCATCTTCTCAGGAACCCCCTCCCAGCCCCTGGACACCCATTTGCACATGTCTAGGCTAGACAGAAGAGAAGCAGTCCCTTAGCTGTCTCCATCTAAGACTTGAACCTTTACGTTCTGTGTTGTCTGGCTCCGTTAGGACCTCACTGAATAGGGACAAATCTCTCTAGCAGCCGTGGAGAAATTAGTACCTAGCACTGTTACCTCGTTATGCAAAAGTTCAATGAGATGAAAAGGATATTGTGAGCACTAGGTAAATCTCATTATCCCTTTTGTTTATTTATTCATGAATGCAACCAACACTTCCTGAAAACCTGGTACGGTTGGCAGATATAATCCAGGATGCCCAGTTAAATTTAAATTTTGAATGAATAATAATTTTAATAGAAGTAGGTCCTAAATTTGCATGGATCTATTTATTCTAAAAATAATTTATGATTTTCCTGAAATTCAACCTTAACTGGGTGTCCCGTACTCTTATTGGTCAAATATGACAACTGTCCCACTGTGACAGATGTGGATGGAGGGCTTGGCAATGACAGAAAAGGTCTTGAGCCATTCAGAGCTCATAAAATTTTGGGTGATACAGACACGTGTACAAGAATTAAATGCAGACATGGGGCCAGGTGTGCATGCAAAACACCAGCAGGCACAGATCCTGTACGTGTGGATCTTATAGCACGAGCAGCCCAGGTGTGTGGCTGCATGGGAACAACGACATCAGTCATGGGCCACCCCCCTCAGCCCACATCTGTGTCCTCACAGATGCTCCTTATGCGCTTGACTAAGGAGGAAAGAAATCGAGCGTGTTTGGGGTGGCTCTGGTGCACCCTGGCAGTCGCCCACGTGAGTTGATGGAGTGTTACAGCTTGCTCGGGGGTAAGCAGCCCTGAAAGAGAACAGAGAGGGAAAACTCGCTCCTTGAGCAAAATGTGGAGCACCCTCTCCCTGCAGGCAGGGAATCAAACTCAAGGGCTTAACTCATTTGTGGGCTGCGGCCTGTGTCCTATCCAGGGGACTTGGCAGAAACACAGGGGCGCTTTGGGGGACGAGGTATGCAGGGCTTTCTGAATGGCCCCAGAATGTAAAAATGCCAGTGTCTTATGTGAGCACCCAACAAAGCTTTTCCATCGCCCTGTCACTTCTGAATAATCAGGAGGGAAGACTGTCCCTGTCTGGGAATATCAATCGGCCTCTTCTCCGCCTTCCCAGTGCCTGCCCAGCCAGTCAAGCAGCAAAAAAAGGCACTAGATTGTTGACTGGGGGCTGAATCCCACCGAGGGGAGAGAGTGTGGACAGTCAACTGCACTGACCCAAGACCTGTCATCTTTTTTTTTTTTTTTTTAAGATTTATTTATTTATTTATACAAGCACTGGGCACAGTCAGAAGCGCGGGAGGGTGAGAGAATTCACCAGAGCCAGAGCAGGGAACAGAACAGGCAGAAGGACCGAAGTACACTGCTGAGGGGAGCAGCGGGCGGCAGGAGAGGTCTGCGCGCCATGTGGGACCGTCACCTGGTGGCCGGGGATCGAACCGGCACTGCAGAGGCTGTGGGCAGCTTTGCAACCCAGTGCTCAACCGCTGCACCACCGGGGAGGTCCCAAGACCCTTCATCTTAAGGGAACTGGCAGAGAAGGACCAGTTACCGATTACTTGCAGTAGGTGTGACTCTAGGGTTGACAATCAGGGGTGGGATGGGGCCGGCCATCCCAGCAGCGCCCTCTGTGTGGCAGGGGTGTGTCAGGTGGGCCTTGGTCCAGAGCGCAGGCCTTGTCTCAGCTGTCCAGACTCTCCTGACCCCGAGTACTTAGGACTCAGCGATCTGATTTCCTCTGTGATTCCATAAACTTAACAGGGATCCTCCCAGGGCCCCCGCTAGCTGCTTGGAGGCCAGGCTTGACTTGCACAAGCCGTCTGTGCAGGGGAAGGTCTGCATGTAGCCTGGTGTGGGTGGGCGAGGGCAGTGAAGATACATCTCTTGAGGAAAGGCGGTCAAGCAGAGCCCAGAGCTCCAGATGCGCCTGTGTGCACAGCTGGAGCCACACAGGGCGACCGTCATGTCTGCAAAGAGGAGCCAAGTGAACCAGAAGCTAAAGTGTCCAGGGAGTGAGATCAAGTCGCCACTCAGGCACTCTGAAGAGAATGAGCTAGGCATGGAGTGACGTGGTCACATTAAGCCTCAAAGGAGCAGAGGATTTTACATAAGGTAGCAAAGGCAGGGTATGGAGCAGGAAAATTCAGACCCAAAGTCTCACCCCAAGTCTGTGGGTTGGGGGCAACGTGGATTGCCAGTTCCCGTGGCAAAGCCAGGGTTCGCCACGGCCATGAGCCTGCGTCAGGGGCAGAGAGATCAGTGCGGCTGCCTGCCACGACGCGGGAGTCCCACAGAGCATGAGGAACTCCTAGAGGGGAGCGCTGGGGTCCAGTGGGTGGGGACGCATCCATGCAACCCTGGAGAGGGTGGGTGAGGACGAGGGCACCTGCCCAGTGTGGTTGTCAGGCACGGGGGGTGGGGGGGTCTAGTTAGTTTGCAGCTATCCAGATCAGCTCCCCTCATGCGCTCCCGGCCAGCTCAGCTCCGCGGCCTGGGTTGGGGGTGGGGGGGTTGCAAGAGCAGCTCAGGCCCGGGCCCAGGCCTGTTCCCTACTAGGGGTGTGATTTGAAATGTTTCATTTTGGTTCCTTTATTTGTCTAATTGCTTGGTGGATGTAAGAATCAGAAAAATGATGCAGCAAAGTGCTTTTTCAAAATAATTTCAAACTGACGGAGAAATTGCAAGAATAAAAATAACCACAATATATCCTTTTCCCAGATTCTCCCAGTATTAGCATTTTATTCTGTTTGCTTCATCATTTATCTTTTAAAATTTTTTTGTGTGTTTGTAGAACTGGGGTGTAAGGCAGAGGTATGGGGGTGAGAGGATTCATGAGAGAGAGTGGGGAGCAAAACAGGTGAATTTACTGAAATACACTGCTGAAGGGAGCGGCGGGCGAGACAGGCGAGGTCTGCTGTGCCATGTGGGTCACCTCCCCGGGGATCGAACTCAGTGAGAGTGCTGAGACTTAACCCCTAGGCCACCAGGGAGGGCCCCATGATCTATCTGAAATCTCTGATCTATTTGATCTATTTGAAGTCTCTCACCATTTATATTATATATACATTAAAATATATATCAAAATAAAATATGCATGAAGTATTTTTAACCACTTGAGGATAAATTACATATACCATCATCCTAGACATCTGAACACCTCAGTCTGTATTTCCCAAGAATAAAGATATTCTTACAACTACATTAACTTATCTTCATAAATTTAATAGGAGGGGCCTCCCTGGTGGTGCAGGCAGTTGAGCGCAGCACTGTGAAGCTGTCCACAGCCTCTGCAGTGTGGGTTCAATCCCTGATGGTTGGCGAGAATCCCACATGGCACTGCAGACCTCTCCTGTCTCACCCGCTGCTCCCCTCAGCAGTGTATTTCGTCAGTCTGCCTGTTCTGTTCCCAGCTCTGTCTCTGGTGAATCCTCTCACCCTCTCATGCATCTGGCCTGTACCCCGGTTCTTGTATAAATAAATAAATCTTTAAAAAAAATTAACTGGATATGATAGCCTTATCTAATCTACCATTTTACTCCAATTTTATCAGGGGTGTAGGCCGTACAGCAGCACCCCTCCCCAACCCTCCAGGTTGAGCTTTGCCTTCAGCCCCTGGCTTCTTTGAACCTGGAACCTTTGTTCAGTCTTTCCTCGTCTAATAAAATTAACACAAAATTTTATGGTATAAAAATTAGAAAATATAGATAAACACAGAAGAACAAAATCACCCACAACTTAGATCAGGAACTGGTTCAGTTGGCCTGTCTCACTTGGGGGTTATCCTTTGAGCGCCCCAAATCTAAATCCCACCTGCTTTCACCTCTCCCATTCTATGCTTCTTTGTTCTTAGAGACAGCCTCTTACTACGCCTTTCGAGAGTGTGTGTGTGTGTGTATGTGTGTGAATCTATAAATGCACTTCCTAAATCACAAAGTCCTATACAATTCAAAGGCACTCTTACTGAACCATAGAGCTAGAAGATGGACTTGTGCTAAATGGCCTTTCTGGCTGCCTCTCTGGTTATTTCTCTCTTTACTCTTTTCTTTCTGGCATATCAAGGACTCTGTTCTCTGTGTACCCAGAGAAAGTAATTGTGCCTTATTAAGTCACACAGCCATTATGTGTGTGGTTCTGAATTTCCCACCAGAATGAAATGCTTCCACTGCTAAGATGGAGTCTGATGCCTCTGTCCTTGGGACTCAGTATGACCCTGGCACATAGTAGGCAGTTAGCATAGAGGTGCTGAGGTAACCCATGCATAGGGTCAAATCTATTTAAGTTGTTTCTGGGGATTGCAGTGTCATAGCAGAATCAATCTTGTTGTGCAGGTGAACTGCTGAGTCTTTGCATCTGTATAACTAAGGAGAACATTGGCTTATTGAACACATCACACCTGTTCTATAATTTACAAATTATTAAATCCATTTAGGATCATGGTCATCACAGTGGTTATCAAGTGAAAACAGAGTAATTAATGAAGCAAAATCACATGTAAGGGGAAATTTTAATCTTGTTTAAATGAAGACAGATGAAAAAAACTGGTGTAAAATTGGACTACCAGATGGTATCAATACATTACACTAATTTTCTATTCACATATTCAATTATAGTTTAAATAAAAAGTAATATGGGTAATTTATCTCATGGAGTTTATATGCCATCTGATTATAAATTCCAACAATGTCCAATTTACCCCCATTCTCTCACAGCACAATTATTGAGCAGGCAGGATATGGTCCCCAGAGCCTTCCAGAAGGGGCGCTGGGTCCCCAGGATGCCGGGAGGAGGGTCTCCGGGCAGGAGGTCAGTACTGATTTCTGTTTCCAAAGAGTGTGATGGCCACAAAAACAGGCTGCCCTGGTAAATTTGAATTTCAGACACATGCTAAAAAAGGCACATCGTTTTCCACACACTTTGCTGTGCAATCCTTTACTCTTGCAAGAGACCCACGAACCAGAATGTCGGACTCAGTGAAGAAGAGTGGAGGGCAGAGCAGCCAGCTGAGCTGCTGTTGGTCCTGACAGCTGCTGAGGGCAGGTGCATGTGCAGAGGCCACAGCCAGGTCTTCCCTTAAGAGCCAAGATGAGGCTGAAGAGGGACCGGACCTGACACTGGACATTGACCATAGCTGGACTTTCCTTCAGGTTGGGGTAGAGACAGGTCAACTAAGGGATGGGGAGAAGCCCATCACCTGTCTCCCTGCTATCTGCACCTGCTCTGTGGTAACACAAATTACTTTAAAATAGAGGAAGGGTGAAAATCTTCAAGGTCCTAGAAGATATATGACTTTAAAATAGTTGCAGTAAATTTGAGTAGTAAATTTGCATCTGTTTTCTCAAGAATTAGCTAATTTTTTTTCAGCTTGATCACCTTTTCTATCTCTTCCTATTTGCTCTCTATTTATATTCTCCTTTAGAGCTCAAATTCCAGTTCCCCTTAGGTCCTTCCTGAGCCCTCAGTGACTGAAGGGGTTTTCCCTTTGTCTGCATCCCACAGCAGCTCATGTTTAACCTCCTTGTAATGCAGCTCTTTGATCTCACATGGAGATTTGTGTACATGTCTTATCTCTCCATTAGTGTCGAAACTCCTTGGGGTAAAGAATCACATCTTTAGCTTCCAGCATCACACTCAGTGCCTTAAATATAATAGATGATCAAGTATTGCCAGAAAAGAGAACAAACTGCATTTTAAAATTAAATAAAATACATTTTCCAATAAAAGGAGTCAGGGCTGCTTGGAGAAATGACTGATTCCAGGACTGAGACAAATATTATACAAAATGAGGATCTGTTAAAAGGACACAGCAGCTAACTGGAAGGGGCTTCCACTAATCAAACAGAATAATTGGGGCTACAAAGTAAGCATAGTAACCCAAGGATAAAACAAGAATGCATGACAGGAGTCCTCACTAAGACGGATGTGTAAATGAACAAATAAATTAACGAATAAATAAATTAATGTTGCAGGGGGAAAGCTCGCTTATGGAAGAATTCCAACTAAACAAAAAAATGATAGAATGTTGACTTGGCCTGTTGTCTCCACAGAGCTTAGCACAGCGTGTGCATGTGGGATGCTAAAGAGAGTGGTTGTGTAATGATCTCACACCTCTAGACCCACATTAACAAAAACACCCCCTTAGGTGTTTCCTGTCTTAATCACTCATGGAGCCGTCCCTGAGCCCAAATATTTACTGAACTCCAGACATGCCAGATGTCACACACACACCATCTCATCCAGCCTTTACTACCAGCCTTTGGCATGGGCACTTATGCCCATTTAGCAGATGAGAAAATGGAGGCTCACAGAATTTTTTAAGTGACTGAAGCTCACTTGGTAAATGGCAGGGCTAGAATTTGAACTCAGACCAGGAAGATGCCAAAGCCCCCATGTTCCCCTTCTAATGTCCTCCCACACTCTGCAGTTCAGCCACTTCTCCTATTTCATAATTTGAGCAGCACCCTTGAATAGGCTCTTGCCCTGACAGCTGATCTTTATAGGTCAGTTCTTTTCTGGATGTATAGGTGCTCCTTTCCATGCCTCTCTGTAGATTTGGGGGTGGGAGGAGAAATAGAAAATAAAAGTGTGGCTAAGGAAAAATATGTTGGGACAAAGGGAAAAAAAAAGAAATAAGCAGTAGCTTATTGATATGCTATCTATGATATGTGACCTGGAAAATAATTTATAGGGCCACAGGCTTCCTACATTTTATCTTTGGGGGGAAGTAGAATAAGAGGCCATGAAAGGCAGAGAGGACCCATATTCTTACTAGGTGTCATCATCAGAAGGGCTGCTTTGTCCAGAAATAATGACAAACCTTGCTGCTGCCTCCTCGCCACACCTGCTACCCTTTTGGAAAATAGAAGCTGCACTACTAGGAACTGCACATGTCAGAACCGTTGGCTCGAAGACAGGGCACCAGCTCACATGAGCACCAGTGCCCCCTACTTCCTTCTAACGTGACCACAGACCAAGCAAGGCAATTGCTCTTGGGTCCCCAGTAATTCAGGCCCCTCCTCCACCAATCAGGAGAGTGTGAGAAAATAAGAATAAAAGAAAACAGCTAATAGCTAACAGATGCTCTGGAGGAGGAGAAGAAGAACTTGCTCCAAGACCTGGTCGGATGTAGAACTGGAGACAAGGAAATTATCCGTTGACATGTTTCCATTGCTTCCATCACAGTGTAACTTGGGTCGTTGGCAAGTAACTTTGGGAACAGTTTGAAGCTCTCTGTGAGATCCCCCGGCCTTGGGAGAGATGCTCTGGAGTTAACGGGGAGTTGTCTGGCTAAATCTAGGGAGATGAAAGGACCTGTCAGCTTACACCTGGAAGTCATAGTCATCCCCATCAGCAGCAGCCACCTGTGCCCCAATGCATGGCTCACAAAAAAAATGTGAGCTTTGATAAAATACTTGTTGTATTAAGTGACTAAATTTGGAGATTGTTTGTCACCCACAAATAGATAACCAGATACTGCCACAGTATCCTCATGTAGAATGAAAGGATTGGGCTCTGCTGAACTCATGATCCCCCAGGTCTGAACAGTCCTCAGAGAATCCCTTGACACATACACATGCTTAACTTGTCTTATCTGGGTGCTAAGTGTGACACTGTGCTATTGCCTCTAGCATTCAGCTTGCAGCAAGAAATAGAATTTTGATATATTGCTTTAGGCCTGTGGGACCCCTGAAGAACTGGAATGTTTGAAAAGATGGGAGCCCCAGAGCACACTGTATAAATGGGGGTCCAGCTGGCAATGCACAGACAGGCACCCTCGCTTACGGTGTTCTGCCCTCATTCAATATTCTGCTGGTGAACAGTGGAACTAAGAGGCCAGAAGAATTCCCTTGCTCATTAGGAAACTGGTATGAGAGAAAAAAAGACCTATTTCAAAAATGATGAAATGAGAAAATGTGCAAATTAGACAAAAATCCATAAATAATATAGGAATGTATTTCTCCTACCTACCAATTTTCCCTTATAACATCTCTGAGGGATGTCATTTACAAATTTATCTCGGCCATCTTTGATCTTATTTACATTTTCACTATCTCTGCATAGCAAGTTCCATATCATCTTTATATTTATATGTCCTAAATTTACCTCCTATAAGCTAGTTTTAGTAATCTACCACCTCCTTCTCTCTGCATGACTAGGTTTAGCAAATCCAGAATTCTAAGTTGTGAAATAAGATACACTGAAAATCAGCCATGTCAAATTCTTTGTAAAGTAAACATAGATGTAAGTATAGAAATGCATGCAAATGGAATATATGGAGATTCCCCATCTAACAGAATCCCAAGAAAACCTGAAAGATGAACAAAGGTAATGTCCCACTGTGTATATGTACCACATCTTCTTGATCCAGTCATCTAGTTTTGGGCATTTTGGCCGTTTCCATAGTTTAGCTATTGTAAACAGTGCTGCTATACACATAGGGGTGCAGGTGCCCTTTGGAATGAATGTTTCTGTGTGATTTGGGTAAATACCTAGGAGTGGAATTGCTGGATCCTATGGAAGCTCTATGTTTAGTAGGTCCAGAAATCTCCACACAGCTCTCCATAGTGGTTGGACCAGTTTGCACTCCCACCAGCAGTGCAGGAGAGTTCCTTTTTCTCCACACCCTCGCCAACATTTGTTGTTGCTAGTTTTTTAAATATGTGCCATTCTCACTGGTGTAAGGTGGTATTACTCAGCAATCAAAAAAGATAAACACATGCCATTTGCAGCAACGTGGATGGAGCTGAAAGGGATCGTGCTCAGCAAAATAAGCCAGAAAGAAAAAGAAAAATACCGGATGGTCTCACTCACAGCAGGAATTTAGAAAACCTAAATAAGGGACCAGGAAAAAGACTAATTATAATAAAGTAAAAATCAAAATTGACAAGCAACTATAAACCAGAGACACACTACGGGGGTGAAGGGGTGGGGAGAGGAGGGATTAGGGTCAGAATAAGGGGGGTGCAATTGTATGGGGAATACAACCAAAATGAAAATGCATACATTGTGCAAAAATGAAAAATGATGTAAGAATTATATAAAATATAAAAAAATATATATAAAAAGGTGAACGAAGGTAACTCAGAGGGTCCCCAGTTGGTCTGAGCCCCATTTACCCACTGCAGTCATGTGATCATCAACAGCCATTGACTGGTTTCTCTCTACCAACTTGTGGTCACTCCCAAGCACTCTCATCTGTGTCCCCAGGTTTTGCTTTTGGAGAAACGGAAACTAGGGACTCCCCAGTCATGCTTGAAGAGAGTCATCAGTGGGAAACTCAAATGTGGTAGGGTGTCATAAAAGGTACCCGATATTAGGGTAGGGGTGTTTGTGTGAAGGAGCAAGGGGAGCTCTTGAGAGAGCTCCTAAATGCCTACAAGCACAAAGCAGATTTTTCTTTATTAAACTAATGATATACCTCCTCCTTTCTATCTTTTACCTTCTTTTGGAGGGGTAAGAAAGAATTACACAGAGCCACCTTCTTCCCATGGGGGAACATTCAGTCCAAACAGGGGTCAGAATAATTGCCATAATTCACTAAATATCAGGGAACTAAACTTGAGCCTTTCAAACTCAGGGCTTCTAGGATTCTACCTTAAAATTAGCCTTTGTTTAGATGTAACATCTTAACTCCTTGAACAGGAGAGCTAACGGACTTACCGGTGACTGTAAGTGCTGTACTTCCAGTACGAAATGATGGTAGGAGTTTGGCAGAGGAGGGCTTGTCGGTTAGCACCTATGGGAGGAGAGTTCATCTGCCTCCACTTTGGCAGCTTGTCCTGTGCCCTACTGTTGTGTTTCTGGATTTGCTGTATTGAGCACTCAAACATAACTCTGTCATAAGTCAGGGGGTTTACATTACTTAACAGCATGTATAAAGCACCCGCTGTTTGGTAGGGAAATGTGAAAATCTATAACAAGGACATCCCCCAAGAAAAAGGATGATTTTGGTAGAAATAAAAGGAAACTGAGCCAAAATCCCTGCCAACAATATTTTTCCAGAGCATTCATCTGCTGTAAATTGCTTAAATCAATCTCCAGAATCACTTTGATCCCCATAATTTTCATTTATATAATTCATCAATTACAAATATTGGAGGAGAAATAGATTTGCTACTGCAGAAAACATTCTCTTGACTCTCCATCCATAAAATTATATCCTATAACTTGAGGCCTAACTGGACTCTAGATGGATTCACTAGTCCCATATATTTACTACAATAAAGGGTTTTCATTTTTCCAGAGCCTCTTTTTCTATGCATACTTTGTTCTTTAAAAGACTAAGCTATGGAAACAATCCAAATGCCCAAAAATAGATGACTGGATCAAGAAGATGTGGTACATATACACCATGGAATATTACTCAGCCATCAAAAAAGATAAACACATGCAGTTTGCAGCAACATGGAAGGAGATGGAAGGGATCATGCTCAACGAAATAAGCCAGAAAGAAAAAGAAAAATACCGGATGGTCTCACTCATAGCAGGAATCTAGAAAACCTAAATAAGGGACCAGGAAAAAGACTAATTAATACAAAATCAAAATCAAAATCAACAAGCAACTATAAACCAGGGACACACTACTGGGGAGGGAGGGCAGGTAGAGGAAGGATTAGGGTCAAAATAATGGGGGGTACAATTGTATGGGGAATATAACCAAAATGAAGATGGATACATTGTACAAAAATGAAAAATGATGTAAGAATTATATAAAATAAAATATTAAAAAAAGACCTGTGTTTACATTCTCATTTAATATACCTAACTTTGCAAAGTTATTTAAATTTCTAAATCTTCATTTTTCTCATCTATGTATTGGTAACAATAATAGTTCTTATCATAGGAGCTGTGATAAGTGTCGTGTAAAAGGCCATCCCATAATTGACACTTTTAGTACATATTGACATCCTCTGCCCACTCATCACCTAAACTCCATTCCTGTGTTTAAGTAAGTCCCTAACATTTACATCTTGGTGGGAAATAGAAACTGAAAATTCCAGATACCTGTTTTTCCAGAATCCCCTGCAGCTAGTCCTACGCACCTGACCCATGCTTCCTTAGTGAGATGCACAAATTCTAGTCTTGAACAATTGGATACATCCAGCCAGACTTTGACCTGGAAAATGGTACCACAAATAAGAAGGCACTGGAAAGTCCCTCCCCAGGGCTCACGTGGTAGCATAGACACTTGGTCTGCTGCAACCCCAGGGCAGCAATATTAGCAGCAATATCTGGTATCCAGGGCTCACTGGAATGGCTCCAAAGCATTATTTGGGCTGTGGTTCTGTCAATGTGACCTTCAGTCCACTTTCCAAATCTGGAAAGTTGGTTCTCCAATGTTCCTGGCCAGACTATGAGCAACTCTATCCCTATTATTTTTAACTGACTTTGTAGATATGCAGGGTCTGCTAGATTCAGATGACTTTCTATAAACATACTAAAAAGTAGTGCTTGAACTCAGTGGTTTGATGAAGAAAAAAAAATGCTATCACCATTATAAGGATGTACTTCAAGCAGAACATAACACAGAATAAATGACAATATGATGATCCATTGTTGAATGGCAGTCTTTTTATAAAGGAATCAATGCATTGCTAGTTACAGTAGTGAACCTGATATCTAATTTTGGCTTGATATGCGTCCCTTTCACTATTTGTCATCTTTGGCTACACTCTCTGCTGAACTGCTTTTCACTATTCATTACTAGTCTACGCCCCAGGTGGACCCATTTTGTGTGGGGTTGTGCTGAGGTTGAGTGGGTCTTTGTAGCAGAAGGGATTCATTAATTGTGAAGCATTCCCAGTGGCTGCAATGGCTCTAGGTTATGCAACTCAAGCTCTGTCAACTGTATTTCTACTGCAGTGACATTCTGTGTTCCTATTTGCTTTTGCCCCAATCTGTAGAATGATGAAATAATGTGGTACATTGTCTATGAAATGCAGAAACTCCTTGATAAAGATTGTTGCAGAATGCCAGCCAGACCTGGCAGACTGAGCCAGGTACCAGGACCCCTGGTAGCCCATACAAACAAGTCTCACTATCAACTGGGGTTTGAAGCCACAGATCAGAACCTACTACACAATCCAACTTAATTCAGACAGTTAATTTTCATGCTTTTAGGTTGAACATCTTGGCTCCATGACCTTCCCTTTATTTTTATTTATTTATTTTTAAAGATTTTATTTATTTATACAAGAACTGGGATACAGGTCAGAGGGTGGGAGGGTGAGAGAATTCACCAGAGACAGAGAGGGACCTCCCCTTTATTTTTATTTTCAGGATGTTACAGCTAATTCATTAACACACATACACGTATTTTGTGTTGTATATGGTTCACACAGATTTTGTTAAATTTCCCCCACTTAAAAATTGTAATTTATGATGAACTCTCTCAGATACACAAGGAGATGCATAGAGTGATACATCGAACATTCACATACTCCAACTTTCCTTCTTGCCTTCATGTGATTGTGAGTTTAACCCAGTTCTTCCTGGCATTCAAACCAGGTACCTCCTTAGGGAGTTCAGATTAGCCTGCTCTGTTACCTCCAGTAAGGATTTTATACTGCAGCTGAGAAGATCCACTGGAAACTTTTCCCACTCCCTTTGGAGAGAAATGTGTTCGAGAAGTTCAGCACACAGGTGTCAAACTTGCAGTGAGCTTGGGGGACCTTGTGTGAATTGCCATTCCTGTGCTTTGTGTCGACACTGCGTCTACTCATCTGTCCAGAGAATATTCTTGTTTCAGCAGTTGCTGATACTCCAGAAATATGACTCCTATACTCACTGGCATGGGACAACCATTGGGTTACAACTGGGACACAGCAGGGCAGGCTAGGTCTGCCCTTTGGCATTTTGAGCCTTAGCTAGGGAGTGTAATGCCAAGCCCTGGAGTAAGTCGGGGACACATTCACTGTTAGGTCTGGGGTTGGTGCCGCCTGGCGCTGCTGACAGGAGCACCCAGATGTCGGCTCTGCCAGTAGCTTGGGCTTCCTCCCGGCGTGGCTGCATCGTGAAGTCACACTTCCACTTGTGGCTCAGGCTTCTGTCTAGGGATCAGCAAAAAGGCAGAATCTCTGTCACTTCCTATTCTGACCTTGTTTTGGAAGTCATCTGTGCCACATTTTTTCAGTTACAAGTAACCGACCTTTTCAGATTCAAGAGTAAGAAACAACATTTTCAGATTCAAAAGTAAGAAAGTAGGCCTCCCCTGGTGGCACAGGCGGTTGAGCACAGTGCTGTGAAGTTGTCCGCAGCCTCTGCTGCGCTGGTTCGATACCAGCCAGCAGACGAGAATCCCACATGGTGTGGCAGACTTCTGCCTCGCCCGCTGCTCCCCTCAGCAGTGTATTTCAGTCAGTCTGCCTGTTCTGCTCCCCACTCTGTCTCTGGTGAATCCTCTCACCCTCCATACCTCTGACCTGTACCCCAGTTCTTGTATGCATAAATAAATAAATCTTTTTTTTTTTAAAAAAAGAATCCACAGCATCTTTTATAACAACCACAATCCTCAATGGACTTTCTGCAGCTCTTCCTTTAAACACTCCTGGCCTGTCCCCACCATCTACCGAAGGGGGAGCAGCCGGGTCGACTTGTATACTTTGCCTTTGGGGGGGCATTCTTCAGTCTCTTGCCCCAACATGGCCTTTGAATTTTCCCTACCCCTAATGTGTGTTTTTCTTACTTGCTCACTTTGGCTTCTCTGTGGAGTCACTGGCCTGCCTCTGGCCGCCCTCTCTGGCTGTGTTCCGACACGCCTGTGGGGTTTTGCTCCTGAAAGTTGCCTTTCTGGTTGTCTTTCTGAAAGTTCATCATAAATTACAATTTTTAAGTGGGGGAAATTTAACAAAGCCTTGGGTGAGGTCAGTCCTCACTTATTTCTCACAATCTCAGGTTATGAGGACTTGACTTAGGGCTGTGGAAAACCAGGAAGGGGGAGTTTCGAACCTTCCAGAAACGTGTGACACCATTATGTACATAGATTAGAGATATGCTTCTTCTCATTAAAAGCAAAGTCAACTCTCTAAATCATATTTGGCCAAGTTTTTCTATTTTAGTAACAGATACTAAGTATAAAATTGATAAAAACCATAGAGGAGAGAGAACTCAGGGGTTACATGAAGCAATCAGCTACATCAAATCTGTAAATTGAAAAACTAATTATTTCTTCAAGTGCTTATTTTCTGAGCTTGCTCAAAACCCACATCCACAGAGCACCTAATCAGTTCTAAATAACAGGGTTTGGGATTTATTGGAGTCAAGACATCATATTTATCATTTAGCGTTTATGGTGTGTTTGGTTTTCAGAAGAGGAAATCAGTCTGGAACCCGATGTTTACATTTACTCTTCAGATATGTCCTGGCGTAACTATCCCCCAGGTCTGCCCTGTGGCCTGAAATTAAACTTGTTTTAATCATGCCTGTTCACACATAGAATTATCTGCCTTTTCAGGAGATTAGCACGAGCAAGGGGCACTGGTCTTGGGATCAAAATGAGATTCTACTCAGATCGTGTCAGAAAAATGTATTTTATAATTCCCTAAAGCCATATACAGCCTATGCTACCATAACATGCAACCTGGATTCTTGAAATAAAATGCGGCTCAGTTCAAAGAACACTGACATGAAACTAAACAACTCAACTGCATTGTTTCAACGCTCTGACTGTGGTAGAGAGCTGCCATGGCTTTATCATAAATTAGGCAAGCTTTTCAGGGAAATTCTTAAAAACGGCATGGCCTCACGTAAGGATTGACAACTGAGCAATTTTCCTGCTGTGCTTTAGAAAGAGGTGCCAACTCAATGAGGTGCTGTCCAAATGACTGAGAACCACCTGCTGCCAATTTCTACTCCACAGTGTGAAAACCAACCTCCTCGTGGATTATCGCTGCTGGGGGGAGAGGAGAAATAGTCCCGCACAGGCTGACTGTGGTTAACTGGTCAGGGAGGGCTCGGATCCTGGCCTTGGAAAATTCATAGTCTACAAAGATGCAAAGTGACAGGCAGAGGCCAGGGCAACCAGTAGTGAATCAGAAATAGCCACTTATTTCATAGTAGACCAGGAAAGGGAGTCCAGGCTGGAGCGCTCATTATGCCTGAAATGCCCTTCTAAAAAAAGCACATTTCAGTCAAAAGAACAATGCTCTTTGAAAAGCACCCAAAAAAAAAATTTTTTTTTCTAGTGCCCACAGTTCTTTTCTTTTGCTTGCCTCAGAGAAAAATTATATGTAACTACGACATTGGGCATTGCTTTTACAAAAGAAAAAAATCCATTATTTTCATTTTTAATATGTCTTTGTTTTGATCCACATGAATAAATATTGATATAAAGAGTTACAATCAGAATGGATATAATCATTTGTAATTTTTGGTTTCATAGTAAAGCACAGATATTTGCTTGGATTTTATTCATTCTAGTTATTATGAATCAATGCATAATAGCTTATGTATTTGACTTTATAATTTCCAGATTTATAAAATTGATGATCATTTCTCATTGTAGAAATTAAAAACTAAAGTGGTTCATTGTCTCAGTGTTTCACCATCATGGATAAGAGTCAGTGCACCTTTCTCTTCTGTAGAGGTATCTGTCAAGATACACTTTGGGACTAGGGTGAAACATGGACCCCGTCTGTGGGGTTCCAAATACTCCCTGCAGGTTTCACAGGGCACGAGTTTGAGGGGTGCTGCTTGGAAAGCCCTGTTCTCCCCACGGTTCACATTGAGATTGACACCTTGCATCGTGGGCGCCTTGTGGGGCAGCCTACAGCACACCTGGAAATATTTTCTAAGAATTAGCCCAAAGAGCCTCCAGGGAAAATGAAAAGACAACCCCATTCTCCTGCATCACTTGTTGTTTCAGGTGCTAGCTCTGGCTATGAGGACAGGATATTTAATCAATCCAACTAAAATTGCTACAGTCTTTTATGAAGCTCATAAGTAGTTGGTTGCAATATATAGCACTTAAGTTAATTTGGAAGACAAAATGATCAACCTGTGAATTCAGTTAGAATTTTTGAAGAATATAGCATTTCAAAAAAAGAAGTAAATAAAGACAACAAAAACAAATTTAGACACACACAAATCATTGGAAATGATAACAACTCCATCTTTGAAAACTCTAATGAAATAAATGGATTGTTGGCAAATCTAACAGTAAAGAGTAGAGAAAAAGAATAGGTGGATCATTTAGAAATGAGAAAGGGTAAACAACCAATATAAAAGAGACCTACTTCAAATGAATCCGACAAAAAGGCAATGAGTTATATATCCTATTAAAAAAACACAAGTCCACTATTTTTTAATAATAAATTTTATTTTTATATTCCCCATAAAATTGCAATCCCCCCATTCTGACCCCAATCCCTCCCCTCCCGCCCCCCACCCTCCAAAAAGTGTCTCTGGTTCATAGTTTTTTGTTGATTTTGATTTTCACTTTCTTACAGTTATTCATTTTCCTGATCCCTTATTTAAGTTTTCTGGATTCCTGCTATGAGTGAGACCATCCTGTATTTTTCTTTTTCTTTCTGGCTTATTTCGCTGAGCATGATCCCTTCCAGCGCCATCCATGTTGCTGCAAATTGCATGTGTTTATCTTTTTTGAATGCTGAGTAATATTCCATGGTATATATGTACCACATCTTCTTGATCCAGTCATCTATTTTTGGGCATTTGGGCTGTTTCCAAAGCTTAGCTATTGTAAATAGAGCTGCTATAAACATAGGGGTGCAGGTGCTCTTTGGAATGGATGTTTCTGTGTCCTTTGGGTAAATACCTAGGAGTGGAATTGCTGGATCATATGGAAGCTCTATGTTTAGTAGGTCCAGAAATCTCCACACAGCTCTCCATAGTGGTTGTGTTAGGGGAAAATGATGTCCTGAGTTAATCCCATACAGGCTTTGTGGACCCCACCCCCACTCCAGACTAAAGCCATCAAGACATTGGGAAAGACAAATCCCATCACCACCAAGGGAGGGTGGCTGGGACCTGAGGGTGGAGTTGGGTAGCCAGTTTGGATATAAAAACCAAACACGTGGGCCTTGGGCTCGCTCTGGCTCGCGATCGCTCGCCTCCTGGCTTCACAGCTCCTGGCCAACTCTGAGAGTGCCATTTTGGGATTCCTGATCGGCGGATCGGGTAGGACTCATTTAAAACTTTGTCTCCCACTTTTCTCCCAGAGCTGTACATTTCCTCATTTCCCCTTCCCTTGTAAATAAACCTTTTATTAACCTTTCACGTGTGCCTGCAGTAGAGCATTGATAAGTCCTTTTAAGCACGGGTGAAGACCCATAGTCAGGCACCCCGTTTTGTATCGGGGTTGCTCTACAACAGTTTGGCGCCCAGCGTGGTTTCCAAGTTACACCCGCGGTTGACCAGCCCAAAGTAACATTCCTTGCGTTGGTCACCATAAGCGCACTAGTTCTGCAGGACTCGCAGTATATTTGTCTCAAGTCCTGAAAAGTCTGTTTTTTTTTCCCTGTGCGTATAGCACTTGTGGGTGCATTTCTGACTCAAATATGGCCTCAACCACGAGCCTATACAATTTCATCCCTAGCCTGAGTTCTTTCAGTTTCCTTCCGGCCTTGAATTTGAGCAGCCTTCTTCCATTAAATATCACCACCAGTTTCATTAATATAAATA
Source organism: Talpa occidentalis (assembly GCF_014898055.3). Classification (NCBI taxonomy): domain Eukaryota; kingdom Metazoa; phylum Chordata; class Mammalia; order Eulipotyphla; family Talpidae; genus Talpa; species Talpa occidentalis. The sequence goes on from NW_023601433.1 coordinate 5,694,577, forward strand.
ATTTGATGAAGCCTGGTGTATGGCACGTGATTTTACTATTGTATACATGCATGGGTGGTTTACAAGCCATCCCTTTACAGTCCATTCTTCTGGGTGGTTTTTTGGTAATATGTGTAAGCGCAATTTGCTACATTCTTGTTTCTGTGAGAGGTAGATGTTCTACTTCACATACTGAGAATGTGCAACAACACATTCAGGCTCGTAACGTAGCCATGCAACAACAAATTCAGGCTTTTAACGTGGCCATACAACAACAAAATCAGGCCTTTGATTTAACTATTAAGTGCATGAGGGATGAGAACCGTAACATCTTTGAGTCAGTTTATAAAAGCATACAAGATCAAGCCTTTAAACGTATGCAGGACAGGATAGAGGCCGCCCTCCATAAATTGGATATGGTGGAGGCTCGGCTTATGGCACAGAGAAAGGATAGACCTTCCCCTTTCCATGAGGACTGCCAGCGAGCAGAGTTAGAAGAGGAGGAGCATCATATTTTAAATACTTTAAATACATCAGGACAAAATCCTCTTCCACGTGACAAGGCCCCTCCCGTGCAGACCCCTGAGGCTGCACAGCCTCCACTGCCCTCTGGGGAGGACACTAAAATGGTGTCTCCTCCCCACACTAGACTGGGCACCCACTTTGGCAGGAAGGATCACCCTGAGGCAGGACAGTTTCCCCTTCGCCAGATGACACTGGGTGGCTTAAATGAACATGGGAGACCCGCTGGGTACTTTTGGTCGCACCATCCATTCAGTACTGCGGACCTCCTAAATTGGAGGAGCTCTGTTCCCTCGTACCGGCAGGCTCCCAAGAGGATGGCAAACTTGTTTGCCTCTTTCTTTGTCTCCCACCGCCCTAACTGGGCAGATACACAGTCCATGCTGCATACTTTATTAACGCTGGATGAGCAGAGGATGGTATTCAGAAAAGCCAGGGAGGAGGCTGACCGTCTCCACCAACAGGATAGGCAGTCCCCAGAGCCGGAGGTTGTTGTCCCAGAGAGAGATCCTGGATGGGACCCTAACAATGGAGGAACGGCGATGTTGGATCTCTATAAAAAATGCTTATTGGTAGGACTGAAGCAGGGGATCCCCAAACAAAAAAACTTTAACAAAATATTGCAACTCGAGCAAGGAGCTAATGAGGATCCGTCAGAGTTCCTTGAGAGGATTATTCAAACTTACACTAACCGCACAGATATAAACCCAGATGCCCCAGAAAATGCTCGTCTGATCACTACGGCTTTCATTACCCATAGTGCCCCAGACATAAAGAAAAAGTTAGCTAAGGTGGACGGCGTCACTGAGATGAGTCCATGCCAGGTAGTGGACCTGGCATTCAGGGTTTATAATAATAGAGAGGACAGGAGACCGAAACCTGCGACTGTTTTCTTACAAAGAGAACACAGAACAGGGTTTCAGGGAAACAATAATGGACAGAGACGTGAACCCCTAGGAAGAAATCAGTGTGCTTTCTGTAGGGAAGAGGGACATTGGAAGTACAGTTGTCCCAGGTTACAGGGAAGCGGCAGACGCAATAATTATAGAAGGCAGGATAGAAGACAGAGAACCCCAAGATATGATGATTCACGTAGGGGTTACAGGAGGGAATATAGAAGGAGTACACAGAACCAGGAACCAAGGAGAGAGGAAAGAAGACAAATGTTAGCACAGAGTGGAGGCTCAGATGATGACAGGGAATACAGACAGAGAAGGAATCGAGAGCCCAGTACAGAGGACAGGAGACAAATGACAGCACAGGGTAGAGCCTCAGGTGAAGATAGGAGGGAATACAGACAGAGTAGAAGGAATCTAGAGCCAAGTGCAGAGGAGAGGAGACAAATGATAGTTCATGGAGAAAGTTCAGATGCAGAATAGGGGTGCCCGGGGGCTCCACTAGATCTAGAGAAGCCCATTAGAATAACCCCCTCAGAGCCCCGGGTAACACTCGCTGTGGGGGATCGTCTCATTGATTTCTTGGTGGACACTGGAGCGACATACTCAGTTTTGAATTCAAAATTAACTAAAATGAGCAAAGAGACTGCAGCAGTCACTGGGATTACAGGAAGGCCACAACAAAAAGCCTTCCTGCAACCTTTGGAGTGCTGGCTAGGCACCACACAGCTCCAGCATAGCTTCCTATGCATGGAAGAGTGTCCAATCCCTTTACTTGGTCGTGACCTTTTAAGTAAGCTCAACGCACGAATTATATTCTCACCAAAACATCAGTGGCTTCACCTACAGGTGCCTCCAGAGCATGCTCTGCGGTTCCAGATGTTGCTTACTCAAGATGTTCCACCGAAAGGTGAAATTTTACCTCCAGAAATTGTTGAAAGAGTAAGTAAATGGGTATGGGCTGATGGAACCTCAGGACATGCGAAAAATGCTGAGCCTGTAAAAACAGAAGTGATAGAGGGGAGCAGAACCCCGAGGAGGAAGCAATACCCCTTAAAGGAGGAGGCCTTGAGGGGAATGGAGCCAGTATTGAAAAGGTTCCTTCAATCTGGACTCTCTCGGCCCTGTCGCTCACCGTATAACACTCCGATTCTGCCAGTGAAGAAACCCCATACAGGCGAGTACCGTTTTGTCCAAGATTTAAGGGCCATGAATGACATTGTTCGGGATTTACATCCCACTGTGCCTAATCCCTACACCTTATTAACTGCCATACCTGGTGAGTTTGGGATGTTTTCGGTATTAGACCTGAAGGATGCCTTTTTCTGTATCCCAATAGATGTCCAGGACCAACACTTTTTTTTTTTTTTTTTTTTTTTTAATATTAAATTTTATTTTTATATTCCCCCATACAATTGCAAACGCCCCATTCTGACCCCAATCCTTCCCCTCCCGCCCCCCACCCCCCACCCCCAAAAAGTGTCTCTGGTTCATAGTTTTTTGTTGATTTTGATTTTCACTTTCTTATATTCATTTTCCTGGTCCCTTATTTAAGTTTTTCTAGATTCCTGCTATGAGTGAGACCATCCGGTATTTTTCTTTTTCTTTTTGGCTTATTTCGCTGAGCATGATCCCTTCCAGCGCCATCCATGTTGCTGCAAATTGCATGTGTTTATCTTTTTTGAATGCTGAGTAATATTCCATGGTATATATGTACCACATCTTCTTGATCCAGTCATCTATTTTTGGGCATTTGGGTTGTTTCCAAAGCTTAGCTATTGTAAACAGTGCTGCTATACACATAGGGGTGCAGGTGCTCTTTGGAATGGATGTTCTGTGTCCTTGGGTAAATACCTAGGAGTGGAATTGCTGGATCATATGGAAGCTCTATGTTTAGTAGGTCCAGAAATCTCCACACAGCTCTCCATAGTGGTTGGACCAGTTTGCACTCCCACCAACAGTGCAGAAGAGTTCCTTTTTCTCCACATCCTCGCCAACATTTGTTGTTGCTAGTTTTTTTTAATATGTGCCATTCTCACTGGTGTGAGATGGTATCTCATGGTAGTTTTGATTTGCATTTCCCTGATTACAAGTGATGTTGAACATTTTTTCATATGTCTGTTGGCCATTTGCATTTCCTCTTCAGAGAAGTTTCTTTTTAGCTCTTCTGCCCATTTTTTGACTGGATTATTTTCTTTGTTGTGGCTGAGTCTCATCAGCTCTTTGCAGATTTTTGTGATCAGTCCTTTATCATTAGTGTTGGGTGCAAAAATGTTCTCCCAGTTGGTGGGGTTTCTCTTTGTTTTTTGTTATTGTCTCTTTTGCTGTGCAGAAGCTCTTTAATTTGATGTAGTCCCAGCTGTTTATCTTTCTCTTCACTATCACTGCTTTGGGTGATGTGTCTGTAAAGATGTCTTTGATGTGCAAATCCCGTAGTGTTTCGCCTATATTTCCTTCTATGTATTTTATGGTTTCAGGTCTTATGTCTAGTTCTTTAATCCATTTTGAGTTGATTTTTGTGTATGGTGTGAGGTAGTGGTCAAGCTTCATTCTTTTGCATGTAGCGACCCAGTTTTCCCAGCACCATTTATTGAACAAACTTTCTTTGCTCCAATGCATAGTCTTTGCTCCTTTGTCAAAGATTAGTTGACCATAAATCTGTGGGTTTATTTCTGGATTTTCTATTCGATTCCATTGGTCTGTATGTCTGTTCTTGTTCCAATACCATGCAGTTTTGATGATTATGGCTTTGTAGTAGAGTTTGAAGTCTGGGAGTGTGATGCCTCCATTTCCTTCTTTTTTTTTCAGGAGAGCTTGGCTATTCGGTGGTTTTGGTGATTCCATATGAATTTCATCAATAATTGTTCTATTTCTTTGAAGAATGCCATTGAGATTTTGATTAGAATAGCATTGAATCTGTATATTGCTTTTGGTAGGATGGCCATTTTAATAATGTTTTATTCTTCCAATCCATGAGCAGGGGATGTCTTTCCATTTGTTTGTGTCTTCTTCTATTTCTTTTAACAGTGTTTTATAGTTTCTTGTATAGGTCCTTTACCTCTTTTGTTAGATTATTCCCCAATATTTTGATTTTTTTTTGTTCCGATAATAAAAGGGTGGTTTTTTTGATTTCTTCTTCTTCAGATTTATTGTTTGTGTATAGGAAGGCTACTGACTTTTGCGTTTGATTTTGTATCCTGCCACTTTACTGAATGATTGATGAGTTGAATTAGTTTTTCTGTGGAGATTTTGGGGTTCTCTATGTATATTATCATATCATCTGCAAATAGTGATAGTTTGACTTCTTCTTTTCCTATTGGATTCCTTGGATGTCTTTCTCTTGTCTTATTGCTCTGGCTAGGACTTCCAGTATTATATTGAAAAGCAGTGGTGAGAGTGGACATCCTTGTCTTGTTCCAGATCTTAATGGAATTGCTTTCAGCTTTTCACCATTGAGAATGATACTGGCTGTTGGCTTGTCATAGATGGCCTTTATGATGTTGAGGTATGTTCCTTGTATCCCAAGAATTTCAAGGGCTTTTATCATGAATGGGTGTTGCACTTTGTCGAAAGCTTTCTCAGCATCTATTGATATTATCATATGGTTTTTATATTTCTTTTTGTTGATGTGTTGGATAACGTTGATTGATTTTCGGATGTTAAACCATCCTTGTGCCCCTGGAATGAATCCAACTTGGTCGTGGTGAATTATCTTATGGATACATTGTTGGATTCTGATAGCTAAAATTTTATTGAGGATTTTGCATCAGTGTTCATTAGGGAGATTGGCCTATAGTTTTCCTTTTTTGTGTTGTCCTTATTCGGTTTTGGTATTAGTGTAATATTGGCTTCATAGAACGTGTTTGGTATTGTCCCTTCCTTCTCAATTTTTTGGAAGAGTTTGTGAAGGATAGGCACTAATTCGTCTCTGAATGTTTGGTAGAATTCATTTGTAAATCCATCAGGTCCTGGCTTTTGTTTTTGGGGAGGTTTTTAATTACCATTTCAATTTCGCTGCTTGTAATTGGTCTGTTTAGGTGTTCTATTTCTTCTTTATCTAGCTTTGGGTGATTGTAGAGTTGTAGGAATTTGTCCATCTCCTCTAGATTGTTGAACTTGTTTCCATATAACTGTTCATAGTAGTTACTGATTATTCTTTTGATTTCTGCTGTGTCCGTTGTGATTTCTCCTCTTTCATTATGATTCTGTGTATTTGTGCTTTCTCCCTTTTTTCCTTTGTGAGCCTGGCTAGGGGTTTGTCTATTTTATTTATTTTTTCAAAGAACCAGCTCTTGGTTTCATTGATCTTTTGGATTGTTTTTTTAGTTTCAATTTCATTTATTTCTGCTTTGGTTTTTATTATTTCTTTCTTCTACTGGTTCTGGGGTTTTTTTTTTGTTCTTTTTCTAGATCTTTGAGCTTCGAGATTAGGTTGTTTCTTTGAGTTCTTTCTTGTTTTTTGATGTGAGCTTCTATTGCTATATATTTTCCTCTTATTACTGCTTTTGCTGCATCCCATACATTTAGGATATTGGTGTCCTCCTTGTCATTCAATTCAAAGAATTTTTTAATTTCTTCTTTGATCTCCTCGTTAGTCCAGTGGTCTTCCAGTAGTGTGGCTTTTAATCTCCATGAGGTAGGATAGTTCCTTGCCTTCTTTTATGATTTATTTCTAGTTTGATGCCTTCGTGGTCAGAAAAGATGGTTGGTATGATTTCAATCTTGGTGTATCTGTTGATGTTTGTCTTGTGCCCCAGTATGTGATCGATCCTGGAGAATGATCCATGTGCGCTTGAGAAAAATGTGTACTCCGTTTTTTTTGGGTTTAGTGTTCTATAGATGTCTGTTAAGCCCAAATGCTCTAGGTCCTTATTTAGAGCTTTAGTTTCTTTACTTACTTTTTGTCTTGTTGATCTATCCATTGTTGATAGTGGTGTGTTGAAGTCTCCCACTACATATGTGTTTTCTCTGATGTCTGTTTTCAGAGAGGACAACAGTTGTCTGATATATTTTGGTGCTCTTTCGTTTGGTGAGTATATGTTAATGAGTGTTATTTCTTCTTGAAGTATTGTCCCCTTAATCATAATGTAGTGACCATTGGGGTCTCTTTTTATTTTTTTGAGTTTGAAGTCTGTTTTATCTGATATAAGTATAGATGTTCCTGCTTTCTTTTTTGGCCCAATTGCTTGTAGGATTGTTTTCCATCCTTTGACTTTGAGCCTATTTTTATCTTTTGTAGCTAAATGTGTTTCCTGGAGACAGCAAAAGGTTGGTTTTGTTTTCTTAATCCAGGCTGCAACTCTGTGTCTTTTTATTGAAGAGTTTAGTCCATTTACATTTAGAGTTAATATTGATATGTTAGCATCTGTATTTGCCATTATGTTTGTCTTTCCTTTGATTTTATTTATTTATTCTTTTAATAACTTTTTTTTTTTTTTTTGGTCTTCTTTCGTTGTTATTCGTCCCTTGAGGTTCTGGCTTTAGGATTCTTGTTAGTATTTTTGGAGTGGGGGTTAGTCGCAATGAAAATTCCGGAGTTTCTCTTTGTCTGGGAAGGTCCATATTTCTTTCTTCATGGAGGAAAGAGAGCTTTGTGGGATAGAGTATTCTTGGTTGGCATCTGTTTTCTTGGAGTCTGTTGACTATGTCCCTCCACTCTCTCCTTGCCCGTAGTGTTTCTTCAGAGAAGTCTGATGTCAGCCTGATTGGTTTTCCTTTGAATGTTATCTGTTTCTTCCCTCTTGTCAGCTTCATTATTTTTTCCTTGTCCTGATTCTTGGGAGCTTTACTATTATGTGTCTTGCTGTGTTTTCCTTTCGTCGTGAAGTTTGGTGTTCTTCTTGCTTCTTGTATATCAATTTTCAGCTCCTTCTTCTCATTTGGGAAGTTCTCTTCAATTATATCCATGAATATTTTCTTGTTCCTACATCTCTCTCCTCTCCTTCTGAATTCCTATAACTCTTATATTTCCTTTCCTCATGGAGTCAGATAGTTCCCGAAGTCTTTCTTCATTCTTTTTCCTTCGTACTTCTCTTCTTTTCTGTTTTGTTCTTTTTATTTCTGTGTCTTCAAGATTACTTATTCGTTCTTCCATTTCATCTATTCTGCTTTCATTGCTTTTCCCAGAGTTCTTAGTCCTCCATTAATTCTTTGATCTCCTGCATTTCTCTTACTTCCCTCTTTAGGGACTCAATTTCCTTCTTCTGATCTATCACTTTTTTAATCATGGCAATTTTAAATTCTCTTTCTGGAAGGCTCAGAAGTTCTTCAAGTTGCTGTCGTTGCAATCTGGGGAGTGGTTTTCTTTTTGTGGTGTGCTTCTTTCCTGAGGAGTTTTTAGGTTGCGTGTGGTTCTTCTGCTCCCTACTGTCTGTTTTCTAATTTGTCGTATGCGTTGGGACACTGTGTTGCTTGGACTGACTGACATCTTGGGTGAACTTCTCCGCTCCCCTCTGGCTCTTCCAGGAGCCATCTCTGTCTTCTGGGGGAGCTTTCTGCTGGTTTTAGGCAGTTTTTACTGAAGAAATGTCCCTGTTCTCAAATGGCGAAGCGGGATGCAGTCCCTGCGCCTCCGGTTTCAGGCACACTCTTCTGCGCACCCGGTCTGCCCCGGACGTGGGTGCCTGCTCCCTCTGTGGGCTCAGACTGCTGGTCGGAAGGGGCCTGGCGTGGAATAACTTCCCGGCTGGCCACTGGGTCCTCCAGAAACCTTCTGCCCTTCTCAAGCAGTCTTAAGAAATGTCCTGTTTTATAGGGTGTTAGTGACTTTTTTTTTTCCTGGTCGCTAGGTGGCGCCAGAGATCTCTCCTATTGTCCTTGGGGGGCTGTTTTTCGCCTCCCCCCACCCCGTGGGACAGAGAACAGAGCGGGAATGGTAGGGTACACCTCAACAGCTTTGGGGTGCTGTGTCTGCCTTGTGCCCCACCGTCGTGGAGAAACCACGCCCCGAATTTTCGTGCCCCGGGTCTCAGTTCAAAGCCCTCAGTTCCAGGACGCGGGCTGTAGCCCAGTTCAGTGGCGCGGGAATGGCGCCTTTTGCACCGCTCCCCTGCCTGGGCGCCTGGTTCCTGCTTACTCAGGGAGGGACCTTCACCTCAGTGAGGACCTCCGCGCGTCTCCCCGCAAGCCTAGGTCGTCTCCCCGCAAGCCTAGGTCGCAGGCGCGGGGTCTGCACTTGCTTTTCAAGCGCGCCGAGCACGCCGCTTTCCCGCGCCAGCTTACCGGCAGCCCGGGCTGTGTGCGCGTCTCCCGGGGTCTTTGTTCTTCTCTAATGGCGCCCGGAGCCGTTCGCTCACCGCCGCGGCGGATCCTGCAGGGTTCGCCTCAGCTCCCGTTCACGGGGTGTGGTGGCTGCAATAGTTCCTTTCCACTCCCAGTCCCGCTTGCTGCGTTGTTTCTTGTGGGCCGTTTTGGTTTGTTGTTTCCTCCTCTCTGCCGGTGGAGAGTGCTGCCTCTGTGGGCGGGGGAGGGGAGCAGGGTTCTGCGCTTCCCTCCCCTCTAGTCCTCTTTTATGGCCAGTTTCTTCTTCGGGTAGTTTGCTGGAGTCACCCGTTTATCTTCCGTGTCCCAGTTCTCACTGGGACCTGCAGCTTTTCCTCCCTATTCACTTTTTTGACCAACCACTTTTTGCCTTCGAGTGGCAAGACCCTAAGTCCAAGAGCACTCTCCAGTATTGCTGGACTGTGCTTCCACAGGGGTTTAAGAACTCCCCAACTATTTTTGGGGAAATACTGGCCAGGGATCTCAGGAAGGTTCAATTACACCAGGGTGTCTTGTTGCAATACGTAGATGATTTATTGATTGCAAGTCCAGACTACAAATCTTGTCTGGAAAATACCATAGTGGTACTGAACCACCTGGCAGAATGTGGCTATAAGGTGTCACCCCAAAAGGCACAGATCTGTAAACAAACGGTGATGTATTTGGGGTTTGAAATTAGGAAAGGCAGACAGAGCTTGATGACAGAAAGGAAACAAGTAATTTCAGCCCTTAAAGTCCCCAGCAACCGGCGACAGTTGCGTGGATTTTTGGGTATGGCTGGGTTTTGCAGGATTTGGATTCCTAACTTTGGATTAATAGCAAAACCCTTGTATGATGCTCTCAAAGGCCTGGACTCTGAACCTTTGTCCTGGACCTCAGAATGTCAAAAGGCCTTTGAAGAAATAAAGGTAAAGTTGATTTCAGCACCAGCATTAGGGCTTCCAGATCTTAGGAAGCCATTCAAACTTTATGTACATGAGAGACAGGGTGTTGGCCTTGGAGTACTAATCCAATTGTTGGGACCAGAAATGCAGCCCGTTGCATATCTGTCCAAACAATTGGACCACACCACTAAGGGATGGCCTCCATGTTTGCGTGCTGTAGCTGCCACTTGTGACCTCCTACACGAGGTGGAGAAGTTTACATTGGGTCAGCCCATCACTGTGTGTGTGCCACATCAGGGCTTGACATTGCTGGAGCAGAAGGGTGGACTTTGGTTGACTGCTGGGCGAATGGGAAAATATCAAGCAGCTCTGTTGGACAATCCTAATGTGAAGCTGCAGGTTTCTAACTCCCTGAATCCCGCCACACTGCTTCCAAGCAATGCAGATGGACCTGAGGATGACACTTTAATCCACAACTGTTTAGAAACCATAGACACAGTGTATGCCAGCCGACCAGATCTAACGGACCAGCCTCTGCCAGACCCAGAGTGGGAGCTATTTACAGATGGCAGCAGCTTCATGGACCAAGGCCGTCGATGTGCTGGATATGCAGTGGTGACGCTCCAGAACACCGTGGAGGCCAAGGCTCTTCCGGCAGGTACATCAGCGCAAAAAGCTGAATTAATAGCCCTGACCCGTGCATTGGAACTCTCGAAAGGTAAAAGAGTCAATATATTTACCGACTCCAAGTACTCTTTTATGATTCTCCACATGCATGGGGCCATTTGGAAGGAGCGGGGACTTCTTACTGCCAGTAACAAGGACGTCAAACATCCATTAGAAATCCTGGCCCTGTTAAAGGCAGTAGCTTTACCATCAGCTGTTGCCGTGATGCACTGTCCTGGCCACCAAAAGGGTGGGTCTGACATGGCAAAGGGCAACAGGGAAGCCCATCAGGTGGCTAAGGCCGCTGCCCGTTCTGCCCATTCTGCCCTCCAAGGTGCACTCATCCCTCTTGTGGACCTGACTCAGGATGCTCCTGAATACACCGAGCGGGATGAGGAGAGAGCTCGTGCATGGGGATTTACTGAGTTTGACCCCAGCTCCACTTGGAGAGTAAACTCCCATGGGATGATACTCCTCCCGAGGCCCTGGTATATCCGGTGCTAAAACATCTTCACGAAGGATCTCACTATGGGAGAGATGCTTTATTAGAAACAGTGCGCCCATATTTGAAGGGCCCGTATTTATACAAAATAGTACAACGGATCCCCCGAGGTTGTGAATTATGTGCCAGGAATAACCCCAAGACTGACTCCCACCCTAAAGCCATTGGGGTTCAATATCGGGCAAGTGTCCTTTTGAGGACTGGCAGGTGGACTTCACACAAATGCCTAGAACAACAGGCAATTTCAAATATCTCTTAGTTTTTGTCGACACGTTCTCGGGATGGGTGGAAGCATTTCCCACAAAGACGGAAAAAGCTTCCGAGGTTGCCAAACAGCTACTGAAAGAGATAATCCCTCGCTTTGGGTTGCCGGACTCTATCCAGAGTGATAACGGGCCGGCATTTGTCTCTGACGTCACCCATGCAGTGAGCAGTGCGTTACAGATCAACTGGAAATTGCACGCTGCTTGGAGACCGCAGTCTTCCGGGCAAACAGAAAAGATGAACCACACCTTGAAGAAAACCTTGGCAAAACTGTGCCAAGAAACACAACTTCGTTGGGACCAGGTACTATCCCTTGCCCTCCTCCGCATAAGAGTGGCACCTAGAAGTGGGCTACAATGAAGCCCCTTTGAGATTGTGTTTGGAAGACCTTTTCAGGCCTTAGTTCTGAAAGCCAGTCCGGAAATAACACAAGATTGCCGGATCACGCAATATGTGAAACACATCCAGGAGGTTCTGGCAGTGATTCATAACTTTGCAACCTCAAGGATCTCTATGCCTCCTGATCAACCACTGCATCCCTTCAAACCTGGAGATCAGGTCTTACTGAAGACTTGGCAGAGCGGGGATGCTCAAAACCAGCTGTCAGAAAAATGGACTGGTCCCTATGATGTCTTGTTGAGCACACATACTTCTCTGAAACTTGCAGGCATAAAACCCTGGGTACATCATTCCAGAGTTAAGAAAGCCCCAGGAGGAACTGACCCAGAGACGAAGTCCCATTGGTCTTGTGAACCCATTGAGGACTTGAGATATTTGTTTAAGAAACAGAAAAAAACTTGAATGTTACTGACTTCTTTTCCAGTTATTGTTGCAGGATACCCAAGGACTCACTTTTTCTGAAGAAACCCTGAGAAAACTAACATGCTCTAACCAATCTTCTTCCTTTCAAAGTTTAGGAGACGTGAAATAATATCTAGGATCATGCATATGCTGCCAGTATTTTTTTTTTTTTACACAGAAAGGCGTTCAATCTTGATTTTGGTGTTTCTTTTTAACTTTTGTTTTTAACTTTGAGATTTTTTTCTCTGCTTGTTTTGTTGTTACTTTGGCCTATCAGTGAAACTGCAGTTGTATGAGATATCCCACGCGTGATACATGGTAACTAAAGAGCTCTTTGTGTCTATATGTTGTATGTCTGTATGTCCTTTCCTTGTGTCCTTGTCTTGACCTCCAGTGATTGACAAATTGGTATACATGGTGCCCATAGACGTTGGAAAAAAGAGTCTCCAGTTATGAGAAAAACTAAAGGTTATGGTTTCATTGTCAACATTGTGCTACTGAACTAAGCCGGTGCCTTCATAGAGATTGAACATTGTTGTTTCTGTTATTTTTCTGATATTTATGGCAAAGCTTCCCAGAAATCTAAATTCAAGTACAAATTTGGTAGCCTGTCATTTGGCTGATGCAAGGAAATTTTGTGGAACCTCAGTAGAGTTCCTGAGACACTCCACAAAGTTTCTCCCTTTCCTCCTGGGAAAGGCATTAGATGAATTTGTTCTATTTGGCTCACCTAGTAGAGTAAAACTAGAAGGGAAGCATTGTCACTTGGGAAAACGGGTAATAACACCTTGACCTGATATGGATGTAAATTGTCAATGATGATTGTCACCTTGTAATATTGTATACTTCAGTTGTTTAATATCTACAGGAATTGTTTCTGAAAATATAGGGAGAAAAGGTCTCAACAGATTCCTATTGATGGAACTGTTGAGAGTGAAGCTTTTCTACTAAGGACTGAATAGACTTGGAAATACACCTCATATTTACTAAGTTTTCCTTGACATAATACTCATGATTTTTTTGCATTTTGTTTTAAATCCACAAAGTTTTCCTGTTTTGGTGACCAGGATCTGCAGCAAGGTTGTAATTTTTTTTTTCCAACAAAGCTAACTTGTGTTTGCATTTTCTCTCCCCTTGATACCAACACAGCATAAAAATAGTGGTAGTAATCTTTTACTACTTATCTGAGTCTGTTTTTGCATAACTTCCATAGGGATTTTATTTAAACTGAAAAAAATTGGACATAAGTTTCATTGTGTGCCTTTGTGTGGAGTTCTTCCAGAAAGTTGAAACAGAGCTGAACCAAGAAGAGGAGAACCTGTTTGCTTTGTTCGTAGGGTTCCAGAGACCTCCAAAGAAGGTGAGGAAGCTTGCCTCCATTGGCAGGACTGGACAACCCGGCCAACGAAAAGTCACTGGTACCCTCGAGAAGAGGAAAGCCCAGGTGGAGTCTGATGAGACCAACTTGTTTCAGAAGCCTACACGGACCGGATGTCAACAGTTCGCTCTGAATCCTATATGGAGTATTCCAACGAAGCCAGCTAAAAATTGCTGCTTAGTTATTCTGCCCTGTGATTTTACGCAAAAACAGGCAATATGGTTTATTTTTATTTATTTATTTTTTTTTTTTAAATTTTTTTTTTTTTATAGAGGCATGTTTTTATTTATTTATTTATTTGTTTGTTTGTTTGTTCTGTTTACACATGCACTGGGTACAGTCAGAAGCGCGGGAGGGTGAGAGAATTCACCAGAGCCAGAGCAGGGAGCAGAGCAGGCAGAAGGACCGAGGTACACTGCTGAGGGAGCAGCGGGCGGCAGGAGAGGTCTGCGCGCCATGTGGGACCCTCCTTCGGTGGCCGGGGAGCAGCCGGGATCGAACCGGCACTGCAGAGGCTGAGGGCAGCTTCGCAACCCAGCGCTCAACCGCTGCGCCACCGGGGAGGCCCAGGCAATATGTTTAAAAGTAGATTTAGTTTGCAAACTTTTGCTATGCTGTTAAAAAAATTTGAGATCAAGGTTGAGAGAATTTGTTTTTACATAAGTTGAACCATTTTAAGATTTTTTTTCCTGTGATTTTTGACATATCTGCTGTCTTGTTCTGGCTAATGCCTCCAGATGTTTTCTTTCGGCTGGGACTGATGAACTGTTTTTCTAGGACTGGAGGACTTTCGCTTTCCACAATGGACACTACCTGGAGGGATTCATTTTCTTTCAGACTGGAACCCTGGAAAGTTTTCATCTGAGACTGTATCCCAGCATCCATATGTTTGATCTTCATCACCATGGAAATGGTGGCAAAAAGTGAAAGCGGGGAATTGTTAGGGGGAAATGATGTCCTGAGTTAATCCCATACAGGCTTTGTGGACCCCACCCCCACTCCAGACTAAAGCCATCAAGACATTGGGAAAGACAAATCCCATCACCACCAAGGGAGGGTGGCTGGGACCTGAGGGTGGAGTTGGGTAGCCAGTTTGGATATAAAAACCAAACACGTGGGCCTTGGGCTCGCTCTGGCTCGCGATCGCTCGCCTCCTGGCTTCACAGCTCCTGGCTGGCGGCCAACTCTGAGAGCACAATTTTGGGATTCCTGATCGGTGGATCAGGTAGGACTCATTTAAAACTTTGTCTCCCACTTTTCTCCCAGAGCTGTACATTTCCCCATTTCCCCTTCCCTTGTCAACAAACCTTTTATGAACCTTTCGCGTGTGCCTGCAGTAGAGTATTGATAAGTCCTTTTAAGCACGCAGGTGAGGACCCACAGTCAGGCACCCCGTTTTGTATCGGGGTTGCTCTTCAACAGTTGGACCAGTTTGCACTCCCACCAGCAGTGCAGGAGAGTTCCTTTATCTCCACATCCTCGCCAACATTTGCTGTTGCTAGTTTTTTTAATATGTGCCATTCTCACTGGTGTAAGATGGTATCTCATGGTAGTTTTGATTTGCATTTCCCTGATGACAAGTGATGTTGAACATTTTTTCATATGCCTGTTGGCCATTTGCATTTCCTCTTCGGAGAAGTTTCTTTTTAGCTCTTCTGCCCATTTTTGGACTGGATTATTTTCTTTGTTGTTGTTGAGTCTCATCAGCTCTTTGCAGATTTTTGTGATCAGTCCTTTATCATTAGTGGGAAATAAGAAGTCTAAACTGATGGATAACTGAAGCCCCAAATTTGACAAAGACAGAGTCTAACAGTTGGGAAAAAAGTCAGACTCTCATCCTAAAATTGTTTTGGGTGTTTAATGAATAAATAATCTCTTGTTATATAAACAAAATAATAACAAAAATAGGACCAGCTGATAGCTATTTTTATAAGGCAAATCTCAATGTTTCCCCAAACTTAGAGAAAATAACATAAAATTTAAAATGTGTAATATCTGCAAACTGCTCATTTTATAATATTAATTGATGAAAACAAATCATAATTGTGTATACAGTATCATTCCAATCATATGAGAAAACCAAAGTTACATATCACATAAAATGAAACCAGGAAGGAAAAAATGGTTCACTCTGGATTTGAGTCATTTCGTTTTACTTCTCAGTGATTTCCTAATTCTCACTATGAGTTGAGACAGGATTAAGGGAAGACTGTTATGATATAAATTATTCCCACCCCCCACTCATAAGTTGAATTCCTTACCCCTAGTACCTTCCTTAAAATGTAACAGTATTTGGAGATAGGATCTTTAAAGCGGTGATTAAATCAGGGTGGGTTTTAATTCAGTATATTTCCCTTATAAGAAGAGAACATTAGGACACAGACAGAGGAAAGACCATGTGAAGACATGGGGTGTGGGACCATGTCCAAGCCAAGGGGAGATCTGGAACAGATTCTTCCTTCATGATTCTCAAAAAGAACCAGCGCTGTTAACACCTTGGTCTTGGGCTTCAGCCTCCAGAACTTTGAGAAAACATGTTGTTGCGTTTAAGTTTCCAAGTCTTTGGTTCTTTGTAAAGGAAGCCCTTGAAAACTAACAAAGGGACCCTCCTTCCATCTGTCTTTCCCTCCCTGAGTCTCCCTCTCTCACTCTTCTCCCTTCATCCATCAAAATCATCTCATTGGAGGACACTGAGACATCTTTTGAAAACATGTACTGCTTGTGTATATTGGTGATTCCATCCCTTGTCAATAACTCAGTTGATTGGCTGGGGAGAGTGACTTAATTTGCTGGGAGCTGTACTACACTGTTGGTCAGTGTTTGGAAGCAGCACTCTGGCGAGGGGCTGGCCAGAAGGCAGGGATGAGGAGATTGTCTGGGTGGCTTTGGCTCTGTTCATCAGACAGTGAAGGCAGGAAGATCGGGTGAGCCTCTGCGCCCATAGTAGTGACAGGAGGAATATTTAAGGCAAAGTTGCCTCTGTGTGTTTCATCATTTGATCAAAACTGGGTCATTTACTGATGTCTAGTTTTTATAGCTGTTCCTTAGCTATTAAAATCTCTTTTCTAATACTCCTGAAGGAAAAAAAAATGTTATTGCCAGGCAGGTGCCCCAGAGCACAAAGCCTCTTTATCCCTGTTGAATCAAGAGCCTTTATAATTCAAGTTTTAGCAACATGAACATTTATAAACAACTATAGTACAAATAGAATTTGGTTCTGGATAGAATGAAGAGGCTGTTCAAATCCTGCCACATCTCTTAATCCAGCAGAGGGTCAGGCTGGTGGCTTTCACACTAGATACATTGGCATATACTTTCCCTCCAAAAAAAGATATATGGTCTCTGCCATCATCCCTCTGTCTACCTCTTATTTTCATCAGGACATGCTTGCAGAGAAATGCTTCTCCTCTATGAAGAAAACTCCAGTGTAAGCAGGTGGCCAGTGGACAATGATAATGACCCAGCCTCACAGAGTAGCATGTAGCAGCATCTGCAGAGGCCAGGGCAGGCCCTCCTCCTGTGGGGTGTGGCTCTCTGGCCACAGATGACCGTGCAGAACATCTACTAACTGCTAAAGAGGCGAACACATTTTGGATGGCTATGCAAATTTTCCACATTTTTTAATGTTGGCTCAGAAAGTTTTAAACCACCCCTTTCACTGTGCTCATCATGTCTATGAGCTGGAGGCAGCTGCTTCCAGTGAAAGGAAAAGGCTTTTGCTCTGGATGTCAGAATGGAATCCTGGCTCCACCTGGGACTGCTGTGTGACCACTGGAACCTGCTGCTGGCCTGCTGGGCTCTCAGGTGTAGCATCTGCAGAATTCATCAGCAATTTTCAGGGCAAATAAAGCTCCTGGCACAAGGTCTGGTACATAGGTGGTATTCAATAAATGTTAGGTGATTGCAAATATGCCTAAGAAAATCTATCATCAAAACCTGATTTTTCAATTAGAGCATGCAGAAAAAGCATGGCCAAAACAAAGAATTTGTATCAGAATAAAGAGACTCTTTCATCAAAGTATTACTATTTATAACTCAAAACCATATTAAACTCAACATGGAGAAGAGAAATACCACTCTACATTCAGTTTTTCAAAAAAACCGGAGATATCACCATAACAAGCCCTGTGCTGGGCATCTGGACTTCAAGGGTGAGCAAAATAGTCTTCAGAGGAGAAAATGGGTATGCAACAGCCAATCACATGATGCCACTATGCACATTTCATTGTGCAATTAAAACAACATAGGGCACCATTGTGATGGCGAAGCTAAAACTGGAAAAAAATAGCAGTGAACATGCTTTGAAGAATTGATGTAAGACCTTCCAAATATGTCCTTTGCTTCAGAAATCTCTCTTACTCTTACAAGCTCATCCAAAGGAAATTCATCAGAGGAAACAAACGCATCATTCATTAAATAACTGTTCAGGTGTATATTTGTGCCTTTTACCCACCAGATTCTGAACTAGTATCCAAGGAGATAAAGATGAACGAGGAATTTATTCGGCACGTCTCCACTTCAGCCCTCATTTTCATGGGGAAGCCTGGTAGTGACCTTATTGTTCAACAACAGGGAGCTATTTAACATGCTGTACACATTGACTTGCACACATCTAGCAAACTACTAAATTTATATTTCAAAGTTAGAGAGGGAGAAAATCATCTTCACATCACAATGCTAACTAAAATATATTAAATTCATATACAGTTCTGGTATTCTAACAAATATTCAGAAAGGCAAAGCTAGGAAAGCATATGCAAATAAGAAAAGTGTTAGGATGCATTATGGATGGTTTTTATTTTATAAAATTACTGCTGTACAGCTTTTATGTGAATAACAGAAAGAGCAGAAAGAATTGACATAACCGAAGAAGATCCTGCAAGAGATGAATAATTGATTACAAAGGGGCCTGCAAACACGAGGTTCTGTCTAACAGCTCACAGAATAACAAGCCAGAACTCGCAGGATACGAAGGGAATCTGATTGCTGCCTTATCCAGACAGACAGGAGAGAGTGTTAGAAGGTGGAATAAAGGGTTGCACTGACTCTCATTCTGTATAACACCACAATCACTGAAATTACTGGCTTCCAGAGTCCCACTAGCAATGTAGCTCCTGCGAAGTGTTGTCAAATGTGATTCTATTCAGGATTCCCAGGATCAAGTATTCAGCATAAAAGTATATTTTAATGTACTTGTAAAAATGAAATAACCCTTCAATGATTCTTAATTCCTTTGGCTCGGCCACCTGCCCCCAGTTATCCAGCCCAGGTCCGTGCTGACCTGGCACTCAGAAAGTGGGACCTTGGCCCCTATGGGGCCAGGCACCCTAGCCCTCTGCTGCTTTTCTGTGTCCTGATACCTTGATATTCTTTTTTTTTTTTTTAAGTTTTACTGAGTTAACATGGGTTTACAGACGTAAAACCTGGGTCAACTTTTTTTTTTTTTGAGGTAATATTGATTACATGATTTAGATGCATAGAATAAAACTGAGTCTGATCTTCTTTCAACAAGAAAGAAGTGTTGGCAAAAATGAGAGAAGCGTCTCACAATGCAAGTTCTGATAGAGACTTCCTGCCTGGGGCAAAGTGAACCCTCCTGTAGCAGGGGAGATAGAATTGCTAAGCAAGGGACGAGCTTCTCCCCACGTGGGAGGTGAGGTGTGAGCACAACAAAGAACACCTCCATCTGGTAGGCAACATAGTTTGAGAGCCTGGGACGTGGCGCAGGTACAGCACTGTATGCCAGAGTGAGCGTGAACTTAGGCGTGGGTCTCGTGGCTCCTGGGGGCAGGACAACAGACGAGCCACACCTGACTGACCCAACACAGTCAGGTGTGAGATGCCAGCCTCTCGCTGGATTCAATTTCTGCCTTACGGTCTTTGTGGTTGGAACGATGCTTAGTTCCATGATTCTATATCACATCTAGAACTTCCCCGGAGGTATCCACATCAACCCACCCTTTATTGTAGCTGTTCAGAACTTCCTTGATTGCTTTCCTTTTTGGTCAGCAATTTCTTTCTTTTCTTTTTTTAAAGATTTATTTATGCATACAAGAACTCGGGCACAGGCCAAAGGTGCAGGGGGTGAGAGGATTTACCAGAGACAGAGTGGGGAACAGAACAGGCAGATCGATGGAAATACACTGCTGAGGGGAGCAGCTGGTGAGACAGGAGAGGTCTGCTGTGCCATGTGGGTTGCTCGCTGGCTGGGGATCGAACTCATGCTGCAGAAGCTGCAGATTGCCTCTCAACCCCTTGTGCCACCACGGAGGCCCCATGGTCAACAATTTCTACGCATACCTGGGGAGTTAGACTGGTGGGCCCGTCATAGACCTGAGCAACATTACTCTAGCCACTGCCTCTGGCCTCTTACTCCCCCCATAATTGACATCAATTCTTGGTTCTCTTAAGCTAAAATTGGCTGCGGCTTCCCACACTGCACTTGCCTTTCATGGTAGAGTCCACATGGCCGGTCTCCTAGTGAAGATGGCATCAAGAAGACTTTCGTGACATTTGTATATTTCCTGCTATAACCTATTCCCTGTTCTCCAGCTAACCTCTCCACAATCTACATCGGAGATAACTCAGCAGCTCCCCACGCCCAGGCAGCTCATCCAAGGCCGCTCAATCTCCAGGAATCCCTCCTTGAATCATGTAATAGAGGCTGCACGAGAATTCCGTTTCTGATTGCTAGTCTGGCGCTCATATCCAATGCAAGAAAATCTTGACCCACAAGGTAATGCGAGCAAAGATAATTCCAACACAATATCTAAAAACTTCTTTCTCAGATAATCTATTATTTCAACTTGTCTAAGATGATCTGGTGATATGAAAGCTTTGAAATATCATTATAAACTTAATAGGTAGGTGCCTTTACTTGCGCCTTCAAGGCAGAAATGAGACTAGACCTGAGCCGGGGGCACAGGAGTGAGCAAGAAGGGCTCTCGGAGATGAGGGTAGGGGTAGAGCATTTGCTGATTTCCATCCTAGAAATCCTCCCACCTTGCCTGATTTCAAGCTACTGCCACTGTGAAGTCAACCAGTTTGCCAGATTCCTGGAGGTTTAGGAGTCAGCTCCCTCAGTGCCCCTGGGCAGCTCTGGCACACATTGCCGCTCTGCTCTCCACATCACCTCCTGACGGCGAGGCCTCGGGGATCACACGCTTACACACTGCTGTCTGGATGCCCATGATTATTTCCCCGTCCCGCTGATCTGTGACATGTATGTGAAGTGCTTCTTGCAGGAGTGGCTATAAATTCTACCACATGAAGAGAAACTCATGGCGGCCCCCTCCCCAGCTTCTCTCCACCTCTTCCTGGCACAGGACTTGATGGAAGGGAGTGGCTCATAAACAGAGCGTGGGAACATGGCACGGTTTTGATTTATGAGTGTTTGTGAGAGTGTCTCTCTTTGTCAGACCGGAACCCATAAAATGTCCTAGGATTCTCCCATCTTTAGGATAAAGCAGAACCTCAAAACACCACAACAATTAAAGTAGGGAAGAAGAAGAGGGTGTGCATGCATCCTCACATTCTGGGTTCTGCAGTGTAAGAGGGAGTGCATCCCCAGGAGACCATAGCAGTAAGAGGCACTCATGCTTCTGAGCTGTTTATGGTGGGCCTTGCTCTCTGCTCAGGTCTTACATGTTCAATCCTAGTTAGTTCTTTCAACTGCCTTATGCTCTTAGAATGAGGAAAATCACAGCTGGAATTATGACTGGTAATTTGTGCTCTGTGTGTATTTGCTAAATGGTGGATGAGAGTTAGAACCAGGCAGTCTGATTCCAGAAGTTGTGCTCGGAAGCACTGCCTAGTCTTCTGACCATGCTTTGCTTGGAATATGTGGTCTAGCCTGTGGCGTATTACATGTTTTCAAGCTCTCAAGAGCTCCCAGCTAAGCTGAGGAATTACATCTGTCAGTCTCCCAGAAGAAAGTGCTGGGACCCAGGGCAGAAGGTGCTCAAAGTCTGACTTGGAGTTGACAGCAAGTTCATCTTCCTCTTAGCAGGGCTTGACCTGGAGGGCCCTGGGAGACCTTGATTTTCTCATGGTTGGCGGCACCCAGATGCAGGTGCGGATGCTTGTAGACCAAGTGTGGACTAGGGAGTGTAGCGTGGACTGGGTAACTTCTCAGTGCTATTGAATGCAGTAGCCACTCTCCACAGGCGGCTGTTTCATTTAAGTTAAAGTTACTAATTCAGTTCCATGTCACACTGCCCACCTTTCATGTGCTCAGTAGCCATGGATGGCCAGTGGCTACCATGTTGGATGGTGCAGATACGTGGCACGTTTCCAACTTTGCCGAAAATTGTACTAGACAGCGTTGTTCTAAACTATAAAACTTGCCTGTCAGAATTCTCTCTCCCTTTGAGAAAGGCAGGGTGAGTAATCACCCTGATTTCATAGATGGGGAAATTGAGAATGAGAGCTTTGCTTTCTAGTCTGAGTGTTAATGTTTCATGGTCCTCTGATGTCTGTGCTTCCTTGATTCTCACCACCCAGTGCCTCTCTCCACTGCTGCTGCCCCCAGGGCTGCGGGGCATGCACCTCAGTGCCCTCAACCCTTCCCAGTGCTTCCTCTTGGTGGCCACGGGAGAACTTGGCAGTGTGCTGTTTGGTGCATAGATAATTACCAGTTATTCCTGTCTGCCCTTTAATTTGCTCACAGAGCATTTCCTGAGAAGATCTTTGGAAGCAATTGGGCCACAACACTCTGTGGGCCAAGACAGGAATTACAGTGTTGGGAAGAAGATAAATGGTGATGTCAGCTTGATTACAGTGCTGCTGACTGCTCAGTTGAGAGTTTGTGGAAAAGAGTCTTTCCACAGGAAACCCATTTATAGAGCATCGAGCACAGTGCCACCTGTCGACTGCTAAGTCCATAGCGGAGGGAGGCCTGCCAGAGACTTGGCATTGGTGGCGAAGTGGACTTCCTTGCTGCAGGGACTGCCTTGGGGTAGGCGGAGAAATTTATTCACCTCAACAGTCAACTACTGTAAGAATAAAGGTATTCAAGATCTGAGACTTGACATGCTTTCTGGCTACACAATAAATCCACATGGATCCATTAATAATAGGCTGTTTTTCTAGTGGGTTCTTGATAGTAACAAGAAATAAATTAGAAGGAAGCACCTGGAGGTTGTGCATGTCAATTCTGGGAAGATGGAAAACTCGGGGTGTCAGCTACTAAACATTACCTTAACCCCACTTAATTTGCCTGATGACAGTGCAACACTAGCAAATTATTTTGTAATCGAGGAGGTTGTGGTCGAATAATCAGTAGACCTAGAAGTTAATTAACCTCAGGTAATCAGGTTCTAACTCCAGTTTTATTTTTTTTACTAACAGGCTAATAGCTCCCAGGTGGAAGGTGTGGACCACTCTAACTTGAGTGACGTATTGTTGGATTCTCAGAACATCTCGCCAATGTCCTTCCTCTTTGTGCCCCCAAATAATGCCTTCAATACAACTTAACTCAAATGCTATTGATATTCAAGTTAGGCGTTATTTCTTCTTATGTCTACACATGCCATTTCTCCCACTACAAACATGGTTCACTTTATGAACCCCTTCCTTCCAAGATCTTTTCAACAATCTTATCACTTCAAGCCAGCTGGAGAATGCCCACAAATCATGATTTATGAAGGATGGACTAGCCCCTCACTTCCTGCCAAATCATTTGTAGCGCTGCCCATAAGTCACTAGCTAGTTTTCAGGACCCAGGTCTTTAATGCGTGCATCCTGCATAAGCTTACTGTATGTCTCTGTTGAGAAAAACATTGCTGGGTCTTTTCCTCAGTATCTCCACATTTTTGACCAAGAGAGGGTCCATAGATAAAGTGATCTTTTAAAATTTGAACTCTAAGGGGTTTTTGGTTTAACCGCCCATCTGTTTTCAAGTCTCCCTACAGTGATATATTCAGATTCTTACTACTCTTTACATCCAGCACCCTTTCCTCGCGGATGCCTCGGCCCTTAGGAGACACATCAGACCACCACATGGATGTGTACGTTACATCAGCCACACGATTTCCAGCATCTGAATTATCAGAGGCAGAGGGTAACTGGAGAGCAGCGAAAATAAATCATCATCATTACAAGCCATTAAAATAGGTTATTTAATTTGATGAATACTACTACTTTGACCTCACATCCTATTTATCTTCCAAGTTGCTGGTGTGTGTCATGGTATTTATTAAACACCTAAGATTCACTAACACCCTATAGGTGCAAACCAAAGGAGGCTGCCTTTGGGTGTAACCCTAGTAGCCCCTCCACAGTGTCCTGAGGGTGAGGGGTCTGTTTGGAATGAGTGAATCCTAAGCAGTTCAAGTTATCCTTTATGAGTTATTTTCTTTTTAATCCTATTCCAAAATATCTGACATATTCCTTTACTAAAGAAGGATAACCTTCAATTTGTTATGAAAATAGGGGGCATGTGTGACATGATTTACCCTAGTCTCCACAAATTATCACCCTAGGGTGATGGTTGTGAAAATCCAGTAACACCCACACAGGCCAGGTGTGTGCCTTCAAAAGGGCATGGACATTGGACCCAAAAAGACTAAATTTAAATTATTTTTTAAATATATTGTTTTGTTGAGGTGACATTGGTTTACAACATGCTATTATGACGCAGAGGTGCAGGGTCAACCTTTCTAGATGTGCATTACCACCGGCGCACCTGTGGTCCTCCATCACCGTCCACCGGGCCAAATCTAATCCAGCAAGCTCTGGGTGCAGCAACTTAAAACTCCGATTCATGCCCCTTACAAGGTAAACAAATTATTTCACACCGAGGAGATGGAAGATGGGGTGGTTGCAGGATCAGTTCATTTTTTGTTTCAGGGAGACATCACAGACCCAGATTCTTATATCACTATCCCTACTGTTCTGGATCTGTCGTCAGAACAGCTGGATGCTGTGGCGGTTGCTAATGTCACAGTCAACCACAGCAGCCTGCAGTGCAAGGAGAGGATGGCTCTTATTTCGGGCGCTTTTAGAAAGAAACAAACGCTTGCCCAGAAGCCTCTGCGCAGTCTTCTCCCATGTCTTCTCATTTAGAATTGGGTCCCCTTTAACCAGTCCCTGGCAGGGCATGGGGAGGGAAAAGGAGAAGAATAGGATTGGTTTAGACCAATCATGATTCATCCCCCGGGATAAAGCCAGGGCACCAGGGAGGAGGGTAAGCTGAATGGGGGCGACCAAAGGAAGGGAGGGTGGTGGGTAAGGAAGGAAGCCTCGCCTGGCAGCTGTGAGATCTTGGGAACATTGCTTAACCTCTTCAAGTCTTCATTTCTAAATCTGAAAAACAGAAATAATACCTGCCCCTCAGACAAGTGTAAGAGTTAGAAACAGTGGCCTTCTGCATAGAAATGCTCACAGCTCGGTTTCCTTTAGCTCAGTCTGTACCCCCTGTCGATGCTGCTTCTGCCCTCATCTGTGAACTGCGCCGACCTGTTGTGGGTGTTTGTTAGTAAATCTTGGTGAATTTGCTTCTTGGCCCCCATCGCTGTTCCTAGTCATCTTGGTTTGCGTTTTCTGTCACTCATTTTCCTCCTCTGTCTTGTCTCTTTCTTCTTTGCTTCTTTCTCTCTGCCCAGCTCTCTATTTGCTGTTCCTCTCTGCCCCGGGCAGTACAGTTTATGTGTGTGTGTTTAAGATACAGTCGTGACTCATAAGCAGAGAATTTCTTGTGCTTAGCAAACACCTTCAGACTCTACACTTACTTGAAGGTAACCAGAAAACATTCTCTCCAGATGCCTGTATAATTATGTATTTAATATTACATTTGAAATCAGAATTGTTTGATTGAGATAAGTAGAGATAAGCAGAAAGAACATTCAACAAACATTTCATGTTCAAGACACTGTGATAAGTATCAGGTGGGCGAAACTGGCGCATGGGAAAAGCAAAAGAAATTTCTGCAGAATGGCGAGTTGGCACAGAGGTGGGTGAGCAATAGTGAGGCGGGAAATGCAGCGTGAGGACGTATGTGGAGATCATTGGAGTCTTGATCAAAAGTTAGGACTTTATATTTTTGACAGGGGACAAAGTGGGGCCACTAAGTATTTTAATAAGAGATGAAATACCAAAAAAAAAAAAAAAAACCAACAAAAATCATGGTTACAGAATGTAACTTGGCAGCACTCCAAAGGCATCACTGGCAGGAGAACAAAGCACTCTGTGCCAGTGAGTTAGGAGACTAGTGACAGGTTAGGCTAGAAATGCTAGGGACATGCCACCACCAACCCTGTAACTTAAGACAGAAACAGCGAAGTGTTTATTCCTCATGCACAGGCCTGTGCATTGCCAGGAGGCAGGGAGCTCTTCGTGCTCACACAGGACCCTCTCCAACTCCTGTGGCTGCTAAGACAAAGAAAGCTCTGGAGGGTCTCCCACCAACAGTTGAATCTTTGGCCCAGAAGTGACTCAGAGGGGAGGGTGGGTGCAGCTTGAGCGGGCTCATGGGAGTGCACGGCCTCCCAGCCTCTCCTCTCCAGCGTTGAGGTGGTAGCTTGAAATCAGCCCAGGCAAGAGAATCCACCACAGAAACTGCCCAGCACAGAAATACCCCCCCTGCCCCCAACAGAGAGCCAGCTGTTGAGCATCTGCCAACACACCTCTGCACGCATTTCATTTTCACTCATAACTCATCGGCCAGAGCTATACACGTAGCTCAGCCCAGACACAACCAGATCAAGAACTCGACTCCCATAGCCTTGTAGGCCCATAGGAACATTCAGTAAAGAGTACTAATGACAACCACCCCATAATGCAAGTGTCCAAGTGTTGCTTTGTCTGCACCTCAGTTGCTCACCCTAGGAGTAGAAACATGTGTAGAACACTGCAGGCTAAACTGGGAACAATAAAAAGGGGACTCTGAAGAGTTTTAAGCATGGGTGTTGTGGAAGTTATCAATTTCTTGCCTCTCGGCTCCTCACCTACCCTTCATTTTTCTGGGATACTGGAAGTGCATCTCGCAAGCATTTCTCCTTAGCTAGCAGTGGTGTGGACAGGTTGCAGAAGTGAAGGGCTTCTTCCTGGTTCTGGCGTGACTCCCCCAGCTTGACCCTGCAGTATGCATTCCACCAGGGCAGCTGTCAGTGGGGTTCTTACTCAGAAGTTTCGGAGGCGCCCTCTAAGGCAGCCTTGTAGCACATTTTTTTTAAGATTTATTTACACAAGAACCGGGGTACAGGCCAGAGGCATGGGAGGGTGAGAGGACTCACCAGAGACAGAGCGGGGAACAGAACAGGCAGACTGACAAAATACACTGCTGAGGGGAGCAGCGGGCGAGACAGGAGAGGTCTGCCGCACCATGGGGGTTGCTCTGCGGCTAGTGGGGATCAAACCGGCACTGCAGAGGCTGTGGACAGCTTCACAGCGCTGCGCCACCAGGGAGGCCCCTTTTTTTTTCTTAAATGTTTGATTTATTTATGCATACAAGAGCTGGGGTGCAGGCCAGAGGTGTGGGGGGTGAGGATTCACCAGAGACAGTGTGGGGAGCAGAACAAGCAGATCTACTGAAATACACTGCTGAGGGGAGCAGCAGCCCAACAGGAGAGGTCTGCCACGCCATGTGGGTCACCTCTCTGGCTGGGGATCAAACTCATGCTGCAGTGTCTGCAGATAGCTTCATAGTGCTGCATCTAACACCTTGTGCCACCAGGGAGGTCCCCTTGTAGCAAGTTCTAAGGATGCGTCAGCCAGTGTCCCAGTGTGTACCCAGCATTCTCTGCACATGTCTTCCTGGTGACTTTCCAGTAAACTGATGTCTAGAAGTCTTTCTTGCATACCAGAAGATTGCTTGCTGCCCTCAGCCTCTGCAGCCTCTGTCAGGCCCCTAAAAGGAGACTTTCAGCTTGCTAAGCCCCATTATCGCTCTCCGCCTGCCAACCTCTACCTGTGTTGACTGCGGACTAGCTCTGGTCAAGGCCACTGTGGGGACTTCTTTTCTATCCACATCCTCCCCACTGAAGATGGACCCATGGCCTTGGGCAGAAGACTCGCCCAATTGGGAACTCCCCTGTAGCCTAGAGTCCTCTTTTCTGTTTATTCTCTCTTAGTAACTGGCTGCCTTTATGTGGTTACCAATTCTTTATTTTTAATCTTCCTATTCAGGTCACCATGTGATCTGCCTCCTGGCTGGACACTAATGCAGGCAGGTAAACTAGACTTAATAAGGAGAAATTAGGCAACATTGCAGACTACAGCTGTGGTTGGTCAGGGTGGAGGTAGGGAGGCCAGAGGGGTGATGGATGATGGTTGAGATGAGCTCAGATGATGACCTGCTAATCAAGAAGCAAGGAGATACTATTTTAGGAGCTAAAATAAGTCATTTTCGGAATGAGTTGGAGTGGAAGAAGGAAAGAGAGGAATGTGACCACCGCCAAGTTAGAGCTCACTGAGGGGTCAGACAGGGGGAGCGAGATTATGAGTGGAACTGGAGATACCTTTGAGTCATGTAAAGTGGACACGTCAAGTCGGCAGGTGGATCGATGTGTCTGTTGCTTAGGGAGAGTCCTGGGTTGAAGAGAAGCGTGTGTGAGCTGCTTGGGCCTACAGCTACAGGTTGGTAGATGTTGGTGCTAGTCCAGCATTGCTCCCTCCATATTATTCACCCCAGTTTTCTTTGAAGAACCACTTCTTTATTAAATGGAAGTTTCTGGTGGTGTATCTGCAGGCAATTAATTCTGTATTTGAAAGGAGTTTCTAGATCACCTACAGATTGTATGCCCCCTGTTGAGTTGAGGCTGGAGATGCATGCAGTATCCTTGTGGGCTGTGGGGACAGTCGTAAGATGGCAGAGAGCTCTGAGAGCTAAATGCTCAGAGGAAAGAGATCCCTTTGGAAGATCCTACTGGTCCCCAGCCTCCTGGGAGCAGGTCCAGGCTCCAATTACCTCACACCTGGCTTCTCCTTGCACCTGGAGCCATGCACACTCCCCTTTCGTCACATTGAAGGCGTAAGAATTTAGGAGTTTTCTGAAAACAACTTCACTGAAGACAACTAGCAACAATAATGAACATGTCAAAAGTTTAACAATAGATGTTTTCTGCTCATTGAGTTTGAAATTTAACTAGAGTCTGAATGCAAACAATATTAGTCTGCACTCGTGGCCCTCGGAGGCTCTGATTCATATTCTTGACGTATGTACACCTATTCCTCTGACCCACTTGCTCCATTTAATCATATTCTTTAACAGACTGGCGAGGCTGTTTCTGCTGGTTGGTGAAGTGATGTTTCCTCTCCAATTGTTCTAAAATAGCATGTTAAGGTCTCAGTGGGGGCACACCCAGAGACCTGCTGGGAAGGAAAATTAACACTTCTCTACCAGTGCACTAAAAGCCTTGATTAAAACATTTTAGAAATTTACAGATGATTAAAACATTTTAGAAATTTATAAAATAAGTTATGCATATATTTTCCCTGGTGCTTGTTTTGTTTTCCTCAGTGTGTATTACATTTTCTTCTCCTTTTTGGCAGAGAGAGGGCAGGAAGTTGTTTTTCTGGAAAGGGAGGGGCAGGTGGCATGGGGGCAGGGGAGTATCCTGTGTATTACATTTTCAATAGGTAAAAGGAAATTAATTGCATTTAAAAGTAATTAGGAAAAATGCAGTGCTTTTAGATTTATTTAACAGAATAATCAGGATACCATAGGCAGAAAATTGCTCTCTTGATTCTGAAGAAGATTCGTGCGTTTCCTATGGATAGCCTAGAAGACATTTAAGAGAAGTCGACTATTTCTTATATTATTTGGGACATGCACCATTAGAGAGACTTGGAGAAGGCTTTTGCTGATTAAATATTTACAGGTAAAGACTTGGCAACAACCCAGCCACCTCTTAAGCGCTTGGGTAAGTGGTGAAAGTGTCCCAGAGGGGAGAAGCACAGAGAAATTATAAGTGACAGCATTTCTGGCAACTCCCTTAATGCATCCGTTATGGCCCCCTGGAAAACTACAAGGATATCTGGTCTGCAGTATATTTTACACCTTTGTCTTTCAGAGCCCCTGCTTTGAAAGTCCTGGATATTCACCTACATAGAACAATTAATTTTCTATGTTTGGAAAAATAAGTTAAAGAGTTGCCCAGATATACAAAAACAAAAACACGCCAGGAGGAGTTCACCAAGAGCTCCTGGCGTGCATTCATCCACTACCCATCTACCCGATATGCATCCTGGGTACATAAGCTGCAGGAAGCTTCCCGCAATGGAGACTAAGAAAGTAATGTCACCTTGAAAGTGACATACATTTTAGTAGGTACTATAAGACCCCCCAACATGCACAGAGGACACCACACCAGGAAGCCGGAGACAAGCATCCTGGGGGTCTGTGGACAAGGAGTAAGCACACTCCACTAGGGAGCTGCGGAGTTTGAATTCAAAAGTGGCAAAACTATTGACGTCCCCAAAGCAGGCTGTTAGGACAAGCAGAAGAGGAATTCAGGAATGAGAAGAAAGAGTAGCAGGAATCAAATTCAAGTTTGGAGGGGACAGAAAGCTTATGCAATTATTCTAAAACTCTGAGAAAAGGGATGCTGACCTGTTTTTCTGAATGGCGGACCTTTCCAAGTGTGTGAGGGCCCTGCAGCTTGTTCCTTAGCTTCCAGGCACTCCATTCTTGAGACCAGGTGCGTGAGTCAGGCAGACTGAGGTCAAGTTGGTCTCCGTCACGTACTACCTAGTGATTTTAAACAAAGCACTTCATTTTCTGAACGTCAGTTGCGTCAGATAATACCTACTTCGGATGATGTTTATTTCAAGTAAGACCTACGTATAGAGTTGGAAATAACAACCCTGTTTTCCTTTGGGGGAACCAGCACCCCCTGCTCCCAGTCAATTGGTCAGAGCCCACCTCACACTTCATGAGTTGGTTATATGATTTGGTCATGAAACAACTGCTTTGGGCAAGTGACCCAAACAGGTCAATCTGGATCTGTGCCTCCAGGCGGTATCTGTCACCTACAGAAACTCTTCCCACAGGGCTGGTATGTAAGCCCAGAGCAGCTGGTAGCCCATTGGAGAGCAGAACTGGGAGGACCACAGTGGACAGCAGGTCATGGAGATGCAGATAACGTCCTAAGGGCACCTCTGAGTTGTCTGTCCAGTTTCAGCCACTAGTGCCCCGGCCTAAACCTGCCAGTCAAGCCGGTATTTAAATAGTGGCTTTTCACCTGCTGTGTGCGAGAGGGGCCTCCTGTGCTGCTCTGCCAGGGCAGAGGTCGGATCTGCTTCCACAGATCTTTCAGGCACTGCTAAACCATGTGGGCCACCAGCTTCAATTCTGTCCGCCCATACTTTGCAGATATCCCTTCACGTATATTACAGCTGTGCCTGAGACAAATCAATTCACCATTTTGACTGAATGTGCTGAAAATTGGTGAAACAACAGCTGTAACTGGATCTTCCATCGAGAATTAAGATGGTATAAATCATCCTATATGGGTTATGAACCAATCCCAGCCATAACTCTGTTTCTAATTCTCATTATATGCTAGAGTTTAAGTGTGCGGGTGACATTATTTTTGGAATAGCTGTAAATACACCATAATTTATTTATCTACAGTAATTTTTTTGCACACTTTGGTACTTTAGCTGTGGCCATAGCACATGACTTAGGGCACATGAACAACTGCTGGATCTCACCGACACGTGGGGTGGGGAACAAAATTGAGAACCGCCGATGTGTAAACAGCACAAGACCCCAGGTCACACTATACCTGATTCCCACCCTTGAGAGGGAGCGACACCAAAATTTTTGTTTGGCACTGGAGCCCTCCCACCTGGCAGGAAGCTCAATTTGTGGAGCCAAACTGAACTGAACTTCATTGTTTCCTGTAAACAGAGGCAGCCTGACTCTGCTTCACAAAGAGCAAATGCATAATGGCTCTAAGCTAAATCCCACCCGCCACTCCCTCTGCTTGATAACCTCACCTCGAGCAAATCATATACCTTGTCGCCTTCAAAAAATATGTAAAAGCTTGTAACTTCCATGATAAATTTCTAGCCCAGCACCTCTCAAGCTCAGGTGCACACGGGAAGCACCTGAAGAGCCTTGACAATCCCGATGCCCAGGCTGCACCCCAAATCTACTAATTCTGAATTGCTGGGAAGAGGGACCGAGGTGTCGGTATTTTTTCAAATCTCCCTGGGTGATTTAGGTCATTCCAAAAATGCAGCCAAAGTTGACGAGCACTGGCCGAGCAGCTTATCCACACCCTGGGCTCTCTATAACTCTAGCAAGCTCTCGTTTGTGATCTTTGCTGCCCTGGCCCACAACACCACTGGAATATATGGTTTCATAGGAAGAGTAACAAAGTAAATACGAGGTCTCTGATGCTGTCCCTGGGGGTATTGTTAGAGTCTCTTAGGATGCAGCAAGGGAGGGGGAGTAGGCAGCAGGGGTTTCCCCCATCCCCAAGTTCTTTCTCCCAGAGATATCAGAGCCCCTCCTGCCCACAGAATGGGCCTCCCTGGTGGTGCAGGGGTTAAAGACGGCGCTATCAAGCTATCACCAGTCTCTGCAGTACGAGTTCAAGCCCCGGCCAGGGAGCAACCCACATGGCGCAGCAGACCTCTCCTGCTCGCCCGCTGCTCCCCTCAGCAGTGTGTTTCAGTCAGTCTGCCTGTTCTGCTCCCCACTCTGTCTCTGATGAATTCTCTCATCCTCCCCACCCCACACACACCTCTGGCTTACACCCCAGTTCTTGTATGCGTAAGTAAATAAATCTTAAAAAAAAAGAAGTGTGCCACCGGAGTCAAGGATATGCAGTAGAGCCCTGCCACCCACCCCACTCTGCTGCCTCTGCCATGGCTGCAAGGATTTTGAATTTGAGGGGCGTCAGAATCACCAGGAGTGGTGATAACAGATCCTGGACCCCGCTCTTGAACTTCTGATTCAGTCACACTGAGGTAGAGCCTGAGAATCTGCATTTACACCTATACCCCAGCTGGTGCTGATGCTGCTGATCTGGGACCACCTCGGAGAAACTTTGCTTTGCTGATTAGCTCTGACCCAGATTTTGCCAGGGAAATTCGCCCATCCTGGCCGATCCGGTAAAGCCGCACCTGCCCTGGTGCCACTCGCGCCTCAGCTTCCCTGAACCACGTGCTGGCCTTGTATTTGGAAAATCTCCCTTGTGAATCACTGCATCCTGATAGGATTCCCTCTACTTGCAAGCACAAGAGTGGCAACGTTGGGCTCTAGGGACAGAGGCTCAGCAGGTCTGAGCTCTAGCAGGTCTGACCCACCGCTTCCCTTGGGGCGGCCCTTGTTTCTGCACACACTGCTGCCGTCCAGTCGTCCAGACTGCTGCTTCTGCTCTTGCTGCATTTTCCTGAAATAAAGAAAAGCCTTTCCTCTCACCATTGAGACTCCAAGGAGTCCACAGAGCCAAATGCTTGGCATTGCGCCTTTTGATGCAAGTCTGTGATATGTTCCTTGTTTCACCCAACTCTTTAAACTTGCAGGCTCTTTGTCCTACTCAAACTCCTGGGCACAGGGCTGCATGGCTACACCAGGCTTCTCTCTGAATCCTCTCTGCTAGGACTGCCATGCTGTGTTTGGAGCCTAATTATGTCTTCTCAGCTTCGTCTCCATTTGAACACCTTCATACCCCAGACCATTCCTGGAGGGGTGGCCGTTGTTCCTGGCTTTGCAAAACTCTTTGTTCTGGCAGCAGGTGGGCATTGTGGGTGAGCAAGTTGGTGCTTGTCCCTCCAGTCCATGCCGCACCAGCTGTACTGCGTGTGCTGCACTGCATGTGCTGCACAAATACGCTCCTCCCCTCGGGCTACTGAGATGGCTTGACCAAGAGGGAGCACACACAGTACGTGCGGTGAGAAGAGGAGGGAGAGCTGGACCAGGGTCTTTCTTTCCCCAGCCCCCTCCTTAGGGTTACCCTCAGCCAAAGCAGCAGCCCCTGCCAGGCCACCTGGTAACAGAGTCCTCTGTCTGAGGAGCTGCTCGCCCTCCCTCAGGTCTGGATGGTTAGAAGACCACCCTTCACTGGCGTCAGACACCTCATCATCCCTTGAAGTTTTCAGTTCTCAACTCAGTGAACTTAAAAAATTTGCAGGGACCATGGCCAATACTAAGCCTGTCCTTAGGTGACTGGCCTCTGCCCCAATACAGGCTCCTCAGTCCCAGGGAAATTCCTGATTCTCCAATCCTCAAGAAATCCCAGGTGCTGGGCTCCTGCACTCTGTCTCGCTGTGTGCTGTTCAGTCTCCTGTTCCTGCTGTTCAGTCTCCTGTTCCTGCTGTTCAGTCTTCTGTTCCTTCTGTTTGCATGCCCCAGTGGTTCTCAGCCTTGGGTGTAAACTAGTCGCCCCTGGGGAAGAAAGCTCTAAAAATCCCCTAATGTCCAATTACTGGTGGCAAGATTGTAGGATAGGAGAACAGAATGTAGTTTATACATGAGAAAGCCATAAATCAGAAACTCCATTTTCAAAG
Organism: Talpa occidentalis; assembly: GCF_014898055.3. NCBI lineage: Eukaryota > Metazoa > Chordata > Mammalia > Eulipotyphla > Talpidae > Talpa > Talpa occidentalis. The sequence continues at coordinate 5,728,189 of NW_023601433.1, forward strand.
GCAGCAGAATCTGAAATTAAGTCCAGTCTTCTTGAGCCCAGTGCCCTTGGCAGTGTGGACCCTGCATTTTCTTCCAGTTAACTTGGACCCAGACTGTCTCTATTATTGTGATATAGTTGTTCCAGGTCAGAAACAATTCATACCTTCTCACAATGTCTAGTAAAGGGTCATGCACGCAGTGGACATTTAATAGAAACGGACTTACTGATTGTGTACTCTCCATGAGGCCTGAAGGAAGGTAAGTTCCTTGTTGGATGCACTATGTGAAATAATTGATAATCATTCCTCTTGCATAGTAGCATGATTAAGGTGGTTTTGGACAGAGAGATAGCTAAAATTGGTGTTGATGTAATCAGTTTTTAAAATGCCATTCACTGTCCAAAAATTTCATGATAGTAAAAATTTTTACCTGCGCGTCCACGTAAAAACCTTCTGATACAGAAGTTGTGCATGTAGCCAAAAGTCAACACTGTGTTTGCTCTCAAATTTGGAATTTTAAACTATCGGCCAATTTCTAAATATTAAAAGTTTGAGAAAAAAGTCAATCAGATGAGTAGAGAGAGTAAGAATGTTGATGGCCAGGTCTCCTTCCATAAGCTGCCCATTAAGATTCTATTCTCTGGCCACATGGCCATCATTGTTTACCTGGAATTCTGCAGGAGCCTCCTGCCTGGTCATGCTGCCTGTTCTCTCCCCGTCTGCACGTCATTTTTCACATAGCAGCCAGAGTGACCTTTTAAATATGTAAGGACATAACTTCTATTTTTGGTAGTGATTGTCTGGTGCCAGATTAGCTCTCCTGCCATAAACAGCTAGGAACAAAACAACTAAACAAAATAACTCTTTAAGACATTAAGCAATAGGACGCACAGGGCACTAACCTCTGAGCAAAAAGAAATAAATGAGCAAAGTCCCCCAATCATCCTGGCTTTCTGCCTGGACGTATTTTCCATGTGAAGCTCTGAGAAGTTCCAAAGACAATCCAGTAATCTCATTACCGAGGAGATGGAGATCAGAATCAGGGCACTGAGCTCAAATTTGCAGAGCAGGGTGCTGAAGATAAGGGGCTTGTGCCACATAACTCTCTCCCTGAGCCTTTTGCCAAATAAACTGCTTATGCAGGGTGAAACTCCAAGGGACAAAGGGACAATGAACGAGCTGCCATGAAATGAACCTCTTCTGGAACTCGCACAAAGGCTGGAGATATTGCTTCCAAAGAAGTAGAGTGAGGAGCTTTGGTGAACACTTCCCGCAGTCAGCAGAGATCTCAGGAAAGCATGTTTCACAAGGAGGGCTAATCTAGCCCTACAATTAAAGGTATGCTAGATTCTTCCTGTAACTTAAAAACAAACCCTAAAAGCAAAGGGCTGCTTCACAAGTAATTACTTGCCATGAGAGTAAAACATCAACATTCACATACTACACAATATAGTTTCATAACACCTGGGACTGACAGTAGATTATTACAGATGAAAAGATTAACTAATAAACCTTAAGACATCAATGAAATTATCCAAGCAGAAAAGCAGAGAAAATATCTTTAAAAAAAAATGAGCAAAACTTCAATAACCTTGTCTTAAACAATGTCAAGTCCTCTACCATGTGTACCTATAAGAAGAAAAGAAAGGTATTGGGGGGAAATATATGAGCAACAGTTGAAAGTTTTCCAAATTTGATTAAAAATAAATCAATCCACAGATCTAAGTACTTCAGTGAATGCCAAATAAAAAGAAAAATTACACCAAGTTATATTACTGAAATCTAGTGATAAAGAAAATATTTAAAATAAACAGGGAGAAAATTGACACATTACACAAAATAAAGATAGGGAAATTACAGCCTTTAATGAGAAATTATATTAACTTGAAGAAAATGAAACGGTATCTTTAAAGTGCTAAAGAAAAAAATCAACCTGGAATTTTATATCGAGCATAAAATAGCCTCTACAAATGAAGGTGAAATAAAGACATTTTCAAAAAAGAAAAAAAATAGAATTCTTTACTGGCAGAACTGCAGGAAGTTCTCCATGCTGCAAGACAATCACAGCAGATGGATACTTGGATGAAAGACAAGAACGAGATACTCAGAAATGATAAATATGTATGCAAATATAAAATACTTTTTCATTTTTTAATTTATTTAGAATTAAAGCAAAAATAACAAATTGGGAATGTATAAATGAACAAAAGTGCTTCTATCTCTGCTACCCTGGGCTTTACCATCAAGTAGGAGAGGAAAGATCTTGAGTATGTAAATAATAATGTGCAGGGAAGAAAAGACACACAGGACTGTTATATGAGATGGAAGAGCTACATAGTAGGTCACATCAAAGTTCTGGGGATTGCAAAAGAGATTGCTGTCTGAGCTAATTCTGGCTTGAAGATTGGAAGCAGGTTTCTGAGTGGGGCCTCAAGGGTTGAATGGGTGTAAGCATGCAAAAAGAGAGAAGTTCATACGTGGCAAGAGAGAATGTCATGAACATGCTAGAGTTTTGTTTGTTTGTTTTCTTTTGTCCTATTTTGTTTTGCTTGAAGTAAATGTTCAGGGAGTTTGTGCAGACATACTTAATCAAATGAAGGCAGATTCCTTCTGTTCCTCGGCCCCTAATTTATTAAAAGTTGTTGTTGTTGTTTTCATGATCAAGGGTAGAATTTAATAAAATGATTATACATCTTTTAAGGTGATCACTTGATTTTCACCTTTTTTTGTTACTGTTAAAACTAACCTTGCATTCCTGAATTGCTTGCATTCCCAGATTGGTTGCAGTATATTACTTTTTTATGTATTGGTAGATTTAGTTCACTCTTACTTGGCTTAGAATTTTACATGTGTGGTCATGAGCAATACTGGCAAATAACTTACCTCTCTCATATCCCCATTAGATTTGGTATCAAAGTTATGCTTGATAATGCAGTTTTATAACATGTTGTAAAATTCTCCCTCTTTTTCTATTCTCTGATTTTATAGAGTATTTGGGTTCTTTATTCCTTAAATGTTTGGGAGGATTTATCCATACATTTCTCTTTTTTCTTGGAATTTGAAATTTTTTTTAAAGATTTATTGATTTATACAAGCACTGGGTACAGTCAGAAAGAGCAGGAGGATGAGAGAATTCACCAGAGCCAGAGCGGGGAGCAGAACAGGCAGACTGACGAAGTACACTGCTGAGGGGAGCAGCGGGCGGCAGGAGAGGTCTGCGCGCCATGTGGGACCCTCGCCAGTGGCCGGGGATCTAACTGGCACTGCAGAGGCTGCGGGCAGCTTCGCAGCCCAGCGCTCAACTGCTGCGCCACTGGGGAGGCCCTTGGAATTTGAATTTTAAAGTCAAAGTTGTCTTGGCTACTTTGTGATTCTGTCACACAACTATTTTCATTTTAAAATTGAACAAATTTATTCAATTTCCATCAGGCAGCATTTAGAAATGGGCTTAAATGACAATGCAAAGATAACTATAAGTAAACATTCTGACAGAAAGAATGTGAATAATTAGGACAGATTGCTTTGGAAAGTAGTGTGTGTGTGTGTGTGCGCACGTGTGTGTGTGTGTGTGTGTGTGTACGCGCACGCGCATGATGGTATTATTTTCCCCTGCTTCTGATTTTTTCAGAAAAGAGAACTAGATAAAACCTCTTGAGATAATCTATAGCCCTGGTTCTAGGGATTTATTTATTTTTATTTTAACCAGATTTTATAATTGTTCTCAGCAAGGTTTTGGTCTGATAAAACAGAGTCATTACAAGGTCCTTTTATGAATGGAACATAAATTATGGACAGTGACTGGTTGAAAACCTTGCTCACTGGTAATCAATCATGAAAGGTCTTAGATTCCAGAGAATAGTAAGTAATGGTTTTGTCTCACAATTTTTGAGTAGAGATAATCTGATCAGAACTGCAATTAGGAATGTAAATATGGCAGGGATGTCTGACATTTAAGGAAGGAATTTCTGTGAAAATAAAGCTCTGCTTAGGAGAGTGTCAATCAAAATATAAAAGGCTTCCTTTAACCTAATGGTTCTCCAGGTAAGTCCCTGGAGCGGCAGCCAGACCTACCAATCAGAATGCCTAGGGTACAGGCCAACCTTCTGTGTCCCAGAGATTCCGGTGCTCACGCAATTTTGCAAACCTCTTCTTGAGACCAAGTTTGAACCTTCCTTCCAGCTGGGGGTGACGTGCTGTCAGCTTTGGTATATGAAGCATGAGAGGAAGTCCACTTGGGGTCCTTGTAGGAAAACGTTTGCTTTTCTGATAAAAGGGACAGATAGGTCTGGGGATGCTGTTGTCCTCTCTCCTGCTGTGAGGGCTGATTGACCTGTGACCGGGAGGCAAAAAGTCTGAACATGGAGTTCAACAGCCTAAGGATGACAGGGCAGAAATAGACAAGGGGCGGGTTCTCGGTAATTTTGCTGTGCGCGGGAGCAGCTGGGATTGTATCCTTAGAAAATTAGACACCAGTTACTCTGGCAACTGTTGAGCATTCTGCCACTTGCCACTAGAGGAATTTCTGACTGATATCTGTGTCAAGTTTATACCTGGCGCCCAGTAGGAGGCCAAGTGATATTCAGTAGTTTCCTTTGATAAAGTCAGGGGAAAAAATGGGTCGTCTGTTTGTTTAACCCATTTCTGGAGAAGCGATCTCTGCCAGATGATGTTCTCCCTGTGAAGACCACAGCTTTGAGTAACATTTTATGTCTAAAACCTTGGGCTTGCGGAGACCATTTTGAAAGAAGTAAAGATGTTTCTTCACTGGATGAAGTGGCTTCTGTATGTGTGCCCAGAGGCAAGGTGCCACCGCCTTCCTCGTGGGCACCCCAAGTACCTGACTGCCATCCACGGGTACAGTCCACTGGGAATCCACACATAGATGCGTCTGTCCATCTCGAGTCCCCCTGTGAGTGGGCATCACTGAATACTATTTCGTGCTCCCCAGGAACTTCGGGGAACAAGACTGTGGCGATGCCCGCAGAGGGCAGGTCTCATCCCAGTGGGTGGCACCTGGCAGCTTCCTCCGGCGTGGCCCTGGCATAGCCACTTGGAGCTCCTTTCCAGGTGCTCCAGAGGGCAGCAGTCACCTCCAGTGCCTCCAGCAGGTGTGGGTGGCACTCGTGGCCGGGGCATGACAGTCCTGTTGCAAGGGAACTGACCCACTGGGCACAACCAAAATCTCCAGTGGGAACCATCCACTGGGCTAAGGTTTAGAGGGAAACAGCCTGAGGGGGTCACCCACACCCACCTCTGGCTTCTAATTTCTGCTCAGAGTTGTAGGTGCCATTTTGCAACCCAAGCAGGATATTCTGGGAGTGGGTGCAAATCCCAAGTCCCCTCCTTGGCACTGAGTGCCCAGCTTCAATCCCAGGCGCTCCTCCAGGCTCCAGCGTGCCTGCTCCACTAGGGCCTCCTCCAGCAGTGCACTGGTCACCAGCTGGCAGCTTGCATGGCTACTTCATCGGGTTTAATGTCTTTCCTGCTCCACCAGATTGTAAGCTTTATGAGAACTGTGGGTTTCGCCTATTTGCTTGTTGCTACATCCACAGTATTCAGAGAGGGGCCTGGCGTGGAGTGGGTGGCGGGTGAGTGTTCATGGACAGACACTCCTAAACCAGCTGCTGACAGCCCCTGAGGGCTGCCACTCCCTCCTCCTCCACTTTGCCGCTGTCTCCCCAAAGTCAGTCTTAGAGGGGATTAGGCTCCAGAGTCTGCTGTGGCTTACTGCCTTTCAACAGATTGGTTGAATACTAATACTGATTAATAATAGCTCTTATTTGTTTCAGGCTCACTCAGTGCCAGACAAGTGGTAGGTGCTTTAGATGTGTGATCTTACTGAATTCTGGGTTAATGAAATTGAAACTGTTTTGTCAGTGAGAACAAGGAGATGTATCCCAGTGAGTCATCCAAGCTTTCACAGCACCTCATAGCACCTGGGACTTGAACTTGGGTCTACCTGCCTCCACAGCCCCGGCTTCACCCCGCCAACCCCATTAGAGGACAGTGATGGTGTTGGTTGACACACTTATGTTATCCTGATTTCTCCTCTTCATTTGATAAAAGACAGGCATTGTTGTGCAAGTGCAGGCATCAAATAGCCAACCAGAGATGCTTTATCCAGGTGTCCCTATGCCTGGATAGAAAGGTGATAGATGGATGGCAGATAGATAGATAGATAGATAGATAGATAGATAGATAGATAGATAGACAGACAGATAGATTGGTTTGGCAGAAGGGAAATTCTGATTAAATGTTGACTCTGTTCTTTCAAAAGAAGAAAATAAAAACATTTTATGTAGAATGAATTAATTTTATAGAATAAATTGTTTTGTTAAAAATTTAAAAAAAGGTATCAAGGTAGACAGGTGCAAAAGTTCTACTTCCTAAAATACATAGTATAATTAAGACTCTAGCATATGCCAGATGCCTAAAGAGAATTTCTTTTTTTTTTTAGATTTATTTATTTATTTATACAAGCACTGGATACAGTCAGAAGCATGGGAGGTGAGAGAATTCACCAGAGCCAGAGTGGGGAACAGAACAGGCAGACTGATGAAATACACTGCTGAGGGGAGCAATGGGCGTGGCAGGAGGTCTGCGCGCCATGTGGGACACTCGCCGAGGGCTGGGGATAGATCCGGCACTGCAGAAGCTGCAGGCAGCTTCGCAGCCCAGTGCTCAACTGCTGTGCCACCAGGGGAGGCCCTAAAGAGAATTTCTTGTATGTTGGGTTAAGTACACAAAAGCACTGTGAGCAGACAGGGCTCACTTCCTTTGAGGAAACAGCCAGCTTGCTCACCCACCACAGCTACCTTGGCCTGCTGCTGCAGCCCTCCAAGCAGATGCCACACAGTCCCTCCATTGTCCCAAGATGCTTCCCTCAGTCCTAAGATGTGTTTCTATCTTGTTGGCCTTGGCAACTCCTGTTTGTCCTTAAAGACTCTTCTGGGTATATTGTCACTTCCCCTAAGAAGCCTTCCTAGACCTTCAATGTCTTAGTCACCTGTTCCCCACTCTGCACCCAGATAGCCTGTACTTACCTGTATGAAAGACAGTGGACAGTCAGTGTTTTCCCCACTGCATTAAGCTGTAAGCCTGTGAGGGACTGTCCAGCAGCCATCGTCACAGTGCACAGCACCTAATGTAACTCTGAGAGCAAGAATGCTAAAGAATTAGGCCCAAACCAAAAGAACTGAGTGGGATGTCATAGCAAGAGTAGTCGTGGAGTTGGGAAGCTTACTTACAACATGCCTAAAGTTCTCGGCCTCCATTGGCCCTCCACTGGATGTTCTTAAACTTCATCTTTGCAGCCTTTGAGTTGACCATTTTTGAGCAGGCCCACTGTCTGTCACAGTCTGTTAAGCAGAATTACGTCCAAAGGGAGGTATAAATCTCTTGCAGGTGGTGGTGCAGTGCATGTAAGGAAAGAAAATCCTTTGACTCAAGGTAGGAAATGCTGAAAACTCAAATCTTTAGTTCTTTTAGTTCTAGACCTAAAATTATTCCCTGGCCCTCAGACACACCACCTTGAAACATGGCGGCCAAGAGACAAACCAAATGGCACCTTAATGGATTTCTCAGTAACAGGATCACCAAAACCCCCCACCCAGTTAGTTTAACCAGACGAGCAATGTCAAGGCATGGCTTGGGATCCAAAAGCATCCCAGCACGTGTCTAGAACCATCTCTGTGAAGATGATGCTAGAACTCTGGGTGTGGGTTGAAGCTCTGTGGACTATACAGGGAGGCGAAAGTGAGTTTGTCCATGGGAGGGACAGCTGTTTTGGAACACTGGAAGACAGTCTACCCAAGGGTCTTTAAGGTTCAACTTTTACTGGACAGTTACGGAGAGTTATGGAATCTTCCCTGTGACACATATGACCCCGCTACCCTTTCCAAATTGCTGTGTCTACAGAAAGCTGTGAATCTCCTGGCTGGGTCATCTCTTTGCCCCCAGCACCCAGAAGGGCTCTTCTTCCTGACCCAGATCCTGGATACGATGAGCAATGTAGGTTCCCATGTTTCCCACAGTGATTTGATCAAGGAATCACTGTCTTCATTTTCAGGGGACTATTTCGTGGGGTTAGGAGAACCAAGTGCCAACTTTGGAATAATCAGAAATCAGATGTCATGTTTGGAAATATTATGCTAAGTGGAAAGAGCTAGCCACCCGAGACCACACCTGTGTGCTTCCGTTTACATGGGATGTCCGAGTAGACAAGTCTGTAGAGGCAGAAGGCGAAGGAGTGATGAAGGGGGAGGGGCGAGAAATGACTGCGAGTGAGCAAGAGGCTGACACAGTCTAAAACTAAGTTATGGCTGTGATTGCATAATCCTATAAATATGCCCCCGTACCGTGGAATTATACGCTTTGAGTGCTTTGGAATTTTATGACGTGTAAATTATATATCAAAATGCTAGTAAGGATTTTTTTAAACCAAGATCCTATACAGATAATTTCGCTCCTGCCAGTTAAAGTGGCTCTTTATTTCTCTCTCTCTTTTTTTTTATTATACTTTTTTTTTTAAAGAAACATGTATTTTTATTTATTTATTTATTTGTTTTTTGTTTGTTTGTTTATACAAGCACTGGGTACAGTCAGAAGCGCGGGAGGGTGAGAGAATTCACCAGAGCCAGAGCGGGGAGCAGAGCAGGCAGAAGGACCGAAGGACACTGCTGAGGGGAGCAGCGGGCAGCAGGAGAGGTCTGCGCGCCATGTGGGACCCTCCTCCGGTGGCCGGGGAGCAGCCGGGGATCAAACCGGCACTGCAGAGGCTGCGGGCAGCTTCGCAACCCAACGCTCAACCGCTGTGCCACTGGGGAGGCCCCCTCTTTATTTCTCTTGCCTTTTCTTCCTTTCTCTCTTTTACCTCCCAACTTTCTGTAGATCTGCTGTACCAATTCAATTTCTTCCATTATTTTCTTTTACTAATAAGAAACCTGTGTGCATAGCTTAAGCATGACAGTCAGCACTGAAAACTGTAAAAGAAGAAATAACTGCTTCCATTTCTTTCTGGAACCACTGCTCCCTTCACGAACGTAAGTGCTGGCTGTGGTTTTTACTGGCCCCTTCAGCAATTGTTCATATATTCATAGCCCCTGTCCACATGATGTCTGTACTTTTACATAACTTGTGCCCCATTCTTTTTTTTAGGATTTATTTATTTATGCATAAAAGATCTGGGGTGCAGGCCAGAGGGGCGGAGAGCAGGGGGAGAAGATTCACCAGAGACAGAGTGGGGAGCAGAACAGGTGGATCTACTGAAATCCACTGCTGAGGGGAGCAGCGGGCGAGACCTGAGAGGTCTGCTGCGCCATGTGGGTAGCTCCCTGGTGGGGGATTGAACTCATGCTGCAGTGGCTGCGGATAGATTCTTAGTGCTGAGACTTAACGCTTTGTGCCACCTATATTTTAGGATCTTTTCCTGTTTGCATCTATAGACCAGTCACAGCTACTTAACAGCTGCATGGTGTTCGTTAACTATTTATGCCATATTTACATAATCAGTTCTCCATTAAGAGATATTTAGGTTGTCCCCAGATGTGGGTGGTTTTTATTTTATGTATTTTGCTATTAAAACTATACTATAATAAAGATCTTTGAATGTTGGTATAGGTTAATTACGAGGAAGTGTTTAAGAACTAAGGACCATGTGCCTTTGGAGTTGAACAAATGTGATCAAGTTATCCTGCAAAATCGTGCCCATCCCCCCAATCCTGTGCCCTGGCGTGAGAGGCCAGCAGGCATCTCTTAGCTTTGGACAAGTTGCACCCTCCCTCAGCCCACAGCTCTGACCACGCCAAGCACAGCCCAGGGGGACGTCCTATACCAAGGCTGTAATGATGTGCTGTTTCCTTGGCACGCCTCCCTCTTCAGGGCTCTCTCTGTTCTGTTCTCCATGGTCTTGCTTCTCCACAGCTGAGCTTCTAGGACTTGTACCAAAAACAGAATTAATATGTAAATGGTCAATCACTGCCCTTTCCAAGAAAGGACCATGTCAGCTCATGTTCTGACTTTGTGATTCCCTGGCTGATGGGCCTCGCCCCCTTCATATTCCTGCTTTACCTTGAGGAAAGTCACTTAACGCTGATAGCTTCTCTGCTGCATCACTTAAGGATCTGATGGGGAGCAGCGTGGGAAGGATAGTGTTACCAGTGGGTGGGACTTTGAGTATTTAGGGGGGAAGGTTTGCAGAGGGGCATGGAGTGGGCATACTACTCAGTGGCTGTGTGAGTTTGTAGGAAACCAATAAAATATGACTAGAATAATACTATGAACATATTATGAATCTTGTTAATGTTCTGATACAACCCAGTCGGATGTGTTTGCAGCTGGGATGTAGGGTTGTCACTATTAAGAAAGGATTGAGTAGAAACGGACATATCTACATGGACATATCTCAATGAACACATCTGCTTATGACCAACACACTTAGGCCGTTAGAATCAAGCCCAGTTTTATACTCTTAGGCAATTGGAAGTGACTCTGATTTCCTTCATCATTTTGAGGACTTCCAGGGTCAAATTTCCAGCTCCTGCAAGAATAGAGTTTTGATACTTTGTTAATCTAAGTACCCAGAAGTGACATCAGATGAAGAGAAAATACTTTGTCCATATTTGACCAGCTCAAATTTCTACCTCTAGTCTCAGTAAGCTGGTTTGATTCTCAGTGCTGACACTGATTGGGGGTGTGGGGGTTGCAGGTAATGGAGGCGCAGCAGGAACCCCGGAGGCATAGCAGCTAAGTTTTCTGGGCATGCATTTCCTTACTGATAAAATTAAGGTGTTGGTTCAGGGTCACAGCCTCAGATGCATGTGGGGACCGGGCATGTACTTGCACGTGTGCAGCAGGTCAGGGAGACTGAGCTTTCGGGGACCCTCAGACCTGTCCTAGCTCCCCAGTTACTCTTACCGTTGTGCATGATTGAGGGATCGGTGGGTGTTGCCACACCTTCCGATTTGTAAATGTTGACAACTAATTACAAACTGTCAAAGTGCTCGGAGCCCAGACAAAGCAATAGAATTGCATGTAGGAACATGTGCTGTGTCCTGTCCCAGCTCTGACACCACTGTTGTGAGCCGTGTCAAGCATGGGACGCATGACAGCGGAGGCTACACCTGTACTAAATGTTCACTAGGCTGACACATTCTGCCAGGGAGGGACTTCATAAGAACTAGCTGATTCACTTCTCGGAGCAACCCAGTGATGTCGAGCCTGTAATTATTCCCATTTGAGAAGAGAAATGGTGTCACTGGCCCGGCAACCCTGCTAGCAAGCAGCGAGCCAGGCCCAGGTCTCAGCTGCGTCTGGCGGCCTCTAGCTGGAGGACTGTGGGGCTGGGTGCTGCCCCTCAGCCCGGCCTCTTCAAGTCCTCTTTCTAGCATGGGCCAGGCCACTCTCCTGGGACACACCCCCGGCTCCTGCCACCCCCTTCCCTTGACGGGTCCCATCCACTTTGAACCCAGTCAGGGTCTCAGCACCCTCGCTTGTCTCTCCTGCCTGAGCTGCATCTTGGCGTCTTCCTCCACCTCCTCTCTGAGCTCCTCCCGACCTCCTCTCGACCTGTGTGACTCTGGCTGTGCAGCCTGCAGATTCTGGATGGAGGGAAACCCTGTCAGAACCCCTCACCTTCTGTCGCTGCCCATGCAGGCCCCTGCTTCCGTGGGACCTTGCTGCTAGGCCTGGCTCCCACTCTCCTGCCTGCAAGGTGGGTTCTGCCCCACCCGCTTGCCCCCAGGATGCTTTGCGTGCAGCCCTGCTTCTCTGCCCTCTGCTGCGGCAATTTGGGGTGGTGTTCAAGTTCTGCTGTCACCCCCCTATACATACACATACTACCATGATCAACTGTGGGTCTTCCCAAGAAGAGGGGTGATTTGGGGAAAGACAGATGGGTGAGAATATCAGTTCTAAAACAGTGGTCACGTGGTGTAAAATGAAGGCGAAGTCCAGGGCTGATGGACCTACAAGAAATAAAGAGTAATATTTATTCATTCTAACATTGATTTGGACTTAATATGGTGCTGAAGTGATTCCTGTGTATTCACCATCATATGCTTGATATTCTTCTGTGGAATCAGCTGAATTTTGCTTTAAAATATGAAACAGTAAAACCTTATAAGATTAATTATTTTTGTCCTGGCCAGTCTATTTCTGCTTTAAAAATTAAAATAGAAAGTATCTGGGAAATGATTAAATTGTATCTGGTGGGATATTCCACACACCCTCCCCCCACCAGGAGAGGGGATGGAATTGGGGGATTTGGAACCATCCTAAGAATATAATACTGTGCTACAAAAATCCTGCCTGATTTGTAAATGTGCGTTTCCATGGCAACACAAGTATCGTTAAATAATCCTCACACGTCTAGGACTGAATTCCAGCAACTCTTCCTAAACCTTCATCCTATTCTAATCCCACAGCTGTTGCCATGGAAATGATCAGATAAGATTCAGTCCTGGAGGCAGATGGACGTTTAGTGAAGCTAAGTCCTGGCCTACATAGAGCCCCGAAAAGCTAGATTTTGTTTTGATTTTTCTTTTCCTCCCCAATCTTTGAATCATAGATCGTGGCTGCCTCCAATGAGAGGTTGCACCCCATGTAGCAGGAGGTCATAAGAGTCATTCTTGGGGTGTGGCCATCTGGAGCAAATGAGGAAAAGTCGATTCAAAATACTGCTGAGGAGTGGACAGTGGTGCTGTGAATGGACTCCTGGGACTGCTTCCTTTGACTCATTTTGGAAACTGCCTGTAAGAGATAATCATGCCAAAGCGTTTCTCCAGGGAGCCCTCATCCCAGAAGTGATTTCCTCAGGCCGTGTCCTCACCTCACAGGGAAGGGAGGCTGCACCAATCTTCTCTCCAAGCTGTGTCAGCCGGGAGGGGCTGGGCGTTCTTCATTGTCCATGAAGAGTTTCGTTTTTCATGCTTGATGGGAGATCACTGGGTGCCCCCAGGGTTCCCTCGGGTGTGTCAGCAGTGCCTTTCAAAGGAGTGGCGGAATTTGTTGGTGTCTGCACTGATGTCCTTTTTATCTTGTGCATTCTCAGAGCAGATTGTTGGGAAGGCCTAATGTTTAAATCATTGTTTCTAAGCGATAGGTCAATGGAATTGTGTTTGTTTAAAACAGAAAGAAGCAATACACTATTTCTTGACCTCGAAGAGTGCGGTTTCCTATTTGAGTGATGTGATTTCATGTGAATTCTTTGCTGGATATTTCACTTTGGGGCTGGGAGGTGGGGGTAGGGTTAAGTGAGCCTTTCAGTGAGGTGGATTCCCTGCAATGTGTTTATGAGAGCAAGACACACCTCACAGTAAAACTGACACAATCCCAGAATCACAAGGGATTTCATAGGGGCTCAGCAACTTGCTTGTGGTGAGCAGTTTTCAGAGGCAGAACCTGAGCTACCCAAGGCCTTGCAGTGGCGATGCCTGCGTTCCCTCTGGAGCTCTTCCCACGCCGTCACCCTGTTTGACAAAGGATCCAGCGGCTACTATGGTCTCTCTCATTCTCCTTTTTCTGGGCGGCACTGACTGAGCTCCTAGTGTCATTCTTTTGATTATTCCTTTAGAAGCTTAACTCATACATGCTGTGCATCGTCCCGTAAACCTTCATATGCATATAATTTGTTCAGTGCACACACATTGAGTTGATCTATTTCATGATTGGAGACATCAGTACAAACCATTTTGGATAAGAAACTATCAGACTGATCATATTTATCTTGTCCACGATGACTCATCTCGCTATAGTTACAGAGTAAGGGGGTGACAAATGTTGGAACCTGCCTAGTGCTTTCTGGGCCAGGAGGTAAAGATCATGCTTTCCAGTGACACACAGTAGAATTTCCATCTTACTCTTCTCTCAACTGTCATCATTGCAAGTGATGTTGAAGGTAGACAAGAGCTGAAGCATTTATTTTTTTAAAGATTGATTTATTTATGCATACAAGAGCTGGGGTACAGGCCAGAGGTGTGGGGGGTGAGAGGATTCATCAGAGACAGAGTGGGGAACAGAACAGGCAGATTGACTGAAATCCACTGCTGAGGGGAGCAGTGGGCGAGACAGGAGAGGTCTGCTGTGCCATGTGGGTACCTCCCTTGGTGGGGGCCGAACTCATGCTGCAGTGGCTGCAGATAGCTTCATAGGTTGCATCTTAACCCCTTGAGCCACCAGGGAGGCCCCATGAGTGGATTCATTTCTTAAATGAAATATTGGGACCAAAAGCTCGCCGTGCTCCGGCTGACTTATATGAGTTAAACCAGCTCTACTAGGTCACTTTCTCCCTCACTGAGCAAAACGGAGTGACGTAGCCTCCACTTCCTGGCCAGCGAGAACCTCAGCCAGTGAAGACAGAAGTACTTATTCTGATCATCCCTGTGATCATTTAGGCTTTGTAAACACCCTGTTCTCCCAAGGCCGAGTTTACCTAACTTCAGAGTATACTCAGTGTGCAAGAATGTGTCCTTGTCACTGTGGTGATGAGTCACGTCACGTCCACAACCTTGAGAAGGTCTGACGTGGAAGTTCACAGTAGCTTGGGGGAAAAGGGCCCCAGATGTGTGGCCATGCTAAGTGTCTGTCTTCAGACTCTCTGCAGTGCTAGAGCAGCACATCACCCCTAATGCACCTCTGAGTATTTCTTTTTTTTTTTTAGCTTTATTTATTTATGCATATAAGAGCCGGGGTACAGGTCAGAGATGCAGGGAGTAGGAGGATCCATCAGAGACAGAGCGGGGAACAGAACAGGCAGATCTACTGAAATACACTGCTGAGGGGAGCAGTGGGCGAGTCAGGAGAGGTCTGCTGCGCCATGTGGGTTGCTCCCTGGCTGGCTGGGGATGGAACTCAGTGCTGCAGAGGCTGCAGATTTCTTCATAGTGCGGTGCTTAACCCCTTGCGCCACCAGGGAGGCCCACCTCTGAGTATTTCTTAAGGTCACCGTCTTCCAAGCCATCATCTCTGTCCTGGGGCCTTGTAGAAACCACGCTTCATCTCCCAGATGCCCTCTTCACCCCATGGACCAGAGCATGTTTTTAAAAACAGAAATGTGATCACGTGACGGCTGCTTGGCACCTTTTAATGCCTCACCTCCGCCTTGAATTGAAATCCCAAACCCTGAAGCTGGCTCCGCACGGTGGGTCTCTCCTCTTCCCTGCGCAGTCTGGAGACACCCCCTCTGCATTTCCCAGCCTCAGCTGCACACCCAGGTCCCCAGCATGCAGACAAGGCCTGGAGCGCTCCACCCTCTGCCCTTGCTCCAGTCTGACCTCCCTCACCTTCACCCTTGGACTTCTCTGAAGCGTCACATCCCAACAGCTTGGGCCTCCCTCCTCGGAGCCCTCCTCATGGGCACACGTGCATTTAGAATCACCACGGCCCTCACCACATATCCCTGTGTCCAGCGCTTTACTGTGGTGGCTTCTAGAATGTAGCATCCCTGACCACAGAGACTGGATTAGTCTTGGGCATATTGTTATCGAAAGCTCCTGGCATGGAGGAGATGCCTAGAAAGCAGCTGTCACGTCAGAGAGTGCCTTCCTCAGTTCTCCGGTCAGCTCTCAAGAGTGAA
This sequence comes from Talpa occidentalis, assembly GCF_014898055.3. NCBI lineage: Eukaryota > Metazoa > Chordata > Mammalia > Eulipotyphla > Talpidae > Talpa > Talpa occidentalis. Next base: position 5,743,739 of record NW_023601433.1, read on the forward strand.
TGGTTAAGTTTGACCTTATCTGGCGGTGGGGAGCCTGGACTTCCACAGCACTGACAATGGTGTAAATCAACAGCCCCTCTACAGAAAGTTTAAACCAGACAAATAAAGAATCACTTTGCAAGGAAATAAAAAGTGATAGTGAAGGAATGGCGGTCACTGCAGGGACAGGGAGAGTGGACCAGGCTTGGGCCAGCGGCCGAGAGCAGGCTGTTGGAAGGTCGGCGATGTTCACGCACAGACAGGGCACAAGGGTGCATTTGGATTCAGTTGCTGGATGAGTTCCTCCCTCCAGGAGCTCTCAGGCCAGTAAGGGCGACATGTGCATGCGCATAAATGTTAGTAATGATGAACTCACAGAGAGGGGGCTGTCCCTGTGCCAGGCCACGCAACTCAGTATGACCAGGAAGTTCTAAATATTCTGTATCCTCATTCCCACTGGGTTCTTACAAGGTCTTTCCTTGTAAAACTGGTATTAGTACATTTTTTTTAAGAATTTTGTTTTAAAGATTTATTTATTTATACAAGAGCTGGGGTACAGGTCAGAGGCGCAGGAGGGTGAGAGAATCCACCAGAGTCAGAGCAGGGATCAGAACAGGCAGAAGGACCGAAATACGCTGTTGAGGGGAGCAGCGGGCAAGACAGGAGAGGTCTGCTGTGCCATGTGGGTATCTCTCTGGCGGCCGGGAATTGAACCCGTGCTGCAGAAGCTGCAGACAGCTTCACAGCACTGCGCTCAACACTCTGTGCCACCGGGGAGGCTTAGTACTTAAATAAAAAAAAAAAAAAAGATTTGTTTTTCTGAAGATTTTTTTTAATTTATGTATAGAAGAATTGGGGTGCAGGCCAGAGGTGTGGGGGTGAGCGGATTCACCAGAGTGGGGAGCAGAATAGGCAGATCTACTGAAATACACTGTTGAGGGGAGCAGCAGGTGAGACAGGAGAGGTCTGCTGCACCATGTGGGTAGCTCCCTGGCTGGGGATCGAACTCATGCCAAAGATCTGTGGTCAGCTTCCAAGTTTTGTTTTTTTCCTGACCCTTTGGAGGTTTTTCCTATATCAGGGACCCCAACTCAAACCAACTAGTTCATCTAGTGCTCAGCATCAGAGCTGGGGGGAACCCTAGAGATGGGGGTGCGAAGCCACAGTGCAGACTTAACCAAGGCCTCATCCACCCCACCAGGAGCGCTTAGCAGGGAGGGCCCCCTGGATTTGTCCTGGACTCAGGAATGGCGTTGGGCCTTCCCATGCACAGCAGCCTTCGGATTCATGGAGGTAACCTTAGATGAACCTTAGGCTGAGTGCAACTCCTAGGAGAAATTCGGCTGTGACCTTTCAACGCAAATACTTGGAGAAACTGAGTTCTTGGTCCCAAAGGTGGGACCTGAGGAGATGAAGTGAAAAGTTTCCAACCTGTATCCCCACCCTTTCCCATCTTCAGCAGGCACTGACTGGTGGGTGAGGCCAGGGGAAGAGTCACGTCCCTCGAGGAAAGACGTCAGCATATCATGATGATCTGGCATGTGGCCTGCTTTGCCCTTCGGAGCAGAGATGGGGATGCAGAAGAGTGCCAGGGGCTGTGTGCCAGGCAGAGCTGTGGGTCAGAGCGCCCGTCCCTTGGAGCTCTGCTCATGTTTTCAAAGGAGCTGTTTGTCCTCAGCTGAAGGGCAGGAGTGACTGGCAGGAGGCTCCCAGAGCTTCAAGTCATCGCCGTGATTTTACCTGAAGCCATGCTGATTGTGACTGCTGTCGCTGTGGGAGGGACAGACCTGCTGCCCGGTCTCTTTCAGGACCCCAGGTGCTCCCGAGGCAGGTTGAGGTGACTCATCAGAGTGGCAGGCTCTCCCTGCAGCCTTCCGGTTGCAGTGCCAGGCAGAGGGCGGTCATTTGCACTCTGTTCCCCACGGTCTGGCAGTGTGGCCGCAGCCCTTCAGGTGCACGCTGCACTTCCAAGGCACTGCCGGGCTCACCCCCACCCCATCTTTCCGCCCCTTTGTAGCAGTGCTATGGGGTGACGCCCACTGCACCAGTGCCACCCGCCATGCCAGGATGGGAAGCCGGTGTGACTTTGCCACCTGCCTATGTGGTATCTTTCAGACACAGCCTCTTCCTAGGCCAAAGTCCGCTCGACGATCATATCCTTCCTTTTTAAGCTCAGTCACAGAATTGCTCAAAGTCCCTGCAGTCTCTCAAAGACGCTGTAAACCCCCATCACATTTCTGGAACGCCTCTCCCTGTAGGACCAGCCTGCCACTGAAATCTCGTGTTTTTGCAGCCTGACAGTGCCATTTTGGGGTCTGGATGGGATCCAGCATCACAGAGGCACTTAAAAATTGGGCAAACTCTAAAGGATTTTTGTTCTAAAAAATCTCACTATAGGAAGGCTCTTGTCACTCAGAAGGTGAATCTGGGTGCTTCTTTATGTTCCGACATCTTCACTGAAAATTGAAGACCGTGCAGCTTGAATTCATTCCCTTTCTCTCACCATCAACCCACATCCTCCCCCAGCCCTTGCTGCAGACACACATTGAGCTCCTGCTGTGTGCGGGGCTCTCGGCGGGTTCTGCAGACACGAGAGACACACTGTACATGCCCAAGACCTCTGCATCAGAGGCCAGGACGCCATGGAGCCCAGCTCAAGCCAGCAACTTCATCTGGAGCTCACTTCAGTGCTGGGAGGAAACACTGCCCCTGCAGTTGTGCGGACAGAAGGACCCTGGCCCTCAAGGATCGTGCTTCCTAAACCTGCACTGTCCAGTCAGTGCTCAGCCTACGGGTATTGGGCACTTAAATTATAACTGGGTAACGGAATTTGTAACAAAATTTCAATTCACTTTAAAAACTAATGATTCCATTACTGGAAATGTATAAGTATCAATATACTTAGAACAACTTGGGAATATGAGTTTCCTTTTGAACACTAGCTACTATGAAGTGTAAGTAAAGATTGAATATTGCTGATGGACATTAAGAGGCCAAGTTGAGATGTGCTCTAAGCATGAAGTACTGGATTTCTAAGACTATGAAAAGAACATAAAATGTCCTGTTAATTGTGTATAAATTTATTACATATTGAAATGATAATACTTGGGGATATGTTAAATTAAAACATGTTCTTAAGATTAAAAAAAAAAACCTAGGATTTTGTTTTTACTTTTTTTTTTTAAAGATTTATTTATTTATTTATACAAGTGCTGGATACAGTCAGAAGCACGGGAGGGTGAGAGAATCCACCAGAGCCAGAGGGGAGAGCAGAGCAGGCAGACTGACAAAGTACACTGCTGAGGGGAGCAGCAGGCGGCAGGAGAGGTCTGCGTGTCATGTGGGACCCTCAGCCAGCAGCTGGGGATTGAACTGGTGCTGCAGCAGCCGCAGGCAGCCTCGCAACCCAGTGCTCAACCGCTGCACCACCGGGGAGGCCCTTTAATTTTTACTTTTTAAAATGTGGCTACTAAATATTTTTAAATGACACATGTGGCACATGTAGTTTGGATAGTGCTATAGAAGAAAAAATAGATAAGGAAATAAATTAAACTTTTTGTAGTATGAGTGAGATAGAGATGAAAGGGACAAGCAGGTGGGGTATTCCCGACAGGGATGCATAGGAGCTCACAGACCCAAGAAAGCAGAGAAGAGAGAAGAGTGTCCCAGGCAGACCACCTGACATATGCAAAGTCACAGAGATGCAGACAATCCTCCTACATCAAGAGTGTAAAGGAATTAGAATTTTTAAAAATGGGACCAGTGATAAAGTCAGGATAAGAAACTAAGGACCATGTCAGCCAAGTTCAGAGGCCTGAGCCTTCTCCTGAAGCCTGGGCAGAGACAGCGAGGTGCTTTACAGAAGGAGAGAGCAGGGTCAGAGGCGTGTTCTGAAGCTCTCCCTCGAGTAAATGTGGAGAATGCACCTTCCTCCACCCACAGAGGGGAGGGGGCCAGGAGGGAGGGCTTCCCTGGAGGCAGGAAGGAGGGGGTGCTCCAGGCGCTGCTGATTATAAAAATGACTTCATTGTAGTTTTGATTTGCATTTCCCTGATTGCAAGTGATGTTGAACAGTTTTTCATATGCCTGTTGGCCATTTGTGTTTCCTCTTTGGAGAAGTTTCTTTTTAGTTCTTCTGCCCATTTTTTGACTGGATTGTTTTCTTTGTTTTTGGTGAGTCTCATCAGCTCTTTGTAGATTTTTGTGATCAGTCCTTTATCATTAGTGTTGTGTGCAAAATTTTCTCCCAGTTGGTGGGGTTTCTCCTTGTTTTGGTTATTGTCTCTCTTTTGCTGTGCAGAAGCTCTTTAATTTGATGTAGTCCCAGCTGTTTATCTTTCCCTTCACTATCACTGCTTTGGGTGATAGATTTGGGCAAAAATAGATGACTGGATCAAGAAGATGTGGTCCATATACGCCATGGAATATTACTCAGCAATCAAAAAAGATAAACACATGCCATTTGCAGCAACATGGATGGCGCTGGAAGGGATCATGCTCAGCAAAATAAGCCAGAAAGAAAAAGAAAAATACCGGATGGTCTCACTCATAGTGTTACCAAATCTGTTATAGGACAGGGAGAGGGGCAGCCCAAACCCCGCAAACCTGCCTATTCTAGACCACCCTGTTACAATAGCAGGAATCTAGAAAACCTAAATAAGGGACCAGGAAAAAGAATAACTATAAGAAAGAAAAAAATCAAAATCAACAAACAACTATGAACCAGAGACACACTATGAGGTGGGGAGGAGGAGGAATTGGGGTCAAAATAAGGGGGTCGCAATTGTATGGGGAATATAAAAATAAAATAAAATAACTGTTTTACAGATTAAAAAAAAAGAATGACTTTAATCACAGGTACGACTTCTTAGAGAGAAGGAATTTTATATTCACATTCATGTTTCTTCCTTTTTTGAAAATGATCTAGTTCTTAGAATGTACAGGCCAAACCTGTGAAAACAAACACATCTATTGGGAAGACAAATCACAACCAGAGACTCCAGAAAATAGGAGCTTCTGACAAACCAAATCAATTAATTTGTACCCCATGGTGTGAAAACTGCAACCACAAAAAGAAGAAGAAAACTGGGCGTGTTGTGAAGACAGATTTTCCAGGATGACGTCCAAGCTTGAACTTCCTCTGCACTGTGGGTCAGACCCACTTCTGAATTCTCAGTCTCAGCTTGGAATGCAAATATTCTAGTCCTCCCTGGGTCTCTGTCATTGCGTTCCAACTTCATTATTAGTCCTAACTTTATTTCATTACTTATTTAGATTTACCAGGAGGTCAGAAGTTTTATTTTTACAAGAAATGTAAATTGCTGCATTTCTATTTTTTCATTTAAGCACCTACCACTTGGGAATCATGTGTCATTCTGTATCTCCCGAGAAGGACTGAATGCATCAGAATTTAAAATATGTAAAATACCTCCGGCGTCTTAGGACAGTAATTGTTCTGGAAATGAAAAGCCGAAATATAGATTGACAAGTATCACAGGAAATGCCCTGGTTTTACCAACGCAAATGGGGACCATGTATCCGGTGGTGTGCAGGGCCGGGAGTCGGCATCTGGTCTAGTTCTTGCTGCTGTGCATCTGGCCCCGGTGCCAAATGGGCCATTCTCCTCATTGCCCTGGGCTTACACTCTCTGGTGTGTGAAATTAAAATAATAATATCTGCCCTCTCTACCCCAGCGGGCTCTTGGGGAGAATTGAATAAAATATCTTGGAAAACCAATTGAAAAGTAGCTACTTTCTGCTGTGCAGCCCCAGCAGTGATACATTTTTGAGGATAATAATTATGATGATGGTGTTTGGTGCCACGGTTCTTTTAATTTCCCCAACTTCAGCACTCACCTGACTGATCAGCTTTGCACCCATCTCAGGCACTCAATAAATATTATTGAATGGAACCATTACCTCCCAAGCAGTTCTTTTCAAGCCATCCCTTTAGGAGATTCCTTCCACCACACAGGGTTTCCTTTCATGAGCTCTTAAAGGCGCCTTCCTTCCTCTCCAGTATGCCTCATCCTTGACTTTTCAGGGCTAGCTTTCTCTGTCAGTTTCCTCGCCCCCACCCCCCTGACCCCTCACCTTTAAACCTCACTTGTGGGTTGAATGTTGCCTCTAATTTGGTCCCATCTACTCCTTTCTCTCTCTTCCTGAGCTCTGTTCTTCGTCCCCCTATGTGAGTTCTAGAAAACCCATGGCGTCTCTCTACTTTCACATACCCCCAAAGGACTTTGAAAACGTCTGTCCTCACTTAAACACTTGCTGCTTTCTTGGCTGCTTTTTTCTCCAACACCAGCAAATCCTTTGCCTCATTTTCAGTGAAACACTTTCTTTTTTTATACATTCCACTTCTGCAACACTATAATCTTTCTCATCATGTGGCTTCCCCTTTGGTTAAACCCATTATTCTGACACAGTTTATAGCCTCCTTTCGTGCTTACCTTTATGCCTCTGCTCTTACATAATACCACATAGCTTGTTTCTTCTGGGGGAAGAGCCATTGTAGATGTCCTATTTCATGATCACGGAGCATATGGCCTCCAAGAAACTCGGTGAGTGCCGCACATTTTGGAAAGGACAAGCGAGATAAGACAGGCCCACATTTTAAAGCACAGTTGGTGCTTCTTTGGGACACTTGAGTGGCTTCCCATCTATTCTCTGAAGTGCTCATTAGCCCTTTGTCTCACTAGACAGACTTATTTGACCACGGGAGTTTGTCTTCTTTCATATATTTATCTTCCTTTCTCGCAGCTTTGCTCAGTGTCACCCATTGTTCTAGGCCAGCCAGAGGACGGAGAGCGATGATGATGACAGTGATAATAGTAACAACTAATATTTCTAGAGGCTTCCCCAGATAAGCTTGAACGCCTTTCATCCTCGCAACAACTGTGGGCACAATTGTTATCACAACCTCACATATGAGAATGTTGAAACATTCAGTTTAAATAACTTGTCCAACTTATATGGCTGTAAGAGATGGAACATAATGAAGAACATAGAAGTCAAATTAAATTCACAGATGTGTCTGCAAGAGGTTGGTTTGCTTTTGTCAGTGGGCACGAGCCATCTTACAGCACGAATTGTTGAAGGCAGGCCCTGGAGTGGGCGATGGTGTCCACCATGGTGGTGGGGGTAAGTCCAGAGGAAAATGCATCAGGGATAAGAACCTCTGAATGAAAAAGTTTGGCTCGTGACCAGCAGTATGTGGATCAAAGCTTAGGGCCTCCTTCCAGGAAGTATGCAGTCATTGTGGGACGGTACTGCTTTCTGATGAAGTGACACTACCTTACGTCCATGGGCCACATAGATAAAATGGCCCTTTGATCAGTTTGACACTAGTGGAATCCCGTGGGACAGGGTTAGGGATCCCTCTATGGTTTTCTAATCCATAATGACCGAACCTGTGATTCTCACTCCACTGGGATTTCACTACTAAACAATTCTGTTTCCACTGGACACTGCAGATCGGTGAATAGGGAATGCAGGGGGTATGGAGCTGATTTTCACACTAGAATGTGAAAATGTGCACTACAGTGCTAATTCTTAAATATTCTTCAAAATCATTAAAAGTCATGACTTGAATAAGGTCCTTTTTTGAAGATGCTCACTGCCATTTTGCATCCATTACTTAAATATTTATATGCTCCTCAGTGGTGGTTTTCCCACCATAGACATATCAGCTGTTCCTGAAGCTTTCTGCATCTCATTCAACTAGGGAACCCCTACTCATCCTTCAAGTTCCAGCTCATCTGATATCTCTTAGGGAAATATTTCTTTAATCCTCCCCAAGCAGCATGTGGTCCAACTTTCTCTACATCTTGGTCACTTTATGCTTCTTTTAGCATTTACCATATTGTCTTATAATTTTTTCTTTATTGCATTGTTGTCAGTAGATTGTGTCTCCAGGACAGCAATTCTATGGTATAGAATCTATATTAAAGTTCTTTATATTCAAGACAACAAGATCACCATGTGGAAAAGAGACGTGTAGAGAGATGAATGAAAACATGAATGATGGAATAGATAAATGGACTCAATTTACCTTTCAACTATTTGATCAGGAAAACAGAACCTCAGGAAATCATATAAAATGAGAGATGTATTATAAAAACTAGACCTCCCACAATTGCGAAAGCTGGCTAACAGGTCTGTGTAACTCTACCACTTCTTCATTGGGCATTTGGGGTGAAGTCAGCGGTCCCGCACTGGGAAGGAAAGGACTGTGAGGGAAGCAAGGCACATGCTGGAACACGTGAGAATGAATTGGAGCACACCTCTCCAACCTCAGCAGAGGAGGTGCCTTTTTTCATGGAGTTGTATGTTGATGTGTATGCACCTCCAAGATTGGGAACAGCAGATGGAAGAAGGCTACACCAGCTGAAGGTGCTGCAGGCTTGGCTGCTGCTCCCTCCCAGCAAGACAAGCCAAAGACCATGAACTACAACAGAGCCTGCGAATGCCACCTGACCTCGAAAGCCAGCATTCATGGCCTACCTGAACCAGCAACCTTGGAATAGAGAAGGGAATTCTGGGAAATGTAGTTCCAACATAGGCGAGTTGCTACTGCACAAAGCCATCATTCCAGGTTTTCTATCAAAAGCATGCCCAACGTGAGCGCTGAGCCCCATTTTGAAATTTGAGTTTCCATTTGAGTTAGGGTCCATCCAAAGGAAGAGTCAGCGGATGCAGTCGCCAAGGCAGCTGCGGTAGATGCATCACCCCTCCGTTCCTCTCCCCGCCTGCTCCTGGCCCCTTTAGTCCTCACGATGAGTGCCTTGTGCTTTCCTGATTCTTGACTTGGGCAGTCGGATACGCGTGGCAGCGATAGTGAAGTACTTTCCAGCTAGATCTAAAGAGGCCACACAGGTTTTCACTCGCCCTCTTGCTATTTTGCCACGGCTGTGAGAAAATCATGCCCAAACTCGCCTTACTAAGCCAGGGAGTAGCAGAAACACATGTGCAGGGCTGCCTGCCCAGGGCACACACAGGGCCGTGACAATCCATATTGTTTGAGCGCCGCCCAGCTCTGAGCTGTAGTTCCAGCTTAGCCACATTGCTATTCTGATACTCCTGCTCTCCCACAGAGTTCTCTTTGCTGAGAATATTCGCTTCTCCACCTAGTAAGCCCCTTCCTCTTCAGAGGCTACCACAAATGTTCCACCTCTCTGCAGACTCACCATTCTCTAGCTCCTGCCTATCCCCAAGCAGGAAGGTTGCCCCTCCAAGTCCTGCTTGTGGTGCTGCCTCTTCCCTTAAATTGTGGCCTCTGGGGTGGGGTCTCCCTCACCACTAAATCCTTTTGACAGAGTGCCTGGTCCCTCACCACTAAGTCAGTGCTTAACCCAGACATTGGCCCCTGAGAGGTTAGCTAAGATTCAGTTGCTAAGATACTTTTTGAGAGGACTAAAGTTTTTCTTACTAACGCTTGTATTGTTATCCCCAAAGCTGACCTCCTAGGGTTTTGTTGATAATTGCTGGATGCCAAAGCAAACATGGATTTTTCAATCCTTTTTTTTTTAGAAAGGTGGTCAGCTGGGTGTAAGAGAAGAGCCTGAAACTTAAAATATACCCCAAAATCTCAAGCATATAAAATGACTAAATTCTTGTCTAATGCAAAATAGCTTAGCAGAAACCTATTTTAAATGGGCCACTTAAATCAATGCCAACAGCACGTGGCTTATCACGACTTCACTTGGCTTCAGACCCCGCTCTCTCCAACGTCTTTTTTTTTCCTTCTTCCAAGAATCCTGTCTCATTTCCCAAACACCACTCCTTAAGCTTTCAACACTTGAAAGCGCCGAGCATGCTTTTCCTTCCGGAGTTGATGGAGGAGGAGCAGGGCCGTGCTTTGGCAGGTGGCTGGAGGCCACCTCGGCTTTCACTTTCACATTTGGCAGGAGGGCCAAGCCCGCCTGCCAGTGACCTTCATGCTGCATGCCCAGGGCAGCCTGGCACCATGTCCAGGCATGAGGTTCTCTGAGCTCTCTGTGAACCCCATTTTCAATTGACCCGTCAATAGGTGCTGCTGGGGCGAGAGTGAGGCTGCAGGAGGAAGCTGGAAGAAGCAGCTGTCCCTTTGCTCCCTGTGCCTTGCGAGCATGCTACTGCCCACCCGCATCACCTCAGTAGTTGGATCCAGTTTTCAACGTTTGTAGAAAGTACTTTATTGCACCCCCCGCCCCATCCCCATAGATGTCAGTTATGGGCAGTTGACACCTCCAAAGGGCCTCGGTTTCCATCCATAGGCCTCCTCCTCTGAGCTGAGGTTCGAACCCCAACATTGACCCTCTCCAACATGCTACTTGGTAAGTGCAGCACTCCAGGCCCAGGAGTGCAGGCGAGACGCCCCCCCCCCCCCCCCCCGCACTTGCTGCCTGGACCACACTTAACTGCTACAGGGCGTTACTATGCATTTGTGTCTTCTAGTGCTTTCTAACTAAAAGGGAAGGGCATGGTGATGTTTTTGCACTCTAACTTCTGTTTTCTCTGAGTGGAAAGAAGACAAAGGGCCCCCAACAAGAACCTTTGCATAATGAAACTTACTATAGCGCAGTCAGCTGTTTAAGTGCAAAGTTCTCCCGAGTCTCTCTTTACTGGCGTTAATTAACAGCGCAGCCACTAATCACTTACAGTGCTTAGTCTTGATTACAAAGACTATGTGAAGTTACCATAGTCGCCTAAAAGTCTGAAAGTATGGGCCTCCCTGGTGGCACAGCAGGTTGAGCGCAGCGCTGTGAAGCTGTCTGCAGCCTCTGCAGCACCAGTTCGATTGCTGGCCAGGGAGATTACCTCATGGCATGGTAGATCTCTCCTGTCACACCCGCTGCTCCCCTCAGCAGTGTATTTCAGTCAGTCTGCCTGTTCTGCTCCCCACTCTGTCCCTGGAATCCTCTCAACCTCCCGCATCTCTGGCCTGTACCCCAGTTCTTGTATAAAAATAAATAAATCTTTAAAAAAATTCTGAAAATATGTCCCTGCTGTAGCAGGCTTTAATGAATAATAATAATAATAGTAATAATAATAGTAATACTCTTTAACATTGGTGGTGCTCTCACTAAGGACCAGGCACTCTGTCAAGCAACTATTATTTAATACTCACAAGGACTATAATTTGAAGCAGACACTATTATTTTTTCTTTCCACCTTGCCCATGAAAAGCCTCAGGTGAAGGTCAGGGTGAAAGTGAAGGAGCTGAGCCTTGGCCCCAAGTGTATGCAACCGGGGCCTGAGCCCGGGACCCTGGTGGCTTCCGAGTCTTAGCCAGTGGGGAGAATGGGCATTTCCTTCTACATTTACTCAGGTAGCAGAACTCCAAGTCATGAAATCTAAGAAAGTGAACAAAGACTCTTCTGAAGTTGCAGACCATTTAACTGCAACTAAGGAAACCTTCTCGAGAATGTCGAGTCTGAGGACGTGGAAGCCAAGCCCAAAGCCAGCAGCGGTCAGTCCTCCACTGTGATGATCACTACACCAGGCGGGGTGCTGATGGCCTCCGAGTGACCACGTGCAAACCCAGTTGAGGGGTACCAGTTAGTGCTCTCGTTAGTGGAGAGAGTTCTGTAACAGCCCAGGCACTAGGCACCCGTGCTGAGTCTTGACCCCAAAAAGCATGTGAATGGACTAAGGTGGTGCAGACTCTGGGACAAATACTGGGGTGGGGTGGGGGTGGAACAGAGAACTTGGCTCTAGAAGATTGCTACCCACTACCCCAGCCAGACCCCTGGCTCTTTCCTCAGCCTCTTGCCCTGTCCTCTGCTTTTTTGCCATTATAGTCACGACTTCACAAGCTTTCCCTCTACCTGGAATAGTCCTTCATGCCCATAAACCACACTCCTGATAACTTTAGTTTCAGCCTTAAAGCTCCTTTTTCATGGAACCTTCTCTTAGCCCCCTGAAGAGGTCATATCAGCCTCTTATGTGTATTTCAACCATGAATATTTTGTTGTGTGATTGTTGGCTGAATAGCTGCTGTCAGCACCTGATGGTAAGTTCTGTGTTATTTGTTTTATATCTAGTCTAGCACGGCGCCTGACACACAGCCATTCATCAGCAGCAACTGTGTTAATCACCTAGGGCTGCCCTAACAAAGGTACCAAAACCTGGGTGACTGAAAACAACAGATATCTGTCTCGCAGACCTGGTAACTAGAATCTGAGGTCAAAGTGTCAGCAGAGCCTTGTCTCTTCTAGCTTTGGGGGTTTGTGAAAATTCTCTGGCATTCTAGATGCATCACTCCAGCCACATGGTGTCTTCATATCGTCTCCCTCTGTGTCTCTGTCTCCAAATTTCCTCTTTATAGAGGGTACTGGTCATATTGGGTTAGGGCCACCCTACTGACCTATCTCTTTATAAGGTCATGTTCACAGGTACTGGATATATCTTTTGTTTTTTGAGGGGGACACATTAGAATCCACGAGAGTGAGTAAATGAATACAGGAACTTTGCAGACATAACTCTTAACCTTTCTTTGCTATAATTTTCCCTATTTGCAATGTGATGATGGTGGTGATGATACCCATTTTGATCCTACACATATTTGAGATGAAAGAAGTTCATGGCAGTAGAATATAGCATTCCTCTACCCACCAGTACATTTGATTTGACTGGCCGGCATGTCTGGGGATATGTTAAGTGTAATTAGGCTAAATTTCAGGTGAAGTCATGGGAAGCTTAAAATACCAAGAGAGCTGAAGTTGCATAACATACAGAGTACCCCAAGTCAGGGCACAAGGTTTCACAAGTACAGTGCACTGTTGGGGTGCCAGTGGTGACCCTCAGAGGCACAGGGGCAAACAGAAAGAGCTTTAGGGTAAGACGCATCAGAGATTGATTAGATCCTACCTCTGTCGCTCATTTTTCCTACAGCATTTTGTCCCTCTTGGCCTCTGTTTCCTAATCTATACAATGAGTTAGTAATTCTTTTTTTTTTTTAAAGATTTATTTATTTATGCATACAAGAGCTGGGGCACAGGCCAGAGATGCGGAGGGTGAGAGGATCCACCAGAGACAAAGTGGGGAGCAGAACAGGCAGATTGACCGAAGTATACTGCTGAGGGAGCAGCAGGTGAGACAGGAGAGGTCTGCTGCCCCATGTGAGTTTCTCCCTGGCCAGCTGGGGATCGAACTCGTGCTACAGAGGCTGTGGATTGCTTCATAGTGTGGTGCTTAACCCCTTGTGCCTCCAGGGAGGCCCGAGTTAGTAATTCTTTAGTAACAATTCTTTAGTAATTCTTAGTAACAATCCTACCTATATTATAGAGAGATTGAGTGAAGTCATTTTTATATATGCCCAGCATGATGTCTAGTATATGATATCCAATTTCTAGGAAATAGATATATAAGGTACACATGAGATATATATATAGGACTGTGCTAAAAACCCAGGCCATGCAATTTCCCTGTGTGCAAAATGGAAAAAATAAAGGCTGGTCCATGCTGGCGTCTCCCTGGAGTGGGTCTCCTGGTCCTCAATCAAGGGACCGTGGAATACCACTCCCTGTCCCTGTGTCCCTTCCCTCGTCCACCTATCAGCAGACACCCAGGAAAGGCACAGAAACGGAGACAGTACAATGCTGTGTCAGTGTTCAGTGCGTCTCCTGGGGCCGAAGCGGATGAATGAGCACAGATGATGTGTAGGCCAAGGGCAGGAAGGCGAGGGCAGACCTCAGGTTGCACTTGGCCATCAAGGAAGAGTGGCCAAAGGCGTTGTCTTAGATGCCAGGGATGCTGAGCCATTCTTTGGTGGATGACTGGTGTGGCCAAGCATTTGTGTGGGACGCGCCTCCACTTATGCGTGGCCCATACGTCAGTCTCTTGACATACTGGGCTTCTGCTTTTCAAACTAAGTTGGCCTGGCCTGCTGGAATCCACCAGGCCTTGATTCATATTCAGCTATGCCACATCCTGGCCACGTGGTGACTGTGGGGAAATGATGTCTTCTCTGGGTCTCAGTTTCTTCAAATGGAGAAGCTTCCCACCTCTCAAGCAGTCAGGAGAGTTTATGAGATGCGGTCTAGGACAGAGTAAGCTCAGCACCAGGTGGCTGTCAGCCGGGCCGCTGGGAGCAGTGCAGCCTGAGTAGGGGCGAGTTGCTGGACCTCAACACCAGGACTCAAATCCTGGTGCCATTGCCTACCTGCTGTGGGATCTGCCACAAGGCAAAATAAAATGCCTCAATTTTCTCCACCTATAAAGCGAGACTCATGTGTGTCCACAGACCCATTGTCCGCAATTTGCAATACCCAAAACTTCAGAGAAACAAAAAGTTTTTCCTACTCCATTGACACCCACAGACAGGAGAGTGTTTCCAATCTGTGTCTATCCCACTAGTAGAAATAGTCTCCCCGATCGTGGAGTGCTCCCCTCGGGTGCTGTGTGGGTGCATATGGAGTATAGGAATTGCACTGCTTTCCTAGGAGTTGAAATCTTCTGCATTCTGGACACCATCTGGCCTCGAGGCATCTCATATAAGGAATTGTAGAGCTGCAAGTAGAACGCACTGTGAGGGGTGGGGCTGAGGGACAGCTGTGACAGAGTCCAGCATGTGGAAGGGCTCAGTGAGTGTTACCAGGGCACTAGGCCCCAGACTCGGCACCAGAATCCCCGGGTGTGAATGCCATTCCATTTCCTTTGTGGCCTTGGGTGAGGGACATAACCTCTCGCGGTTTTCCCCGCCGTGAAATGAGGGTGATGGCCATGGTGCTACCCCTTTCAGCTAATATGTGTAAAGCACTTGGTGAGTGTATGAGAATTCCTCCTCTGCAAGGGCATGGCAGTGCCACGCAACTCAGTAAGCAAGGCAGCTCCACTTGGTATCGGTATTCCAAGAATTTCCCAAGGAATAAAAGGTTACCCGGCGTATTAATCTAAGCCGATCTTTTGTGCCTTCTTTAACCAGATTAAAGCGCTTTTCATTAAAATGGTTTTATTTTATTTTCACATTATGCTTTTTGATGGATTTCCCCTCTAAAATTTCTGATAAGACAAAAACAAGGACAAAATGGTTCTTTGGAGCAACACAAGTTGTTTCAGAGGGACAGCTGGGGAAGGAGGATGGAAAGGAAGCTGTGCTAGCTATTATCGAGCTCAGTATTTGTTTTTGACCTTTAACCCCTCATGAGGTAGCTGTGGAGGCTTCAGGTTTCCAGGAGAACCTGCTTTAGGAATAGCTCCAGGTGCCCCCATCTGCACCCACCACACATGTACCAAGACCACACTTTCCTGGTAAGGTTGGCAGCTGGTGACGAAGTACAGCAGGTCAGTGTGGGGCTCCTTACCAGATGACGGCTGCCGGCGGACTCCCCTAGGCCTGGCTAAGGCGCTCTCACCTCTGTAGTCCCAGGCTTGTCCTACTCAGTGTCCGCCCCATCTCCGTGTCCAGGTATCGGATCCACATTGGATCCCCTTATCTGTTCAGAGACAATACCCCTAACTAATATCTTGCACATCTAGCCCCATCTTGGTGTTTGCCCCTTGATGGGCCCTAACTGACACCACCTTGTTTATTTCTCATACTCTGCACCTTGAGGGCTCTTGATGTTAATCAGGTTCTGCCTCTGAGAAGTTCTTGCCAGAGATTTAAAAGCAGAAAGGAAGGGAGGCCGTAATCCCTCGGTGGTGGGGTCACTGACGGTTGGGCTCCAGTGAGGTGGCTTCAGTGTCAAGCAGATGCTCCATCTTGGTGGACTTGGGCTGCGTGTACATGGCGGTGGCAGCGGCAGGGAAGCCAGGTCACCACTGCCGTGGCAGGAATTTAAAGCCGAGCAGCAGCTCCTCACCCTTGCTTGTGAAATGGGGGCAATGTGGAATGTAGCAGACCATGCAAGGCCTAAGCTTGGGCCATCTCAGGAGGATGACGAGAATCCCACATGGCACAGCAGACCTCTCCTGTCTCGCCCGCTGCTCCCCTCAGCAGTGTATTTTGTCAGTCTGCCTGTTCTGTTCCCTGCTCTGTCTCTGGTGAATCCTCTCATCCCTCCTGTGCATCTGGCCTGTACCCCAGCTCTTGTATAAATAAATAAATCTTTTAAGAAAAAAAGAAAAAAATGAGCTCCAGCAAGGACCAGTCAGAGTGCAAGCAGAGCTGGGAGGGGTCAGGGTGCAGGGGTCAAAGTCTTTGCTGGTTGGAAAAGACAACTGCCCATTGGCCTGGTCTCTCGAGGCCGCCCTTGACAAGGTCCTGCATCCTTGTCCACGTGTGTCTCAGCGACGAGAGATCTTGTGCCATCCATGTCTGCCCACACGGCGAGTGTGGGCTAGTGCTCAAAGCCTTCCCCAAAGGCTTGTTAAGACTTCTTCATCAAACAGTAAATTGAAGGAAGAATCCAGTGCTGACCAAGGATCAAATTAAAACTGTCTCCTTCTACCCCAGCCTGTTGTTTCAGAAGTCTTCAGGGTGTGCAGCTATCATCAGACCGAGGAAGAAGGGCGGGCCTAATAAAAAAGGCAGGTTTAAGATAATATCTAGGAAAGAACTTGGGCGTGGTGTCTGGCAGATGAAACTCAGGGGAGGCGAATGCAATTGTGTTGCCAAAGGGATGATTCACTTGTTTGGCACTGATCTCAAAGCGACTTCGACCCCCCAAGTTCTTACAAGTGGAGATGGATGGGCTGTGAAGTGAGGCCACTACCAGGGAGGCCTTACTCCCTGGGAAGCCTCCTGATGTGGGTCCAGAAACTAATAGGCCACCAGGAAAAATCTGCAGGGGCAGGGAAAGGCAGAGGAAACTGGATAGGAAGATTTCTCTGCAAGAACAGACCTGGAGACCAAGCAGGGGGCCGCTCCCGCCCAGGAGGTGAGTCTTCACAATTTCCCTGTGGGGTGCTTCCCAACCCCCCCTTTTTCCATTCAGTTTCCACTGTGGTTGCCCTGTTCTTGCTCGTGGTTACATTCTGCACATGGGTGCAGTGTGGCAGGTAGGTGTGGGTATGTTGTCTTCTGGTGTACAGGCTGCTGAGCTGTGAAGGGCCTAAGTCGGGCCCGAGGCTCATACCTTGGAGCTTAATTCAGAAACCGGGTGGTGCCTAGAATCGTCTTCCTTGGGAGCCGTGACTGTTCAGTGTGGAAAGAAAACACACGTGCAAGTCGGGGGTCATTGAGGTGGGCAGTGTTGGAGACAGATTGTTATTCATGCAAATCCATTCTCCTTATCTTGTGCATTACAATCAGGGAACTATGCCCTTCCCAGGTATTTCGAAAGAGGTGTTCTAACACAGGGGATTGGTTCATGAGAAATGAAAGAGCTGAGAAGACAAGCGGGAAGGTGAGGTAACCCAGAAATTAGCAGCATCCAAAAACTGCCCTCACCTCTGAGGTAAGGGGAGAAAGGAAGGAGACCGGAGCCAGAAGCTCGCTGGCCGTGTCTTGGAGAGTCAGGACCTCTGGCAGCAAGCAGATCAACGGAGGAAACACGCCTGAATGAGAAGGAAATCACCCTGCCCTCCAGCCTCCCACCAGCGCAGACTTCATCCAAGCAGGACACAAGGAAGCTTGGGGGGGTGGCACGAGCCAGGCATCTTGGCATGAGACTGGCCTGCATCTCCTAGCTGGGTGGTCAGCTGGGCACACGATTCAATTATCTCCTTTGAGGCCTGGAGCAGAAACCAGGGGTCCTCTTTCCATGGCTGGGCCTAGGTTAGTGGGCATGCCTCCCCCTTGGGGCTTTCCACTCATCCACGCCTGGGAGGGGATGTGGAATTAGTTGACGAGCAGGCAGTGGCACTGCCCGATGGCAGGGAGTGGCCTGTTTCCTGAGTGATCAGGTGGAGCAGAGCTGCCCTGCTATTGTGGTCCACTCTCCTGAAGCAGGAGATGCACATTCTTTTTTTTTTAAGATTTATTTATTTGTTTATTTATTTATTTATTTATTTATTTAATTTATTTATTTATTATTTTATTTATTTATACAAGCACTAGGTATAGTCAGAAGCACAGGAGGATGAGAGAATTCACCAGAGCCAGAGTGGGGAACAGAACAGGCAGACTGATGAGATACACTGCTGAGGGGAGCAGCGGGAGGCAGGAGAGGTCTGGCACCACGTGGGACCCTCACCCAGCGGCCGGGGATTGAACCGGTGCTGCAGAGGCTGCGGGCAGCTTCGCAACCCAGCGCTCAACCTCTGCACCATTAGGGAGGCCCAAGAGATGCACATTCTTTATCTTATTGTGTGGTTGGGTCTTTGGCCCCTACTTCAGCTTAGGCCCTTAACTATGTTCTCTGTGTTTCATTCATCTATTCTTTCATTTATTCAAGCATCTATCATCAGCAGTGACCTCGGCGCTCAGCTAGATCTAGGAGATAAAAGAGGGAAAAAAACCCAAGTTACTACTCTCAGGGAATATCACTACCTGAGAAGGGAGACTGAAAAATGCACAGAAAATTCTGACGAAGGGTGATCAGTTCTGTGTAAGTGCGTAGCAGCGAGGGTGAGGCGCTGACGCAGCAGAGGACAGAATGACTGATGGGGACTTGGAGGCTGAGGAGTAGCCATTGCTGCTGTGAGTCCAAGTCTGCCTTGTGGGGTCTCCCCTGGCGGCGCAGGTGGTTGAGTGCAGTGCTGTAAAACTGTCCGCAGCCTCTGCAGCGCCAGTTTGATCCTGGCCAGCCGGCAGTGTTCCACATGGCAAGGCAGACCTCTCCTCTCACGCCCGCTGCTCCCCTCAGCAGTGTATTTCAGTAGATCTGCCTGTTCTGTTCCCCGCTCTGTCTCTGGTGTCCTCTCACCCTCCCACACCTCTGGACTCTAACCCAGTTCTTGTATAAACAAATAAATAAATCTTTAAAAAACAAAAAACAAAGTCTGCCTTTTGGCGGCTCCTAAGCCAGGCCCCTTCAATATACAATCTCACTTCACATTCACAATACTTGTCGAGACAGGTTTTATTAAAACTCCCCATTTTACACATGGAGAACCTGAAATTCAGAGAGTTTAAATGATTTCTCTAGGGTCACAGCATTGCCGAGATTTCAGTCCAGGCTGGCCTATGCTAAGCAGGTGTTCTTTCCAGGCGGGATCTTATCTCTGTCCAGTGAGCTTGGATTTTGTGGGTTCTCAGTCATGTGCCCCGTTTACACACCTCCTGCGCTGGCCTGTCCTGGGTGCTTTTCAGACTCGTCCCTCAGGCCCACAGGATGAAAGGAAGCAGGAGCTGAGAAGCCACCCTCACCACCTCATGCACAACTGCCCCCCCTATTTCCTACCAGATCTATTCCAAGCGACTTCAGGCTGTTTCCCGCCAAGGCCAGGCTGAAAGGACAATGATTTACCACCAGGAAGGAAGGTCAAAAGAAGCCTTCTAGGCGCCAGCCACGTTACCCATTGCTGTCAACGAAAATTCCTGGAAATAAGAAAGAGAAGAGGGCCTTCCCGGTGGTGCAGGGGGTTAAGCGCTGCCCTGCGAAGCTGTCTGCAGCCTCCACAGTGCCAGTTCAATCCCCAGCCACCGGCGAGGGTCCCACATGGCATGAAGACCTCTCCTGCCAAGCCCGCTGTTCCCCTCAGCCGTGTATTTCGTCAGTCTGCCTGTTCTGTTCCCCGCTCTGTCTCTGATGAATTCTCTCACCCTCCCGCAGCTCTGACTGTACCCCAGTTCTTGTATAAATAAATAAATCTTAAAAAAAGAAGAGGACCACTTGCCACCCTATCTGAAGACCCCATTTTTTTTTTTTTTTTTTGCTGTCTGATAAAGAGACTTTTTACACACATTACGTGAAGGAGCGGCTTCTAATGATCAAGAGTATCACCGACAAGGCCATTGCTGTTATCTCCACATGCTTGTTTTGGAACTGCAGCGTCGCCCTCCATGCTGCTCCCCTTTGAAAATTAAAACGAGACTGACCAATATTAAGAGGGATTTTTATCTGCACATATCCTTGATTTGTGGGCAGGAAGAATGACTGTAGTTGACTTTGGAAAGGAACAAGATAAGCCTCTTCAAGGTCCCGGGGGCAATCTTGGCCCATTCCCAATGATGTGCCCTTGCCAGTCTCTGCAACTTTTGCAAATGATCTTTTTTTCTTTAAGAAGAGCCTCTCAAAGGCAACTAAGTCCTCAAAACAGGGCAAGGAAATGTAGCTTCTGAGCTGTGGGCATCTGGCCTTGGAGTGTCCTGAGTTCTTACGGAGAAGTCTTTGTTTAACAGTGAAGAGCAGGGGCTGATGGATGTTTCTGCTGGGAGCTCTGGCGCCTCAAGTGTGGTGGCAATGCTCGGGGCTCACACTCACTGAGCAAGCATTTATTGTTCTTTGCGTTACCTCCTGGACCGTGCTCCTTGGTGTGAGGATGCTCATGAGTCAGCACCAGGCAGTGCTCACCGGAGTCCTAGAAGCCCTTCAGGACAGAAGAGTTTCTCGTAACCCTCCATACCGACAGGGACAGCACCCACAGAAATGCTTCACACTGAACAAGAATGTCCAGAGCACCTACAGCACCTCCAGAGAGGAGTAGCGCATGGCTGTTAGAAGTGGTTCTTAACCACTTGCAGTTAAAATCTCACACTTCTGCCAGTGTGCAACAGCCCAAAGCATGCAGCACGTCTTCAGTCCTCTCCCAGGGCTTTGCAAAAGGGCCATGCAAGTGACAGACCCTGAGGCTAAAGCTTGGTTAGTTTCTTGGAAAGTACACCTTGCCAGGGTACCTGCCTTCACCCACATCCTGATGTGTCTTCCCCTGGGCAGAGCAGAAGAGTCTTAAAGTAGCTAGAACTTGACCTGTTGCTGTCCTTTCTTACTTTGTATTTCCCTTCTGAAAATATCCCCTTTGGTTCAGCATAAATCTTTATGCTTGTTAGTGTTGTGAAGATGGAGGGAATAGAGTAGGAAGGGATTGGGGGGCTTTTCTCCCTATGACTCCCAGTCCCAGGTGAGAGGGAACTTCAGCCCATCACCATGTTGTCAGCAGGGAATGACTTTGATGGAGTTGCCCATGGAGGCGGGTCCCAGAGGGAGCATAGGAGAGTCTCACCTCTCTGCTAAGCAGGGTTCTGAGCATGTAGTAGATTTGAGAGTTGTCTTCAAGCGAGCCCTGTCTTCATCACATCCCACACACCTGGCCTCCATCTGCGCTTGGCCCTAATAGTTCAGTCAAGGTACTCAGGAGCTCAGCATCTGGTGCCAGCCAGCATGGAAGAAAAGAAACAGAGCAATAATCTCTCTTTTTAAAAAAAAAAAAAAAGATTTATTTATTTATGCATATAAGAGCTGGGGTACAGACCAGAGTTGTGGGGGAGGGGGGTGAGACGATTCATCAGAGATAGACTCGGGAACAGAACAGGCAGTACACTGCTGAGGGGAACAGTGGGCGAGTCAGGAGAGGTCTGCTGCGCCATGTGGGTTGCTCCCTGGTGGCCAGGGATCAAACTCATGCTGCAGAGGCTGCAGATTGCTTCACAGTGCAGTGCTCAACCCCTTGCACCACCGGGGAGGCCCATAGCAATAGTCCCTTGTCTGTACAAATCCTGTAATTTCTTTATTAGTGTCATTTTATGGCTAAAACACACTGAAAATTGTCCCCTTAAAATGGCCCCAGTGACACTTTGACCCACCAGTCTTGAGCACAGCGGCTTCCACTGCTAACCCACATGGAACACTGGGAATGTCTGCTGTTGACTGGACCTCTGTGTGCCCAGCAGATGGAGATTGGCTGAGACACTGAGTAGAGTCAAGTGGGCATGGGAACTGCGGAGTTAAGATAACCCAGACACAGGGGCTCACAGAACAATACGCCCCTGTTCTTGTTCTTTAACTGAGGAATCCACCAGTGATGCATTGGACTGAGACCAGGTCCTTCCCTGCTTACAAAGGCCCATTCTCACGAGGGCCAAAGGCGGCGTACATGTGCCGCCTGGAATTCAGATGCCATGCTGGCATGTGGGTGTGTTTGCACATACATGGTGGACATTTGCAAAATGCTCTCTGGCCTTACTGGGTGACAGTTGCTTAGAAGTGCTGCCTGATCCAGAGAGTATGGCTGTTCTGCCCACAGCTGGCTGTCCCTCTCCTAGACTGACAGAAAATATGGCCTTCTAGAACCTCTTGGCTATGCAGGCTATGGATGGGTTCAAATAAAAATACCATCATAAGAATTCCTCATGGCTGATGAAGGCTGACGGACACCGGGAAAGGTGGGGTGTTGGGGCTAGAAGAGACCTTATGATGAATCATGGATTCAGCCATTATTTATAGATCATCTACTACATGCCATGCATTATTCCATGCCTTCTATTTCATGTAAGTGAATGAAAGACATTATTTGCCCTTGTGGATTTTACATTCTAGAAGGGCAGACAGGTGATCAACAAGTAAATATGTAAGGTAATCTGATAATTACAGTGGTGTGATGGAAATAAACTAGGTGTCTGACAGTGACTGTGAGGGCTGGGAGAGCTCCTTTAGGTAGGGTAAGGTCAGCATCTTTGCTATGTGTTCTTTTTGCCCCATCCACACAAATTCTGGTTCCCTAGTAACTGTTCTCTCCTTAGCCCTTATGATCCAGCAAATCCATAGAAATCCACGTGTCTGGGCTAGACAGAGATGCATTAGGGAAGTCCTGGGTAACCCCAGCAGGAGAATCACTGTACAGGCCTAGGGCTTGGGAGTGAGGCTGCCCACAGGGCGCTGTTCCTTTGGGGGACCCCCAGTCCACTGGGAGCACAGTGTAGGCATGTTAGCATCCAGGTAATTGTCCCTGAGGGCACCTGTCCTGGCGCGGCTGTCCCTGATCAGAGTTCCCTGTGTCCTGTAAGCATCAGCCTGGCGCCTCTCCCATCTAGTGTCTGCTCAGAGGAGCCCGTGAACACAGTGGCCCTGACGGCGCTCAAAAGCCTGGACCTGCCCGTACTCTGTCTCCTCCTGCTAGAGCCTCTACCGAGCCTCCAGCTTCTCCCTGGGAGAAACCAGCATTGAGGTGGGATGTGGGACTTTGCCCTGGGTAGACCAGGGCCCTTCGGTCATTGCGAGCATAGTTGTCGTCACCACAGTCGTAGGCGTCTATCCTGAGTGCAGGCTTGCCTCCCGTGCCAGCCCTGCCGTTCAGGGGGTCTAGGGGGTTTTCTCCCTCTTCCAGCAAGGAAGCAAAGTGATGAGAACTGGCACTCAGGAGGCTGCGCTTGCTTCTCAGCATTGATGAGTCCACATCGCAAGCCCTTGATAAGGCGCTGTCATTATCTACCCTTTTTGGCTACGGACACCGAGACTTGGGAGTTTAGGAAACTTGCCCTGGTGGGTCAGCGAGCTTGTGGCATGACTTGGACTAAAGTCCAGACTCTGGCCAAAAGGAATTTAAAAAATTACTGTGTTTAAAAAAAAAATTATATGTATTTAGAAAAATGACTGATTCCAGAGTTGGGGAGGGGAAATACAGGATGACTCAGAAACATCTTATACTCCAGAAAGTAAGGGAGGGAGAGAGACAGGAAGCGAAAGGACAGGAACCAAGCTAAGAAAGCTGTCGGTGGCCAGAGTCGAAACAATTGGCACGATAAAGTCAATGACGGTAACCCAAAGAATAAAACAAATAGCCACGAGGCCAGAATGATAGAAGTAATTGATTGGATAAATAAATACATGGAGGGAAAGGATAAATCTTTTTTTTTAAAGATTTATGTATTTATGCACACAAGAGCTGGGGTACAGGCCAGAGATGCAGGGGGTGAGAGGATTCACCAGAGACAGAGTGGGGAACAGAACAGGCAGATGGACTGAAATACACTGCTGAGGGGAGCAGCGGGTGAGACAGGAGAGGTCTGCCTCGCCATGTGGGTTGCTCCTAGGCGGGGGATTGAACTTGTGCTGCAGTGGCTCTAGATTGCTTCATAGTGCGGTGCTTAACCCCTTGTGCCACCAAGGAGGCCCCGGGATAAGTCTTTCTTACAGAAGAATTCTAAACAATATAGGTAAATCCTCCCTCTGAAGAGGTGGAGCTGAACTCCCTCCTCCTGAGTTAGGCTGGACTTGAGGAAAGTGGCTGATGGAAAGGGAGTGGCCTGGCTTCCAAGCCAGGAATGGGTCGCCTCACCCTCCGGCAGTCCGGACAGGGTGCAGTGGGAGCTGCTGTTTTCCCAACATATCCTGCCCCCCCATATTACTATGAGAAAACATCAAGCAAACCCCAACTGAGGGGCACCTACAAAATATTCTACTGGCGTTCTTCAAAATTGTCAAGGTCCTGAGAAGCAAAGAATTAAGTGAGCTCCCAGATTGTGGGAGCTATGGGAACATAACAATTAAATGTGGTGTGTTAGCCTGGATTGGGTCCTGGAACAAAAATAGACGTTTGTAGCAAAACTGGCAGAATAGTCTTGTTTAGTTAGAAGGGCTGGATCAACGTGAGTTTCTTTGTTTTGACACATGCGGATGGACTGATGGTGTACGATGCTCCCTTTAGGAAAAACTGGGCAAAAGTTATATGAGAATAATGTGGAGTAAGTGCAGCTTTTCTGTAGCTCTAAAAGGATCACAAAATAGCTTTGAGAAAGCACGAGAACCAGACCAAGGCATTAGATTGCCACCGAGTCGGGGTGTTTGACAGAACTTCCCGGTGCTTTCCATGTGGGAACATTCAGTCATAGGCCAAAGAAAAGTTTCTCTCTGTCCAATTAATAGAGAAAATAAAGAAAGGATAAAAGGACTTGATTGATTATCCAGTTTATGAAAGCGGCTCTGAAGAGACGGCATTATAAACAACTGTGCACAATTTAAGAAATTCAGTTACTCTACCATCAACCCCCAGTTCCCCTGTTGAATTTTTCTCTAAGTAATTATAAAAACCACAGATCTTACATCTTTTGCCAAAATATCCAACTCTACAACAACAAAAAAAATTCACCAGCCTTGATGAATAATCAATCCCAGGGACAAATCATTTGAGACAGTCAAAGGCTCCATTATGCATTTGCCTGAAAAATCGGCCTCTTTGATGATTATTTTTAATGCATCTTCAAGTCTGTCTGCACCGCAGCCCATCAGGCTGGTGAATCAATGTGGAGAGCGGTGTCCCGGCGCGCTGGGGGCATGAGAGGTCATTGCCAGAGGCCAGGCCAAGCTACTGGGTGTCCTCAGGTCTCAAGGTCTTTTCGATGCAGTCGGCGCTTACACCTGCAAGTAGACTCACGCCTACCTATGAAATTCATGGAAGTCACCCCCACATGTGCAGGACCGTTTGACCACTGGTGAGTGTCCGCCTATGTAGTCCTAACAGGCACAGTCGCCTGCGGCTGGAGGGGAGAGGCTGACCTGAGGGTGCCCATCCGCACTGTCAGGTGGGCAGCGACTCTAGGTTACCCTGGTCCAGACCCTGGGCATTCCCCAGAGTGTGCGGCTTACCCACAGGGAGCCAGTCTGCCCCGATGTGAGCGACCCTGCACCCTTGGGAGACGAGTGAGGCTCCAGGGTCATTCTTTAAACAAGACATTTAAATAAAAATGTGACAGATCAGTTAAGCAATATTTGGTTATTAAACAACTCCAATTTCTCTCTTTTTTCCTTCAAAGGGAGTGCTCTATGTCCCACATAAACATGAAGGAAGCGAGAACTTTCCATGCTGGAGATACCTGTTTAAGGTATCATCTGGGGCAAAGTCTTTTTTACTTTTTTTTTTTTACCTCAAGTCAGAGAAACTGCTGTTTCTTTGCAAAAACAGCAGAAAATAGTATTTTGAGCAAGAGCACAAACAGTAGGCAATGCAGACCTGCAGCAGTCTCAGGAGGGTAGACCTGAACACTTTCACAGAGGTGCAGGGAGGGGCTCCTGGGGCACAGTGGGGAGTGGGGTCCTGCCTCCGAATAGACTCCAGGAGGGACAGCAAACTCAGGCAGAGGGCATCCCGGCCCAGCCTCAGCTCTGCTTATATGGATGCACACGTATACAGTCGCCTGCGTATAAATTACATATATGTTTATACATGTATGTATTTGAGTACATACGATGTACAATATAGAGGGCATAAGTATATTTATATTTTGGATTTGTAAACTTTTTTAGTATGCATTTATTTATGCATACAAGAACTGGGGTGTAGGCCAGAGGTGCTGGGGGTGAGCAGATTCACCAGAGACAGAGTGGGGAGCAGAACAGGCAGATTGACTGAAATACACTGCTAGGGGTGCAGTGGGGAGTCAGGAGAGGTCTGCTGCACCATGTGGGTTGCTCCCTGGCTGGGGATCGAACTCAAGCTGCAGTGGCTGTGGACAGCTTCATAGTGCTGTGCTTAACCCCTTGCACCACCAGGGAGGCCCTGTATAGTTTTTATCTCTGATAAGGACATATATACATAATATAATCATATAGGATATGAAGTATAAAATTATCTTCATATGTAAAAGGGCATACAACTGTATGTAATATACAAATCCAAAATGTAAGGCATATTGTTTTCAATAACAATTTGTATTTTTAGATGAACTAGTTTGACATTGCTTTCTTGGCTGACAGTTTGGGAGTCATTAATCAGATGGGAGGGGCACCCCTGACTGGAGAAGAGAACGTCTTCAGAAAAATGGTGTGTAACTGGGGTGAAGGCTGTACGACATCTGGCATGAAAGTAAATCTATAACCACTTGTGTAGTTTTCTTTCTGGGGTGCCTGTAGATGCCTGCGTTGCCTATGGAGCCTGGACCTCCCATTGTTCATTTCTAAAATTTGGAGAGATTGACAAACCATCAGGATTTGTAAAAAAAAAAAAAAAAAAAAAGAAAAAAAAAAACATTTTACAAATCTTTTGTTTAAATGAGCTTTGAATTTTATCTGTTTGTGCATATGGGGTTGATTTCTGTGTCTTCCAATTTCTAGGTAATGTTCCAGACACACATGCCCCCAAACAGTTGAAGCTAGACAGATGATAAAAGATCAGAACAGGGAACCAAACATGTGCATTAGCAAAAGGCCCCCCAAAACTGATGACTATGACTTTAACCTGGAACCTCAAAGAGTCTTGTCCTCAAAACGCCAGGGCAGTCTGAACGTCACCCTGACACTCGCTAACTCCTACCTGGAGCAGAATGGAAAGGGGTGGAATATGGTGTTGGGGCTGAGGTAACAGAATCGGTGAGCCAAGACCCGAGCCGATCCCAAGTAACAGAGTGGATGCTGTGCATCCTGTGCACATGTCACCTCCTGTGCACATGTCACCTCTAGTGATTCAACTGCACAAACAAGGAAATTAAGTGGAAAATACATAGTTAAGAGCTTGCAAGATGAATAATGTGCATAATGCAGGCTCTAAGGCCATTCCTCCATGGCAAAACTAGGAGAAGGGCTAGAACATGTGGATGATTTGAAGGATTTCTTGGCCAATGAAGAGGAAGTAAGTCCTTTATTCAGCTGAAAAAGATGAGTAAGGGTTCAAGGATTGCAAAGAGGAAATAGAACCAGGGCCAGGAAGAAACACTACCCAGCACAGAAGACTACAAACCTGTGAAATCATTTGCAGAAGAGCGGAGAGATGGTCTTTGGTGGTGGGGGAGGGGAGGGATGTGTTCACCCTCGCAGGTATGTGTGACTTCCTGTGATCAACAGTGAGACCTCCACCCATCCTAGGAGGGTCTCACACAGGAAGGGGTCATTCACTGACCTCAAAAGCAAGTGAAAATTATTGTGTTGAGTATCAGCTGTCAATCAGAGGCAGGAGAGGAGGAGGGAGATAAAGAATCCTTAGACTTGGGGCCTCCCCAGTGGTGCAGCAGTTGAGCGCCGGGTTGCGAAGCTGCTTGCAGCCTCTGCAGCGCCAGTTTGATCTCCAGCTGCTCCCCGGCCACCGGAGGAGGGTCCCACATGGCGCCCAGACCTCTCCTGCCACCCGCTGCTCCCCTCAGCAGTGTCCTTTGGTCCTTCTGCCTGCTCTGCTCCCCGCTCTGGCTCTGGTGAATTCTCTCACCCTCCCGCGCTTCTGACTGTACCCAGTGCTTGTATAAATAAATAAATCTTTAAAAAAGAAAAAAAAAAGAATCCTTAGACTTGGCAGAAACAAGTCATGTTTGCAGAAATTTTTGTCTATAAAATCCTATTACTGCATCTTCAAAATCACTAGAAAAAGTTCCATCTCTTCTTCCTGCAGTACTTTCCAGAATGCCCACACACATTCTCTAGTGGACTCAGAGCATCACAGTGTGGAGACAAGGTCAGGTGGTGAGTAGATCAGTCATGGCTCAGACCTGGAAGGGCGTGGCTGTCTGGCCATAGTGGTGAGGGACCAAATTTAGCCCCTAATAACATTCTGCACTGAGCTACGAAAGAAAGGGAACCACTGTCTGGCTGTCTGTTTTCTTGGGCTAGCAGCTTGCAAGGTTCTGGTGAAACAACAAGGCTATTCAGGCATTGGCTCCTCAAATTCCATCATTAAACCAGGATGAATGCATGCCTGACTTTATGGGCTTCCCTGCAAATAACTCTGACTCCGCTCTTTCCCGAACCTTCCCAGTCAGTGCTCCTTTATTTGTTTTTAAGTCCCTTCCTTCTATACAGCCGTTCAAGTCCTTCCCATGCCAGCATTCTAGACTGTGTGTGGACACAGAGGCAGAAGGTCACTGTCACGTCCATGACATGCTGTGTAACTGTATCTACTCTGGAAAATACTGCAAATGTGTTCATCTCCGGTGGCTTTGTTCCTGGAATTTCCTCCCTATAGAAAATCCAAAATGGCAGAAGATGACTTCTTTTGCTTGTAATTTAGACCACCTTTCATCTGTCCTTGTATAATTATAATAATGTCCCTAGAACGCCATATACAACATTCAAACCTCCAGATCCCTCATGTATTTGGCATATTTTGAAAAGAAAATAGAAGGAATAACTTCCACTTTAAGGGGAAAGCAAGTGCTGGGCTCATATAAAGTGATTAGGACTCCATGAAAGTCTCAAAATGGACCCACCACCTTCCAAAGTGACCCTAAGTCCAATCTGTTCTCCTCACGCAGAGGGCAAATTTCTACCTATTGTGTTGTTGGGGAAGAAAGTTTTTAAGTAGGAATCTATGCATAAAAGCATCATATTAACTCAAACAGGAGATACACAGGAAAATACAATAAAACCCCCATGTCACAGGTTATAATTTGGTAAGATGGATGAACGAATATTTAGTAGCACAAAGAAATCATTCCTTCAGCAGATCTTTTTAAAAGGTGCCAGATCCAGTGCTAAAAGCAGGGGCAGGGATGATGAATCTTGTAGGCAGATTCTGGAGCTCAGATTTTAACATGCATTAGTGAATTAATTATTGAATTACTTTTCTAGTAAGTGATTCAAAGACGGAGAGTTGTACAAGAGTTAATCAGGTAAGTAGTTAATCAGTTAATAGCTGACAATCGGTTCATCAGAAAGTTTCCCCAGAGGAAGTGATACTCAGCTGAGGCCTCCTTGAAGAATCTGAGTGATCCTGAGAAGGGGGAAGCGCAGAGGGGAGAGTGTGCCAAGCAGCAGACTGTGCGAGAAGAACCGATGGGGAAGACACGGTCTTTCTTGAGGCACTTGATGAAAGCTGCTGTGGTTGCCTTTGAGGAAACCATCCCCGCCATGATAACAGACCTTGGCTCATTCTCTAAAAATGGCAGCCAAGAGCTCCTTAATGTTTTATTGCCTTAGGCATACAACTTGAGTCCTTTATGGAGCTTCAATGCTTGCCTCTTCCTGGACAAATAGTGCAATCACTTATTGATCCTGAATGATTTACTGGACAAGCACTTCCTTCAAAAATATGTTCCCAGAGACTCTATATGAATAGCCTTGGACATTTGATGGCTTATGTCAAAGTCTTCAATTTTTGGTTTCAGGATCTCAAAGAGCTTTGTTTAAGGGTATCTGTCTGTCTATAATGAGAGTTAAAACTGAAAAACTAAGAAAATATCAGCTTATGGCCTCCCTGGTGATGCAGGGGTTAAATCCTCAGCACTATCAAGCTATCACCAGCTACTGTGGCATGAGTTCGATCCCCAGTCAGGGAGCTGATCCACATGGTATGGCAGACCTCTCCTGTCTCACCTGCTGCTCCCCTCAGCAGTATATTTTAGTAGATCAGCCTGTTTTGCTCCCCACTCTGTCTATGGTGAATCCTCTCACCCTTAGCACCTCTGGCCTACACCCCAGTTCTTGTATGCATAAATAAATAAAAATACATCTTTTAAAATATCACCTTAAAGATTTATAAAAATAGCAACAAGCCCAGGATGCATGTTAACAAAAATACTATACATTTTAATGAAAAAAAATACTGTATTTCCAAATCAAAAACAAATAGAAGAAAGCATCATTTTTTGTTGTTGAAATGCTTTTAATGTTTAGTATAAAGAAGACAATTGGCAGCATTCACAAGGCTGCTCCGTTGTCAGGCCCCTGCAGCACATTGTGCTGTCTGACCCCACGTAGTGGACATTCTCTACTACTACACCAAAACTCAGGGCAATTTCTTACCATCTAGTTATAGTTACATATTGCAACAGAGCAGTACAGAATTTGAAACATCACCAATGAACTTTTTTCATATACAACTACATTCAAATCCATTGATTTATTCAGGGTTCAGAATATATACTCTACTCATGCATGCTTTTATTTGTTTGTGTTTTTAAAGATTTATTTATTTATTTATTTTTACAAGCACTGGGTACAATCAGAAGCGCAGGAGGGGGAGAGAATTCACCAGAGCCAGAGCGGGGAGCAGAACAGGCAGGCTGACGAAGTACACTGCTGAGGGGAGCAGCGGGCGTGGCAGGAGAGGTCTTCGTGCCATGTGGGACCCTCGCCGGAGGCCAGGGATTGAACCGGTGCTGCAGAAGCTACAGGCAGCTTCGAAGCCCAGTGCTCAACTGCTGAGCCACCAGGGAGGCCCTCATGCATGCTTTTGTAATAACACTCATTTGTCGTTACACTGATGCTCTAAATGTCATATTTCATCATACAGTATTAAAAATTACATTTACTAAAATCACCAACAATCTCTCTTGGGTAGCCTTCAAGATTATAATGGCAAATACAAATCTTCCATAAGTCCTATTTCACTTGAAACCTTGAATTTTACCATTGATAACAAACAACCATTGGTTGTTTTACTTAAAATGACAGGTTTACTTGATTAATTTTAGGAAAATTGCTTCCAAATGCCCAAGTCTGAATTAGCAGCATTTATCTATCAGCCATTGTTTCAATTAAAATTGGTGTTTCATTTAAAGAAAAAGTGGATTCTGCAGCTTGCATCTTAAACAATTACACATGTGCATTTCTGCTAGAAAACACTGAGCTTTTAGTAAGCAACTAAAAGCTCTGTGCCCCTGCCTTTTCATTCCTGTACTCATGGTGGAGTCGAATAGCCAGAGCCCATGGGCCATCCAGTGGTGATCAATAGTCACCCTGGAGTTCAACCCTCTGCCCCTTTCATGTCTGATGAAAAATCATGGCTTCCAACATCTCTGTCTTCCCAACAATGTCATCTCACTCCACATGTGCAAATGTTACCACACCTTAAAACCTAGCTGACTGTATTATTGTCACTACGCTCATGCAGTGCCTAAGGGCACTTAGGAGGTGGTCCCAAGATTTCTGTTGCCTAGTGACTTCATAGCTATGATAACTGTATCATTTTATGCCAGCAGCAGTATCCTACATCAGTTTACCACATCTCTTGATGCTATGCAGGTTTGTGTTCTAGTACTATTGTACAGCCTAGGTATGCAGTAAGCTCAGCCACTTAGGCTTGTGTAATTACACTTTATAACATTTGCACAAAGATAAAATAGCCCAGCATCACATATTTCAGTACATACCCCCATCATTAAGTGACATGTGACTGTATACACACGTCCCATCTTTCACAAGTGGGAGTAGGTGAGAGAACAGAGATACCCATTAGGGAAAAACAAAACCAACTCAAGTTCCTGGTCCTTTGCTGATGGCTGGGGTGACTTCTTCCACGTTCTTCAAGAGCCTGTGAAAATACAAAAAAAGCCAGCATACAATAACCCCAGGGTGTTGCTGGGGACCGGGGATGTGGGTGCTGGTACAGAAGAGAAAGTGATCAGCACCCAGGCTTGAGGATGGCACTGGGACTGGGGGTAATTTTTGTCCCCATTAAATAATCATAAGAGTTTCCAAAAACACTTACCTCATTGACACAGTTTTAGCCAAGAAGCACAAAACCATTGTCATCAGGAAACAAGCCAGTGGTTCAGGGAATTAATAATGAAGCAACCAGCAGGAAGAACAGGACCCCACACCCCCAAAGTAGAACTGAGCTGCCTCTATGCACTCTTCCTGCACTGGTGGCCCTTTTCACTACCAGAACACGCCTGGAAACATTTTAAAGCTAGGATTTGGAGAGATGTTTAGCCTTGAATGTATTTTAGAAGTGTTGTGTTTGCTACATGTTTTCTGTTAATAAAACCTCCTTAACAGCGTCTTCCAGGGAATAAATTATGAGAGGGGACTGTTTCCGTGTTGGCGACCTTATGAAAATGCTCTGATAACGAGGATTGTTCCAAGAACAGCCCTTCTTTTATCCTCTTTATGTTTTCCAAGTAAAAGCAGAGTACAAGGGCGGCTCTGTCTCCTTGGGCAAATGACTTAACCTCTCTGATCCTATCTTCTCCTTTGTCAAATCAGAACAGTAGCAGCCCTGGGCCTCCCCGGTGGTGCAGGGGTTGAGTGCTGACCTGCGAAGCTGCCCGCAGCCTCTACAACGCCGGTTCGATCCCCGGCCACCAGCGAGGGTCCCACATGGCGCGCAGACCTCTCCTGCCGCGCCCGCTGCTCCCCTCAGCAGTGTACTTCGTCAGTCTGCCTGTTCTGTTCCCCTTTCTGGCGAATTCTCTCATCCTCCCGTACCCAGTGCTTGTATAAATAAATAAATAAATCTTAAAAAAAAAAAGTTAAAAAAAGAACAGTAGCAGCACTTATTTCCAAAAACAGCAGAGGGTTAAGTGAGGGGTTACACTGACGTATTCAGCATGGCGTCCAGCATGTACTAACACACAGTGAGAGGTGCAGTGATGGTGGTGGGAGTGGCTGCAGTGCTGGTGATGGTGGTTATGGTGGTGGCAGTAGAGGTAGTAGAGGCAGCCTAATGGTAGTGGCTGCGGTGGATGTGACCACAGGCATAGAGATGGTGGTGGTGGCTGCAGTGGTAATGGTTGTGGCAGCAGTGGTGGTGATGGCAGAGATAGTAATGATGTCATAGTGACAAATAATGAGCACCTTAGTGGTGAGAATGCATTTCTATGTGCCCATGATGCCCGTGGCTTCACGCTGTTCTCCCTGGTGGTCCCTCACAGTCCTCTCCCTTGATTCAAACTGAGGCAGAAGCCCCCATTGTCACCCACCAGGGGGCAGAGGGTGGAGTGCAGCGACCTGACAGCTCTGTCCAAAGAAACCCTCCTCTCACTTCCTTCCCTCTTTCTTAAGCCCAGATGTGGGTGAAGGGCTACCCCTCGCAGCAGAGCTGGCTTTCTGTTGGCTCAGCTTGGCTTGCTCTGCAAAGGGCGTGGGAGAACATGACTTCTGTTGGAAAACTTCGGGGTCCTGGTGAAAGCCCCAGATGGAATGAGTGACATTTTAACATCCTCTTACAATCGGGGTGAAGTGCTAGATACTAAGAACAAAACAAACAATGACGTACTTGGTCTCAGAAAATAAACACAAGAAGAAGGCTATAATAATGAGAAAAATACCCTGCGTTTGTTGAGCAAAGCTTTTACATGTATTGTTATATAATTTCTGAAGACTTGGAAATGGATGTGGGATCAGAGTAATAAGCTAACATTTGGACAGCCCGGCAGAGTTTACTGAGCGCTTGTGCACATAGTGTCTCATTTGACTCTCATAAGAAGCCGGTGAGGTTGGCGCTGTTCATCTCATTTTACAGAAGAGCCAGGGTCAGTGGAGGTAAAGGGGGTTAATTTCACCATGAACCCACGTCAGTTGAGACCTGCTGCCTAGAGCTGTTCTATTCAAAGTGTACTCCAAGTGCAGAAATAGAAAGTAAGCATGTAGGAACTCTTAGAGCAGAGAAATGTTGCCATAACATCTGTAGGCTGGTCTTGTTGACCAGGGTGTCAGCCGGTTCAGATGTTATTAAATGCACGTGCTGGTGCTCATGCGGCGTGACTGTGTGCCTGGCCTGTAGGGCTACTTTCCTGTCTGCAATCAATCAGAAATCTAAAAGGAGAAAGGACTGGCCCTTGATGACAAACCATTTGAAAAATAGTCCCTACACAGAGCAGTGCATTCCGAAGGATCAAAAGACCAGAAAATAGTGCTGTGGTTGATTGATGATGTCTGCCACAAGCATAGGGGTGGTAGGCAGTGAAATGCATACCATACGGAGCCCTATGTGCTCGGTCATGGGTCCTTAGATCTTGAAAAGTGGCATATATAGTGGAAAGGAAGCTAGGGATCATGCTGATACACCTGATTCTCGATTTTCAAAATGTTTTACAAATTTCAAAGACATTTAACATGTGCTATCTCATTTGATAACTTAGGACAATCCTGTTAAGAAGATGAGAAGGGCGTATCAGTCCTGGGTTGCAGAGAGGAAAACTAAGCCAGACCATGTAAGTTCTACCTGTGTTCACAGAACAGGGCAGTGGCATGTCGAGACCAGAATCCAGGTCTCCAGTTTTTCAGTCCCAATATCATTGTTACCATCTCACACAGCCTTCCTGCCTGTGGGGAGGGTAAAACAAAGGGATATGTGGGAAAGCTCTGAGTAAAATGAAAATGTCCTGTGATAGCAGTTTTGTTATAGAAAAGTTAATTTCATGGATGACATTCCTGGATGGATTTTAGATCGACATCATAGAAGACAAGCCACTGTCAGAATAAAAGGCAATTGCCTCTTTCAAACAAATGTCTGGGCTAGAGGGCAACACGGGTCAAACTCGGCATGAGCTTCTCCCTCCATTGAATAGCTAAGACTGGTTCCTTGAGTGTTACTGTACGTAGGTTTGTATTAATTTTCTTCTGCGTTCACTGAGCACTTGCTGTGTGTCAGGGGCTATAGCAGGCACAAGGGAGAAAGAAAAGAATGGAACTAGGGCCTCCCTGGTGGCGCAAGGGGTTAAGCACAGCACTGTGAAGCTAGCCACAGCCTCCACAGCATGAGTTCGATCCCCGGCCAAGGAGGCGACCCACATGGCACAGCAGATCTCTCCTGCCTCGCCCACTGCTCCCCTCAGCAGTGTATTTCAGTCAATCTGCCTTTTCTGCTCCCCACTCTGTCTCTGGTGAATCCTCTTACCACCACTCCCCTTTCACCTCTGGCCTTTACCCCAATTCTTATATGCATAAAAAAATAATTTTTTTTTTAAAAAAGAATGGAACCAAAAGATGCACAAAGATGCAATTAGCTTTCCTGTGTGTAATAATGAGAAACATGTAGGAGGCAGAGAGTTGCTTCTATGGAGGGAGTGATTAGCTCTCTGGGAGGAGAAAACACAAAGGAAACGGCTCACAAAGGAGATAACTCTGTTCATGGCATGTCCTGAAGGGTGGACAGGCAGACAGAGAGAGGTTGTTCAGACAAGGCACAGCCTATGCAAAGGCACAGAGGCTTTGAACCACGACAGTTTTGGGGAAATACAGAGTTGCATGTTTGTATATGTGTGTGTGTGCTCATGTGTGCATTGTGGTGAGTACATATATCACATACAACTCACTGTCTTAAGTGGGCAGGTGAGTGGCATTAAATGCATCCACACTGTTCAGCAGCCACTTGGAGATGCAAGCTTCTACATGTCTGCTTTTTTCAAAGTGATGTAGTGGGGGGAAATGAAGTTTTGATTTTCACCATTTTAAACAGAATTTCAACTCTTGTTCACAAGAAAGGCAAACAATTTGACTTATCGGCACTAGCCTAGAACTTAACCTAACTGAGACTTAGCTTCTGGTTTGAATATATTAGGGTTTTAATAGAGCCCACTTACTGGATTGTTGGGAAAATTCACTATGTAGTGTTTAGAACAGGATGTTAGTGCATAGTGAATACTTGTTGTTTTATTGTTGATGATGATGGTGATGATGGTGATGATAATGATGGTGATGATAATGGTGGTGGTGATGATGGTGGTGATGACAGTGATGGCGATGATGATGATGGTGGTGATGATGGTGGTGATGATAATGATGGTGATGATGATGGTGGTGATGATGGTGATGGAGGTGGTTATGGTGATGGTGGTGGTGATGAGAGTGATGGTGATGATGATGGTGGTGGTGATGATGGTGGTGGTGGTGATGATGTTAGTGATGATAATGATGGTGGTAATGATGGCGGTGATGGTGTTGATGATGATGGTGGTGGTGGTGGTGGTGGTGGTGGTGGTGGGAATTTCCATTTTTCTTGACCCCTCACCTCTCACTGCCAGCCACATTGTGGCTTCTACAATTAAGTATGGATATGACCATACAGAGCATCATTTCACCTACAGAGACTGCTCTGCTTGGTGCTGCATGTGCAGGCGTAGATGCTACTGGGGGTTAGAGCTCATTGGACTGTTGATTCAAGTCTCTGCTCCTAGAAGCCTTGAGCACTGTCCACCACAAGGACTGTGCCTCCTCATTATTCAGATTCCATGTATGTGAACTTGCCGACTTGTTAAAATGTATGTTTCTCAGAGTCAATGCTCACAGCAATTTTGTAAAGGTGTACCTGATGTCTTTGGCACTTTATAGACACTTGCAAAGCAGTCAGAAGTGTGAGTTGCCCTGTATGCCCTTCCTGGCAAGTCCAAGCAACCTCCCTTCTTGATGCAGCTCTTCATGGTCTCTTTAGCTCCATGTTTTTCATACTTCCATACTCTCTTGGTGATTTTTCTGTTTATAAGGCTCCTCAAGTGTGTGTTGAAGTGCTGTTGTGTGCTCCCAAGCTCACAAAGGCTATGACTGCCTGACGGAGCAAATGTGTGTGAGAGAAGCTTCTTTTAGGCCTGAGGGTAGAGCTGTTGGCCATGAACTCAACTCTAATGAGTCCCCTAAAGCTATTCAAACAGAAGCCCACCAACAATGAGGTATAAATTGATGGATGAAAATATGAATGGAGGGTCACAGCAACCTCACCCTGTAATTGCCCTTGAAGCCATGGGTCAGTGTCGGTAGTGACGGTAGGCCATGGCAGGAATAACAGGAGCCAGCTGTGCCAGGAAGGAAGTGGCCACAGAAGTCCAGGCTGTGAGCCACCTGGCAGAAGGCAGTGTTCAGAGAAATAAACGTCCCTACTAGAAGTCAGGTATGGTTGGGGAGTGAGGGGCTTCTGCTCTCACACCAGCTGACCGACAGGAACAGGAGTATTCCCACAGTGGATTGGGCAGAAGTCATCTCCAGAGGTTTCTGGGAACTGACTTTGGGCATTGGGTGGTGCTACATACGTTTTTCTAGACTCAAAGTGGCCTAAATTCCAGTCTCCTTTTCCTGGAACACTGGCTTCACTTCTGGGAAACAGCTTCCTTTCCCAGCCAGCCTCCCTCCGCCTTTCCCAGCACAGAGATAAGAAAACGTCCCTCAAAGAGTGCTGCTTTGTGTCTGGGCTGGCCGGGGAGGACACCCACATCTGGGGGTGGTCCTGAGCTCCGTCTACACCCAGAGCGAGGAGGCCCTGGGTTTGCACGCTAAAGAACAGGTGGCTTCTTGTGCTCCTGTGGGCAGGCCCTGGCCTGAGAGGGAGGGCCCTGGCTTCATGGTGACGTGTCACTGGGGCACTTCAGGTTGAAGTTGCCTGGCAGGGGTGGTGCCTAGTCTGCAAAGAGGCTTGGAGTCCTCATCCATCTGGGGGCTTGATCCACAAAGCAGCGGTGCAGGCCTGACACGGGCATGATGAGCCTCACCTCGTGCATTGAAGGGACGAGCATTTGCAATCTCCTTTCTGTCCTCTCCCCTGTTGACATCCTCCTGCCTTCTTTCTCTCGCTATTGCTTCTCCATCTTGACCAGCTTAAACGCTGTTTACTCCCGATCAATAGCGCACGCTAGTTGGCTGGTACTCGGGTGGAGAGGAGTCTGGGGTTCGAGCCTGTCTTCCTTCCTCACTGTGCTCGGGACTCAGCCCTCAGGCGCCGCTGCAGCCACTGCTCTGGGCCGGGGCTGGCTCAGGAAAGCCCCGCAGACGCTGTCCTCGTGAAGCTGTGACCTCGCAGGTACAGATGGGCTCTCGGTAGCAAAAGTAGTGACTTTTTGGGGTAAAAAGTGTCAAGTATTTCAAAGAAAGGAAACAAGGTGCAGGATTGAGAGGGTGCGCTTGACAGCACAAGGAAGGACCCCATGTGGGCAAGTCAGCAGCCCCCGGGGTGCCACATACTCATGTGTAAAACGTAGGGACACCCCCCACCCCCATGCCTCTTGCTGGCACACAAGAAATGGTGGGAGCGTCTCCTCCTGTGAGGAACCCAGAGGCTAGAACAAAGCCCTCAGGTGCAGATGAGAAGTCAGAAACTCAGCTATGTTGAGCGCCGGCCTTAGGCCACATACTGGGGGAGCCCCTCACCACTGGGATGTCTCTCATGTCCAAGGAGGGTGTCGTTAGTCTTTTTGTGGGTGAGAAAAGCAAGGCTCTGAAGAGAGTGCCCCACCCAAGGGCAGGTCACTGGGCTGGAAATGACAAGGCTGGGCTGAGGGCCCATCGCTGCTTTTCTGGCTTTCTGCAGGGGATCCAGTCCATTAAACTGATGGGTGGCCTCTGAGATTCCTTCAGTTGCAAGAGTGCGGGGTGCCTGGGTGATTGCTCTGCTAGGTGAGGGTAACTGGATGACCCGGAGAAAGCAGGGCTCCTTGGAACGAGCTCCTTGGTTCTCTCGGGAAGACTGTGTCTCAGAGGTCCCCGCGGCGAGGATCTCGGAGCAGACATTGCAGGCTGGGGCACGAGGATGGATGGGCGAGCAGCAAAGCTTAGACTGAAGGAGCCTTCTGCGTCCTGGGGGGGCCTGGAGCCCAAGAGGAAAATAAAGCATGAGGGATTTTGCTGGTATTTCCAAGTGTCCTAATAACAAAATGAGAGGGATGGGCCGTAGTTGAGGGAGCAGCTTCTGACAGTGAGGCAATTATCAGAAGGGAGCAGCCCAGCGCTCTCTTTAAAGACTGGAACACTGCATGCCCAGTTGAAGGTACAAGGTGTCTTCCGAGAGGAAAAAATACATACATCACTTCAAGTTCCAAGCTTGTGCACAGAAAGAATTGACAGGCGTGTTAAATATTGCTCACCAGGAAGCTGAGCAGGAAAAAAATGTTTTTTTCATGCTATTTTTCCAGTGTTGGAGGTTTTGAGATATTAAATCACTTAATTTTATAGATAACATAGTGGTTTTTGGCAGTTAACGCATGTCTGATCCCTGCCAGGTTATGAATAAAGATAGTCTGATTTACATATTTATTAGCTGCATTTTACAAGAAAATAGCAGCCCCTCATCTCTTATGGTCCACGATCTGCACTGACTGACAAGGACATTTAAAATAAGCCCCTGTCACAAAATCTCACTTTGTACTGGCCACTGTGATAGTTCCGTGTGTGAAATCAGAACAGGGAGGGAGTCCCAAGTCTGTCTGGAATATCAAGTTTAAGTGTGATGAGGTCATTCGGCGAGACTGTGACCCTTCTAATTAGGTAGGGGTTATTGATCCCCCTCCGTCCCCACCTTGGAAACACAGCGGCCTAGATCTGCTCACAGATCTTACCCCAGGGGTCATTACACGGTGCCCCCTGGGTCCGGGGCTCTGATGCCTGTGCCAGTGATTTGAATGTCACTGTGTTCATCATTATCCTGCCTTCTACCACAAGGCACTGGACACAATTAGTTCAGTTTCCTTCATCTGGTAGAACACTATGTGCGTATACAAGGAAAACAAGGATGGACACAGAAGCACCCGCCAAGAGGACCTTATTGGCGAGGAAGTACCGGTATCTGGACCAAGGAGGGCCCTGTGCTGCAGCCTGGAGGGAATCCCAGTGCAGAGATGCCCCCTGTGTTGGGGGGTGTGCCCGTAGGTACACACAGAGGATAAAGTTCTGAATAAACACAGATTTTTATTTTCTTTTTATTTTTTTTTAAAGATTTATTTATCAGATTTTTATTTTCTTTTTATTTTTTTTTAAAGATTTATTTATTTATTTAAGTACTGGGTACAGTCAGAAGCATGGGAGGGTGAGAGGATTCACCAGAGCCAGAGTGGGGAGCAGAACAGACAGAATGACGAAACACACTGCTGAGGGGAGCAGCAGGCGCGGCAGGAGAGGTCTGCGTGCCATGTGGGACCCTCGCTGGCGGCCGGGGATTGAACTGGAGCTGCAGAGGCTGTGGGCAGCTTCGCAGCCCAGCGCTTAACCACTGCGCCACCAGGGGAGACCTTAGACTTTTATTTTCTAACTACACCTTTGGGTTTAAACGAGATGTCTAACTACTAATTCAAGTATCATTCATGGCACGGCCTACCTTGGCCCCGTGTTACCATGAGAAAGAAAATCCCCACAGCTCTCCACTGCTTAGCTGTTAATCCAACAACTCTTTGGCCTCTGATCTGTTTTCTGGGCGTGGGGAGGACTAGAAAACAGTATGGACATCTGGCACAAGGCTTCTATGAAAGAGTAATTCATTATCTCTTTTCTCATTCAGTCTATCACCTCATGCCCAACATGCTCTGCGTGCTTGTCTGGGGAGAGCAGCCAGGATTGGCTGGATGGCCTGTTTCTGGGCCCTTAGTTTTCTCTAAACCAAGTTAGCCAAAGATTTATTCATTTACTCAGAGATTCATTCATTTACTCGGAGATTTATTCCCACAGAGAAAATAATGAGCTACAGAATGTAAATCTAAGGATTGCTAGGTGATGTTCCAGAGGCATGCAAGTGCCTTCATGTGTGCAGACAAGAATTTGGATTTTCTTTTCTTCAGTTATCTCCAAACTGGAACCTTCTAAAGCCCAGCTTGACATCCAGAGTCAAGGACCACATGCAGATGTGCGGCTCTATTGGAAAATGATAGCTTCTTTTTTAATCTTGGCCAGGCCTCCTGTGAGCTCTTTTGACCTCCTGTTTTCACCTGGAGTAGCTCCAGCAGGTGCTGACCCCCTCACAGTGAGAACAACACTGGCCTCTAGTACTGGGCCTCCTGGCCAGAATTAAGTTACTTTCAGGAGAGACTGCAGTCCCCACTCGGCCCATCAGAGATTTTGCTGAGATGTTCAGTGATTGCTCAGAGGGGCCTGGGAGAGGACCCTGTAGAGCACCAGGGGGTCAGCCGATGAGCAGCCACTGTGGGAAAATGCAGACCTGAGTTGGGGCAGCAAACCCAGCCATGAGAACGTGAATCCCAGGGGGCAAGTCACTCTCCATGCTGCTGCCCTCCCCCCAAACAGACAGAATTCTCTCTGCATCAGTCCTCTCTGTGATTCCCTCAAGAGGATCATTAAATAGGAAGTTTGGAAATGTGTGTGTGTATAAGTGAAAGAAAATTTTAAAGAAGAGAAGATTATTAGTAAAAGGACAAAAGATCACAAGTGCTGGCAAGAAGGGCGCCTTTGTGCAAGGTTCATGAGAATTGTTAACTGTTGTAGCCACTGTGGAAAACGGTGTAGAGTTTCCCCCCAAAAATGAAAAAAATAGAACTTCCATGCAAGCCAGCAATTCTACTTCTGGGTATATTTCCAAAGGAAATGAAATAAGTACCTCAAAGAGATATCTGTATGCCAATACTCATGCAGCACTATGCACAGTATCAAAGCTATGAAAATAAGATGCCCATTGACAGATGAATGGAGAAAACTGGTATGGAATGTTATTCTGCCTTAAAAAAAAGTGGAAATACTGCCAATTACGATCATAGGGATGAACTGGGAGGATTATACTAAGTGAAATAAATCAGATCCAGGAAGACATATACTACATGATCCCACTTATATGTCAAATCCTAACAATCAAGCTTAGAGAAGCAGAGAGCAGAGTGGTGGTTGCTAGGGCTGGGGATTGGACGCCGGGGAGAAGTTGATCAAAGGGTACACACTTCAGTTGTGCTGCAATAGGAATGAGTTCTGGCGACCTCATGTACAACACAGTGACTATAATTAGCAATACTGTATTGCAGACTTGAAATTTGCTTAAGTGTTCTCACAAACAACCCTCCCTCCCACACACACAGCTTTGAAGGAAGGGATATGTTAGCTTGATTGCGGTGATCATTTCCCAATGTATGCGTGTTACTGAGCAAGGGGCTTGCTCCACGCTACGCATAGAAGCTGGTAACCATGACACCAGGTTTGGAGGAAAGAAAGGAGCTTTATTGCAAATCCATTAGCAAGGAGGCAGGAGGTAAACTCAAGTCTGCCTCTCTGGTTAAGAAAGGTAAGGAAACTATATAGGTTTTGAGGTCTGAGGTTGAGAACAAAGGAATTAAATTCTATTGGCTAAGGAGTGGGCTAAGGGCAAGAAATGTGGATGTGGCTGAAGTTAATTGTCTAGTTATAGGACATTTCATACATGCAGAAGTCAAATAGCTGAAGTTTTGAAATTCTGTCTGTGGGCCCCTCGCCCCTGGGCAGCCCTCCTCCTCTGTGTTTGTAATCTTGGCTTAGGACTCAGCTTGTGGTCAGTTGTTTTTTTGTTTTTGTTTTTGTTTTTGTTTTTGTTTTTTTAAAGATTTATTTATTTATGCACACAAGAACTGCAGTACAGGCCAGAGGTGCAGAAGGGTGAGAGGTTTCACCAGAGACAGAGTGGGGAACAGAACAGGCAGACTGACTGAAATGCGCTGCTGAGGGGAGCAGCGGGCACAACAGGAGAGGTCTGCAGTGCCATGTGGGTAGCTCCCTGGCCGGGGATCAAACTAGAGCTGCAGAGGCTGCAGATAGCTTCACAGTGCCGTGCTTAACCCCTTGCGCCACCAGGGAGGCCCAGTTGTTTTGTTTTTACAGAGAAGCTATATTTGTAAAACAAGTGCTGGAGAGAAAGTTAGATCAAGTTTTTTTTTTTTTTATCTTTTATGCTCTAGTGTCTGAGAGCAGTTTAATCATTTAACCTGAGTTACATGTATTTAAAAACATTGCATTGCACACCTTAAATAGATAGTTTTTACTTTGAATTATATATTAATAAAGCTGAAGAAAGTAATTCTTGAGAATTTGCTGAGCTCTGATGCCTATCTCCCTTGAGTTTGCACCCACTGTGGGGATTCGGTGATGGACTGCACACTCAGGTAGCTTACCTCCAGCTCATGAAAGCCAGGTTCTTTAGGAATAAGATGTTTCAGAAATACTGGCATCAGACACCTGAAGTGTTATTCCATGAAGAAAG
This sequence comes from Talpa occidentalis, assembly GCF_014898055.3. Classification (NCBI taxonomy): domain Eukaryota; kingdom Metazoa; phylum Chordata; class Mammalia; order Eulipotyphla; family Talpidae; genus Talpa; species Talpa occidentalis. The sequence continues at coordinate 5,786,968 of NW_023601433.1, forward strand.
TTTCTGGACTGCAAGCTCCATCGATTAAACTATTGGACAGAAGGATGGTCTCTGCAGGAGTAAGGGAGTGGCTTAAACCCCCCACACCTAAAAAATAGATACTAGTAAAATCTAATCCACAGAGTTGTAATGAAGACTGAATTTATAAAATTGTTTTTAGAATACAAGTGCTTGCTTAAGAAGTGCTTGCATTCACATTCCTGAACACAATATGCAAAAGATAAAAACAAGGTCCTGTTTCACAAGTTTGCCAATCAGTGGGAAGGCAGGGGTCAAAATATAAATGAGAAAGAGGAAAATTTTTAACATGGGATGAGTACATTGGGGAATGCTATAGAGTTTTCCCAAGTTTTCTGAGGAGCAAGGGAAGATTCCCAGAGAAGGTGACCTTTGGGCTAAAATATCTAGGATGAGTAGTAGGGGTGTTTTCCACATAGACACACTGTAGGGGTGCACATGACTCCCCCTCAACCTTAGCCCACAGAGACTTTTCAAAGATTCGTAGTCACAAGATAATAATGGATTTGGGGAAATGTGATTACTTAAGATCTTATATTCTAAGGTTCTTCATTGAAAGTCAAATATATAATAAATCAGCAATATGATTTTTTTAATTGCCAGATTCTCAAAAATCTCAGGCAGGCAAAAGCCATTTCACACTTCTTTACTAGAGAAGAGTTGATAACATCAGGCTTCTTGTTTAAAGGAAAGCATTAGATGTTTCTGCTTCTTAACTAGTGTTTAGTTCCAGAGCAATAGATTAACACTGAATACATTCTCTGGAAATTATCCTAATTAAGTAAACAATATACAAGATCAGAAACAAACCCCGAGGCAGTCACTCAGTGTCACCAATGTCCAATTTAAAGTTGGCATTTAAAGTCATAGATACAAAGAACAGGTTGCCCCATGGCAAAATGGGTGCAGGGAGTCAAAAGGCATAAAATGATTAAAATGATATAAAATTAACCAGTGATAAAATAAATAAGGTATGAGGGTGTAATGTGCAACCTGGGGACTGTAGTTAATACTGTGTTGCCTATTACAAAGTTGCTGAGACAATAGATCTTGAAGTTGTCCTCACAAGAAAGAAATCTGCAACTAAGGTAATGGGTGTTAAGTAGACTCGTGGTGATCATTTTACAAAAGACGAAAATATCAAATCACTCCATTGTACCCTTGAAACTAATATAATATTGTATGCCACTTATACCCCCATATTTAAAAAAATTGATAAATTTGGAAGCAATTTTCTTTTAAGTATCCTGTTAACCAGGTATGGTGTCATTTCTTACTGTATCACCAGGGATCTCAGAGAAAGAGAGAACTAATAAAAATGATATGTCTGTCTCTGTCTCTATACATCAATGCCTATGTCTGTCTGTAGCTCTATCAATATCTATATGTCTGTCTGTATCTATCACTGTGTCTATATAGTTATATCCATTTGCTGTATATACTAGTTTAGATATATATATATATATATATATCTCAATTCTGTGACTATAAGCTGATGTCTATATATTATCTATCTGGCAAATAACATCAATGACTATGTCTGTATCTATAGCTATATCTATTGGATATATGTATATGTCCAATTGATATGTGTGTGTATCAATTCTATGTCTGTAAATTGAGCCCTATATATTATTGATCTAGCAAGTAACTAATTGGTGAAATCCTTGTAATGGCCATTATAAGGAGGATCATATGATTATGGAGGCTGATAAGTCCAAGATCTATAGTTGATGAGCTGGAGGCCAGGGGGAGTCAATGATTGAATTCCAGTCCAAATTCAAGGGCTGGAGAACCAGGAGAGCAGATTTTGTTTTTCTAGGCAAAAGTCATACAGGCCAGAGATCCAGAAACAGCTGATGTTTCAGTTCAAGTCTGAAGTTGGGAAAATCCCAACGTTCCACCAAAGGCAGTCGGGCAGGAAAAACTCTTTTACCTGGTGTCAGCCTCTTTGTTCTAGTCAGGACTTTAGCTCACTGGATGGTGCTCACTAGCATCAGGGAGGTAATCTGCCTTACTCTACTCGTTCATATGTTAATCTCAATCTCAACCCAAAGCACCTGCACAGACTTCCTCAGAATAATGTTTGATCAAAGACCATGGCCCAGCCAAGTTGACACATAAAATTAAGCACCACACCTATCCAGTTGGTGTGACACCTTGTTTGGCACTTACACTTCATAGAACTTTGTTAGTAACAGTATGAATGATAAGTATAATACCCAAAACTCTATGCATAGGGTATATGTAGGGTTAAGGTAAAAGGTATCTGGCTTTTCTGCCCTCCCGCCATCAGGATAGATGAGGGAACACTGTGATCCTGAATGCATGCCTGATGGCGGACACCTGAAGTGGGTACACCTGCGCTAAGACTGTGCTTTTAAGGGCGGTGTCACAGGGTGACACCGAGAAAGCAGCAGCAGAAGCCGAGAAAGCAGCAGCAGAAGCCGAAAGAGAAGCCTAGAGAGAAGCAGAGAACGCCAGAGAGCCCAGATAGAGTGAGGATTTGCTGGGGGCTGGGAGGACTGCCAGCCTCCCAGCCCCCCAGCACCCCTGCCTGCCATATGCCTGGTGAACTCCAATAAAAGACCTGCAAAAACCCACTAAGGACTCTGACTCCTCCTTTACCCGGTCTGCATGGGATCAGAGAACCTGCACCGTGTCCATTCCTGCCTTTATAGTATAATATCCAGAAAGACATCATCAGAGCTCAGAAGAATTTCCATGGCCTGAATTTCTTACAGCAAAGCATGTGACAGAGGATTATCAGAAGGGGTCCAAATATTTGTGATTTTTTTTAACAAGAAGCTCTGGGTATTTCAATACCGAGAGAGGAAAATATACTCTGAACAAGAGGCCTTGACTGCTGAATCTCCGAGGCTGTGTGTGGTCACTCTTTATAAAATCTGCATCATTGAATCCTGCTCCTGTATGGAGGCCTGTCCAGCTGTCCCCACAGCACAGGTGAAACCAAGTCCTGGTGCTCCTTCTTCTCAGAAGATTGATGTGAATGGCCAATCCTGTGACTTCAGTACTGGGGTAGTTTTTCTCTTGGTTTTCTCTACCAGTCTTTGTTCTTTGATCCCACTCATTGGCTAATTGTGAACTATCCATGGGGCCTTCTGCTGTTTGCAATCCCCAGGGAACTTCACTTTAGGTAGATGTTCTATCACACTATGACCTTTTCCCCAGATGGGAAGCAAGTCATGACTTAATGATGTCTCTGCCCTTGAAGTGTCCGCTTGACCACTCCAGTTCACACCACTCTCGATGCCTCAAGGAGATATGGTTTATTCTAGTATCTCTTCCTCCTTTTACTCTTGGCCAAGTGGTGAAATCTTAAGTCCACAAGCCAGGTGGCCCCTGACTAACTAGTCCTCCTCTGAGCTGGAACTGTTCCCCTGTGGTGAGCAGGATTGATCCACCCAGGCATAATGCTGATGCCAACCCACAAATGCTAATTGTTCTAATTTTTACCAATTATGAGCAGGCTCCTCCAGAGTTGCCATGGAGGTAGGAAGCCTCTTCATGGCATCTCTGCCTCTAACTGCTTTACAGATAGAGCTGCCAAGGGAGATTATTGGAAAGAAGGGGCCATGACTATGAAAGTATCTAGGTGCTTCCTTAGGAATCTTTCTCCCTTACTCCTCGTGACCTTTGTTGGAATCAACTCCTTGATCCTTCTGTGCTAATACACTAGACTAGGGGAGGCTATAGGAACAGATCAACCCCAGTATCTCAGTGGAGCACCACAACAATGGCCTGTTGCTTCTTCATGCCAACTTACATGACCAACACCTATTGGCAGAGAGTCCTACTCCACTAGATTCTCAGGGACCCAGGTTGACCAGCGCTCAGCATCTCAGTGCGGGCTGGCCTGGTCTCCAGGCCAGGGCATGAGGGAGACTGAAGGTCGTGCACAGGAGATTCTAAATCTACATCCCGGAAGCAATAAGTACTACTTTCACTTCACTTTTCACCACAACAGTGACATGGCCCCAATCTAAGTGGGAAGTACAGACCTCCAGGTGCCCCAGGAAGTACAGAAAAAAAAAGATGTTTGCAGCATCTGGGAATGTCCACCAGAACCGCTCTGTTCTGTACTTCATATCAGGCCTCTGACTCCCGTCCAGCCATCTTCTAATGTCTTGGACCCTTTTGGGGAATCCTTGTCATCAGTGTTTCTATTCTTGCCCTGGTCTTCCCCCATGAACCTTCATGTAAATCAAAAATCACCCCCCTCAACACAGTAGAAATGAGAAAGGTTGGATTATTCTTGACAGTGTCAACACGTGCTAGAAACACGAGTGAAGACTGAGCACTCAGATTGCCTAGAACTTACTAAGATGCTCGTGAGAACTGATCTCCAGTCTTCTGGTTTTGCCATGTCTGGTGGCACTGTGTCTGGTGGCACTGTGTTTGCACATATGATAGCCGGTCCATGGCACTATCTAGTCTCAGATAGACGTGTGTGTGTGTGTGTGTGTGTGTATGTGTGTGTGTGAAGGGAGGGGATTGACAGGCTCTTCCCCATCCAGATGCAGAAATAGCAACTAAATTCAACTAAAATGATGTAATAGAAAACATTTTAAAGTATAATACTCATTTCTGGCAGAGATGCAGGCAGGCAGGCATGCCCATGTATTATAGGTGGGAGTGAACTTTTTAGCACAATTCTGAAAGAGAATTTGGCAGTATCTATCAAAAGATTTAAAATTGTGTATATACCTCGTTCCAGCACTTCCATTTAAGAAATTTGTTCTTAAGGGTAAGCACAAAGGTTTAATTGTAAAGTTGTACAGGATAGCATTATTTATTATAGCTTAAAGCATCATAGATGCCCAACAATAGGGAATAAAATAAATTATTTCATAATTTATTGGACACTGCCAACAATTAAAATTACATTGCAGAAATGTATGTATTGACATGAAAAGGCATGTTCATAAATTACTATTACATGTTTCACTTTAAAAACAACTACACATACAAGTGGGCTATTTATTTTGCATAAAGGTCAACTTGGTTGATCCCTATTTTCTCATTTCAATTAACCTGAAATGTTTTTTTTAGCTGAGGTGTTTATCTAAAAACACTATTTTGAAAAACATTTGAAATGTGGTGTTTGAAGGAGGCCTGTTGGTGTTGACTCATCCATGTTCACCCCTGCTCACCCCCAAAACTCTCCCTGGATGGAGCTCATGAGCCCTTGGCTAAAGCTGTTTGTTCTGTTATTTTATACTCACCTAGCAAACACCCTCGCTCTTGATCATGCCTCCCCGTAGCTTCCTGCTTTCATTCATCTCATTCTCTAATTATTTGGGCACAGATACCCACATATAACTAGCTCTTCTCTCCAGCTCTTTCTTCTCATGACTCTATACTAGTTCCATAGTTTTCACACTGTGGACTCTATGTTAGAGGTTTTCTTCAGCACATCCAGCCCATCCTTCAGAATCCATATCTCCGTAAGCATTAATTATTATGGGCCACCTGCTGCTCCCCACAGCAGTGTATTTCGTCAGTCTGCCTGTTCTGTTCCCCGCTCTGTCTTTGGTGAATCCTCTCACCCTCCCGTGCCTCTGGCCTGTACCCCAGCTCTTGTATAAAAATAAAATAAAATAAAAATCTTTAAAAAAAAAAAAAGCACAAGGGGCAAGGCACTGCCCGAAAAGACAGAAGAATTGGGGGTTGTGCTACAAATTTTTCCACACATTCCAAAGTACACACCCCATGTGTGCGGCCTGGCGGGGCACAGCACGAAGGAGGCATCTGTGCAAATGCATGCGGGCCCTCTCAGGCCAGGCACACCCCAGCTATTTCAGAACCGTGCGAGAGCGAGTGACAAATTCTCCTGCTGGGCATGTTATCACACATCATGGTGAAGCTGAGGAGCAATCCATCTGGATAGACGTTCCACTCTGAAATACAAGGTTTCAGAATTGGGAGAAATGCATTTATTCTTTGTTACAGCTTGTGAAGAAGAAGACTTGGTTCTAGCGGAAGGTCGGCGCAGAGAGACATGGAGATGTCGGACACCTGAGTTGATAATGGTGACACTGGGGCCTGGTGTCATGAGCTACTATCTCAGAGCTCCCTGGAGAAAAGTTCTTTATTTATAGACACACATGCTCCACCCTAGTTATAAATATACGATTTACATGGGAGCAAGAGGTTAAAGCTGGAAGGATAAGATTACAAAACGTCACCTGTCTTGCCCAGAGAGCCAGGTGGCTTTTGGGCTGACTGAGGGCCCCTTTCAACGTGATATTATTTAATGTATAAAATCTTGGTAGTGGCATCCCCCGATTGACTGACTTCTCAGCAAGAAGGCTGACGACTATTGAAATGAGATCCCTTGATTAAATCAACAATGAATCAAATTCACTTAAAGCTCCTAGTTGCCCCTTCGGTGAGCGCCAGCCCTGGAGAGCGACGGCCGCCCATTCTGCTGCCCTCTGCGGCCTCCGCGGGGGGAAAGGCTTGTCTTATTTCATCAGCTGGAGCAGCTGGAGCAGGGGAAGAGCAGCTAGGACGGAATGAACTCGGCTGACAGTTATGGAAAGGGACAGCTCGGCAATGCATATCCAGCTGAAAGGCCACAGGCTCTTTCTCCTCCCTCTGTGAGCTGAGGACTCCAAGGGGGGAGGCTGGAGGTGGCTGAGGGTAGGGTTGCTCTGCTGCCAGAAGTCAAAATATCAAGTGATGTGGTAGAGAGGAAACTGGACCGGAACCAGAGGATCTGCTTTTCCTGCCATTTATTCACTGTGGGGCTTTGACAAATATCACAGCCTCTCTGAGGACCAGTTTCCCTGACTGAGCGGGAGTGGCCATTCCGCTGGAGAGGATTCATTTGGGGGGCTGCACGGCGACATGGAGCAGCCCAGGGGGCTGCACGGCGACACGGAGCAGCCCAGGGGGCTTCAGTAAGACTCCCTTGCGGTTTGGGAGGCTGGAGGCTGAGCTCAAGACATGGGCAGGAGGGGCTTCTTCCGAGGCCTCTGACTTGGCCTGCAAATGGCCGCCTTCCTACGTGCCTTCCCATGAGCATTTACAGAGCTTCTCAGACGACTGTCTCTTCATCCCTGGGGCCTTGACCCCTCAGAATTTGACGAACAGTGTCACTTGGCAGAGGCCAAGTAAGTGACCCTCATATTGACCCTGCATTCTTCTCTCCCTGACTCCCCACGATACTCGTGCCCGACCTAGTAATAGCGCATATGGCTTTTCCTCACGCTGCACTTTCCAGTGACCAGAACATCCCCACTGCTCTGTCCATTGTCTGCAATTTCATGGTACCTAGGAGGTCAGATTTGTAGTGAGCATGTTGCTGGTGTATAGTCACATGTTGCCTAGTGACAGGGGTGTGTAATGAGAAGCACTTTGTTAGGCATTTCTATAGTTGTGTGACTGTCACAGTGTCATCACACAAACCTCCACAGAAGCACCGCTGCTCACCCAGCCTGTGTGGTAGAGATATTGGAACCATATTGGAACCATATCTGCATCCATTGTTAAGTAACTTGAGACTGTATACACACTGTGGAGTACTATGCAGCTTTGAAAAAGGAAGCAAAGCCTATTGCACACCACATGGCAGTGAAGACTTGATACTAAGTGAAATAAGCCAGACACCAAACAACAAATCCTGGAAAATTCCACTTACATGAGATACCTAGCATTGCCAGATTCACAGACAGACAGAAAATAGGATGCAGGCTACCAGGGGCTTGGGAGGACGGGGCCAGAGATCATTGTGAGTTTGTCTACATTTTCACTTTCGTAAAGTGATGTGTTCTGGAGATGGTTGCACAACAACGTGATGTATCTGATGCCCCTGAACTCTGCTCTTAAAAATGGTGATGATGGTCAATGTTATGTGATGTGTTTTTTCTGACCACAAATGTTTTTAAAATTTAAAAGTAACTGGAGGTTTCCTTGATGAGCATGTGGTCGCACCAAAGGCAATCTGAGATGTGAGGGGGAGCCTCTTCTAGCTCCATAAGAGAGTCTGCGTCTGGCGACAGCCACCCCAACTCCTCCACCTCAGCAGGTGTGAGGCATCTGCCTGACCTACTCCTGTCTTCCCTTTCCCACAGTCTTAGCAGACTCTTCACACACACAAGGCGGAATTCTTTCTTCACACACCACGAGAAAGGAGCAGTTTGCTTAGTTAGAACAAGCAAACTGGCCTCTCCCCGTCACCTGATTTTATTTCCTCCACTGTCTGGTTACTGCAGGTGAAGATAATCGTCATGGCCAGCACACCCTGCAGCAGGGACCGCCCTCCACTCACCTGCCTTAGCTCACCTGCTCCTCATAGCACCCCATAAATAGGTGCTGCTGAGTATCCCCATTTTATAGAAAAGAAAATTAAAACACATGACACCCCAGCTTTCAACCTAGGCACCTGGCTCAGAAGTCTTGGTTCTTAACCCCTGCGTTGCGCTGCTTATTTAAATGACGATTTTATTTCCAAGGGGTGAAGACATTTGACATCTGCTCCTTGTGAGTTCTCTGCTCCCTACTCTTTCTTGCTCCCTTCTCTGGATCAAGACACCCCAGTTCTTTCCAACATCTGTTACATGACAAACCCTTGTCTGACCACATCTAATGTGCCACTGTGTGGCCCTACACCATGTTCTGGGTGCAGAGTCCAGCAAGACTGTTCCCACTAGAATTTATTATCCATACTTTAAGACTATAGTCAAGGATTGTGCTAGACTGGGTTGGTATAGTTAGACTCTACCTGTCACCTTGAAAACCCCTGTTATGGATGGAATTGTGTCCCCCGCAATTCTTATGTTGAAGCTTTAGCTCCCCAACTCCGTGCTTCAGAATATGACCTTATTTGGGAATAAGATCATTGCAATGTAATAATTAAAATGAAAGAATGCCATGGAAGGTGAAGGCAGAGATTAGGGTTGTGTTTCTACCACTAAGGATGACCAGCAAATCACCAGAACCTAGCAGAGAAGCCTTGAACAGATCCTCCTACACAGCCCTCAGAAGAAACCCACATTTCTGACACCTTGGCCTCAGACTTCTGGCCTCCATAACTGGGATACAGTAAATTGCTATTGCTTATGGCATTTTGTGACTGCAGCCCTAGGAAATTAACACCCCCACCCCATCCCAAGATCTCTGTAAGTCAGTCTCCCCTATGCCATACCTTGCATTTTTTAATTCTTTTTTCTACTCAAGGACAAGACCTCATTGCATAGTTTTGATGCAGAATATATGCCATGGAAATCATTGCAACTCTTGGTTTGGTCACATATTTCATGTGCTCCCTGCAAACGGAATATTTAGCTCCTCTGAGGTAGGGACTGTGTCCTCCTGGGATTTAGAGTGTGCCCCCAAGTGCCCAGGACGACACTGGCCTCCCAGGAAGAGGTCCAGTCTGTTGACTTGGTGAAGAATCATGTTTTTGTTACCAATGTCACTGGCATGTTTATGTGAACGGCTGACCCAAAGCAAGTGACAAAAATCATTTCTCTTTCCACTGAAATGGCATGATGGTAATATAACAAAAGACTCACCATTTTTTTGCAGTCTGATTTAAAAGAAATCAGCTCACTGAAAAACCAGTGATTTAACCCACCTTCTTGCTTTCTCTTGGATGTGATTGTGACCTGCTCCCTCTTTATCATTAGGTATCTATCTTTCTATAGGTTTGTGTATCTCTCTATATCTGTGTATATCTACAGATGTGTGTGTGTGTGGCAATATACACGCACAGACCGAGAGAGGGGTCACATGTGTCATGCATGTTTACCATGCAGGCACACGCATGCACAGAGGAAGGCTGTGCCTTTTGTGTGTTATTTTGATATAGGCCCCAAACTCTCCTGTTGACTTGGCAGTTTTCAGCCTTCATTACCACTAGATCTGGTTTGACTTTGCGGCACATAAAGGACACAGCTTGGACTTCATTGTTCTCTCTCCAGCCTAAGGCCCTGTCGTCCCTGTCACCCACCTTGCCCTCAGTCCCCGCCAACCCTGAGTGAGCTCCAGCCTCATTGTCCCTCTCGAGGCACCTGGAAAGTGGGGGCTTGGGCAACCAGCTGAGCTCCCTTTCAGATTCTGGGACGCTTTGGGGGTGATTGGGGCAGGGAATGCTTCATCATAAATGTGTTTCCAAAATGGTATTGATTCTGAAGAGAAGCCATTCTTGCCCCGAATCTCAGGGGTGACAGAGGCAGAATGGGAGCAGGGCTGGTGATCATGCTTCAGATCTCTCTCAGGAACTTCTCCCTGCTGTTTGTAAGGGAGAGATGTCAGAAGCATCATATTCATTGATGTGAATTTTTATTGAACATCAAGAGTAAATAATAGATGACTTGGGAGGAAATTTATGGTAAGTTTATTTGGGGCCTTAGGTAGATAGTTATTCAATTTGTGCTTCGCTTCAGTATAGATGCTGTGTTTATATTTGTCTCTAAATAATCCATGGCTCTTCTTTCTGCAGGTGCCTGAGACAATAAGTCTTCGAAAGACGTGGGGAATCAGGAGCTTTCTCCACACTTCAGAGAGGGCCGTGGACAAGAATTTCTGCCATGATGTGAACCAACTAGCAGAGCTGAGCATGTCTGTGAGAACTGGGACTGTGAGAGGCAGCAGCAGCCTTGGGGAAAGAAGGTAAAGGATCCTCGGGAGATGTCAGGAGGCCAGTGGGGAAGGAGTGGAAAGTTCCATTAGGACAGAAACTTAATGTTGAGCAAATGTAGGGGATAAAGAAAATTAGATGTTGGTTTTATTTTCTAGCACATACCCCCACCCCCACCCCCCCCAAAAAAAAAGGTCTTACAGGAATTTAACATGTATTGCTGGCCAGCCCTGCGCAGGAAATGTTACAGATGCAATCTCAGCAAAGCCTGCATCAGCCAGGGAAGTAGTAATGTCAGTCTCTCCTCTAGATCTGCTGGTAAGGCTCAAAGAGCTAAGGAGGGTTGGGAGAGTCTGCCTTTATTCAGTTTTTAGCACCTTGCAAACATTATGATGATGTGATGAACCTGCTCAAGAATCCTTTGACCTGAGTCCATTTCATAGATGAGGAAACCGAGGCTGGCAGCGGTTATATAGTTCACTCAAACAAAAAGAGGCATAGCTGAACTTGGCCCTGTTGACTCCTGAGTCTAAACTCTTCCCATTCCTCTTTGCTGCCTCTTGGAGTAGAGTAAGGTTAGGTATTAAAACAACTTAATAACCCTATAAACATACTATCATTAAAATTCCTACAAACCCTGAGGGCACTATGGCATTTGCCTAATAAAGCCAGGTTTAGACTTTTAACCAGTAGGATAAACTGTTCCCTAATTCTCCCCAAATTCCTCAATACCTTTGGTGCAGACAGAGTTAACGCTAGAGCCTCAGATTTGCTTGAAGGGTCAAGTATTTATGTGTGTGTGGCTTGCGTTTAATTTTAGAAAGGTCTCGATCCAAAGAAAGATAGGAATTAATGGCATAGACTCGTAGAGCTATTATTAGCCTTCAGGCTACTGGTGCTTTAATAGACCAGTGCAAGGATGGACTATATGAGTCACAGAGGAAGTGGTTCCTTAAAATGAGGTCATGGGTCCGTAGGAGAAATTCACTGACAAGCTGAAGGGAGGAGAAAGTGACACCAAGCTTGCATGGACCAAATCCCATCCCAGTGCATCCTGAGTGCCATATATTTCGAAAGGACCTTGACCTTCAAGAGAGGGAACAGAGGGAGCAGGCACAATGGGGGTTCTTCACATAATGCAAAGGACAGATGGAAGAACACGGGGCAAAAGGAACTCTCAGCTGCCCTTGAGGGTAGGGGGTAAATTGCACCACGTGTTGAAGAACACTGAGGCAATATGTGATCATCTGAAGCGTGGACCTTCCGTAGCTCACCATTTCCACCCGTCCTCACAGGAACTCTTGCCCATGTCCACAGAAGTCATGCAGAAGGGCTTCATTACAGCCTGGCATGAGAGCAAAATGGGGAAAAAATAAAAGCGAGAACCTATAGAAGAAATGAAACCCTATGCATCTAGCAACAGGAGAATAGGTTAAATAAAAGTGTTCCGTATTCACAGGATGGGGAGCAACCAGTAGTTACAAATAAATGGACCAGACACACCTATGTCAGTATGGATGGATCTTTTGAAAGATTGCAGACAATGTGATATTCTTTGCGTAAACTTATACACTTGTAAACTCATAAATCATGCTCCCTGGATAACGTGTGCTTTGTGTGCACATGAGTATATGGTACACGTCTAAGCATGCACACGGGATGATGCCAGCATTCAGGGTGCGGTCACTTTGGGGGTTGAGGAGACCTGCCGTCAGTGCAGTCACAAGAGGGGCTTTGGCTTTATCAGAAATGTTTTGATTTTTTTTTTCAATCTGAAGCAAATATGGAAAAATAGCCCAGTTTAAAAAAGGTGAGTGATAGGTACACGCTACCATTATTATACCATTATATGCATGTCTGTGTTTGAAATATTTTATCATGCTATTGAAGCACAACAAGATGGTGAGTGCTGCGTTCATGGAAAGGGCTCAGTCTGAGCCTGCATGTATTTGGAGGCAAGCCTTGGAGCAGCCTAAGAGGAGAGCCATCCAATGCTGGGTCTTTTCCACTGTCCTTCGTGGCCACAACTGGCCTGATTTTGTATTTTTCCTACTTTCTTTTACCTGGTACTCCAGAGTCCCTTCCAGAGCAGAATGCTTGACCCACAGTCCTGTGTGTGGGCAGGAACCCCTGTATGTGAGTCCGTACAACTTACGACTGAGTCAGGCCTTAAGATCTTGATAATAGTGTTACAGGGAAAGCACTCTTATTGTTCCAGAAGTGCTGACCAGAGGCTAAATAGTGGTAGGGTTCATGAGCCCTGGAGCTGCCTCTTACTTCTCCAGGCAAGAACTATGCAGCCACACTACCCACCTGGCCTGGCCATGTCCCACACCTTCAAAGCAGCCCAGTCTGCAGGAGAGGTCTCTCTTCACCTTGGTGCCCACCTGTGCCTCCCTCTGTACCAGCACCCCATTGTGAGTGTTCTCTCCCTCCTCAGAACTCCCTTATGCCCACCATCATCTTCCAGTGTGAAAACGAGGGGGCAGATTTGCATGCTGTGGTCTGCGTGAGGGCCAGGCTTTAACTCCAAGAGGTGACTCAGGGCACCGACAGCATGAAAAAGAAACGGCAAATACATTGGGGGCCCTGAGGCCTTTCTAGTGCCCCTAGATCTAAGGGTGCCCTTGAGCCCCCACCCCCAGACAACCTAATTTAATTGGAGGATGCTTTCCTTCTGACTTGGTATCAATACTTGGCAAGCGTACCAGGAGCCTGTCATTCCTGATCTGAATCTTTTGTCTTTACTTTTTGGCTGGGCGACCTTAGCAAGTTTCTTACGCGTACTGTGTTCTTAAACATGCAGCTCTCTTAGAAATTAGGGAACTATCTGAGTTATTTCGCTGAGCATGAGTCCTTCTAGCTCCATCCATGTTGCCGCAAACTGCATGTGTTTATCTTTTTTGATTGCTGAGTAATATTCCATGGTGTATATGGACCACATCTTCTTGATCCAGTCATCTAGTTTTGGGCATTTGGGTTGTTTCCAAAGCTTAGCTATTGTAAACAGTGCTGCTATAAACATAGGGGTGCAGGTGCTCTTTGGAATTGATGTTTCTGTGTCCTTTGGGTAAATACCTAGGAGTGGAATTGCTGGATCCTATGGAAGCTCTATGTTTAGTAGGTCCAGAAATCTCCACACAGCTCTCCATAGTGGTTGGACCAGTTTGCACTCCCACCAACAGTGCAGGAGAGTTCCCTTTTCTCCACAACCTCGCCAACACTTGTTGTTGCTAGTTTTTTTTAATATGTGCCATTCTCACTGGTGTAAGATGGTATCTCATGGTAGTTTTGGTCTCACTCATAGCAGGAATTTAGAAAACCTAAATAAGGGACAAGGAAAAAGACAAATTATGATAAAATAAAAATCAAAATCAACAAGTAACTATAAACCAGAGACACACTATGGGGTTGGGGGGTGGGGAGGGGCGGGGAGAAGAATTAGGGTCAAAATAAGGGGGGTGCAATTGTATGGGGAATATAACCAAAATGAAAATGCATACATTGTGCAAAAATGAAAAATGATGTAAGAATTATATAAAATATTAAATAAAAGAAATTAGGGGACTAAGAAAGACAAACTATGTAAGCTACCCCACCAGAATATGACCCAATTTGTGTGAGTTCCTGAGTTCGTTACCTACTGCTGTACAAAAAGTGACCCCAAACTTTGCAGTTTTAAGCAGTCATACATTTGCCTTCTCGCTGTTTCTGTGAGGATTCTTTTGTGGTTTAGCGGGGTCCTCTGATCGAAGGTGTCTCCTGGGCCGCCATCAAGGTGTCAAGTAGGCTGAAGCCATCTTAAGACCCAGCTGGAGCTGTTCCTCACGGGCTGTCATATGGAGTCCTCAGTTTCCTATTGGACCTTGGCTGAAGGCCACGCTTCCTTGCCTCACAGGCTTCTCCAACATGAGAGCAAATCAAAAAGAGGAGAGACAGACAGACAGAGCGAGCAACTTAGTAGAAACATGAACTTCACAGCCTGTTATAACCTAACCTCAGAAGTGACGTCAATCTCTCCCCATATTCTGTCCACTAGAAGCAAGTCTTAAAGCCCAGCCTGCGCTCATGGGTGCGGCTTAAACACAGGGGTATGGGCACCAGGAGGCGAGGCTCTTGGGGACCCTGTTTCCAGGTTGCCCCCCACTGTTCCTTCCCCTTTTTCACTTTGGGCCAGTCCTGACCGAAAGGTCATACTCTCCCACATGGCCCTTTGTTCAACTTGATTGTCAGTGATTCTAACCTGTGCGCCTAAGCTCTGAGTGTTTCCAAGAACTTCCATGCAGATAATGTTTACTTAAAGAGTCTAGGGTGTCCCATCTCTGTCACTGCAGCTTCTTTCCTTTAAGATTTTCTGATTCCTTAAGATCAGGACTATTATAATTCTGCTAGAATCTCCCTAATTCTCAGTTAAGATCCAGATGTTGGGCCTTTGGGGGCTAAGACTCGAGACTCTTCATGTGCCAACTCCTCCTGGGCCTGATGGCCCCCCCCACACAGCCTGTCCTGCCCACAGATGTAGGGAAAGTCACAATCTGGACACCCTCCCTTCCCCATTACTCAGAATATTGTCCCACTGTTGTCCTGCTGATTCCTAGGAAGACGAGCCATTCTGAGTCTTCCCTGTGGACCAGAAAGACTGAAAACAGGCTCCCAGCTCCGTCACTTTGTCCATGTTCATGTTCACCTCCAGACCCAGAGGGACCGTGTGGAGATCCCTGCCTTGTGCCGTGACGCAGGCCCATCAGCCCGGTCCCAGTGCAGCTCTGGTGAGACATCATCTGTTGTCCCTCTTGCCAACTTCTAATAAATTGCAGAATAAATTCATGATCATACAGAGCCTCCGAAACACAGCTCCATGTCCAAGATGTTCAAGAAAACCAATGCCTGTCTCTTGTCTTTATCAGGCGGCTTTGCTCTCTCTCAAACACGCCGAGCAGCTGGGATGCTGTCCCTCTGTTCCTCCCTGCCCATCTTATCCTCTCCCCACGTGTTGCCCCTTCCTGCCAAGCTCTGTGGGCTGGCACCTCTGGTCATCTTGCTTTTCCTGTGGTGCTTTGTGCCTCCTGCTTTTCCCGTCTTACACTCTCTTCCTCCTTCAGAGCACAGCTCCCATGCTGGCTCCAGGAAGCTGGCCCAAACCCCTGAGCCCCATGCAGGGTCTTGCTAGAGGCCTTGCTGTATTATGTGGAATTGTCCTGTTTGCATCTCTCTCCACCATGGGGGCTTTCTTCACGATGGACCCCTTGGCCGCATTACTGGCCAAATGTTACTGAGCATTATCATCTGTTGACCACCCTAAAAACCTGAATGTTATTTTTTTAAAGATTTATTTATTTATGCATACAAGAGCTGGGGTACAGGCCAGCGATGTGGGGGGTGAGAGGATTCACCGGAGACAGAGTAGGGAACAGAACAGGCAGACTGACTGTAATACACTGCTGAGGGGAGCAGCGGGGAGACCGGAGAGGTCTGCTGCGCCATGTGGGTAGCTCCCTGGCTGGGAATTGAACTTGTGCTGCAGAGGTTGTGGATCGCTTCATAGTGCAGTGCTTAACCCATTGCGTCTGAATGTTATTTTTAGCCCCACTTTGCAAGTAAAGAAAACAAGGTCTGGAAAGGTTAAGTAGCTTGCTCAATATCATGTGGCTAGAAAGGACCAGCGTTTCAAACCCAGCTGGTCAGAACCCAAAGCCCGCGCAGCCCTGGTGGTCCTCACCTTTCCTTGCTCGGCAGGCACCCAGCCCGCCAGGAATGGCGCTCAGCTTATGTCTAATACTGAAAAGGGCCCAGTTGTTTACAGATAAGGAAATGACATTGCTGCTGCCTTCATCAGACAAGGAGGCGTGAACAGGTCTTTTTCTGTATGGGTTTTAAATACACTTACCTCGCATTTTCCTCAGTGACAATATAATCATCTTGCTCATCAGCACATGCAGACGCAGGAAGGACTTGCAGATAAAGCGCTGTATTTACGTGTGTCATTTGTAGTTGACTTCGAGCCACTTGCATGCCTCTAGATTCAGCTCTGATATGCACATCCGCTAGGCTCAGGAGCATTAGTAAAAATTAGGGAGAAAGATCTTTAAGTACCTTTGCAAAATGAGCTGTCATTTACAAGTTGCTTCCCAGCTATTCGCTGAGGCCCGGCTGGTCAGGGACTGTGTCTGACTGTCCCTTTAAACACCGCTCTCTCGCTCTTTGAGGAAGGGGAATGATGTATATTTCTAATTATATCTGACTGGGCTCTTCCACCCTCTGTTTGCTTCCCCGCAGGTTACACTGTTTGCCAATATCTATTTAACTGAGGCCGTAACAGGAAGAACTCCCAAGTCTAATCAGCTAGAAATTCCTTGGCTCTCTCCCTCTTTAGTGGAATCATGTTTTTGCACTTGAGGTCATCTTTATATATGAGAGGGGAACAAGGCCGGATAAAAATTGATATTAAAAATTGAGCAAAGTTCCCGGCTCTTACTCTCTGGAGCTCATGGGAGATGCCGGCCGTTTATCACTCATGCCCAACGCTGACCCCACCCCCTGGCTCGAGAGCACACTAGGGGTCTTCACTCATCCTGGCTCTGTCTCCCCAGCTGCCTGGGCTGTTACCCTAGAAAGGGCCCATTTTCCTCCTGCTGTCACCACAGGCGAGTCAAGGTAAGTGGGGTGTCCATCACTCGAGGGTTGCTCCTCCTCTGAGACCCCCTCCCACCACTACCTCCCTCACCCCCAGTGCCTGAAGCTGCCCCAGCTTGGAACAGGGCCTGCCCCAAAGCCCACAGAGATCATCACCAGCTAACTCGCCGAGTCAATACTGGAAATACATTTCCAGCATGAGAATTCCTTGCAGTCAGAAAATGCAACTTATATTGATAACACCCTGCTTGTGAATCTGGTCCCAAAGTCACACCAGAGGGCCAATCTGGAATCTATTTTAGGCAGATGAAAGCTTTTTAGAAAACCTTGGATTTGACTGTGTCATAATTGGAGCTGGGAGAGGGAATTAGACGAGCGAGGAAAGGAGAAGAGACCCCTGGCCACGTGCTTCCCACGCCGACACGGTGCCTGGTTCTCGATTCAGAAGATTTCGTTTCCTCGGACCACCCTCCTCCGGGTAGATGTAAGACTCCTCATTCTGGCAGCTGAGGATACTGAAGCTCACAGAGGTTAAATAACTTCCTGGGTCACAGGCCAGAATCGAAACTTGAACCCTGGCCAGGAGATCTCCAAGGTGCTGAATTTCCTAGGGTCCCACCGTGGGGGCCGGGTGAAGGTGCAGACTGCACTGAGTCAGGACCAGGACAGGGGTCCCTGTTGGAGAGAGCAGTGGGGGGCCCTGTGCTCCGAATCCTGTGCTAGGTTAGGGCTGTGCCCACACAGGGCCAGGTGGTTTACAAGGAGGAGTCCAGTGACCAGGACAAGCAGTAGGAGAGAGTTTCCAGGAAGATGCAGAGCAGGCCATGGAGGTGGAGTTCAGGATCAGGGCTGCTGTCTACTTGGAGACTGGAAGACAGAGCAGAGAACTGCGGCCAGCTTCATAGTGCTGCGCTTCACCCCCTTGCGCCACCAGGGAGGCCCCTTGACTTAAATTGTCTCTCCCTCCAAATAGTGTGAGTGCAAAGGTCCAGAGTGCAAAGGTCACTTTTCAGTCTCATTTTCTGGAAGTCCTGAGCAGTGACACTCCGCGAGGGCCCGGGCTGCGTGGAGAGTGGTCTCGTCTGGCCCCACGTGACTGGGTGGAGGGAAGACAAGCGGCTGGCCAATGTGGTTGCTGCTCCCTGGCCACGAAGCGAGCTTTTGTGCCTCCTTAAGAGCAGTTTTGCTCTGCCTGATGGGCAAGGTGCCCATCTGGGTACCCAAGCCCTAACGCCTGGGAATCTCTTCCTTTGATGTTCTTTCTCCTCGAGAGTACGATGCAGCATAATGTGATAGAGAGACAAGTGACCCCCATCAGGCACCTGAGCTCAGACAGCGTGTCCACCTGTCACTGGCTGTGGGCAAAGTAGTGGACCTGACTCCACTATATGTCTGTTTCTTTTTATAAAAAGATCAACAGTTGTGAATACAAAGTGAGTCTGAATTTCAGCAGGTCCTTAGAGAATGATAGCTGTATAAACCATCCCTTCTTTGAATTTTAGAACTTTAATGAAATAATTTTAAAAGAAAACTGAACTCGTGGTTTTTACAAAAACCCTCTTTCAGTATAGAAGATTATATTTGATTTGCTGAAGTGTTAATTAAACATGTCTCCATAAAGCCTGTTTATGCACATGTATTTGTTATATCTGCACACACTAGGAATCTACGGGCACACACACACACACACACACACACACACTCACACTTACTACCACCTCAGATTAATTGCAGATGTGATGAGTATTTGACTCCAGCATTAATTTCCAGTCCCTCCTCACCAAGGGATTATCATTGCTAAACTGCATTAACAGCCCTGTGTCTTGTTATTGTAAACATACCTGCTAGTAAGAGTGTCCCCAGAGCTTCTTAGTTATCAGTTCCTAAGCTCAGTGCCGGCTGCAGTGCACCAGCGGCCCCAGTTCACCTGGTTGCCATGAGAAAGAACCAGAGCAGAATCCTCTGATTGAACTAACAAGCCCCTTTAGAATTTCCTCCCAGCCTCAAGCAAGAGGAGGAATTCCACACAAGGTTCTGTGCCTCCCACAGGGTAGAAACATCTGCCACGCCTCCGGGACAGGCCCACACCCAGCTCTCCTGACGCATTTGGTCGCTAACCAGATCATATCACTAATGGAGTCATGGTGTAATTATTCATGCATCTCTCTCCTGTGTGAGGCCAAAAGTTATTGTGTGTGTGTGGAATATGTAGTATTCATTTCTGGGTTCCCAGTACGTAGCCTGCCTACTTCTTGACATGTATTTGATTAGTTAGATGGATGGATGACTGATGACGGGTAGGAGGGAGGATGGATGAATAGATGGATGGATGGATGGATGGACAGATGACTGATGGAAGTACTTATTACCATTTTTATTTTTTATTTTTTATTTTTTTTAAATTTATTTATTTATTTATACAAGCACTGGGTACAGTCAGAAGCGCGGGAGGGTGAGAAGATTCAACAGAGCCAGAGCGGGGAGCAGAACAGGCAAACTGATGAAATACACTGCAGAGGGGAGCAGCGGGCGAGAGAGGAGAGGTCTGCCACGCCATGTGGGATTCTCGCTGTCTGGCTGGGATCAAACCCCCTGCTGCAGAGAGGCTGTGGACAGCTTCACAGTGCAGCACTCAACTGCCTGTGCCATCAGGGAGGCCCCTGATATGGGACTTTTTGATCTAGACAATTGACAAACAGCAGAAGCCTGAGAAACTCCCTCTCCTTCCCCTTTCTGACTAAAAACAGGGCAAGAATTTCCCCTTGAGACGTGCCCCCCTACCCAGTACCAGGAAGGGAAGAGCAGCTTTATGACCATCAATGGAGCCTGTGCAAATGGCCTCCCTAGATGACCCTGATCTTCCACTCTTCACCTAAAGGATGGTGAAGAGGTGGTGTGCCATGTGGTTATTACTTTTTTAAAGATTTATTTTATCTGTACAAGAGCTGGGGGATAGGCCTGAGGCGTGGGAGGGTGAGAGGATTCACCAGAGACAGAGTGGGGAGCAGAACAGGCAGACTGACGAAATACACTGCTGAAGGGAGCAGTGGGTGAGACAGGAGAGGTCTGCCTCACCATGTGGGTATCTCCCTGGCCAGCTGGGAATCAAACCTGTGCTGCAGAGGCTGCAGACAGCTTCACAGTGCTGCGCTCAACCTACTATGCCACCGGGGGCGGGAGGGGGGAGGGAGGCCACCATGTGGTTATTGTTAATAAATTATAATTATTGACGATAGCAAAAGGGGAGTCTGAAAGAATGCTTCTGTGCTTCTCAGATTTGTCTAAGAGGACTTTTTTTAGGTCAGTGTTTTCAAACTTCACTTTGCATGACCCTGAATAAGAAAAAACACTACACAGTGTGCCAGGGGCCGTATCCCATGTCTGTGTGTACACACATATGGGTCAGCATTCTGTAGCATCACTGACCAGCCAGAGATACAGGGTCCCGTGTTGCCTGACCAGGTCTTGGTGGGCAACCAACTGCGCATTTGACAGGGACCCAGCAGGCCACACTGGGCTGCCTGGGTGTGTGGTCACTACTCTGTCCAGGTGTGGAAGTGCACACAGTGACATCAACATCACAGAGTCACCTAATAGCACATTGCTCAGAACTCATCTCTGTCATCACACCAGGCGTGACTGTATGTAAAGAAGTTTAAGGTTTTGGCTAATAAGATTTTGGAGGCTGAGGAGGTCTATGACCTGCCATCTGCAAGCTGCAGACTCGGGAAGCTACTGTGTAGATTTCAGGCCAACGACCAGGAGCACTGAGGGCAGAAGATCAGGTCCCAGCCCTGTCTGCCAAGAGGAAACCAGTTCTGCCTTCCTCCACCTTTTTGTTGTAGGCAGGTGCTCAGAGGACTGGATGAGGCTCACCTGCACTGGGGAGGAAGTCTGCTTGGTTCAGCTCAAGTCCCAATGCTAATCTTCCAGAAACACCCTCACAGATTCACCCAGATAGAATGTTTAATCCAGTGTCTGGGCATCCTTTGGCCCAGTCAAGTTGATACCTAAAAACCAACACAAAATACAAAACAGCGGTGTCTTTACAAGATAGTATTTAACTTGAAAATAGAATGGACTCTGATATTTTCTATTCTTTTTTCACTCTGCTTGAGAGAGAATGGTGGTCAAAATTCTTTAAACTGACTAAAAAACCATGAGCAGGTCATGCGGCAGTTTGAATAACACTCACCCAGATCGAGGGCCAGTGAACCTCTGTAAGGGCCAGACAGTGAATCTTCTAGGCTTTCCGGGCCATAGAGCTTCTGCCACAGATGGGTATGTCAACGTCTCAGTGAAACTCCATTTACAAAAGCAGGTGGCCAGCCCACGGACCAAAGTTTACTGACCCCCAATCTAGATGAACTCAACTTCTATTTTTTAAAAAAAAAAAAAATTATTTATTTATACAGCACTGGGTACAGTCAGAAGCGCGGGAGCATGAGAGAATTCACCAGAGCCAGAGCGGAGAACAGAACAGGCAGACTGACAAAGTACACAGCTGAGGGGAGCAGCGGGCGGCAGGAGAGGTCTGCGCGCCATGTGGGACCCTCACCAGCTGCAGGGGATCGCACCGGCGCTGCAGAGGCTGTGGGCAACTTCGCAACCCAGCACTCAACCGCTGCGCCACCAGGGGAGGCCCTCAAAGTTCTTTAGGTAGAAATGTCCCTAAAACTTGTCTGGGCCTCTGATTCCACTGCAGAGCTTGCTGGCAGTCCTCTGTGTGGCCGCCCAGAGCTGTCCATCCTCAGGACGAGACTTCTCCAACAGCACAAATAGCCAGCCCTGTGTCAATGAGCAAGTCCTCCTGGTGCAAATGAACAAAGTTGGCCTCCAGTTGTGAGTTCAGTTGCTCTGAGTCATTGCCCAAGAGCCTGATCAGCCTGAGTGAGAGGAGAAGCCACATTCCTGAGCCTGTAAAACTGAGTGCCAGATCCCAGAATGTCACATCTCATAAAGAACTGCCTCCTGTACCACTTCTTCCCCCTGCCCGGCCCCAGCCTCTGGCTGAACATTAACTATGGAAATGAACCACTGCTCCCTGGAACGTGCTGTTTTGTGTTCATTGTGTAGCTGTGAAATGGGAAACTGTAGTGTTCACTCTGGTGAAGGATTCACCATTACCCGAGTGCAATCTAACTGACGTTTTAGCTTGACTATTCCAGAAAATCATCTTGTCTGTGTTTCAAAATGTGTAGAGCCCAGTCTGGTGAGCCCTGGAACAGACGAGCATGGCCCTGCATCTATATGTAGAGGTCCAATGAGCTCAAACTACCCCTTTTGCTCATGCCTGAGTGCCTAGGGGCACAGGGCTCATTCTGAGCACATGGAGGGGTCAGCAAACTCATTCATACCTGACCAAATTAATTAGTTTAGGTTTTGCAAAGCCAGAGACAAAATCAAAGACGCATGTTAGATACTTAGATAATCTCTTCAGTGCAAGCATTTAAAAATGTAGAAGTCATTCATAGCTTTCAACTCTACCAGCAAGAGGAGGGTGGCATTTGGCCCAGAGGCCATAATTTGCCAACCTCTGGCTTAAAGGATGGAGGGCAGGAGTAGCGTTACTCAACTAGAAAAAAAGTATGTCAGATTTGACATACTGAATATGTGCTTTTAATGTCATTCTTTCTTTTGATGGATAGTATTATCTAAGGGAATTTATTATATTGGAGTAAGGATGTTTCCTAGGTTAAAAATTAAGGACAATAAAGTACACATGGTTGGGTCCTAAAGGTAAAATTATGTGGTTAAGTTTGCTTATAAATATTCTCTATGATCTAGTGTAGAAATATGATATTCTACTCTAGTGGATTTAGAATAACAAATCTTAAGTTAGGATGACAAATCAATAAACTGAAGCACAGTTATGGTGCTACAGAGGAAAAGTCATGAAAAGTCTATATTCTTGAGGCTACTACAATGACGTGGGAAGGGGATGTATTGAGAATCTGGTCAGTAGACCCGAAGTCTCCAGGGAGATTGGCCTGGTTGTCCTGGGACCCTGCTAATAACATGTAAGAAGCAAAATGATAAGGTACCAAGATATTGAGGGGTGAGCCACAGTGATCTTTTGAGTCCTATTTGAAAGAAAAATGATAGTGGGTTTGGGTAAAGCACAAAGAGTGAAATAGTATGAAGAGCTTGGTCATAAAGTCTAAGAAGAACAGGAGTCTTCATGGACAGGAGCCTTTGGGACACTGAGTATGCCGCGTTTCTGCTAAATGATCTGTCTTGGAGAGTCCACGTTTGCCCGCGTATTCTGCTCATTGCATTGCCAGGTAACCCGAGGTAGTGTTACCAAGAGAGTCAAATGGCCATCTCAGTCGAGGAGAGGAGCAGGCCTTGACCAGAATGACAGAGTCAAATGCCAGGATGGGTCGGTGAGGTAAGGCTCAAAGTGAGAAGCTGAGTGTGAGGACCAGGGCAGCAGGAGCCAGTGTGGAGGCAGGCAGAGCAGGGAACAGCAGCACAAGCAGCTCAGGATGTTGTAGAGCAACCCTGATACAAAATGGGGTGCCTGACTGTGGGTCCTCACCCGCGCGCTTAAAAGGACTCATCAATGCTCTACTGCAGGCACACGCGAAAGGTTCATAAAAGGTTTATTTACAAGGGAAGGGGAAATGAGGAAATGTACAGCTCAGGGAGAAAAGTGGGAGACAAAGTTTTAAATGCGTCCTACCCCATCCGCCGATCTGGAATCCCAAATGGCGCTCTGCGAGCTGGCCGCGAGCCAGGAGCCGTGAAGCCAGGAGGCGAGCGACAGCGAGCCCCCCAAGGCCCACGTGTTTGGTTTTTATACCCAACCTGGCTGCTTAACCCCACCCTCAGGTCCCAGCCACCCTCCCTTTGGTAGTGACGGGATTTGTCTTTCCCAATGTCCTGATGGCTTTAGTCTGGAGTGGGGGTGGCGTCCACAAAGCCTGTATGGAATTAGCTCAGGACATCCTTTCCCCCTAACAAGCACACACGTATGGGCAGGAGGAAAACACGTAACTCAGTTGCTTCTGGGCTGTCTCTTCTGCTCCCGGGAACTGCCTGCTTATTTGCCCCATGCCAGTCTAGTGACCGTGGCCTTGGCATTGGTCTTACTCTGATGAACTGTCCCAGGAGGCGCGGTTCAGGCCGTGGGCTGCTACCAAAGACACTACGGTCTGTGCAGCCAGGTGGTGTCACTGTCCTCACGGGGGCCCACGCCTTGTAAGATTGGGGAGGAGGAAGAGCTGGATTTCAGAGGAGAAATTGGCAAAAATCTGGGTCTGAGGAGTCAGTGCCTGCCAGTGGGAACGGGGTAGAAAGCCTCATCCTCAGCAGAAGGGGTAAGCAGGCCTGCAGGTCGGCCATTGGCAGGGCTTCGAAATGGGGCTCCATCCGGCCTTTGATTTGAGGTGAGCTCCTTGGGAGCCATTGGAGGTTCTAAAAAGAGCATGCTATTTCCAGTCTCCAAACCAAGTGGTGTCAGTATCTGCGAAACAGAGCCCAGAATAAATTCCCGCTGCGATTGTGTGACCGGGGCGCTGCGCAGCCGGATCTGCTCATCCGATCCCCCTGCAGTACCAGCGGCAAGAGCAGCTCGCGGCGTCCCCTGTGCCCTTGCAGCAGAGCAGGCCTGGGCCCAAGGGTTAAGTGTGGATTTAAAAATTCAGCAGCTATCTGAGCTGGTTCTGAGGTGATAACCCAGCCTTGGCCCTTGGCTGGGGTTTGCTCTCCACCTCCCCAGACGTGGATAGTGTTGCTGGCTGCCCCAGATTTTGAGGGCGAGACAGCAGGAGGTGAAAATGTCACTGTTCTTGGCCAGGAGAAGAAGCAGAGGCTGATTTAGAAACCTCGTCAGCCCCACGCGCAGGCGAGCAATTAGACGTGTATTTTAGTCTTTGCACCTTGGTTGCAAATATTCCCCATACTCTGTGTATGTTGTACTCTCACCTCAAGCTTCCAGCTTAGTGGGTACATTGGAGTCCATGCTTTGGTGTCCAGTTTGCTTTTGAATGAATTTCCATAACCCAAATCATTCCCCGTATGACCTTAATAGATTGCTGAAGTGGATGGGATTATTGCAGAATGCAAGTAACCCCGCAGTTTTGTCTGCTAAAGATGGAGAGTGGAGTTTTCCTAAAATTAGATGTGACCATAATGCATGCCCCTCCCCCACTGGGCTCAGCTTGGCGGACGCTGGGCCTGCAGCTGAGAAGCTGGCACTGGAGCCTCAGGAAGGTGCAGAAGAGCCAGCCTCTGGGTCGTCAGACACCCCGCGCCCAGGGGTGCCCGTTGTCCTCAGCATAGTGTTTAGAGTAGCTCCTTGCAGGGAGAAGCATTATTTTTTTTCCCCCAGGGCCTTGGGATTAAAAGCAGCCTTGGTCCTCCTTGGGTTCTCTTCCTCAGCCCCAGGAATGATACCTTCAAGGGAAAGTGCTCCCCACCAGGCTTGGCCAGTGGACGCTCTCCTGGGTTGCCCTGTGGGTGCAGCCTTCCCACTGACCTGTGGCTCAACTTGCTCCCACCAGGCCCCAGGCAGTGACCTCAGAGCAAGGAGTGGCAAGGCCTGAGTGACCAGACCAGAGGGGATGATGGGAGAATCCCAGCCCGCTGTGAAGCTCTGGCCGTGGAGAGGACAGTCCCCCTTCTTGCCCAGCCCTGGCCCTCACAGACCCTCTGTCCTTGGCGGGTTTCTCTTTGCCTCGGTTTCCACCTGTGTTTGGGGAAGCACCTGCCCCACAGGAATCTGTGAGGATGGCCCCGTGGGCACATAAGGCCGTGGGTGGAGGGCCAGCCCCCCGTCCTAGAGCCCTGGGGCACCTCACTAGGGGGAGGCACTGGGCTTGCTCCTCTCTGTGGAGGTGGAGGATCTGGGTCCTTGCTGCTTTACTCAGGCTCAAGTTAGTAAGGAAATGTCCTCTCTTGTGCATCATAATAAAAAGATTATTTTAATTTTAATTTCTTTATCTAAACAAATTAAATGTAGTACTTTTTCCTTACATTGTTGTTAATTGTTGGACAGTATATGATTTCTCCCCTCAGGTTTGGTCACTGCAGTTCTCCCACCACGAAAGCACCCATAGTCCATCACCATGTCCCTCTGTGCTGTGCCCCATCCCCACTGTGTACCTCTCCCCTCCTGGGTGCCCCATATCTATGGTCAGCTTTCAAGGTTTGTCTGTCAGACTCTTTGCTTTTTCTCTTTTCCATAAATAAGTGAAACCATCCAATATTCATCTTTCCTTTTGATTTATTTTGCTTAGCATTAACCCTTCCAGCTCCATCCATGTCCCTGCAAATGGCATGAGTTTATCATTTTTGATCACTGAGTAGTACTCCGTTGCATATATATACCACATCTTCTTGATGCAGTCATCTCTTTTGGGCCATTTAGATTGCTTCCATATCTTTTTTTTAAAGATTTATTTATTGATGCTTACAAGAAATAGGGTACAGGCCAGAGGTGTGGGGGGTAAGAGGATTCACCAGAGACAGAGTGGGGAACAGAACAGGCAGACTGACCTAAATACACTGCTGAGGGGAGCAGCAGGCAAGTCAGGAGAGGTCTGCTGTACCATGTGGGTAGCTCCCTGGCCGGGGATCGAACTCATGCTGCGGTGGCTGCAGACAGCTTCATAGGTTGTGGCTTAACCCCTTGCGCCACCAGGGAGGCCCGTGTTTCCATATCTTGGTTATTGTAAATAGTGCTGCAATAAACACAGGGGTGCAGGTTTGTTTTTAAATTAGTATAATGAGGAGCCCTTTCGTGCTCATGTAGTCAGTGAGAGCTTCTGCTGACGGGCTTCCTAGGCTCTTCCCGTCCTAGTAATTGGTTGTCCTCCATACCTGCACTCAGTCTTGTTTGTAGTTTACAGGATGTCACAGCCTTAAACACAAACCAACAAAATCTTAATGACTGAAGTGTACCAAAAGAAAGAAATAAAGTAAAATAAAATATGAAAAAATCATAAGCATACAACTTGATTAATATTTCTTTTGCTTTATAGCCTTTGTATTATAGCATAACAATTGCATTATTAAAAAAAGGAGAATTACAGAGTTTTCGTATTTATAGAGAGGGGAAATACCTCAAGCTATCAGCAAACCAAATTCAGCAGTATATAAAGAGACCACGACACCACAAGCAAGCTAGTTTTATTTCCAAAATGCAAAATTAGTTTTACATTAAAATAATTATCAATTTATTTATTTGGTTGTTTATTTTTTAACTGAGGTAATATTGGGACACCCCCATCAGTTATTACCACCATCGTGTACCCACCACCAACTCACCCACATTCCGCCACCGCAGACTATTATTTTCTGAACAATCAGTTTTTACTGGGTCGGGACGCCCTGACCCCACCTGACTGCCTGTGCCCAGCTTAACTTCCTCGTTCACTTTCTTCCCTCTCAACAGCTTGATTCATTTTATCCTTCACTCCTTGTCCTGCTACTCTGGCCAGCCAGGAATATTCAGTTGTCTGACTGTTGGTCCCCTGATGCTCTGTTGTCATGGTTCTGGCACAGAAGGAAAGAGCAATCAACAACAGGAATGAGATGGGTGGCAGACAGAGGTGCAGAGCTTGGAGTTTAGGTGAATGGAAGGGGACTGGGGTAAAAGGACTCAAGCAACTTCATTTGTGTCCACCAAGTCTCCTAAGCTCCAGAGCATTAAGTACAATGGAAGAGACAAGTTGCAGGAAAAAGGATAGAAGGAAGCTCTCTAGGTTCTGATTCTGACAGAGTGTGGGATGTAAAATGGGATCCCCATCTGGGACAATCACCATCATCCTCTTTCTAGAGCTTAATGGAAGCTAAAATGCCAAGTGAAATTGTGTATCAGCAGAGGAATTAGGGCAACAAGATTATCAGTTGACGACAAATTTCAAATTTCCAGGAGGCAAAACTATCCTTGGCATTTGATGAGCAGAATGGCATGGCGAGGAGTCAAAATTAAACCATACCAGTCATGGATTTAATCTTTTGTGGATAGGAGACAGGATTCTGGGACCCTGTTCCCCATCTGAAGAGCAGCTGTGGGGGCTGGATCTTTATCTAGACAAGCGGAGCCCTGGGCAAATTTTTAGCTTTGGTTTCCTGACAGTTCCTTTCTCTATTAATTTGTTTATCCAACACATACTGAGTTCTGATAAGTGTCAGGCAGTGTTTCAGAGGAAAGGCTGCAAAGAGGAATATGATATGGAGCATACCTTTGGGGAATGGCAGGATTTAACGGGAGGGACAGATACAACAGCACCTACTTAGAGTGTGAGGAGCTCTAGACAGGGGTGTTGCAGGAGTGCAGGAGACCCCAGGCTGGCGGCTGGAGAAGGTGAGATGGAGGAGGTTTTGTAAAAGAGCTGATGTTTGATCTTAGTCCTCAAGGAGGCTAGGATTTCTCAGGCAGGTAAAGGGAAAAGCATACCAAGGAGACTTATGCATACTACAAAAGCGTCCTCTTAAAAGACTTTTATAATTGTGTCACTCAACAGAAAATCTTTCTTCTCTATTTTTCCCTCTTGAAGTTAACGAGATTGTAACTGGAATTTTAGCTATTTTGATCATTCTTATAGCCAAAAGATTAGTTAAAAAGAAAGAGTTGTTCAGAGAGTTGCAGGAGGGTACATTTTAAAAACATCTCATTTGGCCTCCATGAATCATAATGCAATTTAATAGATTTAAATGATTATGAAAATGTAATTATTTAGCTAATTTGCTTGATGCACAAAAATATGTTGATGTCAGGGTATGGTGGTGGGTTTTTGTTGTTGTTGCTATTTGTTTGTTTGCTTTGTGGGATTGAAAGCCAAAATACTGGGCCTCCCTTGGTGGTGCAGCGGTTGAGCCCTGGGCTGCAAAGCTGCCCACAGCCTCTGCAGCACCGGTTCGATCCCTGGCCGCTGGGCCAGGGTCCCACATGGCGCTTAGACCTCTCTTACCACACCCGCTGCTCCCCTCAGCAGTGTACTTCGTCAACCTGCCTGTTCTGTTCCCCGCTCTGGCTCTGATGAATTCTCTTACCCTCCTGAGCTTCTGACTGTACCCAGTGCTTGTATAAATAAATAAATAAATCTTTAAAAATAAATAAATAAACAAATGAAGTTACAATTCCTTATCAAGTACTTTAAGCCCCTACAATTCATTAAAGAAATTCTTTTGTTTCTTTTTTTTTTTTTAAGTTTCCTTATCTGAGCACAATAGAACATTCTGATGTCCTAGTTAAGAACAATCCTTAAAGAAAAGAGAAGACAATTTAGTAAGAGGTGACATTTGCAGTGGTTGTAAGGTGACTAGGAGAAATAACGAAAAATAAAGAAGTAAATATGAGTGAGACCTCTTAGATTTCTGTTCACCTCTCTGATTAACAATGTTTCTCTTTCTTTTGTTTTGATTTTTGTGTTTTTTTGTGTTTTTTTTAATTTTATATATATTTTACATCATTCTTCATTTTTGTACAATGTATGCTTTCTCAGATGTAGTCCCCATAAAATTCCCACCCACCAATTCACCCGTGCACCGTCACCATAGTCTGTTGTGCTCTTCCGTCCCCTGTGATTATTAATATTTCACTCAAATCTTCATAACTGCATTCACAGAACACCCCAGAGCCATCCTCAGGGCCCTAAATCCCTTCCCTAAAGGTTTTGCCTGTGACTTCCTGTAGACGGCAAATTCCACAAGGACAGGGGCCGTGACTGTCACTGTCACTGTTTGTCCCCAGAACATAGGATAGTGCCTCCCACCCACCCAGTAGGTGCTTAATAAGCACTAACTGAATGCAAAACACTGTCATCAGTTTTGTATGGTGTAGCTTCATGAATATTAAAGAAGAAAGGTGAAGCAGATGTGGCTTTCAAAGCAGACTAGAGAGAGCCAGCATCACTGCAGCGGAAACAGTGACCTCAATGGACTCCACCCACTGATGTTTTATGGAATCCACCCCCACTTCCACGGCAAAGAGATCTCAGGTGCTGAGGGGTACAAATCCCATCATGTCACGAATTTGCCATGACTCATGATTTCCTGAACGGGGGATTGCTAGAGCTAAAGAGCCACACTTGATATAAGAGCAAAGACATATAGACGCGCACTCTTAATTTTTCCCTGCCTTCAGCATACTCTCAGTGTTCCAGTTCAGACAGCATTACCAGTAACATATATTCACCAATTAATCTCTCTCTCTCTCTCTCTCTCTCTCTCTCTCTCTCTCTCTCTCTCTCCCCCACTCCCTCCCCAACTTCACCCCCCCTTTTTCATTTCCCTTGGTAAATAACCCTTTTATTAACCTTTCTGTGTATGCCTGGGTCTTGTTCTAAGGTTTATTAAGCATGCAGATGAGGACTCACACCCAAGCCACCCCATTTCCTTTTGGGGTTGCCCTATAACATCACTAGTGTAGATTGTCAAATGGAGAGTATTTGGCTTTAAGAGCTCTTGTTGAAATTTCAAGACCCTCTTGGAGGCACAGATATATTGGTTACATTCTATTGCCATTTGCTTTAATATTATAATCAATAACTACCCAGACTGATATCCACAATAAATTTTTTTTCATAAGAGCATGGAGAAGGGTTAACTTAATAGAGGCCTTAAGCTTTCTCAGAGCAGAGATCTGAGATAACACTATCAGATTTAAGTGCATGCCTCAAACTAGGTACTCTAAGTGTTTAGCTCATTTTCTTTCCCAAAATTCTATCAAAAAATGTATTATTATCCAAGTTTTACAAATGAGAATACTAAAGATAAAGGAGGTTAAAATACTTGTTCAAGGTCAACTCAACTAGCTAGTGATAAGACCAGCATTTAAACCAAATCTGCTGCTTTTACCTACCACAGAGGTTGGTGAAGCTCGTCTATGAAGGGCTAGATCACAAATATTTTGGATTTTGCAGGCCGTACAATATTTGGCACTACTTCTGAGCTCTGCCAATGGAATGCGAAAATAGCCAAACAATAACTAAGCAAATGGACATGACTGTGTGCCAATAAAACGTTACTTATGGACTTGAGAAATGAATTTTATATAATTTTCATGTGTCACAAAATAATTTTTTCACCATTTTCCCCCAACCATTTAAAAACGCAAAAGCCACTCTTAGCTGCAAGCTATACAAAGCCACATGGTGGACTGGATTGTGCATGGTGTGGGCTATAATTTGCCATCTGGTGACCCACTGCAATCTACTCCTTTCCCCCACCCCATTTTGGAGGCACCAGGGGTGTTGTGGGTGCCTGCAAAGTAGGTTTGAGGAGATCTGGGAAAAGTTTCTGTGTCCCTTGAAGTTTAGCTGAGGAATGAAGTAGCACTGATGTGCCAGGAAAAGTACAATTTCTTTTAAATCGGCTGGTCTTTTACTACTGTGGGTTCTTACAGTGCAAATTGAGTTTCTACAAATAACCTGTAAGTCTGCAAACTTTTGGAAACTCTAGTTCAGTCCTTTCTCTTCAGGTCAATCCAAGGTTTCCCATCATGTTTGCAACCCCTCACCCTTCAGGAAGGGAGAAGGCAAAACAAGAGGAGGAATATGGTAACCACATGACTGAGAAGCCCAGATTCTTGCTGTTACCCATCCTGTTCTCTCCACCTCCATTAATGTTGACTATGGACCATTAAGAACCCAAAATAAGATACATGAGTAACATGAAAAATCTGTGTGTCTGTCTCAATAAAATATAGGTAGCCCAGAGCTGGATATCTTCCACATTAATTGCTCTGCAGTCAACTGGCAGCTTTCAAGATGTGGTCTGAAATGGCTGCTCCATTCATGATGTCCACATTCCAAAGACAAAACTGTGGCAGAGCCATTAAGACTACCTTCAGGATGCTGCCATTTCTGTGTCATAGTTTCAGCTATCCCTAGCTGCAAGGGAATCTGAGGAGTGTAGTCTAATTCTTGGCATTCAGGTACCCAGTTGATATTTGGGGCATTTTGACTCAGCAAGGAAAGAAGAGATGTTGGTGCATGATAGACATATTTTGCTACATAATCCATTGGTGGACCAGGACCTTAACCATTTCCTGCTCTTGACATTTACCTTTGCAACATCAGTATGGGGGCTTCCAACCAAAGCTTGTCCCCTTTGCATCTGACACTCGGGCTGCGTATTGCTGCCTTCCTGGCCCCCAAGTGCAGTTGTCAACCTCCCTTACCTATTCATCCTCTTTCCTGACCTTTTTCTGTTACTACCTTTCAACTGGATTGATGAACTTCACTCTTGCAATGGACTTTACAACCAAAGGAGGACCTTGAGACTATCCTGATACCTAAGACCACAATCCAGGTGTTCTACTTGGGTTGGTCTTCCATGCACCTCTCCCACTGCCTGTATCTGGGACTGAACCCATTGTCTGTGCTCCCTCCAGCAAGAATATCTGATGCACAGACATGAATATGTTTTGATCCCAAGAATACATTTAAAAATGATAGGAAAAACCACAAATACAGAGTAAAAATGCCTCATTAGTCACTGTTTCTTTAAAGAGTCAAGTCAAATTTAAAGAAACTTGGTTTCTTCTCAGACATTATTAAATCAGTGATGATAAAGGTATTTGCTTTACTGGTGTAAAAACCTAAAATTTGAAAAAATATATTAGCTGATTGACAGTCAGTAGCTGAGCTCCTGGTAGGATAAAATCAGCAGTGGGTTTCCCACTATAAGCCTGGGTTTTCAGTACTGAAGAGGGCAAAATGAGACTTTATTCCTTGTGCTTTATTTTCCTACTTAGAAATACAATATAATGCCGTTGGAAGAGACTTTTTTTAATGAATTATAGAGTATCATAGAAAGGACTTTTTCTCCCTGAAAACTCTCCAAGCTAAAGTCCCCTATTCCAAAGTTAGAATAACACAGGCATAAAATGTGCTTGATGGGTGTCCTGTGTCACACAGAGCAGCAAACAGACTGTTCTGCTGGAAATGCCAGTCTTGTGTAACATGTAGCCACCCAGCACCCAGAAGCCAGCACCACCCCTTGAACTTTTCTCTCTCTTATTGGTCAGATAATTTTATTTACAGTCTAGATACATAACTTTGATTTTAATGAATGTGTGTATTGAAGGAATTCATTTTACTCATGGTTTGGATTTAGTGGCTCACCCTTTTGTGGTTTAAGAATATTGTGATTCACTGTGTTTTGTGATCTTTCCTCCTCATCTCTGCCTCCTCAGAAGACTTCCTCCAAATACATACTTTTCAAGGTTCTTTTGAGTCTGATTTATGTCTTTTGGATGTTAAGCTGTGCAGATACTGGCCTCGGGGCCACCCAGGATGATTGTTTATATTTATTTGATTTGGTTTTATACTTTCTGCAGATGTGAAAGAATCTCCCCCAAAAGGCCTCTGGCAGTGTATTCATCACTCACTTTAAGCGTGGACACAATTGCTCATGCAGGGCTGGCAGGCGAGGTTGGGGCCAGAGAGGCAGCTCTGGGTTATCTTACGTCGGAGCTACATGCTATAACGTGTGTTGGGAACATGAATCGGGCAGGAGCCAGAAAGTTTAGAGCACAGGAGTTTAAGATCATTACCGCTGGCCCCATGAGCTTTTCTCAGTGCCTGAGGTCTCTCCAAACTAAGCGATACCTGCTATAGGAGTCACGAGGCTCCCGGTATAGCCACTTTTCACACTCCACGTAAGGTTTTGGGGTCCTCATTTGTGCCTGGTAGGTGTTTTAAAGAGACCTAAAGCCTCTCCAAGACACTGGCATCTGAATCTTTAAATTTTTTGAAGTGACAAAAATTTACTGAAGGTATAAATGAAGAGAGCTGAGAAGGTCATCTAGATCCTTTCCTCTGGTGGTTTTGACTCTGGTATTTAAGTTGCAAGTTCCCTTTGCTCCCCCCACAGCCTACTTTGACTTTCATTGGGTTTTGAAGGACCTTTGGGAAGCTACCCCGTGAAATAGATCATTGGGAGAGCCTCGAGAGAATTGAGAAAATGTGTCTAGATTCATAATATTGGGAAGGACATGACACATAAGAGACACAATCAGCGACCCGGCATTGCTGGTAGATGAAAGTGAGGGTAAGTGGGTGATGAGGCTGGAGAATGTGAATCAAGACTATGTAGCTCATGTGGATAATACAAAAGACAAGGTATTCATTTCAGAGGTAGCAAGTTTATGGAAGTTTGTAGTCATTATTCAAGGGTTATATCAAGATGTCCACCAAAATTTGTACTGCTTGCACTGTTTTGTTCTTACTATGGAAAGGAAATAACTTTAAAAAGCAATGAAAAGGCCACATCCAGCAGTTTCTCTGGCTTTTGCTATTGGTGTGAGCCTCGGATCCCTATTCCTATTGGAGAGTGGCAGTTATGCTGGAAATTGAGGGCTCTGTCATCATCACCAGACTCACTTCCTCTACATGTTGTTAATCCATAATAGACACAGCATGGACTTCTTTATGGAGTCCTCATGGAGGTCAAGAAAGTTCCGTTTCCTAACACATTTCCCACAAATTTACTGGAGAGGTCTAAATGGAGTGTTATGACTTCAGCATGGTCAGGTCAAGGGCATGTAGGATATTGGGTCAGAGTAAGCCCGCTGCTACCTGGATCACAGGCTGTTGTCTGTGTTGACTTCTTAGGATGCTACTGAGGAGCCATGGGTCAGATTCCAGGGGTTCTTGCTGCATCAACCCTCAGTGTAACCAGGTTAAAACCAAGCAATGTTCTTATCTCTGTTTCCCATGAAGACATTGTCTGAAATGAAAGCAGCTGAGATTTTTGGGTGGGATTTGGAGTGGGTTGTGGGTTGGAAAGATGTGCTGTCGTTCACATGGAGGCATTAAAAGACAACAATTTTCTTGTGACACTGGTTGGACTGTGCTTGATGAGAATGGCCCAAGCTTTGAAGATCTTGCAATCCTTTGAAAAGTGTGGTTTATTGCTCTAAGTGATGTCACCGAAGGTCCCCAGTGCCCTGGTCTGTCCATTCAGTAGGGGCATTAAAATAACCACAAACTTTTTAGTCTTTGTCCTTCTTCCAGTGAGCTGGCTCCTGTGCTAACATCCAGGCCTTCTGGGGCAAGTCAATTAGGAAATTAGACCATACATTCTCGGTGCTAAGAATACCCAAGGGGGAAGGGGAGACAGTGATTAAATAAATGCATCATTGGATGAAGTTACATTATAAAGTTTCCATTATAAAGCCCACGGTTTAATGGATTGTTGTGCAATGAAAGCTTCTTTGGCTACTGGGTACCATTGTCTCCGTACAGGTTTCTTCTGTCTTTCCTCCGAACGCCCATACTCTTAACCACCTTCTCCTTTCTGCAGCTTCCCTCATCCTCTGATTTGCCCCTAATCAGCAGTTATGGAAGAGCGCAAACTCCATCATGAGACAGTAGTATCTGTGCCTGGCAGCACTGGAGAAAATATAATTTTTTTACTAGGGACTGAGATGGTCAAAATGAGGGTAATGTCTAGGGTCTGACTTCTGGGAGAAATCCTTGCTCAAGGAAATAAGAACAGAAAAGGAGGATGAGCTGAAAACTAAATCTTCAGAGAAACTGGGATGTGGGAGAAAGGACAAAAAGCTTGGTTGTCAGAGAGGCCTGGGTATACATTTCATCTCAGTCCCTAATAAATTGTGTGGCCTTGAGAAAGTCATTTCAAATCAATTTCCTTGTCTGCAAGCTGAGTATCAGGAAGGCCTGTCATAAAGAGTGCACATCCCATCAGTTGTATGTGGCACCAGTAGTGTGTGATGAGTATGAATTATTATGTTATCATCATCAGGGCTGAGGACTAAGCTGAGGACGGACTCAGTCGGCAAGTTCAAAAAATAGAACAAGTTCAAAAAATACTAGATAAAATCAAGAATCTGAATGGGAGGCGGTACGACTTCAAAGCCAGAACACCTATAGCCACTTCACCCCGGCTGCCACTCCCCTGGGGTATGAACAGGCTCATCTGGTGGGAACTGCTGGGCCCCACCCTTGGGTGGAGGTGCCACCTGCCTCCCTCCTGCTGGGAGGGGCTTCAGGAAACATGGGGTGAGGGGCAGACGCTGCCATCCTGTCTTCTTAGCAGAGGCACATTCAGTGCTTTGGAGGAGTGTTGGTATCACTTCGTGTGACCAGGCATAAACATGAGAAAGGAAAGGGTTTGGGGGAAAATGAGAAGAGAAAGCTATGCTTGGGAGGAAAAAGGGCAATCAAAAATGAAAACACAACAGAAAGGGGATGCTATTGGCTTTTTATGTTCAGGACTTAGCTTGCTTTGGGCGCTAAGCTAACTCTTTTTCTCACTCCCTCACCTGCAAAGTGGGAAAGCTTTGGTCTTGACTAGTAAAAAATCATATTGACTTTGAAGTAGAAGAAATCCATTTTTTTTCTTTGCAGGGCTGTAAGATGGTTGGAGTTCAATTCAAATATTCAAACATTTACTTTCTGCTCTGTGCTTGGCACTGTGTTAAGTATTTTTACATTAATTACCTCACTGAATCCTCATGACCACTTCATGAAGTCAGTGCATATTATCAACTCCATTTGACAGAGGACAAATGCACAGCTAGAACATGTAAATACTGTGTCCCAAGTCACAGGGCTGGGATATGGAAGTGCTGGAGGTCACAGACTGGCACTTCACACATTTACTCTGCAAATATTGGTTGGGCACCTGTGGTGTTCCAGATGCTATGCTAAGTTCCTAGGTGCCAGCATGATTAAAAACAGACTCAGTCAATACCTTTCATCTACAACGGAGATAAACAGGAAATAGTTGCATAAACTAACATCTGTTAGAATAGCAACAAACACAAGGAAAGAAAAGTTGATGACACCTGATGATCGTGTGAGGGAGTAAGGGGGTTGATCTAGTCAGGAAGCTGGAAAATCTCCCCTGATCTCAGCCTGGAACTGAGATTTGGATGATAGGTAGAGGCAAAAGGAACATCCTAAATGGCATGTGCAAAACTCCTATGGCAGGAGGGTTGAAGGATCTAGAATGTATAAGAGAAAACCCACATAATAGATACAGAGAGAGCAAAGGGAAGAGTGGTCTACAATGCAACCGGGAAGGACACAAAGCCAGGCCATGCAGAACTTGGTGCGACAAAGTAAGGATTTTGTCTTTCTCCTAACAGTGAAAGAACTCCATTGAAAAGTTCTGAGCAGGGGGCCTCCCCTGTGGCACAATGGTTGAGCGCTGGGTTGTGAATCTGCCCACAGCCTCTGCAGCTCCGATTCAATCCCTGGCCGCCTGGCAAGGGTCCCACATGGTACGCAGACCTCTCCTGCTGTGCCCGCTGCTCCCCTCAGCAGTGTACTTCATCAGTCTGCCTGTTCTGCTCCCCGCTCTCTGGTGAATTCTCTCACCCTTCTGCACTTCTGACTGTACCCAGTGCTTATATAAATAAATAAATAAATCTTAAAAAAGAAAAAAAAGAAAAGTTCTGAGTGGGAAAATCATCAAGCTACTCAATTATATGCAAATTCTCCAACGCCCTTTGCCAGTAGGAAGGAGGTGTACAAGTAGGGAAGGGAAGAGTAAAATGTTTATGCACCCTGTTGAGGGTGCTGACCTCAGATCATTACCAGTAGAGTAAATAGTCTATGGCAATAAATACTCTCTGAAAATCTAGAAAGAACCCAACCTGGCTTCTGAAATGCTTTGCCAATGGAAATTATGCACCAGTTCTCAATTATTCTTAAAACACAGTTACATGAAAAACAGATGAGCTTTATTTGTTTTGTCTATAAACCAACAGACTTAAAGTGCCCACTCACCCAGTGTAGTGAGTAAGATAAATGTGCATGTAAGTTGAACGTTCCGATGTCTGACTACTGATGTCCTGCATTTTAAGTCAGCGCTGGGGGGTTTTACATGAGTGTGGGGCATTTTCTCTCTCCATGGAGGGATCCCAGGTCCTGTGAGATGTGCAAGGATGTGAAGGAATAAATAAAGTGAGGCCCTTCAAAGTTTGGTTTCTTTTCCTGAAGGGTACATATATTCATCAACTCCTAGAAAAGAGCTATGATGTAAGAGAAGGAACTTGAGCATCTATGGTTATTAACCATTTGTAGGAAATTCTGAAATGTGGGTTTTCTTTTTAAAGATTTATTTATTTATTCAAGAGCAGGGGTACAGGCCAGAGGTGCGGGAGGGTGAGAGGATTCAGAACAGGAGAGCAGAACAGGCAAAGTGGAGAGCAGAACAGGCAGACTGACCGAAGACACTGCTGAGGGGAGCAGCGGGCGAGACAGGAGAGGTCTGCCTTGCCACGTGAAATGCTCCCTGGCCAGCTGGAAATCGAACCTGCGCTGCAGAGGCTGCAGACAGCTTCACAGCACTGCGCTCAACCTGCTGCGCCACCGGGGAGACCCAGAAATGTTGTGTTTTATGTACAGCAACAATGTACTTTCTGGTTTCATGAGTATTGACAAGTTTTTGAACTTGAAGCTTCTTAAAGAAGCTGGTCCCACAGACTTAGTAAAGAATTAAAACAAAATGAACCTCAAGTTCATTTCTCTGTACTTTAAAAAGAACAAGGTTCTTCTTCTAACAGATCTTAAAAGGAACAGAAATGGAAGGGAAACCAGGAACATTCTAGAAAATGAGGCTTTTGTTTTTGGGCAGCAGGAGGAACTCAGACAAGCCCTCCTCGGTGGCTCAGACATGTTCTGTTCACATGTCTGATACTCATGTGTTGCTTTCTGCAGAGGCAGCCAGGAGCCCTGTTGTTGGTGGAACTCCAGACTCCTCGTCTGGTCTCACTCTCTTTTCTGACCTCTCCCCACTTGTTTTTTGTAGTGGTTTTCAGGTGTGTATACAAATTCTTCTAAATTTCTCTTTCCAGAGGTGAGGGCCTAATTTTCCTTCTTTTGAGTATGTGCTAGTCTTCTTGATTCACTTCTAACAGATAGAAAATGGTATCAGGATAACTCTGAGAGTAGGTTGTAAAAGGTTTTATAGCTCCGTCCTTCCTTCTGGCTTTTGGAATGCTTGCTCACTCTGGGCAGGCCAGCTGCCATGGAGTGAGGTTGCACAGGCAGCCTGATGCACAGGCTCAGGTGTGGGGAAGGAAGTCTTCTTGTGCTCAGCTATGTGAGCATGCCATGTGGTAGTGACATCTCCAGCCCCAGTCAGGCCTTCAGATGGACTGTAGCCCCAGCGTCTGGTGCAGTCCCGAACCTAAGCCACCTCACTAAACTGCTCCCCAATACAAAACAAAGAAACAAAGATGATAAAAGTGTGTTGTGTTAAGCCTCTGTGTGTGGGGATAATGTGTTACACAGCATAGATAACTGATACACCAATAATAGTAACAAAAAATTGCAAGCACTTGCTGAATTTGCCAGAATATCACCACCCTGCAGAAATCATGTCTGTCTCAGCACTGGAGCCCTCATGCTGGGCACAAAGGCAGTGCTCGGTACAGACATGTCCATTAAGTGAATAGACCTTAGCTACATGACCTGCATTATGCTAGTCTCTCTACACATACTTTCTCATTTAATTCTCACGCTCTTCTATAAAGTAGGTTTTCAATTCCTGTTTATAGATAAGTGGCCTGAGATAGCACGATTCTGTAAGCAGACTGTGGGGTCTCTGTGACTCCAGACCTGACACCCGCATAGGAGTGGGTGCTGGTCTCACGGACTTAGGGTCCTGCCCACTGAGGTGCGGCTTTGCACTTGCTGTATGATCAGCCAGACACATGTTCTTCCCACACCTCACCTCCGAACTCTGGCAACTGGGCCAAGCTGCGTCCGGCGCCTGTGGAGGTGTGACTGCTGTATGTTCCTGCAAAGGAGCTGGAGAACAAGCTCATCTGGTAGGAGAGGGACAAGGGAGGCATCTGCACTGGGGGATGGGCAGAGTGGATGAGGCCATGTCCTGTCCCTCCGGCAGCCCTCCCTCCTCTAGACAGTTCTACGGTCTAGTGGCCGAGTCTTAGGCAGGTTCAGAATAGAGAAACCAGTGCCCAGATCTGAGCAGGGGCCACAGGATTCTGCCTGGATCCCCCAAACACACCACACTCTGGGGATCAAGTACAGAGGCTCCAAGTCCCTGAATCATATGCCTTGATGGAAATATGTCAAATTGCTGAAAACAAGCTTAAAAGAGATCAAACTACAAAACCCAGACAGCGATCAACAAGCAGCAAGTCGTAGTGGGGAGAGTTCCTAAACCTTCCCTCCTCCAGAGCTAGCAGGGTTGCAGGGAAGGAGCTAGCCCTGGAGTGCACAGCCGAGCTGGTCTGGGCTCAGAGGCCAGAGTGTGGAGCAGATGCCCCGTGCCAGCCCTGGCCTTATGTTTTTGCCTGAGAGTGAGAACAGCCACCTCATGGGTTGGTCATGCAAGTGAAATGAAGGTCATTAACCCAGTACCCAGAACTTGGCATGGGTTCAGCAAATGTTGATTTTCTTTCTTTGTCAATAAGAAGGATGTATTGACTGTATTTACGCGCTCGCTTTTGTGATTCTGTCACTTAGTGCCAACAAGTCCTCATTCTCTCGTCATGTATATTCAGATGCAGGGTAAATAAATCTCTTAGATGCTTTTAAAGTTGAAGTACAGCTGAATTAATTAATTAAGTGGGTTTTGAAGGAGGAAGTACACCAGCCACTTTTGTTTTGGTGAGCAGGACATGGACAACAGAAATATTGATTTGGAAAACATTTTGCATTTGAGTAAAATGGCCAATCAACTGCTGTAGCTTCCTAAACTGGTTCTCATTTGTAACCGCAGGCACTTTTTTTCAGCATATTTAAAGATATTGCTGCAGAAGACTATTTTGCAAAATATTTGGGAAAATGGATGTACAGCCCCCCCAACAGAAAATTAATTAAAATAGCAAAAGCAGGCAATGTTGAAGCTAATACGTGAAACAAGCTGACATTTATAGACAAAATGAATAAATATATGCAAAACACTCTGTGTCAGCAATGGGCAAAGGAAAGCTTCATGATGCTAGGAAGCCTCGCTTTTTAGCATAACTGGATAACCCTGGCCAGAAGAGAAATAAAAACCCTGGACAAGTCCATTTGGCCGCATTAGTCACCATTACCCAGCAGTCCGAGTGAAAAACGTGCAGCCAAGTGGTGCTATTCTCATTATAAATCATACTAAAAATTTTGCAATGGAAGGGTTAAGAGACTCCTAAGTAAAGCAAAATGACCCAAACATTTCATTCATTTATGCCGATTGTCCCTCATTTAGCCACTGTCTGATGCGAGGACAGCACTGTCCTAGAGAGAAGGGTAAGGCAATATCTAGTTTCCAGAAGGGAGAATTTGACATATAAAAGCAAACGTGGGTTTGACTTCCCTGTGCCTCCTGGCCTCCACGCTCCATCAGAGGCAGGCACTGCCCACCTGTCTCTCTTCCCTCACACCTCAGCTCTCAGCCAGCTGCCCTCCCCAGAACCCACTTCCTCAGAGGATACCAGTCCTCTCTTAATTGCTAAAACAATGGGATTTTTTCCTCTTCAGCTCTTAGTTGTCTTAATTTCTTAGTAGTTTCTAACCTAGTTAACTGGCCTTCTCTGATCTCTGTCATTCTTCCTAATTTCGCTTGCATCCCCCCTTTAATTCATCATCCTCACTGTTGGCAATGTTGTTTGTTAAAATGCAGTTCTGCCCACATTAGTCTTCCATTTGGACTCCTTTGGCATTTCCTGGGCACAGTCTCCCTCCCACTACATGACACGGCATGTGAGTTTTCTCCTGCCGACCCTGGCAGCTTCGTTTCTCCTATCTGTCCCCTTCGAATTTATGCTCCAGGGCACGCGACGACTCTTCTTCAAGTTGGTCATGCTCTTCCAACCCTCTGCTTATCCAGGTCAACTCAGATGGGGATCTCAGACTTCCAGAAGATTCTATCACTCGGTGTCAACCCAGTCTGTTTGCTGTATGTCTCCAACTCTGGTTTTGAGTTTTCTGTTGATGCCCCAAGAGGTAGCACAATGCCTGGCACATCACAGATGGAGAAAGGCAAACTTTTTTGTGAGAAACAAAGTTCTGTGGGTTTATCTGTCCAGCTTCTCTTTCTCTGCCCTAATCGCCATTTTCCCTGTGATTCCCAAGCTAGAGCATTCAGTCCCCCACTTAGATGAATCACGGAAGTGACCACAAAGCCTTTGATTACCCTCCCCTGTGTCTCTTCACCCATATCCATCCAGATCACAGAAGCCAGAGGAATGTGTCTGCATACTTGTCTATCAGTAGTAGGTAAATGGCCCTCGAACCCTGGAATTATGCCCTGCCAGCCAAGCCACTGTGACTTCACATCAAAGGAACTTGACCCATCAGCTTCCTGTGCCCCACAGCGGGACCAGCACTGGCTTGGCTTGGTGGGGCTGTGCTTGCACAACTGCTTCACGCGACTTACCAAGCAAAGTGTGAACCCCTTGGTATGGCATCAGGCCCTCACGGTTTTCATCCTTCCTTACAAATAATACATTTAACCTATACCTCACCCCAGTCGGTGTATCCTCATATGCACGTGAATCATTTGGAGATAGAGATTGCACACCATGTGGATTCTGATTCACTAGGACTGAAGGCAGAGCCTGGGGCTCTGCATTCCAAGGGCATTCATGTTGCTCTACAGGCCACAGTTGAGCAGTGGGGGACTCCACTCAATGGCCTGGACCCCGTGTTCCTATGATTACTTCCACCTGGAATGCCCTCTGGTCTACACTACTTAATTGATTAATCCCTCAAAAGCAAGTTCAAATGCAATCTCCCCACTAAAATGTTCTTTTATCCACTGAAGTAAATATGAACTCTTCCTCCTGGGAAGGCTTATATATATATATATTTTTTTTTTTTTTAATTTATACAATAGCCAGAGATGTGGGAGGGTGAGAAAATTCACTATATGGGGAGCAGAACAGGCAGACAGACGAAAAGCACTGCTAAGGGGAGCAGTGGGCATGAT
The DNA here is from genome assembly GCF_014898055.3 of Talpa occidentalis. Taxonomy (NCBI): domain Eukaryota; kingdom Metazoa; phylum Chordata; class Mammalia; order Eulipotyphla; family Talpidae; genus Talpa; species Talpa occidentalis. The sequence continues at coordinate 5,830,100 of NW_023601433.1, forward strand.
ATGAGAGGTCTGCTGCGCCATGTTGGTATCTCCCTGGCTGGGCAGGAATTGAATCCATGCTGCAGAGGCTGCAGATAGCTTCACAGCACTGTGCTCAACCCACCGTGCCAACGGGGAGGCCCAAGGCTTATATTTTTAATTTAGGAAATCAATCACCAGCAGCTATAAGTAGCAAAGTTTTCACATTTATTCCCATCTTAGGACAGATTTTATTGTTTCTCTCTAAGCTGAGCCACATGTACCCTAAAATGATGGGCACTTCCATTGCCAGCTCTGTGTAGTAAAGTCCTGAAGCAGCCCCTGTCCATTCATGATAAAATAATCTGAAAAATGTGAACAACCTAGATTGTGAAAAATTGCATGATAATAATTTATGTTCATAGTAATAACTCAGAGGCATAAGGAGACTGAAATAGCTTCTGAATCATCAAAGGAAGATTAAAATTATATTCAGCATAGTTTAGTGTTAAGTGAATTTGATTGTGTTCTAATTCTCTGAAAACTGACATAGTGGAGTGTGTGTGTGTGTGTGTGTGTGTGTGTGTGTGTGTGTGTGAGAGAGAGAGAGAGAGAGAGAGAGAGAGAGAGAGAGCTGATTTCTTAAATGTATAAGGGAGACATAATTGCCTGTTTTAGCTGCATGCACACCTTTAGCATAACTCTCTGCCTGCCATTCCCCTAACACACACACACACACACACACACACACACCACAACACACTCATACTACACATTTTCTCAGGGTAAAAAAAAACAGGAAAGCTGGGACTCTACCACACTTCCTAAATTCCAGAATAAAGTCCTTGAGGGCCTCAGTGCTCTCTAACCTTGAAGCTCTTCCAGTGAGCTGGGCCAAGCCTAGCTGCTGGTCATTTCTCCACTTTTAGGCATTTCCACAGTGAATACATATTGCTCTTCATTCCACAGGGAACTGCAATAAATTACAAACACAACAATAATTCAAAATCAAATTAAATAAGCAGGAGAAAAGGCGAGGGTTCAGTGTGAAGGAAGCCAGAGAGAGACCGCCGGGCCTGGGGCCTGTGGGCCTGGCCGTGCACCCGGAGCAAGGGAGGCAGCACAGGAGGTCTGGCTTCCTGCAGCCATCTCTTGCCTCCCTCCTCTCGGGGACATGTGCACCCTCTTCCAGAGGAGGCCTATGACTCCTGGCTTCCCTGGGATTCTAGCAGAAGCCTCGTTTAATTTACTTGGGAGCATAAACACAGTTGTTGGCTGTTTTAAAAAGTCTTACATTCAATACATCCTCCCCCTAATAAACCTTTGTACCCTGGCGCCCCTTGAGCCTTCCCTTTGGCTTGGAAACCTCACTCCTTCCTAGAAAATGGGACTCGGTCTCGTCCTGCGCTGGCGTTTGTGTCCACCACGAAGGCGCCAGAGTCTCTCAGGCTGCAAAGTCTCGCTTGCCCTCGTAGCGATTCGCTCTCCTCCGAAGAAGCTTGACTTTCCCAGTGCAGGCTCCACGGTCAGTGGAACGTAGCCATGCAATCAGACGAGGCTTTTCTCGGTGTGGACGAGGTGTCGGGCCAACATCTATCTGTTGCCTCCAAAGTCTGGTTCCAATATCAGGAGCTGGCTGAGCCTGGCTCCACAACCACAGCCTGTCCTCGCAGGACTTCTCAGCTGGCCCTTGGCCTGTAGTTACTGTAACATAGTGGTGGGGGGGTGCGGGGTGTCTTTCCCAGGATATTTAATAGTCTTTATATCATGTGCATCTGTATCTCTCAGGGCTGACCTGATCAAAATTAGAAAGCCAGGTCACTTTGAGTCCTGGGTCAAAACGCTGAGAGAGAGATGGGCAGGACTGTCAGCAGGAGGAGGAAGGAGGAGAGTCATAGATCCTAATCTCCAAGCTCCTTTCAGGAACTGTTGGTCTTTGAAAGAAGAGGCCCCTCCCTAGAAGAATACAAACCCAGCCCCGTGGCGTAGCCTTAGGGCAGACTTTGAGTGGCCGCTTGCCGAGGCAAGACTCAACCAAGTCCAGGCCAGAAGGAGGAAGCCCAAGTGAGCCTGTCAGAGCTATAGGCGGTTGGGGTCCCGAAGGTGGGGGCCGTTACCAGCAGAATGCCCAGCTGTCTTGCTCAGAGAAGACAGAATGTCTTCATCCTCCAAGCATGAGGAAAAGAGCTTCTTTCAGAACAATCGGGAAGCTGGCCAGCCCTGGGTGGTGGCTGAGGGCCATCTTCCACAGCCATCGGTCTTTTAGCCATTGAGTGTCCAATGCCCAGAGGCTTTTCTGGGGTCCCCTCCATGACTGAACCATTGCCTGTGGACAGAGCACTGTCAGGCCATAGACATTCGCTAGCATCTGAAAGAGTCTAGTTCTTTTATGAGGGGATGGGACAGTTTGCCCCCTGACCAAGGTGGGGCTGGGCAGAAGGGACTGGAGGTTTTCCTGAGTCCTGGCAGCAGCGGACACTCTGTCCTGACCCACTGGCCATCAGTTACATTTTCCTTGCGTTTGGCCCTGCCGTCTGCTCCAGGAGCCCCTGGTTTCATTCGGGTCGCCCACGTGTTGTCTTTCTCTTGGCTCAAAGCTCCCCAGTTTACATTGGCCCATTTCTTTTAAGTCTACCTACCTCTTCCACAGTGCCTCAACCTCAACCTCAGTAATTCATCTCTGCCTTGTTTCAAAGGTTTAGACTTTTCTCTTATCCGTGACAAACACCTGATTCTTCAAATCTTGTTTTATTTTCCTCAGACTTGATTTCATACCCTTTATCTACTGACATGTACATCACTGCAGGAAAATACTCAAAACCACCATGAAAGGTGTTGTCCTGTGTTGTGAGGGGTCCGCAACGATGAAGAGGCTCAGTCACCTGAGGGCTTTATTTGGGACCAAGTTCTCAGGACCTCTTGACTGCCTCGTCCTCCCCTGGAATGGCTGGTGACCATGAAACCGTGGTGCCCCGATTGTGTGCCTCACTGGCATCTGTCCACCACCATCCCAGCTCAATCTACTGAGTTGTTAGGGACTTTGGGGAATCCAGCACAATCCCAGTACTTCACAGGGAGGTAAACAGTGGGCCTGTGAGATCAAGGCCTTCGTCCAATCCTTAGGACTATTCCTCAAAACCAGAGACTGTTAACAGGGTAGTCCCCAGGAAAGGGGGAGGTTCCCTGCCCCACCCAAGGGAGGGTGGAGCTGAGCAGGAAGAGGAGAAGCTGCAGAAGAGACTGAGGAAGGAAGGAAGCAGGATGGAGCCAGGAGACCTGGAGGAGGCGCGTGGAGCCTGGAGACACGTGAAGAAACTGCGCTTGTCTTTTGGTCGTGGACGGGGTGACACAGATGTGGGTGAGACCCGTGGGGAGGTGACAATGGCAGCTTTTATCTTGATGTTGATTTTGCTCTTTTCCTTCCGGGCTTGTCCGGTTGTTTGTGATCCTTTTCTGTGGGTCCCCACTGGAAGATGCTTTAGACTTGTGGCAGGCCTTGGGGCCTTGCTCTGGGCCAATCCCATATGGATGGACTTTTACCCACGAGGGGACGGGTAACTGTGGGTGCTTGATTTAGAAACTAGACTCTTTGCCTTACCCGTATTGTTTCCTAGTTGTATTAAAGTTCCTTCCCATTAAAGTCTCATATGTTTTGTGTTGATGCGGCGGATGGCAGAACCCATTTAGAATAGGCAGGTTTGTGGGGCTTGGGCTGCCCCTCTCCCTGTCCTATAACAAGACCACAACCTGGGTCAGCAGATTCCCAGGTCTCGTGTTGTTTTCATTACGCTAAAAACCCTTTCAGCATAAATAAGTAAATAGTAACTAGAAATGGAGTATTTTTCGAAAAAACAACACTTCAGTGGGTGATGCTCAGGAAGAACTTGCTTGGTTCCTGCAGTCATTCCAGGCCTGTTTATTGAACGCACGTCTGCAAGCGCCCTGCGCTGGCTGGGAGAGGCGGCCAAGTGGGGGCAACGGAAGCCCGTGCTCGCTATGGCCCTCGCGACTCAGTGTGTGGTGCTATGTGGCATTTATTTTAAGGTGCAACTTTAAGAAAAAGTTCAGCATAACCAATGTCAGGACTCCCTGTGCTGTTCATGAGTGTGTGTTTTAAGGTTGAGTTGGCCTGGAAGGGAGGCCAGGTCTGCATTTGTCTCTTTGAGCCAGGACTGCTCCCAGCGAGGACCTGTGTTCAACTCTGTCCTCTGCTTGAGGTTCTCTGGACACCACTGGAAGTCAGCCCCAGATTGATCAGCCCGCATGATGGTCTGATTACATCAGGTTCAAATTAGCAGGGGACATTTTCTCCCTCCTTCTGCCGGGAGCTAAAGTTGAGCACCCTGGCTACCCCTTTCTGCAGGAGTTCACTACTACTGGGCCCTCAAGTTGGAGGCCAGCTTTGTGCATGGAGTCCCCTGTGCGAAAATCTCCACCGTGAGCTTTTGCTTTTGAACACTCCATAGGTGCCTTTAATAATAGTGTATTTACAGTCCATGTCATCACAGATTCTATCAGATACAGTCATTATAAGTTGTGTGGCACCTTATTTAGATGCAACACCTCTGAAATACGTGGCAAGTAAACTGTTTGTCTGCTCAGGCTGCCGTAACAAGTCCACAGGCCAAGGGCTTAAGAGACAGAAGTTTCCCCCTCCCGGATATGGAGCCTGGAGGATCGTGGTGTGGGCAGGGTTGGTGCCTTGTGGCTGCTTTCCTTGCCTGTAGGTGGTTCTTTTCTCCCTGTGTCTTCTTGGGGTGTTCCGTGTGTGTGTGTGTGTGTGTGTGTGTGTGTGTGTGTCATCTACTCTTCTTTTAAGGACTCCAGTGCTACCAATCCATCCACCGACCTCCTTAAACGTTTATTACTTCTTTAAAACCCTTTCTTCAGAATACAGTCACATTTGGAAGTGCTGGGGGTTAGAGTTTCAGCACAGAAATCGTGTGAGGTGAAGGGGGCACACAGTTCAGTCCATGATCTACACTGAGGCCTGGGGTTTGGAACAAATGACCCAGGAGCTGAGCATTCCAGCCGGGGGTGGGGGGGTAGGGAGGGGTGGTTCAGCCTGGGCACTGTCCCCATAAGGAGCATCAGTTTTCAATTTCTTGAGTGTGATTTCTCCAAAGTGCTCACAGCCAAAAGAAAAGAATGCTATTTCAATGAATCAGCTTTACTTGAAACCTGAAATAGAAATAGGATGAATTCCTGATTATAAAAACACATTTTTTAAATTAAATAGGGTTGTACCCTCTGATTATAATTATCACCCACGGGTTCCTCAGTCTGAAGTTGGTTCTGTTCCCCGCTGCTGTGGTAAATGCACTGTGTATTGACATGTGGGTCAGTAACATGACCTCTTCCCTTTGCATGGAAGGGATTGAAACCCTTTCTGGTCCCTGATTTTCAGAACATCCTCCTCTTGGGGGTCCCAGCATTCCCAACATGGGACAGCTGTGGGCCTTAGAACAGGCTCCTGGAAGGCAGCTCTGCATCTGGTGAGTGTGCCGCGCCCCTCTGCGCGAAGACCACCGCCCACCCAGCACTCCCTCCAGGGCCTCCCTGCAGCTTGGAGAGGCGTGAGTGAAGAAGCACAACTTGCATGTTTTCATGTGTGGTTCGATAGCACGCGGGGGCTTCTTTGCTTTTATCAGGCCGTTGCAAAGCTTGGAGATGTGAAATCCCTGTTGGTTAGAAGATTAAACACTAAGGTCTCTCTTACTGTCTTTTTATGGTTTTTTTTTTTTGTTTGTTTTTGCTACAAGAGCTTCTGGATAAAGGTAAATGACTCACTCTGTTGCGGAAGTATCCAGTCACGCTGCAACAAGGCCAAATGACGTGCCCATGTTTTTTCTAGCAAGCACTCTGATCTGAAGTGGACAAAACACTCAGGTGAATTCCTAGGAACATGCTCAGGTTTTGCCCTGTTCCCCATCTGGGCTGGGCGCCAGGCAGACTCAGGTATGGTTTGGTTTTGCTGGACTAGAATTCAGGTCTCTCCCCAGGTCAGAGGCACATTCCAGCCAAGGAGGGGAGATGGCAGAATCTCAGTGAGTGACCTCTTTCTTTGTCACATGTCTACCATCCTCCAACAGAAATAGGCATGAAGTCCCCAGGCAGGCGATGGCCCTCCCTACAGCCAAATCTTATTATATTGGGGGGCTGAGGGGAATGTCTCCCCAGCTAGCCCCTAATTTTATCTCCTCTGGACCCCTGGTTGCTCATTATACTACAAAAAAAAATAAATTTCCCTATGCTCTTCCCTGCTTTATTCTTCTGTGATTGTTCAATTCAAATGAAAGTCTTCAGCTTTGATGAGAGTGGTGGACAGCAAGTTAACAGATCATTCATTCAAACAGTAATTAACTGGCACCTGCTAGACACTCAGCTGCTCCACGTGTTCCCAAAAATTCTCTTTCATGGAAGTTGTTCCTCTGGATTGCTTCATCTTCTTCCTTTTCTTCCTCTTCTCCTGTCACCTTCTGCTCTTCCTTCTTAAGTTTTATATTGACTGATTGTTAGCTCAGATAATTGTATTTGGTTTGAAAAAAAGAAAAGGGATCTCAAAATAGCTAAATCCTGACTTCAGCTGTTAATGTCAGACTTTGAACAAAGTTGCCGGGCCACCTCAGGGATCAAAGAGAAATCATCAGTTGCTATGAAGCCAAAACACTTTCAGAGAAATGAGTGAACAGCTGACACCAACAAGGTGCCCTCAAAGTTGATCAAACCTAAATCTGACCCTTTTACCTGATAAAAACTGTGGGCATATGTGGAGAAATAAACCTTTTATTTCAGAACTAAACTTGGAGGCTATCAAATAAAAGGTGAAGCGCTGTGCCCAGGGACACAATGACTATTTGAATCTGGATCCCACCAGCACTTCCAAGGGAAATGAAAAGAGGTGAGCACCCACTTCTGCTGCAGGAGTGGGTGCTGACCCCCCACAGATGACGCAGAGACTTCCAACTGATGCACTTGTCAGCTATCTGATTGACTTTATTGCAAAGAACGTTTGAGGCACAGGACCCTTGAAGGGAAAAGTATAACCAACACTAAATGGTTAAATTGCTTTCAGAACGTAGAACATAAAAGAAAAAACTTTCCTTGGAAGTTGCTTTCAGAGACAGCAGGGCTTGGACATTATCTACGAACAACCCAGGCTGAGCAAAGCAGAAGCAACAATTTCAGCCGCCCCTAAAGCCAGCTAGAGCTGGGAGACTGAAAATACAAAGGAGAGGGTAGTGGGTTGCCCAGGGGCGATGGCACCATAAGCAGAAATTCAAAACTCCTATTATCTGAAGAAAAGCCATTTGATACTTGTCTGCGTCTGAACTTCAGCCAAACCCACATTTCATGATCACTAACCTGCTTTTCAGCCAATAGAATTTAGCTCCTTTGTTCTCAACCTGGTCCCCAAAGCTTAGATAACCTCATGCCCATTCTTAATCAGGGAGGCAGATTTGAGTTTATCTCCTGTCTCCTTGCCAATGGATTCACAATAAAGTCTCGTTCTAATCTCAGAACCCTGGTGTCTCATAAACTGGTCTATGCGCATCAGGCAGTGAGCTCAATGCTCACAGAGGTACTGGCCTTGCCTGCCTGTGGTCCTGGAGAAGTTGTTATTTTCTTTCTCATCTGTCCTCTGTCTGTCCTCTGTCTGCCTGAAAATGGCCACAAAGAGGCTGGGAGAGTCTTAAAAGGTGGGCCCCTCTACATAGAGTAGTGGTTTTCAAAACAGGCTGCTTGGCTACACATCAGAACCACCTAGGAAATTTTAATAATCCTGGTGCCCAGGCCATGCTGGGGTAGGTGGAGACAACATAATAGGATCTAGGGGTGCAGGGCAGTAGAGTCAGGTTTTGGCATCTGCAGAAGACCCCCGGGTGCCTCTGGTGCACAGCAAGTTTGTCTACGAGCAGGGGTCTATGTGGCACTTCTGTGCACAGAGTCTGAGAGGGCATCTCTAGAAGCCTCCCAGGTGCCATTCAAGCTGCGTGCCCAGAATAAGGCTTCAGGTGACAAGGTGTGGGATCCCTCCCACCCCATTCCCCGCAGTGATGCCCTGGCAAAAGGAAAGAACTGAGTGAAGAGAAGTGGGTCTGGACAGAAAGCCCTGGTGACTAGAGGGTCTCCTCACATCAGCACTGCCCGAGGGAAAAGGGATAATAAATCTATGTGTCACCCAGAGCCTAGAATTACTTGTCCTGTGAACCAGGACATCCTTCTTTTCATGATACCCCCCCACTTTCTCCTCCACCCAATACCATGCAGGTGGGAGCAATCCAATGGCCTATATCTCTATTGGGGAAGGAATTACAGGGGCTCCCTGTAATGACCCTGCTGGATGAAGAAGGCAAGGGCTTATGCCTCTTCCCCAACCTATAAAGACATACACGTGGGCCTCCCCGGTGGCGCAGTGGTTGAGCGCTGGGCTGCGAAGCTGCCCGCAGCCTCTGCAGCGCCAGTTGGATCCCCGGGCACTGGAGGAGGGTCCCACATGGCGCGCAGACCTCTCCTGCCGTGCCTGCTGCTCCCCTCAGCAGTGTACTTCGGTCCTTCTGCCTGCTCTGCTCCCCGCTCTGGCTCTGGTGAATTCTCTCACCCTCCCGCGCTTCTGACTGTACCCAGTGCTTGTATAAATCAATCAATCAATCAATCAATCAATCAATCAATCTTGTATAAATAAATAAATAAATCTTAAAGACATTCACATTTCTCCCATCTTTAAAACACACATGAAGCCAGTGCAACCCATGGACTTTGGGACCTCCTAGCAAAACCTCTCTCCTTCCTGGCACCCAGATAGCTTCAGAAAAAGAACACATTCCCTGCGCTTACAAGCTCTTAATTTCCACTCTGCCGGTATCTAATTGTTAATATTTTGTTCATCATAGGCTTTTGTTTGCATTAATTTTGACTTTTTTTAAAGAACGGTATCTTAAAATATTATTAATCTGGATAACTGTTTGCTAGCACCCCCTTACTCGCCCTGCTCATGTCCTGTACCTGTTCATTCCTCAGCCCATCACCATGTGACATCTGTTCCCAGAACTGCAAGGGAAGCTACCCTGGAGCTTCACCAAAAATCTGCAGTATGTTGTTGTTTTTTTTTTAAGGACCTTGTTTCACGCTCTGTTTCAGGTGATGTTCTTTTCAGCACCCCACATATATCAAAGCAACGAAACGTACACACATATGATGATTACCCCAAAATACTCCTGTACTTGTCCCAACCCTATTCTTAAAATGTTGACATGTTGTTTTCTTCTCTACTTCTTTATTATGCTTTTTTTTAAAGATTTATTTATTATTTATACAAGAACTGGGGTACAGGCCAGATGCGCGGAAGGGTGAGAGGATTCACCAGAGACAGAGTGGGGAACAGAACAGGCAGACTGACTGAAATACACTGCTGAGGGGAGCAGCGGGCAAGCCAGGGGAGGTCTGCCGCGCCATGTGGGACCCTCCTCGCTGGCCGGCCAGGATCGAACCGACACTGCAGAGGCTGCAGACAGCTTCACAGCACTGGGCTCAACGGCCTGCGCCACCAGGGGAGGCCCTTCTTTATTATGTTAGTACCACCTCTATCCTAATTAAAACTACAGCAAAACTCAACTTCCACCCTTCCCAAGGGCTGACAACATTCTTATCCAGACCCAGAAGAGACGGAACACCGATCCAGACAACCCGGGTTACAGCACCTGATCGACCCACTGACTCTTGGTTGTGGCGTCAACCCAGGTGGTTTCTCCTAAGGCGACAGGCATCGGGAGGAGACTTTCTTTTCAAGAAAGTTAGTCTTCACTTTCTAACATTAATTAAGAAAGAAACCAGGTTCGTGCTTTTCCTGTGGGTTTTATCTTTCTGGGCCTGGCATTTCCCCCCCAGACATTGAGGCTTTCCTGGGCACACGAGGGAGACTGTTGTCCTGTCACTGCGGCCCCCCTGAGACCTTGGCTGTGTGCAGGTCTCCAGTGAACCGATGCCTCCTGCGTCTCCGTAGTGAGCGGCGTCCTCTGCAGGCCTCACTCCCAGGAGAGGGAGAGCTGACGTGCCGAGAATGTTCTTTTCTGAGACATTTTGTTAGTTTGTCGTCTTGGAGCACAGTTCTGAACCTTTCTGCCGAGTTATTGTGTGTGAGCGCTGGTGCCTGTAATTCCCTTCTGCTGTGGGTTCTGTGTGTTTTCCCAGGGCAATCTGACCTGCGATTCTCTCAGTTCCCCGGACGTGTCCTCTGCTTACGCAGACAGACGTGAGTTCGCTGTCTGCTTTCAGGTCAATAGAGAGTTAACAGAAGAAATAAAACACCACCTTATGCTAACCTACTCTCATTAAAATTAATAAAAAATTAAGCAGGTCCCTTTATAGCCCTCTCCTATGCACATCCTGATTATCTTCGGTAGACGCCACGTGTACTTCTGTCTCAGTGTCATTATGAAATTAGGGGCCTTCCACAAACTCATCGCATTTCAATTAACTGCAGTTATTATGCCCCTTGTGATGCTCAGATTACAGGGTGGCCGACGGGCGACCCACAGCCAGCTCTCCTGTCCTTTCTGCACTGTCCCTGGCAGCTAGGGACATATCTGCTTTCAGGGTGCCCGGCCTCCCCATTCTTCTGCATGTCGCGCCTTCCAGGGAAGTCTGGGAGACCCAGGCGAGGCCTTGAGAGCTCGTGTGAGAACAGGCACTGAGCAAAATGCTACCAGTTCCCAGGCTGAGACACTTCTAGCTGGAAAAATACTGCTGCTTAGCGTCAGGAGTTCACATCGATTTTTTGCTAATATTATTAACATAATTAAGTCGCCGTATTTGCCTCTTCTTACAGCATGAGTTTTATCGACCTGACCTCTGAGACTGTCTGATGTATTTATGCAACGGGTGACCTCAGCTTGAACTGTGCTTTTGTAGCCCTGAAACTGGTTTCTGTGTGTCTTCACTTCCCCCTGACCTTCAAGGACTTAGCTCCTGGCCCTTATCACTGGCTACCAGTCTTATCCCGAACACTTCTCGGCTCCTGAGAAGTGCACCTGAGTATTGCCCGTCCCCGAGGGAGACTTGTCCTGAAGATTCTGCCTGCTTGGGGCCCACTCTTTAGGACCCCTAATTCCCGCTGTCCCTGCTTCCTCTGGTGCTGGTTTATAGCTCCAGTTGTCAGGCACCAACTTCCTCCACATTTGAGTGGATTACTCCAGAGGAAGAAGCATAGTCTTGAGAGCCTTCTCAGTGAGAGCACTGCAAGGCGGGAGCGCCTTTCCCCATCTCAGGCTGGTTAATACACTTCCTGTTTGCTCACATTTTTATGGGGGTCCTCTGGACGCAAGTGCGCTTTTGTTCAGGGGTCTGGAATGTCACGCACGCTTCCTCTGGCAGTAGTTGCTTAGTTCCATCCACAGGGTGGTGTAGATAGAAGCTGCCACCACTTGGGGATTTTGCCAGGACTCTTGTCTCCTTGGCTCTGAAGAGGAGGGTGCTGCACCCAGAAATGGGAACACACCAGCATAGACAGATAAGACGAGAGAGTAAAGAACACACAGACACAGCTCATGTCTTATTCAAAACACTTAAAAACCTGATACTGTCAAAATATTAACAAGGATGTAAAGCATCACTAATTTTTTTTTTTTAAATGAAGCAACGACAGTAGACAATGTTCAGCTCCACCCATGCATGATTTTGCCAGCAGCCGGAGCTTCGTTTTCAGCTGAGGCAGAGTGCAGGAGAAATGTCAGTTTGCTGGAGGCTTCCCATTAAACACAGCAGTTCGGGCCCAGAAATGATGGAGTATGTATATGTTTTTTTTAATATTAATGAAAAATTTTAACAAAATGTGATCCTAATGCATATTTATTTTTTAACAGTAACTCAGAAATGTACGTGTAAATACAATCTGTGATTTATGAGCAAGGAGCTACACTAGGCATGGTTGCAAACTCCCCCAATGCTCACGGCAACGTGGCGGCACAGGTGTCATTGCTATTCCCACTTTAAAGATGGGGAAAGTGAGACTTAGACAGGTTACCCGTATTATCCAGGGTCCTAAACTAGTAGGTGGTAAGTTGTGATTCAGGTTCTGCTCCTAAACCTCATGTGTCTGCATTTGTGTATGTGTGGAAAAAAATTGGATCATAACACATGCACAATTTGCAAAGTTCCTTTTTCTCACTTATTAGTTATTAAGAGCATTTCCTCCTTCTTGTAATGTTTTGTAAAATAACCTTTCAATGACTGAATACTGTCTTTTTTTGGAAACTGTAATGTAATTTTCCCTTCCCTTATTAATGAACACATACATTCTTTCCAGGTTTTCAGTATCATAAGTAATTTATTCAGCAACATTAAGCAATAGCCAGCAAAGCATTTACTGATACTTTGGTTTGTGTCTCTGATTATTTTCTCAAGATAGATCCTTGGGGGCCTTCCCTGGTGATGCAGCGGTTGAGTGCTGGGCTGCAAAGCTGGCTGGCTGCCAGCAAGGGTCCCACATGGCGCGACAGACCTCTCCTGCCGCACCTGCTGCACCCCTCAGCAGTGTATTTCATCAGTCTGCCTGTTCTGTTCCCCGCTCTGGCTCTGGTGAATTCTCTCACCCTCCTGTGCTTCTGACAGTACCCAGTGCTTATATAAACCAATCAATCAATCAATCAATCAATCAATCTTAACAAAAAAAGAATTAAAAAAAAAAAAGATCCTTGGAGGGGAATTACTAAGCCAGTGGAAGTCAGTCTGATTTGAGTACCTGGGTAGATAGCTCCAAATCATCTTCCAGGGAGTTTGCACAAATTCATTCCTCTGCCACCAATTTATTAGGAAGCCTTTCCATCAAACTTTCATCAACACAGCCTTTCTGTGGCTGAATCAATGCATCTTGTACCTGTTTTAATTAGTATCTGTTGGATTCAGTGTAAGAGTGATGTTTATTGGATTTTGTATTTCTTAATGTGTTCTGTGGCTTCTCTGCTGGATTTCTTGCATGGAACATGAGAGTTTTACTTACTGTCTTGCAAGAATACTGCATGTTTTGATGATACTATCCGGATCACTGTCCCATTCCTAAACTATTTTTCCCAATTTGTGGTTTCATTGTTGCTAACCATGTTTCTTTTTTTTAAAAAACAGATTTTTTTTTTTAAAAGATTGATTGATTTATACAAGAACTGGGGTACAGGCCAGATGTGCGGGAGGGTGAGATGATTCACCAGAGACAGAGTGGGGAGCAGAACAGGCAGATTGACTGAAATACACTGCTGAGGGGAGCAGCGGGCGAGACAGGAGAGGTCTGCTGTGCTATGTGGCCTGAGGACAGCTTCACAGCACTGCGCTCAACTGCCTGTCACCAGGGAGGCCAGAACCATGTTTCTTGATGCAGGGGAGTTATACCTGTGTCATAGCATAAAATCTAATGAGTTTTTCCTTTGTAATTACTCCCATTGCTTTTATGTCTAGAATGTCTTTCCCGCTTCAGAGATTTGATGATTATCATATATATTTTGTCTATGTGTGGTTCCTTGATCCATGTGTTTTCATTGTTGCTTTTGTTTGGGCCGCTGAAGGATGAGGGTATAGTTGGAGTTAAGCAGTTTTTCTCATTTATCATTTGGTGAGTAACATCTTTTCCCATTTTGTGCTGTGCTTACTATGAAGTTGGGATATACGCTGGAGACTGTTTCAGGCCCGGTCGCTCGGTGCTCTCAATCTGCCTGCCAGTTCTTGAACTGGAACCATAATTGCATTGTTTGATGTTGCTTGCAATATATTTAAATACCTAGTCGGACATGCATCCTTAATCTAATTGTTCCAGTTTTCCTGTTTCAATATGATCTTCATGTTTTTTCACTTGTTATTCATCCATATTAACTTTAGAATCACTAGGACTTACATGAAAGATAACAGTGGCTTATCTTTTGCTTTCCATGTTGTTGAAATATTTAACATGTCATTGCAAAATCATGATAGCATTTATTTTTCTTTGTGGTGCCCTTTGTCAGTTTGATATCAGTGCTATGTTGACTTCACAAGTGAATCTTTATATTTTCAGTTCTTGTTTTTCTATCTGGAAACATCTAAACCATAGAATTATCTCTTTCTGAAAGTCTGGAAGTTAATACCAGCGAAATTTCCAGAAAATGAGATACCTTTAGAGATAGTTATCTTAGGGTCAGGTAAATTGCCTTGAGAATATGATTTAATTATTTTTCAGATTTAACTGTTTTAAAATATTTTCTTATTGTTAAAATTCTCATATTCTTTTTTTACTTAGTCTTTTCTCTCTCTTTACTTTTCATGTACACTCCAAAGGTGTGTTGGGAAAAAAAAAAAAGCTCCAAATTTGTTTATCAACTGTGCTGTTTTAAAATAGTTTATTCAACTTTCTATGATTATCTTTAAAAAAGATTTTCTCCTGTTTTCCTTAGTTTTGCATTAGATATATTTTAACTGCAAATAGCACAGCTCTTTTAAAACATTCCTATTTTTTTAATTGTTTTACAAAGGCTAATCATTCTGTGAAGGATCACATGAAATAAATGTTTCTGTCCATCTCTCATATTTATTTGCTGCATAAATACAACCTTTTATTTGTCATTGAAGATGGTACATGTTTTATGTAAAATTTGACCCATTGAACATATTTTGGCCATGTATCCAGTCTTGTATGAATTTAATATCAATACCTTCATTTTTATTTTGTTTATCTTTTTCTGGTAAATATCTTTTTGCTTATATTTAATTTATTTATGTCTTTGGTTTTGACATTTTTATATGCTATGCTTCTTATGGCGAGGGCACAGATGTATATTCTTAGTCTAAATCCTGACGTCTTCACATTTTAGTATAAGAGGTTAAATCATTTAACCTTTTCCCAAATAATTCTCCAGAATACCCGGGGTTTACTGAGGCTGGGCCCCACAGAACCAGTCTGAACAGGGACCCCAGGAGCAACCATGGCTGCCATTCTGTTACAGGGCAAGCCTGATATAAAACAGGTTGCCTGACTGTGGGTCCTCACCCGTGTGCATAAAAGGGACTTACACTGCAGGCACACAGAAGAGGTTAACAAAAGGTTTATTTACAAGGGAAGGGGAATGAGGAAATGTACATCTCAGGGAGAAAAGAGGGAGATTAGGTCTTAAATGCATCCTACCTGCTCCGCTGACCTGGAATCCCAAATGATCCACCAAGACCAAACCTTTCTGGCCAAGAGCACGAGCCAAGTGCCCGAGACCCCACTAACATGGCTGGTTTTATTTACAAACTGAGAAAATGGCTGCTTAACTCCACCCTTAGGTCCTCGCAGCTTCCCATTGGGATTTGTAGTTCCCAGTGTCTTGATGGAGTGGGGGTAGCATCCACAAAGCCCATTCAGAGTTTGTTCAGGACATCCTTTCCCCCTAACAATTCTAGCAAAGACCGACTCACCATGGGTCCCATGCAATTCCATCTTGCGAAGAAAGGAACATTCTAAAAGTCAAGTCTGTAGAATTGATCGAAACGCTATAGGACCCAAATGGAAGAATTTTAAAAGCCCACTCCATGATTGAGGAGTGGGCTTATGAAACAACCTCAAGGAAAGGTGCGCAGGGAGACACAATCATTTTTAATCTTCTGCTGTCAGTGATCGTGAGGGTAATAATGATGGTGACAACGTATGGTCTCGGTTCATGTATTGACTCATGTTTAGGCCAGGCGCGGACTCAGTTCTTTACATAAAAATTTCCTTTAATCCCCACAACTACCCTGTGAAGCACGTGTTATTCCCATTTTACAGATGGAAAAACAGAAGCTCCCAGCAGGTAAATACATTTTCCAACCAAAGTTAGAAAGTGCCAGTAACGCTCTCAGAGCAGCCCCTCCACAGCTGGGAGCCTCTGATGTCATCCTGGTGTGATGTTGTTTTCCTTCTTGTGTCACATTCCCCCTCATTTTTATTTTCCCTGTATTTTACAAGCACGTGTTCTCTTTTGAATTCATCTAACTAGATTTTCCAAAATCACATTGAAATACCTGTAGATTCTCTAGTTATCGAACTCAAATAATATAACAACTTTTGATTCCTCTTCTCCCCAAGACGAGGAAATTAGCGCCTTTCTAATTCCCCACATATGCTTCTTATCCATATCATTTGGAATTCCGAACTCTTTTATTATTAGTTGTTTTATTTTTAATTATTCTATTTCAAGGAACAATGACAAAAAACTTTCCATCTGTGCTGATACTCTATTTACACCTTTTTTTTTTTTTTACTGAATTTTGTATGTTTAGCTGGATTTGTCACAATGTTTGAACCTATTTTGCTCTTCTTGAGTTTTTGTCTTTAATTAATATGTAGTTCTACTAGAACATATCTTTAAATTTTTTCAAGAAAAGTGCATGGGTGGTATCTTTTTTTGAGCCCTTGGTTAGAATATCTAAGAATGTCTTTTTTGTTTTCTTTGCAAATTAACAACATTTCAGCCTGAGTCATAAGCCTTTTCTCTTAGTACTATTTAGACTTTGCTCTATTATCAGCTGCCTCTCGTCTCGTGATGTAGGCTCAATTAAACCTATTTTCATTTGATGATAAGTCGCTTTAACATTCTCTCCAGATGTTTGTAGAATTGTCAGAAATTATTTATATTCAAGCAGATTCACCAGGTTATTCATTAATTGTGCATCTTTCTTCATTAATTTTCCTTGGAAAAGATAAGGCACCTTTATAATGTACACTCAAATTTTGCTTTCATCTTAAGTTTTCTTCCATTACTTTTTATATTGTAGCAACATCTTTGATTCTGATTTTTTCCTTGCTGGTGATGGGGAGGTGATGGGGGTCCTTCTTAGCCATGTATTAACTATTATAGATCTACCAAATCATCCATATTTTTTCTCTCATTTTTATCTTTCTTTTCTCTCTATTGGCAGTAGGATTTACTAGCTTGTTTTTAATTGCATTTACTTAATTTTCTACAGTTTTGATCCTACACTTTACTGCTTCAAAATCAAATTTCAATTCTATAATTTTATTTTTAGTTTACCTGAATCCAGTTCTATTTATTTATTTGTTTGTTTGTTTATTTATTTATTTATTCAAGCACTGGGTACAGTCAGAAGTGCGAGAGGGTGAGAGGATTCACCAGAGCCAGAGCAGGGAGCAGAACAGGCAGAAGGACCAAAGTACACTGCTGAGGGGAGCAGCAGGTGGCAGGAGAGGTCTGCACGCCATGTGGGACCCTCACCAGTGGTCAGGGATCGAACTGGCGCTGCAGAGGCTATGGGGAGCTTCGCAGCCCAGCACTCAACTGCTGCGCCAGCAGGGGAGGCCCTGAATCTGTCACCTTCCTTTTCAAATTCAAGTAGAATCTCAGGCATCACCTTTTTCATCTAAAGTTTTATTTCTTATTTCAAGAAGTAAATACTGCCTAGTAATTATTAAGCAAGAAAAGTGTGGGGTTAAAATTTTTCTTGTTTTCAAGTTTTTTTAAACAAGCAGCTTTTTCTCAGACTTGTTGATTGACCTTGTGACAACCTTGGGTATGTGACAGAATATTTTTCACAGACTCAGTCTATTCACCCCCTGCCTCCCAACACATACCCACTCACTTGGACAGAGACAACTCTGACCAAATCAGGTATATGCTGGACCCACTAGAACCATCCACTTTAGTATTAAATCTGAGAGCAAGTCGCTAGCCAAGTTCTCAGGGCCTAGCCAGCAATGTGTCCTGGTGGACTGTGGCAGGGGCTTCTGTTGCCCTGACTATCCCTTCGTAAAATAATTCGAAACATCCTGGGGGGACTGAACCATTGTAGAGAAACTCTAATTCCAAAAATGTGTTCTCAACATATATGGCAGATTCTATTTTACATAGGTGGCCCCAGCAATTACACACCCCTACAGGCTCCCCCAACAACGTGGCACTGACCCTCCCTCGTCCAGGCCTGTGTTTGCTTCCCTGGAGTCTACACAGTTAGGCCTGGGTTGTAGAACTCTCTGAACCCAGCCATAGGGAACCCAGACCTGATATGTATGAAGTCGGGCTTCCCCAATGAGAAGAGACCACACAGAAACATGGAGATACCCCAGGAGGCCCAGCTAGTCCAGTCCCAGCAGTGCTATCTTCCTGGCCCAGGTATCAGCATGCAGGTGAGGGAGGCTGCCAGGGATGCCAGCCTCAGCCTTTCCACTGCCCCAGCTGTGGCAGCTCTCTTCACTAGCCCCTACTCAGATCACAGATTCCTGAGCAAATTGGGTGTTTTAAACCACTACATTTTGGGGTAGTTTGTAACCCAGCATGAGCTAGTCAGAATATGCGCTTCCCACCCCACTCCCACTGCATTACTGTATTACCCTGTCCCTGTGTTACTGTAGCACCCCCTCCCTATAACATCCACACCCCATAGTATCACATCACTTTATACCCCAGGGTGTGTTCTGCAACCAACCCCACCTCACGCTCCGGCCCATCGTAGTCTCTGGGAGCTGGAATTGCACAGAGATTTGGCAAGATGAGAGGGTGCAGTGAGATCCTCTAGCAGCGGCATGCGAGCGTCAGGCTTTCTGCTTTTGGAACCAACCTGGGCCTGGACAGAGCCTTCCTCTCCTTTCCCCCAATGCCCTGCATCAAAGTCAGTTCCCCTGAGAAGCTGGGAAGTCCACACTCAGGATCCTGGGGGTCCAGCCCTATTACACCGTTTCTGGATTGTCATGGGTATTTTAATGGGAGTAGGAAGAGGGACCTTCAGGCACCTGTCCTGATACAGAGGCCCAGCACCCCAACTTTCACCCTGAGATTCAGAGGTGTTGCTGGAACAACCACCAGACCCCAGATAAAACTGCAGGTGGCCCCTCTCAATTCTCATCCCATTATTAGCTGCCCAAGCTCATTCTCCGTGGGACTCCATGGTGTCGATGTTCCAGGAGAATGAAAAGAACTAGCACCTTCTTTAGAGCAAATTGTTCATCTCAGTCTGCTCTTCCAAGTGCAAGGAAAAGGAGAATAAATGGAAATATTAAACTGCTGCTTAAAATGGTCTAACTCAGGCTTTGACAGTGTTTGAGGCCTGTTCTGCTCTCAAATCACACTGTCCCCGTTAGAATTTAAAGTCTGACTCAGCACATCTGGGCTGAGGGCTGAGCACCTGCATTTCTAACTAGCTCTGGGGTGAGGCCGGGTGCTGCTGGTCCGAGTCTGCAGGTGCTGGGCCCTCCTGCGCTCTCTCCTCTGCTTCCTGAAGGTGACCCTGGAGCCCTCTGACGTTCTGCCCGGCTAGGTGTGGCTGCACAGCCGCCCCCACCACCCTTCCCTTCCCCTTCCCCCCAGTGCGCGTGGCTCCTCCTGCCATTTTGTTCTGTCCCAAAGCTGGGAGCAGGTTATCTTCTTCTTGTGCCCCTCCCTGCTAGTTACTGTCCACTGTGGGCCTGCTTCTTCCAGGGCAGCACTGTAGCGAAGGGGGGGCGCCAGGTGGAGGTCAGAGAGAGGCACAGTCAGGCACTGGGGTCGTGCCAGGGCAGAGGCTGTCTCCCGCAAGAAGGGGACCTGTGTGGCTTTCTGCTTCTCGTGGGTCTCCTTGCACGGACTTCTGCTCTCCCTTCTCCTCTACTCTCTTTCCCCCACCTGAGTGTCTGTGTGTTGTGCTGCCCTGGCCCCCCCTGGGGTGCCTAGACCCAAAGCCCACCGTCCCTTGTCCTTCATGGGGGTGAGACCTGGGGCCGTGTTCTGCCAGGCTGAGGACCCATGGAACTCTTGACATATCATCAACCTCGATGCCTTATACTCCCCTTGAGGAGATGCTGTTCCAACTGCTAGCTGATGCCACCTGCCCACAGTTATTGTCAGTGCCCGTCCTTAAAATAAAAGGTGTGTGCATTGTCCAGAGACGGGGAGCAAGGCTGGGCTGTCCCTCCTGAGAGAGAAGAGAAAAGGCAACTGTGTCTGAGAAAGGGACGGTTGGGCACAGTTCTTGCTGCAAGAAGGGGGCCTAGAGGGAAACTTGGGTCCCTGGAAAGAATACCTGGAAGGAAGTTTTCTATCAAACTTGACCCCTCTGGGGTTGTTTTCCTGTGCTAATCATGAGTATAAGATTCTTGGCAAGAGGCCCCCTGGGCACTGAGCAGGGCAGCTGATCCTTTGCTTTTAAAGTGAGTCATTCTAAAAAGCTACCAGCCTATTTGCATAAACACATTCTATTTACATACGAGCCAGCAGACATTAGCTCGTGATGAGCCCCTCAAATGCACTAGCATTGATCAACTTTATTTTTATTCTTTCTCCTTTATCTCAAAAATCATTTTCCATAAATATAAAACAGTCCTAAAACCCGAGTTTTCTCATATCTAGATCCAATTTCATTAATGTTTCTCCACTTGGGATTTGGGAGTCACCATTTTTTAAATTGCATTTACACTGATGTTTATCCTTTTCATTTCTGTGCTGAGCCTTAGGATACATTCAAATTAAGAGATATAATTTAAAATACAGAACTAAGAATATAGTAAGTCACAAACCCAGGCTAGATGGTGGAAAGGCATATGGACCAAGCTAATTGGAAAGCGGAGATGCAAAGAGAAAAACTCTGAGGAAGAGAAAATAAGCTTCAACTCAACCCAAATATTAGTTTCATGCCAATGATGTTGGCCTGGTCCCAATTCTACCCTTGGTTGGACACAGTATATGATTGGTGTATTTTCAGAAAAAAAGAAAAAATTCCATCCAAAGGGTGAGAATCTAAGCATCTATTTTCCATCCCAGTGACAATCAGAAATCATTCTTTGCATTTATTTTTCAACTTTGTATTTGCCTGTGAACAGAATTGAAGCTGGCAAAAGATGGTTCATGTGAATTACTTGAACAACAGTTTCTCATTGTGCTGAATTACATTGAGGCTGCTTGCTGTGAAATCTTGCCACAGCCCAGTAACAGTGCAAGATAGCGTCATTATTTTTTCATGCCCATGAAGTTAACCCACGTCTCTCCCACACAAATGAATTGATGGGCCTTTGCGAAGGGGGTGGGGAGGGCTGGGTGGTCTCCCAATCCTAATCACTAAGATTTACAGTTATCAATAAGCTAGGAATCCAAAGTCAGGTCTTCTTCTCATGTTACTGAGTCTTCTTTATGCTCCCCTAGATCAGATGTCAAGATGGCATGGCTTCTCAATGTGTGGAACACCTCTAGTGGCCAGCAAAGTCAGGGAACCATGGTCTTGGCCACACTGCTTCCATCTAACTTAGAAAAGTTAGATCTAGCCCAGAAAAGCAGTCGAGAGGCCAACACAATCACAGGGATCCTATAGTTGTTCATGGTACAGCAGGTCCTCAAAAAATGCCATTGAGTTTGATATTTCATTACCACATTGAGGACAAAATCCAACAGTTGCTCCCCGCTTGGGGCCTACCCGTTCTGCAGTGGCACGTTCTCCCCAAGTCTGCGGGGGTTCTCACTGGGACTCCAGCTCCCTCCACATGCACATGAGGTGCATGGGTGTCTGCGTGGTCTGAGCAGGAGTGAATGTGGGGGTGTGTGATGCTCCCCTCTGCCCTGGTGGAAGGTATCCTGTTTAGGGTGGGTCCGGCCTTGCACCCTGAGCTAACCCTACCAAGATAGTGTCCCACCACCCCTGCCCCGAGTTGAAATAAGTGAGTTGGAAAATAAAGGAATGAACACAAATTATTATTCAATAGGAGGAATATTTTGGGTATTTGTTTAGAAGTCTGGTGGTGTTTTTGTGACCAGAAATACGGAGTAGGAGCTTAACTCCTGTTTTATCAATTAGCCTGTGGTCATATTGGTTTTGTTCCACATCCTTTTGCCTTGAGTCACCATTTCGAGAACCTACGGAAGGTGTTAAGTGAAGACTTAATCTACGGGATGTTCCTACAGCCCCATTTACAAGAAGAGGCCAAGGTGAATTAGAAAACCCTAGCCTGGCCGTGGAGCATCCAGCATTTTCCCAAGGCAACATTTAAGGTCAAGGTCACCCAGTTGAGGTGTTGCCTGGGGTTTTAGCCCTTTGTCTTGCTCTCTACATGCCTGTTAATGGCCCAGGTAGAGGCTGGATGGAGGACATTACAGATCCTGGGAGGACAGAATGCTCTTACCCCCCCCCCCCCCCCCCCCGCCCCCCCACACACCTTCTCCTCCTGGCTGCCCCCAACGACCTTGGGGGGAGAAGGCATACTTCAACTTCTGCCACTTGCTGGCTGTGAGTTCCAAAAAGTCACTTGCTGCTCTTGCTCATGAGTAAAATGGGGCAAATAGGACCAGCTCTCTCTGTTTTGGGCTCTGGGTAAGATATGGGACACCGAAGCACTTTATCAGCATTCACCTGCTGTAGAGATGAGTGCAGCACATTTTTTGCTGCTTGCTCTGTCTTCATAGAAGAGAAGTCAAGCAGAAGCTCCAACCCACCTCATCATCCCTGGAGCCCTCATCTACAAGTAGATAAGGCACTTGCAGGGAGGGGCAGGAACGGAGCTTGTCAATTTCCTTCTTTCTGACTGTCCCGAGGCAGAGGCCTGATTTCTTTCAGGCTGGCTGTGATGACTCTAAAGGCTTTTTTAGAGGATATTTTCATGGCTGCCTGTTAATTATGGGAAAAAATCTACCACCCCAATCTGGAATCCTTTCTGTGGTAGCAAAAGTGTTTGCTTTCTCTGGAACCAGTTAATCTTGATGTCAAATTGTTACAGGGCAGCCCCGATACAAGACGGGGTGCCTGACTGTGGGTCCTCACCCGCGCGCTTAAAAGGACTTATCAATGCTCTACTGCAGGCACACGAGAAAGGTTCATAAAAGGTTTATTTACCAGGGAGGGGGAAATGAGGAAATGTACAGCTCAGGGAGAAAAATGGGAGACAAAGTTTTAAATGCGTCCTACCCGATCCGCAGATCTGGAATCCCAAATGGCGCTCTGGTTGCTGGCCGCGAGCCAGGAGCCGTGAAGCCAGGAGGCGAGCGACTGAGCGAGCCCCCCAAGGCCCACGTGTTTGGTGTTTATACCCAACCTGGCTGCTTAACTCCACCCTCAGCTCCCAGCCACCTTCCCTTTGGTGGTGACGGGATTTGTCTTTCCCAATGTCCTGATGGCTTTGGTCTGGAGTGGGGGTGGCGTCCACAAAGCCTGCATGGAATTATCTCAGGACAACCTCTCCCCCTGACAGCACCAGGAGAACTGGACTTCCCTTGGCGCTGGCTGACACTTAGCAAGTCACGGCCTGTCCTGAGTCTCCAGCTACAATATAGGAACTAAGGAGGCTCACCTGTGGCCAGAGACCAACCGCCTGGTGGTAAAGGGGCCGTGATGGGGGGATCATTAAGGATCTGGACCATGGGAGCAGACGTGTTTTCAAACATGTTTTTCAAAGGCTGACCCCTGCCGGGTGTTGGGTACGGGGTTTGAGTAACTGAACCTTTCTAGGCCTGTTTCCTTCCTGGTAAAACAGGGCTGAAGATGGCCTCAGGTTTGGAGGAAGATGGCGAGCTGGGGAGGCAAGGAAGCCCCGCGAAGGGGGCCAGGCCGGGCAGGCTTGCGGCGAGCACTCACTCTTGTTAGTGCACGGAACGAAAATAAGAGCTGCAGGCGAGCGTGCACCTGGGTGCTGTGCTGATAGCGTGGCTCAAAGCCCAGCTGTGCAGCTGGCGGCCCCAGGGGCGGGGGCGCTGGCACAGGCTCCTCAGAGGTCTTGGGGAAAAAGTGAGTGGGGGGCTCTCAAGTCACCAGAGTGACAGGGAAGCACAGTGCGACAAAGAATTCTAGAAAAGTTGGTCGTGAATACCCGGCGGGCGGCTGTTGGGGTGGAGGAGGGGCTGCAGTAAGGGTGAGGCGCAGGCTTGCTGGGATCGTGTGCAGGTGAGGACAAGAGTTGGGGGAAATGGAAAAAGATGGGGGGCAGGGAGAGGGAGCCCTTTGAGATGGGCGCAGGGCCCAGATAGGGAAGAGGAGCATCGCCCAGGGACACCCAGCCTAGGTGAGATCATGTCTGGAACCACAGGAGGATGAAGCGGTCACATCTAGATGGTGCAAGAGGACCACACCCCCTGTCCGGCCATGCTCCCTCAGTTCTTGGGGAGAGTAAACAAGATGGGAGTGTTCGCGGCTATTTGTTTGAATTTCAGGCTGACTGCACCAGGGGCCTGGGGGAAGGGGTCATTTTGTTTGACCGAATTACCGCAGTAGAGCTTTCCAAAGCTGAGCTGAGGGGGCCCTCGCCCCCCACCCCCTGTAGAAGGGGCTGACTGCTTGCTGGGGCTGGTCCAGGCCTTTCCATATTGTTCAGTTGTCCAGAGCTGGGGCTAGGACTACCAGATCCAGGGGCGGTTTGAGGCCCCGGCTCCTGGTGGTGCCCATGAGCAGAATGGCTGCCAGGTCCGGGCCCTGGGGCCGAAGCCCAGCAGAGTGGCAGGAGCCCTGGGCCAGGGGCCGAGGAGGGCCAGGGCTGGACTGTCGCTCCTCGCTCCAGCCGCGGCCTCGGCCCCAAGGACGGGTTCCAGCAGGCAAGGTCTGCACAAGGACCTCTGCTCAGGTCGCTGAGACCCTGCCGCCACCTAGATGCCAGGGCTGGGGACACCGCTGGTCTGTCTGTCTCCCGAAATGTTAATGAGGCTTCTCTCTGGCCACGCCTCCCGTGTGCCAGGGCCTTGGGGGCATGCCCAGGGGTCTGGGCAGCAGGAGCAGGGGCCACTCTCCCCTCTGGCGCTTCCCCAAGCCCCAGGGCGCAACACCTGCCCTCTGAAAGGCCCAGGGGCGGGAACACAAGCCTCCCTGGGATCCCTCTCTGTCCCTAAAAACAGCCCCCTGCCCGCTCTTGCGCCCCGAGGCCGCAGCACCAGGTCCCGGCCCTCCCGCGGGGCGCCTGTGCGCCCCACCTCTGCGCCCCCGCCGCGCTTCTCCTGCAGTACCAGCCGGCGTCGGCGGTGGCGCCCCGGGCCCCGCAGCGCCATCTAGGGCCGGGGCGCCGCCTTCCCGCCCCGGGGGCGCCCCCCCGCACCCCGACTCCGCCAGGTGGGCCCCTCGGCGCGGCGCTGGCGGCCGCGGGACCCTCCCGGTCCGGGGGGCGGCCCCGCGGGTCCCGGCCCCGGGGGCGCGCGGCGGCGCGGCGGGGGCGGCCTGGGCGCGGCCGGGGGGGGCCGGGGGCGCGGCGGGCGCGGCCGCGGGCGCGGGCAGCGGCCCTGGCAGCGGCGGGCGGCCGCGGGCGGCGGGCGGCGCGAGGCGCCCCTGTGATTGGCACAGGCGCGCCGGAGGCGGCGGCGCGGGCGGGCGGGGGCGCGGCGCGGAGGAAGGGGCGCGCGCGCGGCGGCGAGGCGCTGCCTTCCACCTCCGGCCCGGCAGGACGGGGGCGGCCGCCGCGGGCCCGGGGCGGGGACAGCGCGCAGCCTCCCCGCGCGCACCCCCGCGCGCCAGCGGCCCCGGCACCCGGCGACGGGCGGGCGGCGGCGGCGGGGCGAGGATGCAGGGCAAGAAGCCGGGCGGCGCGTCGGGCGGCGGCCGGAGCGCCGAGCTGCAGGGGACGAGGCGCAGCGGAACAAGAAGAAGAAAAAGAAGGCGTCCTGCTTCTCCAACATCAAGATCTTCCTGGTGTCCGAGTGCGCCCTGATGCTGGCGCAGGGCACGGTGGGCGCCTACCTGGTGAGTCCCGGGCCAACTCCGCCGCGGGGCCCCCGCGCCGCCCCGCGCCCCGCGCCCGGCCGGCACGGGGAGGGGGCGCGCGGGCGCCGGGGGCAGCGGGCATGACCTCGGCGCGGCGCGGAGGTTGGCGACTGGCGCAGAGGCGGCCGCCGGGGGAGCTGCCGGCCCGGGCGGCGGGGCGGGCGGAGCGGGCGGGACCGCGGGTGCCGGCGGCGGCTGGCGCGCCCGCGCGCGGGGCCGGGGCGCGGGGCGGAGAGGCGGCGGGCAGGTGGGCGGGAAGCCGTCCCGGGCCCCGCCGGGGAGCGCAGGCACCGGGGGCTGCCGGGGCGCCCTGGAGAGGCAGGCAGCGCGGTTTTCGGGTGCCCTGCACATGGGAAGAACAGCCGGTTAGCATCCTGCGCCCTTGCTCTCCATGCCGGCCCTCTCCATTCCAGCCGGGAGAACAGAGCCCTTATGCATCATTTTTGCGGGGTGCCTCCGCCGTCCGCTGCTCACTGGGGGGGTTCAGCAGCTGAGAGTGAAATGCCCCCTAGTGTGGCCCTGACCTGAACCGGGGCTGCAGAGGGAACCGTCCCTCTGGCATCCCCAGAGCCTCTCCAGCGTCTGGGATGAAGTTAGGGTACCTGGGGAGCCCCGGCGAGTTTGTGTAGTTCCTGCTACCCACTTCGACCTCGATTCTGCACCGGCTGCCCTGGCCCAGGAGGGGCTTGCAGCTCTGTGCAGTGCGCCTCTGTTTGACCTGCCTCCCCGAGGGGGGTGTTCCTGCTGAGACGGCCCAGGGGGGCATCAGCGACCAGAGGAAGCAGCTCGTCATGACTCAGCACTGCCACTTTCTCCTGCCCCTGTCTGGTGGTCCCGGCTTGAGCCCCCCAGGGTGCATTTCCAGATCCCAGTGCAGCCCTCTGTAAACAGGACAAGATTGGCCGGAGTTTTTAGTGTTAACTCATTGCTTGGCGATTGACCTGAAGCTGGAATCGAATGTCATGGACTCGGAGTGTGCGTGAGGAAGTTTGCTGGAGGTAGAACTCGGCAAGGTTTTGGCTGTTGGGTAAACCACATGCAGAGACAGAACGTGGTCCCCAGTGTTATCACTGACCCCTCGTTCCTGGCCTTGGGGCAACGAGGGCCAGCTTCAGGGTGCTGTGTACCCCTCATAAACAGGGGCTCATGGTCAGAAGGACACCCAAGCAGGCTGGGGCTCCTGTGTGGGGTGAAGTCAGGTCTGTGGTTGGGAGAGAAAGCCCTTGGCGCTCGGCTCAGTCCGGGTTATGGAATGACTGGGCTGCTGAAAACCACATGCATTTCTTTCTTTTACTGCTTCTGAGATGAAAGGCATGAAATTCCCGTCTGTGTGCACCCAAGACTCGGCGCCTGCAGGTGAACCCTGTCACAGAAGCATATTTTCCTCTGTGTTTACTGTTCGCATACACAGTTGGGGGCGGTACCTGCAGCCTTGGGAGTTTGGGGTATGGGGTCAGTTGTATCTCGGAAGAAGCATCCTTGGAGGAGATTTGACTGGGAAAATATTAAAATAGGTACATGGATTATGAGGAGGCAAATGCACATTAATAATACATGTGGGGTCTGCACTGGGGCACATGCAGAGTACAGCGTGCCTAACCAGGTCTGTGTGTAAGGGAGGTAATTAGTGTATCAACAGCTGCCTCCAGTCGAACAGTTTGTTTGCCTGCAACCAATTTTGTTCAGTGTAGAGTGCGTTATTCATGTATGGCAAGCACCACAGAACTTTTCTCACCGTGAATGCTAAAGGCCTGGGCTTAGTGCGATGATCTAAGGGATTTAGAAAGAGGTGAGGCTGGGCTTGGACCAGATGAGGGCCTGAGAGCCTGTAGCAAGTTGGGAAGCAGCGGCTCGGTGCAGTGGGGCTGGAGGGGGCAGGGCTGGCACCAGGAGGGCAGTTGACTTGTGTTCCACAACATTCAGGCAAATGTAGGCAGAGGAGGGGTTTGCCAACCAGGTGGGGTCTCTTGGGGCTTCCAGCCTGGGCTAGTGGGGCCTGGGGTAACAGGACTTGACAGGTGAGGGGCTGGCGGCAAGCAGATGGAGGCCCAGCAGAGAGGACAGGCCTAGGAAATGGAATTCATTTTGATTTGGGGAGTGGAGGCCTAAGGGCGCTGGCCGGCCTTGCCCGACAGCCTGCAACTCCCCAGTGCTGCCTGAACCTTGTGAAAATAAATAGTTTGCTTGTCGGGCTTGGCTGAATCAGCTTGCTGTGGGTTGTTCTCTTCTGGGCCACTTTGGAGTTTTCACTGTTACTTGGGAGGTGGGAAGAAAGTGGGTTATTCTTTCAGCTACGGGGGACTTCTTGGTGCATCATCGGACAATGAAAGATGGCAGGATGTTTGCAGGAAAGTTTCTCCCTTTCAGCTCACCGTGGCTTTCTTAGGAAGCCCAAGAGCCGGAGCCCGCGAGCACAGAGGCCGGGTCTGTAAACGAGGTTTCTGTGATCTGACCTTGGCAATCCGCCTGCCCCTCTGATGTAGCATTTTCAGGTACCTGATGAAGGGCTCGACCTGGGACACTGCCAACAAAGCTTATTTTCAGAGGCAGGAGGGTGATGGCAAATTCTCCACCAAGGACGCTTATTTCCCATTTGAGTCCACAAGTCCACGCAGGCGACTCTCTCCCTGTTCTGCCTTCCCCAATCCCATGTTTAATATTCTGAGGCTTCATTTCATTTCTCCCTTTTCTTTGGGGAAAAGGAGAGTAACCAGTGCCTTCCGTGACATTGGTGCAGGCTCCCAACTGCAGAACTGATGCAGGAAGTTGCTGTGGTTTGGGAAGCAGTTGTGAAAAGCAGGACTTCGAGTATGTGTGTGCGTGTGTGTCTGTGCTCCTCGGAGGAAGCTCGGAGGAGACCTGTAGGCCAGGAAGCCAGTCAGGGGACCAGCAGCTTTCGGCCTGGGTATTGGGGTCTCTTAGGAGAGTACAGGACACTGACTCGGCCTGTCTAGGTGACGATAAAGATAAGGCACTCTGGGTGCAGCCTGGGCCAGGAGGGGTTTCTGAAATCTGTTACTGTTGCAAATGTTTGATTTGGAAATCAGGCTTCAGATAAGCTGCAGCCCCAGGGAGGTTCTCTCTCACTCCCTTAAACTCTCGGGTGGATTTTTTCAGCGTAAGAAAAGAGACCGGTTCAGCTGGATGGCCGTTGTGCACCCAACACAGGCTGCAAATACATTTTTCTCTTCGTGGGTCTTTGTTTCGGGTGGCTCCAGGCTGAACTGACCTACTTCAAGGGTGTAACATCTGCTTAAGTCCAGGGCTGTTTGGAGACGGTCACGGGCAGAGGGAACTGCAGGGAAAGGCATTTTGTGTGCACGTTCTGGTGTTTTCTGGAAACCCACTGAGAGGTTTGCAGCCGCTCACTGAGCGTCGCCCGGCATTAGAGCTCCACGCGTGTTATCACACGGCTGGGCACTGAGGCAGATAAGGACGTGCGCAGGAAATTAAAGCCCCAGACACCTCAGGCTCGCCGGGCAGGCCTGCAGACAAGCGGAAGTTACGCCAGCCGGGGGTAGTCTCCGCAAGGGGCACACCGCGGTCCTCGGAACCACAGCGGGCACGTCCCTGCTCAGCGTTATGCAAACACCAAGTCTGACATGCGGTGACAAAGCAATGAGCTGAGTGACGGGCCTGTGCTCACCAAGTTCTGTCTCGCTGCTCTGCAGCCACTTTTTATTTTTAAGGCCTGAGAGCGTTCAGCGGGCTGGCGGTTAATGGGTGAGGTAGAACTGCTGGGCTTGTTATTTATTTATTTTCTGAAGATGCATCATTTCGAAGGGGCGGGGGTTTTGCATCTCTAACCCAGAAGCAGACAGCCGAGAGACATTTTTAAAGTTCTTGTCAAATTAGTATGATGACTAAGGCAACTGTATTTTACTTAATCAACTTATTTTACACACTTATGCTTACTCAAAGTGACAAATTCCCTGCCATTTGCATAATTACTATATAGCCTCAGGTAGTAAGAAATAAAATTACCCTGTTTTTTTTCCCTCACAGTGGGGTTGAAAATGTTTAGTTGATCATTACCTTGGAGGAAAAGACTTATTTCTGAGTTCTTTCACGACTTTGTGGACACACCTTTGTTTCTGGGGTGGGGGTGGGAGTTCTTTTGTGTGTTTAACAATTAAAAAAATTGAATTAGTGGTCAAGTGAGCAAGAGCTCTTTCCTGAATTGTGTTACTTCTCCCTTCTGCCTCCCCACCCCAGTTTCCATTTTACGCACAGTATAGATAAGATGACCCAGAGGCCTCTCTGCCATGGCTCAGCCTCGCCGCTCACAGCTTGTCCCAGCCGGCTGGGGGGGTGCATCTTCTGCATGACACTGGAGAAGTCTCCTCTTGCAAAGTCATGTGCAAGGCACCTTGCGCAAGAGGGTCTCTGTGTCTGTCTTGTTCATCTTAAAGCAAACTTTGAGGATGGCCTTGTCCAGGGAGCGGGTTCTCTGAACCTACTGGCTTGGGACAAGTGAATAAGGGGGTGTCCAGCTGCATTCCATGTGGAGCTGGATCCAAATAAAGAAAAGTTGGTAATGGGCTTGGGGTCGAGGTTGGCATCAGTTGTGGGGTGCACCAGGCCTCCTACAGAGGGGAGGACAGGGGAATGGATCCAGTGAGCTTGTGCTGGGCGGCCGTGGTCCTTGGGTGACAGGGCTCTATGAGGTGCCAGGCCAGGAGAGTGGGGCCCCAAGGAGGCAGGTGTGCACGAGGGACAGTCCTTGCTGTGGTAGAGAGCACAGCGCTATACTAGAACCTTCTCCAAGTCCTTGCTTCTAGGGACTTAGACAGATTTCACCATGCACATGTAATCACCTTGCTGTGGAGTCACTTCTGCCTGGTAGGTTCTGGCAGCTACTCCACTGCGTCCCATCCCTGACTGTGTGTGTACGTGTGGACGTATGTGCTCCTCCACAGGGTGACGGTCACGGCACACTGTCCGCTATACTTTCTGGAAAATGTTGAGGGGAGTTTCCATGGCATTGCCGATGGCTTGGCTTACACCTGGATTTAGAACCCAGTATTCCCTGACGACCAGTCACCTACATTTTATTCCCTTTCCCAAAGGCCTTTGGTGCCTGTAGGCCAGAAAGACAGCAACCTTGCTCTTTTCATTTATTGTGGTGTTCTTTCTATCTGCCTTTACAAAATAGAGAGCAAAGGGGCGGGGGAAAGTGGAACCACTGACTTTGATTCCTAGGATGAGAGAATCGATGTGGTTTGAAGATCCTTGCATTTTCGGTAACGCCTTTGTGTGTTGACAGGACAGCCAGTGTTGCCAAGGGCTAAAAGCTTGTGGAGGCAGAGCTCCCAGGGCAAGCCCCTGCAGCAGCTGCAGCTCATTGGATCCACTCCCCTGTCTCCCCTTCCCAGCTCTGTGACCTCGGGCTGAACACTTACCCTCTCTGTTTTTTATTTTCAAAGTGGGATGGGACTGGACCCCACCCCCTGTGAGGACTACCTGGTGGGTGCAGAAGGCGCAGTCGGGGCTGGCTGAACACTGGCTGTCGTTATTAAGGAGGCCTGGCTGCTTATCCACTGTGAACATGAGCACTTTGTGGCCCACGAATGAGAAATAAATGATTTCAATCAGGCTTCGGATTTGGTGTCGTGAATTTTACGCACAGGCAGTTTTCTATTCTGCTTGGACATTTTGTCAGGGAGGTAAAAAGTTTTTCAAAGTGAGAAATCAGTTAAGCACCCGTTGCTAATTTGATCTGCTCCTTTGCTGCAAGCACAGCAGCCGTCTTGTGTGGAGGATGCTGTAGAGTCACAGTCACGTGGGAGAGGATGCTCCGGAGGTGGCCAGGACGTTGGTGTCTACAGCCAGCGGGGCCTCAGGCCGAGTGGTGCACAAGGGGAGGTGGGCAGGTGCCCAAGGGCTCCAACGCTCTGTCTGGGCCGCAGCTAAGGGGCAGAAACAAGCATGGGAGTCGAGAGACGTGGGTTTGAACTCAGACCTGCTGCCCGTCGATTGCCAGTAACTTCACTTCCCAGCCTCAGGGTCGTCACCCACAAGATGGGGGTTCTGGTGCGGAGACTGAACTGGACACACACAGTGTCATCAGGCACAGGGTGGGTGACTGCTGCAGCAATAAAGGTCAACCCTCCTCGTGGGTCTGAGCACAGCAGCAGGCCCCCCAGGGACCTAAGGATTGGGGTATCGTGTGAGGCCTGGGCTTCTGGTCCCTAGATTGGAGATTCTTGCTCTGGCTCTCTAGATGAAAAGGCCCAGTGGCCACTTCAGGGCAGCCTGGGATGTCAGGAGTGACATATGTCGGGCACATATGCTGCTCTCCAGGCAGCCTCGTTCGAGACGTGCAACCTTAGAGCTCAGCCTGGCTGCCGGGGGGACTCTAGCCTGTGCCTAGCCCTCTGCCTCGCTCTGAGTCCTCTCATGGAGCAGAACAGAGCAGAACAGGACAGTCCTCCCTGTGGGCCTGCCCAAACCCGAACGGTCCCTTTCGATTTCCCCGAGCAGGGTCTTGATCCACTCCTGCTGCCCTCCAGTGGCTTCCTCCCTCGCCCTCTGGCCCGTGGTGGTGGCTTAGGGGGCGAGCTCCCCAGCACGGCGCCACCTCCCCCCAGGGCAGTTACAAGCAGCTCTCCTGTCCAGGTCTGTCAAACCTGTCCCCCATGTCTTCTCTGTGAATCAAGTCGCAGGTGTCTTGGGGTGAGTTCTTAGGTTCCTCTTGGCCACCACTGACCCCCAGGCCTGGGCGGCTCAGGAATTCCCCATCCGGTGCTGAAATCTCCGACCTTCTGCAGCCACAGCTGTGGATTGACCAGCGTGGCGGGCTCGGCCATTCCGGTGACCAAGGGGGGCGGAAACGTTCCTCGGGGTGCAGGCTGCATCACCGGGGGCCCGTCCCAGCTTCTTCATTTCGGTTCTGCTTTGTGGCTTTGGGTCAGGCCCTTCTGAAAAGGGAAGCCTTGCTGATGGGGACTTCGGGCCTCCATTGTTTATTAGAAACATGGCAACCAGCCCAACTCTTGCTTAAATGACTGGGCTTTCCTCCTGCAACGGAATCGTTCTTTCACGCTCCACGATGGAGTTGGTTATGAGGGTTTTCCTGCATTTAAGACAAAAGTCTCATTTATCCCTCCAATCAGTGCTCGTTGGAAATATTTAAAAGTCAAAGGGAACATAGGTTACGACGCGCCCTACTTTCTGAATCTGCGGGAGGGTGTAGTGGGAGGACAGCGGGTGGACCTGTCCTTCTCCTTTGCTTCTTGGTTTCCTTCTTAAATGCCCTGGCAGCACCTCTGCAGCGCGCCCTTCTGGGCTGCCATGTCTCAAGTGGCATTTGGAGTTACCTGGTAACAGAGTCAAAGAGAGAACTGGCTGTACCGTGTCTCAGTGCCTCAGCATTGGAACATTTTTCTTAAAAGTTTTACCATGAGGGGCCTCCCCGGGTTGAGTGCAGTGCTGTGAAGCTGTCTGCAGCCTCTGCAGCGCTGGTTCGATTCCTGGCCGGCCAGGGAGAATCCCACATGGTGCAGCAGACCTCTCCTGCCGTGCCCGCTGCTCCCCTCAGCAGTGTATTTTGTCAGTCTGCCTGTTCTGCTCCCCGCTCTGTCTCTGGTGAGTCCTCTCATCCTCCCGCGCCTCTGGCCTGTACCCCAGCTCTTGTATAAATAAATAAATCTTTAAAAAAATTAAAAAAAAAGTTACCATGAACCCTCTGAGAATCCTGGAGGTGGCTGCAGCCGACCAGCCCACCGGAGTGGGCAGCAGCAAGACGGGCACTCACGGGGACGGGGAAGAGATCTGAGGCCCAGGGCGGGCGGCATCCGCTCAAAGCCAGAGCGTGTGCCTGTCCTTCTGTCTGTCAGCTCTCCCGCCCCACCTCCCTCCCACATTTCCTATTCAATTTCTCTGTGGACCCGTGATAGCAAATTCTCACTTGTCTGGCAAGCTGCCCTTGGGGACAGGTCTCCCCATTGTGAGCCTGGCGCCCTAGAAACCTCTTCTCGGGTCGTCGAGGGCCTGTGTGGCTCTTACCTCACCGCCTCTGACTTCCAGTTGTGCAGTCAGCCGACAAGTAGGCAGGGCCTAGCGGGACCAACAGTTCTGGGGAGACCACGCAAGAGGGGTGCCCTCTGGACACTGGAGGGGGGCAGACATGACTCCTATGCTTCCCCTGCCCCTCCCCCGGCTGCCTGGGGAGCTTGGTGTAGGAGAACAGAACGTGCTGAAAGGTACTTCTCAAGTAAAGACTATTGTGGAATGTTCTTGGGAAGGGCGATTGCCCTGCCCCCCGCCCCCACTTTGGAAAAGGCTTGTGTTAAAGGGGAGCTGCTTCTCCAGCTGTTGGACTTGCGCCCCCATCCTGCCGCTGCTGCTGCCCACCTTCGGCTGATTACAGTGAGAAATTACCACCTTGGCTGTAAGCAAGTTGGAATTGGAAAGCGGCCCTCTGACTGATTATATAAGCTTTAAAATACTGTACCTGAAATCTTGTGTTTACTCTGCTAAGAATTCCCTTAATGAAGATAAAAATTTCTCAGCAGCGCGGGCCCATATGTTTTTATTATATAAGATTCAATTACTGTGATTCAACCTGTGAGAGAAAGAAGGTGCTGATTAGTGACTCTCCTCGTTGGCTTTTTGGGTCAGAGAATTGTTGCCAGTGGAGCTGCAGAGCCTCCTAGAGTTGGTGCCCAGAACGCAGCTCGGCCCGCACCCTCCAGGGTGCTCACTGGGCTGTGGCCCCACAACTCTCAGGGTGTGGAGGGGAGGCACCT
Source organism: Talpa occidentalis (assembly GCF_014898055.3). NCBI lineage: Eukaryota > Metazoa > Chordata > Mammalia > Eulipotyphla > Talpidae > Talpa > Talpa occidentalis. The sequence continues at coordinate 5,864,431 of NW_023601433.1, forward strand.
GCTTCGGTTGGCTTGAGGGTTTGCTCCTGTGACTCGAGGCCCCCCTGGAATGTGGCTGGGGTCCTGTGTGTGATGGGCTTCACCCCTGAGTGGCTCATTTCCCTGGGGCTCTCTCCCTCCCCCCAGAGCCCTGGAATGTGCTGGTTTTGTTTTGCAAAACTTGCAGGTTTTCTGTGTGTCACCACATGAATTCTCCCAAAACCATACACAGGTGGGGCGTGGCACCCCCCACAGTAGACCTGGAGGCCTCACCTCCTGGGTCAGAGCTCAGGCCTCGTCTGTGAGCAGGGAGAACTCAATGGGGAAGAGGCCCCGCCAGCCCGCTCTGCCTGAACGCGGGCGCAGGACGAGGCTCCCGGTTTGTTGTGGGGCTGTCGTGTGGCCTCGCCGGTGCTTGAACGTGCCAAAACCACCCGCTCCTGCGGCAGCCAACAGGAGGATGGCTCTGGGAAACAAAAAACATAAATTAGCACCTTCCCTTTACCTTTGCCAAGCTGTGGAGATTTGTGTAAATAGACCGAAAGGCCAGTGAGCAGGTTTGCAGCTTGTGGCTCGATGGGGACAGATGGGGCCGCCCGCCTTGTCGCACTGGGGCCAGAGTGGGCCTGCGAGCCAGCCGCCTGGGGCTGAGTCCCAACCCAGCCCCATTCGCTGTCCTGGGGGCTCAGGTGGAATTGGTTGTCACCACAGGGGTGCTGTCCCCGTGTTCTGGGTTGGCCTTGGCCCTCGCCGGGACACCTATGCTCATGTCTCCTGGGAGATCATCACCACGTGGAAGCTGTGAGCTGGTTGCTTCCCTCTGGGGTGGAATCAGGGTGCAGAGCTAAGTGACGTACTCAGGGAGCAGCCCCGCCCCACAGAGCAGCAGGTGCAAGCAGGTAAGCTGCAGAGAAGAGCTTTAATTTTGGAAATAATGATTGTAAACATATATAAATAGAAATGGGATTCTGGTGACTGCAGGGGGAGAGAAATCACATTTCCCTTGCTCTCTTAAAATGTTCCTCTCCTTTTTTTGTGCTTAGACTCTGTGTTTGCTAAGAGGTGTCATCCCGTCCTTAACCGAGGGAGCAGATTGAAACATCTACATTACACCTGTCCTCCCAGACTTGGGGCGTCATTGAGGAGTGCTCTGGTGCCTGAGCTTCCCAGTGGGACCATTCAGGGTGACAGGTGAACTTTTGGGGAGTTTTGATCCCAGAAAGGAAGCCAGTGTTTCTGGTGCTGGGGTCTGCCGCCACTTTCCTCGTGCTGCCAGGTGATCGGAGCCTCGTGGTCACCGTGGTCAGCTCAGCTCTGTCGCCTCCTGCTTGCTTGTGAGCTTGCTCTTCCCTCTCTCTCCTGACCCCGGCCCCAGCAGGGCCACCTTCACCCGCCTGCTCCCTCCCCCAGCTGGAGGTCACAGCATCCTTGGCCAGGACAAGTCCCCACGCTCGAGGCCCAGGTCATCCCGAGCACTGGGCCAGGCTGGAGAAGCACCTTCCACAGGGGACGGTGTGCTGGCTCCTGCCGCCCCCCACCCCCGGGCCGGTGCTGAGCTTGCTGTGCTCTGTTTGGGAGGGGCGTGTGTGTGGGGTCTCCATCTCTTTTAAGCCTTTCCTGCTGCTGTGTTTATGGGGCAGCAGGACCTTTCTGGAAGCTCTCCAGTATCCCGGATGTAGGTCCAAACTGGTCCCAGTGCTCCCTGAGACACAGAAAGACGCGCTGTGTGAGAAGAGAAGGGAGGGAGGGGTCATGGACCTGGAGGGTGTAGGTGGGGAGGTGTTTCTTTGGGCCCCTGAAGGAGACGCTGGCATCTTGGTTTCCTGGGGTTGCTATGACAAATGGCCACATGTTGGGGTGTCTTCAAACTGCAGATTTATCTTCTGAGTCCTGGAGGTCAGAGGTCAAGCTGTGAGCTTCTGAGACTCTGGGCGGAATCCCTTTGGCTTCTCCCAGCCTCTGGTGGCTTCCTCAGTTCTGGCATTTGAGCCACACACCTCGAGCCCTGGCCTCCGAGCTCACCTGGCATCTTCCTGCCTGCCTCCCCCTCTCCTAAGGACACTGGCCATTCTGGACCAGGGCCGCCCTCACGTCTCATCTTACCTCAATGACATCTGCAAAGACCTTGCTTCCCAATGAGGTCACGTTCCCAGATACCTGGAGTTGGGACTTCACCATGTCTTTTTTGGGGGTGAGGGGCACATTTAACCCATAATACCAGGGGAAAAAATGAGTAAAGGATCCTAAAACAGTCTGAGGGTACAAAGAAAGAAAGGGAAGAGGCAAACTGCCCTGTCGACGGCTTGGGTTGAGCAGGGAGCAGCTGGGTACGGGCTGGAGAGTCTTTCTGCCTGGAAGCCCTGGTTTTGAAAAATGATCCTGCAAGTGAGGCCTGGTTTCCTTCCTCGAAGAAGGTAACCACGTTCCTCGCTTCAGGAATGACCCTGCTTGGCTTAAGGGGTAGTGGAGTAGTTTTTGTTTTTTTTAAGATTTATTTATTTATTTATTTATTTATTTATTTATTTATTTATTTATTCATTCATTCATTCATTCAAGCACTGGGTACAGTCAGAAGTGCGGGAGGGTAAGGGAATTCACCAGAGCCAGAGTGGGAAGCAGAACTGGCAGACTGACAAAGTACCCTGCTGAGGGGAGCAGCTGGTGTGGCAGGAGAGGTCTGTGCGCCATGTGGGACCCTCGCCGGCGGCCGGGGATCGAACCGGCGCTGTAGAGGCTGCGGGCAACTTCACCAACCAGCGCTCAACCGCTGCGCCACGGGGGAGGCCCCTTAAGGGGTAGTTTTAAGCGAGCCCTTTCCTTGTCTGGGCGGAGCTTGGTGCGGGCATTGAGCTATACGGTCATGTTATTTGATGAAGAAAAATGCAATGAAGATACCTGGGCGAACACGTGAGCGAGGGCGGTATGTGCTCAGGGGTGTGTGTGTGCTCACACACTGCCCCCGCTCCCCTGCCAGGTTCTTTCCCCAGCACCAGGCCTGGTGAAATTCCCGGCGACGCCGTCTGTTCCCTGAAGCCCTGAGTCCGTCAGACCAGCGGCTGTGCTGGCCGCGCTCAGGTTTGGCCAGGTGCACGTCGGGTTCGGAGCCGACATCTACATCTTAATCTCATTCATCTCGGTTTCTTGGGTGGAGGTGGGAGTCACTTGATTCTCAGAATTTCTCAACACAGGCTCCTTTGAAAAGACTTCAGCTTGGTCTCTGCCAAACTAATTAACTTGGACAACTTCCTTAAGTGCTGTGAGCAATCGAGAGAGTTGAACGAGGCACGTTCTTGGCCCTCATGGAGTTTAGATGTCCTAGGCGGGGAGATAGTGTGTTTATAGTTTTTTATGAAGTAGTCATTCATTCGACCGCTTCAGGTCCTGCATCAGGCCAGGCCAGGCCATGCTGGGCCTCGAGGAGCCTCACAGCCGATCCAGCTGTTTTACAGGAGCCGTGTGGCCTCTGGTTCATCACGGAAGCAGAGAGCTGGGCTCAAGAGGGAGGGGGTTAGTTGAGATGTAGGGTCTTTTTCTCCAGGGGAATGAGATATGTTGAAAGAGGCTGCCTGGGGATAGCCTGTGCCAAGGGGAGGCGGAGCAGGCTGGGCCCCCATGGCCTGGGAGCACAGGCCAGGGCCCCCACCACACATGGGGGGCATGTCAGGACCAGCTCTGGGGTGCTGCACTCCTGCCAACGGTGTGGGGGCTGTTGGCACCTCTTTGGCAAGGCTGCCATACCACGCCCTGCTAACTTTAAAGTGGTGCCCTAAAATGCTTCTAGTAAGCCAGTTTGCATGCTGCGGAGGGAGTGGGTGTCTGGGCACCCTGAGGCTCAACTGGAAGTGAGTGTGCCCTGTGCATGATGTGGCTGGGGCCAAAGCCCATCGTCCTGGAAGGTGGGCTCCCAGGAGGGGTGCTGGTGGGGGCGTTGTCCATCTGTACATAATGGCACCTCTGTATTCAGCTTCCCTTCTGCGTTATCTACAAACCAGAGTCTGCAAGATGAACTAAAATTAGGAGCGGTCCACTCATATTCGACTTTTTTTTTTTTTTTCCCACAACCCTTGAGCTTGGCCTCGGATGTATCAGTTCTGAATAACTTTAAAGCTGGTAACAGAACAAACTGTGTTCACACACAGGAAATATCACCAAACAAAAAGTGGGCGTGCAGTTTACAGTTTCAGAATTGGAAGGAGGCCACTCAAACCTCCCCTCCTGTCCTTCCTGAGGACTTGGCAGGCTGCAGAGAAGGGGCACTCCTTGGAACCACCACGAGGGTCCAGGTTGACGCTGGCCCACGAGCAGAGCTGACCGGTTGGGGGGTGAGGCCCTGGTGCCATGGGGGATTCCTGAACTGCGTGGAGGGCGTGCGGAGTCCCGCCAGGACACCACTGGCCCGTGGGCCACACCTGCAGCCGGCACAGGGCGGGTCCAGCGCTGGCAGAGTTGCTGGAAATCCTCGTGTGGGCCCATCCCTCTGCTCTGTCATCAACTTGAACTTCAGGTTCTTGCTTGTGGCACTTTTTCTTCATGGGAAGACAGTGTTACTCTTTTACTTATTGCACAAGAAATGTATGTGCTGTTGAAGATTTTTTAAATACATAGATACATTAAGAAAGTCACATTTTGGGTGTGTCCTTCAGTGTCTCTGGGGTGACCCGTGTTCCTACGTGACTTATAGGACAATGCGGTAGAGGACGTTGGTTTCCGGGGCTTTGTGGTCCCTGCAGGCTGCTTGATAATCCACGTGGCTTCAGGTCAAGGGCTTTGCCTCACCAGCCCCCGTTCGTCTCTAGGGTTGGCTGGTGTCTGTACCTATGTACATGAGCTCGCGAGGAGTAGTGAGCGAATCCATCAGGGTACTTAGCTGGTGCCTCTGTGGTACTTTGCTGCTGCAGCTGTTATTATCATGATTATCATCATTAGTATTTTTTTATACTGAAGTCAGAGCATGCCGACATCCTGTTTAAACACCTGCTCTTTCCCCTAAACCACTGTGATCAGTTTTCTAGAACATCAAGGTGTTCTTTCTGGTATGATGACTCGACAGAAAAATCACATTGATTTTGTGAAAACAATGCATGTTTGTTATAAAGAACCTTTTTAAAATGAAAAAACGTTCAGATAAGAAATGTTTTAGGAAGTTCCAAATCCTACCATTCAGAATTAATTATGACTGATGCTGGGGTTCAAGGAGTGATAATCCACCACACTGTCCTCTGTCTCCCCCAGTTCCGAACGGTTGACATAGCCACTGGGGTATAAAAATACTAGTTTGGAGCTTGGATGGAGCAGTTCAGTGCTCGAACTGGGATTCGGTTTGTGGCCAGGTTCAGAGCATCTGCTGCTCTGTCCCAGCCAGCCTGGCAGGTGTGTCCCTCCAGGGGTGTCCAGGTGAGCTCACCTCCTGGAGAAGCCATGAAAATACAATGTGAGGACCATTCACAGAAGAAGAGGTGGGAAGAGACCAGGCAGCGGCCAGCTTCCTTGTCCACTTTCACCCATTGGAGGTCTTGCCCCTTCGCCCCTTTGGGGTGAGGAAGTCTGGTGCGTTTCTTCTGTTACTTCCAGAAGGTAGAAGTCTCCTGCTTTGGCTCGAGGTCTGAATTCAGGGAGGAGATCCTAATAATTCTTCCTCATCATTAGTAGTAGATCGTGTTGACTGCCTAGATACGCTCTTTGAAATGCATCTTCTTAAAATATCAAGTAGTAAGTGCATTTTCATGCAGATGTCGCAGGAGACAACTAATCAGCAGGTGGCTTCTGCCATGGACTCTTGTTCTCAAAGAGTTCAAAGTCAGCCTGGTTTTTACTCCTTTATAGATTACTCGCTTATAGAACAGATGCCTGAGGAATTCTCTTACTCTTTGACATATAAGTTAATCCCAGTAGGTAATGCATCACTGGTGCTTGAAATATGCCTGTCATTTTTGTGGGAGTCGATGCATTCTTTCATTCAACAGACTCCGTTCTGTATTTGTACCAGGAGACTTTTCTTATATTGTCCCATGTTCTTAGTTCTGTCTGGGGCTTCTTATCTACAAGGACGCCTGTCATTCGTGTGTTGGATTATCTTTGCACATCATTCATAGTTAGTCCCTGTTGTTTATCGATATCCCCTGTATTTATTTTCAGCTTTCCTCTTGTCAGTAAATTCATTTCAGCATCAGCTTTTTTTTACTGCTGTCTTCTGTATTACTTTCCCAGTGTTTACTTCTGACCCCCGTTTATTCCTTGAGGTCTGCAATCTCAGCTTGGTTTTTTGCTCTTTTTTTTTTTAACTTTCCCTCTGAGTCTCATGTTCCTCTTAAAGTTCTGTGGTTCCAAGATCTTCCAGGGGACTCTTCTTCCCTGCGTCATGTCTTCTTTTAGGCTGCAGTCTGTGTTTTTGAGACAGTGATCCTTTTTTTCCCTTTCCCCTAGAGGTCTGTGTTTTTGTTTGCTTCTTATCCCTTTCTTCTTGCCTGAGTGCATCTGCCTAGGACTTTGTTATTCTGGGTGGGGATGCCTTCTTTTATTTATCTATTTTTTTTTAAAGATTTATTTATACAAGCACTGGGTACAGTCAGAAGCGCGGGAGGGTGAGAGGATTCACCAGAGCCAGAGCAGGGAGCAGAACAGGTAGACTGACGAAATACACTGCTGAGGGGAGCAGCGGGTGTGGCAGGAGAGGTCTGCGCGCCATGTGGGACCCTCACCCGGCGGCCGGGGATCGAACCGGCGCTGCAGAGGCTGCGGGCAGCTTCGCAACCCAGCGCTCAACTGCTGCGCCACCGGGGAGGCCCAGGGGATGCCTTCTTGATTTGAAGGTCCTCTTTTTTTCCCCAGTGAAAGTAGGAAGCCTGTGTTTTTGTTCCTGTCCATGTTTCTGGACCCTGAAGACACACAAAAGAGCTGGGACTAGCTGGGCTGGCAGGGGTTGGGCGGTCGTGCTTGAAGACGCGGGCTGGGTGGTTTGGCTTCCGGGATCGTCTCAAGATTCTGTCAGGGTGTCCAGGCATCCTGAGTCCAGGCATCTGCGCACCCTCAGGCCGAGTTTCTGGGTCTGGGTCACCCTGGCCTTCCTTGGGTTGCTTTATGTCCTCCCAGCAGAGATGCCCAGTTCATGGTCATCCTTTCCTCTTCAGGGCGTGTCACCATCCCCCTCAGAGAAGGGGGGGCGGTCTATGAATGACACAACTCAGGGTGGTTTTCTCCAGATTTGGTGACATAAATGAAAAGTCTCAGGATTTCTATTCACTGTGCATCTTCTCAGAGATGAGGGATGCAGGGTTATGAGCCTTGCCACACCCACCCTTTGGTTCTGTTCTACAATCTTCCTTTACTTTCCTTGGCAGGTGCTTCTTGAATTTTATGACACCTAAGTGTACTCACTGTCTCGCAGTCAATTTACTTCTACTTTAAAAATCTTTTGGCTAAATTCTGGAAGAGTGAGAGCGTGAACAAAAGTTTGTGCCCTCTGCTTGAGAAGAACCTAGCGTCATCCGAAAAGGCTGCGTGATCGCCCACTGTCCACCACTGCAGTTCATCCCCTTCTGTATGGAAGGTTGCCTGCGGCTGTGTTTTCCTAACATGAATTCAGATTTCTCATTACTTTTCCTGGGCGTGCTTTTAGGATTGTAAAACGGGTGATGAAGTTAAGGGATGGTCATAACCGAGGGGGGCGTCACATGAACCCTTGTGTAGAGAGGGGAGCTGGCATTTTTTTTTGAGGGTCTTTTGTGAGGACTCGTGTCTTCTGTGCCAGAAAGTACATAACTGATCTGGTTGGGCCCTCACAACCGCCCTGCGTGATAGATGCCATTATTTCTACTTTCCAGGCGAGGAGCACAGGTAACTGGCTCAGACGGGCACAGAGCTTGGGTCTGGCCTCTGAGTCTCTTTGCTCTGGCCACGCCGCCCCAAGAAAATGCAGCTGAATGGAACGCTTGGCACGTGTGGTGTTTTCATATCTGTTAAACACGTTACTAATTGTGAGAGAACACTTTTATTTTTTAAATTTTTTTTTTTTTTAATTAACTGAGGGAAAAGATAATGAACATTCACTTCCTGGGACTGGAGATGCTTGTAATCCGCCCCTCCCGCCCCTCTGAGTGCTGAGTGCCATTTTTACAGGCTGTGAGAACTCTCTGGAGCCTTCTACGGCCGGCACTGGGCCCTACTCTCATGCTGTTACCCGAACAGCAGCCACTCAGAGGCAAGGCCATTATGTAACAGCTCCGCCAGCACAGCCTCATAGAATCACAGACTGCACAGAGTGTGCTCATCGTGCGAGCACACTCTCTAATTAAGGCTCACTTTTTTGCCAGCGTCATTTTTCAAAGCCCTAGTGCAGAATTGCATGTGCCTTATTCACGAGTGTTCATAGGACCTACCAAGAGGGGCGTCTGAGCTCTGTTAAAGGACTTCTGATTGGAAGGAGAAAGGCAAATACCAGATGGTGCCACTTATATGTGGCATAGAGAGAAACCAAGCAAAGGGTCGGACAAAGACAAACTTTAAAACCAACCCTTGAAGCTGACCCTGGATCTGAAGCATTGGGGTGGGGGGGCATTGGGGGGTGGAGGGTGCAGAAGGAGGCACAGTGGACTGTGGTGGAGGACATTGTGTGCTTTGGGGTGGGAGAGCAGTAGTGAACACGCCTGAGGGGAGAAATCCTGTGCTGTTAAAATATCACTGAGAATATAAAACAGTGGTACTTCATCAAATAAATATATATCTAATTTTAAAGACATATTTAAAAAAAAAAACTTCTGATTGGGGAGTCCTTTATTTGCCTCGATTTCACTTGTGCTGTCAAAACCAAACGTGGGTACCATGTTGTACAATGTCAGAGTGATCAGTATTATCAGCCTTACGGCAACCTGGGAGGTAGGTGGGGTACCTTTGGCCCACGTTTATTTTTAGTTCTGCTTTATAAATTCTCAGACAAGACAGAAAAATAGAAATGACAGTAGCGTGAATACCCATATACTCACCACCAGGATTGAACAGTTTGCTGAGATTTGGCATGTTTGCGTCAAACTTACACATCCATACATGCACCTGTGCACACACACATACACACACCTAGATCTACATGTGCATGTGCATGTATGCACAGGTACCCATGCGCACACATGTACTTACATGCACACACAAAGACCTACATACACATACATCTTTTAAAATCATTTTAAAGTAAATTATAGAAGTGAGGACACGTGACACGTGATTACTTGATATGCTTGTCTATAAAGTATGACTATTTCCCTATAAAACCACAACCTGCTGTCATCCCTAACAAATGAACTCTTCCCTCACTTCAGCTGATACCCCCTTTGTGCTCACATTTCTCCCAATGTCCCTCCTTGCTGTGGATACCCCCACTGCTCTTCTCACTCTGTGCCCAACGATATTTTTAGAGCCCCCAGAGCAATTATTGTTTTGTGACTTCTTGGTGGTCAAATGCATGTAACAACACTTACCATCTTTGACGTTCCCGCGTGCACAGTGACTTAAGTGCCCCATGTTGTTGTTCATCCATTACCACCAACTGTCTCTGGGGCTTTTCCTCCTGTGTAACTTGGAGATGAGAAAGCACCTCTGTGGGGGTGCTTGTGTGGAGTGACCACACATGAGACACAGGGTGGTGCCCAGTACGCCTGCTCCCTCAGTCCTCGTCATATCTGTCATCCTTCCTTGGGTACCAGAACAGCATTCCTTAAGCCCCTTTTGCTTTGAGGGTTTTTTTTAAAGATTTATTTATGCATACAAGAACTGGGGTACAGGCCAGATCTGCGGGGGGTGAGGGGATTCACCAGAGACAGAGCGGGGAACAGAACAGGCCGACTGACTGAGATACACTGCTGAGGGGAGTAGCGGACGAGACAGGAGAGGTCTGCTGTGCCATGTGGGTAGCTCCCTGGCCGGGGATCAAACTTGTGCTGCAGAGGCTGTGGATAGCCTCATAGTGCTGCATCTTAACCCCTTGCGCTACCCGGGAGGCCCTGAACTTTGAGGGTTTTATTATAATCACTGGGGAGAGTCACTGGAGTAGCTGGATACAAAGAGCAGAGGCGGAGCAGTGAGGGAGGTTCTAGGGCAGGGGCTGTGGCTCTGGATCAGGGGCAGCAAATCATGTTGGCTCGTTGCCAGAGTGGCCTGCCTGCTGATGCTGAGTCCAGTTTAGTGGGACCCAGTGGCGCTGGTTCACTCACACGCTCGTGTGCATGGGCACTTCTGTGCTCCGGCAGCAGCAGTGAGTGGCTGTGACAGTGAGCAGGTGGCTTGAAAATATCCTGATTAGGTCTCAGAGAACGTCTGCCCACTCCACTCTAGAATCTCGGAGTTGTGGAGTGGAGCTCCCTGACCTCGGATGAGACACTGCGCCTGCTGTGTCCTCCCTCTGCTTTCGCTTCTACAGCCGGCATCTGAATCTCCCCGGAGCCTCAGGCTGACTTCTCCTTCAGGCAGCTCTGCTTGACCCCTCACTGGCCACCTGGAAACAAACGCAGGTGTCCTCACAGGTGTTCTTGCAGCTGAGTAGCTGGTGACTCTGAAGGCCCCCAAGTTAGAGATGTTCCCTGGGGCCTCTTTTTCTAGTTCCCCAGTGCATTAAGTTGTGTTTTTGCATCGAACCTTCCAAATGACCCTGCAGGGACCACCTTTGGGCTCCTCTCTGCTGCCTCTCCTGGGTATGGTCTCTGATGGAGGTGGTCCCTGTGGAGGGAGTTGAGGATGGAGGGGCTTCTGTGGAGAGGCATCTGTGATGTGGGGGCCCATGATGGAGACCCATGATATAGGGGGGTCATGGTGGAGGCCCATGATAAAGGGAGGTTCTGCTATCGAGGGGGCGTCTGTGATGGCGGGGGCCCAGGGTGGAGGGGCATCTGTGGTGGCGGGACATGGGCTGCCTTCCTGCCTCCCGTGAACGCTAGAACAGCTAATTATAGATATTTTACTTTTGCCAATATGTTTGGGGTCCTGCTGTTTGACCCAAATGGAACTGATTCAATGCCAATGAATGCGAAGTCTCATTCCTGTAAGTTCCTTCTGCATTTGGACTGAAAAAGACATTTGCTGTTATGTGTGACTTGTAGCCTCATTTATTTCCTGGTCTTTTAGATAGCTTTTGTTGATTTGAGGCATTCCATTTAATTCGGGCATGGAAGAATCTTTCCCCTTAAATTTCCTTTTGTCTCCTAATCACTTACATAACTATTCAATGTTTTAATTAATTTCGCGTGAAGCCCCAGAAAAGATGATGACACTTCTCTTTGTATATATATTTTTTATTTTTGGTATCAAGCCCCTCTCTTCTTTCTCTTGCCTTAAAAAATGTAAATGTGTATTCTTAGAAATGACCGTATTAACACAAGACCTTTTTATTGGGCTCTCTTGATTTGCCAGGCCCTCTTGTTGGTGTTGCGGGCACGGTCTTCCTGAAGTCTTCGCTCTGAAGACTTTGTGGTGCGTCTCTGAAAACCTTTGCAAACGACGTCAGCAATGGTTGGGATTCTCGCAGGAGTGGGTGTGGGTGGCTGGGGGGAGATGGCCCTTTGTGGACATCGAAACAGGGAAACTCTGACCTCAACATGAACCCCAGAAATAGCTGGAGCCGCATGCAGCCACTGTGGGGGTGGGGGGTCATGTGCCAAGGACAGGAGGGTGCCAGCCTCCCCTCCCCCATGAGGGAGGGGAGATGGCCTTCTTAGCTGGATGTTCACTTTAGGAAAGTGAAATCCTTGAATTTTAGGGTGGAGCGGAAATTTCCTCCACCCCTCTGGGTTCTTCTTGGGCTGGTTGAACAATCAAATTAACGTTGGACAGATTAGTGGGTGAAAAAACATATTTAATTATGTACCTGTGGAGAATCTGCATGGATGTGTATTCCTGTGCCACTAAGGAAAATGGGGGGTGGTGTTAGTGATGGGAGGGGCCTGGCTCCAAAGAGAGTAGGGGGCTCACCTGACAAGGAGGCTCATGTGACACAGACCAGATGCTCTGCAATTAGATGTTTGCCCTTTTCTTGGATGGAAAGTTTATTTCTGGTAAAAGCCCTAATTCTGGGTAATAGCTCCAATTTTCATTCTTTTCGGTAGTTAAGGGAATAGTTTCCCTTGAGCCGACAAGGCCTCAACTGACCTCGGTTTGCAATAACCCATGTGCCAAAGTGACACATCTTGGGAAGGCTGTTCTGAACATCTTGGGGAGGCCTGTTCTCCAGATTCCAGAACCAGTCTTTAGGTTTTTGCAGAAAGGGGGTTGGTCTGTGGAAAGAGATATTTGGGGAAGAGAGTAGCTCCATGAGCCTCAAAGGGACTAGAGACGATGGTCTCTAGCCAGAAGTTGGGGTGCTGGTGCATGCGTGGGGACCTCCCCAGTCCTCTGTGCACTGAGTGTGGACCCTTTAGACCATCCTGCTAGGAAGACGTTGTACAAAGGCTTTACTGGAGTGCAGGAAATGGTGCTGGTTAAAGGAGGCAGCACCAGCACGTGGGACCTTGGCAAGCTTGAATTCAGGGGTCTCCCCCGGGCTGTGCCTCATGCGTTCCCAGGTCTTGATGGTGGCCAAAGAGCATCAAAACCAGGTAGCTTGTTGGGTGTCATCTCATGGTCTCCCAAATATTGGTCCCTCAGCACAGAGATATGACTCCTGGGACTGCTCGAAGCTTCTGTTACTGCAGTGGGTGTTAGAATGTTAACTGTGACATTTTGACAGGGACACATCTGCATTGCCGCCACACTCTGTTATGTTTAAAAACCAGGTTCTCGTTGGTGTCAACCCCTCCAGAACTGCCGCCTCCTATCTGTCTCCCCTAACCTCGGAGCGTGAATGTTCACCTTCTAAGAGATCTTCGCTCCGACATCCACACCCTGACATGTCTCCGTGGCTCATAAAGGACCCAGGCTTCATCCGAAGGGCCTGGCGTTTAAAGACAGCGGTGTTGTCTGTCATGGAGACTTTTATAATGTTTCTTCCCTTTAGGAAGTAGGAATGGAGACATTCTCCTGCTCCCACGGTTTTCTGCATCCTTCTCTGTGAGTGGTTGTATTCTTTCTTCTTGGCAGCCAAACATTTTTTAAATAGCTATTCTCAGTTGGGCAATAATTACAACTTCACAATAAATTAAAGTCCTTGACTTTATTTTGAAAATCAGCCAGTGATCTATACCTGCGCCGTTGGACTTATTTTTTGCATTCTACATGCACGCCTGGAACCGGACAGCCGTGTTTCCAAAGCAGTGTGTCATTGAGAAGCCACTGTCATATCTGTTAGCCTGAGGAGCCTGTTGAAATATTTATTGTTTGCCCCTGAGTCGGCACCCCCTAATGCAGCTACTTTCTGCATCGCCACTTCCAAGCTCGCGGGCTTGGTTTCTACCACTTAGATTGTGTGTCCTTTTTTTTTAAAGCCACCATCTGCATTTTCCACTTTGAAGTACATTAGTTACTATGGAGACTGTGATGTCATTGGTGGGGGTGAGGGTTCATAATGTCCACAAGGAAAGTCTAAAATCATTTTATTTAATGGTTTGAAATTTATACTACACTGGGGGGAAATTAGAAGTATGCTTGTGAGGATGGTGTGCTGATGCAGTTTAAGCTCGTGTGACGCTTGTGCATGTAACAAAAGTTGGCCTCTGTGCAGATGAAAATATACCTGAAAATTGAAAAAAAAATCCAAAGGACAGAAAAAGGCAGGTCAGGGAATTCATACAAATATTCTGACCTCCCAAGTCTCGTGGTTTCTGCAATGCACCGTTCCCTCTCTAGGTGTGGTATAAAGAAGTTGGGGTCCATTTCCGTCCCTATAAAAATACTATGAAGGTGAGGACTTTGCCTTTATAAGTGAAACGTGTGTTCCAGGCAGTGGTTGATTAACTCTGATGTGCTACTCAACTCCTAACAAGGTCCATGCAGAGGTGCTAGTGGCTGGAGGCTTCTGAGAGGTTTCATGTAGCTTGGCTGCTAGGGTGGGGTTGGGGGTGGATGGGGTGTCCCGAGGAAGGCAGGTGGACCCCTCAATGAGTGCTCAGGGTGCTGTGTAGAGCACCCGGATGAAGCTGGCTTTTGTGTCTCCTTCAACCTCACCCTGTTTAATTTAGAAATAATTGTAGATTTACATGCAACTATAAGTAGTAAAACGGAAAGGCCCCCAGGCACCCCCAAAGGTAACATCTTAGGTAATTGTAGTGCAAAGCCACAGTCAGAAAACTGACATGGACACAAGCCCCGAGGGGTCCCCAGTTTTACAGGCAGTTTTCGTGTGTACATTCTGAGACCACCACAGTCCGTGCACAGAACAGCACATCATTGGGTCCTTCCTGATTCCCTTTTGTCATCACTCCCCTCCCCTGCTTCCTAACCCCAGGCAACCACTAATCTGTCTTCCAGCTCAGTAATGTTGTCCTTTTAAGAATGCTTTATAAATGGAATCAGACAGCATGCAACCTTGTGAGATCGGCTCTCTTCACTCAGCACAAATCCCTGGACATCCACTCTCGTTATTTCATGTATCAGCAACTGGTTCCTCTTTATTGCTGAGTAATACTCCATAACAAGCATGTGCCCCCCATACCCCTCCTTGGAGGGCTTTGGGCTTTGCTTATGTTTTTAAACAGTGACCCTTGGGAGAGAGCTGATGTGTCCTAACAGCAGGGAGTCAGTGAGCTCTTTAAAGGCTTCCAGTCTTGTCTGTTCTTGTTCCGAGTTTTTAGCGGGGCTCCCTCCAAAAGTCCCTTTAAGGCCCAAATTATTTAGAAGGAAGGATTGTGATGGGGAGCAGACTGAAGCCCAGTTCCGCAGGAAGCAGGAGGGAATGGGGGCCTCGTCCTGAGTCCTGGTGGAAGCCTCTGCATTTCCCTTCTAGTGTTGATAGAAGAACGTCCTTAAGTTCTGATGACTTGCTGGTGGGCAAGGGAGATGCTCAGCCTGGTGGAGGACCGGCCCCTTTTGGGGGAGATCAAAACCTAAACTCTTATTCTAGGAATCATGTCCTCGGCCTGACTGATTTTCATTCTGCAAAGTGTACCATTTGGCCTTTCAAAATACATGCCCAGGACTGTTGAACTGGTCATGTGATAGACGAAAGCACCAACAGCATCCTCAGTACCAGCCACAGGTCTAGGTTTCTGGTTTGATTATTCGTAAGTGGCCTGAGCTGAGTGACCAGGTGATCTAACCTTGCTCTGCTGGAGACACACATTCTTGTTGGGTCTTGTATGTTTGCTCTTAATTTCTGTTTATTAAATTAATGTTTTATTATTATTATTTTAAAGATTTATTTATTTATTTATTTGTTTGTTTATACAAGCACTGGGTAGAGTCAGAAGCGCGGGAGGGTGAGAGAATTCACCAGAGCCAGAGCGGGGAGCAGAACAGGCAGACTGATGAAGTACACTGCTGAGGGGAGCAGCAGGCGGCAGGAGAGGTCTGCGCGCCATGTGGAACCCTCGCTGGCGGCCGGGGATCGAACCGGTGCTGCAGAGACTGCGGGCAGCTTCACAGCCCAGTGCTCAACTGCTGCACCCCCGGGGAGGCCCTAATTTTTTTATTATTGAGGTAACACTAATTGACAGCATTGTATAGGCTTTAGGTATAGTTTCTCACTTTAGCACCTGTATGTATCACACCAGACCCTCCACCAAGTGTCCAGTTCCTTCCACTCCCGCCCCCCCCCATGGAGAGACTCCCTCTTATCCCAGTTACGCAGCCAGCAGAACCCCCTTCCTTGCTGTCATTGAAGCTGGAGCCCTGGAGAAGGGAACAGACTTGAGCATTGGGAGCAGGGATCTAAAAGCTACTCAGATCCTTGCATATTGCAACGGAAGCTTTTAGAAGGAAGGATTGTGATGGGGAGCAGACTGAAGCCAGCTCCACAGGAAGCGGGAGGGAATGGGGGCTGTCAATACAGCTCTGGGTCCACGTCAGATGCCGACTTTTTGTCCGGGCTGCACAGAGATGCGAGTCCCATGGGAAATGCCAGCCTGTG
The DNA here is from genome assembly GCF_014898055.3 of Talpa occidentalis. NCBI lineage: Eukaryota > Metazoa > Chordata > Mammalia > Eulipotyphla > Talpidae > Talpa > Talpa occidentalis. Next base: position 5,880,386 of record NW_023601433.1, read on the forward strand.
AGATGCGCATCAGGGAGACAAACATGCTCCTCTGCCCAGACTTCGGGAAATGCCCAGACTTTAGCAATAAGCCACCTTATTTCTTTGCCCTCCTCACCTTCTGGGGACTGACCTGGGATGTCCTGCTTGAGTGGGTCACAATGTTGCCTCCCTGCCACCACCTCTCCCACCTACCCCTGGCCAGCTCATGTACCCTTTCTTGGGGCCTTTTTGCAGTTGACCCTATTATAACTTATTATCACGCCAAACCCTAAGATTGGCCTGTAGTTGCCTCTAAAGCAATGTGGGATACCAGCATTGCTGGGGGGTGTAAACCGGCTTACCCCCTAGAGGCTGGCTCTGCACTGCTGTGACCTGTGTCTGAGGCAGAGAGGGCTTGAGGGACTGACACCCAGTAAGAGGACGGGAGGTCACGTCTCCCTCTGCCAGTGCACGTTCTTTTATGTCCTTGATGAGAGCAGTTGGAGATACACCATCTACACTCTAACCAGGGTGGTGTTGAAGCTGTGCATTTGCTTGTTTTTGTTCAAACACAACACAAAGTCCTCCAGTTCAGGGTGAGCACATGGTCGGATTTGGTAAGTGATTACTAAGTGAGCGAGTGAACAAATGAATGAATGATTAAGCAGAGAGAGGTGAAGTTCACTTATGTGGGGAGGGGGCCGTTTCTACCCTCCCTGCCCAAGGCAATTGTCTGTGACATTTCAACTCCAGGCTTATTGTCTGCATCTGTGCACTAAGCCAGTAAATCATGGACTGGAAGGGACTGGACTTTGCTTTGCAATTAGGGGTCGCCTGGTATCCCATGGAGCAGCAATATTGCTTGTCTTATAAGAAGCTGCTTGGGCTGCCCTCTTGGTGCCCAGTAAGCAAGGAATTAGCAGGCGGGCCCCCAGCCAGGGTGCGGTCCTGGCAGCACCACCCACTACAAGCAGGAGGTGGGTGGCAAGGGCTGGGGATGGAGCCGAGTCCTCCCGCCGATCAGATTCCAGATCCCTCTATCAGCTCGTCCTGCTCTCCAGGCTGCCAAGAGGCTTTCTGACTGGTTGATAATAAAATAACTTCCGTCTCTGCTGGCAGCCAGGGGTCTGGGTATCACTTTCGCCAGTGGCCTGCAGTGCTTGCCCGGTGAAGTCTGCTTGTCCTGAGAATGAAGAGACTAGATCCCTAGATCGTAGAATCTCCTCTGTGCTCCATCCCCGGGGCACCATGGGAATGTCAAGAACCTGAGGCCTCTGGGTCATCGATGTGTCTGTTTGGGGTCAGATGTCCGTCCCCTGCCTGTCTTTGTTGCTCTGATGTGAAACCTTCTCCCGGGCCTTCAGAAACCGCCGTGTCATCAGTGTTCTGCCCCCTGGCTCTTACACCTGCCAGCCATTGCCTTCCGGATCTTCTCTTTCGATTAATTGTAGTGATGTGATGCCCTGTATCCCCTTCAAGTTGCAGTTGTTACAATTTCCCAGTTGTGATTTATATCCCTTGATAATTACTAAGGCCATCCTTTCACACATTATTCATACTCTCCTAATCAGCGCATGTGTGTTACTGGCTTGAGTTTAGACATTTTGGTTCCAGCTGTTTTTAAGCAGAATTGTACCGGGAATAGCCTCCATGCAGCCACCTGCTAGGCCACGGTCACTGCCATCACGTGCACCTGCTCGGCTCTGCGCCCTGCTGTGCTGCACATTTTCATTCTCATTTAACTCTCAAAATAGCATGGGCTCCCCAGAGGTGGCCTCACCCGCGTCTCTTCCAGTTGCTGGACCTCAGGTGCTGGCGCCCTCCTAGAGCTCACCTGTGTTCCCGGGGTATGGGGTCTTGTCCCCAGCATCAGGAAAGTTTCTGGGAATAGGTATAGTGTGCAGGTTTTCCTTTAGTAGGAGAAAGTTTTCCCATCCCACATGGGTGCCTCTGGATGAAGCGGCTGATGGGAAGTGTATGGGAGCAGGAATCTGGGAAGGAAGTGGCTGATGGGGGTGATGTGGGGGCGCTGAGCTTCCTCTTTGCTCTGGGTCACCAGGCAGGAGAGTCTGTACAGGATGAGATCTCCTTCTCTGCTCCGACCCCCACCTTTTCCCTGCCGCCCCAGGCCTGCTGGGCCTTTTCTACCATCACCCCTTGTCCAGAGCGACTTTGAGGGAGAGCCATGCTGGCTTCCCCATGAGCAAGCTCAGAAGTCAGGAACTTCCCACACTTGTGGTCAGGAGACACAGGGTGGCTGAGGTCAGAGCGCCCTTCTCCGAGCCGCCCTGGCTCCTGCTTCTCTGGTAGAAGCTGGGCAGATGCTTCTTTCTTCTAGCAGCCCAACACCAGAGGGTCTGAAGTCAGGCCCTGCTGGGCAGTTGGTCTGAAACCCCAGTGGTTTTCTGGAGATGCTTAGTGTGGCCCCTGCTTGGTTTCAAGCACGTGTGTTTCTCATCCCTTAGCCATGGGCGTCATCTACTCACCTTGATTTCATTCACCACAGGCGGTTTGCGAGGAGACCCCACTGCGAGCAACTGCATACTGCTTGCCTTGATTCCTCTCCCTCACCTGCCCCCCACCTGCTTTACCCCTTTTTGTTTGCTGCTAACTTATGGGACGGTAGAGAAGAGCCTCTCTGGCCAGGTGACATTGGGTAGATTTGAAGGAAGTGTCGGATCAAGTTATACAGCTACGTGGAGGAGAGTGTAGGCAGAAGAAATAGGATATGCAAATGCCCTGGGGTTGAAGCATGTTTGCTATGAGTTTCTGGCAGAGAAAGCAAGGGGGAGAGTAACTGGAGATGAGCACAGAAAGGAAAAGCAGATCCTGTGGGATCCCCAGCCATCGTGAGGCTGCATTGATCCCTTTTATTTATTTTGGCCTGGCAAGTGAGATCAATGCATTTCTCTGGTTTCCCGACCCGCCTCTGCATCTCTGCCTGTGATTATTCCCTTCCCGTCATGCCTTGTGTGTGGTGCTCCCCCTTGGTCTGGGCTCATGTGTAACAGAAAGGTTTTCCCGGAGCAGTAAAAGCACAGACATCCACCCTGGGGGTTTCAAGGATGCTCTCTTTCCCCGTGAAGTGGCAGTGCTCATCTCGTGTGCTGCCCTTCCCTCCCCTCCTCCTGTTTGGTGAGATCTGCCCTTCCTAGGGGTACCTGGCCCCCTGCCTGCCCCTGGATCAGGGTGGGCTCCTGCTGTGTCTCCCTCTGGGGGGTGGGGCATGCGGTGTGACATCCTCTGCCGTGCCCTCTGCCCGGGGTTCCTGCCGGAGCTTGTGTTGGGACACACCATGCCTTGCCCCGCTTTGCCCTTCCAGAGCGATGTCAGGCCGGCCTGCAGCATCGCGTCTCGCTGGAGGGCAGGGCATTTCTGTGCTCGGCCATCCCTGCAGGGACCCTTGGGCGGCCTTGTCTTTATGGTCAGCTCTTAGGCCCTTTCACCGACGGCGTCCATCCCTCTGGCCGGGTGACATTGGGTGTCCAGCTTCTCTCCAGAGACGAGCCGAGGTTGTGAGCAGGTGGCGCTTGGTTGATTCCCTGCGAGTGTGACTGAGGACTGGTGGGTGTTTCCAAGCCCCGCTCGCTGCCGGGTGCTGGCTGGTGCTCTATGTGCTCTATTGATTCAGCCACTTAGACGTTATCATTCCGAGCCGTGAGAGATGGGGGAGCCCCGGGAATCCCGCTCACAGCTGACGCTGCAGAGGCCCCCTGGAGGGGCACCCAGCGTTTCTCTCTTCCCCTTTTCCATTCTGCGGTGTGGCGCAGCCCAGACTCGCCTCCCCAGGAGCCCTGCCTGCCTTTGTGCCCCACCGTGAGCAGGTGCCAGGAGGCTCGCCCACATGGACGCCGGGTTTGGGCATCCCTGCCAAGCGCAGTGTCCTCGGTGCAGGTTAGAAAGGCCTTGGGATTCGGAGCTTACACGGGACAGGTGCGCGTCACGTTTGCTCCATCCTTCAGTGATCCCCTTTTCTCATCCCTTCCTTCCCTCTCCCAACCCTGCTCTTTCCCTCTGAGAACAGGCCTGCTTGAGCTTGAGCTGTTTCCTGACTTGGTTTTGCTCTCCAAGCACCCCTGCCCACCCCACCCCCCAACAGTGACCCCAAGGCTTGCTGGGGTCCTCTTGGCCTGCCTGGCTGAGAAGCTGCGGCCGCGAACCCCACACCCCTCGCCTGTACCACCACCCAGTGACCTGGTACTGCCTGTGTGCATGGGGGCACAGCAGCAGCTGGCACCAAACAATGCTGGCTCTCATCCAGGCACGTGAGGATGGCCTGCGGGCTGGGTATTTACTGCGCAGCTGCCACCGGGGTTCCTGGCTCTCCGGCAGAGGTGATTTGCCACTTCCTGCTAACAAGATTTCAGTCCTAGGAGCTCCCAAGGGGCCCCATCTCCCCGACAGTCTTTGCCATGAAGATGTGTGAAGCAGCCGCACAGTTTAATGGGATCATGCTGGAAGTTTACAGCATCGTTCTGTCACCAGAGCTGTGTGTCCTTGGGCAAGCGACTTGACCTCCCTGAGCCTCGTCTTCTGTCTCCGAGCCTCGACTTCTGTCTCTCGCAACTGAAGCTAACAATACGTAACCACGCAGTTCGTGCCAGGAGTTAATGAGACTGTTTGTGGAAAGCACCTCGTCCAGGTCTTGGCACATCGTGTGTGCTCAGTGGATGATTAACTGTCCCCCCTTTCTCAAAAGGGATCCAGGCAGGAAGAGAAAAGCCAAATCAAAGTCAAGACCGGCTGCTTTGCTCCGTGCCATGATCTGCGTCTGGGCAGATGTCAGATACTTTCAACCACAAGTAGAAGAGCTTCAATGATGCCCTTGTGCGTGGCGTGCTTTGGTTGCATTATTAACCTATTTGAGAAAGCCGCTGGCCCTCTGCAAAGAGAAGGGCTGGCCCAGAGCCAGGAACTCAAAGTCGGTGCTTTCCTGGGGTGCTCCCAGAGGTACCTACCTTGGGTAGTTTCAGCTGAGGGGGGTGGGGCGCGGGGTGGGAGCACCACCCCAGCTCTCATACCTGCCCAGTGTGTACGCCTTTGGCTCTGCTCGAAGCACTTGCTGCGCTCTTGGCTGTCAGCTCAGGGACAGTTGTGATGCCCTCCCGGTCACTGGACACATGGTGACTGCACTGGCGGAAGCCAACAGCTGGAGTTGCCTGTGACTGCAGGATCACACCACCCGGCTCCTGGCCCAGCTCCGCCTCTCGCCAGCTGGCCTTCACCAAAGGAACCTGAGTTTCTTCATCTATAAAATGGAGTTTTGGTAGTGCCAGCACTCACTCCCTGCCTGGGGGTTGGGAGGCCTCGTCCGCAGAGGTGGGGCATGGAGGGGCGTGCAAAGTCCCGGCCCTGTGCCCCCTCCACTCAGCGTTGGCAGAGACCCCATGAGTTTGGGCAGTTTCCAGAGCTCGTCACTCAGTGGCTTGCTGTTTGCACCTGGAGTCTGCCCTTACCTGTCTGTGTAGCGCGGGGTGAGCCTTGCTACCTGCATTGCTTTGGGCCCTTTGGTTAGTCTGGTTACCAGGCAGCGGAGGTGAAAGTAAGACATTTGAATTTTGTTCCATTTCCTTTGTAGGTTGTTTGAATCATCTTATTTTGCATTATTCAAAGTTGTATTATCCTCTGACACAGAAATCATAAATATTATTTGTCCCGTGCAACTTTCTGTTCCATTTAAGAGTAACTTTAAGAGAAGATAATCTAGAGTTTTCAGGGTTATGTTGTCGTGGAAACCTTGCAGCCGTGAGTTTTTTTTAAAGATTTATTTGTTTATGCATACAAGAACTGGAGTATAGGCCAGAGGTGTGGGGGGATGAGAGGATTCACCAGAGACAGAGTGGGGAGCAGAACAGGCAGATTGACTGAAATACACAGCTGAGGGGAGCAGCGGGCAAGACAGGAGAGGTCTGCTGTGCCATGTGGGTAGCTCCCTGGCCAGGGATTGAACTCGTGCTGCAGAGGGTGCTGATAGCTTTATAGGTTGCATCTGAACCCCTTGTGCCACCAGGAAGGCCCCCCAATATTTTATTATGAAATATTTCAAACATGTAAGAAAGGTGAGCTGTGCGGTCGGCAGGCATGCGCCTGGGTGGCCGGAGCTCCCCTCTGCTGTGTTGGCGCCGTCACGTTGTCCATCTCCCCGTGGCTGTGACCTCCACTTCTAAGCTTTGCAGTTGTCTTTCTGAGTGAGTGGCATGCTGCCCCACTCATGGTCTGGTGACCTGCTGTCAGGGAGCATGTGGCACAGCGCGACTCTTCCCTAAGTCCCTGTAAACCCCCCATCAGGCCTCCTCATGACTCTGCCCAAAGCCTCAGCGTGGGCACAGGGCTCTCCCAGCAACCTCACCCGGGCCCTAGTCCTGTATCTGGTTGGGGCATGCCTGCTGCCCACTGTGCATTTTAGAGACCGGGTGTTCAAGATGCCATACCATGATGCTTTCTCAGACAAAGAAGCTAAACTGGACTCCCCAGAAAATGCCATTGGCAGCACAGCCTTTAAGCCCAAGTCACGTAAAAGCTCTGGCACACCCCGGCTCCAAAAGAGGGTGATTTAGCCTCAGTTGCCCCTGTGGTTATTTTCCAGAATTCTCTAGGCCTCCTGCGCCCTCCTGCCAGCCCTTTGGGCTGGCCCTGGAGGAGTCGCATGATCCCCGGCTCTGACCTGGCTGGACGGCACCCCGCTGAAGGAATGTAGGCGTAATGACTTCCCTGGCTGTGAACCTCCCAATCATGTTAAATCACAGCTGTCTCCACGATTATTTTTATAATACTATGGTAGTCACTGCCATTTAATGTGTGCCTTCTGTTGAAAATTAGTGGTGAAAACGTAAAAAACATGCCTGTCAGATAAGAATAGCATGAACCCAAGTCAAGTATTTTATTTAATTCATTATTGAGGGAACCGGTTCTGGTAAAGCTGATGTAAAGAACATTTAAGGGACTGGGGTAGTTACAGGCATCTTGAAAAAACAAAGACTTATGGAAGAGAATCTCTTGGTCAGTGGGGATGAGATTGTGAGGTACCAGTCAGCTAGCTCAGCCTCAGGGTGCTCCAGCCTCCAGGGGTGCTGCCTGCAGGGAGCCCTTGGTTGTCTGCTGCCCTCGGGGCCCCTGGGCAGACGAGGGCCACCCGGCTGCGCCAGTCAGTGACAGATACAAATTGGTGAGTGTCTCACAGGGCGCGATTGCTGCGACTTTGGGGCTTATGCTTCGACTTTGTGGAAATGCACAAGATAATGTGCACCTTTGCAGCACTCAAGTCTTTAAGTGCAGTCAACAGCAAGGTCCAGCTCTGCTGTGCTTTCTGGGTGAGGTGTGGCTGACCTGTCAGAGCCAGACAATCAATATTTAGACTTGCAAGTTAGGGAGTCTCTGCCGCTGTTGCAGCACCTCGGCTCTGCAGTGGACCGGGACGGCAGCCTGAGAGTGAAACTCTACCTACAAAACAGGTGTCCGCAGGCCTCTGGCTCAGTCTGTGGCCTGCTAACCCTTGTCCGAGTTAGGTGATCCTCGGGAGGCCTGCGCCACGGCATCCTGGCATGCCTCTTGCTGCAAGCAGGAGCTGCTGTAGGATGTAAACGCTGACCCTGGGCGCTGCCCTGGCGCTCCTGGGGCTGTTTCACAGTTGAGGTGTGAGGATCGGGGAGGGGCTTCCCGATTCTGTTGCCGGGTGGTTGTGGAGGTGAGTCTGGTGGATTTAGGCTGAACACGTGCCATGTCCCTGTTCTGCCAGCCTGGGATACGGAGTTGGGGGAAGTGCGGGAATGCAGTTGAGAGAAAAGTGTGCAAAAAGCAGAGCGCGCTGCAGATTCATGAGCCCAGCCTGATCTGGAGAGGTTCCTCCCGGTGTGGCGCTGGGCTGCTCCCCTCCACCTGCCATCGGCGGGGGATTGACCTTTAGCCGGGCAGTGGGTGTGTAGGCAGGTCTGAGCCCTCAGGGCTTCAGCAGAATTTCCCAGCCTGGACCTTGTCGGTCCCAGCTGAGAGATGGGGGTGCTCTCGCCCGCCCAGCTCTGCTTTGTTTTCTGGGCCTGCATTGCGGTTCTGACCCTCAGCTCAACAGCTGGGTGGCCAGGGACGAGATTCTTCTCTCTCTCAGCTGCCTCATATGTCAAATGAGGACATCCCCGCAGTCTCTTTTCAATATGACTAATGTGACAATGAAGTGAGGTTGCAGATGTAACAAAGCCGGCGCGTGGCAGCGCTCTGAGAGTGTTTTCTGTGGCTATTTTTATTACTGTTATTGTCATTATTTTTAGCACTTAATGTGGCATCAGGTGACTTATAGTTGGTCAAAAAGTGTCATTCAGAGCCTGGTCGAGCCCGGGATAAGGTGGAGTCAGGTCTCGAGAGTGCTCTCCCGCCTGCTTCTGCGGTATCTGCCCCCCAGGAGGGCGGCAGCGCGGCTGAGAGCCCTGGATTGTGAGCAGGGCGTGCAGGAGCTGCGTTTCAGCCTCGACCCGGCATTAGATCGGGGCATAGCACTGCACGTGGCTAGTGGCCCCTGTGTTGACCGCTCGGGCTCAGGGGTTGTGACTTCACACGTCTGGTGTTGCGTTTTCTCAAACATCAGCAGACGATGAACATGCAGCCAGAGTTGAGAACCAGAGGACTAGAACTTCCAGCGCCCTTCCCTGCTTGCTTCCACCCTCCTTTCTTTTTCCCTCCTCCCTCTCCCTCCCTCAGTAAGTGCAGATTGTCACTCTCTAAGCACTGGAGAAAGCACAGAGGATGTTCTGGCTGATGAAGACCTGGCAAGCTAGGGGGGACCCCTCCAAGAGACAAGAGCATGGTGACTGGTGAGGCCATGGTGGCCTGGATTAAGGAAATCCTCCCAGGAGTGGCCGCCTGGGCTCAGACCTCTCTGGTGAGCAGGGCAGCCTTGTCCTGGTCTGGGGTAAGGGTCTGGGCAGAGGCACCAGCACCTGCTGATGCTGGGGGTGTTTGGGCCTGCTGAGGGCACAGAAAGGCCAGTGTGGTTGGACGGTGAGCGCCCGGGACTGTGAGCAGATGACTTGGAGGGCAGGGCAGGTTCCGTCAGTTGTGTGCTCGGCGCCACGGGGACCGCCAGCATGTCGAGCAGTGGGGCCCTGCTTGTCCTCCGGGTGTCTCTGAATCTCCACGCAGCACCTGGGGTGGGGAGGACCAAGTGGGGTACCCTGGGAGATATTGGCAGCTCCGGGGAGGACATAAGGTGACTGGGGTACAGAGGGTGGCAGTGAAGACAGACTGGACAGGTGGGGGCCACCAAGGAGAGTGGACGGAACTCGGTGGTGGGAAGATGGGCCATGTGAAGGGAGCAGAGGTCTGTGTATATCCCCTCCCAAACGTGCTGGGGCAGTGAGACCAGGTATCAAGATCCTACCTGATGGAGTTCACCTGCCGCCCATCTCCAGGAGGCTCTGGGGATGCCTGCTCTGCCCACTTTGCTGTGGAGGAGGATTCAGGTATTGAACTCCTGTAGCCCCAGGCAATGTTCCTCTGACTTCAATGTGCCTGTCACCTGCAGATCTTGTTAAAATGCAGGGTCCCACTGCCAGGTCTGGGGCAGGGTCTGAGGTTCTGCATTTCTGAAAGGCGCTCTCTCATTCGATCCACACGGCAGCCTGGACTTGTGGCGGGGAGCCCTCTCCGGTGAGGCCACAAAGCCTCACCGCTGCTCCTCTGGGGGCCTTTGGGGACAGGTTTCTGGGCAATTATTTTACAGCCCGTGGCAGCACAGGCGCATCTCAGCAAGGCCACTGCCCAGAACTCCATTGGAGGGCACATATTTTACATGGAAAAAAACAAAAAAAGCCTCTAAAGCAACATGACCTGTGGGCCAGGAGACAGTGTGAGTCCCTGTGAATAAGCAGCCCCCCATTTACTCACACAAGTCATGTGTGAGTAAATGTGGGAGAAATGAGTCTTGATCACCAGAGATATTAACAACGGGATGATCAGTTACAGGAGAGGGGATGTTCCGCTTGGAAGTGGTGCCTGCGCTCTGCAGCTTTAACTAATGAGATGGGACAGGACGCGCGAGGTGTTGAGTATGATGCATTTTTCTGCTGAGCGCTAATCTGAGAGACACCTCTCACCAGACGGTGGACTGAGGGCTGTTTGAAGAGTCTATCCCTTGTACGAGGGGCCGGTGCGACCATATCGATCGGCCCCGGGCCGGCACAGAATGTTTTATCGAGGCAGGAGCCCATATGGAAGCTTTTTGTAAATGAAACTAACATGTGATTACTGGGAGAAAATGACCCCGGCTCGCCATCTAGTTTCCAGCCAATACCACTGATTCATGGAGCCTCTGGTAGTCCTTAATCATCTGTCCCGCTTCACGTTACGAGACACTGAAGCTGTTTTCCTGCCTCCGCGGTCTCAGCACAGAGGGTTTCTGCAGCACCCTCGTCCTCCAGCTTCCTTCGGTCTAATCTTGCGAGTTCCCGAGAATCGTGGCATCCATCATTACCGGTTATTAAATTATCCTGTGGTCGTTTGCATTTTTATTATGTTCTTCACTTCTAATAAATGCAAATCTTCCCTTTACAGTCCACATAGATTTTTTTCTTAGGGAAGCAGAACCAGGGGGAGAGGAGCGCCCTGAGCTGCCTGGCCCCTCCCCAGTTGCAGTGACGGATGCCCCCAGTTTCTGAGTGGGAGGCTAGTTAATGAAGCCACTCTGTGGTTTTGCCTGTGCAGAGACACCTGCGTCCTCTGATTTTACTCTTTTGCTCCTGTTGTTCCTCTTCTCTTTGTGGAATTAGCAGGAACTCCAGGGATAGCTGCTCACAGGAAGCAGCAGGCCGGGCTCTGAGAGCCCTTCGCAAAGTGTCTTCGGTTCCACACTGGGTTTGGGGCACGGGTTTCCTGGGCCTCGCGTGCCGGCAGAGGCGCCTGTGTCTGTTCCCCGCACGCTGTCAACCAGCTCCTTGCTTCCCCAGTGGGGAGCGCGGAGCCCACTCAGATCACAAACTGAAAAATCTTTCTGTCAACAAAATAAAAATCCACCCCGCTGTGCGGCCACGGCTGTTCTCAGGGGCAGCGCGGGGCGGAGCGGGCGCTCGAGGCTCCTCCTTTGGGGAATGTGCCCCTGGAAGCCTCGTGAACATCCCCAGTCTGCTCCATTTTCTTTTTTTCTTTTTTTTTTTTGTGGGACCCTCGCCGGTGGCCGGGGAACGAACTAGCGCTGCAGCCTTGCAGCCCAGCGCTCAACCGCTGTGCCACCAGGGGAGGCTCTGCCCCATTTTCTTATTGCACTTACATGTCATGTCTTACGCTTCCCTGTGTGAGTGAAGGTGGGCCTCACACCAGGGGCACGGCGTGGTGTGCCTTGTGAGAGCATGGAGGGGGGCAGATTGCACCCAGGAAATTCTCTCTGGCACTGCAGTGGCAGCTACGGTTCTGCCAGGAGATCAGGGGTTTCGGAGCAGACGTCCTGGGCTGGAGTCCCGCCTCTGCCGTTTCTAGCTGTGCGGTCTCAGCACCTGTCTGATCTTCAGTCTCCCCTGGAAATGGAAGGAACGATGCCTCCTTGGCAGCTAGAAAGTTGTGAGAATGAACAGCCCAGTCTTGTAGGTTCCATCCACGCTATTTGCCACTGTTGATAGAAATCGCAGCTCTTACAGAGAACAGAACAGAAATATTAAGACATTCATCTCTTACCCCAGTTTTCACTTTCTGTAGATTGAAATAAACAACCAGCAGCCTCCTGGTTTCGCTTTCCTCATTCTGGCTCTTTGGCCTGTTCCCGAACACCCCGTTGCAAGTGTTTTCTCTGCAGATACAAGAACTGGGACTGTCCTGCTGATAGAGCCAATGTCCCTGGACATGGTGGCCCAGTGGCCGGATTTGCCCCAATGTGCCAGGTTGAGCCTGCCCTGCTGCCCAGGCCCGGCTGCAGAGGGCCAAGGGCAGCAGGAAACGCCACGTCTGAGCCTGCACCTGAAACTCCATCTCTGCTCTTTCTGACCCTTGGAGGCATCCTGCAGCGGGTGACTCATGAGCGTGAGAGGGGCGGGTGGTACCTGTGTGGGGAGTGATGCTGGACTGTACCTGTGTAAGGACAGGTGTGGGGGGCGGTGCCTGGTAAGGAGGGGTGGGGATGGGGTGGTACCTGACTGAGGAAGGTTCAAGGACAGTGCCTGCAGGGGCAAACCTGGTGAAGTTGGGTGTAAGACAGTTTTCTAAACAGAAATTGAATGAGGTGCAGAAAAATGTGCTGTCATACTTTGCACCCCCCCTCTTTCACCTTAAACTATAGCACCCTCCCTGTCCCATAAGTCCTGACTTCAGTGAATGTGCCCCCGGAAGCCCCGTGAATGTCCCCAGTCTGCCCCATTTTCTTATTGCACTTACATGTCGCGCCTTCCGTTTTTGGCTATTTATGCCCATTGTCTTTTCTCGGTTTGTTTTATTGAGGCATAATTTACATGCCATAAATTCCTTCCATTCTAAGTTACAACTCTGTGATTTTTGGTAAATTTATAAAACTGTGTAGCCATCACCACGATCTAGCTAGGAAACATATCTGTCACTCCAGAAAGTTCATTCATGTCTGTTTGCTGTGAGTCCCATCCCACCCCAGCCACAGGCAACCTGCTCTCCTTCTCTTTAGAGCTGCCTTTGCAGGGCAGTTCACGGGAGTGGGGTACTGTGACACAGTGTCTTTACATCAGCTCCTCTTTTTGAAGTTAACCCACATGGTACCATGTATCTGTAATTTCTTCCATTGTGTTGCCAAGTATAATTCCTTGGTGTTGGGATTTAATGGCTGTTCGGTTGCTGAATTGGATTAGTATTGGATTTATGGCTCTGCCACATTTTGTTTATTCATTAATAATTGATGGACAATTGGGTTGTTTCTGGATTACTGTCAGTAATGCTGCTGTTTGCAGTGTGTGTGAACACATATTTTCCATTCTCCTAGGTAGCTTGGGGATGCAGTTTCTGGGTCATGTGGTAAATTTATGCTCAACTTTATTAAGAAACTGCCAAATTGCTTTCCAAAGCAGCTTTAACTACTTCATCTTTTATATTCCTGCCAGCAGCACACAGGTCTCCAGTTTATATACAAGTGAATGCTGGGTATTGTCAGATTTTTTTATTATACCCATTCTTATGGGTGAGTAGTGTTCCCTTGTGATTTTTATTTGCATTTCCCTAAAGACCAGTGATGTGGAGCATCTTTTCAAATGCTTATCATTTATATGTCTTCTTTGGTAGAATGTCTATTCAAAATATTTGCCTATTTTAAAACTTGGGTTGTCTCAATAGTTCAGTGGATTGGTAGAGATGGTTACTCAAGTCATCTTTATCCTCACTGATTTTCTCTAGTTGTTTTATCGACTCTTAAAAGGACTATGGTAATGTCTCCGGTTATTATTATTGAATTATTTATTTCTCCTTGCTTTTTCCCAGTTTTGCCTCATGTATTTTGGGCTCTATTATTGTTGACAAGGCTTGCTTTACATCTGCTACACTGTGATCACTTTAGATCTCGTGTCTTTTTTGCCCCTCCTTTATAATAGTCTTCTGTGTTAAATAGGTATTTCCTCCTGTTTCATTTTAATTACTTACCCCACTCTTTTTTGAACTTTCTTAGTTACTGTTTCTTAAATTACCATGTAGTACTGTAAATATGGGACCATTTCTTAACCCCCTTTGTGCTGCTGTCATATATACGTGTATATATGTGTGTGTATGTATGTGTGTATATATATGCATTTATATGTATACATAATGTATATTATATACATTATATCATCAATATGTTGTAAGTCTTATCAACATGGCATTATTTCATGCCTTTTAAAGGAGTTAAACATAGAGGAAAATACAGTCTTTTGTACTTAACTACATATTTAATTTTTCGGGTGCCTTTTATTTCTTAGTGTTTATTTGAGGAGTTGATCTTCAGTGGTTTTGTACCTGCCCTAGTAGAAGCAATTTATAAGTGAGATTCCTGGTAAGCAAAGCAAAAAAGGGAAATACAACTGAAATCATCTTGTTTAATAATAATGGCCTTTGGTTAGAGGGAACTAGGACAAGAAAAACAGGCCTTTTTCTAGTACTTAATTAAAGCATATCTCTTCTGAAAAAGTATGTATTCCCCCCACCAAGGGATACTCAGTATTAAAAAAAAAAAGCAACTAGGAAATACTACATAGTATTTTGATGGGTGACTAACAATGATTATGAGAGATTTGGAAATTTTTCATAAGTCTTGTAGTTAAGAAACCTGTTTGTCTCTTTCATCCAGAGTTTGCAAAATTATATATGACTTCATAACTCCTTCCTGCTTTGCTTTTAATGATAAATGACTTTATTATATAAAATATTTTTATTTTATATAAATAAATATTTATTTTATATAAATAAATATTTATTGTATATAAATAAATATTTTATTTTATTTTATTTTATATAAGTAAGTATTTTATTCCCTATAGCTAGTTTGGTGACCAGTTGCTAGGGGCTGCCTCAGTTTATCAGATAGAGCTCTATTAATTATCTCCACCGCTTGGGTCGGGGGCTACCTCACCAAAGCAAGGAGTGTGTGTTTGGGGCATCTGTAAGAGTGGGGTGGTAATATTACACCTCATGGGGTCATCATGTAAAGCAACCGTATCACTGCGTGAAGGCCCCAGTACTGTGCCTTGCATAGTAATTAATCAGTGTTCGATTGGTCATGATTACTATGAGCCCCATTCTGTTCTGGAGCCTGGCCTGCGGTCCAGCTTCCCCCAACCCCCCAATCAATGGGTAGAAGCCACACCGTTTCCTTGGGAGTTGACTCTGCCTCTCTCTTCCTGTAGGAAGAAGATTTGCTCACCCTTTGTGGTGATATTGCCTAATTTCATAGCTGTCACCCCCATTGCTCCGTGAGCTGGCTGCAGCCGTCCCTAGCCCCCAGATTAGAGCTGGCATGGAACAGGCACTCAATGTGAGGTTTTGTAATTCTTCTGACAGCCAGCCAGGCCCTCGGTCATATAGAGGAGTCTGAGTCAGTGAAAATAGTTCTGCCTGGGGTGTGTGTGTGTGTGTGTGTGTGTAAACTACAGCATGTTAGACTGAAGACCCTCTGCATTATTGTTGAATGCTAAGCAAGTGATAACTCCTCTTGTTCTTCCAAGTTTTTCTGATAAAGGAGACCTGGTGTCATCACATAACATGTTAACGAAGTTACTGGGTGAAAGGTGTAATCACGCACTCTAAATAATAGTCTTCCCGGTGCAGAAAGGTCTGGCTGAGTGGAAGGAAACTGTGACCCCCACAGGGATGGGAACCGTTGTCTTCCGTGATTGACCACAGAGCTGTAGAGGAAAAAAAATCTATGAAGAGATTTTTAAGTAGGAATAAATTAATTTTAGAGTGTTTTTAGAAGGGACTTGTGCAATGTTACCTATTCCTTTAGAATTAATTGAACATAAGAATTCACTAAATTTAAGGAATAATACAAATTTTGCCTCTGTTGTACTTTATGGTCCTTTCAGGAGGATAATTAGTGGAACAGTCTAGAAGGAAAAATAGGAAAGAGGCAAATAAGTAGAGAAAGCTGCCAGATGTGGCAGAGATGAGAACTGAGGGACCTGTGAGGACTTTGGAAGGAATTCGGGGCTGGGACAGGGAGACGGGTGGCGGAGGGCAAAACGAGAGTCTGTCCAAGTCCCAGCACCAGCCAGAGAGCAGGTGGCCGGGAGGCTCGGCCGCAGGGAGGGTGACGCCAGGCAGGGCCTCTGAGCACTGCTTGGCAAGTTTCCTCCTCTTCTGAGAGGCCTCCTGTGAGGGCAGAATCGTCATCTGTGTGTGACAGGAGGGAGCAGGCATCGCAGGAGAGTGCGCGGCCCAGGCCAGGCGCTGAGTATGTGGCTCTCCGATCTCCGGCGTTCCCCATCTGCCTCTCCCGCCTCCTCACACACACCCATGCCTGTGGCGTGGGCTGGAGGCCAGTATCTAAATCAGAGTTTCTCCACAGAATTCTTACTCTGCCTTTTAAGAAAAATGGTTGTACAGTTACGCCCATTTATTAAGTGGGCATAATGTGGTCTAAACTGTTCTGCCCGAAATAAAGCCACATGGAGTCAGTGTCTCCCTTGCCTGGACAACCTCTGAGGCAGGCTGGTGATCCTTTTGCCTCAGGCCAGTTTCTTATCAGTCCTATTGGCAGAGCTGCCCTGGCCATCCCGGCGCCTGTGCTATCCACCTGGCCAGGATGATACTGCTAAAGGACAGCTCCTGCTCAAGAACCTGCCTTAGCTCCCACCCACCTCCCCCTCAAGGGCAGGGCATCAGCCTGGACTTCAAGGCTCTTTCACCTCAGAACTCTCCTCTCCACTGTCCGATGTCAAAAAACAGCTTTCCCCAGGAGGGGTCTGAATTTCCCTTTGCCACCATTGATCTTTGCGCTTAGAAAGTTGAGGTTTCACACCCCCCAATCTTTTAAAATCTAGCCCAACCCTGCTGCATCCCCATTGTGCTTCAGCCACATACAGTCACCTGCACACCCTGAGCCTCCTGCCACACTGTATGTTACCCCTTCCTGTGCTGCACTGCTTATTTATTTCTTTCAGCTCTGCCCAGATTGTAAACCCCTACAGGGCAGGTTATGGGTCTCACCCCTGCCCCGATGCAGTGCAGCGTATGGCCCTGGGAGACACGGAGCATGCGCGCCCGCCGAGGGTCCCTGCTGCCCGGCCCATGCATCGTCCCCGTGCTCCCATGAGACGTATGGCTGTGCTCCTTCATGGGAACACTGACTTGGCCCCGGCACGGAATGCAGATTGGTCCTGAGCTCTCCCCGCTACAGCGTTGGCCTGGTGGGCCCTGCTGCCCCCCGTCAGGTGCACGCATGCATCCTTGTGCACACACCTCCCTGCTGCCTTCCTGCCTGCGAGCGTTGCCTCCAGGGCTCAAATGCCCGGCGCAGCCCTGCTGTCCCAGGTCCCAGCAGGCCCTCACTGCATATCCGTAGGTTCTTGGAAACTGACTTGAAGTGAAATGACATGTAACAAAATGGACCCTTAAACGATGCGACTTTGTCAGACAGCGCGGGCTGGGGTTGTTCTTCTCCTCAAGGTCGTCACAAGACGAGGTTGAACAAAGTGACGATGTTGGTCCAGGGCTGTTTGTAGGTCAGAGACATAGTTGGAGGGGGCAGGCGAAAGCTCCCCTTGTGGTTGCAGTTCAGGCTCAGACCCCATGTTCCAGCCAGGCCTGAGAACAACCCGGGCTTCAGCCGCTGCTGTGAGAACCTGGCTTCTCAGTGAGTGCGGATGACCTTGCGGTGAGGGGGTCGCTGGTAGCTGCTGTGATCTCTGGATGTCTCTTGTCTGATGTCTGATGGCATTTATGACAGCAGGGACTGGAGACCTGCTTTTGGGGCTGGGCCCCTATAGCTGCAGTTGGCCTGAGCATGCTTCAGGCACCCGACAGGCGAGTCCCCCTAAAATGCAGCTTTCCCTGGGAGGGGAGTGTCGTCTGTCTGCATGAACTGGAAATGAGGGCGTGCTAAATTAAGAAATGAGCTTTTTAATCTTGCATGGGGTAGGTTTGTGGGGAGGCAGGCTGTGGAGCTGGGGTTCTTAGAGCGGGCACCCTGATCAGCCTTAGCAGCAGTGGTTAGACATGCCAGTCCCCACACCCACCCAGTGCTGCAGAGTCGGAAATTTGGGGCTTGCCTGGCGGCCTGATACCCCTGGGGTGGCAGTGCTGCCCCTGCAAAGTGAGGGGCACAGCTCAAGACTGATGGTGAGGATGTGCTTGGGTGGATGCTGTGTGTCCAGCCCAGTGGGCATCGGACACCTGGGAGATTGCTTTGCCTTGGGCTCTCAGGCCTCATCTTGGGGCTGGAGAATCTGTTTTTAACAAGTGCTCCAGGAGACTCTGAAATGCGAGCTCTATTTCTTTCTTTCTTTTTTTGGTATTGTAGTAAAACCCTGATAAATATTGCATTCTTTTATTAATAACTTCATATCCACTTGGCCCAGGGTGAGGGCACTTCCTCTGCCTCTTCCTCCTGGCGTGGCGGCTCCTTCATGTCTAATTTAAGACGTTTTCCGTCAGCCCTGTTCCCCATTAAGTAAAGGCAGTTATTCCCTGGAGCCT
This sequence comes from Talpa occidentalis, assembly GCF_014898055.3. Classification (NCBI taxonomy): domain Eukaryota; kingdom Metazoa; phylum Chordata; class Mammalia; order Eulipotyphla; family Talpidae; genus Talpa; species Talpa occidentalis. The sequence continues at coordinate 5,898,440 of NW_023601433.1, forward strand.
GCATCTTCCTGGTCGCTGGATGGCTCCTGCCACGTAAAAGCCACAAGTGGGTTTTATGGCCTCATGCATACTTAATTAGTCCATCTTCTCAAAATTGTGTTTTAAGTGAGTGAAGACATTAGCCTCTGTTCAGATCGATGCACCAAACAGCGTTTCACGTTCGTGTGGCTTAACTGTTGATCCAGACGGGGATGGGGGTCCCTGAAGCCCCGGAGAGGTCAAGACCCAGCTGCTGGGTGGCCCCCGCTGGGCAGGTCGCTCTGCTTTGGGGCAGGACTAGCAGGAGGAGGAGCTGCGCTCTCTCTGGAAAGCTGAGGATTTTTCTGTTTGGGTTGCAGCTGTCTCTTCCCCGACCCCTTACCTGTCATTGTGAGTGTCCACACCTGCGTGCTGTTTTACGACAGGGCACACCTGCTGAAATGAGTCGGTTGTCAGGCTTCAAATGTGCTGCTGATCTGGTTGTCATTAAACCCATGGCAGAAGCAAGGCACCCAGTCTACTCCAGTCCTTCCCCGCCCACCCCCTCTTCTCGCTCCTATTGGCCTTTGCTCCTTGTGGAGGTCGCTGCGCTGCCAGAGGTGACCCCAGGGCACCCAGGGGGCCTGGCTCCACACTGGCATCTGGCCTCTTCTCCCAAGAATCAGCTCAAGGGCCAGGCAAAGTCCCCCATCAAGCCCTCACTTCCTAGGCAGACTGCCTTTGTCTGCACCCCCACACTGCATTCCCTGTTAAGGGCCTCTGTTGGGGCATTTATTCCATCCTGATTGTGTGTGTTACGAGGGAAAGAAGTGAATAAATAAAAGCCTTGTCTGTATTTGCCCAGACCTTTCTGACTTCTTTGGGAGCATTTGGAAGCCATTTTAACCTGGCCAGGATGTGCGAAACTTCTCTTCTGGACAACTGAAAATACTGGTGTCACAGAGGGCCCCAGTGCTGATGGTGACCCCCCTTCAGTAGGAGCACGCGCCCCCACTTTACAGCTGGGAAGGTGAAGGCGCAGGGAACTTCCCCCGGTCGCCAGGAGTTAGGGTGGACCCAGGCTTTCTAGCCTCTGAGCCTGGCCCTGCCCCCGTGCTGCCTCTCCTCGTCCATCTGTCTGATCTTCACGTCCATCCCGCAAGGTAGATAGTATTCCTGTTGCACAGAAGTCAAGTCTTGGAGAGGTTAAATAACTTGCCCAAAGTTGAAGAGCTAATGAAGGGAATACTGATAGCTGGGATTTGGGCCGGGCCTTCCTGCCTCCCTCCCCTCACGTCCCCCATCACCCTGCAAGGAATCCCTTCATTTCTTCAGGGTGGCCTCCAGGGTGGCCTCCAGGCTCTCTAAGTCTGCCCCAGGCCGTCGTGCAACTTGCGGTTTCATTGTTACATCAGCCTCCTGACTCCAGCCCTGTTGCTCACTCCTCTTCGGCGTCCTTCCTGGCTGGCTGGGCTGTGTAGCGTCCACCCCGCCTGGTCTTCCTGGCAACACCAGCATGGAACCTGCACACGGTGGGAGAAGGAGCCCTGGTGCATTCTCTCCACCTGACGCAGCCCCGATGTGATGCCTCCCCTGGACCCTGCAGGGGAATGTCGCCCCATCAATACACCCTCAGTCGCTTTGTGTTTTTGGTCTCTTTTTTCTATCCTGTGTCTAGGGCGTGGCCAGGCCAACAGCTGATGTTCAGTAAATATTTGTCAAACACATGTAGGGCAGGCAAGAGTACAAAGGTGGGAAATCATAAAAATACTCCATTCAAGCAACTTGGCGGGTGCACAACAGTTTGGGACACATGCACTGTATTTACATGCTGGCCTCCAGGGAAACCTACATTGTTTGGAAAATTCCAGAAGGAAGCTAAGAATTGACAGTTCTCCTAATGAGCTAATCTAGCTTTGCCCGTTTTGCCACGGAGGTTTTTGTTTCGTTTTACTTGTTTTTTTAGGCATGCTTTGCTAACCTCCTGCCAAAAAAACACACCCTGGCTCCCGTGTCCTCCCAGCATGGACATTACAAACAGGATATAGTTGGGGGCATGTGAAAACCGTCCGCTGCAGACTTTCCCAGAAGTCCTGAGACCTGAATGGGGATGGCCTGGGCTGAGGGGGATGGTGCTCCCTGAATAGGCAGGCAGGCTTTTTTGGGGTGGAGACTGGTGCCAGGAAAAAACTTCTCTGCCCGTGGGCACAGCTATTGCTTTAGCTGTTGAGTTAGGGTCCTACTAAGTGGCCATCTAGGGGAGTCTTTGCCTGGTACCTGTCTGGGCTGGTGAAATCCTGCAGGTGGATGGGCGCAGAGCGTGAGGGGCCCGGCGTGGCCGGGGGTGGGTTTCGGGCGGTGGACATCCCTACTGGCGCTGAGCTGTGCTTTTGCTCCCGCAGGTGAGCGTGCTGACCACGCTGGAACGCAGGTTCAACCTGCAGAGCGCCGACGTGGGCGTGATCGCCAGCAGCTTCGAGATCGGGAACCTGGCGCTTATTCTCTTCGTGAGCTACTTTGGGGCGCGCGGGCACCGGCCGCGCCTCATCGGCTGCGGTGGCATCGTGATGGCACTGGGCGCACTGCTGTCGGCGCTGCCCGAGTTCCTGACGCACCAGTACAAGTACGAGGCTGGGGAGATCCGCTGGGGCGCCGAGGGCCGGGACGTCTGTGCGGCCAACGGCTCGGGCAGCGACCAGGGGCCCGACCCCGACCTCATCTGCCGCAGCCGGACGGCCACCAACATGATGTACTTGCTGCTCATTGGGGCCCAGGTGCTCCTGGGCATCGGTGCTACCCCCGTGCAGCCTCTGGGCGTCTCCTACATCGACGACCACGTGCGGAGGAAGGACTCCTCACTCTACATAGGTAGGAGCGGGGCTGGGTGCTGTTTGCAGTTTGCAGTTTGCGAGGTTGCCTGGTTTGGGAGGGTGCCCGGCCATGTGGGAAACTGGGGCACATGGACAAAAGAAGAGATAAAACAGGCTATGGGGTGCTCTGGCCTCAAAGAACCATGCCCAGTAGTGGACAGGTCACGGGGTTCTTCACCTGTGCAGCCACTCAGGCTCAGGGGACAGACACCATGGGGCTTATTTAACAAACGTGGGAAACATTTTCTAAGGTTACAGGTGGCCGGCTGCTTCACCCCAGTTAGTGTCCACTGTGTTCAGAAATCCTAAGTAAAAGTTAGCTGCCCATCCAAGATGGCATTGTCCTGTCAACGAGGGAGCTAGTGGCAGCTGGAAGCCACCTCACGGGTGCTCAGAGACAGGGCCGCTGAGCTGACAAGGCAGCGGCCCAGGCCACAGTCTGAAGGTCAGGATGGACAGCACTGGACGCTGGGCCAGATAGCAGCAGAGGGAGCAGCACTGGGAGGCAGTGCCAGACAATAACATCATCTCTCAGAGGTGATCTGGCTGCAGAGTGCCGGTCACTAGTGTTACAGCTCTTTGCTGTTAGCCCTCGCCAACCACAAACGGCTACTCGAGGCACCAGACCCAGGGCTTTTGGTGCTCCCAGAGGAGGTGTTAGAGGCGGCCAGAGGCAGGTGCATCCTGCCTGGCCTCTGCAAAGCTTTTCAGTTTCTTTTCTTCCTTCGGAGGTCGGCTACTGGGTGCTGCTTCTTTCTTCTTTGGAGGCCAGGAACCGAGTCAGTGAGGGAGTTTGAGAGCCCAAGCGTCTCTCTCCTGAGGCCAGGAACCGAGAGTGCCCTAAGCTGGGGGCTACCCTGCCTTATATCCTCTTTCAGGGTGCCCCTCCCCACCCCATCTTCAAGTCTGGTTGGACCATTTTCAATCCTATGGCTGATTGGATCATTTAGCACCAACCGGCTCATAGCTCATAGCTGATTGGGCCATACTATGATCCAGGCCCCAAATCCATGGACTTCTTTACTGCCTGCGGCTGGAGGAGCCACAGTGCTGGAGCTGGCCCCTTGGGGCCCGTGCCCCTCCCTGCAGCCCTGAGCCTGGGCCCGTGCTGTCCACCATCACTGCTGGCCTCTGCTGCAGCCTGATCCCTGGTGGGGCCACTGGTGCGGGTGGTAAAATGCCCATCACCAGCTGGTGCTTGCCCTGCCTGTTAGCAGAACTCTGAGGCAAGTGCCAGAGCTCCCGGGGGGTGGGGGGTCTCCGATTTCAGGGAGACGGGTTTCATTTCACCAGAGCGCTGGTGCTCTGCAGTCACTGCACATTGCAGGAGAGGGGTGGGGGGTTGTGAGCTGTGACCATTCCACTTGCACCCTGGAAATCTTTGGTCTGGGGTGCGTCCTGGACACACAAATTCTCAGAGCTCCCCAATGCTTCCACTTGCAGCAGAGGCTGGTCTGTGCTAGAGTGACAGCAGCTTGAATGGGATAACAGGGCAGGGAGCCTGTTGTATTTGTTTATCTGACGTTTTTGTCTGTGTGGACGTGCATGTCTGACATTAGCCACCGAGGTATGCCAGGTGCACTGAAAACCCAAATTTTCATCATCCAGACCGTTCATTTCCTACCATTTTCTACTGAAGTTCAGGAGGATTGCTTTCCTGGCATATGGTTTCAAGCAGAGTTGGTGATTTTGGGTAGCTTTGTTTGTTTGTTTTTTCCCTATATTGGAGGTATGCACTGGAACTAGGTGCGTGCAAGTTTTTAAAAATTACTTTATGCTGTAAAGTTGCTGGCATTTTCTATCGGAATTGGGGAAGCCACTTGCAGGTGCAGGGTCAGGAAACAAGGCGTGAGGAGAGGTCCATGCCTCTGCTGTGCGCACAGCTGCTCACCTGTACCTGCAGGGCCCACCTGCGAGCTCCCATCCATTTTTACAAAGTGTCATTTTGCCTCCCACAAGCTGTTGGGTTGTCAGGACAGACTAGTCTCTGAGTGCTAAGCTTTGAAAAAAATTGCCCCTACCTGCATAGTTCTGTGCCTCCAGAAAACAATGTGCCTTGAGCTATAAAGTTAACCATAATATGGAGGTTTAGGTGAACATAGCGCGTGAGTGGAGTTTGACATGCAGCTTCAGATCATCCGTGCTTCTGCTGGAGGCTGCCCAGGCTTGCTGAGACTGGAGGGTCTGGAACAGTCACTTACCTGAAACCTGACTTTCCTCTGTACATCAGGGGGCCCAGCCAGGGAGTTGATGGCTTTGTTGAGCAAAGACGGGGAGACGTGTTTCAGTGCTCTGAAAACAGGCTCGGGGCTGGGAGCAGAGTCTGTGTCTCCCTGTGCAGGTGCCTGTGAGCACCTGTGTGCGCCTGTGAGCCTGATCACTCACACAAAGGACTCATCGCTCAGGTCCTAGATGACCATCCCTGTCCCCCGTTGGGCTGGGGCATCCATAATTGTGTCTGGAGGTAAGGATAGTAGGACAGGGCACCAGGGAAATAATTTTCATGCTGTAACGTTTAAAGGTCAAGTGCTGGCGCTTCTGCGGCAGACAGCACGCTGACCACAGCAGGTGACCAGAAGCGGCTCCTGCGGTCCAGCTGCACAGTTGGTCTCCAACCTGGGTGTCGCCCGCAGGTCCTGGGAGAGGCGTGTTGTCCTGATAGCAAGTAGATAAATCAGAGCATAGGGAAGGAAATGGATGTACAGAATTCTGGCCTCTTAACCCCCTGCAGAGAGGAGGTGGGTGAAAAGGGCACAGGGTTGGGGCTGGGCAGAGGGCGTGGAATTGCACATGCACCCACTTCCACCTCTGGGATCGTGGATAAGAGTGCCCCACGCCAGCTCTGCCGCGCAGCTCCAGCCTGATTGTGGGCTGGGAGTGAAAGGATCGTAAGGACCATGTAGAACTCAGACTTGTCCACAGCTGGCCCCTCTGGGGTGTCACAGCTTGGCACAGGCCCCCATACCATGCTCCAGCCTCAGGCCGTGGGCTGGCTTGCCCTGTGTTGCCCGTGTAGTGGGTGCCCTGATGGGATGGTGCCGTCTGCAGGTCTGGCAGTGGCAGCTTCTGCTCACTGGGGGTGGGGGAGGTGGACCGTGGCGCCTCCCTCTGGTGTGATCTTTCCTCTGGGATGGCCACGTGCTTTGGCCTCCTGTGACCGAGCCGTTGCCAGACTCCTGGATTCCTCGACGGGCCAGTCACAAGGGGCGTCTCAGGCTGGCACCTTCCTGTGGCTGCTCCTTCCCAGCATGGGGAGGGAGCCAAGGGAGCTCATTACCAGAGGACAAAGCCGATGAATGGGGACTCTGCTGGCAGGCCTTCCCCTGCGCCCCGTGTGGAGCCAAGCCTCGCGGCGCGTGGTCACCAGGCTGGCGCGTGGCTCTCTCCTGCAGGGGCTGACCCGGCGGGCGGAGGGAGGTGGACACCAGCATGGGGACGGGACAGGGCTGTGAGAAGTGCCCCTTGGGAAACCGGCTCCCATGTTGTGACTCTTCTTTAACCCTGTTTTCTTAGCTGGCCCGGCCCCCAGGTCTGAGACCTGGCAGCTTGTGGTGTCCTGGGGGTGAGCAGGCTGATGTCACGGACTCCCTGGGGGCTTGCACGGCGTGGTGCGTGGGTCAGCTGTTACCTTTTTGGTTTTATTATTTCAGGAGGAGAAAAGTGAATGAAAATGGTAAAAAGATTTTTTAAATAACTTCACTCTTGTTTAGACAGAATTAATCACATCTCCGCTGTGAACAGCTTTGGGCGTGTAGGGAAGGAATGGGGAACCGACCCCGCGCGGGTGTGCTGCGCTGCAGAGCGCTATCTGTGTTCCAGGATTCCCTCTCAGTATTTCATGAGCTCGCCCGTGTCACGGAATGTTCTGTGAAGTTGGTAGCATGTGCGCGAACTTTCCTGGCGGATGCACACAGTCACATTTAACGCCCCCTGTTGCCGGATGTGGGTCTTTCGTGGTTTTGCACTCATGACTGCCGCAGATGAGTGAGCTGTGAGTGGGGGAGGTAGTAGCTTGTGTACGGTAACTTAGCTGAATGGGGCCGGGCTCTAGGTGCGAGAATGATGTTCGTTGTGGGTGCATCTGGGACCTGTCAGGAGGGGTGGGGTAGAGGGCTGGTAGGGGATCAGGTGCAAGTCAGGGCATTCCTCAAGACAGCCCGAACCCTCAGGAAACAAATGAGAGGCACAGACACCTCAAATCTCCAGGAGAGGAGGGTTTGGGACGCAGAGTAGATGTCAAAGCCAGAGCAGAGTTGGGAGTGAGGAGGCTGAGGTCAGGTTTCTGGAAAGAGGTTGTGCCCACAGTCAGAGTGCTTTGAGTAGAGGGACACGGGTGAGAGCTGGGACTTCCAGGGCTGAGGCAGCTGCTGTGTCCAGGGGCCAAAAACAGGTGAATGGGGCATGCAGGAGACAGGTGCTGGGTTACCTGCTTGGGGTCCTGGGTTACCTGCTTGGGCTGTTATAACTACACCACATACCTGAGGCTTAAATGGCAATGTGTTTGCTCCCAGTTCTGGAGGCTGGAAGTCCACGGTCAAAGTGTGAGTAGGGTTGGTTTCCTGTGAGGCCTCTCTCCTTGGCTTGCAGATGGCATCCTCTCCCTGCGCCCTCACTGGGCCTTTGCTGTGTCCATGCTTCCTGGTGTCTCTGTGCATCCCAGGACCCTCTGCTTGAAAGAACACCCATCCGATTGGATTAGGGCCCATCCACACGGCCTGGTTTAACCTTAATTCCCTCCTTAAGGTCCTATTTCCAGTGCAATCACCTGCTAAAATATTGGGTTGAGGGCTTCGGCATTGAATGTGGGAAGGACACACTTTAACCCACAACAGGTACCAAGTGGGCCCGTAGTGAACCAAGCCCAGCCCCCGACTTGTCTTCTCTGTCAGGAGCTTCATGGTCAGCTTTTTAAGGTACCTCAAGAATTATTTGAGGGTGTTGATTTTATTGAAATAATTATAGAATCACAAGTTGTTGCAAAATGCAAGAAAGTCCCTCTTACGTTTCCCCCAGGTACCCCCAGTGGTAACGTGGTGTGTGATTATAATACAGTGTCACAGACAGGAAGTGCGCGCAGGTACAACATGGATTGTTTTGTTCTCACCAGTTTGTATGCACTTACTGGTGACTGTGGGGCATGTGTATAGTTCTGTTCAGTTGTATCACACTCCCCCAGCGCACACCCACACGCTGGGAAATGCTGAGACAGAGGAGCGGCTGCAGGAGAGTGGGAGTGAGCCAGAGACCAGACTCCAGCAGGGCTTTCCGGAGGCCTCTGCATTCCTGGAAGACTTGGGGGGGGGCCTTGCAGGGTGCCCCGACATGTAGGCTGTTACCCCAAGTCGGGAAGCACGTAGGTTAGACACAGGCGCGTCTGGCTGTCTCTGTGTGTCACTTACACAGAGATGCACCAGAGCCCCCAATGTCTGGTTAATGGTGCAAAGAGAATTATTCGGGGATTTCATCTGCCAAGTGTTTGTTTAGCACAAAGGTCACTCTAATACCAGCCGGCGGCCAAAGGGAACCAAAATCTCTTCAGAGTCCTGGGAACCCAGAGTTATTTCGCTTCTGATGGGCTTTTATTTCAACTTGACATTGGGTAAAATGCATTTTAACTCTCCAAAGAGTGTGGGTCAGGCATGGATCAAACACACCGACTACAGTTCATAGGAGGAAATAATTAAAACGCCACCCTCGTGGGAGCAAGCAGAGCTTGTTAGGTTCTCGTGACTTCACTGATACTGAAGTTCCCCTCATTAATTTTTTTTAATAAAATAAATGACTCTGTAAAAGTGGTCAATTTGTTTTGGCCACATTCCACCCGCTCCCCAGCTGCTGGTCACGTGCTGCCTTGCAGCCCAGCTCCTGCGGGAGGGTCCTGTGGCTCAGCTGAGGATCTGTCTTGTGGGTGTTGGCATTTCTCATTCATTTCCAGCCCCTCATCACTCATGCCTGTACTTCGTGGATTCACCCCTGTGCCCCTGAGACCTGGGTGACCTTGGCTGAGCTTGGGCTCTGGAGTCTGACGGTCTTGACATTGAAATCCTGGCTCCTGCAAGGAGCCGCCACCAGGATTGTGGACACGTTCCCACTGGCCGGCTTCCTGGTCTGCGAGAGGCTGGGTGTTCCTTGTAAGGCACTGATGGGGCAGCAGGGATCGTGTTCCTGGGGGAGAGCAATCAGTGCTGTCTGATCATCTTCTTGGTCATGTCATTTCCATTTCCACATCTGGAAATTGAGGCAGAGATAAGTGATTGAATATTGAAACCCATGGGTAGGTCTTTCGACAAGAGCAGGTGCATCTTGATTTTCAGACAGGGTTATAATCCTAAGAATAGCAACCTCTTCCATCCTTTTCCTGTCGACCCCTTCCTGTGGCTCAGGTAAGGACGAAGAATTCCAGCACAGCCCCAGGTGTCAGCACCCCAGGCTGGCTTTGTATTAGGTTGGGGGGCAGTCGCTGTGGGTCCCCTGCCCAGGGCTGTCACTTGGTTGGCTTTCTGGCTTCTAACACATTGCTTTTGAATTTGCTTTTTAGTGTCGGTTCACCTTTATTTTTTAAATATTTTATTTATTTTTGAATTGGGGTGTAGGCCAGAGGTGCGGGGGATGAGAGGATTCACCAGGGACAGAGTGGGGAGCAGAACAGTCAGACTGCCTGAAATACACTGCTTAGGGGAGCAGTGGGGAGATAGGAGAGGTCTGCTGTGCCATGTGGGTCAGCTCCCTGGCCGGGGATTGAACTCTGCCCATATTGGTGATATTGCTGAGACTTAACCCCTAGGCCATCAGGGAGGACCCACCTTTTTTAAAAAAGAATGTATTCATGTTTTAGTAGGGAACAGCTATTAGTAAAAAAAAGCAAAAATAATTTGAAAGTTATACACAATCCAGGTACCCATTGAAAATGACTGTCAGTGATAAGGTATATTTCATTTCAGCCTTTTTTCTTTATTACTTAAGGCCATGCTATAAGTCAACTTGCTTTTTATCGTTTGACCTAAGTGAATCGTAAACCTCTTTTAAGGTAACTGCATATTTCGTGCATCTAGAAATGCCAACATTTGCTCGTTGGCCCTTTATGGGTTGAACATCTTTGTGGCTCTAGCTGCATTCACATTTGCTGAAAACTTGAAAAGCTCAGGTTAGTTCAGATGGATCCAATGTGAACTGGAAACCAGCCTTGTTGCCTCACTGCAACTTTTTCTAGAAAGTGCAAGCCTGGGTTTGAGGCTATTGTGGAGCGAGGCCTTGGGCTGACCACGGGTGTTGGCGCCTTGTTTTGCAGCCTTTTCCCATGCCTGCCGCCCCAGGTGCTGTCCTGTCCAGCATAGACGGTGAGCAGGGCACGTGGAGACCGGTGACAGCATCCTCGGCCCATCCTCGGCCACTGTGGCCCTGTGGGAACCAAAAGTGGTCTTGCCAGATCGTCTGATTTTTAAGAAAATAAGAAAAAATATGTTTATTGAAGTAACATTGGTTTACAGCACTGTATGATTTAGAGGTTCAGGTGTACACCTTTTCAGATGTGTTAATACACTATGCCCACCGCCAAAGCTCCCGTAAACCCCCACCACAGTCCATTGGACCCCCTCCCGCCCTTGGCTCCCCCTCTGGTAGCCTCAGTTCTGAAGTCAGATGGAAATCTGAATGGCCAACTCGTGGAAATCCCCGCCCTGGGGTTTCAGGAAGGGTGAGGATGCCTGAGGGGTCCTTCCCACCAGCACCGCAGACACACGGCTCGTTGCTTCTCTGCCTCCACCTTTCCCTGCACCTGGCTCATGAAGGCATATCCAGTTTCTTTTTCTTTTCACCTGCAACCTAGGTATTCCTAAATAAACAGAAAAAAGCCTGGGAGAGATTTTCCCAAACCACACACATCTATTTCTCCTTAGTGCACTTTGAGACTCTTCTCCTTTCTAAGGGATTGTACTCTTGGCTTTATTTCCTTTTCTCTTTCACCTACAAGAAGCATGCTGTGAGCATAGATGTGGTGGTTTCTGTAGAGGTTTGTGATCTGCTATTGCTGACCCTGGGATTAGCGGAGAAGGGTCTTTCTCTTGTGGGAAGTGAGTTCTAGAGGATTCTTTAGTGTTCAAGTGCCTCCTATATGTGTCTTTGCTATGGGCTTTCTCTTTTGTCTGCCTGGCCTGTTGGATTTTTCACTGGGAAATGGCCTCTGCCCATCCCAGGTGGCTCTTGTGGCTGTGGAAATGATCGTGTGGTCCAAGTGTGACAAATCATGCCGCAGACCGGAAGGGCTCCGGTCTGAAATGATTATATCTCAGAGTCTTTCAGGAGGGCTGAGGAGTGGTTGGAGTGTGGGGTGTAGTAGGAATGGGAACTTTTTCTTCCAGGATGTCTAACTCTAAGAACTCTGTATACCCAGACATTCCAATGTCCCTCTTTGCTGCCACATATAGAGCACTTGACCTATGAATGAGAAAACCATAAAGAAAGTCAAGAGAGAGGCCAAGAAGATTCCCTGGATCCAGCCATGCCTGAAGCTGGATCCCAGTTAGCTGGATCCCAATTAGCTGGATCCCATAGGATCTCCATTGAGCACATAACTGATTCTTTTCAACATTTGCAGCCAACAGGATCTTACCTAATCAGGCTTGACTGCCCCATCACGCCATGTAAGAGTTGGACTGAATGGCTTCCCTCTTGAGGTTTGATCAAGCATCTTTCAGAAGGGAGAGTTATTACCTCCTACAGAATAAATGATCGTACAGGATCGTTCAGAGGCAGTTGTTCTGTTACCAAAGTGCCAGCCCTTTGCTAATGCCAAGGAATTCATCAATGATACTCTAAAGAACTGGAGCATTCCTGGCCCTGTACATGCATTTAAAAGGCTAGCTTGCAAGTTCTGGCTTAGTTCTCAATTCGCTATTTTGTCAGCATTTGAGTTGTAGGTCAGGGGCCTAGAGGCAGAAGTTATGCTCCTTTTTCTCCCTCCCCACCAACACCAAACATTTAATAAACACTCAAACAAAAATATTTACAAAGAGCCCGTTGGCAGGCTTTGTGCAGGAAAAAGTGTTCAATAGCGAATCACTTATGTGGGCAGGAGAAGCAGGCTTGGCTTAATTCTATGGTGCAGCTTATTGAATGGAAAAAGCATGACCCACCCTGGCTCCATTATGTGACTGCAGCTGCCAAAGCCACCTTAACTCCTGCTCACAGCTTCGTAGGGTCGGGAGTGAATAAGCTGTAAGTGAATGTACTCGGTCCCAACTCAGCTCTGCCATTTTAGCCCCGCCAAGTTGTGTGTGTGTGCGTGGGTGTGAGCATGCGTATGTGTGTGGAGGGCGGGCTGTGTGCAGACACACATTTTTGCCCACAAATATGAAGAAGGCAGAGCATTAGGTGACTTAGGGACATTCATGAAAGCGTAGGTTGTCTTTAGAGCTGGGATTCTGGAATTTGGCTTAACGTCAGGGGACCGTGAGGGCCGCTTAGCTGCGCTCCTGGAAGCACCAGGGTCTTGGATGTGCTTTTGGGGAGGAGCCCACAGCCTTGTAAAATTCCATGGAGACGTCTGTGGAGTCCTGTGGCAAAGCTTTCACTGGATTCTTGAAGAAGTTCGTGACGCCAAACCACGAAAGCCTGCAAAATCTTTCAGGCAGCTTGGGGTGAGGGCAGTGGAGAGAGTGGAGGTGCAGAGACTTCAGGGGGCAGAGATGGGTCTGGGGGCTGGGATGTTGGTCACTGCTCCCTGGCGACCCACTTAGAGTAGACGGACATTGCGTGTCTCGGGTGCCTGTGGGTGAAGTCAGAACGAGCTCCTGGCAGTGCTGAGGACAAGCTCTCAGCCTCTTCTTCCTGTGTGGCCTCTTCCACCCTCCCCCCCAAAATTCCTCTGGGGCTGAAATTTTCCATCCCTTCTTTCAGCCACAGCCGTGGGTGTTTTCGGTAATATTCAGCAAATTTTCTGTGCTGGTTTGAACTGATATATAGATAGGAAACTGAAAACTTTTTTTTTTTGCACTTTAATAGCAAAAGCATTTTAAAAATGCACTTGCATCATTAATGGAAGCTGAACTCTCAAAGTCAAAACTTTCCATGTGTTCTTACTAAGAAATTCCCACAGGGCAATTAAAAACAAGCAAACAAGTAGGCAGGAAGTTGTAAGGGACCCCAGAAATCATAGGGGGCGTAGGTGAACTCAGCTACCTTTTTTTCAGGAAAGATTTCTTATCCCAAACTTCTGGGGATAGTTGGGTGCTTTTGAGAAACCTCCAGTCTTCACTGATTACGATTGACTCCTGTGGCAGGAGGGGGTGGAGGTTGGGGGCTTGGGGCCGCTCCCGGCCCCCTCTTTCTCGAGGGCTTAGGGTTCTAAGCGTGTGGTGCTAATGCACGTGATGGCCGGTCTCCCTGTCTGGAAGGCGCTGTTACCATAAGAACTTGCACACTGGCCCACCTGCCTCGTGGGTTGTTAATGGCCTTTACAAAGGGAATTGGGATTCCCAGCGAGAGGCCTCATTAGCACAGCAAGGATCTAATAGATTCTAGAATTGTGTATGGACACTTGGAACCTTTGAAACCCAGTGGCGTCTATTCTTAGCACTAAATCATTTCTCCTACCCCAGCCACAGTCTGTCCATCTGTATCCCAGGGCTGGTCTCACCCAGTGAGGTCTGGGGGTGGGTCTGAGGCCTACACCGGTGATCCTGGGCCAGCAGACAAGAGTCAGAGGCCCTTGGGCTGTAGAAGGACCCAAATGGTTGCCTTTCAGTTCCTTTTTAAAATGGGCCACGTTAATGGCTAGGAGCAAGCATTTCATCTTAGCGTTCGTAACTGTCACAAAGAAAATGTAACAGCTGCCTGCTCGCTTAGACACAGGGTTTTTAGCACGCGGGGCTGAGTCAGGACCGCAGTGCCGCCGGCTGCTGCGTGGGGTCCACTGCCGCACAGGCAGAGGACGGGGCTTTACTTGTGGCTTCTGCCGCCTCCCCCATAAAGCCCGGGAGGTGGGGGTTGGATTCTCGTGGTGCAGACCAGGAAACTGAAGCCCCTGCAGGCTGGGCTGCTTGTCCAGGGTCATGGAGCCTGTGAGTGGCAAGGCCTGTGTTGCTCTCCAGGCCCCAACACCAAGTCTCACATGTATACGCTCCTCACCTTATGCTGTTGTCTCACCCCCATAGGGCCCCAGGGATGCCGCACTCTGAGTATGAAAAGTGACTTGGCTTGTACTCATTTAGACACCTCCCTCCTAGTCCCCCCCCCCTTTTTTTTTTTTTTTTTGTTTATTCACTGAACACCTGCAGTCACTCATCATTTAAGCAGTGAAGTGTGAAATGACGATGATGCTTCTTGTTCTGGAAGGCCTGATGGTGTAGGGTGCACAGGTCCTGGCTTTTTCTCCTCTCCATGGGAATTTTTTAAACTCTCATCAGATAAAGGGTGGTTATACAACGGCAAAAAAATCCCCATGAGGTTGTGCGGTGTTGAGAGATGCTCCCCAGTTCTGTCCGCCTGAGGCCCAGCAGCATTTCCTAGATGGGCAGCCTCCCCAGCGTGGCGCAACTTGAGTTTTTTCATTCCCAGGCTGGGTCAACTGACTTGTTTCCCTGGGCAAGTTGGGGTGACTTTATTCTACAAGGCGACAGTGGGGCAAAGCGGTAGGAAAGACTTCATGGATCACGGAATGAGGAAGATGGGAGAGCAGTGCTGAACACATTTCATCCTGGTACCCTCAGGCCCTTCAGCTCGGAGGTGACCAGCATTCACCACTGTCCTGCGGAGCCCCCGGGGCAGGTGGTCCCCAGAAACGAGTTAGAAGAGGTGGGGAAGCTGCAGCGGGCTCTCCCTGAGAGTGTGTTGGGGGCCTGTGGACACAGGTCGCCTCTTACTCATGCCCACACGTACCCCGGTGAACGTGACCACGTGCTCAATCAAGACATATTGGTGAGGGGCCTACCTGGTGGTGCAAGGGGTTAAGTGTCAGCACTATGAAGCTGTCCGCAGCCACTGCAGCACGAGTTCAATCCCCGGCCAGGGAGCTACCCACATGGTGCAGCAGACTTCTCCTGACTCGCCCGCTGCTCCCCTCAGCAGTGTGTTTCAGTAGATCTGCCTGTTCTGCTCCCCACTCTGTCTCTGGTGAATCCTCTCACCCCCTGCATCTCTGGCCTGCACCCCAGCTCATGTATGCACATTGGTGCCAAGTTGGAAAGTTGGGGGACAGAGTCTCTGACTCCAGATCATACTTCCAGCTTTTTAAAACAAATGAAAAAAATTCTAATTGTGGTTAAAAAAAAGGTAACATAAAATTCGCCCTCTCTTTTATCATCTCTTAAACGTACAATCTGGTCGTGTGAACTACATCCACACACAGCAGTTCCCAGAACGCTTTCACCTTGCAAGACTCAAACTGCACAGGTCCCAGTGCCCACAACCGCTGGCCCATATTCTGCCTCCATAAAACCTCCTGCTGGGCACCCGCCTGGCACTTGCCTTCCTGTGTCCGGCTTATTTCCCTGAGTGTCATGTCCTCAGGGCGCTTCCATCTTGTTGCATGCGTCAGAATTTTCTTCCTCCTTAAAGACTGAGTAAGGCCCTTTGCACAGAACACCTGGTTTTGTCCACTCAGGGCCCTGGGCGGCTTCCGCCTCTTGGCCATTGGGAATCGTGCTGCTCTCTGTGCAGCGTCTTTCTGACTTGTGAAAGACTCTCTGCTGGGGTACCTAAGGGGCATTCAAGTCAGTACCAACAAAATTCACCTCCTTAATTTCCTGCCAAGCTTGCTGTCTCACCACATCCTTTTCCCTCCACCCGCTGCATCTAAGGGCAACCATCTCTTGATCTTGGGTCCGGAAAGTTCTTTCTACACCTCTCCTCATACCCCAGCCCCTCTCCCCGGATGATAGGGCCGCCTCTGCAATTCTCCTGGGGCCCAGTCTGCACTGCCTCAGAGTTGGCTTCCAGGTAGCTCCTGCTCCAGAGCAGATTCCAACAATTGAGAATTTGGAGAGAGTCATGTTGTGCTGGAACCTTCATTATTAGAAGTTCCAGGGCATCTGCATGAATTTCACTAAACTGTATCACATTCCCAGAGACTGTAACAATCTGGTTATGCACATTCATATAATGCATGTGTTTAAGGTACTAGATATTTGAGACACTTAAAGCAACTTGATTCCCTTTGTACAAATAGAGACATCATTCACAGATGCTCAGTGATTTCACAAACATTCACTGAGAGACCCGAAGTCAGCTCTGCGCGCGTGCCGGGGGTGCACGGCCAGCTGGCCCCAACCCCAGCCCGTCGGAGTCGTGGTTCAGCCATTGTTCCCAAAGCGCCTTCTGTGTGCAGGGTCCCCGCGGAGACCTGTAGCTGCAGTGTCTGGGGTGAGTCTCAAGACAGCTGAGTTCCATCTTAATGTGTGCATTTTTGGGAAATAAGGAAATAGAGTGACTGAGTAGGTTGTCTGATTGGGGGCAGCAAAGGGGAAGGGTCAGGGGGTGCTCCTCTCCTAGTGATGTTTCCTTGTTGCCCAGCAAGTGACCGTGACTGTCACACCCAGTGCTAGAAGTTTGTTTGGGGGTGGGGGTGGTGAAGCCCCAGGTGATCAGACCTGCACAAGCATGTGTCTGTGGCCCTGGAGACCACTGACCTGTGTGCCCGGGGAGGTTTTACAAGTGCAAGTGATGGCTCTCGGGGCCTGGCTCGCGGTCTGGCACGGAGCCCCGCCACCTCCCAGGCCAGAGCCACTGCTGCTGGCCCCACGTGACCTCAGCTGGGCCCGGCGTCGGCTCTGTTTTTCCTCCGTGTCAAGTGCTGCTTCTGATGGGCTGCACACACCCGGTGAGGACGTGGCATGACAGAGCCTCTGGGCAGGCCCAGAAAGGAAGGTGATGTCACCCGACTGGCCGCCTGCGTGTCCGGGAGAAGCATGTTCAGATCTTGCAAGTGTTCACAGCCGGAGAGGAGTCTGCTGATGGCGTCTGGCCCCAAATCAAGATTTTGTAAAATTGAGTCTTCCTTGTGACAGAGGTTTGAAACCCAGCTGAGAGTGTGAAGGGTCTTGGTCGGCCCTGGGTGCCCCCCATGGGTGAGGACTGCACGCCTTTCTTGCCCATCGAGCCCGGGCTCACCCTCCTCCTTGATTATCTCAGCAATCCCAGACCAGTTTTACCTGCAAACATTTAGTATTTATTTGAAAACATTAAGGAAATCTTTTAAACTCACAGTGCCATTTTCATGCCATAGCATGAGACAATGTGCTATGTTCAGACTTCCCCAGTTGTCTCAGATAAAGATTAATCCGATCCAGAACTCTCTCTGTCGTGGAGAGTTATCATCTCTCTCAGGCTGCCGAGCTGCAGGTGTTTCTCTTTCTTCCTGCAAGGTTAAGGAAGTGGGTTCCCTCGGCCCAGGTTCGTGCGGTCAGGACGGCGCTTTCTGACACATCCTCCTTCTTCCTGACTGCGTTTCTTGTGGGTTGCTGTCAGCTGCAGAGGGCTGAGCAGGCCGGGTGCACGCATGCGTGCTGTCTTTGGCAGGAAGCGAGCCCCGGGTGGTGGCACGTCCTCCCCTCTTGAGATAAGCCAGTGCCTGCCTTTCTCTCTCTCTGCTGTTGGCGCCATGGTAGACCGAGGCCTCCACCGCCGTGATGTTCACATTCTGTCATTCCTCCTACTACTACTAAGAGAAGGGCCCCCATCCCACCTGTTTCGCTATCCTGAGGAATCTGAATAAGAGCAGCAGCAGAAATGCTCTCTGATCACCAAGGACAATTTTAAGAATTTTAAGAATTTCTTGTAGTTCTTTTTGTTCTGAAGGCGTCTCCTTCTATGGACAGATAATTCCTTCACTGTGTGTAAAAATCATTCTCTCTGTGATTGTGTGTGTGATTTAATGAATAGTCAGGTTTGTTACATTTTGCATGTGAGTTTTATAGATTACTCCTTCAAACAGGTTTTTTTTTTAATATTTATGTAAACTCTCTACATGGTTTCCAAGTTCAGTCCACACAACAGGGGTATGCTGACACATCTGGCTTCTAGACCTGTTATTTCTGTTCCCTCCCCCACCTTGGCGGAGCCCACAGATATTTTCTTCTTTCTGTTTTAAAAATATCATCGAATATATTTATGTATCAATGGGTCCCTTTAGTAAAACAGAGCTGCTGATACACACTTTTCTCCACCTGACCTTTTAACTTAATGTACCCTGTAAATAAGAGGACTTTTCCTTGATGCCAGTTCCCTTTCTGTGCCCTATTGTGCACGAGGAAAAGGGTCCATATGGAGCCGATGGCTGTGCAGCTGCCGTCTTGGTGCCTACTGGAATAATGAGGCCCCGGCAGGTAAAGGTGAGAAGGGGTAAGGGTTCTCCAAGGTGGAGGCTGAGGCTGTTCTGAGAGAGAGCTCAGGGCTGTCACTGCCTTTTAGCCTCCAGCCCCCCGCACACCCTCCTAGTCCCGGAGTCACCTCCTTTGCGGTGGCCCCCAAGACAGCCCCTCGTGTCCCCATCCTGACCTGTGGGCACTGTCCCCATCAGTGGCTGACCTGTGGGCACTGCGGTGAGGAGACACCTAAGGCCTTTCATCCCCTGCTGTCTCGGGAGTTCAGATCACCAGGCTCTGCCGCTGGGCTCTGGAAGGAAGGCGAGCCCAGAAAGGGGCCGAGAGGCAGGGTCCCTGTGCTCCCTTCCCTTTGGGTTTTGTCTCCGTGAGAAGTGGGAGAAGGCTGTGAGCTGCCTTTTGCAGCTGAATAACCGACTGACTGATGTAAAAGGAAACCACCCACGTGTATTAAGATGTGTTTCTGGGTATGAGCTCCTGAGGCTCATTAGAACTGGTGTTAATAAGGCCTCCTGCACTCGGCTGCCATCTTTCTGCCTTCCCGTGGAGCAGGGGAGGGATGTGCCCTGGAGGTGGGGAGCAGGGCCGGGGAGGGGCGGCCAGAGCCAGGTTACAGAGGCCAGTGAGGCTGGTAAATTGGGGGCGGGGTGCGTTCCTGGAAGAACAGTCTGCGAAGTTTTCATTGGACACAGTGGACCACAGGTCAGGCTAACTCTGCCACTTCCCGCTGTCACACTCCGTCTTGAGTGAGGACTGAACTCGGGTTCTCCTGTCTGGGGGGGTCACAGCGCCCTCTGCCTCAGAGGACTGGTCTCACATTTAATGGGTTGACTCAGGGGAGTCAGAGGCAGCGGGTGGGCTCAGTGCAAAGTAGCTGTCATCATAGCTTTATTCCTCTTCCTCTCCTCCTCTTACTATTATTATTATTATTATTATTATTATTATTATTATTATATATTAAGAGAATAGGCAATAGGCATTGGATTTGAATTCAGATGCCAGCTGTGGCCCTGATTCTGTGCAGGGCCCACACTTCACCTCCAAACAATCTGTTCCTCATTCAAACGGGGATGTCTTCAAGTCTCTGAAATCCTGGAACAGCAGGGAATAGGGAAGGTGCTCAGAGGTCAGTTCCCGCCTCCTCTCTTCCCCTCAACAGCTGTTCTGGCAGTTCCTCAGTGGCCTGCTGAGCCGGGAAGCGACAGGCTGGAGTGGAGTGGCACTGGAGGACATGAGCCAGCAGCTGCGGGGAGGGTGGACGCGCTCACCTGCACCCCTGAGACTTACCTTGGAGAGCCGGCCACCTTCGTCGCTGGCTCTCAGCCCCGGTCGCGGGACGGCCCTCCTCCTGTCCTCCCTGCCTCACTGCCCTGCAGGCGCACATCCGTTTAGAAGCAGCAGTAGGACCGCCATTCCCCTTTGACAGATTGAGACACTGAGGCACGGAGAGAGTGAGTAACCGCCTGTGAGCACGGTGATGTGGGAGGCTCACCCAGGTCCAAGTCTGTCTGTTCTCAAGGGTGCGCAGTTCTGGACTCAGCATTTAGCACTGAGTGTGGCAGGAACCTCAGTCCTCGGGCGTAGCCTAGAGGGAAGTGTGGTTGTGCAGGGAGCACATCAGGAGCTTTTAGCCTTGTCCAGAGAAGGCCCAGACCAGGTGAGTGGCTGGGCAGGTTGGAGCCTGCGGGAGCCTGGTTGACAGCTCAGGACCCGGGCCCGCCTGCCCCGGAGCCAGGAGGCCTTTCGCTGCAGTCAGCCAATGGAAATAGTGGATTTCAATCAGGATTCGAATTGATGGCGCCTTTTGTGGCCCAGAAAACTGATACAGTGATTCAAGAACATCATGCTGGGTCTCCCCACCCCCCCACCCCGCCCCCAGCCTGGACAGACAGAAACACAAGCATGCCTTCCTGAGTCCCTCTGCCCTCGGCTGCCTTTGCATTGCTGCACTCTGGAGGTTGCTCACTTTCCAAGGGGGCTTAGGGGCCCAGGGAGTCCCCCCATGATCACAGGGCCTACAGCATGTGCCCCTCACCAGGAGCGTTCCCCACTGAGAAAATCTGATTTCCTATGGGGAGCCCTGGGTTAACAGCCCACACCCTGACTTCTGCCCCTGAGGTGCCTTTAACTCTGGGGACCCCAGGCAGTCCCAAACCTTTGGCATCCAGAGCAGACGCTGCTGCTAAATGCTAATGAGGATCCTGCCAAGGGAGGGCCCCCCCTAGCCCCCAGCCTTGTGCACTGCCACCCCACCATTTTAGGCGCGTGATTTATTGAAGGGAGGCGAAGGTGGGTGGTGGGAAGGAAATCGTCCGAACTTTATGACTGGTTTTGCCTGCATTAATGTGCAAGCCTCCAGCCATGCAATTAGAGGTCGTTAGGCAGCTACAATGTGAAATTAATTCTGCAGCCCCCCTGCCTGACTGTGGGTGAAACCACCCCAGGGCAGGGAGAAAGCAGGCGTGTGAGAAGGTTGTGTGGTTCTCATGGGAAGGGACGCAGAGAACACACTCCAGGGCATGTGGGACGGAGTGAGCAACCTGTGAGGACTGGGCCTGTCCCTGAGCAGCAGGGACCTGGCTTACCTGGTGGGTTTGCCTCTCAGGCTGGCAGGACCTCCCTGCGCGGGGCTTCCTGTGACCCAAGGCTGGTGCTGAGCTCTGAGACTCGAGGCTGGGCAATCTCGGCCAAGTCAGTTGGCTTCTCTGAGCCTCCTTGTCCTCCGTCAAAGGAGGATGCAAATGAGACCATCTTCTCTCCATGCTGCAGGGTTTGACGTGTCTGCTCTCACACGGGTTTCTACTTTTTCCCTCTTGGGAGGTTGCAATCTCATGCTTTTACTCTTTTATTTTTTTTTTTTTAAGATTTATTTATTTATTTATACAAGCACTGGGCACAGTCAGAAGCGCGGGAGGGTGAGAGGATTCACCAGAGCCAGAGAGGGGATCAGAACAGGCAGACTGACGAAGTACACTGCTGAGGGGAGCAGCGGGCGAAACAGGAGAGGTCTGTTGCGCCATGTGGGACCCTCGCCGGTGACCGGGGATCGAACCAGTGCTGCAGAGGCTGCGGGCAGCTTTGCAACCCAGTGCTCAACTGCTGCGCCACCAGGGGAGGCCCTACTCTTTTTTTAATTCCACCTCCCACCTTCAGCTTTTAAGTACAAAATGCCTCCTAATCTTTGACCTTCATCAAGCTTGGCTCCGTGTGTGGGGACTAATCTCAGCCACACTTCTTTCTTCTCAGCACCCCCATAGCTGCCTTCCTCTCCTTGGGCCAGCTCCTGCCTCCCTCCTCTTGCCTGCCTAAGCCTACGGGCGTGGGTGCCCCAGGAAGTGGGCCCTTACCCCGCCTTCATCCTGTAACAGTCCTGCCTTAGCTGCTTTCCAGGGGAAAACTTTTGAGCGACTGTTTTCACCCAGTACATCCTCCCATATATAGCCACCAGCTAGCGGGGGCCTGGGACACTGCCTTAGTTTCCCTCGTTGGTAAACACCCACGTAGGGTTTTTGATATAAATACAAAGGGCTTTGACCCGCTGCTGGCAGGTAGGAAGCATTTGCTGTGGATTCTGTGGCTGTGCTCTCTACTGCAAGGCCCCTTTGAGGCCCAGGCTGCTGCTGGGGCCCTAGGGCCCCCCAACCTCCAGGGGTCCGGCAGCCCCTGCTCGCCAGGCTGAGGGGCCAGCCGGGGCAGGGCAAGGGCGGCTGAGCCCTGCCCACCCACCGCAGGGCCTGAGCTGTCCACCCAGCAGTGACAGCCCGGTCTTGACCCCCCAGTCCCAGCCCGGCAAAGCAGCCGGCAGCTGCGGTTGGCTCTAGCTTCTGGGCCCACCTGGCGATGCTCTGTCACAGGCCCTTCCAGGTCCCTTTGGAGTCTCGCTCTGCTTGGCCCTTGGCAAGTAGCTGGCGCCGACATGATGCAGTGAGTTCCAGAGGGTTTGGATGGCTGCAGATTTGTGATCACCCCTGGTCACCCACACGGTGTCTTTCAGAAGGAGACCCGCCCTGAGGACTGAACCCCAGAGTCACTCCTGCAGGAATGTGGGGTGGAGACATCATTGTGTGCAGGAGACAGGAGCCGATACCCACTCACATGCATCTGTGTCCACCTCTGTGCACACACACACATTCACACGTACACTCACATGCTCATCCAACTTGTCATTACTGTCACACACACATATTCTCACATCCACACTCATGCCTTTGACACATGTGCACACATACACTCACTCACACACACTCACACTCACACTCACTCCACAGGTGCCGCAGACGTGTCACCCATCCCTGATACTTTCTTGTGCTCATTAAGACCCCTCCCCTCGTCTGCTGGAGTTTGTGGCTCTTGCTTTCCGCTAGAGCAGGCGCTCTGATGGAATTTTCCCGGGATGGATGTTTATGTTCAGCGCTCTGGACTGTGTGCTTTGTTGATTCACTCAGCAATATTTATAAAGTATTTTCTATGCTGGCACCAGCCTGGGTGCTGAGAGTGTGACAATGAGCAAGAGGCAAGGGCCCTTTGGAGCTTACATTCTCGTGGAGAAGACAGCCAGGAATGAGCGAATGAATGAAGACGTGTGTTTGTGAGTGAGCGGACAGTAATGACAAGTTGTAATGAACGCAGGGAAGGCGGAGCACTGTAGACAGCAGAAGCAGCATGTGCAAAGGCCCCGAGGCAGGAGAGAGCATTTACTGTAGAGAAGGAGTCAAACTAAAACCCACGAGGCAGAGTGAGCAGGAGGGGGATGGAGAGAAGCAGACGAGTGGCCGTGAGTGACCTTGGGCTCCTGAAGGTCACAGGCACTGGAAGGAATAGGAATCCACATTTAATAGGAATCCACATTAATTCCTATTAAATAGGAATTGATTAATTCCTATTAATTTAATAGGAACCCACATTCCAGGTTCTAGGTAGGAGTGATGTGACTGGCTGGTGCTTGGCTGCTGTGTTGGGAAGGACATGGAGAAATAGGAAACTCCTGGGTACTGCTATTTAACTGGTTTCTCCTGAATTTCCCATATGCCACCCCTGGAATAAATTTAGAACTTGAGTCTGTGTCTCAACAACCAGTGCTCCTGTACTTGGGGTGAGGACTGGTAGACATGCTGACCTTGGAAATGCAGACCCCAGTGGTGTGTGCAACGCCAACTCTGCCTTATTGATTTGATGGCAAAGACCTCTTGGGAAGTAACAGCCAGGAAGCTGCCCTCTATATGGTTCTAACAACGGGTAGCTAATATCCAATTTGAGAAAACCAAACCAAACAAAGAGCAAGAACTGTTTCTCTGGCTTTCACTTCATTTGACAGGGGAGCTTAAGCTGTTGTGAAAATTCTCAGGCTAACTCCAGTTCCCACAGCTCCCTGGGGGTGACATGGCACTGAGGTGAGTATTTTCTGCACAACTCACTTATTCCTTAAGCATGTGTCCTGTGATTAAGCTATAATTCACATGCCATAAAATCCACCCTTTGAAAGGGTAGCATTGTGTGGTTTGGGGTACATGCACAACATTGTGCCACCATTATCAAATTCCAGAACGTTTCCATCATCCCCATAAGAGACCCCACATTTCATTCTCCCGACCCCTGGCAATACTTTCTGTCTCCTTGTATTTGACCATTCTGGACAGTTCACCAGTGGAATCATAAGACACATGGATTTTGTGTCTGGCTTCTTTCACTGAGCATAATGTCTGCAAGGTTTGTCCACATTGTAACATGGATCAGAACGCCTTTCCTTTTTATGGCTGCATAGTATTTCTTTGTGTGGATATAATGAATTTTGTTTATTCATTCATCAGTGGGCATGTGGGTTGTTTCTACTTTTTGGACAGTTGAGAATAATGCTTCTCTGGACATTCCTATCTAATTTTTTATGTGGCTATAATCTTGCGATACTATTGGATAGACCCAGGAGAGAAACTGCTGGGGACACGTGGTAAATATTTTGAGGAACCACCATACTATCTTCAAAGTGAATGCACCGTTTTGCATTTTCACATTTGCATTTTGCATTTCCAATTTCTCTATATCCTCACCAACACTTGTTAATGTCTGTCTTTTCTACTTGTGGCCATTCCCGTGGGTGTGAAGTGGTTTTGATTTGCCTGGGCTGCTGATACTGAACATTATTTCATGTCCGTATTCACCATTTATATTTATTCTTTGGAGAAATGACTGTTCAGATACTTGCCTATTTTAAAAATGTTGTCAATCTTTTTGTTGTTGCGTGTAAGGTTCTTTAGTTTCCGTAACCTAGACCTCTGTCTGATGTGTACAGCCGGCCCTGAGCAACACGGGTGTGAAGTGTGTGGTCCTCTTCTACGCTGAGTTTTCCAATAAATATATGAAGGTATTTTCTCTTCCTTAGGTGTTCCTGAACAATGTTTTCTTTGCTCTGGCTTACTTCATCCTACAGATACAGTGTATAGCACATTTAATGTATAAAATAAGGGTCGGTCAACTATTGGTGCTGTCGGCAAAGCTTCTGGTCATCAGCAGGCTACGAGTAGTTAAGTTCTGGGAGAGCTGAAGTCGAAAGTTACCCGGGGATTTTCAGCTGTGCACGGGTTAGAGGGCTGGCGTCCCGAGCCCCCAACTTGTCCACTGTAACCTGCTAGTATTTTCTCCCATCTGCACCTGTTGAAAGCACGCAGTGAATTAGTGCTTCTCACCAGGGTATCCGTGGTTGGTGCCACACACAGATGCTGAGACTCCACCAGGGAATAATTGGTTGGGGCCTCGCTAGCCTCTTATCCAGCATCTGGCATAAAGTCTCAGCCAAATAAATGGATGGCTCTTCTTTGCCTTTTTGCAGCTAAAAATAGATCTGAGCAAAGTAGGCAGCCTTGGGTGATGAATCGCCAAGAGATGCCTCAGAGGCAGAGGCACCCGCATCCACGCCGGGGTATCTTGTATCTGGATATTATTTTCAAAATCAATAAAGGGAAGGGCTGGCGTGCAGCTGGCTTGCACCTGTGTTTCTGACACAGTAAATATACTTTTCCGAAATCAGTAGGGTGACTCTGCGGAGCCCCGTAAACATGTGTGGCTAGCCTGTGAGTTCTGCCGTCACCTGTCAACCACACCCTCTCAGCACATGCGTGCATCTTTCCTCCTGCCCCCACCGCCACCCCAGTGCCAAGTCTAATCCGCCTGAATGTGCCCTCTGCCCTAGACTACGGGGTCCAGCAAGGAAGAGGGGGTGCAATCCAGGGTGAGAGGCTGTCTCAAATGTAGGGACAGCGCCACCGTGAGACATAGAATCAAAAAATCTGAAGAAGTAGTCAGGTGTCTTGTTGGCAGCCTCAGGAATCATCTGGAAGTAGAAAGATTTCTCATTCTGCAGATAAGATCTTAATCCTGGAAAGAGGCCCCAGGTCATCTGCATGGGAGGAGGACACGCTTTTTCACGTGGCTAGGTGAGAGGAAATGTCATCTTAGAAAGGCAGCCACTCGCTAACTCTCTCCTTCCTTGAGTAAACCCTCGGTGAGCTCATGGCCTGTCTCCCGAAGGTGCCAGCACACGGGCTGCGGAGATGAGTGTAGTTCAGCCTTCAGCTTCCAGAAGCTGGGTCTGCTGGGAACCCAGCCACAGAGGCTGACGAGAGTCAGCGGCAGCTCATGAGAGCAAGGTGAAAAGGACAAATGACGACTCGGTATAATGATGAAGCGGGTCATGACCTGGTCGATGCCCCCGGAAGGGTGTTGGGGACCTTGCAGGCTTCCGAGCCAGATTTTGTGGTTCTGTTGAGCTGGAAGCTGATTGTGGGGCCACGTTCTGCTCCCGGGCCTGGGCCCTGCGGGCTGCTCAACAGCCGCTGTTCCCTCGGAGCCGGTGGGTCTCGAGGGCCTGGTGCTGGCTGGGCATTGTGATGAGGGGATCCCGCTGAGTAAATCATTCCTGCCCCCCCCGCAGTTCCGAGGCAGCCAGGGTTCAGTAAGGAGTTCCAGAGTGACTCTGTATCGCAGCTATGATAAAACTGAAGAGGGAGAAGGAGTTGAGCCTGATGTGGCTGCATGCTTCCCAGAGGAGGTGAGCCCGATGCCCAGCTCAGGAGCACGTGGGCACGGCTGGTAAAGAGCACTGGAGGCCGAGAAGGTGGCCCCTGCACCACTTGCATTAAGTCCGAGTCCTCGTGGTTAGGACCCCTCGGGTGAAGGCAGAGAGGGCGCATTGAAGGGGGCAGAGGAGCCCACAGGCAAGGCACCCTCCACTTGCCCAGCCCAGGTCTGAGTGGAAAGGGCCACATTGCTGGCCTGACACTGGTCCACCTTCCACTGGGGCCCTGGGGTGTGCCCGATGTGGTCCATGGCCTCCCCAGGGCTGCCTGCTGTCACCCCCTGGTTCCTAGCCAGCCCCTTCCCGCCTCAGTGCCTTTAGCCATGTTCTTCCCCCTTTGCGTCCTGGTCACATCCCTCCCTGTCCCCTGTCCCCTGCTCCTTGGTCTCCCGAGGCTGCCCACCCCACCACTCCTCAGTCGCCTTCCTGTCATCGTAATCACAGCGGCTCAGACTGGGCCATGCCCAAGTGCTGTGCAGGCAGAGCCTCCTGCTGTCCCGCTGCAGACCCTCCGGGGAGGAGTTCTGACACCTCTCGTCTTCCAAGCCAGGAAACAGGCCTGGGGAGGTCACGTCCCTCACAGAGACCCCCACCAGTGAGTGTGGACTGGGGTCATCACAGCCACGGCACCTGCTGCTTTTCAGCCGGTCATTTTCAGTGTTGTTTTCTCTCCAGCCCTGGGGCCTTGTGTTTGCTTCCCTGGGCCTAGCACAAGGTAGGTTTTCCTTACTGGTTTGAGAGATGACCTCCGTAAGCCGTTTGCCTGGGCCTCATGCCTGTGCCCTTCATGAAGAAGTGAGTAAGTGGGTGATGGGCAGACTTAGCAGATGAATGTCACACACTAATGGGCTTGGGACCTGCAGCCACCCCCCTTTTCCAGGACCAGAGGTGTGAGTCCTGATGACTGCGCAGGATCACTGTGAATGCACTCCTGAAATGCCGCTGTGTCTAGGGGTCGCTTGCCAACTGGAGGCGTCTTCTCCCTGTTGTCAAAAGCAAAAGTCTCTTGGGGTAGCTCCTTTCCAAGTCCTGGACTTGGCTCTCAGCTCCAGGCAAGGACAGGACAGGTGAGAGCGGCTCTGCAGGCAGCTGGCTAGAAGGCCCACCCGGGCCCTCCACGGGGGTCACAGATCAGCTTTCGGAAAAAGAGAATGCGTGGGGATCGTGACACCCTCATTTCAGCCTGCCTGCTGGGGCTGGTGGCATGTGAGCGCTGCAGAATCCAGCGACCTCACCTAGGCAGAGCTAGAGACCCAGAAACTTCCCATACCTATGTCCATGAGCAAATGATTGAGGGGGTCTCAATGCAAAATGGGCTCCAGGCATTGGGGATGGAATTCCAAGGCTGGTTGTCAAAACTGTTACCATTTCTGGGCTGCCCCATGGCCCCTGCTCTGTGCTTTTTCTCTCCAGCTCTGCAGATCTCCTGGCATATTTATTTGTAAGTAGAGTAAGCGGAAATTTTCAAAGGGAAGCGGTTTGCAGAAGATGAAAAGAAAACAAGTTGGGATAAATGGCTTATCTGGCAAAGGAAAATAGCCGCTGGCCTGGGGAGATCTCTGACCTCATCTGAACAAGCAGGAGAGAATTTGGCTTCTGTGTTATCTAAGAGAAAGAACCTCTCTGCCCGCCCCGCCTTCACCTCACCCTCAGTTGAGGCAGGGCCTGCAAATGAGCCTAAAACTCATTTTACTGGGCACATCCAGGCCACCCAGGGGTGCCCTCGCAGGTGTGCTGTTCACATCTGGAGCCAGATCCCAGCTCCTTCTCGCTGCTGAGCCTGCTCTTCCCATCGGGGTGGCGTTTTTAGTTTCCCTCGCCCCAGCCAGCATTCTTTTGATACTGAATGGATGTATTATTTTTTACTCCTAGAAAAACGGCTGCTGGCTACTCACTTGCTTATCCCACCTGCGATCCCCCTCAGCCACAGCAGCGCCTCCTGCCCCCTCCTGCCAGCCCGCCCAGCCGCGGGGCCTGTGTCTCACTTGCGTCACCCCGTGTCACTCTGTCACCCACCCCTCGAGCCACCCTTTTCTGAATGAAATTTGCCATTTTACCTTGACTTGTCTGAAATATGATCCTGGAGTTTTTAATTCACCTCATTCTAGTCAATTATTTTATCTCCTAATTGCATTATCCTTGACCCCAGTAGAATCACACAAAGCATTTCTAGAAGATTCATTCAGTCTTGGCTGCTGGCGAAGGTGTGATAACAAAGGTAGCATAAGGGCGTGCCTTGCCGGGTGCCAGCCTTCGAGGGCCTCAGACTCGCTGTCCTCCAGAGGATGGCGGTTTCCTGAGGCAGCTCTGGGGCACACGGGCAGGGATCTGTCTCCTCAAAGGGGGACATGATGGTGCCAGGGCAGCTCTCTGAGTCTCCGCTGAGGAACTAAAGGATGGGAGTGCCAGTTTTTAGGGTCAGACACGAAAGGGTATTGAAAAGATCTCTAAGACATGTGGATTCTAGGGCTCAGTCATGTCGCACCTTTTTAGAACAGATTTCATATTTCCTGCACATGACAATACAGGTCCTGCCTCAGGGCCTTTGCACTTGCTCTTCTGCTCCTCAGGCCTCTGTTCTTCTGTCTCCTTATCAGAAAGGCCTTCCCCACCCACCCCGCCTCCCTGGTCTCCATGCTTTGCTGTTGCTCCCCCAGCTCTCACCTCCACCTAGCGCTTCTTTGTTGTTGCCGCTCCCCGGAGGAGCCTGTGAGGTTGTATCGCTCGCATTGTGTCTTTCAAGCTTAAGATGGTTCTCAGGGGGCCTCCCCCGTGGCGCAGCGGTTGAGCGCTGGGTTGCGAAGCTTCCCACAGCCTCTGCGGTGCCGGTTCGATCCCCGGCTGCTCCCCGGCCACCGGAGCGGGGTCCCACATGGCGCGCAGACCTCTCCTGCTGCCCGCTGCTCCCCTCAGCAGTGTCCTTCGGTCCTTCTGCCTGCTCTGCTCCCCGCTCTGGCTCTGGTGAATTCTCTCACCCTCCCGCGCTTCTGACTGTACCCAGTGCTTGTATAAACAAAAAACAAAACAAACAAACAAACAAATAAATAAATAACATGCCTCTATAAAAAAAAAAAAATGGTTCTCAGGACATGGAAGGGAGTGAGTGTGGGGGAGTGAGTGAATGACTGTGTTTGGTGTTCTGTGCTCCCTGGGCAGAGGCGCTAGTACCCATCACATGAGCAAGAAGCCAGCGTCAGATGCTTGAGATAATCACACTCAGTCTCGGGGGCACATGGCCGAGTCTTGGGATGAGCTCGGCTCCTCCTGAGCCCAGTGCCACTGTCTCCCAGGCTTACGGCACCCAAGACTGGCCTCTGTCAGTCCTTTGGAAATTCTTGGAACAGACTCCAGCAGGAGATGGCACATGAGGTACCAACTGGAGTGGAAATTTTTAAGAGTTACGGAGCAAGGGCTTCCTGTGACCTGCGGGAGAAAACAGGAAATAACTAGAATCTGGAAAAACAGCTGTGAAAGAGAGTTGGCGCGAGGGAGAGGGGCAGCAAAGTCTAGCACCCCAGGGAGCAGTCTGGGGACCCCCAGACTCCTGCTTGGACACCCGAGCCTTGTGCCTCAGGAAGCCCCGAGGAGGCGTCGGCCCCTGGACGGCAGGGCCCGGGATGAGCTGACGCCTGTGTTACAGGCTCACGTCCCTGCATGCACGAGCTTCTGGAGGACTTTTGAAACTAGGTCTGACGGGTCAGAATCAGCCTCCCTGCGAGGAGCCGTTCCCAGGCCCCTCCCGCCAGCTGCCATGCTTCGCGGGCTGTTCGCTGCAGAGCCTGACGTGCTTCTCCCCAGTGTGCCTGCACTTTCCTCCTGCTGTTTCTTGCACCTCCTTCCTCCTCACCAGCCTGGCTTTGCCAGGGTGTGGGTGGCAGGTCGGTTTGGGACGGACCCTATGGAGGGGCTGCTGGTCAGAAAGGAGTTGGGGTGTGCTCAGACTGTGGGGGTTAACAGGCGTGTGTGTCCCTGGGTAGGGATCCCTTTGTGTGTGTGTGTGTGTGTGTGTGTTGAGAGTGGTTCTTGGCACTGAGTGTGGGCACACCTGCTGGAATTGCTTCTTCTCCAGAAGATGCCCTGGGGTATCTGGAAGAATGGTCCATTTTTCGAGCCTGTCCAGCCCTGTGTCCATTGCTCCTGTCCACAGCCCTTGTTGAGGGAGCAGGGCCCAACGAGGAGCCCAGAGGGCCTTGGTAAGCCTCGCTGCGCAGTGTCCTCCTGGGCCCTTGCCTGGGGCGTGGGCGCAGCACCCGCTCCTGGCCAGTTTCTGTGTGTCGCCAGGGGCATGGGCCTGGTCGTGGGCAGCTGCTGGGCCGTGCGGCTGGCTAGTTTCAGGCAGGGTGATCTGAAGTAACGAGGTTGCGATCAGTCAAGAAAGGCCCAAGACAGGACGGGGGCTCTGCTGGTGGCCCAGCACATGGTGGCTGCCCCTGGGGCTGTGATAAGGTTGGAGTGTTTCCACTTCCTGACAGATCTGGGACACAAGGACAGAGCAGTTGGGGTTTTGTGCTGGCCCAGGTCAGTGCTGACGCCAGAGCAGCTGACCTGGGTCACAGGCAGGGGTTGGGGCTGAGCAGCAGAGTTCCAGCTGAGGATTCTGGGTGTCAACTGTTCCCACTGCAAGCAAGGCCACCCCACTGTGTCCCCATGGGCCAGAAATGTCCCTGCAAGCCACTGCACCTTTCAGCCCAGAATCCAGATTTTGTGGGTTCGGGTTTGTGATCAAGAGCCAAGAGCTCAGCAGAGTTGCCCTTTTCAAATGCACATTAGGAGCATTCTTTAAAGGGGCCCCTTAGGGGCGGCGACCCTTCTGGATCCCAGGTAACCCAGGAGGGTGGACGCAGCGGCTGGGCTGTGCGGTAGAAGCAGGCCATGCCTGGGCCTGGTGACACTTCCCGCCCCCAGCGGCTGGCGTCCCATGGAACGAGGCTGACAGGCTGATGGGAAGACAGCGCTTCCTCAGAACGAGCCTCGCTCGCTTCTGCAAGCAGATCACGGAGGCTTCTTACTTCCAGAGGGCGGCTTCGGTCACAGAGAAGACAAAAGCTTTGTAGGTTTTTTGCCAGCAAGAGAGATGAGACTAATTTGTGTTTTTGAGCTCTGCTTTCAAATAACTTTCCAAATAACTTGAAAACTGTCTTAGTCTGTTCAGGCTGCGGTTACCAAATTCCAGAGATTGGGTGACTTAAATGACAAATGCATTTCCTCCCCACGATACTGGAGGCTGGGGGGCCCAGATCACGGTGCGGGCAGATCCCGCGGGTGGTGACTCCTGGCTCGGACATGGCTGTCTTCTTCTGTGTCCTCCTGTGGCAGAGGGACAAGGGAGCTTTCTGGAGTCTCTTATTGGGGCTCTGCTCATGACCGGCTCACCTTCCAAAGATCCCACTGCCTGGCAGCACCATGTAGGGGCTCAGTTTTCACTGATTTTGGAGACTCAAGCATTCAGTCCAGAAACACTCTTTGTAAATGCTCCAGTAGAGTTAGCCTCTGAAGATTGGAAGTGATTGGATGATAGGAGTCTCTGTGTACTTTGATACAATTGCTCTGGCCTTTGTACTTATTTTAAATAGAAATCCCAAGTGATAATGGAGCCTTTAAATCGTTGGCACATACTGGGGAGAGGGAAGGAGACACAGGTTTCTAGGTCTGATTTCTCTGTATGGATTGTTCGACGGGAGTACAGCTAACCGAGGCTTTGTGTTCTATAGCAGCATCCACCCAACTTATGCTTTTTTTGGGATGATTACTTCATATCTCTCCCTTCCCCGGGGCGCAGGAGGTGATGTGGGCACAGAATCCAGAAGCGTTGCCATGTAATGAGGACAGACAGCACTTAAAACTTGACATAAAATTAAGACTCACGGGACCCCCCTGTTGGCGCAGCGGGTTGAGCACAGCGCTGTGGAGCTATCCGCAGCCTCTGCAGTGCCGGTTCGATCCCCAACGGTGTCAGGCAACCCACATGGTGCGGCAGACCTCTCCTGTCTTGCCCGCTGCTCCCCTCAGCAGTGTATTTTGTCAGTCTGCCTGTTCTGTTCCCCACTCTGTCGCTGGTGAATCCTCGCACCCTCCTGCATATCTGGCCTGTTCCCCGGCTCTTGTATAAATAAAAATAAATCTTTGGGGAAAAAAATAAAATTAAGGCTCACTCTTGAATGAATCATGTTATATAGATAACCCCGGATGAAACTGTAGGGACAGAGAGGAAATTTCCCCTTACTCCTGGGGTTTTTCTCAAGCTGGTTGAATAATCAAAGTAACACCAGAAAGATGAGTAGGGAAAAAGTACAAATTTAAGCATATACTTACGGGAAATCTACATGGATGTGTACTATAACGTAAATGGGGCAAAATAAGAATATGTATCTCCTGGGCTAAGGGTGGGAGAGGAGAGGGCTCTCATGCTGACCGGATGCTTTGTAACTAGATGTCTGCCTTGCCACAGAGGTAGGTTTCTCCATCCAAAAGGTTATTTCTCATAAAAATCCTAATTCTGGGTTGTACACCCCCCAGGGCCTCCATTGACCTCAGCTCAAGCAATCCAGGTGCCAGAGTGGCACATATTGGGCACACCTGTCCCATACACCTTGGGGAGACCTGCCCTTGAAAATGAATGAGCCCCATTTTCCAGGTGGCTCAATGAAAATGAGGGCCCTGGTCCCGTTGACCTCCAGTTGCCTTTGTGGATGCTGGGATCTGCCTGATGGTAACTGTCTTGACCCTGTCGCTATTAAACATCAAAAGCACAGTTTGTAGTCGTGTGACTCTCAACCAGCCAGCCCTCTGGGAGGCACCAGGACTTGGTGGCAGGAGTTAAAGTCGAGGTGGCTCCTTTGGCGTGAGCGCTCCTCCTGCCCACGTGGCCTGCACGGCTCCGCCCCGAGTTCCCGCAGGCAGATCGTGGGGGGCTGACATCAGAGGAAGGCTCCACTCCCTGCTCTGCTCCCTGCTTCCCCAGAGAGCCAAGGAACTTGGAAATGCGTGTTATCTTCTTTCCCTTCTGATTGCCTTATTTGTCCAGACGCTTCCAGCCTGGGCATTTTCTCGGTTCCTCTGCTAATCACTTAGCCACACGCCAGACAGTGGCTCCCGGCCCAGCCAACAAGGTGCAGGACACACGTCTGCCTCCCCAGACAGAGGAAGTGATCACTGAGGCTGTGGGGACAGTGCATGCCCTGGTTTGAATGCAGGATCCTTGCCTGAAGTGTCGTCTGTAGTCACGCCCCACTCACCCACGCCAGGTGCTGTCACTTCTCCAGCCTGGGAAACGGAGGAAACAGGGAGACAAGTTTAGCTGACATCACCCAGATGACACTTTTGAGCCTCCTGGGAGCTTTCTCACCAATAAACTTTGCAGAGTTCTATCCCAGGTCATGAGGACAGAGTGTACATAATAGACTGTTCTTCCAGAATGTTCTGGACTGTGTTTATTGTGCAGCTTGGTGTCAGCTCTGGAACACGGTCTCTAATGCATCACATCTGGACACCCACTGAGACGGGTAAGGCTCCATAAACCATGTGACACCAGGTCACCCGATTCTGGTGTGAAGGAAAAGAAGTTCAGTCACAGGCAGGGAGTGAGAAGGAGCAGGCTGGGGAGCTGAGTGACCCCCACTTACACATCCAGCGTCTGCTGGCTGCCCACACCCAGACACAGCATGCACACCCATGTGCAGTGTTTGCACGCGTGCTCACTCCCACAGAAGGTTAATAGCCTGCACTTACCAGCACGCCTGTCCTCTTCTGGTGCCCTTGGGGTGGCTCTGCCTTGGTGCCATGAGGCTTTGCAGTGCTGCTTCCTCTCCGTGAGTCTTCTCTCTCACCCTCCCAGAGGGCCTGGCAAATGCCTATGGCTCCTGTTCTCTGCCTCCTTCTTTGCCTGCTCTCTGCCCGGGGCACAGGGCCTCCCTTGCAGGCCACGCTGCGTATACTGTCGTGTCGTTCTCGTCACCTGTTCTGACGCACCTTGTATTCTCACTGAAATGTGTACATGAAAGTGTCTGGCACATGTGGGCAGTTTGCAGATGTTTGTTGAATGAATGAGTGAGTGAATGAAGCCTTGGGGATAGGGCGTGGCTTGGAATATCTGAGCACCGTCTGTGGACATGAAGACATGATTGTTCTTGCCAAGTAAGGTGGCTTGTGTGTGCCTCTTACTGTTTTTCTTCTCTCCAGACCTCCTGGTGGTAGAGTCTGGGCTTGGCTTCTCCCTGAAGGGGGTGGGCAGTGGGAGGATTAGCCCTGTGGATTGCTGGCCAGAGCGAAAATTCGAGCCAGGAGCAAAGACAGCATGGCCTCTCACTTCCCGGCTAGCCCTTTGTGTGCCAGCCTCCTCGAGTGTGACAGTGCCATGGTGACCTCGCAAGGGTATCACCCCCTCTGCTAAGCACCGAGCAGCAGGAAGCCCTTTTTTGCTCACCCAAAAAGACATTTTCAAGTAGAAAAAGCAGGCATTGGCAGCTGCACCCCAGTAGGGTCCTCAGGGCACATGGAGGAGTGAGATGGGTGACCTGAGCTAAGCAGGTGTGATCTGTAGAGTGTGCCACGGACAGGGTGTCTGCACACCTGTCTTTGATTCTGTTTCTAAAGCAAGGAGACTTATGAAATCCGCAGCTGGCCAGGACCAGGAGCCCATACCCTGGTGCACCCACCGGTCAGCACAGGGTGGGAGAGGCCCAGAGTCCTCGCAGCTGGCACCCCAACCAAACAGTGCTGCATTTTGTGGGTGAGCTCATTGTTTGTAAGGTCCCCAGGTGTGGTGCTGAAGCGTCTGGTGTTCCGAAGCACAAATAGGCTGTGATGTGCCCGACAGAGAAAATCCGTGTTTTCGGTAGGCTTCGGGCTGAGTCACAGGGCTGCTTGGCTTTGCGATGTCTATGCTAACGAGCGCATGGTGTCTTTAAGCCGAAACATATAAAACAAGGCTGAGTATTGATCTGTTGCTGCAACTGGCGTGGCAGCGGCCCCAGGGACCTGCCCCACCGGGAGCTCAGGGCCCGCAGACCTGTCTGTAGAGGCTGCAGAACGAGTGCTCATTGGCTGTGCAAAGGGCTTCAGAAAAGTTTCTATAGCATTTTGGAGCTGTGGTCCCACATTAGGGAATATTGGGCTCCGTGACCCTGATTTTGACCTCCCATCTCTGTGCTGGGCTGGGGGTGGCAGTGGGAAGCAGGCCTGCTGTTGGGAGGAAGCTAAGCTCCCTCTCCCCTTCGAGGTCCATCTGTCTGAAAAAGAATTAAATCCACAGAAGAGAGATTGGCAAGAGGAAAGACAGACATTAATTACTTGTGCACACAGGCCCATCCATAGAGTAATGGAGCCTCTGACCCGGCCATGCTGGTGAGGGGGTAGGCTCCCGGGAGGGTGCAGTAAATTTAGGAGGGAAAAACAGAGCAAAGAACTTTGCAGTAGAAAGGAAAATGCATTTGCAGGGTTTGTCTAGAGGTGCAATGAGAGGCGCCCTGAACCCCGAGCCGGGGTGGTCAGGGTCATCCGGGTGTCAGGCTGCCTCCCCGGACCGCTGCAGAGAAGACCCATCTCCTGTGTTGAGGAAGGCAGGCAATCCGGCAAGCGATCACTCTTGGATCGCCTGTCGCTTCATTTCCTTCGGTCCAGAAGAGCCAGCATGCCGCATCGACCAGCCGGGGAAGCCTGTCTGTGGCCCTCACTGCTGTCGGACTGAGGCCTGGGGAGAGGGGTGGGTGGTGTCACGTGCGAGGGTCGAGAGCCTGACCCTGACCCGACCGTGCTCACCCTGAGGGCGGGTCTCCTGGCACCTCTGTGGCTCTGTGGTCTCGGCTGGGACTTGAGCTGGGACATCGATGATGGGGCATGGAGGGGCTGATCCCTCCGCCTCCTCACACCCCAAAAAGAAGTGGCTATGGAAATGCAGGGATGGAACAGATCCTGTGTGCCCAACCTGCCAGGTCCTTGACTTCGACCTCATCTGTGCTCGATGGCCTCCTTTGGAGTGACCATCGCTTGTGGTCAGCCGACTGGCACAGGCTCCGAGAGGTTGCCTAGAGGGTCGGAGAACACACAGCCTGTCAAGGAGAGTGTGTAGCCTCAACCAAGGGCTGGTGGGCACACCCGCTCACCACCCTCACTTCCCTGCTGTCCTGTGGGGCAGTTCAGTCCATTTCTCTCTCCCCACGGTTTCCTGTCTGGGTAAGAGGTTGGTTCACAGCGGCTACTCCATTGGCTCGGAGGAGATGGAATGATTTAGTGCAAAGCGTGGGAAGGGAGGGAAACCTCAGTGAAAGCAAGATGCTATTACCCCATCTTTACATGGAAGGGAGGCGGAAGGAGAGACCTTGAATCGAGTCCTCCACTTGCGGCCTGGCGGCCAGTGCGCTCTGGTCAACTCTCAGATGTGCATTTAAAAAATTTGGAATGTGATTGCTTTTGTGTAGGACCAGTAGCCTCCACAGTTCATCCTGCGCCCTGACCTCTGTGCTGCCTCCCCCATGGAGTGTTCCTTGCTCTTGGCTTCCTGGACACAAGGGCAGAGGACATAGGAAGTCGTGGTGCACGGAGCAAAGGCAGGAGAAAGCGTGTGCAGGCTGAGCCCTAGCTGGAGCAGCCGCCCCGCCCAGGCATGGCTGTGAGCCTGTTCATGCAGCAGTTGCATGTTTGTGGGCTGGATCCTGCCCGGAACCTCGGCAATGAGCGGTTTTCAGGGCAGCTGGTTCCAAGGTCTGAAGGGCACCCACAACCTGGGATGCCAGGGGGTGGCTGTCCAACTCCCTGCTCAGACGCTGCTTCTGCAGGGTTGGCACAGCCTCCCCCACCCCCATCTCCCAGAATGTCTCAGCCCATTCTCAGCCCATTCTCAGCCCATTCTCAGCTTGCCACTTGCACCTCACCAGGTTGGAGGGGCCCTGCTGTCCTTGGTGCACGCTGGTCTTAGGAGCACAGCCCGTGGTGGAGCAGAGGAAGCTACTGGCCCCGAGACCGTTGAGCTGGAGTGACCTTGGCCTGTCAGGGCCCCACAGCCTCATTCCTGTCTGTGACACTCACCCGGGGGCCATATGCCTTGTAGTACCTCTCCTGACTGTTGGGGGCCAGAGGGAGGTAATGTGTGCAGGGAAGACTTTTTTCATTCAGTGTTTGATGCTCAGCAAGTGTTAGGCTTTCAAGGAAAGTGAGTGACCATGCTGTACTATTTCTCAAGGTGCGGCCAAGCCGTCTAGAACCTGGAAAGTGGGATGGAGTGTGCCCATTGGGGTGGGGCCCAGGTGGTATTGAGGTCTTCTGTAGGCAGAGCATTTTATACTAAAGTGTGCTCGGTTGTCTTGAAAGTCGAGGTGGACTGAGTTTTGTCCTGCCTGAGGCCACTGTCCGCGGATTTCACAGCCAGGTGACGGGTCCTCAGGGTCCCTGCCTCTGCCTTCCTGGCTCCACTTTGCAGCTCATTCATTTCCCTCAACAAATCTGACTCTGTAGAATGGAAAAATAATTAACAGGTGCAAGAGGGTCTTGCCTGGGGGCGATCTTGTCCTTTTGCTATAAAGACACTCCTCTCCCTGGGGTCCTTAGAGCCTCCCCCCACCACCCATTACTCAGAAGGAAGAAAGTACAAGTTCTTCCTTTATTATGCAAGTGGAAACGAGGAGGCGCAGGGAAATGCATTTTCACATCGAATAGTGGCAAATGTAGCCTCATCTGTTGCCACCTTCATCACCACTGACCTGGACTTGACTCCTTCATGGGCGGGGAGAACTTAGACTGCCCATCTTCATGTGCCTCTGTCAACCGGGCAGGTGACCAGTGTGTTACTGTAAATGGTAAAAGTGAGATACGCAGGTGGTAGTTAGAAGCTATTAAATTCCACTTGGTGGAGATTCTTACTCTTCTTTTTACTCATTTATAGTTTTGCTATGTAATGGTTCTCTGTTTGCTTTTTAAAAAAATTTTAGTATTAAATCACCTACAGGACGTTGTCCTGTCCTTGTTCTAATTTCAGTTCCTTTCTTCATGAATATGTCATAGAAAATGACCCTGCTTGCACCTGTTAATTATTTTTCCTTTCTAAAGAGTCAGATTTATTGAGGTGTCAGTTGCACACAGTAAAACGGACCTTTAAGTGTATGGTCAGATGAGTTTTGGCAAGTGCATAGAGTTGTGTAATCACCACCGTAACAAGACTGGAGTTCTGCCCTGACTAAAACCTCTTTCACCTCTTTCCAGTCATTCCCCACTTTTCCTCTCTCTCCCTGGCTACCTCTGATCCCACTGCTGTCCCCACAGACCTGCCCCTCTCAACTGTTGTATCATGGAGCCTACAGTATGTGGCCTTTTGTGTTGGACTTTTTCATTCGGCTTTATACTTCTGAGAATCAGACATGTTGAAAGATGTATCCATATTTTATTCCTTTTTTACTGCTGAATAGTATTCCATTGTAAGGACATACCACATTTATCCATTCACCAGTTGATTGACATTGGGCTATTTCCAGTTTATGAATAGTGTTTCTATGAACACTTGCCCACAGATACCTGTTTTCATTCTCTAGGGTAATTGTGTGGGTGTGCGATGTCTCTGATGTCTGTGCAGCCTAATATTGCCCATGCTTTTAGTGTTTTGCATAGTATTTGTAATGAATGATTTGTGTATATTGTGTATTTTTTTTTAAAGATTTATTTATTTATACAAGCACTGGGTACGGTCAGAAGCGCAGGAGGGTGAGAGAATTCACCAGAGCCAGAGCAGCGAGCAGAGCAGGCAGACTGACGAAATACACTGCTGAGGGGAGCAGCGGGCGGCAGGAAAGGTCTGCGCGCCATGTGGGACCCTCACCCAGCGCTGCAGAGGCTGCGGGCAGCTTTGCAGCCCAGCGCTCAACCGCTGCGCCACCAGGGGAGGCCCCCGTATATTGTGTTTTAATGTGAACTTTCTTTGTCTCATTTTAATGTTCTCCTTTCCTTTTTATGCTGTCTGATATTTCTCTGATATTTTTATATTTCAGATTTCTTATGTTTTATGTGCTTTTTGTCAAGTAGCACATATAGGTGGATTATGGCTTATTTATTTTTAAGACTCATCCTAGGTTTTATTTGGATTTTTGTAAAATTTCTCATTGTTTAGTTTTGTCCTTTTATACGGAATTTTATGTTTTGTTACTTGCTGTTTATATATTTTGTCTTTCTTCTTATTAACTTTCCATGATTTGTAAGGCAGCTCTTGTTTGACCCCAGTGATGTTTTCCATTCACTTATAAACCTTTATTTCTCTAATCATTAAAGACAGGAATTTTATGAACCTTGAGAGCTTGTTTGGAGGTTCTAGCAGGGGAGCGCAGCTACTCGTATACCCTCGACCGAAGACCGGTCCGTCTCTATTCGGGGAAGGCCGTCCTCTTCGACCGAGCGCGCAGCTTCGGGAGGGACGCACATGGAGCGGTGAGGGAGGAAGGGGACACCCGCCTAGCCAGCCAGATCAGCCGAATCAACCCTGGCGATCAATGGGGTGACAGATGTCGCAGCCAGATCGCCCTCACATCCAAAAGACAGGAATTTTAAAAAAGGAAATAAGATCATCTTCCCTTTGACAAAATAATTTCATTGCACTGTTCTTCCTGTTTCAACCTGCCGCCTACCAATTTCCAATTGTTAATATAATCTCATGTTATCGAGTCTAACTCCGTTGAGGCTAAGGCTATTGCATTAAGTTATTTTTATCATAAGATATTTCTTTTTTTTTAAGATTTATTTATTTATATACACAAGAACTGGGTACAGGCCAGAGGTGGGGCGGGGGGCTGAAACGATTCACCAGAGACAGAGCGGGGAACAGAACAGGCAGATCAACTGAAATACACTGCTGAGGGGAGCAGCGGGCGAGGCACTGCTGTACCATGTGGGTAGCTCCCTGGCTGGGGACTGAACTTGTGCTGCAGAGATTGCGGACAACTTCATAGGTGGAGTCTTAACCCCTTGCGCCACCAGGGAGGCTCTACCATAAGATATTTCTTAAAGCCTAGTTTTTTACTTTCATGTTTAAGTTTTACATCATAATTTTAACAGCCATTTCGACTTAATTCTTCAAGTTTGG
Organism: Talpa occidentalis; assembly: GCF_014898055.3. Lineage (NCBI taxonomy): Eukaryota > Metazoa > Chordata > Mammalia > Eulipotyphla > Talpidae > Talpa > Talpa occidentalis. The sequence continues at coordinate 5,938,706 of NW_023601433.1, forward strand.
GTGATGCCATCCTCCTCCCCCTCCCTGTGTGGTGGAACTTTGTGGTACCCGAGTTCTTGGTTTTTGCAAAATTTTCCCAGTGAAGGAACATGAGTGGTCTGTGTTCTGTCTTACATTTCCGAGGTTTTTTGTCTCTTCATGCCTTGATATATAAGTGACCTGGTGGAAGATGTGCTTGTCACAGTCATTTCCTCCTGAGGTCATTCAGTTCCGTCCTGTGGAATTGGGAGTGACCGGAGGTCCGCCTGGCCTTGTTCCTGGCACACAGGCCCCACACTGCCCTAGTTTCGGATGCCTCACCCCGGGCCCCATGCTGCTGGAGCTGTCTCAACATGTGGCTCTTGTAGGATACCCCGTGGCAGCTCCCGCGAAAGCCAGTTAGCTGAGGAGGTTTGAGTTAAATCAGGGAAGAAGAACAAAAACGTGAGACATCTCAACAAAGAAGAATCAGAAGGCCAAGTTTCTTCTGCAAGCGCTTTATCAGAAGTTTTTGAGTGGCAGGGGTTAAAGATGCATTTTCTGATGACTGTCAACACCAGGAGGACAGGGGTCCTGGACTGTCAGAGTCATCCTCTCCCCAGACCTTACATGGGGCCAGGCATGACAGGGACGCTCAGTGGACACTGCATGTTGACTGAGTGTTGACCGGTGAGATACTGATGATGGAGTCAGACTGCACGCAGTCATCTCCTAAACTTATGACTGCCGCAGGGTGTTCCTGGCTAGCTTTCTCCCATCACTCACTGGTGAGTTCTTCAGATTTCTGAGATGACAGAACTAGGAATTATGTATGGTGGAGGTCATAGGTCAAAGACAAGATGAGGAATATTCTCACCTGGGCATGCGGCCTCCATCCTGTGCCCATCAGCCGGTTGCCATGAACAAAGATGGATTATTTCTGATGTAGATATTTCCAGTCCTTTCCTCTTTCCTTTTTTACAAACTCAGCTCCTTCATTCTTCAGTGAAAATGGCACTGGGCAGAAGGCTCTGGCAGCTATACACGTGCTCGTGTGAGCATGTGGGCTGCGGAATGAAGGCCAGTGATGGCCAGAGTTCTAACTTCCCAAGCCAGCAGCTTGCCCAGCCCCACACGCAGCCCAAGAAGGAGCATCTGTCCTGAATCCAGGCTCAGGGGATGGGGGCGCACGCTGAGTGTTATTGCTCTGTAGCCAGTGTCTTCCTTTCTGTTCCTGCTAGAAAAGCTGTTCATGCCTTAGCATTTTCCCACTGGAGTTGACTCAGTAATTACCCAGGGACTTGCCTTTGACGGTATATGCTAATGAGTCTAGGTTCATAGAACAAAAATAAACTCGGGAATCATGAATGAATTCCAATGCGAAAGCTGCTCTAGGGAACAGAAGTCTCTGGGGGTCATGCTCCCCCACATTGTTGCCATCTGGCTCAGGGGTCAGCAAGCTAGGACCCATGCAAAAAAAAAATGCTTCATTGTCAACAGACCCTAAAATAGTCACTCTCTGGCCCTTTACCCGGAAACTGCTGACCACTGAGCAAGGTCAACTCTCAGATGAGGCTGCTGGGCTCCTCTCCCTGCCTGCGGGCTCTGCTGTCTCTGCCTACCCCACCTCTGTACCATCGGAGCCATTCTCCTCGCTTGCACTAGGTCTCACTTTTGACTTCAGATCTGCTCTTTCCCCTCCACAATACAGGTACCTCACCTGCCAAAGAGGGGCTGTGAAATAGTTTTTGAGTTAAATGTTGCCTCTGGTGAGTCTTCACAAAGTATCATGTCAATCTGCATTTCCCTTTGTCTTTTTACCTCCTCCCCCCAAGTGTATGTCCATTTGTCCATAAAAACAAAAAATGGCTCTGTGGTGTGCTGGTAAATTCGCCATCAGGCAGCCTGGTTTTAATCATTGCTCTGCCACTCACTGTGTGACCTTGAGCAAAATGCTTAATCTCATTAAATCTCCTCCAAAAATAGTGATGATAATAGCATCTCTCTGGTAGTGCTGAGAATATCCAGTGCACAGGCATGTCAGGTGCTTGGCATGCTGCCTTGCACACAGTAGGTGCTAATTAAAACTGCCGCCTTACTATTTTCATCATCCGTGTTATCTTTCTTGTTGTATGCCCGTCTCACTACTGGAGAGCCTTCAGCACTTCTGCCCCACCTCTGCCCCTCAGCTCCTCCACTTAAGCAAACAAAGAAAAGGTGTTCTCCTGGGGAAAATAAACCCAGAATTTCCCCTTCCACTTGGGGTACCCTAAAAATGCTCCTTCCTAAAGGAAAAGCAAGAGTCTGGACTTGCACGTTTTTGTTAGAGTCTGCATGTATCAGCCATTCTCTCCACTTCTGCTGTCTGTGTGGTCCCCCGGGGCTGGCTGGGGCAGACACCTGGCTCACAGGATGCTACCTGCCATATTCATTCATTCATTCATTCATTCATTCATTCATTCATTCATTCTCGGCATTTATTTTGATCTTCATTCGCTGGCCAACATTTATTTTCTGAACACAGAGATCAAGAAAGGTGAATGCTTAACTAGCCCTTCCTCTGGGGTCTTACTTTCTTGGGCCCAATTTTGAGGACGCCTTGGGGGCTGGGAAACCTGAGAGAAAATCAAGCCACAGATGGTGCATGGATTCACAGGGTGGTGGGCAGAGGGAAACCAGGCTGGCCGGGCTCAAGCATTAGTGTTTCTTGTTTTGAGCGGCTTCTTTCTACACTTGACTCCTTGACAGTAAATCCCTTTTCCTTGGGGATCTTTCTGCAGGAGGTCTGTCGAAGCCTGGTCCCCCTGTGTGCTCTCCCGCACACCCTGCATCTGTTGCTGAACAGACCAGCCCCCATGGGTGCATGAGTCTCCCTGACCCGCCCTGTTGTCCTTGGGCAAACGTGGCCCAGGAACAGCTGCTTTCCCCTTCAACGTGTGCTGAACAAAGACAGCTGGCCGGCTGTCCCCGGACCTAGGCAAGACGACCGGACACGGTGACTCTAAAGAAAGAGGCGCCCCTGCTCCCCTTTTCCTTGGTCCAGGTGACCAGACTCAGGCATAGAAACTGACGTGACCCTTTACGGGACAGTGGGTCCCATCGGGTGGAAGCGCAAAGCAGCTGTGTCTGTCTTGTCAAATACTGGCCTGGGAGAGCCAAAAATAGACAGCTGTCCTGGGAGCAGGACGTGTCCAGGAAGTGGTGTGAGGGGGCTGCCTCCCGGTTAGGAGAGCGAGCCAGCGTTCTGAGAGTGATGGGCAGCCTGGCAGGGAGAGGCCGGCCAGTGTCTGGGCCGGGAGGGATGATTAGGATGCCAGGGTCCGAGCCTGCCCCCCTCCCTCCGCCCCGTCCTGGCTCTGCCCTTGCCTCCTCCTGCTCAGCTCCACAGTACTTCGTCCCCAGCCAACAGAGAGCGTGACCTCGGCCTGTGAGGCCCTTGGCATCTGCCCGGATGTTCTCATCTCCCCTGTGACTCCTCCTCTTGCCCTTTATGTTCCAGCCAAACCAGACCCAGCATTTTGCAAACAGGCCCCCACTTTCCTCCACATGGCTCTCTGCACTGGCTGTTTCCCCTGGGGGATGCGTCCTACCCCTGTGCATTCTAGAAGACTCCTTTGTTGGGGAGAAGACATTTCCTCCTGCCTCTCTGGCTTCTTCTAGGCTGTGGAGCCTTCCAGTTAACAGCAGACAGACGAGTCAGAAGCAAATGTAACCCCATGCACATGGACACTCTGTAGAGCTGTGAACCCCGGGGTCAGCAGGCCAAGCAGGCATCGGGAGCTGGGTGATGGGTTGGCGTGGGGTCTGGGCTTCCAGGGGCATGGAAGGAGGCGCATACGGCCCAGGCCACACGCTGTGTCACTCCATGTTTGTCCTAGTTTGTGGAGAGTTTTCTCCCACAGAAGGCTTGTTTCTGGAGTGCCCAGATCTGCACCCCGCCCCCAGCTTCCCTCTTCTCGGCAGGGGTCGTGGCTATGGGCGCCTGCAGGCCTCCGCGGACGTCGGTTCAAAATAACCCACGTGCCACTGTGGCACGTCCTGGCCGCCTGCGCTGAGCCTGTGGGAACACCTGCCCTTCCCCTCCAGGCCCGGCTCCTCCCCGTGTCAGGCGGTTCCAGGGTTTATATCCAAGGTGACTTTCTCTCCGAACAAAACTCTTAAACTGGAACTACCTGGGCAAACCCACTGTGAGGTCACTGCATTCAAAAGGCCTTTCGGGGGAGGAATCCATCCCTTCTCCTAACTCCCTCAGTTTCTTCATAAAACTGTGGGCGCTCATGGCCTCAGGATGTGGACCCCTATAAGTGCTCACTCTGCCCCAGGTTCCAGGCACCCCAACAACCTGCCTGCTGGCTTCATCTCCTTCCCAACACCTGTGTGGCCCTGGCCTCCGGCTCATGCTCACCTGTATCCAGGTGAGCTGCCTTTTGTTGAGGGTTAGGACCTTGTATGCCAGGTGAGCACAGGCCAGGTGAGCTGTATGTGTCATGTGCATCCATTTGCCCCTGCTCCATCCGCAGGTTCACCTCACGGACCTCAAGGTGCCTCACAAAGGGTGGGTGGACCACCCCGGCCCCGCTCTGGCCAGCCAGCCAGGCTCATGACCTCAGGCGGCTGTAGGGGGACTTCTACCTCGTGGCGGTGGGAAGCAGAGCAGAGAAGCACCACCTAGGGGTGGGCCAGCCACTGTCCAGGGCTGGAGGTTCCCTCTGGGTTTGCGGCTCTAGGGCACCGACCTCGGAGCAGAGCCTGGAGAGGAGGCCCTTAGGCAAGGCCGCCGTCTGGCCTCGGCGGCGTGGCGAGCCTGTGAGACGCCGCGGGCAGAGAGGAGTCCCTGTTCCCGAGAGCCCGGTTGTCATGAGATGAATCGCGCTGTAGCGGTGATTTCAAGCTCACTTCTTACTTCTCTTTTCAAGCTAGGGAATCCTTTGTTCAAACAAACTCTTGGAGGAAGGGAGGTGGCCAAAGTGGAAAATGGCAAAGGTCTGGGTCAAAGGGGCATTCTGTGCCCCCCACCCCCAGGTCCCTAGGGTTTGAGAAAACGGCATTTAGTGAAGCAGGCCTGGTGCAGAGCACAGACGGCGGTGGTGGTACAGTGGCTGGCACGGCTGCCTTCCCGGGTTAAGACGCCTGGTGCAGACCAGAGCAGGGTTAAGGGAAAGGGTGCTGCCTGCCCTGCAGGAGGGGTGTAGGACGGCTGGTGGGAGGGGGGCTTCCACCTTCCCCACAGACACCACTAGATCCCCAAAACAGACCCCGGGTCTGCCTAATCCAGACACCAACAAGACCCCCTCCAGCTGTGGCTTACCTGCCTCGGCCACACCCGGACTCCCAGGAATAGGAAGGACTGTCCCTTCACTGTTGGGGTACCCTGCTTGGGTCTGTGTGAGCAGTGACAAGAGACAGGGGCTCCCCCGAAAGGGAGTGTCCTCTCCGAACCCCCACCCCTCGCCTAGGGGAGGGGCTGGGACAAGAAGCATCTGCGGTTTTACTGTTAGGGGCGGGCAGCCTCGAGCCAGCCTGTGTGTGTGTGTGCTCTGCAGCCACACCCCATTTTATGCAGCTTCTCCCGTTCAGGGTTCAGGGAGGTCGGGGCGGGGGCATTAATTGTATTTCTGGAGACTTCTCCACGGCTGCCCATGTGTGCCCTCCATACTTTGGCCTGATGGGAGAGCCGCCCCAGCCGAGCCGCCCCGAAGTTTCTCTCAATTACAGTGTAAGCGCTAATCGACTCCCCTGCACAGATCGAGAACCGAAACCCCTTTCCAGGAAGGCATGACACAGAATTTCCCCCGAGTGCCCAGCACACTTTTCAGAGGAAATTACTTATTTCCTTCTGGAGGCTGTAAAAGCCCATTTGTTGGTTTGTGGCGGTGAGGACCCTGGGGACTCTAACTTTGTGGAAATCAAGGTTTAATATCAGTGATAAAAAAGGGCAATAAAAGAGCGTTAATGGCTGTCTGCGTGGGATCCGCATGTGGCGGGCCTGGCCACGCGGGTAGAGGTGAGGTGGGATGCCCACGCCCCATGCGGCTGCCCCTGGCGTCCTCACAAGACTCCCAGCGGCGGCACCTTCCTGCACCCCAACTCGCTGCTCTGCACGCGGACCCTGCCCAGGCTGTGCCTTAACCCTCCCTGGTAACAAGTCCCTGGGAAAGATGAAGGGGTGTCTAGAAAGAGGGAGGTGCTGGCTGGCGAGAGCAGGCCCTTTGCCTGCTCAGCCTCTGACCCTCTCCAGGCCGGCTGGGGGCTCTGTTTACTCTGCCTGGGCTGCAGGGTCAGGCTCTCTGCCCCTGACTCGCTGCCTGGCTGGGCCAGAGCCGGTGGCCCCTGGTCTGTTGACTTTTCTCAAGGGCCGTTGCTGGGAACTCAGGGCCGAGGCATTCTGAAGGGAGGTGAGTTTCATGCGATGACCGCCCCTCTTCTGCTGTGTGGCACAAGTAAAGAAAAAATGAGTTTCAAGTGGACTGAAAGTGTGATTCCACTGTCTTCCCTATTGGAGGTTTATAAATCATTTAAAAGACCAAAATTTTCCATCTGCATGCCTTTGCAGCTTCTTCCTGAGGTGTGTATTTGTGTAGGACATCCGGATAAGGGTGTCCCGAGAGTTATGCTGAAACCCCAGCACCAAAAGTCTTGTAAATACCAAGGATTCTTTAGACATGAAATTACATACTCACCTTTCTTTGTTAATACAGAATGTAAATTCTGGAACCAGCAAAAAAGTACCAAAAAAAGAGGACACAGAGATGAAAAAATAGTCTTTAAAATATCTAACTAGGGCCTCCCTGGTGGCGCTGTGAAGTTGTCCACAGCCTCTGCAGTGCCAGTTCGATCCCCGCCGGCCTCAGAGCAACCCACATGGCAAGCAGACCTCTCCTGCCTCGCCCGCTGCTCCCCTCAGCAGTGTGTTTCAGTCAGTCTGCCTGTTCTGTTCCCCACTCTGTCTCTGGTGAATCCTCTCACCCTCGCATGCATCTGGCCTGTACCCCGGTTCTTGTATAAATAAAATAAATCTTTAAAAAACAATAAAATAAAATAAAATATCTAACTAGCCCTGATAGCTTCGTACCACTGCCAGCTGAGATGTCAAGATGATTTTTTATTGGCAGTGCTTTTGAGCATAAATCCAGATGCCAAATGATTTTCTCCACGATTTGCTGTACTGAACCTCATCATGAAGGGGCTTTGACTGTCCATGGGGGCCATTATGGGCTCCAGGCTATAATGCTGAAGGGACAAAGTTCATATTTTCTTGGAATATGTGTTGTTGCCAGAAGGCTGCTAGCAATGTCACAAGGCCCAGCTGGGACACGCTGCTGACGGGGCCCAGACGCTGCAGTGGCGTGAACGTGGCCGCAGAGCCAGTAATGTGACTTTGTGGGTTTCCTGGAACATACAAAACTTACGTTACCACCACACTGTCGTCTCTTGGGTGTGCAACAGCTTTATGTCCAGCAAAACCTGTGACTCTTTATTTAAATGTGACACCAACACAGGAAGCGAGTATGTGCTGTTGGAAAGTGGCGCCTGGGGACTTAGGGGGCCTAAACTGTCCCCAGGGGCTAGAGCATCCCGGAGGCAAACGCCGTACCTGTGAAGCACGATCAGAAGAAGGTGCGCCTGTGACATCAGCGCGGTATCGGCACATCTCAAATGACATGGGGCTGCCTGGGAGGCATTGAGAGGGACGAGACGTGAGCCCCAGTCTTAGGGGATGGGCAGGCAGCACGGATGTCTAAAGCTCCCCCACTGGCCAACTCAGGGGACATGGGATTGGAAGGGAAGGGATTAAGGGGATCCATGCAAGAGCACTTTTCTCCAATGGCTTTTCACTCCCAAGCCCACTTCTGGGCTTCTGTTGAGGACCTGACTGGTAGTTTTTTCTTTATTTATAGGTCTGGGGTTTTCTGGGGGCTGATGGGAAGAAGATGTATATTTGAGATGGCCTGGATCAGTAGCCTGGCATTGCCAACCATATAACAAGTGAGAAAATAAATGAATACCTTTAAAAGTAAAGGTAAGATTGAAAAGTTAAAAATCAGGGGAGCTATGGGAACATCTTCCATGGCATGGTTCGGTGGAAGGAGGCAGAATAAAAGCAAACATGGAGACCCACTGGGACAGTAATCAGAGGGCCTTTGTCACTGTGCTGGGGAGACTTCAAACTCGTGAGAATCACCTGGGGGGCCAGTTACTACAGAGTGCTGGCCCCCGGAAGCTTGCCGCTATGTAGGTCTGGAGCGGTGCTTGGAAGTTTGTGTCTGTAATCAGTTCCCAGGTGACGCAGTCACTGCTGCTGGTCCAGGGACCCCACTTTGCAAGCTGCTGGTCTGTTTCATTCCATCCCATTGTTATACACGCTCTCAGCTTCTTAGAAGGTTGGGCAGCAAACCCTAGAAGGGAGAAAGGTAGATACAGCCTTATCACAGGTATAGGAATTAGCGACGTGTGGGTTTCGTCTGCGCCGTAGGCGAACCTGCATGTCAGCGCCTGGGTCACCCAGACTCGGCCGGTGTCCTGGCGGGGATATTAAAACCAGGCTGTGGGTCATCTGGCCTCCCCTGCAGGCTCATCCTGACACTGCCCTTCTGCCCAAACTGCAGGAGCTGACTGTCAGCCCGTGTGGCTTCCTTGGTGCCAGCCCCGCACAAACTCCTGGCCTGACTCCCCAGCAAGATATGATTCTTCCCCAAGAACCCTGTTCAGCTGCCCCTCCCGGAGGCTCTTCTAGTGTGGCTTTCTGTCTCCCAGGCCTGGTCTGACTGCCACAGTGTCACCTTAGATTCTCATCCCCTCGCTTTGTGGAAGGCTGTCAGGGGCATCGGACACGGCGCGTCCACAGGCAGCACAGGAAAGACTTGTGGGCTCTGTGATTGCATGGGTGAGGGGAAGCACCCCAGACTTCTCAGCCTATAAAACTGAATGGAGTGAAATAACCACCAGTAAATGGAATCTAGCAAGTTCAAATAACTGATATTTGGAAAAGAGCTGTAGTGTCCAGACAGCGAGGCATTCCAGGCTACCCATTACCAGGGCCACATCCCAGGGAATCGAATCCAAATCCGCTTATGCTAATTGTTTCATGGAATAACCAAAGTGTTATTTATGTACTAATGAAAAGCAATTTGCTGATAGCGGCCCAGCGGCGTGAATGGGAAGCACCAATGAATTATCCTGAAGCGCCTGTGGTCTCTTTGCTAATTCGGTCACAGGTTGTCAGGTGAATCAGGGGATCAGCGTCTGAATCCTCAGCTCGAACCTAATCACTTGGGGAAATATTTGCCAAGATGGTAAAACGATTATGAGAATGAAAATTTCTTCCACTTACTTAGGGGAGAGAAGCTGCAGAATTGTAATCATTTGGTGTATTCCAAAGCCCACGATCAGAGCATCCTCATGCGTGTTTGCTCGGTGCTGATCACGTCTGTGTTACACACAGAACTTTTTAAGAACCACAAGGCCATGGGTAGTGATTTAAGATGAAGGAAACAGGCAGTTGATTCTTTGGAAACCAGCATCGCCTAGGGAGGCTGGTTGCCCTGTAGGCCTGGCTCGGGGGGGTTGATTTGAAGGAATTGTGCTGTGCTAGAGTTTTGTGCACTTGCTTTGATAAGTTTTGCTTCACTGCTAGTCCAGCTTTGCCTGAGCTGAAGCAATAACTTTCATTAAATGAGGGGGAGACCTGGGCTCTCACGACCAGTTCGCCAAGGACTGATGCGAATTACTGCCTCCTTTTAGTGACCTCCCCCAAGCTCCATCTCCTGCACCCCACTCTCCATGAACCTTCCCCTGACCCTAACCCATCCTTCTCCGACTGTTGGGCTGGTTCTGTTACAGGGCAGACCCAGACCCCACAAACCTGCCTGCTCTAAATAGGTTCTGCCATCTGCTGTATCAACACAAAACATGAGACTTTAATGGGAAGGAACTTTATTTTTTTTTTTAATTTTTTTTAAGATTTATTTATATAAGCACTGGGTACAGTCAGAAGAGCGGGAGGGTGAGAGAATCCACCAGAGCCAGAGCAGGGAGCAGAACAGGCAGAAGGACCGAAGTACACTGCTGAGGGGAGCAGCGGGCGGCAGGAGAGGTCTGCGCGCCATGTGGGACCCTCGCCAGTGGCTGGGGATCGAACTGGCGCTGCAGAGGCTGCAGGTAGCTTCGCAGCCCAGCGCTCAACTGCTGCGCCACCAGGGGAGGCCCTTGGAAGGAACTTTAATTTGGAAACAATACAGGAAAGGCAAAGAATCTAGTTTCTAAATCAAGCACCCAAAGTTCCCTGTCCCCTCGTGGGTAAAAGTCCACCCAAGCGGGATTGGCCCAGAGCAAGGCCCCAAAGCCTGCCACAGTCTAAAGCATCTTCCAGTGGGGACCCACAGAAAAGGGTCAGAAACAACCAGACAAGTCTGGAAGGAAAGGAACAAAATCAAAATCAAGACAAAAACCGCCATTGTCACCTCCCCACGGGTCTCACCCACATCTGTGTCACCCAGTCCACGACCAAAAGGCAAGCACAGCTTCTTCACGTGTCTCTCTGCTCCATGTGCCTCCTCCATGTCTCCTTCTGGCTCCATCCTGCTTCCTTCCTTCCTCAGTCTCTTCTGCAGCTTCTTCTCTCCCTGCTCAGCTCCACCCTCCCTTGGGTGGGGCAGGAAACCTGGAACCTCCCCCTTTCCTGGGGACCCCCCTGTTACAGTTCCATGACATCTTTCTTCCTCTTGCCTCTGGATGTCCCTGAGGCAGTCTTCTTAACCGCTGGCTCTTCCTATGTTCTGTTATGGTTTCCAGTTGCTACTTAGATGTCCAGCTTAAAAAAAAAAAAAAAAAAAAACCCCACGTCTCTGTGCAGATCTTTTGTCTTGCTCACACCTGCCTTTATCAGACCCTCCCCACTAATTTTGACTGGAATGCCAATCCCCCAGCCCCCCTCACCTTCCCCTGTGCCACCACGGGGCTTTCCAGTTTAAAATGCCTGTACAAGCTGGGAAGGGAATTTGAATATGTGAAGTTGGCAGAGAGTGGGGTGAAAATGGCAGTTGATCTTACTTAACCTCAGTGTTGCACAGCGATAGGGCCTGGTGAGGACTGTGGAGAACTGGATGGCATGTGCCCTGTTCAAAGTGGGCAGCTCCCGATAATCCTGGGATGAGACCCTGTGGGTTCTTCTTGGGCTGGTGGAGCAATCAAATGAACACCAGACAGATTGGTAGGAGAAAAGAACAAACTGAGTTCCATAAGGAGAATCTACATGGGTGTAAATTCCAAAGTAAAAGGGTATTTATCCCGAGCTAAAGAATGGGATGGGGCCTGGGGCTCATGGGGAGAGGAGAGCAGAGGGGACTCGTGTGCCGATGGACCAGATGCTCTGTAATTTGGTGTTTGCCCTACTGTCTAGAGAACCTTCTCCCATAGAAAGGTTATTTCTGGAGATAGCCCCACATCTAAGTAATTCCCCCAATTTTCATTATTTTATATAATTAAGAGAGTCATAAAATTTTATCATGCACCTGCAGGGCCTTAATTGGCCTCAGCTCAAAATAACACACATGCCAGAGTGACACATCTTGGGAAGGCCAAGCCTCCAGATGTTTTCTGCACCTCTGGCCAGCTGGGTTGAGCTGCTAACCCTGCTGGGTTGAGCGGGACGCCATCATGGTGACACCTGCTGTGAGAAAGCTGCCAAGAAACTGGGGGCTGAGACCTTGAAGGGATCCCAGCCCTCTGAGAGGTGGCTGCCCCCCAGTCTCTGCATGCTGTCCCAGGCCTGCTCTGGGTTCCAGCCAAGCTTATCTCCAGAGCACAGCGAGTGGGGGTCTGGGAGTGGTGGTGGACGCAGACTGCCTTTGTGCAGGGAGGAGCTTTCCCACGATTGTCTGGGGACACGTGCTTCTCCCTGCTCGATCGCGCTGGTGTCGGCCTTTCAGCCACAGCCTGAGCTTCTGTCCACTTCGTTTTGTGCCTTATGAATTCCCAGGAACTACTTCCTATCCACAGGCTTGAGTGGAGAAGGCACAAGCACTTGGGCTTCGCTCACCGGTCCAGATGCTTTATACGAAGGTGAAATTTGGGGAGTGAGGAAGAGAGACAATGATTTAGAGTACTAGAAATGGAGAGCAAATAGTTCGTTCCTTGGAAATAGCTCAGAGAGTAGATCGTAAAACAACAGAGCCACAGTGGAGCCTGGAGGCAGGGTGAGGGCAGTCCTCTTTCATCCATGTCTGGTCTTCCATCCATGAGCAGACGGTTCCGCTCTGGGCCGGCACGCACAGTGCAGGGATAGTTAAGGTCCCACTCCGTTCTTGTAGCCAGCCAGCGAGATCAGACCAGTTATCCTCACCTGCTGCACCTCCTGAGTGTGATGGCCCACGTGACTGTTGGGGGTGGTACGTGTTCCCCACTCTGCTTGCACGCAGCCACCTTGGACGAGCTCTTGGGAGTGAGGAGCAGAGCTCACCACCCAGGATTTGGGGTGGGGGAACGTCTTGGATAAGCTACCTCTCTGAGCCTCCATCCCCTGCACAGTTGGGATCACATCGACTCCCTTTGGGGAGGTTTTGAGGGTTAGCTGAGCCGATGCATGAGCGCACTCTAGCTGAGGGTCGCCCCACCTGAGTGGCCTTTTCCACCTGTACAGGGCTGGCTCATGGGAAGGTGGCGGCCCTCTGGCCTGTAACCCTGGGTCCTGCCCAGCTGCTGCCTGTTTCCTGAGCCCAGGAGGGAGCCTGGCATGCCAGGGCTCTTGATCATGGCTCTCCAAATAGACCCCCACGGGCCTGGCCTGGGCCTCCACTTGGGAGAGCTCAGCTTCCTTAGCCTCCCCTGACCTTCATTGTTGGGTTGCAGACAAACACAATGAACCGCTTCCTGTGCTTAATTACATTATTCACAGCACTCGGCAGAGTGGGCGGCTTGGCGCCCCAACCACTAATTTACAAAGTAGTTGGAGAGACAAAAATAAAACAAGAAAGGAGAGTGGGCTCTGCTGGCTCTGTGGGGCCTGCGTGGTGAGCTGGAGGTCATCCTGTGGGGTGTCCCCGGAGGAGGGGGCAGCGCCACACAGCACCGGCTGTGGCTGGCACACCCTGGTTCACACCCACTTGTGTCGTTTTCTCCGGTGAGACTTTGAACAGGGTCTTTTTGGGAGAAAAACCTTTGAGAGAAAAATGAACACATGATGCAGCTTCATTCATTCCTTCGTGGGCCCTTGGGGTATGTGAGAGCTGAGCCCCACTGTCTGTTCCCTCCCTTTGTTATGATCATAGGGGCGTCTCCCTGGCAGCCAATGTTTAGGAGTCCAAGTGCACACAGAGATATTTTTTTTTCCAAAGGGAATTTAGGGACAGCTTTGGACCAACGCAGTGCTGAGGCTTACCCCCACGCCGTGGAAGATTTGCTGACCTGTGTGGTCCCTGGAGGGGTTTCTGGGGAGGGCAGAGCACCCCTGGGGTCCCCTGCCTGGGTGCCGTGACCTAACCTGGCGGGACACGCGAGAGTTACTCTTTTCCAATCTGTTTCTACCCTGGAGGGGAAAAGCTGCTATCCACCCTGTCAGCTTTTCTTTTAAAATCATGTCCATCTTATTAGGCACAGGGAGAGAAGAGAAAACTTTCCATAAAATGTAATGCATTCTTGATCAAAAGCACAAAATTAGAAAAACCAGGCATACAAATCATAGCAATTTAGAAATAGAAGGGAACTTCTTTATTCCAATAAGGAATGGATGCCCCAGCTACTTAGTAAGAGGAAAAGGGAGTAGAGTTAGGAAAGAATAAAATTGTCCCTATTTGGATATTCTGTGATTATCAAGCTAAAAAGTAGGAGGATCTCTAAGCTGTTGGTACCTGATTTTGACGGATAGAAGAGCTATGTAAAATAAAAATAGCTTTCATATAGAGGAATAAAAACCAAATGGAAAAGAAAAAGTTTTTTAAAAATAAACATACTAGCCACAAAAACGGTACAAGTACCAAAGAGGGAAAAATGATGAAAATTAGTAAGACCTTTATGGAGAATGTTATAAAAATTGAAGGGCATAAAAGAAGACTTTTAATCAAATGGTAAAACATACTATATTCACGAGTGGAACAGCTCAATGCCATAAATATAATATTTCTCCCAAAATATAATCTGCATTTGCAAATGCCACTGCAATAAAAAGAAAACGCGTATATAAATAATATGTATATGTATATAACTCTACAGATAATCCTAAAAATCATGTGGAAAATGAAGACTAATTGATCTATTATCTTGTGTAAGTCATTATACAGAGAAGGAAGCTTCCTTAACCATTATCTGGATTAGAAACCATAGTAATTCCAGTATATGACATTGGCATGCGATGTAGTAATTCTTGCCACTTAAACTGTCTGATGTACTCAGAGCCAGTCCCTGCACCCAGGGACCCATAAATGAGAGCAGGGGTGTTATGATGAGCGAGGAAAAGCTGTTAGTTCAGTGGCTGACACTGACACTGTGAGCAAGCCCAATGGAGCAAGAAGAAAACCAGCTCCTTACTTCATCCTGTAGCAATAAAAAGTGACATTTTTCGTTGCTTAAAAAGGATGATCAAACCTCTCAGGATGAAAAGCCAAAAATTTTAAACTTTTGGAAAGAAAAGAATAAACACTTCACGTTGTCTAATGGGACTCCATTAATGTGAAGACCTTCGTGATAATAGGGTACCATACGCTAGATTAAAAAACAACTCACATAGTGCAAGATGAAATCGCTACCCAGAATGGGCCAAGGATTAGTATGCAGAGTATCCACAGAGTTCCTGCATAGCGATTGCGAAGTCGGGAAAGCAGACGATGCCACAGAAAAACGGGCAGAGGATGGGTGGGAACAGGGAGAAATGGGAGGCGGAAGGCTAAATGGGCAGTAAGTCTGGGGGATGGTCAACCTCAGTGCGAGTGGGGAAAATGCAGAGGTGAAACCGTGCGGTGGACCCTGTACCCCTCGGAGGGGCAAAACGGAGGGATTTTCATGCAAGGCTGCTGGGGATGAAAGTGGTCAAAGCACTTTGGAGAGTGAGCAGGAGTCAGCAATTCTACACCTACAGAGAGGCCCAGGGTAAGGCCAGCGATGAGCAGGAGGAGGCACCTCAGGCTCTCCCTGCAGCGGGGACTTTTCTTGGGAGTCTGCAGGGCCTCCATGGACTTTTGCTGGAAACAGTCCACATTGTGACCCGTTTTGGGGAGCTGAGCACCTTGGGGAGACTTCCCCTCCATGAAATCAACTCTGTACCGTTTCATTCCTTAAAAAATCAAAACGAGGGCCTCCCCTGATGGCTCAGCAGTTGAGCGATGGGCTGCGAGGCTGCCCGCAGCCTCTGCAGCGCTGGTTCGTTCCCCGGCGCCGGTGAGGGTCCCACCAAAAAAAAAATCTAAACGAAAGAGACCTGGCATCAGTACTACAGGACGTTACCATTTGTTCTATTTGTAAAATTTGCTCCTTTATTTTCAGACTTTCTGTGTTCAAAATTCTTCATGAATTTTGGCAGCCCTTGGCACCTTTCAGGTTTCCCTGAAGGAGCCCCTCTGGGTGGGGCCCCGTGTTCTGTGTGCCCCGCCTTGTGCACCCGATTGCAATTGTGTGCGTGCTGTGCGCTCAGCTGATGTTGCCACAGGAACTTGGGAGGCCAAGGTGCAGCTGAATCCAGGAGAGGTGGGGGGCTGTACACACCACTCTTCATTTTCCCCTGGGTACCATAATCAGCAGCCAGGCTGATCAGTCTGTCTGTCCTTGTCCTTCTGTCTTCTAAATAAGTGACTCACCTTGTCATCATCATCTCCCTATTCTCCCAGCTCCTGTCTCTCATTTTCAGCCATTCAATCCTAAGATGTAACTATGAATGCCTAATCAACAACAAGCAAAATGTACCTCCTTGCACCATTTTATCTAAATAAGCCTTTAATGGGCTTTAAGTACCAGGGAAACGAGGTGCTATATTTACATTGTCTTTTAAGCCCCTTTACTGGCCCTCAAAGCTCCAGCTGCAGCTCGCCAGCCCACCTCTCAGGAGCTGCCTGGTTGATTGCCTTCTGGCCACAGAGGTCCAGAACCTTCTGGCTTGAATTGCTCCTTAAAGCCAGGACTCTGGGCTCTGGGGGGAGGGGGACATGCCAGCACCTCCCTCCCAGCCTCCAGAAACCCCGATCTCCATGTGTGCCAACCTTCCGACCTGTCACTGGAGCGATTGTGCCCATGGTGGTGGCAGATGTGACAAGGACACCCAAATGCTGGTCCTGTGCTTGTTCTCAGGTGTAGCCCCATAGAAAGTGCACCCCAGTGGAAGTGCATCTCACGTACACCCCAGAGGAAGTACACCATGAGTACACAGAGCAAACATGCACTTTTATCAATGCAGAAACATTTAATTCTTAGAGAAAGCTGTCAAGGAGCTCTGGTGCCACCTGGCCGGCCAGTGTTTATGCTGCTTACTCTTTGCACGTTAGAAATGTGGAGGCTGATGCCCCAGCAGCTGTCACCTCTCCCATATGGACACCCACTCAGTGCAGGTCCCTACAGCCAGCTTAGAAGGGTCATCAGAGCCGCCTCATTTCCTACTGCACCCCGGGGGTCTTGAGCGATGGCTTGATGGGTTGGTGCTGAGCCCTCAGCGGCTGGGACTCAGGGTCCAGTCCAGTGAGCACGGAGACGAGATGCGTGGGTTCCCTGCCAGTCTCAGCCCACAGGGGCTCAATCCCGGGGATTGGGGCCCAGTGCTGCCTGCCACCCCTGCAGGTGGAGCCGTGTCTGCTGCTGGCTGGGCACACACTACCCGTGGCCCAGATGCCGAGAGGGAGAGAGACCTTCGAATGGCTCCCACCCTGAACGGACGCTTGATAAAGCATCGGGGCCTGTCCGGACACAGGGGTGGATTTTGATGAGTCTGGTAACAGTTCTAGTTCTGGAAGGCCCGGCTGCTGAGAGCAGAGGCAAATGTATTCAGTGCTTTTTTTCTCATCTTGCAGAAAAAGCCTTATTAGCTTGGAATAAGGTCCTATTGGCTCCTACCTGTCACTCTGGGACTTTTTCTCCGTACAGATTCCAGCCTTCCGGAGCAATTACTCCTCTTGGCTTGACACACGCATGGTAGATTAAGTTTCATAAGTAACGCTATTCCCAGAAATTGGTATTAGCAGCTGCCGCTCTGGAAGAGCCTGGGTGGTGCGGGAGACTCCATTTTTATGGCATATCCTTGCAGTATTTGAATGAAAGGTTCCCAAAGGCATATCTTTTTCAATTAAATGTACTTAGTTAATTAAAAATATCTCTCGTTGTAGAACATAAGGGATGCCCGTGATGATAACTTTGCACGAGCTAAGTGGTAACTGCACAGCCGTCTAAATCCCCCCGCCCCTGCTCTTACACTGACTAGGCAATGCCACCCGTTACCTCGATGCCCTGAGCCTCAGGTGAGGACCTGCACTTGCCCTCAGTGTCACGCAGGTGAAATGAGGTCAGCAGATCAACTTCCTGCATTAAAACTACGTTGCCTGACATCCGCCGGACTGTGGGTGTCTTTGGGGGCCCGGGGAGGAGAGACACTAGGAAATGCACCCAGTGTTGCTTGATATGCCCTGATCTCGGCTGCACGTTCTAGAACATTCTGCTGGGATGGACATGGTGTCCCTTGTTTTGCAGGGGGGTTGTGAGATGAAGTCATGTTTGTGAAGTATCTGGCTGAGTGGCGCATCTGACAGGCTCAGAAAAATTATCACTAAGATTTTTCATTTTAAATTTCCTGGACCGACGAACGCCTTTCTGAGTGAGTTTATTAAACTCATCTAGGTTCGTTTTCACGGGTTGTGAGAATCAACATTAGCTTCGAAATGATACGTTGGTTTAAAATCTCTGTTCAAATTGGTAGAACATTGGGGTTCTCTCTAGAGGTTGTTTTCTCAATGATGCTGTTGAGTGATTTTGGCAAATTGATTCTTATGCAAGAAAACAATAATTGGGACTTGATCATTTACATGATAAGTGCAAATATAAAATTGAAGCTAAGAGCAAATTGGTTTCGGTCACGGTGGTCAGGGCCGGCAAAGCGCGCGCCCTGTCTCTCTGCAAAAGCAGCCTCGCCACTCTCCAGCCTGTGTGATGAGATGTTATGGCTTCTGATGTAGTAAATGAGTTTGTACCATATCATAGATGGAGTCATTTGAGGCGAGAATGAAAAATACATTACCTCTGACAGTTTTGTTTTATTTCACTGCAGTGACACTGGTGTACTGTGGCATTTTTGCACCAGTCATTTTCCTCCCGGGTGACCCCCGCCAACGTCCAGTCCAGTCTGCGTGGCCCCAGGTTCTGTGCGCTGCTGAGCTCTGCTGAGTTACACGTCGGTGAAGCTTTGGTTCTCATCATCAGAATGTTTTCTACAGGAACGGCTCTGGAATTGAGATAAAGCAGAGCCAGTTCTGCCAGGGCACAGACCGGGCACACGTCTCGGCCCCGCAGAGTGAAAACAGGGGCCTGGCTGGGCCACATCGCCCCCTCCTGCGCCTCAGAGGAGCGGGTTGCCCGGAGCTCTGGGCCGTGCGGGGTCAGCTCTCCTGCCCTCTCTGTCTCGGGGCGTGCTGGTCCATTTGATAAGGTCTCCCCATTGCCAGACAGCCGAGCAGTAAGTGGAGCAGGGATGGTTGTACCGGGGCGAGCAAGCCCAGGTGCCAACCAGCCTTTGGACTTGGCTCTCCCAGGGTGAGCTGGGCAGGTAACCATGGGAGCAGAGAGGATTTCCCCCCTACTCCCCCAGCTTCTCAGCCTGGTGGACCAATCAGATGAGTAGGAGAAAGAAACAAGTTGAATTCTGCACATAAGAAGAATCTATGTGAATGTGGATTCTAGAACCATTGGGGCAGAATCAGCACAGGGGTGTGTGTGTGTGCATGTGCGTGTGAGTGTGTGAGTGTGTGTGTGTGTGTGTGTGTGTGTGTATGGACTAAGGAATGTGGTAGGAGCCTGCAGCTTCAAGGAGGGGGCTGACATTTGATGTTGGCCCCACCATAGAGAGAGAGATTGCATGTGGTCCAAGCCCCTGATTCTGGGTAAGACCCCCAGTTTTCATTTTTCTAGGTGGTGAATGGGGGATGAAGTTCCCATGAATCTGGGACCTTGACTGACCTCAGCATGAGACGAGCCACACGCCACAGCGCTGGCTCGTGAGGTAGTCTATCTGAGCATCTTGGGACGCCTCTCCTTCACTGTCCACAGGCTCACTTTCCTCCCACCTGAGCAACCATGCCACTCCTTCAAAGGGGTGCTCTGAAGTCCAGCTGGGAGGAGGTTCATCCTCTGCTCCAAGCTTCCTAAGCATTAGCTGCCACTGTCGTGCCACAGTGCACACGCAGTTGGACCCGCAAATGTTGCTTCCCTTCATTCCCTGCTGATGAGTCCAATGATGTGGCAGGAGGAAGATGCTTTAAAAGATGTGCCTCACGGAGGCCTCTGTCAGATCTCTGCAAACAGCAAAGGGTCAGTGGGGCAGAGAGGTCCAGGGAGGAGAGCCACATGCATGCTGGGCTGTCCCCGACCCCACTCCACTCAGGGCAGCCTCGGAGGCAGGCGGGGGGAGACAGGAACCACCACGGGATCTTTGGTGTCCTATCTTGGCTCTGTACCCCCAACACTCCACATGGGAACACCAGAAGTTTTTTGCTGGATTAAGGGGCGCTGGGACAGAGTGGGTGCTCAGGGGCTGCAGTTCATCTGCAGGCCCGCCGTGGAGATGCTGCGGGTCATCCCCGGCCACCGCAATGACAGAAGTGTCGTAGTGAAGCGAGTCATGGGGAGTTTCTTGTTCCCAGGGCATATAAAGTTATGTTGACTCGACCCTGTCTGCTGGGTGGACAGCGGCGTTGTGTCTGAAACAACAGTGTAAACCCCTCATCAAACCTGACGCCAAGACACGGAGCACGTGCTGTCAGAAAATGATCCCGGGACACTGACAGGAGCCGGAGCAGCAACAGACCTGCTGCTTGCAAGAGTTTGTTGGCCCTCAGGAGACACCCCCATCCGCCGGGGGGTTTGGGATGGCTCGGCCTGGCAGCTTGGCCCCATCCCGTGGCTCTGAAGGGAAGAGTTGGCCACTCATCAGCGTGCATGCGGCGCGGACAAAAGCCTGGGGGTCGGGGGGCAGGTGCAGGGAGCCCAGAGGAGGATAGGAGGTGGGCAGAGCCGGTGGAACTGCGGGCAGCAACTCACCATCACTTTTGGGGGTTTTCCTGTAACGATAATATCATCTATTGCCCGGGTGCATTTTTCACCAGGGCTTGTCCTGGTTGCCTCTTACAAATGCCATCGTATTTTAATCTCAATTCCAAGCCTTTGAGACAGAAGAGGCTTGCACCCAAGCTGCTGTGAGGGGTCTACTTGAATGTCAGCAGAGAAGGGCACAGCTTCCAGGCCTCAGTTTCCTCTCAGTGAAATCAGAAATGGGAAGTGAAGGTCTTTACCTCCCGGGCCCAGATGTTCTACCGCACTAGGAGTACGGTCACCTTGCAGGCACAGGCCCAAGAGTATCGCTCATTCCGTGACTCAGCATAGCAGAGCACTTGAAAAATGAAAGCTGCGTACACCCAAAGGTGGCGTCACCCCTAGGAAGAGGCGTTGTCCCCTTCCGGCCACTGGCTGTTCAGCTGCAGAAACTGTCACACTCAGAGGCCTCGCAGGCTGCAGGGAGGGCTCTTCCCCCAGGTACAGGGAGGTGGGGCCATCCTGTCCTGAAAACACTTCTCCCAGGCCCAGGCCCTCTCATGGAGAGAGGCGTGAGCTCAGGTGAACCACAGGTGGATAAGGAGCTGATGGACTTTATGAAGAAGTGAATGTCATTAGCGCTCATGGACCAAAGCTGCCCCTGACTCCACCCCGGAAGACTCGGGAGCCTGGTGCGGGTGCGTGGGTATAAGCCAAGCAGGTCCTGAGGCTGGGGGAGAGCAGCCCCCCATGAGGAGGCAGCACGGGGTCCCTTCAGGTCCAACAGGAAAGTGAATTCTGAACTCGGATTCCCCTGACTCACTAGTCCTCACCGCCGGCCGCGGGGGCCACTGTCCCCTTTGCACAGACAGGATGGAGGCTCCTGGGGGCTTTTCCCAAAGGTGCAGCTCCCAGAGGGAGGGTGCGCTCCAGGCTTCTTTCTGCCCCGCGTGGCTCTGCTATGGGCCCAGAGCTGCGTTGGCTGCTGTAGTGGCAGGAGGGGGAAGAAATCTGATCCCAACCCTAGGGCCTTCCAGAGCAGAGACCTCTGCAGTGGAAGGGGGAGCGCCTTCAGCCTTTCTCCTGGGGCTTACCACGTGAGGAGCAGGGCCTGGGGGCCCTTCAGCCGCAGGCTCCCTGGGCTGTCACCTGAGTTGGATTACACTTGTCAGCCGAGAGCGTGAACTAGTAAGAATATGCAAAAGGTCATTTTCCCGTGATATAGAAAATGCCACTCATGATCAAGCTGCATTCCTTGGGTTGAAGTCCAGCCAAGACAGAGACCCATCACAGCCTGCAGGCCCAAAGGAGGGGGCAGACATCCTGGGCAGGAACCTGAATGCAGGTGCCTAGCACAGTGCCCGGGGACGGCAACCCGTGCTGCTACTGTGCCATGCTGGGTGTGAGCCGCCCCGCGGCTCAGGAGGGTGAGGCAGGGGAAGACCACCTGGAGAGCAGCCCCGGCTCGCCTGTCTGGGCCCACACAGGACACCCCAGAACCCTCTCTGCTCCCCACCTAGGTTGGCCAGCCACTGTGCTGCCAGGTGTGCCCGGGCGGCCCTCACCACAGAGGCTTGCCTGCGGCATCTGTGTCACTGCCGGTGCTCCCTTGTGCCCGCCTGGGAACACAGGACGATTTCCCAGGAGGCTGTTTCTAGAGGCTTTGGCTGAGCCACTGCTGTGACCATGCACCCCAGGCAGGAATGTGCCACAGAAAGGGGGTGCAGGAGTGTGCACCCTGGGGGTGCTGGCCACTGCTTCCGAGTCAGCCCGGAGGCTATGCCCCTCGGGCCTCACCTGTGCAGGGAGATGTGTCTCTGGGTATAAGTCAGGTCATCTGAAATTCCCTATCTGGGGCGCTCCTTCTATACACTGTCAGGGGGAGCGCCAGGGTCACCTCCTAAGGAGCCAGATAGGACTGGTCCCCCAGAGTTGGGCCCCTCAGCATCCTGAACTCAGCGGAGCCCCTTTGGGGACGCATCTGACTGGCTGAAGGAGATCCATGTGCTTTGGCATCAGGCGGCCTCCTGGGCTCTGCCCCTTAGCAGCTCTGTGACCTTGGAACGGCCATGCACTTGACCTTGTCCTCAGAGCTGGGGTTACTCATCTGTAACTTGGGATATGAGAGCCCCGAATTCAAGGAATTCCTGGCAGAGTCAGGCCAGGTAAAGCGTGGGTGTCTTCACTGTTAGATGTGCAGTAAATGCTCGCCCCCTTGCTTTTTCTTTTCTTAGAGGCTTTTTAATTTACAAACCATCAGTCTCTGCCCGGGCCAAGCCTGGGGCGCAGGTGGGCTGGAAGCAGAACCTTGTGGACTTGGGGCACCCATGGTGCCTCAGGAGGGCTTTGCGCTGAGCTTTGAGGGGGTTACCATGAGTTTAGTGGCAGAGCAGTGAGGGACATGAGCCCCACAACAGTCCCCTCCTTTTGAGGGTGACCTGGTGATGGCAGAGCTGCAAGAGGCCTGCCATAGCTGGCTGGCACGGGGGACAGGCTGGGCCCGAAAGCCAGATCCCCTGAATTAAACCAGGACCTGGCCCCTGCAGCTCTGTGACCACGGCAGATGCTGAGCCTCAGTTTCTTACCTTGTCACATGGAGTAAGACTGCTAGCACTCACCTAAGCAATGCCAGGCGCAGAAGGCCAGGTGCATGGCAGGTGCTTGGGTGCTGGCTGGACTCACCTTTTCTCACCATGAGGTCCCACACCTGCCCCTAAAGAGCAAGGCCGAGGCCACCTCAACTCCCCTATCCCCGGTGGAAGCTTCAGCCCATTCCCCTTTGCCTGGACCTTGGCAGGGAAGTCAGTGCCTTAGCTGCCCCCAAGAAGGAGGAGGAAAATCAGAAGCCCGGGAGCAGGTGACCGAGGGCTCCCAGAGTCCACGGGCAGTGTGGGGAGCCGGGCACGTGCAGAGCATGGTCACAAAGAGGCAGAGAATGAGCTGGAGAGAAAACCAGCACTGGTTGGTAGTCTGACCCTGGCGGGTTGGGGGCAGAACAAACCTTGAGAAGCAGTCACGGTTTATTTTCCTTTTCCTTCATTTTCGCAGTGAGCACTGTTGAGTGTCAGGTTGAATCTGTGTGGGTGGAGCTTACGGACATGAGCAGGATGGATAGAAGGGGGGTGCCCAGCTCCTCTGACACCCCCCTATGGAAAGCGCTGCCCTGGGGTGACTGGCGGGCGCCGGTGTTGCCTTCCGCCCCGAGCTTCTCACCACAGGCAACCAGCAAAGCATCAAGCAAGTCCAGAAGGTGAAGTGCGCTGTGCAGCCTTTTCCAAAAACACAAGCTCTCCCAAGCCACCTTGGAAATGCTTTCAATCACTTCCTTATTTCTTTGGTGGATAAGAAGTGGCTTTATGCTGGCAACCTTATGTTATCCTGGCCCCATGGTTGTGGTATAAATTGACGTGCGCATAAAATCTCCAGACTACAGTCCTGGCCTTGAAGGGGGTGCCAGCAGCGTGAGATTTGGGGGTCGGGCACAGGTCTCCTAGAGCACAGGTCTAGGAAGGCAGCCACGACCCGTGAGCTGCGGGATGGTGGTGCCTCTTGGCTCCTTGCACCCTGTGTGTGTGTGAGGGGCGGTGCAAGCAGTGTGGCCTGGGGGAGGCAGCAGGGTGGCCTGGCCTGCAACTACTCCTTCATCAGGTTTTGGGCTCTTAGGTGCCACCCAGTGAGGCCCTGAGCAGCTCGCGCCCAAGACTGAGGTTCACATCAACAATACCATTATTTTTGTCCTGAGCCCACAGGAGCCAGGCACGGGCCTCCTCTGCCTGCTGTGCCCCCTCCCAGGGATGCCCCCAGTGGTGCCTGTTGGCGGGGCAAAGGCCACAGCTGGTTACCCGGAGAGGCTCGCTCACGCTGGGAGTGGCAGGAAGACCCACATCCACAGGTTTTGTTGCCGCCGGACTGGATTCAGCCGGAAGGTGCAATGAGGAGGCAGGAAATCCTGTCTGGAAACCCCGTTCCCACAGTTGGCAGAGAATCCAGATGAGCCCTTTTGGGGAAGGAAAAAAAGTCGGTACTATTCGGGCAATACCGAGAGATGCCTGACTTTAAAAGGACAAGGTTTTTCGCAGAGGAAGTCAGCTGTCTAGAGGTGCTTTTTTTCCCAGTGTTATTTTTAGCCCCAGGGCGTATAATTTGTCTCGCCAGCTGAGGTGCGGTACGTGGACTAGACAGATCGCCTTCGGAACTGAGCCAAGCCGGGGCCTCCACTGGTGTCCGGGCGCCATGAGACTGTGCTGTAGTAGGCCTCGGGCCGGCAAGGTCATAGCAGTCCAGGGGGGTCGTCACCCACAAACCACAAAGGAGATGAAAGGCCTTGGCCCACCTGCTCCCAAGTGGGGTGCATCCTTTGGTGGAGGGACAGCTCCTGTTGTTTTCTCAAAATGCACTGTTCTGCCCTACTCCAGTGGCCTGCCAATACCAATACCAGGGCGCCGCTCTGGTTTCTGGCACGATCAGGTCGTGAACAGCACAGGCAGGAAGGGAGAGGGTCACTCTACAGGGTCAGTCGTGGCGGGGAGGGGGGTAACTTTGAAACAGGACAGGCCTCTAAACAGGGTCTCAAGAGTGACAGGAGGTCGCTGAGGAAGGAGGAGGGCAGGCAGTGGGTGGTGGGTGGCATGCAGTGCCAGCCTGCATTCAGGGGTGCGTGGGGCAGAGCCCATGGAGGGGCAGGTGTCTGGAAAGGGGCAGAATCATGGACTCATTGAGTAGGTGGCTGACCCCAGAAACCTGCTCATTTTATAGGAGGGGAAACTTGAGGAAATTGAGTGGCTCGCCCTTCCCCAAGGTCCTCCCCAAGGTCATACGACTCCGGGGAGAATCTGAGCCAGATCCCAGATGTGCCCTTTGTGTCTTGGCTTCTTCAGCATGGCAGCGGCTGGGGGAGTGTGCTAAGGCCCTCAAGGATAGTTCTTGATGCTTCTCTGCAGCCACTGAGCATCAGATTGCACTTAAACCAACTCCACCTTTCTTCCACCAACACACAAGGGAAAAGTCTAGTACCTGCGTGTATCTTAAATGGTCACCTTTGTGGCAAACAGCTAGCCTGGTCGTATGCTCAAGACTAGGGGATTGAATTTTACTACCCTTCAGAAAGATGCCTCTTCTTCATCACGTTTTGGTGATCTAGATAAGAAGAAAATGGAAGCTTTAAGGGTGTGTGGCTGAAAGAGCAAGATTGATTTTTAATAAACAACTTTTAAGGCTGAGAGCGCTCTTACCCTCCTCCTTCCAGAAGTCAGCTGAGAGCAGGGTCCTCACCCTTCCATGCTTACCCTGAGCGGCTTTTGAGCTGTGTGTTCTTGGGCTGAAACCCCTCTCTGCCTTCGCTGAGGTGTCGGGTTGGCAGGTTTCTGTAGGGCCAGTATCTGCAGCGAGCTGGTGAATGGGTTGGGGGCCCATCCCCTGGTTCTTCCACCCCTTGGGCTCCCAGAACGCCCCACATGCCTCCTTTAGCATTTAAACCTGCCTCTTCTCCATGGGGCACCCACCAGACTGCGGGAGCCAGACACACCACAGGTCTGTCCTGATGGTGAAAAGTGAATGAAGAAACAAAGAAGCAGGCACAACCCCGCTGTGTACCCATCGGGGGCAGAGTTCGTGTCCATGATTTCTTGAGAAGAATCTTTACTATTCACATCTAGACTTATGACTCTTGCAAACAGAAGTGACTGACTGAGAAGTAGCAGGGAATAGAACCCCCCTCACCCCACCACCATCAAGCCTTAGTCCTCAAAAGCAGCGGGGGGGGGGGGGTCTCATTCCATTGGGAAGTTTATGAAAATATCGTGCCACCCAGCTCGGTGTTACCTTCTTGGACTCCGCGGAGATCTGTGTGAGCAGGATTTACACTGCAGGCCTGGTGTTTTGTGTGCGGTGACGTGTGTCGCTGCGTGCGTGCGCCTCTGCCCACCCATTTGTCTGTCCGGCAGGTGTCTCCTGAGGGCCTACAGACTGCAGGGTTTCTCAGTTCTGGGGCGATCTCCGTGAAAAAAAAGTCCCCAACCCCACAAATTGAAAAAATAGAGTAATATAATGGTAGTAATAACGGCTCTCGTGAAAGCAAAACCAGATGAATGGCTGGAGAGCAGGGGAGACGGAAGTGCTGTTTTACAGCAGGTAGCCAGGGATTCTGCGGTGGTGGCATTTGAACAGAGACGTGCATCCAGTGAAGGGACTGGGGAAATTACCAGGCAGCCTTCTAGCCCACCACACCCCTCCCCATCTCCCCACCTCCCCAGCCAGCCACTTTCCATCTATCCATCCATCCATCCGTCTGTCTACCTCCCCATCCATGCATCCCGCCCTCCAACCACCCTGATGGCGCGTTGTCACGGCACAGCACCCTGAATGTGCTAGAGACTCTACAACAGCCGAGAGAAAATGGCCATCATCGTTGTGTCCTAGATCGGTAGATGTTATTTTTCTCTTGAGCTTTTTAACTTATAAGAGATTTTCCTTCTGAGTTTTGTATTTTGTGATTTTTTTTTCATTTCCAAAATAGTCTTAAATTCAAGAAGTGCTAAAGGTCATAGGTCAAAGGCAAGCCAAGCCAGTCCCGTCTTCAGTCTGGGGTGCTTAGTTTAGGGTCATGCATGGTACTTGACAGACAAGCAGGAGATGCCACGACTGCTTCGTGTCCATCGCACGCAGCTCCTACCCTGCTCCGAACAGCAGACTTGTCTCTGGAAGCCACTGTGGCTTGGGGGCGCACTGCACGGGGCTCGGCTCTGCCTGTTCCTGCCGTTTGCTCTTGACCATGAGCTTGCAAGGCAGCTCATCCCACTGCGCGTGGAGGGAAGCGAGACCCAGGTGGGCACGAACCCCCGTTCTCTCTGCCCGGCCGCCCTGTAGCAGCCTCCAGTGATGGTCTGTGGTTCAGCTGAGCTGACACCAGACTCTGCTCATCAGAGGAGCAGAAGCAACTCTCTAGGTTGTCCCCACTGTGAGTAACTGTTCTCCCCCCTCGCCTGCACCGTGATTCATCAGAGGAGAAGCTGCTATTTCCCAGGGGCCCCATAAGCGGCGGAAAATGAGGAAGGAGTAGTACAGAGGTTCTAAGTTACTTAACAGATTTTATGAACTGCTAATTACCTCATAAAGGCCTTTTATTGGGCCAAGCTGATCTGTTACTGGCCCCGACTGCTTACATATCTCAGTCCTTTTGCCTGTATCTGTCCCAGTGATGCCTGCCCTGTGACATTGAATGGACACTGACCCTTCCTCGGGACCAGGAGGTGGGTGTCCTTGGGGCGCGGAGCACTGGCCGTTCAGAGGCAGGGTCGTGTCCAAGTCAGCCCCACCCCAGCCCTGAGGGTGGGGCCAGACGCGGCCTCCCCCTTGGGCACCTTCGCTCTACTATGGCTGGGAAATCAGACAGAAGGACACCCTGGGATGGATCTCCTCGATTTGATCGATGTGACTAGTTGGCAATAGAGAAGGGCCTTGGCTTTCTTGTCTGCAACGTCGGGGAGGAAGGAGTAAGACAGAATTCGGGGTTGGGGGGGGTGCGGATTTCAGCACTGTGGCTTCGCTGCACTGCTAATGGGGTCTGGAGGTCCGGGATCTGGTTCTGACTAGACCTACCCCCAACACCCACGCCTGGCTGGAGGCTGGAGCAGATCACAGCCATGCCCAGGAGGCCTCCAATGAAAGGGATTTGCTGCTTCTGAGTCCTCGAGAAATACCCTCCAAGAGGACAGAAATGACCAGAACAGGTGGTGGTGAGTCGAGCAGATGACAAGGTCGAACTAGCTAGCCCTGTTTCTTTTTTATTTTTCCCACTAATCACAGTGGGTCAGACAGTTCACAAAGCACTGGAGCCTGTGGTCATTAAAAAAGAGTGTGTGTGTTTGGACAGGGGAGTCCTCTTTGGAGAAGCCCTGGGAAAAGGAAGTGGGTTAGAAGGTGGGAAAGCTGGCCGGCTTTTCCTAAGCAGGACAAGATGGATTCTGAAAACAATCAGTGGTCCACATGGGAGGGTAACGATGTTTCCCGACAGTGTCTCGAGTGGATTTCTAAATAGGGGAAGCTCTCATAGACATCTCTGGGTGTTCTCATGGCCTCTGTAAAGCAGCATCATAAAGGCATTACATTTTTGATCGGGAGTCTGCTATGCCAAATAGATGCTCAGGACATGATTTCCTAGCAACATGCGATGAATATTCTCACAACACCCTAGTGATCTTGTTTAAAAAAAACACGTTGCTTCTGTTTATTGAGAAAAAAGTTGTGTCAGACATAAGCTAAGAGCTTTATATGCCTCGTCCCACATAATTCTGGAGCAGCCATATGGGGAAAGTGCTGTCATTATTTTTCCTGTTTGAGGATGAGCGAAGTGAGGCTCAGAGAGATGAAGCGATTCGCCCAAGGTCACACAGTAAAGGCGGAGCAGGAGCCTCACCTGGTTCTCTGCCTCCCACGTCCATGCTTTTGGCCACGACACCACGCTGCCTGCCGGGGCTGCCACGGTGCGGTCTGTCCCCAAAGCCCTCGGGAACCCGTTGACACTGGTCCGGCAAGACCTCTGGTGTGGCTACCGGGGGAGTGGCCCCACATTCTACCCATGGTCCAGAGGAAAGCACGAAGACCCACCTTTCCCCATGGCAGGCTGTGGACACAGGCTGAGGCCCAGACCATGCCCAGGAACATTAAGTAACCATCTGTCCCCACTCCGGGAGGGCCGGGAGCGCCCTGGCACCCTGTCCATTCCTGCATCCTGGTGCTGACTTCGATTTTCAAGTACGCCCCGCCTGGGCAAGAGGATGACGGGCAGTGCCGCGGACCAGCACAGCAGTAGACGATGAGGCCGTCTCAGGGTTGAGAGACTGCGCAGGGTGGTCAGGGATTCGGTTAAAGAAATGACAAACAGACACACTTCAAGAGTGAAAATCTGAGTGTAATTTTATTTGAGTTGGTGACCAGTATATATATGTTTTCTAAAAGCATAGGAATGGCGAACATCAGTGAAGAAATCAGCTTGCTTATAGGTTTAGCTTATCTTTGACAGGGCAGTGATTTACATCTGGACCCAGGCACATTCCTAAGTAGTTAGGCTATTAATTTTTCTTTTTGTTTTATATGATTACTTTTTGTTTTAACTACTCACTATTACTATTAATTAACACGGGTGAATTTTACTTTTCACAATGTAATATTTTTATCATTTAGATTAATACAAACAAGGCTAAGTATACAACGGAGAAATTATTAAGCTAGCAGTTCAATTAATACACAGAGTTTAGTAACGTTTCATTTGAATCAGCCTAGTTATTAGATTTCGTATGTTCTTTTTTAATCGGCAAACCAATGACCTTTTAAACAGAGAAAGAGAAAAGATTTTAGAGAGACAGTTGTATTAGAATAAAGTTTGTGGGTCTAGAGAAGGTGAGATAAGTTTCCGAGCGGACAGCATTCCTGTACTGGCTCCTGGTGGTCGTTATCTTTCAACAGGCTTCCGTCTTATCTATGTCTTCGGGCGGTTTTTTGCTGTTCTCCTCCTGCGCGCTGGTTGTCCAGCCGGACCTAGGGATTCCTAGAGGTCACTGCAGGAGGAGGTGCAGCAAGTTTATCTTCAGGGGGTTTTGCTGTTCTCCGCCTGCGCGCTGGTTGCCCAGCCGGACCTAGGGACCGTGGCGCAAGCCATTAGCCCTAAGGGTCACTGCAGGGGGAGGTGCAGCAGGCAGAGTCCTGGGGGCAGTGGGGGGGAGCTTGGATGCCTTCTGTCACAGCCTCCCCCTCAACCCTCAACATGCTCAAACCACCTGTTTGAGAATCTTCTCCAGGGTTTCTGTTGAGGATTAACTATGGGCACGAGACCAATCCATTCCACCCACTGCTGCTGTTTACACCTGTTGCTGCTGAGCGCCCTTCAGGGCTGGGGGCCCAGGGGTCCCCTCGGGAGAGAGAGGGGAAGGGGGGAATCTCCATCATGGGAGGCTGGACAGTTAGGGACAAATGCAGGCTGCAGGCCCCTTGGAAATTGCTTCGAGTCTCCAGCCAGAGGATGATCTAGTTGGAGCTAGGACCCGGGCCTCTGGACCCTCTCAGCTCCCCGGGAAGCCACAGCACTGAGAGTTGCCCCTGCATCCTGGCAGCCCTGGGGGGAGAGTTGCCCCGGGGCTTGGCAGCCCCACGAGGGAAGCATGCATCTGCTCCAACACCCCTCTCTGTTCAACAAGTGTATATTGAGTGAATAGATCGATGACCAGCAGTGTTCCAGGGGCTGGGGTTATATTTTTAATGAAGTAGAAATAAAGACGGGGGGAAAAAAAGACAAATGCAGTTCTCAAAATTGGGAAATGTTCTCACCCCGAAAGCAGATTGTTGGGATAATGGACCTGGTACAATATTCAAGCAGCTCCAGTATGCAATAAATTTTCAGGCTGGAGTCGTCAGGACTTGGGTTTAAAACAAGTGGATGTGACTGCACAGGGAGAGCGCTGCTTCTCCTACGGGCACAGTGCTGCCAGCGCGACGCTTCCGTCCGTGCTGAGGCCCAGTGCAGAGCCAGGACCTGGGGTAGCCCAAGGACTTTTGTAGGATCTGGAGAACAAGTTGCTTTTTGCTGGCTTATCAACTAGGAAATCTGATGCCTTGCTTCACAAGCGTGTGTAGAAGTGTGTGTGTGCACACATGAGGGTGTGTAGGGTGTGTGTGTGTGCGCGTGCGTGCATGTGCGTGGGCTCTTGCCAGCGAGTACACATCCCCTCTTGAGCCTCTGGGTGTTTCTAAACATCAGAAAAAGCCTGACCGGGGTCAAGCAACCCCTCAAACTGCCAGTTGCTTAGAAAAATATCCCACTTCCTTCAGGCTCCAGAGGGCAGGCATTTAAGTAAATACTTTAATTAAATTACATCCTGCTGCCAAGTCATTTCTTTCAGAAGAGGCGGTAAATGGAATTTCTTCTGGGAAGTTGGACTCTGTCTCCGGATGGCTTTCTTCAGGAGCAGAGTGTTGATTTGGAAACTCTCCATCGCCTGCTTTATTCACGGGCAGGTCCCTGACTGGGGAAAGAAGGGAAACTTGTTCACTCCCAGAGGACTCCGAATTGAGGCTTTGTCCCTGGTGACGCAGCAGCAGCTGCGAGGGACGCCTTGCCTTCCCACCAGGCCCTGCGCGACGTGACGCGAGAGGCGGGGTCCTCCACTGCAGGGTGGGGGGTGTTTAGAAATATCTGTAAAGACTTTGAGGGGGTGAGGACCAAGCCATGGGGTTGTCTGGGGAAGAGCATCCCACACGGGCCTGCCAGGGCCACCCTGGGGTTGGAGCTTTGGGGGAGGGTCAGGGAGGCCAACCCAGCTGGGGCCCAATGTGGCGGGGGGAGTTACAGAGTCAGACCCCCGAGGCAGGTCCTTGAGTCTTGTTGATGCTCTTGGCTTTTGTGCAGAAGGACGGGGAACCTGGGGGTCTGACAGCCCTGTGTGCCCTGTTGGTGGTGGCCGCAGAGGGCCAGGAGGGTGGCAGCTCTCTGCAGGTATCCAGGTGGTCTAGGGGAGGGGCAGCTCCCACCTCCTTCCTAGTGGAGTTCGAAAGCTCTTGGCTGAAACCCCCTTCGCGTTGCCAAAAAGCTGCCACTGGGCCACTTCATTCCCCTTTTTTTTTTTTAAATTTTTCCTCCCAAAGTGTAGTTTTTTTAATGCGAGCATCGTTTTTACACTTCTGAACTCCAGCTACCTATATTGTACTACATTTGGTTAATTCTCACCCCCTGCCCGTTTATGCGTTGTGATTGACGGGTCACGTGGTATTACTTTAAGGTATAAATAATGGTTTGACACCTGTGTGTATTACACATGACAGGCACTGTTAGTTTGGTTGACATCCGTCACCTCCCAGTTACAATGGTTTTTCCTTGTGAAGAGAACTTTTTCAGAACTACTCCCTCAGCAACTTTCAACACACACACAGTGCAGCTCGCGACCACCACCCTGCTGTCTGGACTGTCCCCAGGCTTTGTCCTATTACGGGCGTAAACCGACAGCCCCCGGGAAGACACAGCCTGAGAAACGGTTAGTGCTGAGCCCTTCCGCATAGCAGCCCTGGCCAGAAGTGGAACCAGGTTGGCGCAGCGGTTGAGCGCTGGGCTGCAAAGCTGTCCGCAGCCTCTGCAGCACCGGTTCCATCCTCGGCCACCAGGTGAGGGTCCCACATGGTGCGCAGACCTCTCCTGCCACCCGCTGCTCCCCTCAGCAGTGTACTTCGGTCCTTCTGCCTGTTCTGCTCCCTGCTCTGGCTCTGGTGAATCCTCTCACCCTCCCGCGCTTCTGACTGTACCCAGTGCTCATATAAATAAATAAATCAATCTTTTTTTTAAAAAAAAGAAGTGGAACCAGGTTGACTTAAGATTTCCCAAGAGGTGTGGGGGCGCCTGGTTTCCTGTGTGTGCCGTGGACACGTGCCCTTCCCTCACCTGGCCAGTGTTTATCCAGCGCAGTCACCTTGCTGAGCAGGTTTTGCAGAGGCAGGAAGGGGGACACCAGTGACATGTGAAGAATCGGTCCAAGATGAGAAACCCTGATCTTGGAGGTGGGACTCAAGCACAGGAATCAAATAATTATGCTAACTGCACACAGCGCTAAGAAGTCAGCTCATGGGCGGCAAGAGACTAAATTGTCCGGCAAGGATTTCAGAGTCCGGGGAAGGCCAGGCAGGCTGTGGCCACCCCAGGCCTCCAGAGTAAACTCTGGGGTCTTGCAGAAACTCTTATGTTCAGCGAGGCCTTGCTGAACATCTGTGCCTGTGTGTGCAGTGAGACTCCTAGAGTTACAGACTGTGAAGGGCCCCCCCATCCTGGAGCCCCATCCATCCACCTGGGCCGGCTGAGTTGCTGCGTGTCTTTGGGGTGAAAAGGGATTCAGACTTCCCAGCACGTGCACTCAGCGCGTGAGTGAATTATATTTAGATATTTACTCTTAAAGGCAAGGTGTGCTGTATTTCCCTAGCTAAGTGACACCAGCACATTCCCATCATTTAACTGGAGAGTTGGCAGGAAGAAGTGAGTGTTTGAGTGGCCACGAGGCTCAGCTTCACACTTATGGGGAGCAGATGTGCCTTATCGGGGCGTGGGTGGGGCTGGTGGATCCGGGCGGGCACCCAAGCCGGGCAGCGGAGTTTCTTGGTCTCCCGTGGCTCCACCTGCATCTCTCAGCCCAAGCAGCGCGGTGCCTGCCATCCCGGCTCCCCCTAGCTGCTGACACCTTCCCTTCAGCCAAAGCTTTTACTCCTCTTTCTGTGGTTTCCATTTAATACCCACACGGTGGCAAATGTGTGCTGGGTGGGGCTGTGCAGCACCGACTCCAATCATTTTGCCTCTTGAACCTGAACTTCCTTTTAGGGGCCTGTTGACCACTGCAGGGCGTGGAGGGCGACTTCAGAGCTCTGCTCTGCCGGGTGGGCTGGGACACCAAGGGAACAAACAACTCCTGGGGCCCAGGTTACTGGACCCATGAACGCGGGGTGAAGGTGTGAAGCCTTAGCTTGCATCTCGAGCACCGAGAGCTAGTGGCAGGCCCTGGACCAGGTTCCGGGGCCTGCAGGAGGTGCCTCCCTCTTCGGGGTGCTCTCAGGGCAACCCTGGTGGCCTGTGGTCAGCAGGAGCACAGAGCCTGGGGTGAAGGAGGCTGGGGCCAGGAAAGGGTGACTTCAGGGAGCCTCGCAGGGGTACTGGGAGAAGGGTTGGGTGCCTGTCGGGAGCCTGCTGCCCTAAAGGGAGCTGGAGTTTTTGTTGAACACCTGTTTACTCTGCACACGGAGTTCCAGGACGTTAAAAGTTCTGCAGACAGAACTCCTTCCCAGAACTGACTCCTGTTCTCTGAGGACGTGCTGGCGTGTGTGCATGTTCCCCGCTAACCAGGAAAACTTGTTTTCAGCAATAACTTATTCATCTGTATAAGCGAAAACACAATTGCGTGCTATTTTCTTGTTCCTTTGTTCATATCTTCAGTAAAAGCTTGGGCTGGGAGAGTGAAAGGCAGAGCTGCTCTCGATGGCTCTCCCCAGCTTCCCCCCACTGCATATTCATTTAGACTCCAAGTCTTCATTATTGGCAGAGAACTTCATCAGCTGTCCTGTCTGCAGCAGGTGCCTCCATTTCTCTGCCTCCCAGCGGCCTCAGCGTGCTGGCTCCTCCGCATGCTTCCAGCCCTCCTGCCTCCCCTGCCTTCAAGGGGGCATCTCTGTGGACCTCGTTTCTCCTTCCAGCTTCAGTGTCTTGCCCGAACTGTAACTGTTGACTCCTGGTTCAGGACACTAGTCCTTGGCCCCTTGGCCTGTATCAGCCCCACCCCTCAGAGGCGACTAGCAGCCGTGGCCACCACCACCACCTCTGACCTGCGTTTCCTCCTCTGGCCCTGAAGGCGAAGCTCCTTCCTGGCCAGCTTCCTGACCTGTTTCTCTGCCTCTGGGACCTCATCCCGCCTCTGTCCAGAGGAGCCCCAGCTACAGGCTCATTCTGAATGCTGGGCCGCTGGAGAAGGCTTCCTGCTCTCGGTGGGGGTCATGAGGGTGCTGCCACATGGTGCATGCCCCAGGCCAGAAGATCGCACCCCTGCCCTGGAGGCACAGACTTGCAGTCCCCTAGGATCTTCCCTCCCAGGCTTGAGGCTCCTTTCCGCAGATCCCGCTCCTGTCACTGGCTCCTCATTTTCCTCTTCTGGTCCCCACATCTCAGCCCAGGCTCCCTCGGGTCCAGTGCCGCCTGCCAGCTCTGCTCTTGACCACACCGACCCCGCGGCAGCTCCTTCTCGGCCGCTGCGGGAAGCCGGGCCAGCTGATGCCACAGCCTCTTTCCAAACTGCCACCATCCGCCCATTGAGAGCAGGCTCTGGGGCTCGGACAACCCCTGCGGGCTCTGGGGCTCAGACAGAGAGGCCCCCGGAGCCCCCACCCACCTCCTCTGTGGTTCCTTCCGTCTGCCTGCGTCTTCCGGAGCCCCCCTCGCGCCCCCGAGCCATCCATCAAGCCTCGCCCGGTCCTGCTTCCTCTTATTTCTAGCATTTGCAAACACGCGGCATTGTCTGTTCAGATAATACAGACTCAGACTCGCTGTAAAACACGTTCTCAAGCTCAGAAAAGTGTACAGAAGAGATTGAAAAACTTGTAATTCCACTGCCCAGAAATTGCTACTAGAATTTGTATGTGTCTTTCAGAGACTGAAGGCACACGCATGTAGCGGGCATACGTTATGTTTACACACTCGGGACTGTGCTCTTTATGCTTCTTCATCTTTCTTTATTCTCTGGCTGCTCTGAGAGCTTCCCCACCCTGCTAATTTCTCTTTAAGCAGCTTTTTAAAAAGCCGCGTGTTGGCCCAGCCTCGGGAAGTACATGGATTCATGTAGCCTCTCCTGTAGGTCCTATTGTGGCTTCCAGCTTTTCAGCATAAGAAATAACAAATATCCTGTTCCCTCGCTCCAGCCTTTGTTTTCTGCATCATATGATTTAGCGCTTTTTTTTAATAAAGCCGAGGCAAGTGACACTTAGCAATCCCCTCCTGGGAGCCGCCTCTGTGCTGCTTCCCCCTCTTCCCTGAAGCCCCAGAGCCACGTAGCAAAGCAGATGTGGCCGTGAGCTGGGCACCTGCCCTCAGTCACCAGTTAGTAGGTTAAGAGGTGCACTGGGGGCCCAGCCTTTGACCCCCCTCTGCATGGCATCCATGGAGAGCACCAGGACTCGGTGCCGGGCAGACGGGGTGGACAGCGTCCTGTTTCCTTGTCATTCCCCAGCTGGACGAGAAGCACCCCAGGTGTGGGGGGCACACCTCTTGGCTGGATCTTTACCCGCTGAGAGCAGGAAGG
This sequence comes from Talpa occidentalis, assembly GCF_014898055.3. NCBI lineage: Eukaryota > Metazoa > Chordata > Mammalia > Eulipotyphla > Talpidae > Talpa > Talpa occidentalis. Next base: position 5,974,675 of record NW_023601433.1, read on the forward strand.
GGGCTCTCCTTTTGTGGATGAAGACTCTGAGCGGCTTCAGAGGCTCCTTGGTGTCCAGCGTGAGCTCTCCGGGGCAGCCTGGGCAGCTGCACCCCTGTCCTCTGCTCACTAGATGCCAGCAGCCCTCATGCTCTGCAAACCAATAACATCCCTGCTCACTGCCATGGGTCCGGTGGGGCGGGTGTTAGCCTCTGCTTCCACGTTGAGAATCAGCCATGCAGAAGGTATTGCTGGAATCAGGTGATTTTTCCTACAGCAGCTCTTTCAGCCCCTGCAGTGACCACCCCACCCCATGGGCCTCAGCCACATCTTCCTGGTGAGGAAGCAGATCTAGAGGGTGACCTGTGGGGGGCGTAACTCAGCAGAAGCACCAGATCGGAGCCCTGAAGCTGTGCTAGAAGTCCAACCCCAGAGGTGTGGTGGTGGGAAAAAAGAACACCCGGGCGGGTTATTTTAAGGATCCAGTGGGATAATTTACAGTCACTGCTAGCCAGGAAATGAGGTTTGAGTGGCCCGTGCAGAAATAGAACGGAAAGGCTGACCGTCACGTTTGCTCTCTGGTCTCTCAGTGCCCCAGGGCGGTGCTTAATGAAGCCTGCAGAGCGCCTTGCCCTCCTGGCTCTGCTCCCACAGCTTCAGTGCCAGCCCCGTCCCCACCCTGTCAACAAGGCCGAGTCTCTGTGGGAAATCCAGATGCCCAGGAGGATCGATGCCATTGGCTCACCCAGGGTGAGTCGTTTCTCCCCGGTCCAGTCAGCTGTGTTTGCATTAGGGGTGGGGCAGGGGACAGGAGGACGTGATTGGTTTCCCTGATGCCCTGAGCATCTGCCACTGCCCCTTTGCTGCCCTCCCTCAGCAATCACCATGACAACAGAGGCCACATGCCCAACACCTGGAAGGCAGGGGTTTTACCCCCCAGGCCACAGTGTCCTGCTCAACAACGCTGTGGGAGATGCAGACACATCTGTTTCTTCCATTTAGCAAACAAGTGGAGCCACAGCAGCCCCCTAGAAGGTGATCTTTACCAGAACTTAATGGAGAGTTAGCTAGTTAATAGTCCATGACAAATCCAGAGGCTGTTAGGGGTCTGGCATTAACAGCAGTGGTAGCCAATTTCCAGGAGATTGCTGACATTCGGGGCCATCCGGGGAGATGTGGGGGAGAGGCCACAGTTGTTGCAGGCAGGGCAGGGCGGCTGGGCAGCTGGGGATGCACCAGGATGTTGCGTGGCTGAGGGGCAGCGCAGGTTGCCCCTGAAGCCTGTCCATCCCTCAAGCACTCAGAGCAGCCTTTGGTCAAGCTCAGAAGAATCCAACCAGCTCCATGGGCCCAGGCCCCTTGGGGCCTGGAGGCCTCAGCCCCTCCTGGCCCCACGCAGCCTGGCCTGGCAAGCTCAGAGTCTACGGATGGGCCCGGGGCCTTTAAGACGGCTTCCCCTGAAGCTGTCTGCAGCCTCTGCAGCATCGGTTCGATTCCCGGCCTCTCCCCATCGCTGCCCGGGCCTGGGTGACTGAAAGTCTGTCCCACTGACCTCCAGCCAGCTTCGTAGGTTACTGTCCCATGCAGCTCGCTCGCTGGGATATCACCCCAGCCTTTGGGGCTCTCGACCCCTGCCCACTGTGCTGTCCAGCCACATGGCCACCCCTCCCATGCCCACTCAGCACCCAGAACCACATCGTGCCATGTTCCTCCTTATAACGTTCCGTGGCTCCCCATTCCATTAGGAGAACCCCTGACCGCTTGTCAGGAGCCCCTGACCTGCATCCTTCACTCTGCCCCTGCTCCCCACGGTCAGCCTCTGCCCCCCTGCTGCTCCTGCAGTCCCCCTGGCTCCCTCCAAAGACTTTCACACACGCTTTTCACTTCACATGGACTCTTGGTCCCCCCAACCCCTAAAAAAGCCTTGTCTTCTGGCAGGTCCCCTCTCAAACCCACCTCCCTCTCTGCCCACCCTTCCTAATTTGCCTCCTGCCCTGGGTTCCTCGGTCACACTGACCCGGGGCTTTTCTTCATAGTTTCTGGAAATGCCTTGTTGGTCTGTTTTGCTCTGATAGGGGTGCAGATCGTCAGAATGGGGTGAGCCACACATGCTCCTCAGGGAGTGAGGAGCTCCTTTGGGAGGGGCCGTTTGAGCTGGAACTCGAAGCCAAAGCCTCACACCAGGCTGAGGTGTGGACGGGAGGGATTTCAGCAGAGCAACAGTGTAAGCGAAGAACAGGGGCCAGCGAGTGTGTCACCCCCAGGCAACTGCTCTGGGGCAGCGGCTTCATCCTTTGGCTGTGGGGTCAGCACTGCACGTGGTGGGATACACTAGGGTGGGCTACACTAGGCCTGCACAGGGTGGGATACACTGGGCCTTCTGCAACTAAATGTCAGCGTTTGAGAGTGAGGTTGACTGTTTCTCCTAGGCAGGAGGAGCTGGGAGCCACGGCTGGCAAGGCAGGGAGAGTGTGCTAGGTCAGGAGCTCGGCCGAGCACAGGCTTTGGAGTGCTGGGAGCTCGTTTTCGGAAGCCACCTCGAACCGAACAGCCCCCAAGAGAACAGAGGTGGCAGCGGGAGTCAGACACCAGCACATGAACTGTTCCAGAAGAGGCGCAGTTTCCACCGACGGTTCCTCCCACCCCTGCTGGGTCGGGCCAGACAGAAAGCAGAGGGCTGTGTGATGAGGTCAGATGCTCTTTGCAGTTCTTTCCGATGAACCTCTTTTGTAACATCCAGATGTCGGGGCTATTTTGGGCTTATGTTCTGAGGAGCGGTGGATGATGACCTCACAGGGTGTGACTTTAAAGACCTGTTGACAGGCCGCCATGAGCAGAACCAGCCTTTGCCTTCTAGCCCCTGTGTCCAGTCCCTTGAATTCAGAGCAAATGAAATGCCCCCAGGCCCCACCTGGCCCCTAGCTGGGGCGCTGGCATAGCCTCAGCCCCTTCTGGGCCCACACAGCCTGGCCCGGCAAGCTCAGAGTCTGCGGACGGGCCCGGGGCCTTTAAGACAACTTCCCCTGAAGCTGTCCTCAGCCTCTGCAGCGCCAGTTCGATTCCCGGCCAGCCAGGGAGATTCCCACATGGCACAGCAGACCTCTCCTGTCTTGTCCGCTGCTCCCCTCAGCAGTGTATTTCGGTCCTTCTGCCTGTTCTGCTCCCTGCTCTGTCTCTGGTGAATTTGCTCACCCTCCTGCGCTTCTGGCCTGTACCCCAGTGCTTGTAGAAATAAATCTCTCGACAGAGCGCCCGGGCCCCTCTCTTCCTCCTTGGGGTGCAGTCAGCCTGTGTGTCTGCACAGGCACTCAGCCTCTCTGAACCTCTGTGCTCACCTCAGAAAAGCATTTCAGAACACATGAGTGATAACTTGTTGCAGGTGCTGGAAGAGAATCAGGCGAGGTGATGGCTGCGCCACGTGCATCTGTAAGGCCTTTTTTTTTTTTAGATCTTATTGCTATTTTATTTTAAATATGTTTCATCATTTACATTATTTTTATGGGGACTATAACCAAGATGAAAATGCATACGTTGTGCAAAAATGAAAAATGATGTAAGGCCTTCTTCACGGCAAGCAGCTCCCAGCACACAAATCCTGCCTTGAAGCTGCTAAGAACCGCACGGAACCTGAGGCTCATCCAGTCCAAACCCCGGCAGCAAGAACACCTTCTCAAGGGCGCCTGTAGGTTTCTCCCGTCACCATTCCTATTCCAGGTGCACACACGGGGTTCAGTGCCAATGCCCCCCCTCAGGAGGAGCAGGGTCCTGGTGAGCCCGCTGTACAGCCCCTGAAACGTGCTGGGTCCAAACTGAGCCACCGCCCTGTGCAGAATACACACTGGACTTGGCGTGCTTGGATAAAAAAGAAAGTAAAATGTGTCCTTTACAAATTTCTACATCGGTAAAAATCGGTCAAAGTGTGTTTTGCGTGGATATCCGTTGATTTTATAGCTGCTCACATCTGCGCATGGGGCAGTGCTGGCAACTCAGGAACACGAGTTGAAGAAAATGCTGAGGTTGATTGCACCTGTGCTTCGCCTCGCGTGGCTCGTGCCCTGGACGTGTGCTCTGCCCGGGACACCCTGGACCCAGCCCTTTGCCCAGCAGCCCTTGAGATATCTCAAGTCTCCTCGTTTGATTCACAAGCGTCCCGGAGCGCCTGCTGGTGCCAGGCCTGTGTGGGTGCTGACGGGGAGACGGCCACACTCCCTGGATCCCAGGTTATACCTAATTTTATTCTCTCCTGGCTGGTCCTCATGTTTCTTCCACCTCAGCTTGCACACCCTGTCTTCACTCCTGCCCCTGGGACCCCTGCCTTCCACTTCATGGTCTCCCCTGCAAACAGGTGTGGCCCTGGCAGGTAAAGCAGTGACCTCTGCCACTCATGCCAACCCCCACCCCCCCCAACCCCGGGCTGCCCTGGCGTCTTGCTGGGCCTCCCGCTCCTGCAACCACCATTTTGAACCCAGGACAGAGGCTGTCAGGGCAGGCGCAGCTCCCTCAGTTCACTCCCGCCACTGACCTTGAGAAAGAGGAAGTGAGGTTAGTTGGATTCAATTTATTCTCCAGAAATCCACTTTCAGTCATTTATTGCCACTTTTTTCCCATAAGTTTCCACAAACCACTGGTTTAAATTTACTCTCTGATTTCACTGATGTGATTTCCGGAATCTGCTTATTGGTCTTTAAAAACTGGGTTCTCGCCTAAGGAGGGGTCTCCCACTTTACTTCGCTCTGGTCTTCCTGGCTCACCCCACCCCAGGCGTGCTGAAAGCCTTGGCAGTTTCCTCCTAGCTCTCCCCCAGGAGCGCGCTGGCATCCCTCAGCAGACCATGGGGAGGACCCTTGCTTTTCTGGGAAAAGGGCAGCCCGACTGCCCCCCAATAAGCAGCTGGAGCTGGGGGTGTGAGCAGAGGGACCCTAGAGGAGCTGCCGCTGGCAGCAGGGCCCCCAGGGAGGCGACAGGCAGCCTAGCTCCGCCGGTGCACGAGAAGAGCATTACTCAGAGGGCAGGGGGTGGCAGGATGCATTCTTGGGGCCCCTGAGCCACCTGGGCTGTGGGAACGCTGAGAAAGGCAGCAGACACAACCCTTGATGATGCCAGAGGAGATGCCACCGCGAGCTGTGGCCGGCTCCTGTCTCCCGGGGCACAGAGGAGCCGCGTCCACGCTGGGTCCTGGAGACGTGCAGCCCGATCTTCGCTGCTTGTCCGGCACTGTGCTTCCCTGGGCTGATGGGGAACCAGACTTTTCTGGGTTCAGAGTTTCTGTGTGATCCTGGTTAAGTGGCTTAATCTCTGTGATGTTCAACGTCTTCTGTAAAATGTGGATGAAAGTAGCTCATGTTGGCCTTTTGCTTATCATCTTAAATAAGATCAAAGCACTTAGCTCCGAGGAAGCACTTGAGAAAGGTTCGCTCTTAAGGAGCGACTTGGGGGGACACTGCGGGGTGTGTGGCCCAGGACTGTTGAGCTGTTTCTGAGGTCTCTGCCGAGTCGGGGGTGGCAGCCTCCAGGTTCACCAAAAAGGAGATGGCACTGGCTTCCCTCTACCTGTGCTCCCTCGCCTCCCAGTCCAGAAATCACAGGGATTCCAGAGTGGGCCATCTTCCTTTCATGTAAGAATCCTTTTTTGACTTAATATTCCCCAGAGTCACCCTTGGGTCAGCCCTGGGGCTGAGGGTAAATTTATCATCCAACCCTCTCCAGGGGGCAGTGGAGCCCTGCCCTTATGCCCAGAGCGCCACTTGTCCTGTCACCCAGTGGCCAGCCACCCGTCTGTGTCCTGTGGGGAGGCAGATGGTGGGTCACCACTCAGGGGCTCGAGAGCTCCATCTGCCGGCGAGACACTGGACCTGCCTGGACCCAGGCCAGCCGTGTAGCTGCGAGCTCACCTCCCACTGCTCCAGGGCACAGTCTGTGCCAGAGGAACCAGTTCTCACCCCATCTTCCATCAGCAGAGCTCCTTGATTCTAGTTTCATCAGAAGCACAGAGAGAAGAAACTATCAGAGGATAAATGCGCCGTCATTTAGCAGAGACTGAAATGACATTATGAAAAACAAGATTGGGGCACACGCTCTAGGCTGGACTCGCCCGCCATCCGTTCCAGGGAGGGGCAAGACCCTCTCAGTTACCTTCATGCCCATCTCCCTGTGGGCACCCTCTCGGCAGCCTCCTCCACCAGCAGATCTCAGGGAAGCCCCAGCAAGCAGCTGGCACAGGAGAACCAGGGACAAAAGGATATGTCCCTTCCCAGATGGATTTGCAGATTTTAATTGAAAGCAAATGCCTTAAGTAAATTCAGTGCAGCAAATTTGGGTTGAGGTTTTCTTGTATTCAAAGATTCTTGCTCAGTGGGGCAGGTGGAGGCATCTTGGTGGGGAGGTGACGCGGAGGTGCCGTTTGAATTTGGGGGTGCTGGCCTGTCCAGGTTGGACTGCTGCTCTGGACAGCGCAGGGACACCCTGGCTGGGAGTGTGGCCTGCAGGGAAGAGGGCTCTGGAAAGGGCCTAGGGTGTCCTGTGGACCCTGTGGATCGATGTGGCCGGCTGGGGTCCGACAGAAGGCCGCACTGTTGGCAGCATGGTGGGAGCTTGGAAAGGACAGGGCTTGGCGACCAGGACACCAGTTGGCCTGAGAGGTGGATCTCTAATTGCAGACTCTTAGTCGTGGCTGTTAGGGGAGTACTTGGGGGACACGTGATCCAGTGCCCTAGCCCCACGCAGTCACCAGCAACCAGGCCACTCTCTTGCCCTGCACTTGGAGCTGCCTATGGGGGGCGCCACGTTGCCTCCTGCTGATGCTCGAAGGCTGTCCCTGGAAATCAGTGTGCCCGGGAACCCTTGGCTCCATCTCACTCCTATCCCACCCCAGGGTCTGCCTCCCGTAGCTCCCTCTCCTGGGTCAGGGGGTGCTGTTCTAGAACAGGGCCTGTCCTTTGGATCCTTAACATTTTTCATGGCGGGAGTTGGGTAGAAGAAAACCCCAGGACAGCAAAACTCAGCACAGCCTGTGCTATCAGATCCCCCAAAAAGGGCATGAAAATGGGTAGCAAAAAATAGCCCCTAAGCCCCGTTCGGGTCTGCAGCCTAAGCACCAAGCCAGAGAGGAGTTTAACCGTGTGGGGCCTGATACGTGGTGATGTTTCCCTGGGTGACTCGTGAGCACGCCTGTGACAACCAGGAGTGTGGGCTTCAGTTTTGTACCTGATCGGGACAGGGCAGATGCTGATCAGATGCTGCAGGTGTGTCGATAAACCCGTTTCCATGTAAGCCCTGGAAACATGGGTGAGGTTCCCTTCTAATAGTCTAGTGGGGTGACACTTGCTTCAAAGTCAGGCCAAGGTTCAAATGCCAGCTCTGCTACCTATTTGCCGGGTGACCTGGCTCAGCGTCTTAACCTGTTTTTTCTTGTCTACCAAATGTAAACAGAAAGCGCCATCGCAAAGGATTAGTGAATGCAATCAACTTGCTAGCAGGGTCGCGGTGAGAAGTCTGCCTGTATAATTGACCTCGAAGAGCAAAGGGCACCTGCCGCCCAGTCAAAAATCCAAAGGTCATGTCTAGGAGGCCTCTGCATCTGGGGGTTCTGCACCCTTGGACTCAACTGGCCAGCATCTGTCCACGAATGCAGAACATGTGGTTAGAAAAACAAATCCACCTGCAGGTGGACCCGCACAGCTCAAGCTGTGTTGTTCAGGGGTCAGCTTTCTTGTGCCTTTAAGTGTCGTGGAGTGTTAGGAAATCTTTGAGCCAGGCATTATTCTGTGTTTTTGCTTTTCCCTTGGATTATTCTGTTTAACCTTTAGGGCAATGAAGTAGATGATGAAAGCATCCTCATTTTATAGGTGAGATGAACAAGATGTAGGGACGTGTTTGCTATGAGCTTACTAAGACATGGGGCAAGCTCACCTCTCCAGGCTGACCTTGAAGCCCTGGGTCCTATGTGAGACAGGTGGGTCTGCTCCCAGGACCCTGCTGGGACCTCAGAAGTGACGCCATGGGGGACCCCCATGCAGGGGGGCATCTTAATGTTAAGCTCATCCTCCCCTCGCCAGCCAAAAGTTCCCCAGAAGTCGAGAGTTCCTTGGAGGTATTGGAGTCTCCATTCCAGATTTTCTCAAGGAGTAAAAGAGAATGGACTAGAACATTCCATTGAGTCGCCATAAATATATGGACTGCCTTTCCCGTAAGGAGGATTCATATGCTCCAAACCCTTTATAGCTCTTCTAAAAAGCCTCCTTTTATATCTTTTTTTTTAAAGCATTGCCACTGAGGCATAATTTATATGCCATAAAATTCACTTGTTTTACGTGCATAATTTATAGAATTGCACAATCATCACTCTTAACATCAGCATTACAACCCCTCCCTGCTATTTCTCCGTAAAAGTGGGTGAAACTTTATGTGGTCTTCTTGAGCCGGAGACTGGGAAGTTGAAACCCAGATACCTCTCGCTCTAGGACACTAGATGTTTCCCAGCCTCTTGAGGGATGGGGGTCAGAAGGCAGCGCTGAGGCCGGGAAGCCTCACGGCCAGTGAGTCCAGGCGGGAACCAAAGGCAGAGCCAGGACAGCCGCCCTCAGGTACCACATCCGTGCTTGGCGAGGGTGGGGGTGGCTGGAGGACTGTTTAGGGGAAGTCCTGTTAGTGGTAAGACACAGAGAGAGCTTTGCCCTCCATACCAAGACTTCCTCCATTTTGAATTAGTCATTGTGGGTGCTGAATGAGTGGCAGAGGCTCTGCATGTGGCTGTCCAGTTTCCCCAACGCCACGCACTGCAGACGCTGTCCCTTCTCGGGGTGCCCGTGGCTCCTCTGTTGAGAATGAGGGGCCTGCATCTGCAGGGGCTCCCGCCTGGCCTCTCTGTTCTGTCTGTTGATTGACTTGACAACATGGGTAGACCGGAGGGTCCGCTGTAAGTGAAATAAATCCGCCAGAAGGGGCTGTGATTTCACTCATGAGGAAGATAAACAGAGCAAAACACAAACGATGCTCTGGACGCAGGGTCTGGCTTCGGGGCTCTCGTCCCCTGCTGTGCTCCGCATCCACATGTCCTCCCGGGGCTCGCAAGCACCCAGAAAAAAAGAGGAGTTGCCCTTCCTGGAGCAAAGTGAGGTGCCCTGGCTCCTCTGCTCCTTGCAGCCACGTCAACTCTGCCTGAACAGGGCCCCGGGGCCCAGGGCAGGGGGTTCCCCCAGGGGCCAGCCTTGGGGGCAAGGCCATGCTCAGCAAGGAGTACTCCCTCCCTCGCACCCCTTTCTTTTCCTCCCCAGACTCGCAGCCCTCCCGGAGCTCCGCCGCAGAGTTAGAGATGAGTCACCGCCTGACTCACGGGGAAAGCCCTCTCGAGAGCTGGCTGAGAACCCAGCAGGTGACATAAACCCACTTTCTCGGTTCTTTCCTTGCCTCTCCCCCCAAGGACTAAAAATAAAATGTGAACCAGTCACTTACTGCAGTAACTTTCATTCTTTTAGAATAGGAAAATGAAGCAGAAATTTTGAAAGAAGTGCAACTGGGTGGCTCCCCAAATTAGCCTCGGGGAAGGCCAGGGCGGGGGGCGGCTGGCTGTGGTGTGGGCACCAGCTCATTCAGAAGCAGCTTCTCCAGGCTCCAAGCGGGAGCATGCGAGGCAGAGGCTGGTCCGAGCGGCGCTGTTCTAGGAGCCAGGACCCCTCACTGCCAGCCCCCCGGGCTGCCTGTCAGGTCTTGCTGGCCCCTGGCGCCCTCCTCGGGGGATACAGAGGTCGGGGTGGGTGTTAACCTTTGGAGGTGGCAGTGGGATGGCGGTGGTGTGGTACTTGGGCCGTGGGGTCTTGTCTCTCCCTCGTAAAGACAGCCCTCCCCGGGCCCCCTCCTTTGAAATCTAGCGCTTTACGGCGCCAGCTTGGGAGACAGGGAGTCAGCTCCAAGGCTGTGTAAGGAGCCGGGGCTGAGGGGCTCCAGTTCCACCATCAGGGGAGGTGACCTGCAGAGTCCGCGGGACTCAGGGTGATCCTCGGGGAGCCGCGGTTCCCCTCCCCACGCCCCGCTCCCTGCCACATGACACCCCAGCCCGTGGAAGCAGGCGCTGTGGGCCACATCGGGCCTCGCTAGTAGCAGGTTGGGTCAGGAGCCCGGGGGTGAGAAAGTCAGCACTCTCACTTCTGTGGCAAATGAGGACTTCTGGAGCAGAAGGGATGGCTGCTTTCTCTGGCAGAAAGGAGGGCGCTCGGTTTGCAGGTTCTGCGTGCCCGATGGCAGCCGTGTCCCGGGATACGGCCCTCCCCTGCTCGCCGGCCCTCAGCGGTGCCAGCCCGGCTCTCAGGCCCGGCAGCCTGGGCTCAGGGCACTTGGGGCAACCCCAGAGCCACCCTGCTTTGTGTGGAGGCTGGAAGCCCAGGGGAACAAGGCTCAGTCTGGTAGTTACCGAGACAGTTTCTCCAGTTCTGCTCTCACGTGGGCAGTGAGGACCAGGACTGCCCAGGTGGGCGTGACCCTGTCCCAGGACCTGTTGGTCCGTCTGCACGTTGGTCCCGTCGTCTTTTGAAAATTGAATGCACCCCCACCCCGCGCCGCCCCCCTACAGCTCCTCTCCCCAACCCCCACCTGGGCTTGGGGAACCTGCCTCTCATTTCTCTGAAGTCTGCGTCTGCCGGGGTGAGTTACCCAGAAAAGCCGCCTCCCGGGATGAGACACAGGGATCAAGCAGTTGGGGTTGACTCCACCCCAGAATCTGGAAAGAGCGGACAGCAGGAGGTGGTTGGGGGTACAGGCCCCCCTTGGCTGCGAGTCCCATGCCTAACCACGGGTGGAGAGCCCCTCAAGCTCCCAGCGTCCACCCGCGATGCTGCCAGGTCAGGTCTGCTGGTTAGTGCTTGTCTGAGTCGGCCCTGATTCCAGCGCGCAGGGAAGCTTGAGCTCCAGGGACCGCTGGCCTTAGAGGCTGCGGGTTCAATGCTGTGGCCTGGGACGGTCCTTGAGGCTTCAGCCTCCTCCTTGGTGTTGGATTTTGTTCATAAACTCAGCAGTGAGGACGATGCTTGCAGTCTCTGATGCAAAGCCCGTAGTGGGTCCCAGGTCCCTCCCCTCCGTGCGGCCCTGGGCACCTGATGAAGGGCAGCGCCTGGGTGCAGGCTGCCTGCTGTGCCTGGGTCTTGCTTGATTCGTGCACGTAGGATGCGGCACGCTCCTTAGGGAAGAGCTTCCAGCCTGCAGATCTCAAGATGGATGAATACATTTGTATAATTTGAGGGCACAGAAGACAAGTCGGGAGATGAGAAAAGCAAAGCTCCGACGCTCTGACACCGAGCGGTCCCCGGACACTCAAGCAAGAGCCAGTCAGCCAGGCCGTTTCCTAGGCCGCTGCTGCCCCCTAGCGGGGAAGAGCCGCATCTGGCCGCGCGTCCTCCAGCGCGACCCTGGGGTGACAGTCACCGAACCCAGCCTGAGCAGACCAGCCATGAGGCCTCCCTGCTTGAACCCATCACCCCCGGAGACACAAAGAGACTTCTAGAAACTTTGCAGGAGCTGCTTCTAATGCTCCTTGTTCTGCGAGGTGGATATTCTTTTTCCCAGACTCAGAGTTGGGAAATGAGACATCCAGGCACGGGAAGGTGTGACCAGGGTCCCAGCTGAGGTCTGGCTGATGGCCAGGTTCTCACCACGGTGTCGCGATGTCCCGTCTGTTCTTTCTCTAAGAGCCCAGGTCCCCAAAGGCTGAGTTCCGACCCAGCTCTACCACGTGTCAGCTGTGTGACCTCGGGACACCTGACAAACCTCTCTGAGCGTCTCTCTCCTTGTCTAGACAAAGAGCGGATAATGCATACCTTACCAAGAGGTCGTGAGAAATTTTGTGTGACCTCGCGTCGAGCTGAGGAGTGTTGCTCAGGGGAGCAGGCTGAGTGGGCTCCCCCTTCCTGAACGTATCCACTTATAATCACGCACAAACAAAAGCATTGATGAAAGTGCTTGCCTTCAGAGAGGCCAAATACGCACCCACGTACCCGCCTAGTGTTATCTTGGCTCTTGAAGTAGCGCCGAGCGCACCCCCAGCACTCTCCGGGCAGATCAGAAGTCAGGCAGTCACCAGGGCCGGTGTCTTCCAGTTGCCGCCCCCCAGGCCAGGGAGGTGGGCAGGGGGCTGGGCATCGGGCACTGTGGTTCCCCGTGTCTGAGTGAGCTTCCTCCTCACACTCTCCCAAAGGCCCCTGAGAAATGCCTGGTCCCTGAAATGCTCATCAGCCCCCCAAATTCGGCTGCAGTGGGGATTCTGTTCTGCGGGAAATATTTTATGTCTCCAGGCTTTCTGTTGCGAGAGCTGCACTGGATTTTTTACTATTTTTACTATTTTTAATATTTAAAATATTAATATAATATTTAATATTAATATAATATTTAATATATTGATTATTAATATTAATGTATTAATTATTATATATTATTTATTATTATATTATATTTTATTATATTAATATATTAATATATTAATATTATTATAGTAATATATTATATATTATATTATATTGTGTTATTATATTATTTATTATATATTATATAAATAATATATATTAATATTATATATTATATTATATTAGTATATTATATATTATTATAATATTATATTATATATTATTATATATTATATATTATATATTATATTAATTTAATTTATTAATCATTAATGTATTAATTATTAATTATTAATATTTAACAATTGATATAATATTAAATATTTAAAATATTTTTAATATTTTAAAATATTTTTAATATTTAATTATTTTTTTTAATTATTCTGAAAAAATTAACCTGTGTGTGGGGCCAGACTGCGAGGGATAGCGGCGTGGACACCAGAATGTCCTCACTGGGTGGCGAAAGCTGGTGACTGGTGCCCTCTCCCTGGAGGTGGTGGTGATGCTGGTAATAATAATAGTAGTCACAAAGTTCGGCACCAGGTAAGAGCCTTGCCATGCATTAGTCACTTCAACCTGGAAACTGAGGCACGAGGAAGTTAAATAGACCCGGCCCACCTGACCAAGGGAGGTGGGGCCGGGATGGGAAGCCAAGTTCCCTCCTGGTGCCTCGTCCCGGGGGAGGGGGCGCCTGCTGTGTGCCTTCTAGCTGGCGCTGAGGGCGAGGCGCTCTTCTGAGACTCGTCCCTTCCTCGTGTCATCGGAAGTGCCACAGGAGGTGGTCAAAGTCAGGGGGTGGCCTCTGAAGGGGCCCTCATATGTCTCTGGTCTCCTGTAGCTCAGGTGCACCCTGTCCAAGGGGTCCCTCGCTCCCCTGGGCAGGTACCTGGCAGCCAGCAGGGGGCAGCACCGGGCTGCCGAAGCGCTTTCTCGCCCGGCCTGGAGGCTTCACAGGTCCACACAGGCAGCTGGATCCGAGTCCCAAACCACCTCTTCCTAGTCTGTTAAGGCAGAACGCTTGAGGTGCCTTTGCTAAACAAAAGCAAAATCACAGCCAGGTGGGATGGGACCAGGAGCGCGAGGAAGCAACCTCACAAGCACCTTTTTGTCGAATCCTTGCCGCTAGAGGTTTGACTTCTTCTCTCTGAGAAGCCGCTTAAAACGTGGCCCACAGAGTCCGACTGAGGGAAAACAGGCTTCACGCAAAAATAAATGTGTCTTACAGCTTTCCCTGGTTCTGGGATTGGGTCTGATCAGGGTTTTTTGGTGCTGGGGCCGGCACTGACTGACTGACTGTGGGAGCGGCCATTTTGAGACACTAGAACTTCTGGAGTCTTCCATATCCCAGAGTAGAAATTCATTGAGGTGGTTTCAGCCCTATCCCTATGATAGCCGATCTATGTTCTGAATCGGGTTTGGGGGGAGCAGGCCCGGAGTCCAAGGACGCCAGGCGGGCTCTTTCTTGGTTCTTGTCTTCAGTGAGGAAAGAGTTCAACATGGAGACCCAAGTTACAGAAAAGCTAGAGACTTATTGATGGGTGGAGTAAGGACAGGGAAGCTCTCTGAGCAGAGAGGGGTCCCGAGTGGGTAGCCGATTGAGGTGACAAGAAGCAGGTACTTATTTATATAGGTCCCGTGGGCAAGGAATGGGGGCTTGGCCATTGGGTGTCTCCATGGTCTCTTGCTGATTGGCTGGGCCCGCAGGGTCTCTGAGGGTATCGAGGCCCCACTGGGTTTTCCCACATTTCCTAGCCCACCTTTCTGAAACCAGCTTTGGTCCATTACTATTGTGCTAATATGTTGATGTTCCTAACGTTTCAAGTCTAATTGAATTGGGGGTGAGGAAGGCCTTCATGGCTGTGATGGTTTCTCAATCAGGCTGATAAATAGACTTGGGGTTTGGTGCAACCTGTTCCTAACTGACTGCCTGACCTGTTTCTTAACTTCCTCCTTCAGTCCCTTCCTCCATCAAACAACATTCCTTCCAAGCCATCTTCAAATGATTGTTTTGGGGTTCTGGCTTCCTGTCTGTAAATAGGGGAGACATGGCTTTCCCCCGCAAGTGTTTAGAACCAGTTGTGCTCCTGCCTGCTCTTCCTCCCTCCGAATCAGTGAACACCAGGAAGGTTAGGATTCTTGAGTGTTTGGTTGAATGCTGAATCCCATTCCTGAGAATTCTGCTTGGTACATATAGCAGGAGGAGCTCAATGATATTTGACTGAATGTGTGAGTGGCTCTGTAATGACGTCACGGGGAGAGTGCAGGATGAGTTAGTCACAGGTGAGTTAAGTTAGTCTCACCTGTGAACAGACCAGAACTAGCCTCACTGAGCTCAGATTCTCTCAGGTCAAATCCACCTCCTCTGTCATTCTTCATGTGCCTCTGTGGGTCTGTAGCCTCCCCCCACACCCCCGGGCTGTCTGCTTGGGTTGGAGATTGAGCCACGTATTGGATGTCATGTAGACGGCCAGCTTCTTGAAGGAAGGGCCACATCATTGCTCTTATTTTCATCCTCAGGACCTGAGAAACTATCAGTGTTCAAGGACTATCTACCAGATTGAAATTCAGTTAAATAGATACAGACTGTAGTTTTAATTTGGGCTCAGTACTTTTCCCAGAATGTTCCAGAAGGCTGGTGTAAAATTGCAGGTTCTTTATCCAGCAGATGCTTCTGCCACGTGCTTAGCACCATCTTCCCAAGTCCCGTGGGGAAGTTTGAGTCCTGAACTCCTATTACAGCAACAGCAGGTAGCAACGCCAAAACATGGGGGAAGCTGCAAAACTGAAATTAATAAATACCTAATTAAATGTTCTCAAAGCATGCCAATATGTCAGCGTTGTTATTTGCTAAATTTAAGCTCCGTAAATATTTCATTACACTTGAAAAGCACTTGTGGCTCTGATTTTTCTCACTTCACAAGAATTCCTGAGTTTGCACAATGAGTGCTGAGAAATCCCAGCCAATCATAAATTAACAAATTACATAAAGCCAAGTCAACGGGAAACCAAAATTGTAGACATTCTTACAAAAATTCTTAAGGCAGAAAAAAATATGTAGTGATCAATATGGATGTATTTTAATATGTTCTGTAAGATGTGGGATGGGGTCCACTATCAGTAAGGCTCACAAATCCGTGGGCCCACAAATGTTTCAAAGCAGCCCACCAGCCACACAGAATTTCTGCATCTGCATAATAGTGCTTCAAGAGTTTCCAAAAATAAGAAATACAAATGTTAGTTGTATGATCAAACATCTCGTCTGGTGGATGCAGGATAATTTCCTTGAACTTTCGTGGTGTGGGTGGGGGCTGAAGCCGAAGACCGTTACAGGTGGCTCAGGTGACCGTTACAGGTGACCGTTACTCACTGCGCTGCATGAGTGTGGCCGTTTATCAGGTCATTTGGCTACTGCAGCTGCTGATTTTTTTTATTATTATTAAAGATTTATTTATTTTTATACAAGAGCTAGGGTACAGGCCAGAGGCCTGTAAAGTAAAAGGAGTAAAAGAAAGAGAAAGAGCAGGGAGCAGAACAGGCAGACTGATGAAATACACTGCTGAGGGGAGCAGCGGGTGAGACAGGAGAGGTCTGCCGCGCCATGTGGGTATCTCCCTGGCCAGCCGGGATCAAACCCGCACTGCAGAGTCTGCAGACAGCTTCACAATGCTGTGTTCAACCCACTGTGCCACCGGGGAGGCCCTGCAGCTGCTGTGTTGAGTGTCGCTTGTCTGGTGCTGCACTGGGCATCTCAGCAGCTCTGTGAACACCTCCTGTTGTGTCTTCGACTGTCTTTGTGAGTTGGACCTGACCTGTAGTTTGGCTGCCACGTGCTCAGTGGCAGGAAGACACCCTCTTGGGGTGTGGCTTATTGTTAGGGGCAGGAGCTCAGCATCCTCAGAGGTGGGACCATGCCATCTTGGGAGCGTTTGTGTTTAGGATGTTAAAACACTTGACATGGCTTCGGGTGAGATACACAGCCTTTTGTGACCCCAGTAACTCTGTTCTCCCACTTTGTTAAATAAGTCCCATTATTGTTCTCTGAAACTGAGTGGTTTTGCAATTGTGCACATGGGTGAAGAACTCAGTGACCGGTAAGCTATTTGGGTACTGTCCTTGGCCAGTTTTTGTGCCCCCTTACTGCCCTGTATCATCTTGACGATTTTGCACATTGAAGGGCCGGTGTTTTTATCTAATCTTTGTTTTATCTTCTTTCAGGAATCCTATTCACGATGCTGGTGTTTGGACCAGCCTGTGGATTTATCCTGGGCTCCTTCTGTACCAAAATCTACGTGGATGCCGTCTTCATCGACACAAGTAAGGAGCATGTCCCAGTTCCTAACCGACACTCAGTCTTTCTTCCCTCACAAAGGAGGATTCAGCCTCTTGATTCTATAAACTTCCCAGTAAACAGTCTGACACATCCACCCCAGGAACTAGCGGCACACCTGGAATTAGGAGGGAGTCTGCATGTGGCCAGGACTCCAGGGAGTCCGCCTTGTCCACCCGGAGTTTATTTTACTCCTCAAATCCGCATTGTCTTCATCTGTAACTTTAAGGGTAACGACCCAGCTGTTGTAAGAATTAAATGAGCAGAAAACGTGGCAGGTGCATGTCAGTGGGTGGTGGTCCGCTAACCTACAGGGACCCCCCCACCTGTTCTGGAAGTGTGCAAAGGGCACAGTTTGAAAATCCTTTGCATGGAACACAGTCGCGGGGACTTTTATAAGGAGACATACTCCCTCCCACCACATTTCAAAAAAATCTTGTGTTCTCAGCAGAAAGAGCCAGTGGGCCCCTGATCCTTAGCCCACCTTAATGAAGCAGTTCCTAATCAAGTGGGCGAGGTCATGCCCTGCCCACAGGTACCCCACGAGGGCTCCCCTGGAGTAGACACCCCACAGAGGGTGTCTTTTGATAACCAAGTGTAGCAGTGACAGCTCACCGCACCTGCTGCATTCTGTAATCTGGAAGCCAGCAGTGGACTCCAGCCTCCAGTCAAGGAGAAGCACTCAGGCCCCAGTACTACCCAGCGGTGCAGGGGAGGCAGCCTGCCCAGGGAGGGTGCCTGCCACGGGAGGGTGCCTGCCACGGGAGGCTGCAACTCCACACATGCCCACAAGAGGGCGCCATGACCCTGCGTGGCTGAGCGAGTGCATCAGCTGTGTCCCTCTCCGGGTTCTCCTCCTCCTGCCTCCCACCCCCATCGCGCCCCAGGATCAATGAAAACTCTGAGTCCCTGGGCTCTCAATCCATCATCTCTCGACAGTGCTAAATTTACTAATTCGCCCCAAAGAAATAATGCGGTTTTAAATCCAATCAAGTCACTTTGCGACTCTCTCCATTAACCCTGCTGATGTATTTACTGGCAGCTAATGACGGGACACGTTTCCAAGGGGACAGGGAAGAAAGAATCAAGCTCAGCCCTTCTCGTTCATTCGTTCAAGCGCTGGGTCTGTCCGGTGGGGCAGGGGCTTCCGCGAGCTCTTGGCTGGCGGGGGTCCTGGTCCTGGTCCTGGCCTGGCCCAGGGGCCCTGTGGGTGAAGAGACGACACAGGACATGAGCCTGCTGCCATCTTGTGTCTGTGGACAAGAGGCAACTTCCGAGGCTGCGGGGAGGCAGGACAGGACTGGCCAAGGGGATGCTTCGTGGAGCAAGGCCTGTGAGCTGCCAGTGCCTCTGACCCAGAAGAACCTCTGGCGTCACTCTCTTCCTTGCATTTTACAAAGGAGGACACTGAGGCTGCAGAGGTGGGATGGGGGGATGCACCCACCGCCGAGAGCGCCAGGGCCCTGAGCACGCGCTCACGCCCTTCCCTCTGGCTCCTCTTGGCGTCTTCCTCTTGGCATCTGCTCAGTGGCTGGTGGCCAGGAGGAGACAGCTGGCTGGAGGGTCCCCTCGGCCTGCCCGGCTCCACCCAGAGGGAGGTCCCACACCCAGTCCAGTCGTCCCTCCTGAGCCTAGAAGGCCCTCGAAGCCTCCCCCACCTAAGTCAGGTCGGGGCCCTTCCCAGTCGCGGGCATGTGGCGGGCAGCAAGCCGCCCCGGGGCGCTGACCGCAGCCCGGAAGGACAGTGCCTCTGAGGCCAGCGACGCCCGTGTCCGTCTTTGTTTGCGGCCTCGGGGAGGGCTGAGCCGCTCTGGCCAGGGGAGGGGGAAGAGCGCGCCGGGTCTGCGGGCCAGCCCGCCCCGGGAGTCTCGTCTCCAGCAAGTTTTGCTTTTTCTAATCGGGCACTGAAACTCGCTCGGCCCGTGTGGGGACTGGGGTGTGTTGGGTTGGGGGTCACTGTCTCCTCTCCTCCCCCTCACCGTGCCCGTCCAGCTTGGGCTCAAGCCCTGGCCGTGTGCAGCTCCGCTGAGCCGGGCGGGCCCCGGAGGAGTCGTGAGAAAGGGGGGCGAGGTGGACGCACAGGGAGGCCGTAGTCCAGGGGCAGGTGGGGGAGAAGGAGTCTCCCCGCTGTGGCCAGCCACGCTGAGGAGGGGTTGATGGAGAGAGACCCCGGGGAGGCCAACGGCAGCCCGTGAGTGGACGGAGCTGGGCGTGTTGGAACAGGCCAGCTGTGGGGTGGAAAGAGCCTGGTAGGGTGCCCCCCGGAGGCTGCCCTGGCTCCACTTAGTCTAGGACTCTGCTGCTGCCACCGTCCTCGGGGCTTGGCCCAGCGCAGCCCCCTTCCCTCAAGGAGCACAGGCGCGACCTTGCAGAAGCCAGGAGGAGCCAAGTGCCCCCAGAATGTAATTTTCAGAGAATCTTTGGGTTGAGAGCAGGACTCAGGGGAAAGGACTTGCTGGCAGAGCATGCCTGGCAGCCCTGGATTGCCCGCTGGGTGCAGCTGCTGGTGGACGCCTGTGGGGCCTCAGAACATTCCCCTAGATGCGTGTAGGACAGGCGAGTTGGGGTCCTGAACCCCATCGCTGCTAGAATCCCAGCCACATCCCCTCCCAGCCATCTGGGGACGTTCTCCTCCTGGGTGTGACCAGAGTGAATCAGGCAAAGCACCAATGGGCACGCCCGGAGCATCAGAAGGAGCCGTGTGGCGTTGCCCAGCAGCCAGCGGGTCTCACGGGACTCAGGCCCCAGGCCTGTCTACCCCAGTGGGCTGCTTGCTTCCTGGAGGCCTCCCCAGGACTCCATCCATGAGCGCCCCCTCCCGGGGACAAAGGCCTGGCAGAGATGACCGCACCTCACCAGACTCGCCCCAGGGCTCATGGTGTTTGCGGCTGGAATTGGACGCGTCCATCTGTTTGCCTCACAGAAAAGGTCAACAAGCCCAGAGCCCCCGGGCTGGGAATCCCAGGGCTGCTGCCCCTGCCCGGTTCCTTCCTTCCTCGGATTGATTAGCCCAGGGCTGGGGTCCCAAAAGTGCATGCGGCCTCCCTGCTCCCCGCCCCAGTTTCTAATTAGGTCTGTCACTTAATGATACTCTTGGAAGCATCGAGTCCCACAGCAAAAGTTTCACAAAATAGGTTAGACAAATAGGTAAATGGACTGGGGGGTAAAAAGAACAACTGTCCAGAGAGCTGTGCCGTCACGTCCACGTTGCGGTGGCCCAGAAGCGAGAGGGAACTGTCCCCAATTTGCTTCTGTCCTTCTCACAGTCTCAGCTGTCCCCTGGGCGGGTAGCTGGTTCTTAACAGGTTTAACCCTGTTCCTGGTGATTTTTGCTGGAGGGAAGGGTCTGAGAAAGGGCAGGAAATGACCTTCAGCCAGAGGAGCGGGCAGCTGCCCAAAGCTTGCTCAGTTTACCCAACAGACACAGAACCAGCCCAGCTGTTAGTGCCGGGAGAGGGAGGCTAAAAAATGGATTTCCTAAAAAGAAACACATCCTGGGCCTGCAGAGGCTCTGCCCAGGCCCACACAGCGCCTGCCTGGAGGCTGCAAGCTTTCCTCTAGATGCCCTGGCATTAGTGCCCTTTGTCCACGCCTGGCCCCCTTCCAGTGTCCCCCTCAGTGAGCCAGGGGCAGGCCAGTGACTGGGGCCATCACTAGTCTGTTTGGAGACCCCAGATGTGTCGACGAGCTTGCGTTTTCCAGCGCCACACCCTTGGAGAAAACACACACCTTCGTGTCGCTGTGCTCAGCCCTCCGGGTAATAACAGGCATTAAGACAAACCAGAACCGTTGTCCTGGGCAATGACCCTGTTTTCCCCACGAGGGCTCGCTCACTGCCTCTCCTGTCCTCTTGTGCTCTCGGTGGAAGGCACCTGTTTTGCAAATGATGCAGCTAAAGGTTCCTTACCCAGTGTCACCGGCTAGTGAGGAGCAGAGCCTGGGATTCAAGCCCAGGCCTCATGCATGTCCACACGGATGCACAGGCCCTCTGGTGCCCTGCTTTCTGCAGCTGGGCCTTGCACAGTCCTGAGACGGAAACCACCGCTGTTCTGAGGCCAATTCACTGCTGCCCGGGAGACTCGGTCATCTAGGGCCTGCTGCGCCCAGCACAAGAATTCCCACCCAGGACCCTCCAGGGAGCCCCCAAGTCCAGATCATCTAGAAGGGCCATGCTGGGGGAGAGTGCAATGCATGGCCTGGAGTTCTGGAGGCCTGTGCCCTCCCCACTTGTGAGCTCGGGCCAGGCGCCTGGCCTTTCCCAGTCTCCCCTGCAGCAGCTTTGCGAATAGGGATGATGAGAGACTTGCACCTTTAGGGCTATGGGACGGGGCAGCTGGATGGCCAGAGCGCAGAGGATGGATGCCAAATGCCAGTTGCTGCTAACAGCAACGTGAGCTCCAGGGTCTCGCGGAGATGCTGGCGTACCTGTCCGGCCAGTGGTCATTTCTCCTGCCGAGCCTGTGCACCCACCTAGCCAGGCCTGCAGCCTGTTCATCTTAGCCCTCAGGTCCCACCCCAGGTCTCCAAGAACTAGCCCTTGGGGCTCCAGCAGCATGGAACACCACAAGAGGCAGCTGCTCAGACCTTGCCTGCAAGGGCTGCTGGCCCAAGCAAGTGGGGAGCAGATTGCCTCCCTCTGGCTTCCCCGCAGTTCCGTCTTCACGTGTCCGCTGGTGAATCTCAGGAGCTGCAGGCACCGAGCTGCAGGGGGATTCCATCAAGCATCTAAGTTGGCTGCAAAGCTCCCTAAGAAAAGACTGGCCCCAAACCCAAGCCCCCCGAGCAGGTTGAGTGTGTCTGTCCACCGGTCATTTGGAAATAGCCCCTCCCGTCATTGTGGGGAGGTGGGGGTATGTGGCCGAGCAAATGCTGGACTCTGTCCTGAGCAGGTCCCGTGCGGCTCATTTGCGCTCCCAACAGCTCTGAGGTGAGTGCCCGTGGTCAGCCGGGCCGTGCAGGTCTATTGGCTGAGGCACAGAGAGTCCAAGCCACTAGCCTGAGGCCACACAGCGAGCAGACGGCAGAATTTCCACCCAGCTGCCCCAGCTCCCGCCTGTGCGGCCCCTAACCGTCTGTGAACCCAACTAAAGACCGGGAGTGGGGGGTTGAATGGGCTCTCACATCACCTGCTTTGGGGGAGATGAGGCCGGAGTAAACCTAACAAACGATCGGGCCTGAACAATAAATGCTTGTGCTCCTCCTGTTTTTGTTAACGCACCTTGGCAGCTTTGCCTCGCCAGTCATCTCTGGCCTAAGCCCCAGGGCGCCCGGCTCCTCGCTGTTTTTGTTTAGAGAGATGCAAGCGGGGCAGACAAGAAAATGGAGGCAGAGAAGCCATCAAGGCTGGGGGAAGCAGGAGCACTGAGGGGGTGCAGCTCCCCTCTCTGGGCAGCTGCCCGGACACGGTCTCCCCTCCCGGTCCTCGCCTGCTCACGGTCCCTTTCTTTTGCAGGTAACCTGGACATCACCCCGGACGACCCCCGCTGGATCGGAGCCTGGTGGGGCGGCTTTCTGCTCTGCGGTGCCTTACTCTTCTTCTCTTCCCTCTTGATGTTCGGGTTTCCACAGTCTCTGCCCCCACACTCAGACCCCGCCATGGAGAGCGAGCAGGCCATGCTCCCCGAGAGAGAGTACGAGCGGGCCAAGCCCAGCAACGGGGTCCTGAGGCACCCCCTGGAGCCCGACAGCAGTGCCTCCTGCTTCCAGCAGCTGAGAGGTAAAGGCCTCCTGCAGGGTGGGCTGCCGGGGCCAGAGAGGGGGCGCGGAGGGGGCTGGGGGAGGGCCTCAGAGCTTGGGAATTGAGGCCAAACCTGTTTGTTCTGCATGATTTGCCTCTTCCAATCTTGTGCTCGAAGCATCCCTCAGAAGTGACCTAACATGCTTAAATGAAACAAAGTTAGAGTCGCTACCCTTCACCGAAAGGACAGACTCACCTCCCCAAGGGAGACCCGGCGGCTGGCCCAGGACCTGCGGGGCAGTAAACAAAGGTGTGGACACCAGAAAGTGGAAAGGGAAGGAGGAGGCTGGACCCTTGGAGGTGCCTTTGAATTCTTTATTTTTTTTTTAAAGATTTATTTATTTATGCATACAAGCGCTGGCTACAGGCCAGAGATGTGGGGGGTGAAAGGACTCTCCAGAGTCAGAGTGAGGAACAGAACAGACAGACATACACTGCTGAGGGGAGCAGCGGGCGAGACAGGAGAGGTCTGCTGCGCCGTGTGGGTAGCTCCCTGGCCGGCCGGGGATCGAACTCGTGCTGCAGAGGCTGCGGACTGCTTCATAGTGCGGTGCTCAACCCCTTGCTCCACCAGGATTCCAGGCCACTTAGAACCCCATTGAAGCGGTGAAGGGCTTTGAAGTGAGTTCCCTTTGCCTGCCACAGGCTTTCTCACTTAAAAAGCCACATTTAAAGTGCATTTCTTTAGATGCACTCTGTCCTTCCACACCCTCCGTTCCAGATGAGAGCTGTGTTTTTCTGGGAAAATAGTAACTCGATCTTAAAAAAAAAGTCATGCTTTACGATGCAGCCACGCTCACGCTGCCGTTTTTAAAGCAGAAACTGGGTCTTTCCTGATGAACGCACAGTGGTGCCGCCTGAGCAGCCTCACAGCCACAAGGGTGTCCCCTCCTTGCTCCTGGGGCCCCGAGAAACCGGCTGGATTTTGGAAATGAGCCGGAGCAGGACTGGGCATTGCTCCCGGGGAAGCTGGGGTGGAGAAAGGTCACCTCTTGCAGTGGCTGCAGAGCTTGGACTCACGACTGGGGTGGGGGGGTCTTTGCTGGGCCTCTGCATAATGACGTGTGTGTGCGGACCCACGGACCCGGGAGGGCCCCCACCTGGGGCTCAGTTCCCTCCTGCCCTTCTCAGGCTGCCGCATTTCCCTTCCCCAGGGATGGCGTGGCTGTAAGAACTAGGGCACTGCCCACAGAAGACCGTCTGATTTTAGTACCTGCTGGTCGGTCAGGACAAGGAAACTGTGCATGTCCCCAGAAGAGCCCCGTTTAGTCTTCTCGTGTTGTGGCTGGGCCGTGCTCCCTGAGGGGTCTGGCCGGGTCTCGCTTTGGAATTGTCCTAATTCCAGTTGTAGCTGATTTTAGACGTCATCATTCTGAGGCCCAGAATGCATTGCACGAGGAGCCCGCCCACCCATTCTGTGTCCTCTGAGGTTGCCTGGGCTTGTGTCCCCAGGAGTATGTGCCTAGAACAAGAGAACCCCCAAGCAGGCCCACTTGCAGGCACCCCAGCGGCTGCAGGCTGCTCCCTGCTGCTCCCCCACTCACACAGCAGCCAGTGGCCCATAACCAGGCCCGCCTGTGGGGGCCGTGCAGGCCCCCGCTCTGAAGATGGCCTCCTCCCCAGTCTCTCCTCATCCCAGGCAGGCGTCTTGCTTCCTGGGCCTGGAGCACACTGATCCCCACCACTGTGGCCCCCGCGTTCCGCAGGACCCCGGGCTGGCCTGGCTGCGGGTTCCGGCTCACATCTGTGGCTCGGCCTCTGCCGGGTGGCAGACGGCGCGACTGCATTTTCCTTAATTAGGGCCTTGCCTTTGGTGAGAGCCGCTGCCGGGAGCCTGGTGATGGGCATGTCCTCGCTGCAGCCGAGCGGCTGAGGGCTCTGCCGAGCAATTGTCCTTACAGAACAGGGCTCGCCCCCCCACCCCCGAGCTGTTCCTGGTAAAATCTTCTGTCTGACGCCACAGCCAAGAAACCATCCACCCTCGGAAGCCCCGGGCTCCTGTGCGGGCTGCGGTCCAGGTGCTGCCATGTGACTTCACATGTCCAGTGTCTGGGTCCCCGGGGCAGACTGGCCAGTGACTCCCCAGCATTGGTGGAACCCTCTGGGGTGCTCTGGGCATGCCGTGGCCAGCGATGCGCTCTCAGCACAGGGCCCCCCTCACGACGACGGCTCTATTAATTACTATTAGCGGGTTCTTGGCGTGTGCCAGAAGCCCCGGCCTCGTGCGCGCCCGTCCTGTCACCTTGGCCGCAGTCCCGGGATGGAGCGGTGTCTCCAGCCACGGACCGCTCGGCCCTGAAGCTAGAAATCAAGCCCCAGCAACCTGGCTCCTCGGAGCGGGTTCCCGCCGTCATTTCATCCAGCCTCATTCAGGGAAACCTTGATTGGGGCCAGGGCCCCTCCCCGTCAGTGTCTTCAGCCCTTTCTGTCTTGCATTTCTCTCCCTTCCTTTTCTAGCCCCCACCTTCAAACAACTCGGACTAAGCCCCTGAGTCACGCCAGATTTGGTCAGTTCCCCGAGCCCCAGTGGAAATTGTTGTGATTATTATTAATAATTCTGAGAATTAAGCTCCCTCAGACCAGCTTAACGGTCTCCCTGCTTCATCTTCAGAATCTCAGAACCAGGCCCGAATCCATCCTGCTTAGGCGCACGCTGTGACAGCAAGCCCAGGGTCTGAGTTCCCACTGTGCTCCCCTAGCTGTGAGACTGCTCTCTGCCTCAGTTTCCCCACCTGAAATGGAGGGTTGTTTTTTTTTAAAGATTTATTTATGCATACAAGAACTAGGGTGTAGGCCAGAGGGGTGAGAGGATTCACCAGAGACAGAGTGAAGTGCAGAACAGGCAGATCGACCGAAGTACACTGCTGAGGGAAGCAGTGGTTGAGTCAGGAGAGGTCTGCTGTACCATGTGAGTAGCTCCCTGTCCGGGGTTCGAACTCGTACTGCAGAGGCTATGGACAGCTTCATGGGTTGCATCTTAACCCCTTGCGCCGCCAGAGAGGCCCTGAAATGGAGGGTTTTCATGCTCCAAGAGCATAGGCTGCCTGTGAGTGGTTTGTCAGCAGTTAGACACTTGCTACTTTCTCCATCCCCGAGGATCCGAAAGTTTCCAAGAAGTCTCCGTCCTGCATGTCTTAAGAGAGAAGTAGGAAGCTTGTTTTCCTCTGAGACCTTACCCTGCTGCTGTTCCCAGCTACATACTGTTCTGCCCTTGCTGGCACCGTGATCCCCAGGAGAGGAAAGAAGCTCTCCCCAGCAGGGGACCCCACGGGAGGCTGCATGATGCAGGCCAGCCTCCCCTCCCCGCCTGGCCCAGCTCCCCTCCCAGGTGAAGTCAGTAGGTGGAGGGTGAGTGGCTAAGGGAGGCAGGCTGTCATTGTGCTGGGGGCTGGTGTGACCTTGGTTCATCTGTTTCTGTTTGTCTGGGGCACCTCATTAGCGGCAGCCTCCTTGGAAAGTTAGAATTTTATGGGCTGAAGTCGTTTGAATGAAAAAGCTTGAAATGTGGGGATAGCCCCAGGATCATGGTAATTAATACTCCTTTTCAAATCAGGGCTTTTTGGAGGGCAGGCTGAACCTTGGAAAAGGAATCTTCTTTGGAGAGCGCTAAGAGTCACAGTAATAAAACCTGGCATGGGAGGAAGGAGCCAGGAGGAACACAGATCAACAGGGGAGGAAGCTGTCATTTCTGGAGGCACATGGCTTAGAAGAGGAAAGAATGATCTTCATGCAAATAAGGCCCAGAGAGGCGTCCCTGGCACTTCAGTCAGAGGAGCCTCAAACTTAGTGATTTTCACATCTAATTCCAGGTGAAATTAGTCATTAGATCTTAAGACAAAAGCAGGCAGGCGCCTATCTCTCCGAAGAGAAGAGGCGTTATCTCTGGAATAATTAACATGCTTCTGAAGAAGGGAATTGTTCCCTTAACTGGAGTTGTCTTTGTTGAGCAAGTGCTCCCCTGTTCCCAAGCAAATCAGGATGGCCACGATGAAGGATAAGGAGATAGCCAGGCCACAGGGATACAGCCTCACTGGCGCCGTTTCTGCAGCAGAGAACAAAGTTCTTAATTGGAAGATACTGGTGGTATCAGCACAGCTGATACCAGTGGGGAGCAAGTTTGGCTGTGGTCCCTGCTTCTTCTGAAGTGCCTGAATCTGAGTAGTCTGTACCCTAATAGGATATGAAGCGCCCAATAAAATGGCTGAGAGTCGTTTTCCTGGAGCACCCCCACTGTGCCTATGAATTGCCGTTATCTTAATTACAAAAGCGTATAGTGATCGAGCAGTGTTGTTACCTGCAAAACTTATAAATAGACAGGGACTTTCAAGTGCACTTATTACACAGAGGTGCTGTGCTCCCTGGAAGTGATCCGTAGCTGCCTCCCTGCAGCCTGAAGCTTGGGGCCTCATCAGTCCCTTGTCACGGGTGCATTACAGCAGCACCGCGCACCGCACACCAGAGCCAATCAGCCTTCACTCAGTGGCCGTGACTCCAGATGGTGGCACCCAGAGGACTTGTTCAGAAGACAAATGCTTACCTTGTTACTCTTTTTATGCCCCATGTATCCCTCTTTTGTATTTGTGAAACGGTCCACATTTGTAAACATGACAGTTGACATGCCACTAAGTGTCTGCAGGATACTCAGTAATGTGGATTTAACAAGGGAAACTCTCCCAACATTTAAACACAGATTTTAAGTAGAACCACTTCTAGATATTTATTTGAAATGACATTTCTAAAAGAGTCAGATTATCATAAATGCTTGAAACCCTGTAAAGAAGAAAACTCACTCATAAAGGCCAGTCCACTTGCAATAAAGCAGGGTATTGGATGTACGAATACCATGGATTTAAACCTGTTTTCTCAGCAACTTTATCCTTGTTCATACACTCCAGGTGTTTGTTTTCTTTGTGTGTGCATTGATTTAATCCAAGAATCGCCTTCCTGAGGTTTTAGTGCTTGTAGAAACCACCCCAGAATAGCTGAGAGCCCCGGCCCTGGTTATTGTCTGGTTTTCCTCTATCAGGATGTAGGATTGGGTGGCTCAGCCCACAGCGATTCTTTTTATTAAGTGAAAGGATCCCGAAGTCCTTATCTTTCATATAGATTTTTTGAAGCTTGGTATCTTTCCCAGAAATGATAAATTTGAAGTTTTGTGTACCTGTCATTCCCGCCCCATTGTTCTGTCATTTTGATTTATTGAGCTTGTCTGTTAACATTATTAAAAACTTATCTACCCGCTATTATTATTTTATTCTAATTAGTTGGGCCATTTCGAGGTTTCATCTCCTAGGAGATGAGGTTAAGCTTGTGTAATTAGCCCTTCTTTGGGACAGCTGGCTAATCCATCACCTTGCAACGCTCCCCGGGCCCTGCTCGCGTGTATGACCAGTGGCTGGGTTTTCGAGGACTCGGTGTAGCACTTGGTTTATCTGGGCCTCTGTCTTGTCTTTGTCATGTACATGGGTGGGAACAAGAGCACCATCTGCCTAATGTTCTACTTTGTCACGGCGACAGCAAAGGAGGCCTCACTTTACCCCTGGCACAGCTCTGTGACTAAGTTCAGCCTCATCCGCCTTACCCTCCTGTGCCATTATGTACCTAAAGCTTTTCTTTAAATATCCTGAACTCTACTTATTTTAATCTTGCATGGTCTTAGGCCATAACAGTGCTGTGGCCACACGTTAGATGGATCAGTTATGTTTTAGTTAAATTTTTCGTAAGTTCAGACTTAAAAAGTGGATAAATGTTGAAATGACAGGGCGGTTATAGCGGCAGGAAGGGACAGAGCGGGGTCTCTGTGATTCGAGCAGACAGGTGAAGGAGTGTGCTGGAGCCCTCGGTGGCTTTTCAGGCTTTTATTGGGATTTTACCCAGTGCAGCCGGCAGGGGTGCCAGGGGGCCGGGAGGTTGCCAGGCCTCCCAGCCCCCAGTGAATCTTCACTCTCTCTGGCATTCTCTCGTGGTCTTGTTCTCTCCCTTCTGCTTCCTTCTGGCAGTTCTGCTCCCTTGCTTGTTCCCCTGCTGGTGGTTCCGTTCCCCTCTGGCATCCCATGACGCCTCTCTTATGAGCCCCACCTCAGCCCAGGTGAATCCCACCTCCATATGCCCACACCCCACTCCAGGTGCCCACCATCAGGCATGCATTCAGGGCCGCAGGGATCCATCATCAACCCTATTGGTGGGAAGGCAGAAAAGCCTGACCATCATTTACCCTACAGCAGTCATGGTGCCCGCAGCCCGCTGCGTGCTCCCAGCTCCGCCCGGTGGAGGAAGTCTGCTCAAGGAGCAGAGCCGGGGGGTTGATCCAGAAATACCAAATACTGGGATTGCTTTCAAAGGTTTTGAGAAAACTAATCTCTATTTCTAAGAGGCCCCATGGTAAGAGGAAATCTTAGCCATGTAGGAACACACACCCTTTAAGAGAAGTAGAGTGTAAGAAACTAAGATGGAAATGTGTGGCCTCGGCAGGCGCTGCTTCCCGGCCCCATCACTGTTTCAGGGGAAGCACCTTGGCTGAGTGTCCGCTTTCATCTGAACCCCGAATGGGGAGCAGGTCTTCTGGGCTGGGGTGTCCATGAGAAAAAGTCTAGCTGAGAAAGAAGGAACATGTGCGGCAAAGATGTGGGGCAGAGTGTTCCCCTGGAGAGAACCCCTCCCCTCCCCCCGGTGCAGAGACTGGGGGAGGGAGGCCT
Source organism: Talpa occidentalis (assembly GCF_014898055.3). Taxonomy (NCBI): domain Eukaryota; kingdom Metazoa; phylum Chordata; class Mammalia; order Eulipotyphla; family Talpidae; genus Talpa; species Talpa occidentalis. Next base: position 6,003,799 of record NW_023601433.1, read on the forward strand.
GGGTGAGGCAAGAAAGAGCCAGTGGCTGGACTGGAGTGGGGGACAAAGGGGCAGAGAAAGTGTGATGAGAGCCCAAAGGAGCAGGGCAAGGCCACCAACTCAGGACAGGTGACAGAGGATGTGGGTTTGAGCCTGAGCCACTGGGTGTCTGATTATGTGTACTGAGTTGGCAAAAATGGTTTGGGGGGCTCGGGGGTAGAAGATCGGCCTGGGGGTACAGCGTAGGTGAGCTGGTCCCTCTGTCCTCTCCCTGCAGTCATCCCGAAGGTCACCAAGCACCTGCTCTCCAACCCTGTGTTCACCTGCATCATCCTGGCCGCCTGCATGGAGATTGCCGTGGTGGCTGGCTTTGCTGCCTTCTTGGGGAAGTACCTGGAGCAGCAGTTCAACCTCACCACCTCTTCTGCCAACCAGCTGCTCGGTGAGTCTGCCCTGCAGCCCCCAGGGAGGCCGGGGCAACCAGGTGCATGTAAACTGCCAGTGTTTGTGGAGGCCCACCAGAAAGCCCAGCCTGGGCCCCCGACAACGTATGTGTGGCCCCATGCAGCAGGAATCCCACAGTACACTCTCAGGGGGAGATTTGCCTGCCCATGCATTTGCTAAAAGTACCTGATAATAAAGCACCGAAAGATAAAATGTATGTAGGAAGCACCGTGACAGGCCAGGAAGTCAGTGGATTGGTGTGAGCTAGAGAACTGGGGGCAAGATACAGTGAAGGAAGAGGAAACTTAGGATGGATCTTGAAAGATTAGCAGGCTTGGGTCAGACACACAGAAAGGCAAGAACATTCTTGGCAGCATGAACCGCACCATCAGCTTGAAAGCTGTGCCCTCCCCTGCTATCCCATGCCAGATATAACTAATGGATCGTGCACTGCCCCTCCCCGAGATCAGTCCTGGCCTTCCTGTGCTTCCCAACAGATGACATACATCTGCGTCCAGTAGCTTGGAGCTGCCATGCTAATGCAAACCCGCATGCCCTCTTGAGAAGGAGCATTACTTGAGGGGAGAGGCAGGCAAGTCTCACAGCAGATGGGAGAGAGGGAAGAATCAGGAGGGACTCCCAGGTTTGTGGCTTACACAGCTGGTGGCCCCACTGTGAAGCCTGGAACAGCAGAGAACAATCTGATCATAGGGAAGATTACAAGTTCACGTGTGTGAAGCAGCTCAGTGTGAGATGTCACTGGTATATCTATGTGACATCCTGATTACTGGTTCCTTGAACTACAAGGTAGTCAGGGGTGCCGACCCTGTGGTGTAACTGTTGACTCCTGCAAAACCCGGCCACTGTTGATGGGGAGTCTTGCGATAACAGAAACACTAGATGAACACGTACTTTGTACATTCTACATGTCATAGATGGTCTCCTTAAAGCTAGCGAGAGAAAGGGAAATGTTACTAAGAAGGCCAGGAGAGAGTGCATTTGTAGTCCCGGACTGTATTTCTGGAGACCCTAGGTTTGCAAGAAAACCTGCGTGGAAGTGGATCCAAGCAGTTCCCAGTCTTGTTGTTGGAGGCTCAGCTGTGCCCGGTGGAGGACTCCAGGGGCCCGGGGCAGGAATGTGGTTCCTTTGCATCCGTGTGGAAGGCAGCTGAATTTACGTGGGGAGAATGTGCAGAATTGGAAAAGAAGGGGTGACCCGCCAATCACAGGAAGACAGAGGAGGCACAGAGAAGTATAAGCAGCAGCCTCTGGAAGAAGGCCGTGGGCCCGGGAGGCCAGAAAGAGACTGTTCCAAAAAGGACGCAGCAGCCTCAGCGACAGAGCCAGACCCAGGCTGGGTGTGCCCTCAGCCGTGACAAGCTGGCCTCATCGGCGTTGCGCGGTGGCTTCCAAGAGGAGTGGGCCTGGCGGTGCCCCCAGGAAGCAGACGCTGTGCTGCCAACAGACTGGAACAGGTAGCTGAGCAGCAGGCAGGGCCAGCAGGAGGTGGTGTGCAGGAACAACAGAGAAGGTGGGAGGACGCACGTGGGGGCGCCGAGACGGCAGCGTGTCCTGCCGTCTGAGGCTGCTCCGGCCCCGTATCCTCCCCACTGCTCACGAGTCGGGGCGTCTGCGGAGAGAGACGGCCAGGCCATGCTTTCTGATCTCCTCCAGCCCTTCCAGTGGCTTCCAGCATGGCCGGCACCCAGATGCGGACGGGCCAGCCCCTGCCAAGTCTTAAGGAAAACCACAGACACCCTGCATCCCCTCCGCCAGCAGGCAGGCCCATGGGGGAGAGGCTGGGAGCCCCTGGAACTCGGTATCGCTGGTGGGAGGCAGAAGGTGAGGAGTGCGTGGGGCTGCGCTGTGGCCACCAGTACAGCTGAGCCCATGTGGGCCCTGGGATCCGGCCCCTCCCGCAGATGTACACCCAGAGGAGCGGGCACACAGGTGGCTCTTTTGTATCTGCCTGGGCTCAGCATTCAGAGCCGTCTCGTGCAGAGTCGCCCCAAACTGGAAAGCACCCAGGTGACTGTCGGCAGAAGAGGTGAATAAGGTGTATACATTCTAGAATGTTCATACAGTGAATGAATGATCACACAGCTTGAAAAAGACTTGGAGAGATGCCTCAGTGTCAATTCCAAGACACACACTTGAGTGCGTATTTGTGTCAGTTAGAAAGGGGAAACGTTACAGTAATAAGGGCCAGAGGTGATGACCCAAGGGGGACACTAACTGGGAGAGGGTCCCCCAGAGCCTGGGGGCTGCAGAAATGTTTTAGGCTTGGGCCAAGCAGTGATTTCAGAGGTATATGCAGATGCAAAAATTCATCTGCTGTTCCCTTAAATGTGTGCACTTCACAGGACATAATGTATCTCAATTTCTCAAAAAAAAAAAAAAAAAAAAAAAAAAGATTCAAATCCCACTGAGAAGATGTGGCTGGGCCACAGGCCTCTCTTTGGGACCCGCTAGGATAGCACCAGCCTTTTATTCCCCCCTTGTTACTAATTACTCTTTACTGCCCACTGCTGAGTAGCAGAGTAGCACTTGCAAAAGGTAGTAGCAAACTGCAGCCAGCCTTTGATATCTGTTGGACAGAGGTGGGGTGAAATGCACCCCCTCTGAAGTTACAGCTTCTTCCTTATAGCAAGGACTCCGGGTTTTCACCCTCCAGCTGCCAAAGAGTTTCTTCCTCACCTCCCGGTTTCCTTGCTGCTGATGCTTCTGTTTTGATCGCACGGCACGGTGACTTCGATGTGCGGGCTGTGTTCTATCCAGACAGAGCCTGTGTGTTCTATAAACAAGTAAATCAATAGTCTGCAGGGCAGAGGGCAAAACAGCGAGCTTGCCTGCTCGAGCCTCGCTCTCCCAGTGACGTCTGGGTGACAGGATCTCTGCAGGGGTGCATGCAGCCCGGTGGCCCATGAGGCTCTCCAGTTGGTGGCATGCACGCCCAGTCCCAGTGGACTCTGGGGGCTTGGCTGCAAAAGGGGGTGCAGAGGCCCTTCAGGGAACAAAAAGAGGCACCAGGAGCCTAAGGCCAGGCCTGTGTCAGAAAAAGCCTGGCCAGTGTGGTCTGCACAGTCACCCCAGGATAGCAGGGCTAGGGCCCCCCCACAAAGTCTTCAGCAACAGAAGTCAAGTTCAGAGGAGAGCTGACGGATGGGCCGCGTGCACAGAGGTGAACAGGACTCAATCTGCGCACGTCACCGTGATGAGGATGGAGTTTGGGGGACATGCTGGGCCCCACCTGTGTGCTCATGCCACGAGCACACGGAGGAGGGAGAGCCTGGTGGAGGAAGGCGCGAGGAAAAGGGCCAAAAGCTTGTTGCCATGGCTACCATCACCGCCAGGTGACACTCCCTCTGTCTTGCTGGGAAATCAACCAAAACCCAGAGCTGCTCGCGAGCGCGCTCACACAGACCCACCTGCTCACAGAAATAATTCATGTGTCCCGAAAAGGATTCTGCGGCCCGCTCTGTGCCGGGCCCGGCGCTGGCTGGCAGCACAAAGTGGCACTTGCCTTCTGGGAAGCTGGAGCTCAGTAGAGGGAGAGAGCAAGAAACAAGAGAACCAAAAATAAATGAGACAGCATCGGATCGTGGGGCGAGCCTGGAAATAACAAAAGAGGCAAGAAATGCCAGGGCGCCCCAGTGAGGGAGGCAGGGGCCCCATAGGGCCGCTCTGAAGGGGGTGACAGGGAAGGTCACAGGGCACATCAGCGGCTGAGCGGGTTTGCCCTGTTCTGGGGGGAGGCAGGCAGGAGGGGCGGGCGTCAGTGGTGAGCAGTGAGACAGGCGAGCATGGAGAGACACACACACCGCCGGGGGTCACTTCTCTGGCACGGGCAGGAGCACGCGGAGAACAGCCCAGCTGTTCCAGGAGCACCAGATAACACAGGGCTGTTGTGTTTCTTTAAAATGCGACTTGTGCTATTTTCTTGCAGAGCCCAGGCTTCTGGTTATTTCTTCCCCTAATATTAAAATGAATTTGCATGCCCTTAGCACATGCCAGCTGGTGGATGTAGTCGATTGACCTCGGGGTCCGTTGATTGGCAGGGAGGAGGCAGCCTGCGCTGGAAAATTGGCTGCACAGTCTACACAGTGCAAGTCTTCACAGAGGAAGTGAGCGAGAACTGAGCAAAGCCAGACAGGAGCCTAGAACCTAATAAATCCTTTGGTGCTGTACATCCCCCGAGTCTTCAAGATTCAGGAATAACAGGCGTAGGGTCCCGCTGCCTTGCAGAGAGCTGTTTCCAGGAGAGGGGACGTGGCAGCCAGGAGCGCGCCCAGAGCTACGATGCATGATGATGAGATTGATGCTCCCTCTGGGAGGTCAGGACTGGTTGACGCACTGTCTCTGCGGGCTGGTGGTTCTAGCACCTTCATTAAACAGCCTCCAGACCTTCCAGGAAGCCTCCCAGCTCGATGAGAAGAGAGGCTGGAAAGGCCACAGATGATCTGGGGGTACCCCTTCCACCACACCTTAACAGTGCACAGAAAGCACATACTCCCCCATTTTACAGTATTTACCCACTTGCCCAAAGCTTGCATGTTTTAGGGAGCCCCCAAATTGTCTGCCTCTCTCTCAGCTGCCCCATGTCAGCAGTGTGTGTTGTTGAGGGCACCCCCTTACCTGGGCAGGTACAGGCACCTGGACCCTAAAATAATGAGTTTATGTGTCTGTCTCCACCCATTTTTCTGTGAGCTCCTGGAGGGCAGAAATGAGGCCCTGGTAGGGCCTGGGGGCCCGGTGGAGAGGGCGCCCCCCTGGGTACCAGCGGGGCCGGCCTGGCCTGGCTGCACAGGGCCTGGCCCCTGCTCACCGCTCCTGGGCCTCTGTCTCCCCAGGGATGACAGCGATCCCATGCGCCTGTCTGGGCATCTTCCTGGGCGGCCTCCTGGTGAAGAAGCTCAGCCTGTCCGCCCTTGGGGCCATTCGCATGGCCATGCTGGTCAACCTGGTATCCACGGCTTGCTACGTCTCCTTCCTCTTCCTGGGCTGTGACACGGGCCCCGTGGCCGGGGTCACCGTTCCCTACGGAAACACGTGAGTACCTGGGGTACCTGCTTCTGCCCCTGCCCCAGCACCCCCAGCACTCGGGGGACAGGAACCAGGGTGACATCTCTGGGCTAAGAGGGCAGACATCCCACCCGGCAGCCAGAGAGCCAGGGAGACGGTGGGACATTCAGTCCCTAAAGACTCACATTATTGTTTTTGCACTTGACTTTAGGACTGACATGAAGAGAGAAAATAAAGATAAATATAATTTAAAATTCAGCATAAGCTATGAGACCGCAGTAGTCCCTTAAATTTACTCTCAAACTATCGTTCGACTCGTAGTAGCTTGAAGGGTCTGGGATTGGTCAGTGTGTGAAGGGACAGTTAAGAGAAGGGAAGGGAGTTGGTAGGTTCTGTTGGAACCACTTCTCTGATTTCTTCGCTATTATCCCAAGACTGTGGTCTCAATCAGAATTGCCTTTCAAGGGAGTTATGGGGGGGACTTACAGATCCAGTGTCAACAGCTGCCCCTTTTCTCCATGGGATGCTGAGATTTCCTTGTGAATTCAGCCTGGAACCTCAAGACTGCAGCATGGCTGCCTGCAGGAGGCCAGGTCCTCTCTATACCTGCCCACTCCTCCAGGCAGTCCACCAGGCCTGTTAAAGCCAGAAAATGCAGTAGAACTAGGCCTTATCTTGCCCCCTGCAAGTTCTCCTCTACCCCACCACGATGGCCTCCTCCAGTACCCATCCCTGACCGTCCTTGCTCCTACCTTCCTACCTATTGTGCCTTCTGCTTTGCATGGAATGAGAAAATCTAGAATGAACCCCCAGCCCTTCCTGAGCCAACTCTCAATGGAGTGGTTCAGGGCACAGGGCAGTTCTAGGATGGAGTTTTCTTCAATAAGAGAAGGACTCAGGGCCTGCAGTCCCTGCCAGCTCTGCTGAAATTGGCAAGTTCCTATCCCTCCTCTCCTACATAAGCATTATGTACATCGAGGCCGATGACATAACATGGCTGTGCCTCAGTTTCCTCCCTATATACCCCAGGGGCCAAGACTGAGAATAAAAGGCAGTGCTGTCGCAGCACGAGTAGAGCTGACCAGCGAATCGCCAGCTGCCCCATCGTCGTCAGGATGAACTGCTGTGAACCCCGAGAGCCTTAGCAGGAAACAACAGGGCAGAAGAGACACTTCCTCTCTCCCTTCTCCCCGCTGGCAGCCATCTGGAGAGGTTCCCTGGCAGAGGTGGCCCTGAGCGGGTCCCAGCTGTTGGGCAGGGAGAGTTAGGACTGAGGAGGAGCAGAAAGGGGGTGGCAGGTGGCCCATCACTGCAGCCGAGGCCGTCCGCAGGGGGCCCTACCAGAAACTGGCCTTTCTCTGACGGTTCTGCGTTTCCTTTCTTTCCAGCTCAGCACCCGGGTCTGCCCTGAACCCCAAGTCGCCCTGCAATAAAAACTGTGAATGCCAAACCGACTCCTTCACCCCAGTGTGTGGGGCAGACGGCATCACCTACCTGTCGGCCTGCTTCGCTGGCTGCAACAGCACGGTATGGGGGCCTCGCCGGGATGGACGGGGCGGGCACTCGGGCCGCCAGCATAACTCAAAACCCCAAGCCACAGCAGGAATGGGGCAGGTGCATGCGATTCAAAGTGAGCTATGCACAGAGGCAGGGAGACGGCTGTCAGGCATTCGCAGCAGAACAGGACCCCACAGGGCTGAGCTCCCAGACAACAGAAGCATCTAAGACCAGAAGCTCCTTCCTCAGGGAAGGCCTCTTCCAAACCTGACGCTCTCTGGTCGTAACACACACCTCCCTCCCTTGGCTACCTTCGCCTTTCTCTCCCCAGTGAGGTGCCACCCACCTTTTCCCATTCTCCCGCTAGAACTCTTGGTGGCTCTTTGCTCCCTAACATGAATTGTACACTTGGCTGTCAGCCTGCAGCTTTCTTTGTGTGCAGCAGGAAAACCTGATGTTAAGACACTGGTCACCACGTCACACTGATCCCACCTCCCAGGTGTCTGTCACACCTGCCCTTCTGTATCCACACCGCCGCAGGTCCCCCTCATCTGTGCTTGGGCACAGTTAGCAGTCACCTACCTGACCTTACAGCTCAGGAGCGCTCCTTCTGGGCCGGCTGCTGCCATGCCGTCAGAATGATTTCTCTCAGACCGTCGTACGGTGACTGTAAACAAAGTTTGTGTGCCTGTGCGCTGCCAGTTTCCTGCTTGCTTCCTTTCAGTCTGTGGTATTCAGTTTTACCCCACACACCACCTGTCTTTTCATACTTTTCCCACCTGCTAGGTAACTCCTACTCACCCATCAATACCCCACTCAAATTTGCCCCCCTCTGTGAAGCCATCACTTCCCTCCTTTGTCACTGGGGTCCTCACCTCTGCAGTCTTGGTACCTGTGTCTCTTGGAAGATCTTGTGTGTGGCAAGGCAGGGGTTGCTAGAAGTCTGTCGTCTGCTCTGGCTGTGGGTGTCCTAAGCCAGGCCTAGCTTCCAGGAGCACCCTTTAAATGTCTGGGGACACAGGTGAAAGGCAGGTAAGAAGAAAGCTGAGGGGCTGTTTTCAAGGAACTCAGAGTTGGGAACATTTGTTTTCACCCATTTCCCACATCCTGTGTCTTTGGAGAGCAGCAATTTCCCTGAAAGAAGAAAAAATCGATCATTTATTTTCATTTCCAAAGATTTCATTTTTCCGTGCTTTTAACATTTACATTCCTGACTGGTTATTAACATTTTTCTATGGAGAAATAAATCACGATTGGGAGGGGGTCATGGAAAGGAATGGATTTTTTTAAATTAGATGATAAAGCAATTTCTTTGTGTGACTAGAAATGAATTTTTAAAAAGGAATGGGGCCTTGAGAATGGTTAAAATAAAAATACCAACTATTCTTTTCCATGACAACAATTTCATTAACATTTTAATATCCAGAAAGTTCTATTATAAATCAGTTCTGGTTATTGTCCCGTTACAAGAAGTAAATGGATTCACTATGGGCTACTGTCCAGTGCCCCTCCCTCTCCCTGCCCTCGGCCATCCATAGGACCTCACTTGAGGCCTCTGCTCCCTCGGGGCAGATGTGGCCAGTGACCTCGGAGGTGCTAGCATTGGGGTGGGGTCTACCCCATGCCAGACCCTGTCTTTGACTGCGGTTTCCCTGCTGAGGACGCCCTCCTTTTCCAACCTGTGGGGGCCTCTGTGCCTGTGCTGCACACGTTCTGCCGAGATGGCCTGTGCTGGCTGCCTCTCCTCACACCTCACGCCTCCCGCCTCTTAAAGGAACACCGTGAACCTTCCCCGGCTTCCCGCATGCACCAGCTCTTCCTTGCCCCCGGACCTTTGCACATGCTGCTCCTTTGGTCAGGGACAATCTTCCTGCCTGAGTCCTCCTGTGCCAAGGCTGCCTCTGCTGCTGAGCAGCCTCGTCTCCCAGTCACTCTCTCCTACCAATCTGGCACCTACTTGCTCCCAGCCAGGTCCTTCCCACCATGTGGCTCGTTCACGCCACATGGCCCTCACTGGGCACAGCGTCCAGTGGGGCCCTGGTGTGGACGCCTGCATCCCAGAGCCAGCAGGGCCTCCCAGGTGCCCGGCCGGGCTCAGGGCTGACGTCACAGAGCCCCAGGGTGCCCTGGACACAGCACGTCTGTCTCCACCAGCAGTTGGCAGGTGCAGGCTTCAGTGCTAAAGATGGACCCGGTCTTTGTTTGTCTCTTGCTGCTTCAGAGCTTCCCATCAAGATCTGTGAAAATTTCCCATAACTGGGTTAGCTGGGAAGCCACCAATCAGATAATTCCGATGATGGGAAAATCTGGTTCGTGTTAGTGGTTTCCTAATATTAGCCCTTCCTTCCTGCCCTGGCCGGGGTTCTGTTTTTTGTTATTTTATAACTCCTTGGGTAATGACCATGGAAGTTTCTAGGGTTGCATTTTAATGTACAATTTCTAATTCTCCTCGTTGCCTATGACCAGAAGGGGTGACAAAAAAGATTGCAAGTTAATTCCGTAAGCTTCCTTTGGCATGAATATATTGTCCAGATTGTTTCTGTACCTTTCACTCTCAGAAGTAATTATTCCGACAGAAGCGTGTTGGTATGCCGCTGCCTGACTGCTGGAAGCTGTAGCCTTTTGATGTTCTGAATAATTGACTAAAACACAAGCTTCTCTCAGCCACTGGACGTCAGGACAGTGTAGCACAGCCGTTGTCGGGGGCTGAGATAGCTGACTAATTCACTTATTCGTCCCCGTCCAGACACTAGTATTCCCAGGACGCCTGTTTGGCTGGCACACAGAGGTGGTTCTGTGGAGGGAGGGGCCCCTGGACACAAGCAGGGAACCTGGCGTTCAGGATTCAGCCCTGGCTACACGCTGGCACTGCCTGCAAGCTTTTAATGCATGAGTTTGGAGCCCCGTCCTCAGGTTGTCTGGCTGCCTCACCCTGCAGTGGGCCTAGGCTTCAGTAGCTGTGAAGACCTGCATGTCCTTGGTGGGTAACCAGCTTTCAGCAAAGGCAGTCTCCACCTGGTGTGGTGCCCCTTGGCGCCTGCGTCCTGCAACCCATGGCACATGGCAGCATCCCCAACTCCACCAGCCAAGGCCAAGAGCAGCCACCCCTACTTACCCTGGGGAGGGGGTAGAATCGCCCGCCACAGTTGAGAACCACTGCTGCCCTACAAAGGGTGAGCTCTTAAGACCGCGTCTTTCTAGAAACAGGTCAGCACATGATCTGACACTGAGTACCCCACTTGAGTCTCCTTTCCTGCCTCATTGCTCATGCCCTGGCCTGCCAGAAAAGGCAAGCAGAACCTGGGGTGCCCCACCAGCACCGCAACAGAATGCGTCACCTGTGCACCCAGCTATGGCCTGAACCACACTGAAGCAGGCTGGGCAGCTGAGGCACAGATCTGGGCCCTGGCCTGGCTTAAAGGTGCACCAAAGTGCACACAGTGCCTGCAGGGAGCAGCGATGAGCGGGAGCAGGGAAGTCTCCACCTGGCCACCCCACTGCTGGGGTACCCCGGTCCAGTGTTCCTGCCTGTTTGTTGTCTGGCCCGCAGGCTGGGAGGCTGCGGGCCCCTTCACAGCCCGTCCCCAAGTGCCAGGACTGAGTTGTAAGTCTGTACCCAACCTGATGATGGTTGGTCGGCAGGTTCTGGTGAATATTCTGGACCAAGCTGTCTTGGGGCACCGCCGCTGGGTTCTGGGCTTGGCACGAGAACTAGAGTGAAGGGCGCAAGTTTGCCCCGAGATGAGTGTGGTAGTAGAGTCATGCACATGGGAACACCCAAGGGCAGCCCTAGGTAATTAGATCTGTGTCGAGTGAGAAGAACACGTTCTAGCAAAGAACAAGCAGAGCCTAGACTGAAGACCAGGCTGTCTCGCCGACTACTCACAACAGTTGCTCTGGCTAGGAACTGAAAAAGGAATTGTGACGTAGTTTTTTAATTTTTACTGTGTATTTCTAATGGTCTAAAATGAACAGCTGTCCCTTTCTAATCTGGAATAATGTTTTATTTACAAGAAGAGGTGGCATCAAAGGCCAGGCGGCTTCCTTCTCTGCTAAGAGAAGGAAGCAGAGAGGCAGACAGTTCAGGGTGGACATCGGCAGGGATTGGCTGGGGCTGGCGTTGGAAGGAGGGTGTGAGCATGTGCTTCCCTGAGGAGTGTGGGCAGGGCCCTGCCTTTGTCGTGAAGTGTGCGTGGGGCTCGCTGGGGCTAGGCAGGAAGGACATCTCGTGGGCTGCACATAAGCAGCGCCCTGGCCTTGTGAGTCTGAGGAAGGGGCATGAAGGCTGCAGGGGAGCCAGGAGGGCCTGGTGTTCATTCTGAGTTGCAGCCAAGGCCTTCCCCTTCCAGCTCAGCCCACCTCTCCCTACTTGACAAAGAGCAAGCCTCGCTGCTCCCCAAAGAGCAGCCCTCTCCTCCTCTTTGGCAGGAGGCAATTAAGGCTCTGGCAGGATGTCCCCCTGTCCTGCCTCACAGGTGACGGAGGTGAGAGGAAGATGTGCTTTCATCTCAGAACCTTCCTCTCTGGCCATTATCCTGCAGCCGTGACCCTGCGAGGGAGCGCGTTCCTTCCTGTGGTGTTTCAATCTCCCTCTGCCTGTAGGTCGCTGGCAGGGCTCTTTGTGTTGAGCTCCGAGGTCCTTGCTTGGAAATAGCAGCTTGGGTTGGGCCAATGAGGTGAAGCGCTTCTAAGCTACAAAAGGACAGTAATAAATGACAGGAGCGTGTCGGGGAAACTTCACTGAATCATGAAAGAATCCATAAATGTCTAGGACACACAGGAGCACGTTATTCAGAGGACAGCGTCTCCATCTATTGTGGCGGAGTCAGCAGTCCCCAGCTGGCTCTCGGCTGTTAGGAAGCCGGCCAAAAGGGTGCGAGATGGCACAGGCACGGGCCGGGTGGCAGAGCACCGCGTGTGCCAGCACCCTCTCTGCAGAGCCTCTTCCTGGACAACAGCACCAGGGCCTGACACTGCGTAGAAATTTTCGGTTCCTCCTGAGAACTGAGCATGTTAGATAAAAACAGTAGCGCAGAATGTTGGGACTCACTCTCGACCGTCCAAGTTTGACAGCAAACTCTTATCGCAGATATCATCACGCCCTTAGAAAGTCTTCTCTCAACCTAGAAATTAGTTCTGTTTGTACGGTTAATCAGAATCACTCCATTGGTGGGGAGCATGGGGGGAACCCAAACAAAACTACTTTATTCGCCAGTCTCTTTTGAAACATGACAAGTATTTTGTTCTTGTAATACGAGCTGTCAAAATAGCACGCCTGTGATTTCCTTCATCAGTGGCAAAGGCATCCAAGATCCCAGAGAGTAATTTTTCTCTTTTTATGGTCTCCAGCTTTATTGTAATTATTTATCCCCATCACTGGAACGTTTCTTGATTTAAATTAATGACTGAATGAGGCACGGGGGTACAATTTGCGGGGACTCTGTTATTTGTCTTTCATTCTTTATTTTTTCATGCTCTCGAGTTTTAAATTTTTTGAGTAAATGCTATGTTCGTAGGGTTCAAACATCAGGAAGTGTAAAAAGGAGGGAGCGGTGCATGTTCTCAAGGAAGGACATGTTGTGTACGAGAGAGGGTCGGGGTTCGGCATATGTGGCCACCGGCGACCCCAGCATGATCGTATCCGATCCTGCGGCGGGGACAGAAGCCGTTGCAGAGTGGCTGGGGTGAGAGGTAGTGCGTGAGTTAGAAAAGTGAAAAGTCCAACAGTGAAGTTGGGGTGGAGACAGCAGCTTCCTTTCCTGGGCGGGGTGAGTCACAGCCGGGCGGCGCCCTGGTTCCTGACCAAAGCTGAGGAAGACTCGCTCGCGGCCACTTAGTGTCCACATGCATGTTCCCATGTGCATTCTGGAACTCTCTGCTGAGTCTCAGGACCATGTCAAGCAGGCGCAGAACACAGAACATAGTCCTCAGCCCAGGAGCATGGGCTCCCCCAGGACAGAAAGGGTCCTGCAGCGGGTGGGACATGCCCTCCTGCAGGGAAGTGCTAGGCCCACAGAGGGGGAGCTTGGGAGTCTGGGCCAGCCAGGAGGGAGACTTGTGCTGCATTTGGAAGTAGAGAAAGTGTCAGTGGGTGGGACCTTGCACCTCCCGCATGTTCACGGCGCCCCTGGGTGCTGTGCTCAGGCCGTCGGCACAGGACCTGCTGTGATGCTGTTATAGGGCAGCCCCGATATTGGACACGTTGCTTGGCTGTGGGTCCTCACCCGTGCGCTTTAAAGGGACTTATGAATACTCCACTGCAGGCACACACAAAAGGTTAATAAAAGGTTTATTTACAAGGGAAAAGGAAATAAGGAAAATGTACAACTCAGGGAGAAAATAGGGAAATAAAGTCTTTAATGCGTCCTACCCGATCCGCCGACCTGGAAACCCAAAGTCACTCTCAGAGCTGGCCGGACGCTGCGAGCTGGCCGAGAGCCAAAATGGGGGACCCCTCCAAAGCCCACGTGTCTGGCTTTATACCAATCTTGCTGCTTAACCCCACCCTCAGGTCCCAGCCACCTTCCCTTGGGTGGTGATGGGATTTGGAGTTCCCAGTGTCTTTGGCTTTGGCCTGGGGTGGGGGTGGAGTCCACAAAGCCTGTATGGAATTAGCTTTAGGACAGCCTTTTCCCCCTAACAACGGCTGCATGGAAAAAGGGGTCCAGCCGCAGAGTGTCGCCCTCCCTTGCGGATGATGGTCCCCACGTGGGCACGGTCATCCAGGATGCTGTCTCGGGGGAACATAAAGGCTTTCGGACACCCTGAAAAGTGCCCCAGGCAACACTATGGAATAAGAAAAGCCCCGCTATGCATTCTTGGGGGGGTGGGGGGAGTGTGGAAGCCACAGGGCACGTACTTGACCCTGTGGAGGACCCCCCGGTGTGCTGCGCTGGGAGTCCTGGAGAGAAAAGCAACGAATCATTTATAGTTGGTTTCATGTTGCGCTTATTAAAGTTCTCTGCACCACTCTTACGGGACCGTGATTGGCTCAGCTCCTCCCTCTCCCCTCGGAAGCTGCTGGATGCGAGCGGGGCAGCCAGGCAGGGTCCACGCAGAGCAAAGGGCTTTTCCTTAGTGTGCTCAGATCACGTATTAATAAATGCCACCCCCCTGCCCTCGCTGTGCACCCCACTGTCCGCCCTAAGCTCCGGAGCACCTCTTAGCATCCCTGACTCAGGCACTCCAGAACCTTCCGCGAGCCGGTGCGTAGCCTTTGTCGCCATGCTCCCGCGGGTACTGAGGTGACGACAGCGTGCAGCTCCCTGATTTACTTCTTTTAATATTCTTCAGTGTAATTGTAACTGCACAAGAGAGGACAAATTGGCAAGTAATTACAATGTTAATTTGGCAATGTCTTATCGCACGGTGGAAGTGCATTTCCTCTCCCATTGTTCTGGGGGGACACGTCTGTCTGGGGCAGGGCTGGCCGAGGGGTTCTGGAGCCTGGAAATGAGACAGGAGGTGGGAATCTGCTCTCCTCCCCACGAGCATTGCCTTATTTGCAGGAGCTATGCAGCCTCTGTTGACCGCTGACTCGTGGGTGCAGGCCTAGCTCACGCAGGGCCGCCAGCGCAGGCTTAGGCTGTGGCCGCGCTGCCTGACAGCGCCTCTGGATTTGGAAGCCGGAGCTAAAAGGGCCGCTCTTTCTTGCCTTTCAGAATCTGACCGGCTGTGCGTGCCTCACCACTGTCCCGCCCGAGAATGCCACCGTGGTTCCCGGAAAATGCCCCAGTCCCGGGTGCCAAGAGGCCTTCCTCACCTTTCTGTGCGTCATGTGTGTCTGCAGCATGATAGGGGCCATGGCGCAGACGCCCTCGGTCATCATCCTCATCAGGTGAGCTCCGCGTGGGCGCCCAGCGGCCGGCCCGGGGTGTGGCTGCACCTCACCCACCGCTGCTGACGGGGGAGAAGCAGACTGGCTGCAGGCTGCTTAGTCCAGAGGCCTGGAGGTCCTGTCCACAGCCAAGGGCAGGGGCCGGAGGGGGCTTCTGCCAGTGGCAGGGCAGGGCAGTGGTCAGGGGTTGAGTCCTTGGGTTGGGTTGGTGGACAGGGGTCCTCAGGCAAGGAAGCGGCAGTGGCCTTTCTAACCAAAGGCAGTGGCCCCATGTCTGCCTGGATCTCACCTAAGGAGAGAACGAGGAGCTGCTGTCCTTCACAGCCACCAGTAAGGTTACAGGACAGGGAGCTGGATTGGGCAGCGCTTAAGCAACGCTCCCAGAATTCTCAACACGGCGTTAAACACGAGGTGGAGGCTGTGGGTTGAGAGTAAGTGCGGCCGCCAAGGCGCCACTGGGCATGCTGGAAGCGTGTGCTCACAGCTGTTGCTCACCTCAATGACCGGGGTGGTGGCTTCTGGGCCAGCGTGCCATCATGGCTATTCCACGTGGGCACCAGGGCCCAGATGAGAGCCAGCCCTGGCCCGTGGGGAGCAGAAAAGGCAAATCTACTGAAATACACTGCTGAGGGGAGCAGCAGATGAGTCAGGAGAGGCCTGCTGCACCATGGGGGTAGCTCCCTGGCTGGGGCTGGAACTCGTGCTGCTGAGGCTGCGGACAGCTTCACAGTGCTGCTCTTAACCCCTGTGCCACCAGGGAGGCCCCTGGCCCTTACATCCTTATCAGCACCTGCTTCTACAGATGGGGAGGCAGAGGCCCAGAGAGAGAGGAAGTAAGCTGTAGCATGTACGCCTCCACCCCGACCTTGCCCTGAATTTTTAATAATAATCAGACTGAACCCCCCATTTCTCCATAACTCCATCTGAGGAGGATTGTTCCTCCTGTGGGAACCTGTTTCCCAGCAGGATCAGCGGCAGATCTTAGTGTCTTGTTGCTGTTATTCCCAGGACATCAAATTCAAGTGATGAATATTCAAGCTCATTTTGCCAGTGTGTCTTCTTGCTAGGGGGAGTTTACCTCTCTTTATGCATATTTCAATTCAGTACCTTGAAATGAGTGTGCAGAAACTGGAACCATGGTGTGGATCGCTTTGAAGAACTAGGGTTTTATAACATGCACATTCTGAAGAATCTGAGCCCATTTCTGTGGGGAAACACTGATCTCATCAGCCAGAGGGTGGTTTCTGCAAGTCTCCACCTGTGCCAGGTTGCCTACATCATGCTCTTTATAGTGAGGAAGAAATGTGCATATCAATAGGGCCAAAATGGTGACGACCACAGCCACATCCTTTGGCTTGACAGTGTCTTCTGGCTCTCTCTACCGAGATGCCTGCCTACTGAGACCTGAACCCGGTGCTGTCAGTGGACAGAAGAGAACGGCAGCTACCAACTCCATGGACAGGGGTCCTGAGGACTAGCTGTCCCCCTGCTCATCAGCCGTAGGCCCCTTCTACGTGGAGTGGGAATTGGTCATTTCCAAACCTCCCTCTACCATCACTCCCAGCCCAGAGAATGTTCTCGAAAATGTGCAGAAAGATCATTCTAAAGGGTCTGTGGTGGATAAACTAAAGACAAGGAGATTGAGTCAGTTCAAGACAAAGAACTGTGATTACATGAAGGTACTTTTTTCAGTGGAGAAAGTGCTGATAGTGGATGAAGATAAATGGGTTGTTTCAAGATAGAGACAGGGGTCATGGTTCTGGTTCCTTGGGCACACAAGGATGGTTTCCCTTGCTGAGGCCAATCACTTAAGAGGCACCCCTGGGCCTGCCTGGTGGCCCAGGGGTTGTTTCAGCACTATCAGCACTACAGCCTGAGTTCGATTCCCAGCCAGGGAGCTGACCCACATGGGGCAGCAGACGTCTCCTGTCTCGCCCGCTGCTCCCCTCAGCAGTGTATTTCAGTCAATCTGCCTGTTCTGTTCCCCACTGTTTCTAGTGAGTCCTCTCACCCCCACACCTCTGGCCTGTCCTTGTCCCAGCAAAGGCAAAATACCTTTAAATAAAGACTGTACAGGCCACGTCTGCATTTGGTCCTTCGAGTGACAAGATTAGCTCCAGTTATTAAAACACACTGTTAAATTCTAAAACTTATCTTTCCAATGCAGTTGGAGTTATTTTTTAGATTTTAGGCAGGGAGGGCAGGGGGAAAAACCAAAACCATTCGTCATTTTCTAAAGGAGGTGTCTTGATGGGCAGCTGCAGTGGCTCTGGGGTCTGTTAATTAAAGCGGGTGATAAGGATCCTTTTCTTTTTCCTGTCTCTCTGCACGCAGGACCGTCAGCCCAGAGCTCAAGTCTTACGCCCTGGGAGTTCTTTTTCTCCTCCTCCGTCTGTTGGGTACGTATTCACTTTATTGCCTCAATAATGAATTGGATGCTTATTTATAACCAGGTGAGTAAATAGCAGCAAAAATTGTCCCATTTCTTGGGTTTGCCTTTTTTCTTCTGTGACATTTAATTCTTGGTAAACAAGAGAGTTGTCACGTCTGAAAATTTCACTCGGGGTTTAGACCTAAGCTCGGCACTCCCTGGGTATTGCGAAGCTTGCGTCTCTGCAATTTTGTCTTGCTTCCACCCTGATTTCTCATCAGCTTAGGGAAGAAAGTGATGGCACTAAAGGGAAAAGACTTTATTGGTGTCACCCAGCTCCCTCCCTCAGCAGCTGGTGAGATGCTTCATTTACAGGGCCACCCCCTGGGAGAGGGAGGGCGTCTCACAATAGTGCCTATATGGACACTCTGGACTTTGTTTTCCCAAATGGAGGTAGTTTATTCACCTGGGGCTCCAGAATGGAGCCGTGGGGCCCTCGAGCCTCAGAACCTGCATGCTGTGGCATGTGTTGACAGAAGGAATAAAGTCCAGCCCCTCAATTTAAAGCCAGGGAAGCAGAGGTTGGGAATGGCTCAGCCATCATGCAGTCCTGCCAGGGAGCTGACCCACATGGGGCAAAGTTGCAAAGGCCAGCCAGGTGACCCTGCCCCCATCATGCCCCTCACTCCCTCGATTGGTTTATGAGCATCCCTTTGTCAAGACCAAGGTGGGTCAGCATTTTTCCTTGAATAGCAGGTCACTGGACTTAAACAGATGTTAGTGGTACATGAATGTGCAAAGGGAAATAACTGTGGCTCATACTTTCAGAGTGAAGATTAAATTCTTCATTCCAAGTTTTTAACCATGGATGAGCACAAAGACCGAGCTATATAGAAATGTTTACGGAAATGTTTTAAAAGTGAAAAATCGGCAACAATCCAACTTTCCAACAGAAAAGTATTAGATACATGCATTGTGGTCTATAATCCCAGGATTTGTTTCCCTTTAAAATCCTGGGAAGAAAAATATTGATAGACTAGGACAAGGACTTAAAATATACTATATACTCAGATGTTTTGAAAATATGCATAAACAGGGAAAAAT
Organism: Talpa occidentalis; assembly: GCF_014898055.3. Classification (NCBI taxonomy): domain Eukaryota; kingdom Metazoa; phylum Chordata; class Mammalia; order Eulipotyphla; family Talpidae; genus Talpa; species Talpa occidentalis. The sequence goes on from NW_023601433.1 coordinate 6,022,053, forward strand.
CTTGGCAAATGGAACTTGAAAATGGTGGCAGCTATTATCTTTAAAGAGGGTATAAACATATTCTTGAAAAAAATGTATTATGAGATTAATTCCTATAGAAATGATATGGAATGGCCATAGGCTGCCCTCCATGGGGAGTGGCATGACCCCTCTTCACGTCCCTCCTCCGCTGAGAGCGAGTAAGTGCCAGTCAGTCGCTGTGATCATTTGTGCCCCACCTGAAACAACTCCTCCCAGCCAGTATCAGTGCAGGTTTGTGGGTACGTTGGTCTCTCTTCTAGTTCATGATAAAGTGAGATGGTGTCTATGTGAAGATACCAGGTTCCTCAGTAATTCAAGCCAAAATATTTTGGCCTTCCCAAAAGAACTTGACAGTCACAGAGCTATAGTTCTTTTTTCCCTTTGCACTGGGAAGGCAGACTATGCATTTATTGTGATGCCCCTCCCCACCCCGCAATACTGAGCCTCATTTGGGGGCGGGGGTGGATTGTAATACCAGGTGGCAGCAGTTAGAGGCCCTTCTTTCTGAAAACAGTGAAACCACTGCGCGCACACCTTCAGCTCACTGTCTGTGTGTGTGGGTCCAGGCACCAGGTAAGTGAGCCCTACTCTGCTCCTGGGAGCAGGCCTGGGACGGTGGAGCCCCCAGGGAGTCCCAGCCTGCACCTCTAAATAAGTGCTAAGGATTCGATACATAGCTGGTAAAAATTGTGAACATATGTTTTGAATAATTTTATTAGCACAAAATGAAAAAACATTTACAAGTTTTTTTTTTCTCTGAAAACTACTGGGCACTGTAAGGCATTAAGATTATACAGTATCGCTTTAAAGCACTGTCGCCCGCCCAGGAGCAGCCCCAGACTGGTCTTCGGCTCTGGACGGTGAGCCAGGGCTGCCGCGGAGGCTCACCTTGTGGCCCAGCACACACATGCACGTGGGTAGAAGAGCTGAAACAAAAACTTCATGAGCAGGGATTCACCCCTAATATCCATGATGGGTTCAGTTTCGGTTCTCGTCCTGCTTTTTAAAAAGTTGGTGCTGACCTACTCCTGTTTGGATGATCAGTGACTGATCGGAGTCTGGAAAACTGCTCTAGAAGGGTAGGACATGGCGCCATCTTTTGATGAAAAGCGGTTGGTTGATGGGACTATGGTGGGGAATGTCACTATGTAGAGAGCTGGGATGGCTCCAGCATGGTTCAGGGGACACGGGCGGAGGAGCCGCCTAGCCTGACCGCAGATGGAAGCAGGTGTATGGGGTAGAAAGGATGTGGGTCCTGCCCGAGGCATGAGGAGCAAGGAGCAGAGGGTGTGCTTGGTGGGACGGGATGCAGGGTGGGGGTGTAAAGGTAGGGCTGGAGAGGGCAGCTTGTCAGGAACGCGGCCAGAAAGGGCCGCTGTGTTAATAATGGCAGGTGTGACCTTCAGGTCTAAGGCAAATGAAGGTCACTAGTGGCATGACAAGGCCGTCGTCTGCCACGTGGGGACTCACTACTAAGCCACTGATGGAGGCCTGGGCGGTTGGCAGCTGCCGAGGTAGGAGAAACACTGAGGAGGGAGAGCCTTCAGGGTGGGTGTCTGCACGGAGGGTGCAGGCTGGAGTATCTGAGGGGCAAGAATCCTGTGACAGATCTTGCAACAGGCTTGGGCCTGTTGCAAGATCTGTCACAGGATTCTTGCCCCTCAGATACTTATTCAAAGAGGGAGATCCTGATGAGGACTAAGGCATAAACCAGCGATGGCTGGGATGATGATGGAAATGTCCGCCCCTGCCCCCGTGTGGCTACCAAGCACTTCAAATGTGACTCCTGTAACCTGACTGATTGATGTTCGTGGAAGCACCTGTCACTGGAGTGAGGGTGGGGAGGGCCGAGCACAAGGTAGCGGGGTCAGCATGAGGAGACGGTTCCTTCCAGACACTTGGCTGAGAGGAGCAAGGAAGGGGGCAGAACTCAGAAGCTAACTCGAGACTGTTTTCCCTGTTGCTTTCCACGCCACGGAAAGGAGCTGGTAGAAAGGGCCGGGGCTGCAGGGCTGAGGAGGTGAGAGCCCAGCAGCCCTGGAGTGAATGAACACGGAATGGATAGCAGGTGCAGAGCAAGGTGTGTGGAGCAAAGAATCGAGGCTGTCAGAGTGGGGCTGAAGTGACTTACCCGGCTGGTAGGAAGAGGTGGGGGAGCCACATCTTTACTACGATGTAGTAAAGAGAACTGGAATCTGCCACCAGAGCTGTTGCACTTACAGGGGTGGAGCTGACAATGCCAGGGCGGCATAAGCAGTGAGTGGCCAGGCATGGGTCACCTGTCCTTGAAGTGCGCGTCACCTGGGGCAGTGAGGAGAAAGGTCCCCGCAGGTGGGTAAATTCAGAGTGAACTGGATGAGCCCTGCTCTGCAGGGGCCCTGGTGTAATCAGGTTACCCCCAGATTCCACGCTGGGTGGGGGCCCCCACCTGCCTCAGGGCCTGATCCCAGGGCCTGCTGTGTTCAAGGCGCTGCTATAGACACCACCAGGGCTGTACAAGCAAGCAGGAGCCAGCTCCTGCCTTCAGGGGCCCAGGAGGAGATTGAAGCGAGTCTGGGAGGCGTGTAGGACATGCAGAAATAGCCGATGCTGGTTTGAGACGGGAGAGTGGACATGCATTCAGAATTTTGATCTAGAAAGAGCAGCCTGGGAGGCAGGTACAAGGCGGTTCCGCAGGACAAGTCAAGTGAGGAGCTGCCTGAGGGTAGAGCAGTGGGATGAAGAGAAAGAGAAACCGTGTTGTGGATCAGCGTCTATGCAAGCTCTGTACCGTCTGGATGAAAGCAGAGACGCACAGCCCAAGATAGAGCTGAGGACCTGCCCCCGCCCCCACCCCAGGACTGGGCTGTGTAGACACCAGAGGTGGCGAAAACTAACAGGCCATTGAGATACCTCTGGGAGGGATGGGCTGGGCACAACCTTCCAGAACGACCTGCTAGCAAGGAGCACGGGGAACACCAGCCTCAGGTGCAGCCTGGGAGCCAGGTACAGGTGGCAGGAACAGGTAGTATTCTTGAGCAGCCGTCCTTGGGCCCCGGTACCGGTGGATTCCTCTAGAAGTACATCTGAAGCTGCTGATGAGGCTCAAGTGTTGGTTGAGCATGTCCTGTGAAGCATCAGGAAGCAGCTCTATGGGCAAGAGGGAGACATGAACACAATGAATGCTCGGGAGGCGGCGGACAGCAGCCTTGGGTGGTAGGGAGTGGAGCACCATGGCTGGGTGCCTGGAGCCCCTACCCACCCCCCCACCCCCACCCCCACCCCCCCCACCCCCGTGCATTTGTTTACTTATTGGGCAGCCATTTATTAGGCCCCAGTGAAGTGCTGCCCTCCCAAAACGCGCTGGCCAGCTCAACTTCACCTACACTGAGGGGGAACCATTTGCCAGGGCTTCACGGCCTAGCACCCTGGCTTTGAGCCTTTGCAACTTGAACAAGGTGCGCAGGAATGAAGTGAGAACAGAGGAGCTCCCTACCAGCTTCTGGGAGTCAAGAAAAGTGACTGTCAGCTGTCAGCAGCGTGTGCTGGCCCGTGTCAACCATCCAGTCTCCTCCTTGGCATCGCCAAAGCCGAGAAACTCATTAATCTTTTCAGGAGAACATCCTTGTTCTCCTGTGAGCCCCCTCTCATGCTGGACAGAACAGCCCCTGCACCAGCTTGAATAGCGATTCCAGTGTGAATTCCAGTCTTGGCAGGCAGGCCGGGAGGAAGGGCTCTTTTGAAATGTAAATGACGGCGTAATTTTCAGCTCCTGTTTCTGTCCCATAAAGGAATGTGAATTCATTTTTCTTACAAAAGCCTTTAAGTTTAGACCCAAGAATATAAATAGGCGTGGCCTTTTCCACCAGGAGAGTGAATTAAATAGCCAAAATACAAGGCCCTGAGGTTTAATCTCTGTTAATAGATTTCAGGAAAACAGAGGCAATTTCCTTCAGTGGTGCTGCAGTTTTTGCACTGAAAAATATATAGCTGCGGTTTGAGCCCAAATGGAATAGGAAGTCAGATTTAATCCTTTTAATATTCTCTGTACTGGCACACCCCAGCCTAAACTGAGCCCCAGGAGACCCACCCCAGTGGCGGGACCTGAGATACTGCCTTCTCAGTCCATGATTTCCCCCCCACAGACATGGAGAGAATAGGGGGCTACTCCTGCAAGCTCCCCGGAGAAGGCTGGTCTTTTCCAGCACAGTGAGGACGTAGCCACACTATCTCCATATTCCCCGCCCCCCCCCACACACACACACACCTGCTGCTCCTTCCTCGGCAGCCAGGGTGTGACCTTGGACAGATGCTCTGCGCTGGGCCTGCTGGGCCTCCTTTGCAGAGGCAGCTGATCCCCCCAAAACGGACTGGACCTTACCATGTGAAGGACCGCTGCCTGTTGGTGCTCCTGCTGGATCTCGGCCTGCAGGCTGTCTGCAGCTCTCGCTGTCTGCAGCTCTCGCTGTCTGCAGCTCTCTCTGGAGATGGTGATTTCAAAGCGGGCCAATTTTCACTTCTCCAAAGGAAAGCTGAGAGAGCCGGCCGGGAGCCAGCTTCGCTGGAGCCACCATAGCAGCGGCCTTTACAAGTGCAGGCTCATTAAACCCGTACAAAAACTCAGCCAAGCAGGCCTTATTGTGCCCACTTCCTAAACAATGAGACTGAGGCTCAGTAAACATGGGTAGCTTGCCAGGGCCCCAGGGGCAGAGTCGGAATCCCGAATCCATGCTTCCTCCCCCCACCTAGTGACCTGCAGGGGAGAGCCCGCCCCCCTCCTGCCAAGTGCCTGCCCACCTGCTGGGTGTCCTGCTGCCTCCAGCCCTCTCCGTGCCAAGCACCAGAGAAGGGAGGACTCTGAGCTTTGCCAAGAGCAGAGAGCGAAGCCCCTGTGCCTCCCTCTCCGCGGCTCCCTCCCACGCTCCCGCGAGCCAGTATCCCGGGAACTCAGCAGAAGGGTAAATAAGATGTTCTCTGTGACCCTGGAAATCCCTGAGAGCTCTAAAATCAACACACTTTGCAATGAGTAGGAAGAGATGATTGGGTTTGAGGGTTATGAAATATCAAGATAAATAATCTCCCTCACCGCCAGTTTCTCTGTGTAAAATAAGGTGGTTATAGGATTATGAGGTGCGGGCGCCGCTGACGCTGAGGACGCGCGCGAGGGGCGGCCCTAGAGAGGCCGGGAGCCCGGGCCCCGCCGCAGGTAGAAACCCCCAGAGTGAAGCTCCTTCTCTGCTCAGCGGGGCTCCCCGACTCAGCCTGAACCCGGCACCCTTGGGAGCAGAGGACAGAGCGAGGGGCTGCGGGGAGATACAGCAGCCGCACCCCAGACTGGAAGGCCTTGCATGAGGACTCCCTGAAGGGCCCTTCCGGCTGCATCAGGATGGCATGGACCTGAGTGAGCGTCTTGGGAATTCTTGGCCAAGGTGAGATGGGCCAGGCGGCACCTCAAACTCTAAAAGGAGCCTCCAGCTTTCCTCCCGCTTCTGGACGCCCTCGGACAGCTCTCTGGGGCCCTCCCAGGAGCTTCCCTGCACAATCTCGGCATCGTGGCGCTGGAGACTTTCTGTGGGGTCGCTGCAAGGCGTCCACGCTCGCCTCCGGGCCCTGCCACGGAAGGGAGACTGGACGGCCGTTCCTGGCTAGACGCGCGAGTCGGCGCCCCCAGACGGGAGCCGCCGTGCATGTCAGCACCCGCCCGTGGCGGCGGCGACGGGCCACGCGGACTGTAAACTCGAGGCCCGCTTGAGCGCAGGCTCCCGATGAGCGGATGCCAGACCGCGTGGTTGACCCCTCGCTGCCCTCTCAGGACATGGGCTGCACCTGCAGAGGCCCAGTTTCAGAGGCGTTTCCATGAGCGCATCATCACCAGAGCAGACGCGCTCCCTCCGGAGAAGTACGAGTAGCCTTAAAGCCAGAGGGTGAGAAGGGCCTCCCCGGTGGCCGAGCGGGTTAAGGCTCAGTGCTGCGGTGCTGCTACGGCCTGACGGCCTGAGTTCGAGACCCGGCCAAGGGAGCCAAGCCACGCAAGGTGCAGGGGGCCTCTCCTCTTGCCCTCTGCTCCCCTTAGTGGTGTCAGTCATGTTCGCTCTTCCTTCCTGTGTGTCCCCCACCCCGTTCCTCCCTTGTCTGTCTCCCCCTTCCCTTGTCTGTCTCCCCTCCTTCCCTTCCCCCCCCACCTTATGAGACCAGGTCTAAGAAACGTGTTGGAAACATCAGTTGAAATGAGTCCCTTCAACAAGGAAGCTAGAACTCATTTACATTAAACCAATGATTAAAAATACACATAAACCTCTGCTTACAAAAAAATATATAAGGGGGTTATGGGATTACAGAGAGAAGGGGGTTATGGGATTACAGAGAGGATTGTGATGTGCAGCCAGACAGGGTGTTACCACAAAGGGGTACAGTCACATGAGGTCTCCCACTGGGCACCAGCACCCACACAGGGACTGCCTGGAATTTTCTTGGGTTCCAGTGGGTGATAAACATAAGGGGGTGGGCTGTGTATGAGAACTACCAGGAAGGGCCTGCTGCACCCACCTCCACGAGCCAGGTGAGTTCTAGAATGGCACCACTGGCAGTCTCTGCCCATGTCAAATTCAGGACCCAATAGCTAGAACTGGGGAAGGAATTTTAAGTCAATAAATGGGAAGCTGCGAATTTGGCAGTAAAGACACCGAAAGGGATAATAGTGACAGTAACTGTGGGTTGAGTATCTACCTGTCCCCCGAATCCTCTGGGTTAACACAGATAAGGCAGCAGCAGGCCTGATGCTGTGGGAGGGTCTGACCCTCGGGTGACACCTTGTTTGCAGACAGGCTCACCTTGACCCTGACCAGCAGGCTGGACGCCTCCGTTTTAGAGATCAAGCGACGTGCCCGAAGGCTTTCGGCTCCTTATGTCTCGCACACATGCCTTCCGGAATGGACACCGAATAGAGCGTGAGGAACTCTGCTAGGCCCTGGGCTTTCTCCTCGCTGTGGCTCTTTGGGGGACTTTGCAGCTGGTGACAGAATGACAGTAGGCAGGGTGAAATAGACGCTGCCAGCTCGCAGAAATATACCCCTCCTAATAGCCAGCTCCATTTCAGCCCCAGATTCAGGTACTTGGCATTTTCAGAGGCTATTTTTGGTTTCAACAAGTGCCTGCTGTGGATGGCACATGGCTCCCAGGCACCAGACAATCCCCAGAGCCCCATGCAGATCTTGTGCTGGGGTTGGGGGCGGGGGGGGCATTGCCTTTCTCCCCATTGCACAAGGACAGAGCGGAGTGACCACTGGAGAATGGGTGAGGGGGAGCATTTGGAGCTACCCACAACCTGAGAAAACCTGGGGCCACAGAGAGGTGAATGGACGCGGTGATCAAGGGTCCCTCTCCCGGCGTCTGCCCGAAATTAAAACTGGCTCCAGGTCTGTGTCCTTAACCACCACGGGAGGGCAGTCCCTCTACTTGGCTCTCATTTCAGTTAAATGAGGACAAAGCTGGGGTGGGGAAACTGGGGGGACTCACCCAGTTTTCTGATTCTGCAAGACCAACCTGACCTGGGAGCTGCAGAGGAGGAGCAGGCTGTGTGGGGCTCGGGAGGTCTGGAGAGGATTCCACTAAAATCCCCCCAGGGCCGCTCTCTGGGTAGCAAGCACAGAGCAGGCTAAGGACAGAGGCGTGGCCGGAGGCTCTGCTGGGCTGGTCTGCAGTGCGATGCAGCCGTCTCCCTGATCCAGGCGTGTCGCTGAGCCTTCTCCTCCCTCCTAACTACGGTCAGATTCGTGCAGTGTTCCCTACTCTGGCAGACGGCCATGGACTCGAGGGGTCTTCCAACCCCTGGAATGTGTGTGCAATTTTCTGGGTAGATGTATTCTTCTGGACTAAGGGTCTATATTGCATCCCATTTTCAGAGGGCCCATCCTTAATAAAAAACAAAAGACACTCCAGGGCTGACCCTCAAATGAATATTCCTCCTAGCTGGGCCTGGATCTCAGAACAGTCAACATCCACTCCAGCCATCACGTCCTCCTCCTGAGGGCTCCCTGCAGGTAAAGGCACCCCATTCTGGCCTTGGGGACCATTTCTGTGAAGCACTTGATTCCCACCCAGTCACTGCTCTCCCATAGACGGCACGTTGTCCCCCACAGGCCAGAGCCACCCAAGAGCCTGTGTTTCAGCAACGCTGAGGGCCAGGCCACGTGCCGAGAGCTCTGACTCACCGCCCCAGATGACAGCAAGGTGCAGCCAGGACGAGGGCCCTGCAGCCAGGGCTAGGAGGACAGAAACACAGTAGCAGGGACAGAGCGTGGAGGAGTTTCCAACTCTGGCCCTTTTGAACACTCTAACCTGAGGCTTTTTAAGCCTTTTCCTGGCTCGGAATGAAAAGCAGTCTAGCCCCAGGTGACACCGAGGGGCAGAGGAGCTGTCAGGGCCCTTCACCTTCTGCTCCCCACCACAACCCGAGCCGCGCACAGCCCTAGCAGCTCCTGTAAGAGATCAGCCCCACGCCTTTCCCTTTTTCCTGGGCGGGGTGCTCTTTGATGGTAAGCAGCCCCCCTTTGGGGACGACTTCTCTTTCCCCCTCAAACCCAAGCAGATGAGGATCGCAGTTACAACAGTGACACTGGAGGTCACTCACTCAGTGCTAACCATGCTCCAGGCACGGTTCTTAAAGCTTTGCACCTCCTCACTCATTACTCCTCACAGCCCTCTGGTAAGAACGGGCAGCACCCCACTTTGCACACATGGAAACCGAGGCCCAGGGGCTTCAACCACACCTGCAGGTTTGTGTAGTCAAGAGACCTGGGCTTCAGCTCCAGTGATTCGACCTCCCAAAGGGCCTGCTCCCTGCTGGCCCTGCAGCCCTGAGGGAGGGTTTCTGCGCAGCCCCCAGAGCTGCCCCCTGACATATGCTCTCCCCCACAGGCTTCATCCCCCCACCCCTCATCTTCGGGGCCGGCATCGACTCCACCTGCCTGTTCTGGAGCGCCTTCTGCGGCGAGCAGGGCGCCTGCGTCCTGTACGACAACGTGGCCTACAGACACCTGTACGTCAGCATCGCCATCGCGCTGAAGTCCTTCGCCTTCGTCCTGTACACCACCACGTGGCAGTGCCTGCGGAAGAACTACTCGCGCTACATCAAAAACCACGAGGGCGGGCTGAGCACCAGTGAGTTCTTTGCCTCTACTCTGACCCTAGACAATCTGGGGAGGGACCCTGTGCCCCCAAACCAGACCCATAGGACAAAGTTTATCTATAACCTGGAAGACCACGAGTGGTGTGAGAACATGGAATCCGTTTTATAGCGACTACACGGGCTCAACTCTGTATTAGTGACCCAAGGGTCATTTTTCGTAAAAAAAAAACAAAAAACAAAAAGCTTCCAAAAAAAATAAGTAACTCGACACACACACACACGCACACACACGCACACATGCACACACGACCTCTTCCTCAACATCAGAGCCAGACAGGAGCCCACCAGGACGTTCCACCTGCCGGGGCGCAGAGCCGACCCTGTTGGAGGCGCCTCTGGGTTTTCAGGAAGCCGAGAGCTGCAAGCAACAGGCACTGCCAAATTCAGGGAACATGGTGGCCAGCTTGGAGGACGGACCTGTCCGGATATCCACACACATCCAAACAGAAACATTACAGAGTCTACTAAAAAACCAAGTTGACAACATGCCAGGATAAGCACTAGTGACAGCCGCACCACCGCCCCCCCCCCAAGGCGGGGCGGGGCGCGCACAGGCCAGGAGTGGGCTCCACTCCCCTCTAACTCTCGCAATATGGGTCACTGTGTAGACGCCTCACCCAGTCTGCATGTGGTTCCAGGCCCCAGAGCCCTCTCAGCGATGCTCTCGGGTGATCCGTGCCGGACGCTGATTGGCTCCTCTCACCAGCTCCATGTCCATGTTCCAGACTGAGGGTCCGAGGGGGAGCCGGGCGTGGGGGCCAGCCCCTCCGCTCCCCCGCCCCGCAGAGTGACCTCAGGAAGCCGTGGGCCCCACCTGGCTATGACCGACTTCGCTCAGAGCCAGTGAGACCCACCCCAGTCCAAGTCATTTGCTTACATTTGCCAAACATTTTGCCATTTTTTTAAAGAAATGCAGTGCATATGAATTTCCAACTGTTGTCTGTATAATCTTCTAATACTATTTTTAACTCCTTCTAAAATCTGTGTTGGCCCTTCAGTCACTAACACAGTCTCTTAGGCCCAATTTATTATGCTGGTTGCTTTTACTTTTTTTTTTTTAATGCACCAAAAATATAATGTGATTCAAGGGATGCAATTAATCTATTGTAATTTTTTTTATCATTTTACTCTCATACAAATATTCTGGGAGAAGGAGAATACACAATGTGGTACAAGAAGAAGAAGCTGCTGCAGCAGAGTGTGTCTGTGCAGCCTGCCTTTAAAGGAATCACATCTGAGACAACGGGGAATAATGTGATGAATTGCAAATTTGCCTTCTCGCTTTATGCCCCGCGATCAGCGATCACTGTCATGGGGAGTCGTTCATATTCATGCTGCAGGTTGCAAGAGGCGTTCCTTTTCCACCTGTGGAGGCGGCACGCTCAGCTGTGGGCTGTGTGCATGGTGCGTGTCTCTGGGGACGGAAAGGGAGCGGACGGCCCCAGCACCAGCTGCTGAGTGGTCTGCGTGTCTGGCACGCGCGACCCACGAGCTCCTGCATGCGTGTGCAGGGCACGGGAATGTCAGCTGTGCTCTCAGGGTCAGCCTGGAGCTAAGAGGCGTCTGTGAGTGTTGACAGTGAACCTCAGAGAGCTAGAGAGCACACCTGTTGTCGTCTGGGGTAAGACGCAGGTGAGACGTCCTCTTGCAGCCGTAGACTCAGCCTCGGGAGGCCATTTCCATGGGGGCAGAGCTGAGGGGCAGCTGCACGCACACCCGCCCAGGTCCTGACTGCTCCTGAGGCTTCAGCAGCGACCTCAAGGATTGCTGGTTTGGGGTTCACTTGCAACACATTCTCTTCATTCACTCACCAGGCAACAAAAGAATCGGGGAGTAGGGGGAGAGCCAGCAGGTGCTGTGGCCAGGTCCTCATACCTTAAATGGGGGCTTCTGGACAACAGCCTACAACTAGAGAAGGCACCAAGGCAGGACACCCCAAGAGCGCCCTGAGGTCCCCCTGCTCGGCTGCCTGACAGGCTTCTGCCACACGCCTCTTCCCCGCCGGGTGTGTCGTTGCTCGTGTCAGTGGAGTGGCCATCAGCATGTCGCCAGACGCACGGTGGCTCTCCAAACAGTCCCCAAAGCACGGGAGCCCTGTCACCCAAGGCTCACCCCTTTCTGCACCGGCTTGGGATCAGCTCGCCCTTTTAGACCTGCAGCTCCACAGACACAGCACACACATCCAGGCCTTGGAGCCCAGAGTTCACAGGGTTGTTTGCTTTTTACTTAGAAAAAAAATCTTTCTAGCAAGTCTGTGTGCGATGGTGTCTGCCAAGGTGTTAGGAGAAATGACCTAAGGTGTTACTGTCTCTGGGCTCGGTGTGTGGTCAACAACTGGGTGTACATTTAAAGTTCCCTCTTACAAGATGACTCCTGAAATTACTGTGTCGCCCTTTACAATTTTAATTTCTCTCACCTACTACAGAATGGAAATCCCAGTCTGAGTTAATTTTCCTTGTGTGCCGCAGAGGACCACGGTACCTGCAGCACTAGACCCAGCCCCCACTGGTCCCTGGTTCTGAGTGCTGAGCTCGCCACTGGACTTCCAGGAAATACAAGTGTCCGGGACAGAATCAACCCGGGCAGTGAAAGCTAAGCCCTCCCGCTGACCAGCTTGGCTAAACCTGCCCAGGGCTGGATGGGAAGTCTCACTCTGGCCACTACTGACAGGTTTTTGTAAACTCCTACAGAGACCAAGAAGCACTTTCTGTGGCAGCATCTCCCTCTCAGGACAGGGCTGCCACTTCCCTCAGCCCAGGCCTTGCTCTGAGGCACCCTAGGGACGCCCCTGCCGCGGGCACTGCTCACGAGTGGTCCTCACAACCCAAGCAGCGCAGCGAGACAGGCCTGCGCGCCCAGTCCCCGAGGTGCTTGCTGGCGGTGTCCCACAGGCGGGAGAACAAGGGAAAGCCTAGAGCGTCTGCAGAGCCCTCTGACAGGCTTCCTAATGTGTTCTGAGCAGGCAGGAATGTGCTTTGCCATGAAGCCGCTGCTGCTGCCACCGCCTCCCCGTGGAATAGCTTCCTGGAGTGTGATTTTAAAGTTTCGTTAAATGGCAGCTACACCTTCAAATCCCTGATTCCACCTCCAATGAGAGCTTCCAGCTATTCCAGTCAGAATGTCCCGCCTCCGGCTAGGGCCTTCCTCATGCGGGAGTGGGGTTTCCCAGCCCTTCTGTAGAAAGCTCCAGGCCTGGGCGACTCACAGAAACATCCCACACCAGGGCACTGGGGGTCCCCAGGGTGAAGACCCACAACCCCAAGGAATTTTCTCAGGAAAAAGACCCAACTCTGGTTGCTAATCAGTTCTCTCTCACACTTCCGGAGCCAGCCACATGTCGAGTAGCATGTAAAATGGAGACCATACACACGTGTGTACAGATTTACACTCACAGAGAAATGCTCTAAGAAGTGGGATCTGCTGGGGCCCACAGAGCTGCTTTTCTTCCCTTCTGCTGCTCAGGTCCTGCGAATCAGGGGCTCTTTCCGCCCATCTGGACCTGCCGGCCAGCCCAGCGCTGCCCTGTGCGGCCTGGGCAGTGAGAGCCGACCTGTAGAAATGCATGTGGCTGCCCATGGCGTCCAGAGCAGACAGGGAAAGACAGGGCCCCCCGTCTGTCCTGGGCCGGTGGCTCACGCCCTACTTAGTGTTGTTGTGAATCTGGTTTGGTTTGGATGAGGGGAAAGAAACAGGCAACCAGTTTTCAGCCCAACAGACAGAATATTTGCCGTCGGTGCTCAGCTGCTTTGATGTTACAGGAGAACCGGTTCCCTGCAGAAGCCGGAGACTCACCAGACGCAGAGCAGGGCCCTCACAGCCCTCTTGCTTGCCTCCTTTCTGCCACGATCTCTGTGTCCTTTTAACTTAAGAGTTCATGTCAGACACCTAAGAGGTGCCACGTTTTCCCGGAGACAGACTTTAGATCTGGCCTGGAAAATAAGTCTGAGCCTCCAACAGGCCTTATCCTCCGCTCACGTCCCTTCCTCCCTGTGCGTTAGGCCCAGCTCTCCCCCAGCGCAGTGCAGCCCTGGGTCCCAGACTCTTAGTCCTGGCCCTCGTCTCTTAGAGGAAGTGGCCCTAAATGCCAACCTTCAGACCCAGACTCCCCGGAATACGGTGGCTGCTCAATAATTGATAAAACAGGAGAGTCTCTAGCTGGTGGGAGTCACAAGATATTTTTGTCAGACACCCCAGTGGGGGGCTGTTTCCCATCCAGCATGTGGATGCCATGCTGTCTGCGCTTACCTCCCTTCCTCATGGCTGTTCTCCTTTGTGGGGTGTCAGTTGGGGGTACACTGTGTGAGCTCAGTGTTTCCTAAACACCTATTTCCTCACACATTCCTTTACGACGCTGGCTGTGTGCTAGGCTCCGGGCCAGACAGGTGACTACCAGGCTTCAAGAGCGCCTCGGTGAGCCAGACAGACCTGAACACAGCCCAGGTTGGGGTGTGGTGCTGGTGCAAGAAGAGCCCCCCGAGCCAAGAACGGGGCCTTTACCCAGCAAGTCTACGGACTTGCTGTAAAGGATGAGTCAGTACGTGTTTCAGGTTTTGAGGCCCATCTGGTTTTGTTGAAACTACTCAACGCTGCTGTGGCAGCCAGGAACAGCCCTACGCAGAGTCTGAGCAAAGCAGGCCGCATTCCCACAATTACTCACGGGGGCAGGCAGTGCTGAGTGCGGCCCGGGTCCAGGGTGCTGATCTCTGGAGCCCAAGCTGAGGCGTGAGGCCACAAGGAGTGTGTGCGGAGTCAGCCGGAGCTGCTGCAGCACCGGCCACGTCTCAAGTGGGAGAGGCCCTCAGCCAGGGTCTGTCAATACTGTCCCGACCACATAAATCTCACCCAGGTATCCCATTTCTAAGAGCGAGGTAAGGACCCGTTACTGCCAGGTGGTATAATTACAGGCAGCGTTGTCTTTGTCTTGTGTAATCAGGGGAGCTGAACCGTACAGTTCACAGTCCCCTGCACCCTGAGGCCCGCCGGGGAGTCTACCTGAGCCGCCGTCCTTATCTCATAAATGGGGGACGTGGACATGGGAGGGGGAAATGAAAGAAGAACAACAAGAGTGAAACTAGACCCTGAGTCATCTTTCAAGTCCCCTCCCCTTCCCACCGACACAGGACCCCGGCATTCTGAGCTAACAGATGCGGCAGGTGGGACAATGGTGAACACTAATAATAACTAATAACCATCACAGCTAACATTTACCCAGCACTTCCCAGAACCAGCTTATTGTCGTGCGTTGGCTCACTTACTCTCACAGCAGCCCTGTGAGGCAGAACTGCTATTCAACTTGCATTTACAGGAGAGGAGAATGAGGCTTGGAGGCCTTCCAGGAGGAAGTCAAGGTCACAAGCCAGAGCCGGGGTTCGAACCCAGGTCTGTGGATCCAAAGCCTGTGTTCTTGGCTATAAGGGGACCTGCTCCTTACCGAGGGAGATGGCAGGGTCCCACAAATGCCCCACTGTAACCCTCGGGACACTGCTCTGTTCTAGGGGTGTCTGGCCTTCCTGTTAGCCCACAGAACACTTGATTGATTTATATGGTGTTTTCTGCCAGAGGCAGACAGGTAAGAGGAAACACCCAAACACATCCTCAGATACACGTTCAAAGCAACAAGGTGTTCCCCAGGTGCTCCCCAGGGCTGGTCCTCAGCTGTGGGGGAGACCCCAGGATCTCTCCTGCCTGCCTGCCACCACCAGCACTGCAGTCACAGCACCACCCTGGGAGCCTGACCAGGCCTTCATGCTGGTCATGTTGGAGGTCTCTCTTACCAGATACCAGCCTCCAGGAACAGATTCTAGATGTTTCTGCTTTTGTATTAATGATTCAGGTCAACAATCAGGAGGTGCTGACGAGCATAAATTCTGAATATTTTTCCATAAGGCAAAGTGATTATGTTCTTTTGGTGTGAGCAAATGAAGTAACACAGTCAAGCTTTCTGGAGATTTGACATTCTGTAGGCTGAGATTTTACCTTTCCCCAAAATCCACCAAAAGAGTGTTTTTCTTAAATTCATACGGACTTAAGAGGAGATGGCTCTCTGGAGAGATGGCTGCCAAGACTGTCGGGTCAAAGGCCCTGAGGGGATGTGGAACACGCAGGGCAGGAAGGTCCCTTGCAAGGGGGACAAGCTAACCCCGGAGTATGCTGGGGGCTCGAGTCTTACGATTTAGAGGCGCACATGCCAGGTAGCTCTCCCACTGCGTTCTCTCACGGTCCCGTGAGGTGAGTATCATTTGATCCACCTTAAGGATCAGAAAACTAAGGCTTCCCAAGGTCACCATAAGCCAAGGCCAGGGCTCTCTGACTCTTGAACCAGCCACCAGAGAACGCTTCTTAGGGAGCTTCCAGAAGCCAACAAGTCCTCTATCATGAGAACTCCCCCTGCAAAGCCAGTGACACAGAGAAATGAGCCCAGGGCCGGAGTCAAAACCTTCTGCAGCATTTTGCCCATGGGCACAGGAATCCAGCGTGAGAAAATTCCTTACTTGAATAACATAGGAGACCCTTTAGAAAACATTTGTTCCTGCTTCCACCTTGGCCACCTAACAAAAGGTACCAGCACCACCTTGTCCTCTGCCTTACACATTCTGCACTCAAGAACCACCCCCAATGCTCTCCTTCCCCTCCCTGCCCCCATGGCTCCCCAGAGACCCAGAGACCCAGAAACCCCCCTCCAACACTACAACTTGAACCTTGGGAAGGTTCGGAAAGGATGCCCCAGCACCACCAGCCGCATCTCCATGCAGAATCCCAAGGAAAGGGGTGACATGTCCACACTGTCACCTCTGTGCCACCCCCGGGGACTTCTGAGACCCCATCATCAGCCACAAGAGCCCCTGTCTCCGTCCATGACAGCTTCACGGCTCATAAGCCAACACAGGGCTTTTAACACCTTTCAAATGAAGCCGCGGCCTCTGGGTGAGAGAGAAGTGTGGCTGAAAAGGCCTGCTCCCGAGAAAATGGTTCCCTCGGTCCACAGTGCGAATCTACAGCTGAACGAAAAGCAGGGGTGTCCCAGAAGCATGGCATGACGCCATGGCCTTCTCGGGCACGCCCCCACATCCAGAGAGAGCCAGGTGGTTCCTGAGGGTTCACAGGCCTGGGTCAGGCCTCCCCCACGCTGCTGACAGACCCAGCGGATGCGCGCCTCACACAGAGCTGGCCTTCCAGAGGGCCCAGGCTTGCTCTCTGGTCCCCGGGTGCCATGCCACCCCGCTCAGCGCTCACTGCCGTGACCTCCGTCCTGGCCCACCCGCTGGAAACGCGATGCTGTTAGATAAGCCGAGAAACCGGTGGGGAAGCAGAAAGACCGACCTCTCTCCTCTTGGCTCTCTTCCCTCTCCCTCTAGGCACAGAGTACCGAGACATTGAGACTGAGAAAGGCTGCCCCGAGTCACATCCACCTTCCGAAGACTCCTTTGTGAGCAGCTGAGGGCCCGGCCCGCGAGAACAGCCCGCCGCCCTTCCCAGCACCCAGGGCCCCGGGGGGATCGTCCGGCCGCCTGTGGTCCTTTGAGGCCCCGAGCTCAGGCCTGTGACGAGGACTGAGGAGGTGCCCGAGGCGGGACTCCTCTGAACCCTCAGAGTGGGCGCCGTCCAGGTGGCTGAAGCGTCACGGCCTGCTGTGCGGACCCCGGCCTATCCCTCCTTGGCCCCGTAGGGACGGCTTGCTGACCTGCTTTAGAAACCCCAAGGGCTCCGCCAGCTCTTCCCAAAGCAGCCCAGGCTGGATTTTTAACCAGAGGGGGTGAGGCCACCCCAGTCCACAGAACGGAGGGGAAAGCACATACTCACTAGGTGATGAGTGTGATATTCTGTATTTTTGCAGCTTCTATTTTCCAGATGAGCAGTTTAGAAATATGTGATGTAAAGTACATATGTACGTTTGCTGAAAATTATATTAAAGGCACTATTTTAATTCTTCCTCTGTCTCCTCGGTCATCTCTGTTAGCTTGTCTGGAGGGTAGAAGGCCCCTCGGATTCTCTGGGGTGTGTTTCTCGCTCTGTCTCTTCCATGTTTATGGGCTTTGCACTGTTCAAGAGAGCACGGGCTTTGGAGCTAAAAGAGACCTGGGTTCCGATCTTCACCCCAGCACTTGCCACTGGCGTGGGCTGAGCAAGTGACCCAGCTCCCCTGAACCCGGTTCCCCCTCTGTAAAGTGGGGGTGTTGGCAGTTGCTTTCCACAACGGTGGCCGGACACGCGGCGTCAGCAGGTGGGCAGCGCAGAGGCTGGTCACCGCTACCCCCGCCTCTGGCCGGGCTCAGAGCAGCCTGACGTGGGCTGTGGCCCTGAACTCCCGCCACCTGCCTTTCCTTTTGGATTCTCCCAGGGTCCGTAAGCCCTGGACGGAGAGGGGCAGCCTCGGGGAGGACATGATGTTTGCTGGAGGCAGGGCAGGAATGAACAAATGAACAAATGATGCTCCATTAGCCTGGGGGCTCTGGCTTTAGCCCCCTTGTCAGAGGCAAGAGCAACCTTGACCGTCCCTTCTCTAGGCCCACCCGTGCACGCACTCCGGCCACCTCCCCAGGTCCTCGCCAGGCCCTGTCCTTGTGCGGAGCTTCTCATCCACTGACTCACGTGTACCGGTTGTTGGGGGCCCGTCAGAGTTCCCTCACGACAGCTTTGTCCAGACGGGGGTTCCAGGAATAGATGCTTACGCTCTGTTTTCTGGGCCAAAGCCCCAGGATCTCCTTACTCTTATGGGCCCCCGGCCCTTGGCACTGACCCAGTTCCTTCCCACCCCTTCCAGCTGGGGTTGTGCCCTCTGCAGTGCCACCCTTCCCGCTCAGCTCACCTGACCAAGCCGGTCAAGCCGCCTGCTGCTGGACCACGCTCCTCTGCCCCCGTGGCCTCTCCCCTCTGGAGCCACTGAGTCAGGAAAACGTGCCATGGCCAGGTACCTTCTCTGTGGCCCGTGGTGTCTCGGGGGCTTTTCTTAGCCTGCCTCTGTTATTTATGGGGTTATTTTTTTTTGCAAAGCAACATGATTTATTCTCCCTGGGATAAAAATCCCAAGAAAATGCAATTTCTACACTCTCTGTCCTGATGTGAAAAGATGCTGAAGCTGCTGAAAAGAGTGGTTAGTGGCTGCTCGCGGGACCTGGGCTTCATTTGCACTAGAAATTCAATCGGAGGCAGAAGGACGCTCCTAAGGCCTGGTGCCGCCGACGGCCAGCCATGCCTTCAGTCCGAGAGTTCACATTTGTTTCCCATCTGCAGTCCTATTCCATTTCTCTTGCTCTCCTTTCCCCCAGAAAGGTGGTTTATTTATAGAAAACTTACTTTCGCCCCACCATTTTGTCCTAACTTCACAAAGACATTACTTCTTATGGAGTCAAGAGATGCACCCATCGGGCCTCCCCGGTGGCTCAGTGGTTGAGCACTGGGTTGCAAAGCTGCCCGCAGCCTCTGCAGCGCAGGTTCGATCCCTGGCTGCCAGACGAGAGTCCCACATGGCAAGCAGACCTCTCCTGCCGTGCCCGCTGCTCCCCTCAGCAGTACCTTTGGTCAGTCTGCCTGTTCTGCTCCCCGCTCTGGCTCTGGTGAATTCTCTCACCCTCCCGCACTTCTGACTGTACCCAGTGCTTATATAAATAAATAAATAAATAAACAAATAAATAAATAAATCTTAAAAAAAAAAAAGAGAGAGATGCACCCATCAATATTTAAGGTGACCCATGGGAGAGCTGTTCACACAGGTGGTCCAGCCAGCTCAGGGCCAAAAAAAAAAATTAAATTCCAAATGTCATCTCCTCCCGATGTCTCAACAACGGCCACCAGGGCGTTGCACTCGCTCACACAGTCAGTCCATCTTGATACAGATACAAAAATCCAACTTAACCTCTCCTTCGAGTCTTTGTGGAAGAACTGGCCGCCACCCAAGCATGTAAGTTAAACAGACTGACTGCTCCTGTGGCTGGAATATGGATTCAGAACCACAAGTGCATCCTCTTTACAGAGAGCTGATGTTTGTTTTTAGGCTTTGTTAGCCACTGTCACTGTAACTATTTCTCTAACTCTGCAAAGGATGGCTATAGCTCACATGCAGGGCAGAGACGGGCTGGCTTTCCAGAAAGCACTTACAAAAAGGTCTCAGTCTCCTCGCATTCCAGCATCCCCAGCCCCAAAATACACCCACACATATTTGTGGGACGGTCCTAGGGATGCTCTGCAGGTCTCAGTGCTCTGGGGCCTCTTGCTTCTCTGTTTCTCATAAGGGATTGGTGGGGTAAGGTCAAGGCAGTTAACCTGAAACACACAGGCGGGAGGCACAGGCATGCGTGTGCTCATCACCCAGTGATACAGAAACAGGCTCAGGGACGTGAACTTGACAAGGCACGAGTTATGGGGCTCATTGGGAGGAGATATGGTCTGGGAGATTCCCAGATCTCAGATCCAGGCTCTGAGATCTTTGCCACAACCACCCCAGAACCCGTCTTCCCAGGAACAGAAGTGGGAGGCCTGTTCTCTGGGTCACATCCCCAGTGGATCAGCGGGCTCCTTGCCTTCCCCCATACCTAACTTCCCCTGTGCCTACCCACCCTTCCATGCTTCGGGGGGCTTAGTCCGTATCGAAGCAACTATATTTTCATTGTAAAATCAGCGCTCGATATAGCTAAAAAGAAAACAGTCCCAAGAAGATGGCAGCTCCTTCTGTTGTTTCTAAAATAATCCTCGCCTAGCTCTTCAAGTTTTATGCAAATGGTGAAGAATTGCAATGCAAAGCTGGAGAAGGAGACATATGTCCTGAGCCAGAGGCTGGCGTAAGATTTCCTTTAAATCATAATGTGCCTGTGAGCAGGACCCTGGAGGAGACTCTTGTCCATCATTTCCTCAGATGGTGTCAGATCAATCCCCCCCAAAATCACTGAGGCAGCTGCCAGGGAGAAGCAGAGCCTCGGACTCCTGCCGGCTCCAGGAATCCTTGGAAGCGCAGGTCCCACCCACTACTCCCGGAGAGCCGGAGAGTCCGCACTGGCGAAGACAGTCACTGGTGTCCTGCCTTATCCCCCGTTTCACACTGGCACATGCCGGCCTGAGTGAGGCCACGATGGTGGGACAGGACAGACAGGACTCGGCAGGTCCCCGCATGGCAGCCACTTCTGAGCTGGGAGGACAGAGCAGGTGGCAGACCTACGTCTTGGCTGAGCTGCTTCCTGGCCTTGCCACGCTAGGCCAGTCCAGACGCCACGCCGACCTCGTCTTCTGTGGCTCTCACATGCAAGGTGTCGGCTGCTTGGCCTCTGGAGGCATCTTGAGAACCCCAGGCTGTGCAGTGTCCATCCTGGAGACCACTAGTAACGTGTTCCCTTGAGGCATCTCCTCCCTGGCCAAGTCAACACAAGCCGGCTCGTTTACCAACTCTTGCTGCCACTTTGCTCTTTGGAAACCCTCTTTCCTGCTTGCTTGTGGCTCCCTTAGTGGCTTCTAATAGTTTCCTTCATTTTTGAGTGATTTTCACTTATTAACACAGGTTTACTTCACTTACTAAGATGCAGGCCTACTGGGGAACTTCAGGCCACACTCTGTGCCAGCCCTCCCAGCGAGCAGGAGCCTGTGGCTCTGAAAGGGGGTTGAGGGGGGGAGAGGGAAGGGCGGGATGTTCTACTCCCTCCCGCCATCATCTTCTTGCTGCCCCACCTGGGCTCCAGACAGAGGTGTGCAGGCTGCAGAGAGATGCCCGGTTTGCTCACCAGGCAGACAGGGGTTCAGCTGGGCACCATCACTGGCCACCACTGCTGCTGGTACCCCTTCTGGAAAGGGCAGAAGCAGGATTCCAGCCCAGGGAGCAACTTGGGCTCTGCAGCTCCCTGTGCAGAAGCAGCTCCAACTCTGGGCCTGCCTGCCTTCCCCTCCCCTGTAGTAGTGCCCGGTGCCCCCTGCATGTGCATGAGCACGCGCACACACACGCACGCAGCCTCACCTCCCTCCTGCGGCGCTCTGAGGTAGGAGCCAGGCCACTATCCCCAGTTCTCTTAGCAGATGACCCCCCAGGTGTCTTAGCAGATGAACCCCCTTCTCCGTGTCTCCCCACTCTGTCCCCTGCCTGCAGTGACGGCGACAAGGCAGCCAAGGGCGCAACCAGAGGCAACATCAATCTCCCCTCCTTAACTTAGCTGTGCCAGCGACTGCTCTGGGGAAACCCTTCCTTCAATTGTGGCGCAGAAAACCAGTGACTCTCTTCGTGGACATTATTCTTCCCCCCAAAATGGATACCTCTCACTCCCCCTCCACTCTTGTGTCTATGAGCAAGGGGGTGCAGAAGGGATATGGAGAAGGGAGAAGGGTAGTGCCCGTTGTGTTGAAGAGGGAAAACCCCAAAAGGTCCATGGCGTGCCTCCCCCCACCACAGGGCTACCACCATGGAAAGAGGAGCAGCAGGCCCAGGGTCCCGTGAGCCACCTGGCTCCTACAGAAGCCCCCCCCCCCCACCTCTCGCCTCCAGGCTGTTCATGACTCGTAAGCTTCACATTTAATCAGAGTATTGATCCAGGCCCTGGCGGAGTCCTGAGCCCTAGGAGGCCCCGTGGAGGGTCTCTGTGCCGGGGTATACGCAGCCTCAAAGTAGGGAAACCAGCTCCAAGGAAGTAGGGGGCATCGACTCACCCTACATCCTGCATGCTCAGAAACAGAGATCCCTAAGAGCCGGAGGAGCCACATCCTGGGGAGTGGGGCCTGCAGCGCCCCAAAGGAGAGCTGTCATTCATCTCCAGGACACCTTGCCTGACTGCTGGGTGGGTCTCTCGAAGGAGCGGGGCCTGCTGGTCTCAGCCTGAACCCAGTTCCTTCACTTCTGCCACTTGCCCCTCTACAACTGCAGTTTCCTCATCCCACAAGGTGAAGGAACCAGCCCATGACACAGCGGGTTCGGCTCATTCCGTGTCCTGGGGGGTGTGGGTGGAGTTTCCAAAGTTTTCAAAGGGGGTTTCAAAGGAGGCCTCTCCACACCAGCCAGCACCCTCAGACCCCAGCAGGGTGTTCTAAGAATTCGACTCAATTCCCAGATAGCATCAGATTCCACTGGGGAAAGGTTCAGCCTCCCTAAGACCACCCTCCACTCCAGATGCTGACAGCAAGTCCGGGCTGCCAACCAGCGGGAGCTGCCAGGACCCCACCTGACTTCAGCTGCCCGCTGCAAGCCCAGGTTAATATCTGTGCTTCTGACCAACTGGCTGGCAGAGGCTCCAGGTCACCCACCAAGTTCGATGAATTTGCTAAAACAATACACAGAACTTAGGACACCCATTTGATTCCTAGATCACCAGTTGATTACAAAGGCTTTAACTCAGGAATAACCAGACAGAAGAGATGCCGAGGGCAAGGCGTGGGGAAAGACACAGGACACCCCTGCCTCTCCAGGTCCAGCACTCTCCCCAGATCCCTGCGTGTTCACCAACCCTGAAGTTTATAAAGCCCCCTCCTCTTGGGTTTTTATGGAGACTTAATTACCTGGGCATGACTAATTAACTCATTAGCTACTGGCACTGAACTCAGCCTCTCCAAAGCCCCTCCCCTCCCAGGAGGTCAGGGAGAAGGGAGTGAGTCCCACCCTCTGTTCAGGTTGGTTTCCTTGGCAACCCTCCTCTCATCCCAGGTCTTTGCCAAAAGTTACTATTAACATAACAAGAGATGCCCTGAACACTCTCAACTACGGGAATTCCAAAGCAAGAACTGCAAAGGAGGACCAGCCACATATGAGAGAGGCACCTTTGGTCACCTGAATGACCAATACATGCATTTCCCTGTAAATCACAAAGGCACACTGTTACTAGAAGAAACCCAAGAGCTCTTAGGACCCTTCCTTCCTTTGGGTACATGGGAAGCACGTTCTCTCATGTTGCCAGGTCATCCGAGAGAGGATTAAATTTCAAACAGAGCTAACTTGCATGGGTAAATAATTATAACAGCAATTATCTCCCTGAGGACAATTATTTGCCATCACCATTTGCACCCACGGAAATTACATGCATAAGTAGCAGAGTCACCCATTGGCAGATAAACGTAATTAAATTGGGAGAATGGCATCCAATGGCTGATTGGATTAATAAAAGAAATTTATTCCCCAGAGGTATTTCAGAAATGCTTCTCCAAGCTGGATCGCATTTTTTAAAAGCTTGCACTCAGAATTCAAATTATACATTAAATTCCCTTCCCCAAATCAGCATGCATCCAACCCTTATGAATACCACGTGCCCCTGAGGAGCCAAAACATAAATGGTTTCATAAAAACTATTCACACCAACACAAATCCGCTCTTTGTGCAAGGGTAGACCTATAAAAGATGACACAGTATTTTGTAGTAAAGTCAATTCAGTGACTATTTCAATTAATAATATATTACTGGGCCTCACCTGGTGGCGCAGTGGTTGAGCGCTGGACTGAGAAGTTGCCTGCAGCCTCTGCAGCGCCGTTTCGATCCCCAGCCACTGGGAGAGGGTCCCACATGGCACTACAGACCTCTCCTGCTGCGCCCGCTGCTCCCCTCAGCAGTGTACTTCGGTCCTTCTGCCTGTTCTTTTCCCTGCTCTGGTGAATTCTCTCACCCTCCCGCGCTTCTGACTGTACCCAGTGCATGTATACATAAATCAAAAATAAATAATTTTTTCCGGAAGGAAAAGAGCAAAATCAACATCAAAATAAAAGCTGCCATTGTCACTTCCCCACGGGTCTCACCGACATCTGTGTCACCCAGTCCACGACCACAAGACAAGCGCAGTTTCTTCACGTGTCTCTAGGCTCCATGCGCCTCCTCCAGGTCTCCTGGCTCCATCCTGCTTCCTTCCTTCCTCAGTCTCTTCTTCTGCTTCTCCTCTTCCTGCTCAGCTCCACCCTCCCTTGGGTGGGGCAGGGAACCTCCCCCTTTCCTGGGGACCACCCTGTTACACACTGACAAACTCCGTATTTGTCATGACAACATGATAGACTAGAAGAAGTTCGTGGGATCCAAATGTATGGACCCCAAATGAACAAGGACTTTTCCTTTTCCTTGCTGGGGATGTCCAACATCCTCACTGCTCTTACAGTTACGAACACAGGTCTACGCTTTTACCTCTGAGCCTTGGTCTACCGCTTATCACTTCAAAAGTCTCAAGATACTGGCCTCTGTTGTTACCTGAATTTAAATGCAGCCTCCACTCTTGAGTACCGGTGGCAGTCTCCACAAGCCGGCTCCTTGGGTGCTTGGAGTACTTCTGTGAGGTAGAGATAAGAAAATCATAAAGCGTTCTTTTACTACTGGAAAAATCCAGAAAAGGAAAGGTGTCTCCCCCTGTAATGCTGACTTCCCTTCTGTCAGAGGAAAATAAAAACATCTGGTTACTGAGTTCCAAGATGGGTGCCCAAGGGAGCTGCCAGCTTTTACTGACCTGGAAGAGCGTTTCTATCATATGCACATTTTCACACATGAAAAAGAAATTTTGTGCAAAGCTATTGCGAAAGTAAAAAACGTTCCATTCAATATCTACTGCACTCTTGAGAAGGACCTTGGGGTCCAGGCCATGGTGAACTGCGAATTTTAAGCTGCTTTGAAATACATTCTTAGACCAAACCCAGCTCTTTAATTATCTGAAACTGAAGTACAATCACATTGCTACTATCCTTAACTATTCGGAGGAGCATTGAATGATCTTTCTAAATATTTGCCTGACACTAAAACATCTGCAAAGATGTTTCCAAACTGATTCTTTTAGGAAGACTCTTGTGTTGTCTTTCTTCTTTTTTCGTCTAAGATGTGATCTTTCCTAGAGACAAGGGTGACTGGGTGGCTCATGTTGGTGATTAGACCATCGGGCACTGAGTTTGTGAAGCAGCTTTGTGGTGAGTGGGTGGTCACATCTCTGCCTGGGTCAGTTCAGATTCACACTCATCACTTCTGTGTAACAATCTTTGCATCTTTCTATCTGGTGCACTCTGGGTACAGAGATGCGGTTCTGTTGCTTGAGCCCTGATGAAGATAAATGCCTTACCTGCTTAGCTTTCAAATTTCTAAAAAAGCAAATGCAAAAATTGTAGCTACAGTCAAAGGCTGACCTTGGCTCAGTTCACTTACAAAGGTCACAACGAAACAGGAGCCTCATTCACGCAAGCGGCACACCCAGCCTGCAAAGATGCCTGATAGACACGTGCACTATTTATGTAAAAAACAATTGTGAAACCACCCTTGAAGACAATGATGGATGACTTGGAAAATAGAGAGCATGATCATAATCCAAGTTTGGATGGCTAAATGCTCAGGAAACGTGATTTCTCCCCCAAATGAATTCATAATTCCAATGCAACATCCAAAAAAAATCTCAACAGGAGGTTCTATGGAAATTCCCAAACCGAATTTGCAAAATTCAAGTGAAAGTTCTCAGGAATAACCATGGCAATTCTGGAAATAAAAATATGAAATGACAAGGGATAAAGAATAGTCACCTCAAAAATCAACATGTTAATAAAACTCTGAAAATTGTGTGGCATTTGAGCAGGGTCGAGTAAGTAGGTCAAAGGTTCAGAGTGACCTCCATAAGCAGAGAGGTGCACACACACACACATTTACACATACACACGTGGAGGGGGGGGGTGTGTATATATATACATATAATTCATTATCTATACATGTATATATGTACAATGATTTAGACTACATTACAGGAGAACATTTAAATTACTGGGAAAACACTGAACTAGTCAACTAATGATTTGGGGAGATATTGGGAAACAAATTTGACGCATTGCCACTCACCATGATAAATGCCGCACCTGGTTTACACAGCTAACAGTGTTCAAAGACTGCAAAGATTTAGGAAACGCAGAATACACTCACGGTCTGGGGATCCCAAATATAAAACTCCGTGAGCAAATGTTGATAGAGTTGACTATTTCCAAGTTAAAATATCTACACAATCTAAAATAGCCTCTGCAAGATGAAAAGAGAATGTCTGAAGTATCTATAAAGGACAAATTACCGTCGACCCGTGGAAAGAATCCCAACGTGTCAACAAGAGAACGCACCAGGGCGGCCGCCTCGCTCAGCCTCAAGGATCCTTTCTCATCATCTATTTCTGCAAATCTGATGGAAAACCAAGCAAATAACACGAGTGGAAAGTTCACAAAAGAGGAGACACAGTTGTCCCACAACTACTCAAACTCCCTAGGAATCAAGGAAATACAAGTCTTGAAAGAACTGAAGACTGTGTTTTGCCCATCGCGTGGGTACAAATTTCCTTTGATAATATCTCGGGTCTGAGCCCAAGGCGACTGGAGTGTCATGTGCGGTTGGAGTGCAAATTGGCACAGCAATTCCAGAAGGCTATGTGACGACGCCTATTAACACCTTACATGTTCATAGAGTATGATTCAGAAATTGCACTTCTCAACACCTACCTTAAATAAAGGGGTGGGGTGTGGACAGACAGGACCACATGAGACATGGTCTTGGGGATCCTCGGTGATCAGGAATTGAGTTCCTGGCCACTCTCCAATCTTTTCACTGTCGCAACCTACGTGAAATGCATGACCAGGCACACACAGCTTTTACCCTGCTGGACCCCACCACCTCCCTGGGGAATCCCACCCATTCCTCAGCACCAAGCATGAATATGTAAGGAGAACCACAGCGCTCTCTAGGATTAGAGATGGCACAGGTAGCTCTTTGTCAGTGGCTCATCACAGTTCTCATGTGATGTCTTACTACCCCAGTTGGCTCCAAGATGATGGCATTAAAGCAACTTTCAAGCCCAGTTTGATCTGCCATTAGGGAAGCTGCTTCTTCCCATAGAAGCTGGGCTGGGAGAAACTTAGTGGCCCAGCAAGCTCAGTGGTGAGTCCATGGAGATCCCATTGATTCACATCGCTCCACCCCCTTCACTGAGAGTGACAACTTCCCACTAGATCCCACAACCCTTTGCTCTCATTCACTTACACTCATGGTATTCCTCATGGCGGTCGGTATGTTATATTCCTCTATGGAGATGTACACTTTACAGACAATGTCTCTGTCTTGTTTAAGTGGAAAACCCTGGCAGCACTTAAGATACCACTTTATAAGAGATAACACATATAAAAGGACATTATTTTAATGCATTAAGTAGATTCCCTGTCCAGGAGCCGAAAAAGGTAGAAAGAAGGGCTGAAGCCCAGAGCCAGCCTGACCATCTACATCTTCAGTGGTTAACTAAGTTCTCCTTCAATTTTACGAGGAAGACCAGAACCACAGTGTCTGATTGATTTGCCCTAGATAGGTCTAGACTTTAGAGTCTCCAAGGGTTTTCAACTATCAACTGTGATCTTTCTTGATTTCCAACAAAACAGAGAAAGATCTGGAACCCCAGGGGTTCCGTAGCTTGCCCAAGGTACTTAGCTAGTGAGTGGCAGTGTTTCCCCTCCACCACACAACTTCAGTCTTTGCGGGGAGATCAGGCGATCTCAGGTCAGGCGATCTCAGATCAATTCCGGATCTGAGAGGCAGACAGCTATGGGATCAGACCAGCAGCCTCCCCCTGGCCGGGGATACCAAGATTTCATTTTCAAGTTGGTTACCCTGCATGGGTCCCAGGACCCACACGAGAGAAATGGTGAGCATGCTATCACTTTTTGCGCTGTCCCTCCAGGAGATACATGATTTGTCATCTGGTGGGTGAGTAGCTTTCGTGGCAGGGAAGAGTGGCAGCCAGGGGCTAGTGAACGGATGAGGTTATGCATCGTCTCTCAGCTCTGGGGGGTGGGGGGCGGGGATTGTCTGTTCTCCAAAGATTAAGGATCAAGGGCAGTGTCATCTGGCTGGGAGGCCAACATCATCTTTTCCAGGAGCAATCCCAGGCTCTTCTCCAAACTCCTCATAGTTCAGGGACATCCTGACCATAGGCTGGGACCTACTTCTGCCTGCAATGTGGGTGCTTCTGACTCCTGGTCGCTTTCCTCAGTGTCCCTCACCAAGGTCTTCATTCTCCCGGAATACTCTGAGTGTGGTCTGAATTATTCATGCTCTCCCTCAGAATCTAGCCCATATAAACAGGCTACACAGTCTTTTCTTCTGTCACTCTGCTGGGGCCCATTTACAGGGATTAAGGTCAACTTGCCCTGAATACCCAGAGTCTGGAAAACTGCTCCCCTTGCCTCCAGGGGCCCCACAGGATGTGGGTCAGCACAGCAGGACTGAGGTCCCTTTGCCTTAGTTAGGCAGATCCAGGCCCCCATTGCTAAGTCTATGTAAGGCTTCTGCTCTTCTGGGCAGAGATTGGAATTCCTTCTGCAAAAGACCCTCAAGGCAGACTCCAGGGATTGCTGAGAAATGTGCACAGACAGACACACACACACATACACATGAATGGCTAAAATGGATGGTTGGAGTTGGATCAATTCCTGTTTCTCTCTCTCACTGTTCAACCCTGAAAATGCAGCTTACCCCAGAAAAATAAAGTAGCAGCTATTATTTATTGAGGCCCAATATGTGGAAGCGACTGCCCTTGGGGGTTTCCATTTAGCCCCACAATCAATTTTGTAAGGTAGGTACAATTTTTTTTTCCAGAAAAGGAAAGAGGGGCTCATAATTCCTGCTGAGATTTCGTGGGAACCTTGGAACCCCTGGAGGCCCCCAGGACTGATGCTAGGAATTGGGGGAAGCCCACACATGCTGAGCACCATCTATGAAGAGGGAAAACATCTCGGTCACGTGCACCCTTCTTAATGCACGTGGAGTTTGTGATTAAGAAATTATAAACCTGCAAAAAGCTCTACAGACCTCATTAAGGATTTATGGGACAGGTTACTCACGCTGAGTGTCCACATTTTCGCATTAACAGAGAAATATAGTGAGGCTTCACTAGGTCAGAAGAAGTGAAAAGGGCCTCCCTGTTGGCACAAGAGGTTAAGTCTCAGCACTATGAAGCTAACCGCAGCCACTGCAGCATGAGTTCAATCCCTGGCCAGGGAGAAACCCACATGGCACAGCAGACCTCTCCTGACTCACCCACTGCTCCCCTCAGCAGTGTACTTCGGTCCTTCTGCCTGTTCTGCTCCCCACTCTGTCTCTGGTGAATCCTCTCATCCTCTGCACCTCTGGCCTGTACCCCAGCTCTTGTATGCATAAATAAATAAATATTAAAAAAAAGGTAAAGAGTTAAACACAGTTCATGGTAGAGTAAGTACCAAATATGAGCTTTAAAATACCCATTACTGCTTTTTTTCAGCCTGGATAATTTTTTTAAGTAACACTGGTTATAACACAGGTGTCAGGTATACAGCTTTATAAAGCAGCTCTGTACATGCTACATTATGTCTGACACTGAAAGTCTAGTTTCCATTTGTCACCCTACAGTTGACTCCTTTTTCCCAACTGACCCACCCCCTTCCCTTCCTACAACTATTGTGTTCACATATTCT
Source organism: Talpa occidentalis (assembly GCF_014898055.3). Lineage (NCBI taxonomy): Eukaryota > Metazoa > Chordata > Mammalia > Eulipotyphla > Talpidae > Talpa > Talpa occidentalis. The sequence continues at coordinate 6,051,616 of NW_023601433.1, forward strand.
AGAAGTTTGTTCGTTTTTATGCACCACACAAGAGAAATCCTATGGTGTTTGTCTTCCTCCATCTGATTTGTTTCACTTAGCAGAACATGTTCTAGGTCCATCCAAGCTGTTGTTGCAAATGGCAGGATTTCTTCTTTTTCGTGACTGAGTAGTATTCCATCACCACTGACAACTGATGATGACAATGACAATTATCATCATCATCAAAATGTTTTAACATCAAAAGGAGTCTCTCATCCTTCCATCCTTAATACTGGGAGGAAAAGGGGCCTCCCCTGGTGGCACAGGCAGCTGAGCGCAGTGCTGTGAAACTGTCCACAGCCTCTGCAGTGCGGGTTCGATCCCGGCTGGCCAGCGAGGGTCCCACATGGTGCAGCAGACCTCTCCTGTCTTGCCCACTGCTCCACTCAGCAGTGTGTTTCAGTCAGTCTGCCTGTCCTGTTTCCTGCTCTGTCTCTGGTGAATCCTCTCACCCTCCCGCACATCTGGCCTATACCCCGATTCTTGGATGCATAAATAAATAAATCTTCAAAAAAAAAAAAAAGTACTGGAAGGAAAAGAGATGACCAAATGGCAGGGGACATTCTAGGTGTGGCAACATCCCCTGCATCAGAAACCTTTGAGAATCTGGGGAAATGCCTACAGTTCCACTTTTTCCTTGATAACACGTCAGTATTGAGGTCAGATGAGTGACTGGAAGGACTTCAGACACATTAACTCCAAACTAAAGGGGTTGAAGAGAAAGAGGCTGGATGTTACCTCACCTATCAAACAGCGTGAAACAGATTTGCAGGCCCTTGGTCCAGGGCCAACCCTGGGCTCCATCAAGACTCCATCTTTCCTCCGCCATCCTCAGCTGGGGAGCGCCTCTTCTCCCTTCATGCAGCGGCAAGTCCCAGGACTACATTCTCAGTCCTTTCAGAGGGAGGGAGGGAGGCAAAACTTCCACATGTCCTCCTTTTCATTCAGACAGGAAGGAAAAATCTCTCTCCAGCCTTTAAGCACACCTGCCCTGTTACCTCACTGGACACCCGCAGCTCACCTCTGACCCAGGTAGAATAAAGCTGAAGACTCGCCCTGAGCTGAGCTCACCCTCTCTCAGCACTCAGTCACTCAGTGCCCGAGAGAAGTTGCTCCAGGGGCCAACACCCTAAGTCTTTCACAGACTAGGCCTCAGGAAGAGACCTAGTCTCTTTCCCTAGAAAGTGAAAAGATATAAGGACTTCCCAAAGGTGCTCAGGTGTGCCTGACCTTTGACTGCCTCTGCCTGATTTACTTCCTAGGTCTCAGCTGCAGGTGAAGCTCAGTTTAAAACCACCAACAGGAGGAGTGTCAGAGTCCTGAGCCACACTCTTCAGCAGGTTGCTCCTGGCCCGACCAAGGCCAGCTGATCTCTCTCTGCCACTTGATCCTGCCTCTTCTCCTCTGCTCAAGTGGCTTCTGGATTATTCTCTCCCCACCTTCTCAGCAACTAGATCTTGTCAAGTCTCAAGCCTTTGTGTTCATTTTCTCCAAGGACCCTTTCTAGCCAGTAAACTGTTGCTCTTCTGAATCGTTACAGCCCTTCAAACAAGCACCAAGCAACCAAGAAAACTCACCTACTGAAGCACAGAACATGCTTACGTAAAAGTGTGCACATCATAGGTGTGTAGTTCAGAGCAATTTCCCAAGCTAAACATTCCTGTGTAAGCACGACTGGCGCATTGTGATTCTCTATGGAAGTATTCCCTGCTGCTGTCCATCTTCCCCTGGATTATAGGCACCTTGAGGGGGCAGGTCTCTGCCTCACACCCTGTAGAATCACAGCAAGTGCCCCTTGAATACATCTTCAGCTCCATCCCTGGGAATGGACTCATGTCTGGTAAACAATGTCAACATCCTCCCAGGTGCTCCTACCACCTTAGCATCAGAGGGGAGATGCAAAAATTGGAGGAACTGCAGGGCACAGCCCGCTAATGGTCTAAAGGTTGAGGAGACGCATGGTTAGGTCTAACGTCACTCACACAGACAAGGAGGGGGCGTAGCTGCCTACTCTGGTGATGGGTTCATCCCCTCGGTTACTGAACATGTGGTGCAGAGTGATGTCATCAGTGATGTCACCGACTCACAGCCTGGAAGCGCCATTCCACTTTTAAATTTCTTTCGATTCCTCCACTTGGGTGACAGAGCACCCTCGGGCTGGTGTGCCCTGACGGCTCCACTCCTGCTAGTCTCCCTCCCAAAGAGGGGGCAGCACCCTTGCAAGCAGCCGTGTCTCCATCCAATTCATTGACACAGTGGATCAGACTTATTTTTACAGTGACCTTAGGATTTTGGCAAGAGAGACAGTTTCCTCTCTCCAATGGTAATGAGGTTTCATTTTTAAACATATGAAAAAAAAGGGAGTTTGTTTAGGGCCTCCCCGGTGGCGCAGCGGTTGAGCGCTGGGTTGCGAAGCTGCCCGCGGCCTCTGCAGCGCCAGTTCGATCCCCGGCTGCTCCCCGGCCACGAGAGGTGCGCAGACCTCTCCTGCCACGCCCGCTGCTCCCCTCAGCAGTGTACTTTGTCCATCTGCCTGCTCTGCTCCCCGCTCTGGCTCTGGTGAATTCTCTCATCCTCCCGCGCTTCTGACTGTACCCAGTGCTTGTATAAATAAATAAATAAATCTTAAAAAAAAAAAAGAAAAAAAGGGAGTTTGTTTAAAGAAAACGAGGAAGAGGGCCTCCCCGGTGGCGCAGCGGTTGAGCGCTGGGTTGCAAAGCTGCCCACGGCCTCTGCGGCGCCGGTTCGGTCCCCGGCTGCTCCCCGGCCACCGGGGGAGGGTCCCACATGGCGCGCAGACCTCTCCTGCCGCCCGCTGCTCCCCTCAGCAGTGTACTTCGGTCCTTCTGCCTGCTCTGCTCCCTGCTCTGGCTCTGGTGAATTCTCTCACCCTCCCGCGCTTCTGACTGTGCCCAGTGCATGTATAAACAAAACAAACAAATAAATAAATAAAAACATGCAAAAAAAAAAATTTAAAGAAAACGAGGAAGGGATGCCGCAGATGGTACGCTGGTTTGCAAAAAAAAAAAAAAAATCAAGGTGTTACTTGTGTGATACGAGTTTGAGAGTGTGACACAGAGCATAGTAGGAAGAAGAAGAATCTGGACTCAGAACTGTCCTCGGACCCAGGTGGGAACAGCTCCCCTGGCAGAGCTGTGCATGACAGGCACCTGGGGGGGGCAGCAGGCGGGGCTGCCCCCCTCACCCTATTCATCCACTCCAATTTGGCGTGAGAGCAAAGAGCGAGCAGCGTTGAGGCAGCTCCCCAGGGATGGCTTTGGGATTGAGAACGGGCAGGGGAGACCCAGCCTGAGTAGCGGGCAAGGAGAAGCTTCTACGGCACAACTGGAAACGCAGTGGCCGTTGCTCTCTTCTGTGAGTAAGAATCCACGTCACCCCTTCACTCCTAGTTGCCCCCTCGCCACCATCAGGACAGTCTGGGGGTGAAGGCCTAGTGGAGGACCAGCACAGAGAGGCCAGGGCCCCAGGCTCACCCAGCACTGCCCAGCAGGTCCCCCTGCGCGCCAGGGGAGGCCCCAGCTCTACACGTCCCACTGGGGAGATGGTGGGCAAGTCAGTGGGGCCGGGGCTGCTGTCCCCTGCAGCCTGAAGCCCCAGCCAAAGCTGGCCACTTCGAGCATCCTTGGGGTGCAGGGTGCCCTGGCCACTCCCGACATGGACACAGAGGTGGGCTGAGGAGGGCAGAGGACAGCGTCCTGGCTCAGGGGGTCTGTCACGTCCTTCGGATCATTCAGCCAGTGCTTGCTCGGTTTCACTCCTGTTCCTGCCTCTCCCTTCAGAAGGCAGCCAGGCCAGTGCACCCCAGTATCCCAAAGGACGGTGACCACCTCCTGGGAAAGGGTCCTCGGCCCCCCAGAGCCCCCAGACCACTGCTGTAAATGTAATGGTCCCCTCAGGTCTGAAACCGGCTGTTCTTGGAGAGGGAGCCGGACTAGGCTCTGGCCTATCACTGGGCAGCCTTAGCTCTCAGCGCCGCTCTTCCGCATAACTAGCTGCGTGTCTCCTTCAGCAAGCAACCCTCCCCAGCTGTGCCTCGGTTTCCCCTCAGGTTCAGTCAATGGTGCGAATGAGAAGTGACCAGCCCCAGGGGTCTGGGTCCTAGTCTACACCCAGGAATACCCTGGATACGCAGGCCAGGGCCGGGCAAGCAAGGAATGGAAAAATAAGATTTTGTTTCTACTTTTTTTCCTTCCTGCATCCCAGTGGCCTCCCTTCCAGCTGGTTCCATCAGACTCCAGCTGGGTTTGTCCTCCTTTCCCAGGGAAGGGACCACAAAAGAGATCTCCCCAGCAGGGCTGCGCTTGCACACGCAACAGAGTTCACGACTCCCTTTAGCTGCATCACCAAGGAGGCTTCTAAGGAGAGGCTCGCTCAGCTGTGGGGAGGAGCCCTAGAGAAGGAACAAGGAGCAGGGACAATAAGCTGCCAGTGGAGGGAGGTACACATGCTTCTGAATCAGACCCCCGCGCCCCCCCCATGCCAGGCCTCATTAACCCTCATAGCAGATCTGTTCTGTCAAACGTATGCCACACCAGTTGTTAAAATATTGAAATTCTCCCATGAGAGCCACACACAGCCTCTGCCCTGAGTGCCCTGTCCCCACTTCCTGGGTCCCAATAAATATAGGCTGTGCCTGGGCACTAAGCAGGGCTTCCAGAGCCAGCTCCAGGGCTCCACCCACTACTGTTAGTGTCCTGCTGTTGAGTAGTCTGAATATCTTCATTGATGCCAAGTGTAATGATACAATGTTTCTAAAGACCTGTGGATTCTACAGGGTTCACAATGAAATGAGGCTGCTTACCCACAAGAGCAATAAGGAATGAATAAATGTGGACTATCCAGAATAGAATATTACTCTGCCGTAAAAAAGGAATCAAGTACTGATACAGGTTACAACATGGTTGAAATGTGAAAACATTAAGAGAAAGAAAGTAGACACAAAGGGACACATAAACATGATTCTGTTTGTATGAAATATCAAGAATAGGAAAATCTAGACAGACAAAAAACACATGAGTGGTTGTCAGGAGGCGGGTTGGGGCAGTGGGAGTTGGAGTACGTGATAGCTAAAGGGTCTCCAATTTCTTTTTAGAGTCATGAAAATGTTGTAAAGTTGATTTTGGTGATGGATGTGCAAGCCCGAGAACATTCAAGACGTCACTGGATTGTAAACTGCTAAGTGGATGAATTATATGGTATCTGATTTAAAGCTGTTTAAAAAATTACAGGGCACAATCTCCAAAAATAGTTACTAAGTTTAAAATTATACATACATGCACACATACACACCAATGCATTAACATATTATTTATGCTGTAACACGCATATAGAAACAACTTTGATAGGCTGAGTTGAAAAATAAATAGAAGTTTTATATTTTCTGTCTGCCACCCAGTAGGTGGTTTTCAGCTCTAGGAGAAGCAGCTGAGGCTCAGAAAGCCTGCAGAACCTGCCTTCCTGCAGAGTCTTTACACCCCCACCCAAGTACAGCACGCAGGTTTTGGGGCCTCCCAGAGATTGAGAGTGGATGAGGAACACTGCTATTTTTTGACACAAACCGTGTATTGAAAAACTAAGACTTACCAAAATGGGGTTAAGAGATCAAGGGTACAGGAGGACAATGAGGAAGTTATGTGTTAATGTCTTTGTGCCCCGAAGGCTCCCAGGACCTCTGGATAGAACCTGGTTTGGGGTGAGACCCTGGTGGGCCTCAGCTTCGTAAGTGGACCTTGGATTCTTGCAGTGAGGGCCCAGGGGGACACCCCTGCATCACAGTTCAACCCTAGAGAGGGAGCAGGGAGGAGACGGGGCCTGGGTATCTCCTTTCCCACCCCACCGCTGCCATTCAGGGGGGATGGCTGACCTTTACCAACAACAGTAACTGTGAAGCCAAGTGGAGGTGGAGGAAGGTGCTGGGAGGAGCAGCCGGTACAGCCGGGAGGGGCTGCTCAAGTCTCCTGGAGGCAATTCATTAATTCACCATGGGCAGGATGTTTCCAGCCTTTTGAGAAAGGTGTCTTTCTCCTGTACCAACAAGCAGTGAGGCAGAACACTGTGATAGCCCCCTCTTTGATGATCACCTTTACCCCCAACATTCCCAAAGACACTGAATGGTAGAGAAAGGCAGGGTCAAAGTCCCCCTCAGGTTTCCGTCTTTGGAAATTGAGTCCCTTCTTCATGTGGAGCCGCCCATCGGTTGCCATGGTAACACAACATCTGCTCCCCCACTCCGCTCCAGCGGTCACTGGGTTTGGCATCCTCCAAGCTGTTGCTGGTTCTGCATTTTGCTTGACTTGCTCCCCTGCTCCCTGAGGGATGCCTCACACTGTTTCAGCAAAGGAGCACTGACTCCAAAGGCAGGATGACAGTCAGAAGGGAGGCTCAATGTGTGCAAGCTGCAATTCCGAGAAAGCCAGCTCTCGGGTGTGTGTGAGGCCATTATTTCTACCAATCTTTGCACTAACGTACTACGGCGTCTGTTGATCTCAAATCCTACTGCAAACCTTCCTCCTGGACCTACTGCATTAGCATTTGTTCTGAAGGAGCACACATTATTAAAACTTCTGTGAGACATTTCAAATATATATAAATTCCATGTTCACCTTCTTTATTTTCTCATTTTCATACTTTTCAAGTTTAATTGCTTACCTACAGTTCTCTCTAGTCACCAATTATTTTTGACACTGAACAACACGGGATATAATTCTAGGTTTCCTTGCCTACCACTTTCTCCTGGCTTCCAGGTAGCATCTTTATTATCACTTCCCCTTGAAAAAACATGCCATGTCTCGCTGGCTGTTACAGTTACAATTCTCAGTGGGTTTCTAAGGAACCGAGAGGAGGGATGGCACAGAAAGAAGAGCAGAGCCTCCTGGTCATAGAATTCAGGGGCTGGCTTCCCAGCAACAGGAACCAACACACCCCGCTTGGCCTGAGCTTTCCTCAGTTGGAAAGCTGGAAGATCCACATCCAGTTTTGGTCAAACTGGGGTGATTGGTTCCCTTCTTCCCAGCTTCCTCACCCTTTTGGTGTGAATTCTTGGGGAATTCCTAAATCTTTCCAACACTCAGTGTTATTTATAAAATGAGAGTGATAATAAGAGGTTTTCTAAAGGTTGTGGTGAGATTAAATAAGTGAGTGGATAAAATGTCTATCGCTCAAATAGAAGCCCACGGCCAGGTGGTATTTATTATTAATCTTAGAAACAGGATTCTTGAGATCATCTCGAATCACTCACCTAGTTTACAACTGAGAAACTGGTTTCTCAAGTCAACTGTTTTATTACCACTAGGAACAGGGCCCAGAACTAAGAGCAGGGCCTAGACTAGGCTGGGGCAGTGAGGTGCCAAGGGCCAGTTTTTAAGGAGGAACTCACCTCCAAGCTCATGCAGGTGCACATTTTCCTGTGAGTACAAGGAAGAAGCCAACACACTCACCCACTGGGACAGTTAGTCTGGAACTCAGAGTTGCTGACTGAGGTAAGGATGTCACATTCCCTGAGAGATGGACTCTCTGTATTATATCTGGTGACAATTCATTCCCAATAGCACAGTGTCCCTGAACCATTCAGAACTATAATAGCTGCAACATATTTTTATTTTGAGCCTCATTAAAACAAGGCAAACCAAAAAACTTGGCTCTCTAAGGACCTTGAGAACTCAATCATTACTGCCAAACATTCCCAAATAGTAGTTAATTTCCTTTTATGTGTCACAATATTTTGTGAAATCTTCCTTTTCTTTTTCTTTCCTTGAAATTATCATTTTTCTTTTGAAATAATTATAGGTTACATGGTGTTATGAGAAAGAATGTAGAGAGATATCATGTCCCACTACCCAGGATACTGGCATGCATACAATCAAGATACAGAACATTTCCATCACAAGGGTCCTTCCTGTTGACCTTCCCTGGCTACACCTACTTCCCTGCCACTCCCACCTCCTCCTCAATCTCTTCAAACCACTAATCTGTTCTTCATGTCTATAATTTTATCATTTCAAGAAAGTTACATAAGTGGAATCACACAGTATGTAACAATTTGGGATGTAACATTTCTTAGCATAGTCCTCTAGAGATCTATTTAGCCTGCTGAGTATATCAATAGTTCATTCCTTCATGATGCCAAGTAATTTTCCATGGTATGGATGTACTACCACTTAACCATTAACCCATCGAAGGACATCTGGGTGACTTCCAGGTTTTTACTATGATGAATAAAGTTGCTATAAAACTCATGTGCATTGCTGAAAATATCAAAGAAAGTATCAGTAAAGGGAAGGCTAGCCAGTATCAATGAATTGGAAGATGTAATATTGCTAAGACCCAATGTGATTTACAGATTTGATGCAAACCCCATCAAACTCCCAGCAACGATTTTCGCAAACAGAGAAAAATGAATCCTAAAATGTTTTTATGAAATCTGAAGGGACCCTGAATAGTCAAAATAATCTTGAAAGAAATAGAAAGTTAGAGGTCTCAGACTCACTGATTTCAAAGCTGCTAGAATGTTACAGCAATCAAAGCAGTGTGGTAATGGCATCAAGACAAACTTACAGACCAAAGGAAAGGAATAGAAAGTCCAGAAATAAATCCTTGCAGATATTGCCAAATAATTTTTGACAAGGGTGTGAAGACTGTTCAATGGGAAAGAACATTCTGGAAAACTGGATATCCATACAAGAAAGAATGAAACTAATTCTTACCCAATACCATATAAAAATTAACGCAAAATGAATGAAATACCTAAATACACGAGCTACAACAATAGGACTCTCAGAAGAAAACATGAGAAAATTTTCACGACACTGAACTTAACCAAGACTTCTTGGATATTATACCAGAAATATGGACAACAAAAGAAAACATAGCTAAATTGAGCCATGTCAAAATTTGAAACTCTATACTTCAAAAGACACAATCAATAGAGTAGAAAGGCAACCTATAGAATGGGAGAAAATATTGACAAATCACATACCTGAAAAAGGTTAATACTGAGAATACATAAAGAGCTCCCTCAACTCAATAAGAATACAATGCAGTAAAAAATGGGCCAATGACTTAAACAGACATCTCCAAGGTATACAAAAAGCCAACGAGCACATGAAAAGATGTTCAACAACATTAATCATTAGGGAGTCAAGAGCAAACAGGGATGAGATACAACTTCACACACATAAAGATTATCAAATTATCAAAATAGCAACTGTCAGCAAGGATACGGAGAAACCGGAACATTTGTACATGGCTAGTGGAAATGTAAAATAATGCAATCACTATGGCGGTTCCTCACAAAGTTAAAAATAGAATTGACACAAGATCCAGCAACCCCGTATTTGAGTATAATCAAAAGAATCGAAAGCAAGGCTCAAACAGATAATTGTACACCCATATTCACAGCAGCAATTAATGACATTCAAAGGCTTAAAGTAACCCAAGTGTCCATTGACAGGTGGATGGATACACAAAACGTGGTATACACACACAATGGAGTACATTCAGTTTTTAAAAGGAAGAGAATTCTGATATGCTACAACATGGATAAACTTTGAAGACATTGTGCTAAATGAAGTAAGCCCATCAGGGGAGGACAAACACCACATGATTCCTTTACATGCGGTTCCTAGGGTCATCACATTCACAGAGACAGGAAGCAGGGTGGTGGCTGCAGAGGCTGAGGGCAGCACAGAATGGGGAATTATTTCAAGGACAGAGTTTCAGCTTGGAAATACGCAAAAAAGTTCTGGTGATGGATGGTGGCGATAATCCTACTACTGAGCTGTACATTTAAAAATGGTTACGGTGGCAAATTTTACGTTATGTATATCTTAACACTAAAAAAAAATTCATGTGTACATTTTTGTGAGAACATGTCTTGTCATTTCTCAGAGATAAATGCCAAGAAGTATAATTTCCAGGTCATATGGTGGTTGCATTTTCAGGTTTTTAAGAACCTGACAAACCTTCTTCCAGACTGAATTTATTATTTTACATTCCTGCTGGCAATGTAAGTGATCTAATTTTTCTGCATTCTTGTTTCATATGTGGTGCTTCAAGTTTTTTATTTTAGCTAGGATATGTGTAGTGTTATCCCATTGTGGCTTTCATTTGTATTTCCCTAATGGCTAAAGATGTTAACTCATTATGTGCTTATTTGATATGCATATATCCACATATATAAGATATATCATAGATAATTTCTTCTTCATGAATTGTCCATTCATGTCTTTCTCTCACTTTCTAATTAAATTGATTATTCTTACTAATGTGTTTTAAAGTTCTTTATACATTCTAGATACTCGTCCTTTCTGAGGTATGTGGCCCATGACCCTTTGCCCTAATCTTCAGCTTGTCTCTTTATCCTCTTGAAAAGAGCAAAGTTTTTAATTTTGAAAAGTCCAATAGCCACGGACTATGAACAAAGTACTTGAATAATTTCAGACTAAAACACCTAATGTAAAATATTTCAAATTATAGCTATACAAAACATTTTTATGAGAATAAGTGATAATACCTAGAAAGAAAATTGCTTTCCAGGTAAGCAAAATGGCAGATATCATAATTTCATAATTCATTAATGTGGCATGAGTCAGCCTTCATAAATCAAATGGTCTTCACATGAATCCAACCACATTTGATAAAACTAGGACCAAAAATAAAGGAAATCCTACATTAGCTTCCCTTAAGCAGCAGCCTAGGTTCCAAATATAATAATTCAAATTGAATTTGACAGTATTTCAAAAGTCCATTTAGTTGTTGGGCTTTATCCCAGCAATACAATATTTTAATGACATAAGAGAAAGTCTCAACCTTAATATACAGCAAAAACCCACTGAGAAATTAAGTTTCTTTTATGGGCTAGGCCACAACCTTGGCACTTTCAACAAACTTGCTAAAAAGTGACTAAACTGAAAATATGATTGTACACCAATAAACCTTTAATGTTAATAACAGTATTCTCAAAGCTCAGTGGAAAGCAGAGAGGATTCAAAATTAATCCTTCTGTACAGTTTTGAGGCAAATCAATGTTTTATGAATGTGTGCATATTAATGGGTGGAATAAACAGACTACCAAGATAGAATGTATGTAACACTTCTGTACCCTAGACATAGGAAATGCATAGAGCATTAAAAAGGTAACTTAAAAGAAAAGCTTATTTTAAAGAATAGTTGTTTTAGACATGTTTTTGGTACCAGTATGCCCTTAAAAAATTAAAAGTTCAGGGCCTCCCCTGGTGGCGCAGGTGTTTGAGCGCAGTGCTGTGAAGCTGTCCGTGGCCTCTGCAGCGCTGGTTCGATCTCGGCCAGCCAGTGAGGGTCCCACATGGTGCGGCAGAGCTCTCCTGTCTCACCCGCTGCTCCCCTCAGCAGTGTATTTTGTCAGTCTGCCAGTTCTGTTCCCCACTCTGTCTCTGGTGGATCCTCTCACCCCCACATCTCTGGCCTTTACCCTGGTTCTTATATAAATAAATAAATACGTAAATCTTAAATGATAAGACATGCAACTGATAAAAAGGGAACTGGAAATACTAAATAAATTATTTAAGACAACAAAAAAGCACACCATTGAATTTGAAACTTTAGAAGCAACAGAACCAAAACTATATACAAACAGAAAGAAATGTACAAAGAGAAAAAAAGTAGCAAGAAATAAATATGCTAGATCTGGAATGTAGGAATTGAGAATTTAATAGATAACCAATATTTTTTTTTGGTGGGGGGGAACCATGCAATAAAAGAGAAAAAATTCAAAGACAAAAAAGAAGAAAATATTTGAACTATAGGGAGAATTGGGCCTATGGATCAAAATAGCCCTATACCTAGAAAAATGAAAAGTACAAAATTAAAGAGACTCTATTAACACTTTGACATATTCTTGTGAAATTAATGAATTTCAAAAGAAAAGGAAGATTTCTTTCAGAGCTGGTGAAGATGGAGTAGGTCTATTACAACCTTTATCTCCTACCAATTACACTAAGAACTGTGGATAAAACAGAAAAATCAACTACCCAAGGAATCAAAAAGCAAGTAGAAGCAGATGATAAATGGGACAGGAGAGTGAAAATAAATTTAAAATAACCCACAGAGGAATTAGCTTCCAGTTTTATTTTCCTCTTTCACCTCACAGCTTTGACCTAAGAGGAGGCCTAATCGCAAAACCACATGAAGGCACAGTCAGCGAAACTCAGAAATTCTGATCAGATGACCAAGGTGAGGTAGCCCTGAGAGTCAGAGATGGCAGGTGAAATTCCTTCCAATTTTTTCCTTCCTTTTTCTCTCCTGGCCCTGCCCTAAAGGTTGACCATACTTTTAAGCTTTAACAATGACAATGTGGCCACTAAAACCCTGAGGAAGAATCCTAGGCAGAGAAACCAGGAAAGGAGCCGAGCAACGCAAAAGCCTGTGAAAGATTCTCCATTATTACCATTACTGCTATTGCTGTTATTATTATGTATTTTTTAAACCTCTCTGCTTTCTCCTGACAGCGGCCCCAGCTACAGTGCTGCATCTTTGGCAGCAGAGATCAATAAAGTTAATTAACCTGTAACCAGCCTGAAGAAAGAGAAAACATAAACTTCCAATATCAGGAAAGAAAGGAAAGATGTTACCCCAGACACTGCTAAGACATTAAAAAGATAATAAAGCAATATTATGAACAAGATTGGACAACTTAGATGAAAATGACCAATTACTTAAAAGTTACAAATTGCCAAAACATTCCAGAAAAAAACAGTACTGTACCTATTAGAGCAAATAAATCTGTAATTTAAAATTGTCCAACTGGGCCTCCCTGGTGGCACAGGGGTTAAAGACAGCGCTATCAAGCTATCACTAGCCACTAAAACAAGAGTTCGATCCCTGGTCGGCTGACCCACAAGGCACAGCAGACCTCTCCTGCCTCTTCCGCTGCTGCCTTCAGCAGTGTATTTCAATCAGTCTGCCTGTTGTGTTCCCCACTCTGTCTCTGGTGAATCCTCTCACCCCCCACACCGCTGGCCTATAGCCCAGCTCTATTATGAATAAATAAATAAATCTTGAAAAAAAAAAAAAAAGCAAGAGACATAAATTGAAAGAACATAGATCAGAAGGGGAGAAACATAGCTTTCTGTTCACAGATAACATAACTGTCTATGTAAAAATTTTTAAAAAATTTACTAACAAGCTTCTAGAAATAACAAGTTTAACAAAGTTCAGGATACAAAATCAACAAAAATCAATCATATTTCTATCTATCAGCAATAAACAGCCAAAATTAAAAGATAAATACCACACACAAAAAAATACACAAAATAATTTGGTTTAAGTCTAACAAAATGTGTAGGATCTGAATTTGAAAAGCTACACAACATTGAGGAAAGAAAACAAAGATTTAAATAAACAGAGATATATTTAGACTACCATGTTCTCAGATTTAAGAAACAATATTACCCCAAGATGTTGATTTTCCCCAAATGGAACTTAGAGTCAGTGCAAACCCTATGAAAATGCAAGCAGAAATTTTTGTAGAGGCAAAATAAAAAGGTAAAGGCAAAATAATTAGAACAGTCAAAACCATTTTGAAAAGGAACAAATTCAGAGGACTCATATCACCTGATTTTAAGGTTAAAGCTACAATAAATAAGATACTATAGTATTGGTAAAGGGTTAAATGCATATCAAAGAAACAGAATAAAGATCCCAGAAATAACAGACCCACACAAATATGCGCAACTGATTTTTAACAAAGACAAAAAGCCACTAAGTGAAGAATGTTTTCAAATAACTGGGCAAGAGGATGTTGACATGCAAAAAGATCACACGTCATACCATTCAAAGAATGGACTCCAATGGAATACAGACTTAAGTATACAACTATAAAACTTGTAGACATAAACAAATGAGTCACTGATATTTTGTCAGAATTCTTAGATACAACTAGAAAGGCATGATCTATGAAACCAATACACAATAAATCATTACACAATCCAACATTAAAAATGTCTGCTCTGCAGAACATACTGTTTGAAGGGTGAAAGTGCAGGCCACAAACTGGGAGAAAATAATTGCAAGTCACCTATCTAAAAAGGACTCAGGATGCAAGATCAACAAATGAAAATCAATCATATTTCTAGCAATCAGCAATAAACAACGAAATTTAAAAAGTGAGTACCATACACACAAAAATATACAAAATACCAGATGGTCTCACTCATAGCAGGAATTTAGAAAACCTCAATAAGGGACCAGGAAAAAGACTAATTATAATAAAGTAAAAATCAACAAGCAACTACAAACCAGAGACACACTACGGGGGGAAATTGTACAGGGACTATAACCAAGATAAAAATGCATACACTGTCCAAAATGAAAAATGATATAAAAAATATATTTAAAAATTTGGTGTAAACCTCACAAATTGTGTAGGATCTGAATTTGGAAAGCTACACAACATTGATGGAGAAAATCATAATAGATTTAAATAAACAGAGAGATGTTCATTTAACCAAACAGCAAACTCTTACTCAATGAGAAGCCAATGACCAACCCAATAGAAATGGACAAATCAACACACTTCAACAAAGATTTAGATAGTAAATAAGCACCAAAAAAAAAAAAAAATCCTCATTTTTCAGTAAAGAAATACAAATTAAAAACACAAGCTACCACTATACACCTTTCAGAATGTCTAAATTTTAGAAAAACCACTGAAACTATCAGGCACCAGAGAGCATGCAAAGCAACCGGAATGCTCACATACTGCTGTTAGAAATGCAAAACTGCAGTCACATTGGAAACAAAATGATGAAAAAGTAAAAAGAAGATGACGTGCTGTCGAGCACACCATAAAAAATGAAAGACCAGCAGTACATACACCAATGGAGGAAGTTCAGACACAGCATTAAGAAATGAAAAGTCAAATGTCAAGAAGATCCAATCTTGGTGATGCCCCATGGACCAGGATTATTAAAAATAACAGTACTCAAAATTTGTGAGGATCCGTGAAGACATATATTCTCCTAAACTACTGGTGGCAATGTAATTTGTTAAAGCCCTCCAGAGCATGATTTGTAAATCTCTGTCATGAGCTATAAAAACATTCATCTTCTTTGAATCAGTAATTTTATCTCCATGAATGGATCCTAAGAAAATAATAAAAAATGAAGATTTATCTATAAAGACATTCTCCTGGCAATATTTCCAATACTAGGACACTGAAAACAATCTAGTACACAAAGGATTTATAATTAGGGCAAACTATAAAATTAAGTATTGTTCAACTATTAAAGATGTTGATGAAGCATTTTTGATTACCTGGGATAATACTTCTGACGCAAGAAGTCTTTTAACAAAGCAGGATATAAAACAATATACTATGACACAGATACTCCACACACCTACATATATATATGAAAATATATGACTATATATATATGAATATATATGACTTTAATAAGGCTTAGATTATTTATAATCATTTATGATCATGACTACACATATATATGATGTATTATATATAGTACATATTAAATAGGGTCATGTATGTGTGTGGCTACAGAGATATACAAGCACTGTATATATATATATAAAAATATTTGTATTTTTTCTTAAGTCTGACTTCTTCACATCTAAAATTGCACTGCTTTAATAACCAGGGGGAAAAAAAAAAATCACATTATTTTAAAATAGTGCTTGCCTCAACAGTGCACCCTAAGACCAGGTTTTTATGTCTGTTTCTGCAGGTGACACTGTTTCGTGACATAATTGTGCCTAAAGGAGAAATAGCACAGCTGTGCTTTTCCTCAGGATTATGTGACTCAAGGATCCCAATCCCTAGGCAGCCATGACCTCTCAGTGGCAAGGATAATTTCATATTATTGAATAAAACTGCAAGGTAAGCAACAGGGTGAGCCACATGTGATTCCTGGTGAGCTCGTGAAGGAACTGCAAGGCCTCCAGCAGCACTGGCATCCAGACCCCTCACAGGCACCTGAGCAGCAGGCGCCAGGTCCTATGCATCGTGGAAAACTGGGCACGAGCTAGGCCATGTGCAACTGGGCTATGAAGAGGCAGCATGGCAGGGGATTGGGGGGGTGGCGGGCAGGGGACTGTGTGACCCGCACTTTCCTGCTCTTCACTTGAGTTCATCTCAGTAAAGCTTGCAGTTATACATACTTGGGGCCACTAGCGTTTGGGTCCCCATGCAACTTGATGACGGCCTCTCCCTACAATACCCCAAGACCTCACGAGCCCTAAGGGTCACAGAGTTGGTGGGAGACGGATTTGAAGAGTCAAGCTTGGAAATGGAATGAGGCCCACTGGTATTGCCTGAAGACAGACCGGGGGCTGGACACCCCCATTCCATGTGGGGATCCCCTCAGGACACCTTAACTTGCAGATGCGCACATGTCCTGAGAGGACGTTTAAGTGTAATTAACCAAGAAGTGTTTTCTCACAGAATAGGGTTACAGGCCCCACCACCGGTGCTCCTCCGTATCAGGTAACAAGGGCGTTCACCTGGTGCATGTGGCGTGGCTCTGGCAGGAGATGGTAGGGTGAGTGGGTGGATGGGGGTTGGGAAGTGTGGCTACTCTGTTCACTTAGTGGTAACACCAAGGTGCAAGCCCCTCACATCAGCAGACATGTGCCTCTCACCAGATGTTTCCTTGCGCTGGAATCCCCCAACAATTTGCTTAAACCGAATAAACAGGAAAGATACAGGGCCTTGGCATTTTTAAATTTCAAAGGGGGATGGGGCTATCTCTGCCAGAACAAGAGAGCAAGAGTCGCCCTGTGGCGGATCCCCCGGATGGCTCCCCGCCCCTCCCCTAGCCATGCACAGTCATATTATCTAATGTTCATGCCTCAGCATTCCTGGTAATCAGACCCCAGCAGGGCCAGGCCTGGGCGTCAAGAGGGTTTACTGCAGGGTACCTTTAAAAAAATTTTTTGTTCAGAGCTCTAAGAGATTTTTTCCTTAAAGAAAGTCATTTTAAGCTAATGACTGTTCCTGCTCTTGTACATCAAATGTCATTTACAGGGTCAGTGAGTGGAATAAAAAGGAAAATGACAGGCTTTGAAGAGACACATGGCTGGCATTTAGTTACCAAAAAAGGACAGAAATGGAGGTATTTTGAAGAGAACGAGAGAATGGCCTGAAAGCAGAGGAAGGGAGGGAAAATGTGCCATGATTCAGGAGGAAAGGATGAGGGGCTGGAGGGTTTGGGGGAAGAAACAGAAGGAGGAAGTTAGAGGGAGAGGGAACGGGCATTTCCTTCGCTGCTTTGTAAGGGTTGGTCGACATGGGATTTCGAAATGGAGACCCGAGCTGTAGGGTAAAGAAAATGTCAGGCTTTTCTGCCCTTCCGCCATCGGGATAGATGATGGATCCTTGTCCTGAATGCATGCCTGATGGCGGGCACCTGGAGTAGGGTGTGGGCATAGGTAGATGGGATTCAGCTGAGCTAAGACTGTGCTTTTAAGGGCGGCGTCACGGGGACGCCAGCAGCAGCAGTAGAAGCCGAAGCAGAAGCTGAAACAGAAGCCGAGAAGCAGCAGAACGAACGCTAGAGAGCCCAGATAGAGTGAAGACTTGCTGGGGGCTGGGAGGCCTGCCAGCCTGCCAGCCTCCCAGCCCGCACCCCTGCCTGCCATATGCCTGGTGAACCCCAATAAAAGACCTGCAAAAAAACCACTGAGGACTCTGACTCCTCCTTTACCCGGTCTGCATGGGATCCTAGAAAACCTGCACAGTGTCCTGTCCTGCCCTTACACGAGCTCATCACATTTCTCTCTCCTCCCTCCCTCCTAGGATCTTATTAGAATGACCAAAAAGCTGGGGGTGGGGGGTAGTCTATAGCAGCATTGGAGAATGAAAAAAGAAAAAATTCAAGAATTAAAAGCTATTGGGGATTTCAAGAAAACATGAATTGGGCTCTCCTGACTATTGGGGCCAAAGGGAGAGAGACACCCCGAGAGATCGAGAGTTGCAGCCTGAGTCCCAAGGCAGGCAAAAGCCCAGATTCAAGTCTGAAGGCAGTGAGGCAGACGGACTTTTTGTCCCCAGGGAAGTCAGACTTTTTGAGCTATTCAGTCCCTCAACTGATTAGACTAGGCCCGCCCACATTGGGAAGGCAATCTTCTTTCCTCAGTCAACCCAATTAAATGTTAATCCACCCAGACAGATCCCCACAGAAACACCCAGAAAAATGTTTTGAGCAAATATCTGACCACCCCATGACCCAGTCAAGTTGGCGCATAAATTAGCCATCACAAAACAGATGAGATTTTCAAGAAGCTATGTTAATCTATGATGGCTCTACAACTAACCTCAGCTGGGGCGTAGGGGAGGCGGTTGCACTCTCTGCAGAGAAGGGCCTCTACCAGAGCCTTGTGAGGAGAAAGAATCAATCAAGCTACAGCTTTGGAGCCAAGGGCAGTGGCCACACCTGGCCATGGGCTCTTGGCAGGACCCAAGAAAGGACTTCATGTGGCTCTGGCCACAGCAGATTTGCTATGTGGAGACAGTTAAGGAAAATATGGGGGGACTAACTAAGTGGACATTTTCCCACCAGATGCTTCATTTATCTCACTTTCTATGGAAGCGCCGTCACTCACAAGACCACACCCTATCAACAGAGGCTAGATGAAATGGGAAACCAGAAATACAGTTGTGGAAACTTTGAGAATCTCAGCAGATCCCAGAAGATAAGGCAGCTGCTTGCATCAGTTCCCATACCCCTCCCCCCAGCCCACACACTCTAGTTCCATCTCCAAATAAGAGGGAGATGAGAATGGCAGGTAGAACTTGCTGGGGAAGACAGCATGTGGGTCCTCTTCCTTCCTGTCTGTCCTTTCTAATTTGGAAAAACCTTCCATGACAACGGTGTATCCAAAGATAGGCAACGGGTTGATGGGCAACAGAAGAAATTCTGTCTCATTGATCGTCTATACAATAACTCTAAAACCTATGGAATGGAGAAAATATTTGTAAATTAATCATAAACTATTTATCTACCTGATAAGGGAGTAATACCTAAAATACAAATGAACCCACACAACCCAGCAGATTAGCAATCTGATTTTAAAATGGACAAAGGACCTGAATAGAAATTTTTCTCGAGAAGACATAAAAATGGCCAACAGGTGCATGGAAAGGTGCTCAGAGTCACCATCGGGGAAGCACAAGTCAAAGCCCACAGGGGCCCCCTCGCACATGGGGAGAATATCACTAAAATAAGAGAGAGCAAGAGCTGGCGAGATGGCGGCAATCAGAGGATGCTTGGGCACTGCTGGTGGAGCATAACCCAGACCCATACAGAAAACAATGTGGGGTTTCCTGAGACTATTAGAGGGATGACTAACTCCAGCCCCAGCAACCCTGCTGCCTGGCATCTGTCTGAAGGAAATGAGTCACTAGCTTGAGGAGCCGGCTGCATCGGCCTCATGACACCACTGCCTCATGACAATTGCAGGGTCATGCAAACAACCACGTGTTCAACAGAGGTGTGGGTTGAGCCTTTGAGATGGAGAAAGACAAATATTGCATGATCTCACATAGAAAGTAGAAGGGGGTTGCCAGGGGTGGGAGCAGGGGCTGTGAGGGAAATGTGTGACTGTGGCCAAAAGGCACACATTTCCAGTGAGGGGGATGAGAAAGTTCTAGGACTAGAACGTGCAGCACGTGACCATGGTTCCCCATACACAGCTGCGTACTTGAAAGATGCGAAGGGGCCTCACCCCCATGCCACCCCCCCTCCCCCACACACACACACAGAGCACAGGTAACTATGTGAAGTGAAGAATTGTCAGCTATGGTTGCTGTGGATCAGCCCTGTTGACACTGGGCGCAGATAACCCTTTATCCTGGGGGGCTCTTTTGTGCCTCGTGGAAGGTTTAGCAGCCTCCTAGCAAGAGATGCCAGGGGAGCAAAATCGGCCCCAGTTGAGAGTGATGAAATAATTTATCCAGTTCAAAGCCAGACATATTTGTCTCCAAAAGGACGAGCAGATTTACAGAACGAGAACCTTTCTGTAATTCTGGGCTCTTCCTTCACATGGCCACCAACAGCTTTTGAACCTTGGCTAACAGTGCCATGTGCGGTCTTTGAGGCCCATCTCGGCAAAGAGTGACGCGGCTATTGGGGTTTAGTTGAGTCTAGGAAGTGGGAAGCCATTTAGATCAGTGCCATAGGCTGGGCCGAGTTACACCAGGCCAAGGAGAAGAAAGTTGCTCTGAACTCACGCTACTTCAGCCACATCAAACAGGCTTCCTCAGCACTCATGAACAGCTCTTCATCTGATTTCAGTCTCCTAAGAACAGGCCCAAGTCTTCTTTCCTTAATTAGGTGGCTTGCCCAGTCCCAGGCACAGATTTCTTTGAGTAATAGGGAGACTGGAATATTGGGAGTTGGCCTCAGTCTGTACTTAGGAGGCCCCTGGGGACAATGCAGAAATACAAATGGCACAATTACAAATGAAGAGGTTAGAGGGGTCACTGTCAGGTCCCCCAGGTCACTCCAAGAAAGACATATATATTTTTTCATATTTAGCTTAAGCCAAAAAAAAAAATTCAGGATGATAAATCTGGGCTCTGGAAATCCTATCTTGCTGTCTAAGACTCACCCTCACTAACTCAGAAAAATTCCAAAGAAGTTGCATCAGATTGATTGATCATGGTTTATGAAATGTAGCTTTAACTTTCCTGGGATTCTAACTTCTGCTAACACTACCACGGGTCTCCAGGGAGCCAGTCAACAAAAACAGCTTCAATAAACATGCACGCATTTTTACGTATCACACGGCATGTCTCCATTTTTCATAGAGACTCTTCAAAGTTTAGATGGACTCTAGTCAAATGATCAAAAACCCCGTGGTATGGAAGTCTGACTTCATTGGTTTTTATTTCAAGAGCTCCTTCTTGATAGTTTATTGAGCAGTTACACGGGCAGCCTCTCCCATTATTAGTGCAGGTAATTGGGACTTGAATATACACTTTTCTAAACAAAATGGTTAATAAGCTCATTAGATTCCAAATTATCCTATAGTTTTTGATCTTCTTTAGCATGAACCTCTCACCCATAATAAAATGACTTCGTCACTGGAAATGGAGAAGCACAATTAAGCTGTGTTACAAAACGCTTGATTTAACTTCTCAGACACTGAAATGACACAGAGGAACTGAAAATTAATGTTAAACCTGATGCCTGCAATACAATTAGAATCTCAAACATTTCTAGGTAATAGGCTAGTTAAAGAGACAAAGTATGAAATCAGGCACAGTTGGATCTTGTTAGATGCTGAAGGACCCCTAGGCTTCCTGATCTGGGACCACTTCAGCAGGAGAAAGATGATGTGACCCATTCATCAAAATGTCTAATTGGCACTACACTGCCATTCCTTCCTCCATTCAAAAAGTATGCTTGAGCTACCACTTCATGGGAGACACAGGGCGTTGCTCTGAAACAGGGGTGCTATTTTGTCATCACAGTGGGTTTTTAAATCCCACGAGGTTCTATTTATACACACATATGGGTAGCGCGGCTGTTTCTTTTCCTTTATCTTCCTTCCAGAGAAATGCCTAAAACCTGAATATTAAGTAGCACCAGGGAAAAAACCCTTAATGTCTTCCCTAGCAGTTGAGCACTGGCCTGGGAAGCTGCGGGCAGCCTCTGCAGTGCCAGTTCGATCCCCGGCCACCGGCGAGGGTCCCACATGGCGCGCAGACCTCTCCTACCATGCCCACTGCTCCCCTCAGCAGTGTACTTCGTCATTCTGCCTGTTCTGCGACCTTCTCTGGCTCCGGTGAATTCTCTCAGCCTCCCCTGCTTCTGACTGTACCCAGTGCTTATATAAATAAATAAATAAATAAATAAATAAATAAATAAATAAATAAATAAATAAATAAATAAATAAATAAATCTTAAAAAAAAAAAAAAAAAAGCTGCAGGGTGTGATGCCTTCCCAGTCCACAGGGGGCGCCCACATCAATGTTCTCTGTGTTTGGACACAGACCCAGGACCTCAGAGCAAGGCAGAAGGCTACCCACCTTCCACCAACTCCTTAGCTCTGAGCTAAGGCCAGATCCTACCATGACACACTTCATTAGAATAGGGATTATCAGTAAAATTATCATGTTTATCACATGTATTTCAGGTCATGAGATCAGTACAGAGATCCCCATGAACCACCACTAACCTCAAACTACACCTCAATAATCCCTGATGTGGATTTAATCTTCTGATGACCATGCACAAAAGTCTCCATAGTCTTCCGCCACATCATATATGTAAACTATGGAAGTTAAAAGCAGTCAACTCTAAGGCATCCTTCCACTGGGCCCTTGGTCCCTCTTATTTCGTTCTTTGATCCCCCCTCCCCCATCACATTCCCCACTACTTTCCTCTCCTGGTCTCCGGGGATGGCTGAATCATCAGGACAAAGGATTCCAGGGTGGGCTATGGGTGCTTGATGGTGGGTGTGGTGTGGTAACAACACCCTAGACCTCTAAAACACAAACAATGCAAACCAGTGCTACCTCGAAAAACCCCTAGTGGATATCAATAAATTAAAATGAAGGGGTACTGATTAGATAACAAATACTTTTGCTTTTCCATCTTCTTTATGCTGCTACCTGGAATGTGGATGAAATGGTTGTAGCAATGGCATCTCTCTTGCTATTGTGAGGACGCTTTGAGGATGGAAACTGTGTGCTGAGAATGGCAAAGCCACTACACAGAGTCAAGCCTGTTGTGCACAGAGTCAAGCCTGTGGTCCAGAATTGCTGGACCATAACTAGAGGTCAGCTCAGATCTGTTCCTCCTTCATTTGAGAGAAAAATACACATCATCTATTCTTTTTAAGTAGCTGAGATTTGTTTTCCATTATAGACAGCAGAAATTAAGCATAACTGATGAGGGGAAACAAAGCCAGAAATAAAGCAGTGATTGACAGGTTTCTGCATGAAGCCAGGTGCTGGTCTCTAATTAGTAGTGAAAGGGATAGAGAAGAGAGGATGGATTAGGGAAATATTAATGAGGAATGATGAATAAAATTGGGGATTGACTGGAAGCAGGTGATCTTTGTTCACCTTTCAAATCTCTGTTCAACTTTCAACCATACCATCTCCCCACAAAAGACGCCATAAGCTTTGTAAGGTGCTAAGCAAATGTTTCAATCAATCTTATCAAATCACATCCCCAAGGCCCCGAACATTTGAAAGCCTTTAACCTCAAGATAAAAGTATTTTAGCTATTTTTCTCAAAACTTGAGTGTACTATGAAAATTCCACAATGGAATTCCTTTCCAGAACTCCTAGTCCCTTTCAAAGTAAAATCTAAATTCACTGGGAGAAGGAGATAAGTAGAGACACTAGTAGTTTAATTCCCCAGCCCCCTTCTTTAAGGGAAAGCTCTCAACCCTTCATCAGTGAGGCCACCTTCATGTACACACATCTATAAATTGTTTCAACATTTACAGTCCTCCAGGGATGCATGTAAATTCAAGGCAATGCAGAGAGGTAGGGTGGTGCTATAGATGTTTCCTCTATTCCTGAAACTGTTCCCAATTTGACATGTTTAAATCTTGCACTTTTTTTTGAGATTCAATTCAAGTGTTCTTTTTCATGAAGGCTGTTCTTAGCACTAAAGCTGAAAGCAGCTCTGCCTTCTCTAAACTTTTGCTTTTAGGATTTTATTGGCTATTCACCCACTAGGCGATTTAGCTGGGCCAATTAAATCAATTAGGCATAGTATGCATAATATAACCTGAAAACGACTGCCTCACTCTGTGAAAAACCTACTCTGACCCCCGGTTTTACTTTTCTTCTATTTTTGCAAAACATAAAATTTGCTTTTAGCATTGCAGCTGATCTTTTTTTAAAATTACCTATAAAGTCACCAAATACATTGAAAATCATGAAGTTATCATCCTGATTGCATTATCCTACAGGAAATTGGGAGAAGGATTAAAAAAACAAAGGCATTTGGCCATTCCACTGTCTGAATTGGAAAGATACAGGACAGGAAGCATACAGAGTCAGTATTCTACCTGAGTAGCCACTTGGAAAAATCTGAAAAATGGAAGGAATTGCTCACTATTCATAGCACTGCAGAAAGTACTGAAAAGTCACTTGCACTTTAAGTAATCAAGTATTCGCTGAGCTTCTTCTCTGTTACCTGCCACAGTGGCGTGTGTTGTGTTGAAGTCAGCTCTCAAATTTCAGGAGTTTTTCAATCCAGTTGTTAGACATTGGCAGCTGGGAAGAGACCATAGGGAAAGTATTCACACTGCAAAAATTGACAAACACTACAAATCAAGGGGGCCAGTTTACCAGCAACCCCTGGATGCTCTCCTAAGCAGGGTGCATTCTGGATCCTTGGAAACTTGCTTCCTAACTGGGGGGCTAAGACCAGTGCAAAGCACAGAACACGAGCACCTTGTCCTGGGCATGGTCTGTATGTTAAGTTGTGAGACACAAGTCACAATCCAGAGAGGCATTGCATTTAAAGAATGGGGCAGGAGGGCCAGGTGGGGCGTGCTGGAGAGGATGATGCCAAGTGAAATAGGCTAAAAGGAGAAAGACAAATACTGGATGGTTTCATTCTTATGTCAAACACAGAGAAACAAAGCAATGGCTCAGACGAAACCAAACCCAAATCTTACACATGGGACTGCAAAAACTGAGGCTACACTAGTGCAGTGGCTGAGGGGGATGGGGGCCCAATGGACTGCAGTGGAGGCTTCTAGGTGCTTAGGTAGAGGCCGTGATGTAGTAACATACATCTTAAGGGGAATGACCCTGAACCTCTAAATCACATACCGTGTTGTAAGCCAATGTTCCCTCAATGAAAAATGATACAGCTGAAAAATTACTAAGAGTCTATGAAAATTAACAAGAAGATTTGAAAAAGAATTTGTGAAAATGAGGAACATAATAATTTATCTTTAAAATCCTGTAGAAAGGTTAAAGAGCATAATAAAGTCAGATGAAATTATCTATGGATTGAAAAATAGATCTGCACATTTTGGGACTATTCTTTAGGCAGATGTCATTTTTCAGATATTCCTTTAATGAGGGAATATATTTCACAAATATTTTTCTTCATATGAGAACATCCTTATTTCATGCTCATTTATATATCCAACTTTTCATTATTAAAAGTCTTAAAATACAGAATGGCTGAAAGAACAGCACAAAGGCAGAAGTGGTAGACATATGTACATTTCCGTACATATATTTGTGCTGAGCCATCTGAAGGTAAACTGGAAATATCATGAAATTTTACCCTTAAATATTTCAGCATTCACCTGTAAGTAAAAATTAAGTTAAAGACATAAGAGATTTAGTTAAAATGTCTAACAAACATCCAGAATTCACAGAAAGCTACAAGAAAAAAATGGAGACAACATTTTAAAGGGATTCTGGTTTAGATTTCCCCAAGTGGAAAAAACATAACTTATAAGATTCTGGAAACCCAAGAAGATAATTTTGTGAACGGCAAGCAAGATAAAAAGAATTCCACCCCAAGGGCCTCCCTAGTGGCACAAGGGGCTAGAATGCAACCTATGGGGCTGTCCGTAGCCTCTGCAGCACAAGTTTGATCCCCGGCCAGGGAGCTACCCACATGGAGCAGCAGACCTCTCCTGTCTCGCCCACTGCTCCCCTCAGCAGTGGGCGAAATCCCCTGTATTTCTTCAGTCTGCCTGTTCTGTTGCTCACTCTGTCTCTGGTGAATCCTCTTACCCTCCTGCAAATCTGGCCTGTACCCCAGTTCTTGTGTAAATAAATCTTAAAAAAAAAAGAAAAGAAACAGGAAACTCTGGCAAATAGAAAATACAAGGTAACAAGATATAAAGCCAAGTGAAAAAACACCAGTTGTATGTTTATGTAAAAGATTCCTGAGATAGAGAAATATTGAACAAATTATTAAAGAAAATACTCCACATATGCACTAAACAAAGAAAGTTGATATAACTATATTAATAACAGACAAAATGGATTTTAAGGTGAAAATCATGAGGAAAGGTTAGAAGAGTCAGTATAAAGGTTTTTATCTCTCAGGAAGATATAGTAAATCTAAGTTTCTAAGTATCTAATAAGAAAGATTAAACAAAAACAAAGTATTTAATAATACCAAGCTTCTTTTTAGTATTTACTGTAATCCAGCTGTACTTGATGGAACGGCTAATCAAATTATTCGCCTGTTAATTTATTTGGGTTTTTTTCTTTTACTATTATGTTTCATTAGTTCTTTGTATATTCTGAATATAACTTCTTTAATCAGATACATGATTTACAAATATTTTCTCATTGTTTGTGGTTTGTCTTTTTTTTTTTTTTTTTTGAAGATTTATTTAAGCATACAAGAGCTGGGGCACAGGCTAAAGGTGCAGGGGGTGAGAGGATTCACCAGAGACAGAGTGGGGAACACAATGGGCAGATGGGCTGAAATACACTGCTGAGGGGAACAGCAGGCAAGACAGGAGTGGTCTGCTGTGCCATGTTGAGTTGCTCTCTGGCTGGCAGGGGATCGAACTCGTGCTGCAGAGGCTGCAGATCTGCTTCATAGTGCGGTGCTTAATCCCTTGCGCCACCAGGGAGGCCCTGTTTGTGGTTTGTCTTTTCATTCTATTAACAGCATTTTTTGAAGAGTAAAAGATTTTCATTTTGAGTACGGTTGATCTTTTTTTTTTTTTTTTTCCTGTAATGGTCTTGCACCTAAAAAATCTTTGCCCATTTTAAACTCACACATTTTTTGGCCTATGTTTTCTTCTAGAATTTTTATAGTCTTCAACTTACACTTAGGCATATAACCTCAGGTAGAGTCATTTTTTTGCATATTGAGGGAGATAAGAAGAAAGGCATTCTTCGCATAAGGTTATGCAATTACCAGTATCATTTGCTGAAAGAACTATCCCTGCTCCAATTGTTTTACATGGCCAGCAGTACAAAAACACTACTTCAAAAACAGAGATGAACCCCTATGTTTATTGCAGCATTATTTTCAATAGCTGGAATATGGAAATCACTTGAATGCCCACTGACAGATAACTGGATAAAAAAAAATGTGACATACAATGGTATACTGCTCGGCCATTAAAAACAATGAAATCTTACCATTTGCAACAACATAGACAGATCATGATGGATTTTGAGGACATCATGCTATTTATGAATAAACAGATGGAAAGACAAATGCTATGTAATAGTACTCTCAAGTGGAAGATGAAGAAAACTAGTGAGCAAACAAAACAGATGAGGCTTAGACTGTAAGGACTAAATGGTAGTCACCAGAAGAGAAGGAGAAATGGACTGGGTAAATCAGGTAAAAGTGGTCAATTGAATGGTGGTGGGTGGAAACCAGACTTCTGGTAATAAACATCACATAGCACACACAGATGTCAAATTTTAATGCAAATACCCCCCCCCAAAAAAAAAGCAGTGCTATAAATCAGTTCAATTCTTTTTTAAAGATTTCAAGTCATAATTAAAACAATCTGATTGGAAATGGAAAATTAGACAAGTTAAAAACAATAATGGAAAATGGAAAATTAGATAAGTTAAAAAAAAAAAGACCCACATAGGGCCTCCCCAGTGGTGCAGCGGTTGAGCGCTGGGTTGCGAAGCTGCCTGCAGCCTCTGCAGTGCCGGTTCAATCCCCAGCCCCTGGGCAGGGTCCCACATGGCGCGCAGACCTCTCCTGCCACCTGCTGCTCCCCTCAGCAGTGTTCTTCTGCCTGTTCTGCTCCCCGCTCTGGCTCTGGTGATTTCTCTCACCCTCCTGCTCTTCTGACTGTATTTATTTATTGTATGAATAAATAAATAAATCTTTAAAATAAAAGACCCACATATATATATATGAATTTGACATCTCTGAGAGAAGGATGAATTACTTAGTAGTATTAGAATTTATTACCAAGCTGGGAAAAAAGGCCAACTTTATCCCTACCTCACACCACATACAAAGAAATCCAGGTATAGTAACGACTCTTGCCTTATGCCCAGGTAGGTATGTCCAAGAATGTCAGTAGCAGCATTGTTCATAAAAAGTTAGAAATAATCCAGGTATTCACCAATAAGAGCAGGGACAGGTAGGTGTGGTAAAGTCACAGAAGGGAATGCCGCACGGGGAAATAAATTAATGAACACGAATGAATCTTTGAAATATAATTTGAGTGATGTTACAAAAGAAGACAGACAGTACACAAAACAAGGAAAAATGAAATAGAAGAACTCTGGGACAACACTATGATGAAAGGAAGGGAACGAGAAGTTTCCAGATGTGGTCTATACTCTAGTCAGAGGGGCAGGTGGGACACGCAATTGGAGGAGGGAACTGGAGCATCGGAATGATCTTAGTAACGCTCTATTTCTCAAGTTGGAAAGTAGAAATTTATGAGTGAATTTCATGATACTTCATGATTTATATCCCATAAATTACTTTTTGCAAAACGAATTTCATACAAACTAAAAAGAGCCAACAAAAATAAACCCTACCATCATATTCGTGAGTGCCCCGCACCTTCATGCAGCCTGCACACAGCTTGCCCCCCAAGAAATCCTCTTGCTTCAGAGAAGATGCGTCTCCCCATCTTGCTCCTGGTTCCTCTCTACTGCCTCTCCTTCTGCATGGTGGGCTCAGAGTGCATCAAATCCTCCCACCTCACCCCTGCAGGAAGCGGTTCCTCTGTGGTTCACCTACTTTCACGTATTTGGCCTGGGTACCCTCAGAGGGGTGGGGCTCTCTCACAACAGCTTGAGCAGCACAGAAGGAATGTGCTGGCCCAGGAACAAGGGGCGCCTGCATGTCCTGCACCTGGAAGAGTCCGAGGAGGAAGCAGGCCGGGGGTGGGGGCTGTGCCGAGTGCCAGGAAGGTTTTGGCTAGAGGTGGCATCACACAGGGCTTGGCAAAGCAAGCAGAATTTTGGTGGATGAGACAATGAACTTCCCCAGAGGGGAAAGGTTACCGCACGGGGGTTGGGGGACACAGAGTCTATTTGTCTCATTCACTCCTTTTGGAGGGTAGGTGCTAAACTTGGGATAAGGGCATAGCATGGCGTTAGGATGGCACGTGAAGCCACTGAGGTGGCTGAGTCAATGCTGACATGAACAGAGCTCTGTGGAGATCAAAGCAATTTCTGTGGAGACCTTCCATGGGCAAAGCACAGCGTGAGAGTGTGAGGTGTTGGCGCAACCAACTCCAGGGGTGATTCCAGCTTGTGATTCATAAGCTGCTTGAAGTTAAAGAAAAATCCAAGGGGCCAAGCCACAGGACAGCTTTCCAGCATCCCCCACACAGGGCTCGCCACTGTGCTTTCCTTATTTGGTTGCAATCAGTGTGAAAAACCCAAGGCGAATTAAAAACCTCTGCCTTGCTCAGCACACTACGTTAAACTGAGTGCTTGTGACGTGGCATGATGCTAGGTCCTTACCAGTTCTCAGGAAATGCACATTCCCTGTAACAGAATAAGCACCGCCTCTGCGTCCACGGGTGCCATGGACCCTGGATCTAAAGCAGAGACCACAGCCACTGCCCGCAGCTTGGGGAGCAGAGCAGGGTGCAGCTTCAGGCAAGGCGCCCACCAGCCCATCTCCCGGGAAGCAGTAGGTAACAGATGCCGGGTGTCAGAAGGAATCTCCAATGCGCCCCTTCAGCTTGATTCTCAAATTGCCTGCATTGTGAACCCCCTCATTTATCAGTCCAGATAAATGCATCGCACTGCCTCGAGGGTGGCAAGGTGATCTATTTATGTTTATCACTGACTACTGACTGAGATCTTGATGCCAGGGAGCTGGCTGGGTCTCTCAGCCTTTCCACATATCCATCATCCCCCAAGCACCAACACGCCACCCCCTATTGAAGAGGAAGCGGCAGCAAGACGTCTGCGAACATTATACTGTATTTCATCTTCCTTTGGAAGTAATGAGATCGTTTAACGTGAGATGTAATTTAAAAGTGCAGTGGGGCTTTTTTCTCTTCCCCTTCCTTGGAAACAGCTCAGACTCCCGTTCTCATGACTGACACATCAGTAACAGGTCCGGAATGGAATCTATTCCTTTCAGAAAATGAGAGTTGGACAGACAACAGCGAGGACGCAGGTCTTTCAAGATTCTGTCTCTGCTCAAGTTCATCTCCCGACAGTTCCAAGTATTTTCTGCTGGGCTCCCTGCAAGCCAGGTGCAGCCAGCAAGGAGGAGCCTCAGACACATGCAGGTTAAGCTCACCCCAAAATGAGACCCCAAGCAGTAGGGCAAATGGTCTTCCTTTCCCTTTTCCTCTCCTCAACCCTTCAGAAAATGACACCCTCCCCTCCCAGGACACAGAGCAGAAGCTGATCTTGACCAGTAGCCGTCAGACACATGAACAGTTTCAGGTGCGTCTGTTACCCCTCAAGGTGGGCAGCGCGAGGACTCGGCAGCACCAGGCAAGGCTGAAAGTGTAATCTTCTGGAAAAATGTCACATCCAAGATGAAGTCACACCTCATCAGGCAGCTAATCTCCTTAGACTCACATGTTTAAGAACAAAGTGGCAATTGTATGATAAAATATTAGCAAAGCTCACAAAATAAAGATAGGACATCTCAGACTCTGGCAGGAAGGATACACGAGCTGGGAGATTTGTTCTGAATGTATCTGTGTATGTCAATATGACATCTAGTGATTTATGCATCTGATCAATATAAAGAATAACACAGTCAAAAAAAATTAGCTGGTGAGGGCCTCCCCTGGTGGCAGAGCAGTTGAGTGCTGGGCTGCGAAACTGCCCGCAGCCTCTGCAGCGCCGGTTCGATCCCCAGCCGCTGGCGAGGGTCCCACAAGGCACGCAGACCTCTCCTGCCACGCCCGCTGCTCCCCTCAGCAGTGTACTTCGTCAGCCTGCCTGTTCTGCTCCCCACTCTGGCTCTGGTGAATTCTCTCACCCTCCCATGCTTCTCACTGTACCCAGCGCTTGTATAAATACATAAATAAATTTAAAAAAAATTAGCTGGTGATACAAATGCAAACTATGTTAAGAGAATTGAAAGCCGGTGCCAGGAGACTGGATTTGACTGGCTTCATTGTTACTACTTTTGAGTGTTTTAGATTTACTCAGCACCCCAAGCCATTTAGAAGATAGGGCGCTGGTCACCCACCTGTGTATGAGACTTCAGCAGGCACCTCCTGGGCAACCGTGGATCATGTCACCTCCCCCCACTTCATTTCTTCTCATCTACAAAAGGGAGTTACTATTATGATAGAAGATCTTTTGAAAAGTACCTGGTATTTTTTTTAACTTACTAGGTTTTAAAGTGAAAGCGCCCTATAAAGTTTTATTATTCAGACTGTGGTCCACAGGCAAGAGCACCTGCCTCGCTGAAGAGCTCATTTGAAATCAAGAATCTCAAGCCTCATTCCTGATCTGCCTAGTCAGAAGCTGCATTTGCACAAGACTCAAATGCTATTAAAATCCGGGTTCTGATTCAGTAGGTCAGGAGAGGCCTGAGTTCCACGTTGCCAGCAAGCTCCCAGCTGGCACTAATGCTGCTGGTCTGCAGGCCACACTCTGGGGAACAGGAACGGAAAGAACACCTGGTGTATGGGAGGGGTCTAAGCCAACAGTCCACCAAGGTGGTTCTCAAAATTGGTGCAATAGGGTCACCCGGCGGGCTGTTAAACCACAGAGGAGAGGCCACACCCTTCCGCGAGCTTCCACCCAACAGATTCGGGGAGGACCCACAGTCTACAATTCTGACAAGCTCCCAGGTGATAATGATGCTGGTCCAAGGACCAACCTTTCAATATCACTGGTCTACAGAGTGGGAAACAAAAGACCGACACATCAGGAAATGCACATACTGTGTAAATTTTAATCTAGCCATTAACAACCTAGAGGAAATGCATAGCAATGATTGCTTTAGACATTAGGACTATGGGTGATTTTGATTTTCTCTATTTGCCAAGTCTAATTGCCAAGTCCTATCAAGCCACTCTTTCCTTCCGAGGCTGTAGTCAGCTCCTGACTGTCCCAGTTACACAAAGAAGCTATTGGGTTTTAGAGATAAACAGGCTGATTTGTATTGAATAATGGGGAGATTAAGAAGCACAAGACAGGTGGTGATTTAAAACGTAGACACATATGAGCAGGTGGTCAGCATGTAGAAGCCTGGAACTCCTCAGATTCAGCAAGGCAAGGATTTTCCTAGTAGTCCCAGCTTGGTTTTGTTTATTTCTCTTCCATTGTGTTCCTGAAAAGTTCTAAAATGTTTGTGAAAATACATTCCAGCTGTGCCAACTTCAAAGTGTGCACTGGGGAACATCAACTCTCCCTGGACCAGGACATGCAGTACCAGGAGGCACCATCATTGCCTTTGCTGGCCACAGAGTCCCCTGCTGTGCTTTGAGGCATAGCAGCTGGCGCCACTGGGCAGACAGAGTCTCGCAGGTCCAGTCCTAGCACTTCAATGGGAAGTCAAACTCAGATGTCAGTCCCCAGTAGCCCACACTCCTGCCCAGAGGATGTCCAGTAAAGGTTTGCTGTGCTTCAAAGGACAGCTGCTGTCCCACCTCCTGAAAAGCCTCAGAACTGAGGATCAAAGATATGCAAATGATATAAAAAAAGGAAATCCTCACACAGTATGTGAAATCCATGCTAAGAAAATAAGGGAGACAGGGAGATATTCTTGTAATTATACTTAGAAAAATGAGAGATTGTCAGCAACTGGCATTTAATCAGTAGAGTATTATATATCCATTAAAAATGGATGTGAAGACCTAGTGATAGAGTGTATGGCAACAAGCAGTTTTTATTTAAAAGGCTACAACACTGCATTTGAGCTTAATTACAGCTGTATTTTTAAAATGTGATGCCCAAGAAGCACCTAGAAAGAAGCATGGAGTTTCAAAATCCAGGCGTGAGCTACCTTTACAGTACAGTATGCTTTCAAATTTTGCTCCTCTTTCACCTTAATTTTTGTTTTTTTAGGTCTGTACTAAATTTATAATGAAAAGTGAACCATTTTTCAAAGTACAGCTTTTTAAATAGTTATTTTAATGCTGGTAACATTAAGAGTAAAAGGAAGCTAAGAAATTATTATTCTATAATTACAGCTATGCTAAAATAGCTACATGTTTCAAAATAGAAGGCAATGCATTAATAGTGATTGCTTTTCTAGAGACTTAGGGCAATTGAGGGAGTTTTCTAATTCCAAATTTATTCAGTGTGGTTTGAGAATGAAACAAATGCAAAATATAATGGGGACATGAATGTGTGAGTGGATTGCAGTTCAGATACACAGATTTCTCCAAGAAGCACCTGAGATTTGGGGAATTCATCTGTATTTAGAAGAAGATGTAAACACCAGCTTGTTCTCTGATTTACTTCTAACTCTTGCACTGCAAAGTGAGTCTAGACCACGTCTTGGCCTCCCCGGGTCACCTCGTACCTGAGTCTGCGCTGCCAACCTTGGGTGGGAGGTGAGGAGCTCACTGCTTTTGCACTTGGATGTGAGGCCAGCAGGGAGTCATGCTCAAGCCTCAGGGCTCCAAGTGGGGTCACAGAGCTGTGAACCAGACTATTCCCTGATGGGGAGGCCAGGCTGGACCCCAGCAGCCTCACGTCCTCCACCATTTGCTAACATGGCTGTGTGGCCCTCAGCTGTGTAACAATTAGCAGCCACCACTGGTCTGGGGTGCAGGGTTGGCGTGCACAGAGAGAAGAGGACTGTGCCAAAGCAGGAGCACACACCTCAATCAAGATCCTATTCCATAACTCCCAGTAGGGTCTTTCTCAAAAACAAAAGTTTCTTTTACCCTAAGGCCTGAGGTGCTAGGAATTTTGCCAGTAATCTGGGGGCAACTGGATTCTTCCGCTGTGAACCCCATAAAAATGTCAAAACGTTCACACCAATCTCCAAATAACTTCCTCGCGGTCCACCATGTGCACAGCAAACCATTAGGACCAAGAAAGCACGCGCCCTCTCCGCTCCGAGAGCCCGTGAGCCGCAGCAGGCCCGGGGCTGGAGATAAGCAGCGCTGAGACGCAGCAGCCACTCTGGAGGGCCTCGAGGTCTAGATGCAAACGCAGCTTCAGTGAAGCATGACGCGGCCCTGCATGAGCTCAAGAGGAGTCAGGAAAAGACACAGCGCGAGGAGAGAGCACTTGCTGGAGGAACAGATGTCCACGTTGAGAGGGAAAGTGCAGGAGGACATTAACCTGGCAAAATGGAGGGGGGGTGGGGGAGTGGAAAGGGTAAGAAGTTTCTAGAAAGAGCAGCAGGGTCAAAATCCTAGAAGGGGACTTGATATGTTCACGGGGTTTCCACGTGGCACAGCCTCACGGCGAAGCGGAGCTGAAGAGTGAAGGGACAAGGGACAACTCTGGGGATGGAAACAGGCGGAGGTGGTGGCAATCAAGGGCCTCAGAAGCTGTGTCACCTCGGGAGCACGTCATTGCTGCCGGCTAGTCCTGGAAGGGGGGAAGGGCCTGATGCTGGCCCGAGCCCAGGACAGAGCTGACATAACTGGGGGTGACGTAATTGGGGGTGCGCCTCCCTGTAAAGGCATGGAGCTTGAGCAGATGCCGCCTCTGCCCTCTCGGATGGGAAGGCTGCATTCCTCTCATTGGTTTCTGCCTTGGCACCTGCTCCGTCCCCTTGGATTCCTTTCTTCCCCGAGCAGCTGGTATCCAAGGGGTGCCTGGAGCGGTCTCTTTTCTGGAAAGGCCCTGCCCTGTGGAGGCCCAGTGGAAACTGGGCGAAGGCTAAGTAGGGCAGAAACCAAGGAAAAAGAGGCAACCTCTGGCCCCCGACCAGCCTGCTCCCTGCTCAGGGACATCTGGCTGGTGGCAAGGACTCCTAAGGGAGACACGGGTCACGTGTGGCCTAGGCAGCTAAGTGTCTCAATTCACAAAGAACAGGTTGTATGGAGTTTGAACATACAAAAGAGGAAGGATAGACGTCCTGAGAGAGTGGTGGTGACGAGGTTGTACAGGTGGTGGCTCAGTGGGGACACTGAGTCAGTGCATCTTCCCCTCCTTCATGGCCATCTGAGCTCAAGCTCCCAGAAATGTGGCCAGTTAACGCCAGCTGTGGGAATTAGCTGCATTCTTCAAGAGGAGCCTCAGAGAGAATAACAGGCATGAAACATTTTGGGGAGAAAAGCTAAGTGTACCCCGAACACACACACACAGGGCCTCTTTTCTTGGGCATTGACAAGAGGTCGTGAACCTGGCAAGGAAGCTGCCAGCTGATGGTGAGAGGGGCCCACCCAATGGCACGGCCCGCACCTTCAAGAGCTGGAAGGGCGGGAAGCAGTGCTCCTCCCTCCCAGCTGGGAAAGCTGCAGGAGGCTTCTGGGAGGAGGAAACATTTGAAAAAGAGGATTAAGGACTCCTGGGTAGAGGGAATAGGATGTGCCAAGGCAGGGAGGAGGGAACTTGGGCAGGGAAGCAGCTCTGCTGGACTGGCACACGAGATGTGTCAACTGTGGGGAGCAGCTAAGGAGGACAGGCTGGGAGACCAGAGGGGGGTCAGGTGCCACGAGCCAGCCGCTCTTCCTCTGGCTGGCTGTCCCCTGGGAAGCACCGAGTACTGGGTGCCATGACTGGATGTGGTGGGTGAAGGAAAGCGCCGAGAGACACTTGTGACCACTGGCTTGGCCCACATTCCACTTCTGTGCTCCCTGAGGATGGGGCCCAGGCCTCTCACCAGCTGTTTTTGGAGAACAACTGTCCATCACCAAACCAGTAGCTGCACACCAGGCTCCCTCTCCCTCCATTACGTTCCAGAAAACCACTGCATGCGCCCCAGGGTAGACCCAAGCCAGGCAACATGATCAAATGACACCATCAAGATCCAGGGCTCAGATCTGCAGTCACCCCGCAGCAGTACAGGGCTGAGGTGATGAGCCACAAGAGGAGGCCTCGGCCCTGGCTCCTCCTTAGCTGATTCAGAAAAAAGGCTGTGGGAAAAAAGCACCTGCTCCGTTTCTGCATCTTCCATGTGCCCTTCACTCCCCCTTCTGCTGAGACAAGAGCATAGTGGCTGATGGGTGCCTCCCGGGAACAGCGTCCCATGTGCTGTTATCCCAAAGAAACTTCCAGTATGTTTCCACATCTCCATGTCCTCTTATGTCCATGTGCCCCCACATCCAAAGTAGCCTGTGGCCACCAGCTGTCATATTCATCCACTTAGATAACAGTAGCCATCTCCTCCCACGGGCCAGCCTGATGGTCACTACGTTCGCCATGGACTCTCCTCCCATCTGTATCCCATATGGTCAAAGGCTGCCCCCCTACCTCCAGAAGTGGCGATGAACAATTGAAATTAGGTAAGACAGGGCCCTCCCTGGTAGCACAAGGGGTTAAGCACAGCACTATGAAGCTATCCTCAGCCAGCCTCTGCAGCATGAGTTTGATCCCCAGACAATCCCAGCTGCCCAGGGAGCTGCCCACATGGCGCAGCAGACCTCTCCTGTCTCGCCCGCTGCTCCCCTCAGCAGTGTATTTCAGTCAGTCTGCCTGCTCTGTTCCCCGCTCTGTCTCTGGTGAATCCTCTCACCCCCTGCGCCTCTGGCCTGTACCCCAGTTCTTATATGCATGAATAACTGTTTAAAAATATAAATAACTTTAAAAAAAAAGTAGGTAAGGCAATTCCAACTGAATGCCTGTTAAACACAAGTTTCCAACCCCAAATAAAACGACATGGAACCACTGCTAAGGAACAGGGATGATCCCAGGAAAAAACAGTCGAGTGTGAACAAATCACCAGTAAGATGTCACCACCACCTTTAGAAACGAGCCAATGAGATCTAACAGCAAGCAGGGCGTTGAACAAGAGGAGCGTGTTGCTCACAAAAGACTCAGATTTTTTTTTCAAAGCCCTGATTTTTGAAGAGGTTTTCATTTGTAAATGCATTGTATTAAAAAAAAATACATTTCTTTTTGATAGAAACAGCAATTGTTAAGTTCCCGGGCCAGTCAATAAAATCCTTCTCATCCATAATTACCCTGGAGAGCAATCTCCAGCCAACACCACTCTGTGCTCAGCCAACCAACTGCCTGTCTCCTCTGGAGGCCTCTGCCTAATCCTACCTCAGTAGCAAGTGGCAAACAAGGCACCTCTTCCTCCAGGAAGCCTTCCTTACCACCTCAAACAAAAGGAATCTCTCCCTTTATGCTCCCAGAATCCTTTCTGTTATCATGTTGTGTGCTCTAATACACAAGTCTTCTTCACCCTATTCAGAGGGGAGTTCCTTGTGGGTGAGATGATGTCAATCATCTGGTAGAGCTGACAGCAGCAATGTCGCCATCTAAAAACTAGTCCTTCGTCCAAGTGTTTCAATGGAAAAACAAAACCCTGATGTTAAACCAAACAGAATAAATGAGCTTGGGGCAAGTGATCCATGTAGCTGGATGCTACATGGATGTCACCCTGA
The DNA here is from genome assembly GCF_014898055.3 of Talpa occidentalis. Lineage (NCBI taxonomy): Eukaryota > Metazoa > Chordata > Mammalia > Eulipotyphla > Talpidae > Talpa > Talpa occidentalis. Next base: position 6,089,047 of record NW_023601433.1, read on the forward strand.
ACGACACTCAGAACAGGCTTCCCTTGGCACCGGGCATGGCCCTTCTGTCCTTTGCTTCATCCACCTCCAGTTACTGAACACTTTGTCACTTTTTATCAACAAAGCTCCCACAGTGAGCATAAATGTACTACCAATTTTGTCAACGTGATTACTTTAGAATTCATTATTGGAAAGACAATCTGACCCATAAGTGGCCACCTTGAGTGTATTTTTAAGCATTTACACAAATTGGTATTTGTCCGCAGGAATTCTCCTGTTCTTGCTTCTGGAATCAGGTGGGTCCGAGTCCTTGTACTGGTTTCCATGCGCACACTTGGCTCAAGGCAGCGGCTTCCCTGTGTTCAGTTAGCGTCACCCTGCAGGTGTGCGGGCTTTCGCCCAGGGCGTTCTCCGCTGGGCCTCCTAACCTGCCCCTTCCAGCTTGCTGTGTGGGGAGAAGGGTTTGCTGCTCCCCAGCTGTTGTGTGGGTTCACCCGACAGGAGGCACCCATGAGCACTCTAAGTGGCTAAGGGACCCTAGGGGGAGACAGAGGAACACCCAGCCCCTGGTGTTCTCCCTCCAGGCCTCTCGGGGGTCATGCTTCCCTACCAAAGACCACAGCATCTGTTAGATGTCCCCAAGGCACAATTTCTGGAAACCACCCCTCCCCTTGCGCTTCAGGTCTTGGGGGGCAGAGGATTGCACAGCTGTCCACTCTCACGAGTCCTGGGGTGCTTCTCCACTGTCCTATCAGAGCTCTGAAACCCAGCCAGAGACCCCAGCTCACACTCACATGCCCACCATTTTGCGGAGTCTGTTTCTCAGCAGGTGGGGACAGGCTGGTCCCAATGACTGGTCCCAGTGTTGGCACAGGGGCTGGGCGGCCGCACTCAGCCACCAAAGAGGACATGGATGTGACCTCTATGAGGGGCAGTGTGTCCTCTAAGAAGATGAAGTATGTTGACCCACAGAGACTGTGACAATGGCCATAAACGGGGCCCATGGAGACAAGAGGGTTGGGATGGAGTTGAGGCTGAATCCACCTTTCAGTCGGTCTCACCAGCCTTTCCTGTCCTGCTTGCGAGAACACCACCGCCAAGGACATGAGGCGCGCGCAGGTGGCTCTCAGCACAGCCCTGTTTGACCATCTGCAGGTCCTGCACTAAATGCCAGCCTTTCTGCGACAGAGGCCTGAGTGGAGGCGTTGAGGAGCCCCTGGAGGGGGCCTCTGTGAAGACTGCAGCAGCTGCTGGCCAGGGCAGGCCCTGGTGCCTCCTCATGATGTCAGGGGGCTAGAAAGTGTCCAACAGGACTGTGGAGCGAAGTGGGGGCAGTGCCTTGGCTGGTGCCATGGCCTGTGTGGCAGGAAATGCCACCAGCACGGCCGTGGGCCCCCAGATGCCCGCAGCTCTCTGCTAACTCTGCCCTGACTTCCTGCAGCACTACTGTTCTGAGCACCTGATTCCTTCTAGAGCAAGTATTTACTGAATGTCACCTGAAGGCATGATGATGGACAGACTAGACCCAGCACCTCAGAGGTGCCAGCGTGCCCGCCCACTCTCTGAAGGTCAGTGTATTGCAGGAGCCACCGCCACTGCCAACACACAGGGCCCCCAGGGGCAAACCAACGTGCTCACCAGATATTGACGTCAGCTCCAGATGGAGTTCCCACCATTGCTCTGTGCACTGCGACCAGGCCATATGGGGCCAGGAGGCACCTGAGGCTCACCTGTGCAGCTGCTTTCACCCCACGCCTCCCTTGACCTTGACACCTTTTCCCAGAGGTCGTGTTACCCTGGTGTGGGCAGGGGAAGACTGGTGAGCAAGGAGGGAAGGCAAACGGGGAATGTCTGTCTGTGAGCATTTGCCAAGAGACACTGATATATAATTCCTCAAACCGCTGGTGTCAATTTTTCTTTGCAAAACACACAAACAAAACCAGCAGTTTGAAGGAGAGAATCGGGCTAAGTAGCCAAGAAACAGAACACTTCACTGACATTAAATTCATATTTGCTGTGAGATTGGAGAGGACAGCGCATTTCTAAAACAAGAGAGAACACGGTGAAGGACAGCTCTAGCAAGGCAGGAAGGGTCTTGGGAACAAAGCATCATTTCCACGAGACAAAACAAAGTGATGACCACCATGGAGACTTCTGAAAAGATGCTGAACTCGGAGGAGCAGAGGTAAGTCCCCTAGAACACAAAATTAAAAGCCAGAGATGGGAATGACAAAGGGAAAATAAAGAAGCATCAAGGATAGAGCAGGCGCTCAGCAGCTGTGGACTAGATTTCCAGGAGCAAATGGAAGATGATGAAAGAGAAGAAGCTGGGCCTCCCCTGGTGGCGCAGCGGTTGAGCACTGGGCTGCAAAGCTGCCCGCAGCCTCTGCAGCACCGGTTCGATCCCCGGCCACTGACAAGGGTCCCACATGGCATGACAGACCTCTCCTGCCACGCCCGCTGCTCCCCTCGGCAGTGTATTTTGTTGGTCTGCCTGCTCTGTTCCCCACTCTGTCTCTGGTGAATCCTCTCACCCTCCCGCGCTTCTGACTGTACCCAGTGCTTGTGTAAATAAATAAATAAATCTTAAAAAAAAAAAAAAGAAGAAAAAGAAGCTATGTGACCTGCGCTGAGTCTGACTTCAGTCTTGACACCACACGAAACCTTAAGTGTTCTCTCTGTTGAGGCCACTGAGGGGGTGATGAGCACGAAATGACAACTACACACTCTGCAATAAGAGTCGAGCAGCTACTCTAGTCCCTGGTTCTGTAACTGGCCCCAAACCCAACGGTGATGGGCATGGCTTTCCTCGTCCCTTACCTTCTGCCAGCGCTTGGGGGGCTGGGATTCTGTTGTGTTAGAATGGTTCCTGCTCTCATTTTTACAAGGTCAAGTTTGGGGTGATCTTTATATTGGCTTGCTGCAATTTCCCACTAGCACAGCGAACCCTCCCCTGCTCCCTTTACTTCTGCCTTCCAGAACCCTCTGAGCTCAATCTCATTTAGATCATTTCCATTAAACAGGGGCTGCTGTGTCCGACTCTGATTTGGTGATTCAGAAAGCACTCAGTTCACGAAGGTCAGCCTTCCTCACTGTGTAAAATTAGTACAGTCACTGAGTTAATGGTCCACCACGATGCTTTGTAGGACATGGAAATGGCCGGGTCCCTTCTGGATTATGACAGAAAAGCAGGAGAATTCACAGGGAATCAAGGAAGAATGTGAAGGCAAACACCTGAGTATCTTTATCAACAGGACCTGAGGAAATGGCATTTTCCATGTCAGTTGGTGCCTTCCTGCGGACCTGAGGTGGTGCTGCTTTTTCTCAGCTAATTGTCACGTTTGCAACCAGAGCTTAAATTGGGGTCACTCCTGATTAAGTTTCCAAGAATGCACCATATCATTTCCTGGCTATTCTTGTCCCTGTTCCCCTGCAGCACCAACTAACGAGACCGCACTCTCAGACGCAGGCGCCACAGACAGTAGGACACAACCAGCCTGGATCGCTGAGGAGCAGGTCACCCCCACAGGCTGAACACTTCTGCTGAGACCCCAGGATCTTGAAATTGCTTTTTAATACAACACAACTTAGTTTGTTCTGATTATTTTGTATCCTGGGGTTTTCTCCCCTACATAATGTAATTAGTGTTCTCCCACACCCTCAACAGTATCCAAGAACAGGATTTTTAATGGCGCCATAAATTTTCATCACACATTTATGAACCATCAATTTCTCACGCTAATCCCCCATTGTTGATTATTTATTTGGAAGCATTTTTGGAAACTATAATACTGTAACCACTTCACTGTGTTTGCTGTTGCTGCTTTATCAGAGTTCGCTGGTGCTACTCGGAGTAGATAAACTTCTGCAGGAAATGGAAAAGCATCCATGACCCAGGATTAAAAAACATGAAGTCTTTATTTGAAACTGACATGATTGTTTACCTAGAAAATCCCCAAGAATTCTCCAAACCACTAGATCTAAGTGAACTGATCAAAATCAGATCATATAAAATAAATATCAATTATACTTTATATACTCACCTACAAACAGTTGTAAAAATGGGACTGAATAAAAACAATTTACAGTAGCATCAAAATAGAATAATTATGATTTAATGCTTAAGACTTAGATCTGGGCACCCCTGGTGGCACAAAGGGTTATGTCGCAGCACTATGAAGCTGTCCACAGCCACTTTAGCAGGTGTTTGATCCCCAACCAGGGAGCTGACCCACATGCTGCAGCAGACCTCTCCTGTCTCCCCACTGCTCCCCTCCCCTCATCAGTGTATTTCAGTTGCTCCACCTGTTCTGCTCCCCACTCTGTGGTGAATCATCTCACCCCCCACTGCACCTCTAGCCTACATCCCAGTTCCTGTATGCAAAAATAAATAAATCTTTTAAAAAACCAGATCTCTCAGCTTTGAACCCACATGGCAGCTGACTGGACACTCAAACCATTCAAATTCTTTCCCAGATCTCTTGTGATCAATATTTTTTCTCCAATGACTGGGTTACTATTATCCACTAACAAACTTGTAGATTCTTTCTTTCAAAAAAAGTCCATTTCTTGACCCAACTCCTTTCTCCGCTAGCTGCTATCCTGTTTCTTTACTTTCCTTTGCTCTCTTCTGGACAGCCCTCTGAGCCAAAGATGTAGCCAAATCAGAAGGCTGTAGAGATCAGGAACAGGACCCACAGGACAAGGTTAAGTCACAGAGTACAGAAAGAGCCACTGAGAGCACAGTTACAAACTCTCAGATCCACCCTGATCAGGACTGAACCCCCCTGCTTTCTCTAGAAACTCCCTCTCATGCAGAGCCGCACCCACTAAGTATTTTTAGCAACATGATGTGCCTGGCACTTCGCACACCCCACCTCTAAGCTGCACAAAAGAGAACGCTGTTGGCAAGTGATGCTTAGTTTATATATGAGCTAACGCTCAGACTTAAAGCTATTGGCTTATTCATCCATTCAGCAGTATTGAGTGATGGTGGACTCTGCTGGAAGCGGGCTATTAAGCAGGATGAACACAGGAAAGGCCTGCTCTTCCTGGACGCTATACCCCAAAGATCAGAGCTGGGAGCTGGGGAGCCCAGGGTCTGGGCCCTGGCTGATTCTACACCAGCACGCCCAGCCTCTTCCTTCTATCCTCCCAAAGGAAGCCACAGATGCTTCTCCTCTTAGACCTGTCATAACAGTAAGACAGCAATGAGACTTCTCTCAACAACGCTTGTTGAAGACTGTTTAAACAACCACAGGGAATATGAGATGGTGGAAAACGAAGACTTTTCTTACCTATTACTTAAATTACAAGAGCACGCAGGAAAGGCTTCCGGGAATATGGTGGGTTGAGAAGACATGGGGGCTCCTTTTGCCACAACAGACAGACATGGTGGCAAAGGCTTAGCGCAGCATCATGAAGCTGAGCTTGAGAAGAGGAAAGGGAGGAGCTGACACTCGACCTGAAAGGGACTCAAAACTGAGCGGCTGCTAGGAGGGGGCAGTTCGTGGACTGTGCTGCCCATGGGTGCTGAGGCCTCACCCATTCCAAGGGGTTAGGATTCTGACATCCAGGTAAGGAGTGAAACCTCAAATTTGGGGAGTTAGACAGAAGCTGCTGCAAAAAGCCTGGAGCCACGAAGAGCTAATTCATGACCCAAACTAAGACAATATAACTTTGCCCAGGGGCCTGGAGAGAGCAAAAGAGAAAAAAAAAAATAAGCTCTAAGAAATGAAAACACAAATACTTAGTCCAAAATGCCAGCTACTTGAGGATGAACCTTGGCTGTGAAAGGAATATATCACTAATCCTAGAAATGCCTAGAATTCTTGCTAAAACAAAGTCCCCCCTACTGGGTGGACAAAGCCAATGGGGTACAACAAACATCCTGAGACCCCAAGGTTAAGGGGGAGGGCTGAGGTGAGGGGGACAGACATTTCTCTTGGAGACACAGAATGGGCCCAAGGGAGGAAAAACAAATCTGATTTACAGCGACAAATTACCTGTCCCACCCCCACACGCAATAGTGGCACCCGGATAACAGCAATAAATACCTCCATCTGTGGGACAGGTGGGAGGGCCCATGGATCTAAACATTGATCAAGGTTGGCCAGCTCACTGATTAGAGGTTGGCCCTACTTGTAAAAAAAAGCTGTGAACTCAGTGAGAAAACGAAATACAATGAAAGTGAGTTTAGAAATGTGTCAAATTGAGAATTGGAGCTAATGGGACACTTCGAAGACGACTTTAAAGTCAATCAAAGTATCAAGGAGAAGGAGAGCAGAAGGAAAAAATAAGTCAAAGTTATAAGGGGACATTTTAAAAAGAATTAAGGGAGATGTTTGGAAGTTAAAAACACAGACATTACTATGGTAGGAGAATGTCCAGGGGCACGCCCCCCAATTTCCTCTGGCTCCAGTCATGGCCCAACAATGGAGTGATGTGAGAAATTAGTGAGAAAAGACACCTCATTGCACACACAGGTTCCATATAATATGTGATCTAATTAGTACAGTTGGGTTATATAGTTTCTGGAAAAGAAGCTAATAAATTTGGGGGAAAACAGGATTAAAAAAAACTTAGATTTAGGTATAATTTAGGAAGGAATTTTGCAGGGTTTATTCACACAGGAAAATATATCTTGGAAATCCTGTCAGGGGCAATAATACCTTCCCTCCATCTCTAGGTGTAAAGAGGGAAAATATTTTCCTGCTTTTGGGGAGACAGATAATTGGGCAAAGACTCATTCTTGGAGCTGCTGTTTCTCAATTCCTCCTACTGAAAACAAGCAGACACATTCTGGGTTCCAACAAAATTAAAAAGCCCCAAAGCACATACCTACCAAAACATGTATGCCCATAAGAACCACTTGAGAAATCTTTATATTGAGAAATATAAAAACTTGATGCAACTGATGAGGAAAAAATAGTCAGAACAAAGCACTAAATAAACACTCTAATTACTCTAGAGAAATAGAGCAGGAACTTATAAGAGCTGTTAAAAGATGCTGAGAACAGATTAAGATCAAACATGCATCTGATTCGGGCTCTGGAAGCTGATGCTGAAAACCTGTGTGCCCCAACATTACGAAGGGGGCGACGCAGCATGCAGCATCAACCAGACTTCAAACATCTTTTCTTCCCAAAGATTTTTTTAAATCATATGGAACCAGTGTCCTGGAGAATACTCTGGTCACAAACACAGAGATTATGCATATTTTTTAATTTCTAAAGTGACCCTCTGTGGCGGAGGGTCAGACAACTGTGCCCAGCAGACATCTGATGGGTATATCTGATTCTACAGTTGGATGGACAGGGGCACCGAAGATGAAGCTGGTCTCATGAGAACAAAACAGAAAAGAGGGAACTGAACTCTGGCTTCCCTGCCTAAAACAGTGTCCATGTTCGAGTTGGTGTCACCTCAGGAAGGCCCACGATAGCTGAGTGAGTAGCCCAATATCACACAGCAAGGGAACCACAAAAATGAAGCCAGAAACCACAAAAATGAAGCCATGCATGACATGGAGAGGAATTAACACAGGCTATCCTTGGGTGTGTCCAAGGTAGAGATTTGCTTTTTCAAATATTTGCCAAGCTCGTTGAAGCTCATCGGCACCTGGATTCTGTAGCACCACAGGGACTTTAGTGGAAAAAGGGACAAGGATATCATAGCACAAGTTCAGGGACAGAATCTGCGCTTGCCAGCCCAAGCTGAGCCTCAAGAGACTTAGAGATCACGTTTGTCACCTCCACACTGTCAGTCAGGGAAGCTGCCTGGACTCAGAGTGCTCGCCCTGGGAGGCTGGTGGAGTGTTTAATCCTTAATCTAAATCCTAATGATTATTCACCCTATTTGAGAGTGTAACTCAGTCATCAAAGGTTAAACTGCCTCTGGGTGCTGCATGCAACAAGGCAAGAAATTAGTTCCTCAGACTCAGATCCAAGAGATAATAAAGATGGCAAGCAAGGAACTGGCTCAAGTTCTGTTCCACTGACCCCAAAAAAAATGGCACCCCTCCAAACAGAGGCACTAGTCCTTCCAGGAGGGCAGAGACCTGCTGAACCACACACACCCTGGTCCTCATCTTTGTATCTCCATCCTTATATCCAAAGTGGGTGCAGCGAGGAGAGCCCCCATCTTTGGTCACAGCATAGCAAACAGCTTCTAGTGTGAAGATTTTGCCTGACCAAAGTTTGGGACAGAACTCTTCTAAAGTAGACTCACCCTAGGTGCCATCCACCACCCAGTGGGAGTAAATCATTTAATGGAATGTGCTCATCAAAATGAGGACACTGAGAACACTTTCCACAGGCACCGCCTCCCAGCCAGGTAAGTAGTTGATATACACACGCACTTGGGGATGGAAACTTTGCAGGAAAGAAGAGGCTGGCAAGATAAATACCACAGAAGACCTTTCCCCTCGTGCCCCCCACTAAATTGATCTTTCTTCTCAAAAATTCATCTTCCTAGAATTAGTAGAAGCCCCACCCACCGTGACCCCTTTTCGCGACAGAGCCAACACAGACGCCATCTTGCCAGATGCTGGGTTATGGCCAATCAACTAGGAGAGTCGGCACTCGGTGGCTTTTGCTGAATGACTTGCTGAGACAAAAATGCATCAGGTGTTCCTGGAATTGGTGCAGTTAATAATCATCTGCCCAAAGGGATCCTCGCCGTGCACCCAGCCACTTTTGAGAGGCGGCGGCAGCCCGAGAAGGCTTCCTTCTCCAAGTCATCCTGGGTTGTGACTCAGATTATTCTTGGCCCTGTTTAAAACGCAGTCTGTTTATCTCTTTTGATTGCTGAGTAATATTCCAGTGTGTATATGTACCACATCTTCTTGATCCAGTCATCTATTTTTGGGCATCTGGGTTGTTTCCAAAGCTTAGCTATTGTAAACAGTGCTGCTATAAACATAGGGGTGCAGGTGCCCTTTGGAATTGATGTTTCTGTGTCCTTTGGGTAAATACCTAGGAGTGGAATTGCTGGATCGTATTGCTAGCAACATGGATGGCACTGGAAGGGATCATGCTCAGCAAAATAAGCCAGGAAGAAAAAGAAAAATACCAGATGGTCTCACTCATAGCAGGAATCTAGAAAGCCTAAAAAAGGGACCAGGAAAAAGAATAACTATAAGAAAGAAAAAATCAAAATCAACAAACAACTATGAACCAGAGACACTCTATGGGGGGTGGGGGGCGGTGGGGAAAGGTGGGATTGGGGTCAAAATAAGGGGGTTGCAATTGTATGGGGAATATAAAAATACATTTTAAATAAATAAATAAAATGCAGTCTGTCCACATGCGTTTCATCTTTTCTTGATTTTCTAAGCCACTGCTTTGTGGCCATTACTACCCTCCTCAGCCAAGAGCTGGGTCAGCTGGGCTTGTAAAACCATCTGTGAGATTCTCCCTCCGCCATGCCCCTCACCCCCAGCTCTGTCCTAGTGTGATGGTGGCCCCTTCGTGTCTTTTTGTTTATGTCACTTTATTTCCCCATCGTAAAAGGAGTACTGGCTCATTATAAGATATTTGGAAAACACAGCAAAGTACAAAAATACCCTTACAAATCAATGGTTAACTCTACCAAAATAAAACTACTGAATAACCCTTTTAGTCTTTTTACAAAAGTACACATGCCCGGAAAGCTAAGAGTAGAGTCAATTAAGAGCCACGACAGGGCCTCGCCGGTGGCGCAGCGGCTTGAGTGCAGCGCTGTGAAGCTGTCTGCAGCCTCCAGAGTGCTGGTTCGATTCCCAGCCGGTCAGAGAGACCCTCATGGCACAGCAGACCTCTCCTGTCTCGCCTACTGCTCCCCTCAGCAGTGCTTTCGGTCCATCTGCCTGCTTTGCAACCTGCCCTGTCTCTGGTGAATCCTCTCACCCTCCCGCGCCTCTGGCCTGTACCCCGGTTCTTGTATAAATAAAAATAAATCTTAAAAAAAAAAAAGAGCCACACCAGGTCTAGCACTCTGGTGAGGGTTTAAACACAACTCCATTTGTTTTCAAGTCTGCGTAGAAGACTTGGTGGATGATTACACTGTCTGCAATTTTGCTGGGATTTTTGCTTTTAACATTAAATAGATTTCCTGCTGTAATTTTTTTGCTTATCATTTTTAATGATTTCAAGTTTACTTTAATGAGGCATACTTTAAAGTGTTTTTATTAAAAATTTGTTTCCATTGTTTTCATTTATTGAAAAAACAGTGATGCATATCTTCTTGCCCAAGTATTTTCTCTATTTAACATTCTTTCTTTGGATGGTTTCTCAGAAATGAACAACTAGAGCCAAGTGGGTATAAATATTTTAGGTTTGTTTGATTTTTTTTTCCAGAAATGATCCCTAGGAGGGCCTCCCTGGTGGCACAAGGGGTTGAGCACAGCACTGTGAAGCTATCTGCAGCCACTGCAGCCTGAGTTCAATCCCCGACCAGGGAGCTACCTACATGGCACAGCAGACCTCTCTTATCACGCCCGCTGCCCCCCTCAGCAGTGTATTTCAGTCAGTCTGCCTGTTCTGCTCCCCACTCTGTCTCTGATGAATCCTCTCACCACCACACCTCTGGCCTGTACCCCAGTTACTTCTAGGCAGAAGTAAATCTCAGAAAAAAAATGATCCCCAGAATTCAAAGAAATGTTATGTAATTTAAAGATCACAATATACATTGTTGTCAGGAATTACTATTATCCTAAGAGCAAAATGGCTTTTAAAGCACTGCAAAAACATAGACATTTCAACCCCAAAGTTCACATGAAACTAAAGATGCTACTTCATATAAACGTTAAAACTTCGTAAAAGGAGTCGTTAGGAGGGGGCGGAGCAACATGGCGGTGAGGAGACGCTGCGAGTAAGATCTCCCATTAAAAAAAAAGTTAATAGGGAGGAAAAGCGGCAGGTCCCTCTCCTTCCTCTTTGAAGAAAGAATATGGACCTTCCCAGACAAACAAAAACTCCGGAATTTCATTACAACTAAACCCCCACTCCAAAAAATACTACAAGGAGTCCTAAAGCCAGAACCTCAGAGGGACGAATAACAATGAAAGAAGGCCAAAAAAAAAAAAAGTTATTAAAAGAATAAATAAAATCAAAGGAAAGACAAACACAATGGCAAATACAGATGCTAACATATCAATATTAACTCTAAATGTAAATGGACTAAACTCTTCAATAAAAAGACACAGAGTTGCAGCCTGGATTAAGAAACAAAACCCAACCTTTTGCTGTCTCCAGGAAACACATTTAGCTACAAAAGATAAAAATAGGCTCAAAGTTAAAGGATGGAAAACAATCCTACAAGCAAATGGACCAAAAAAGAAAGCAGGAACAGCTATACTTATATCAGATAAAACAGATTTCAAACTCAAAAAGATAAAAAGAGACCCCAATGGTCACTACATTATGATCAAGGGGACAATACTTCAAGAAGAAATAACACTCATTAACATATACTCACCAAACGAAGGAGCACCAAAATATATCAGACAACTGTTGTCCTCTCTGAAAACAGACATCAGAGAAAACACATACATAGTGGGAGACTTCAACACACCACTATCAACAATGGATAGATCAACAAGACAAAAAATAAGTAAAGAAACCAAAGCTCTAAATAAGGACCTAGAGCAACTGGGCTTAACAGACATCTATAGAACACTAAACCCCAAAAAAACGGAGTACACATTTTTCTCAAGCGCACACGGATCATTCTCCAGGATCGATCACATACTGGGGCACAAGACAAACATCAACAGATACACCAAGATTGAAATCATATCAACCATCTTTTCTGACCATGAAGGCATCAAACTAGAAATAAACCATAAAAAGAAGGCAAGGAACATTCCTACCTCATGGAGATTAAAAACCACACTACTGGAAGACCACTGGACTAATGAGGAGATCAAAGAAGAAATTAAAAAATTCTTTGAATTGAACGACAAGGAGGACACCAATATCCTAAATGTATGGGATGCAGCAAAAGCAGTAATAAGAGGAAAATATATAGCAATAGAAGCTCACATCAAGAAACAAGAAAGAGCTCAAAGAAACAACCTTATCTCGAAGCTCAAAGATCTAGAAAAAGAACAACAAAAAAAACCCAAAACCAGTAGAAGAAATAATAAAAACCAAAGCAGAAATAAATGAAATTGAAACTAAAAAAACAATCCAAAAGATCAATGAAACCAAGAGCTGGTTCTTTGAAAAAATCAATAAAATAGACAAACCCCTAGCCAGGCTCACAAAGGAAAAAAGGGAGAAAGCACAAATAAACAGGATCATCAATGAAAGAGGAGAAATCACAACGGACACAGCAGAAATCAAAAGAATAATCAGTAACTACTATGAACAGTTATATGGAAACAAGTTTAACAATCTAGAGGAGATGGACAAATTCCTACAACTCTACTATCACCCAAAGCTAGATAAAGAAGAAATAGAACACCTAAACAGACCAATTACAAGCAGCGAAATTGAAATGGTAATCAAAAACCTCCCCAAAAACAAAAGCCCAGGACCTGATGGATTTACAAATGAATTCTACGAAACATTCAGAGACAAATTAGTGCCTATCCTTCACAAACTCTTCCAAAAAATTGAGAAGGAAGGGACAATACCAAACACGTTCTATGAAGCCAACATTACACTAATACCAAAACCGAACAAGGACAACACAAAAAAGGAAAACTACAGACCAATCTCCCTAATGAACACTGATGCAAAAATCCTCAATAAAATTTTAGCTATCAGAATCCAACAATGTATCCATAAGATAATTCACCATGACCAAGTAGGATTCATTCCAGGGACACAAGGATGGTTTAACATCCGAAAATCAATCAATGTTATCCAACACATCAACAAAAAGAAATATAAAAACCATATGATAATATCAATAGATGCTGAGAAAGCTTTCGACAAAGTGCAACACCCATTCATGATAAAAGCCCTTGAAATTCTTGGGATACAAGGAACATACCTCAACATTATAAAGGCCATCTATGACAAGCCAACAGCCAGTATCATTCTCAATGGTGAAAAGCTGAAAGCAATTCCATTAAGATCTGGAACAAGACAAGGATGTCCACTCTCACCACTGCTTTTCAATATAACACTGGAAGTCCTAGCCAGAGCAATAAGACAAGAGAAAGACATCCAAGGAATCCAAATAGGAAAAGAAGAAGTCAAACTATCACTATTTGCAGATGATATGATAATATACATAGAGAACCCCAAAAACTCCACAGAAAAACTAATTCAACTCATCAATCAGTTCAGTAAAGTGGCAGGATACAAAATCAACACGCAAAAGTCAGTAGCCTTCCTATACACAAACAATAAATCTGAAGAAGAAGAAATCAAAAAAACCATCCCTTTTTTTATTGAAACAAAAAAATCAAATATTTGGGAATAAATCTAACAAAAGAGGTAAAGGACCTATACAAAGAAAACTATAAAACACTGTTAAAAGAAATAGAAGAAGACACAAAGAAATGGAAAGACATCCCCTGCTCATGGATTGGAAGAATAAACATTATTAAAATGGCCATCCTTCCAAAAGCAATATACAGATTCAATGCTATTCCAATCAAAATTTCAATGTCATTCTTCAAAGAAATAGAACAATTATTGATGAAATTCATATGGAATCACAAAAAACCCCAAATAGCCAAAGCTCTCCTGAAAAAAAAAGAAGGGAATGGAGGCATCACACTCCCAGACTTCAAACTATACTACAAAGCCATAATCATCAAAACTGCATGGTATTGGAACAAGAACAGACATACAGACCAATGGAATCAAATAGAAAATCCAGAAATAAACCCACAGATTTATGGTCAACTAATCTTTGACAAAGGAGCAAAGACTATGCATTGGAGCAAAGAAAGTTTGTTCAATAAATGGTGCTGGGAAAACTGGGTCGCTACATGCAAAAGAATGAAGCTTGACCACTACCTCACACCATACACAAAAATCAACTCAAAATGGATTAAAGAACTAGACATAAGACCTGAAACCATAAAATATATAGAAGGAAATATAGGCGAAACACTACGTGATCTGCACATCAAAGACATCTTTACAGACACATCACCCAAAGCAGTGATAGTGAAGGCAAAGATAAACAGCTGGGACTACATCAAATTAAAGAGCTTCTGCACAGCAAAAGAGACAATAACAAAAACAAAGAGAAACCCCACCAACTGGGAGAACATTTTTGCACCCAACACTAATGATAAAGGACTGATCACAAAAATCTGCAAAGAGCTGATGAGACTCAGCAACAACAAAGAAAATAATCCAGTCAAAAAATGGGCAGAAGAGCTAAAAAGAAACTTCTCTGAAGAGGAAATGCAAATGGCCAACAGGCACATGAAAAAATGTTCAACATCACTTGCCATCAGGGAAATGCAAATCAAAACTACCATGAGATACCATCTTACACCAGTGAGAATGGCACATATTAAAAAAACTAGCAACAACAAATGCTGGCGAGGGTGTGGAGAAAAAGGAACTCTTCTGCACTGTTGGTGGGAGTGCAAACTGGTCCAACCACTGTGGAGAGCTGTGTGGAGATTTCTGGACCTACTAAACATAGAGCTTCCATAGGATCCAGCAATTCCACTCCTAGGTATTTACCCAAAGGACACAGAAACATCAATTCCAAAGAACACCTGCACCCCTATGTTTATAGCAGCACTGTTTACAATAGCTAAGCTTTGGAAACAACCCAAATGCCCAAAAATAGATGACTGGATCAAGAAGATGTGGTCCATATACACCATGGAATATTACTCAGCATTCAAAAAAGATAAACACATGCCATTTGCAGCAACATGGATGGCGCTGGAAGGGATCATGCTCAGCGAAATAAGCCAAAAAGAAAAAGAAAAATACCGGATGGTCTCACTCATAGCAGGAATCTAGAAAACTTAAATAAGGGACCAGGAAAGTGAATAACCATAAGAAAGTGAAAATCAAAATCAACAAAAAACTATGAACCAGAGACACTTTTAGGGGGCGGGGCGGGAGGGGAGGGATTGGGGTCAGAATGGGGGGACTGCAATTGTATGGGGAATATAAAAATAAAATTTATTATTTAAAAAAAAAAAAAAACTTCGTAAAAGGTATTAATGTAGCACAAGCACCGGTGAGTCGTTTGGTAAGCACAGAAAAGCCTAAGCATCTAGAGCCATCCACTGTCCCCCCAGCACCCACACACAATGATTCTGTGGGTTTCTTTGCATCTACTGGAAGCTGATAGAGAGAACAGTGTCACCCATGCTACACCGTCTGCGGTTATGTAACATGCACCCCCTGAAGGGTCTTGCTCCTTCTACTCAAGTGCTTCCTGCAAGAGCCGCACCAAGGAACAAGGACTGTCTAGAAAGAATTTCTCTGCAGATCGACTGGGGGCTCACACCAGGTGGCCCCTGTCACTGAGGGCCAGGTCCCAAGCAGAGGGCGGTTCTCTGAGGACACCACTGTTATTCTGACCGAATGGCCGGGCACGTGCTCTTTAAATGACTCAAAATGCTCATCAGCTCTCTGCCAACTGGGGAAGGTGACAGATTTCAAGAAAATGAAGCTTTGGCCACGCCAGCTCCACTTGGCGGAACTGTAGGAGCTGGGCTTTGATGGCTGTGGCTCGTCAAGCCATCCATGGGCCTGCTGCCCTGGGAGGTATTTTTAGAAGCCTCATCCAGCTGGGAGGGGCGATAGGAAGCTAGTTTTATGATTCGCCTCTGTGATGAGCAGTTTTACCTATTGAAATCCAGATGGAGCATCATCTCCTGACCTCAGCTCTGGGGAGAGGACCTGGCATTGATTGCGGGGTAATCTCTGGCCCCCAGAAGCCTCCATCAGGGCTCTGAAAGCATGCGGCTCATGCCTATCCAGACCTGTGCTCGGCCTTCTCAGCTGCGGCCCCCATTTCAGAAAGGAGACACGCTGAGGAAGGGAGGAGAGCAATGGAGACTGCCCCCCGGCAGCTCTCGGGGACCGAAGAGCCGGCAGCCCGCAGGAGGACCACGGAGAGGGAGCATTTC
This sequence comes from Talpa occidentalis, assembly GCF_014898055.3. NCBI lineage: Eukaryota > Metazoa > Chordata > Mammalia > Eulipotyphla > Talpidae > Talpa > Talpa occidentalis. Next base: position 6,105,074 of record NW_023601433.1, read on the forward strand.
TACCGCCTAAGACCAGCAATGCCCCAGAGGGGCTCTAGAGCCCTTCACAGGTGGTGCCACGCTCAGTCCCCACCCTATTAAGTCTCCTGTGGAAGTCAGAGCTAGAAGAGCTTAGAAACAAGGTGGGGGCCGAGATGAGGCCACTGTCCCACTAAATGACACCAGCCGCTGCCATCCCCAGGAGGTGGATTTAAAACATTGTGAAGTGCCACTAAAACGTCAAACCAAGACTTCTGCGTGGCGGGCTTACCTCGGAAAACCAGGCCTCTTCCAGCACGCGCTCCTGTTCCTGCGTGGGGATGTGAGCTGCCCCTTTGGGGGTGCACTGTCTCCAGCTCGCTGCAGTCTCCCCATTGCTGTGTCTCTACCACGGCCCTCTTATCTAGCAGCGCCCTGTTCTCGACGAGCAAGGTGACCTCCAAAGACTCTCCTAACTTGTCCAAGGTCGGGCGACTTGTTAGGCTCCTTGGCCCACCTCTCCCTGGCGACCCTCCTGCCCGCCACTGCAAACCACCCACCAGCTCCCTGCTTGTCTTGGAGCCCAGGTGGCCTTCATAAGCTGCAATCACGTCACTTCCTTTGAACACCCCGCCCTATCCACGAGCAACGTAGGGGTGGGGAGGCTTGCACTCCTGGTGGAAGGGCTGTTCTCACACTTGCAGGCGTGCATGGTCTCTCCCTTTAGCTGCCCGAGGCATCACATGCACCAGCCTGGCCCTGCCCAACGCAAGCAGCGCTCTGGATCCAGGTGTCGGCGTTTTCTAAGACGCTCCTGTTGATTTCCAGATGCCACGGTGGGCCTGGTCGTCCCAGAGCTTGTTCAGCTTCCCTGCTCTGTACTCACAGGCCCGCTCCGGTGATTTACATTTAAGCAATTGTGGAAACCTTCCTCTCACAGAAAATGAGGAGGAATAGATTAGATTCACAATTTTAACTTGGGACGCTTTGTCCCTTGGTGTCCAACAGAATTGCGAGGTCACTGAACCACATTCACTTTCGCAAGATGTCTCGTCGAAATTGCACACTTGCCCACGCTGTGGCTACACACGCTAATGAAGGTCTGGAGTGTCTTTGCTTTTGCCTGGAATTACATTTACTTAGGGTGATGGTTTGACTTCCCAAACAAGGGCTTTGTCGGGAGAGCAAAAGCTGTCTCTGGTAATCAAAAATGGAGAGAGTGCTTTCAATAGTCCTGGCGTCTGCTGTGAGGTAAGGTAGCGGCAGGAAGGCCCAGAGCAGGATCTCTAGGAGCCCATGCAGACGGGAGAAGGAGATGTCCTGAAGCCCTCGGTGGGAGGTATTTTTAGAAGCCCCATCCAGCTGGGAGGGGCAACAGGAAGCTAGTTTTATGATTTCAGGCTTTTCTTGGGATTTTACCAGGGACACGGCTGGCAGGCCTCCCAGCCCCTGGCAAATCTTCATTCTTCCTGGGCTCTCTGGCGTTCTCTTGTGGCTTCTGCTTCTCTGCTGGTTCTGTTCTCTCTTCTGCTTCTCTTTGACCGCTGCTACTCTTGCTCTCTTCTCTCACTTGTTCACCTCTGTGGTTCTCCTTCTGCTTGTTCTATCCCTTTGGTGTCCCCATGACACTGCCCTTAAAAGCCCAGTCTCAGCACAGGTGTGCCCACCTCCGTATGCCCACACCCCACTCCAGGTGCCCGCCATCAGGCATGCATTCAGGACCACAGGGCTCCATCATCAATCCTAATGGCAGGACGGCAGAAAACCCTGACAGCCATTTACCCTACAGGTAATAAGGCCTGGGAAGAGAACAAAGGACTTCTGAGGAAGAACATAGTCTTTCAATGACCCTCTCTTAAAAAGAATTATATCCTGACCACAATGCATTTTAAGCGGGACTTCCATCTGTAGGGTAAGTGAAAAAGTATCAGGCTTTTCCGCCCTTTTCCTTTAGCATTAATGGATCCCTGCGGTCCTACATGCATGCCTGATTGTGGACACCTGGAGTAGGGTGTGGGCATGCATAGGTGGGCACACCTGGCTGAGACTGGGCTTTTAAGGGAAGCGTCACAGTAGTGGAACCAGTAGAAATGGAACCAGCAAAAGAGAGAGAACAAGAGAAGAACGAGAGAACGCCAGAGAGCCCAGAAAGAGTGAGGACTCATGGGGAGCTAGGAGACCTGCCAGTCTCCCAGCCCCCTGGTACCCCTGCCTGCCGAGTACCTGGTAAAAGCTCAACAAAAGCCTGAAATGCCACTGAGGGCTCCAGGACGCTCCTTTACTGGGAGCATAGATATCCTGCACTGTGCCTTCCTTGCACGACACCATCCTAACTCCATTCTTCATGGAATGTTCTAGAGTCTGGAAGCCAACACCCCTGAAAAGAATTGGCCCTGAATTCAGGGACCTCAAGCCCAGAGGCCTGGTTTACCTTAATGAGCTCAGGAGTTTGACAGCTAGAACCAGGCAAGGCGACAGGGACAAGGACAATGTTGTCGGGATATGCATCAGTGGGCAGTGACAAAAATAAAACATCTTGCTACATGACAGATAAGTGCTCCCTGACACCCCGTCTGCTTTTATCTCTTTAAAGTCTCCCTCCTGCTCTCCGCTCACCGAGCTGTTAAATTATTCCAGCCAACATGACCATATCCCCAATAAACATTTTCTTTGCCTGAAACTAGGAGGGATTTCATCAAGAAAGCAGAGGCTGTGCTCGTTAGGCTGGTTTTTTCTCTACATCTCCAGGGGAAATGCCCCTGTGAGTTTCCCTCATGCCTGTGCAGGCAGAGCTGGTGGCTATTGCTAGGCAACGTGTCATCATAAATATTTCATCAGTGAAAGAAAGTCTGTCTCAGAGAAGCGATCCTTCATCTATTCTAGTACTTCAGCTCTCCTTGTAAAAAACAATAGAAAAAAATAGCGATCCACGACCCGTGTGTTCCCTGACATCCATGGTGAAAAAGCGATGACAAAGGAATCAAATGGAAGCCTCAGAAAATCCAGGCAATGGCAATAAGTAAATTAGAAAAGATGATGGGGTGGAAGGGGATCCCATTCATAACACTGGCTTAGTCAACTCGGTGCTGTAACAAACCACCACAGACCAGGTGTCTTAAATAACAGATGTTTATTTCTCACCACTCCAGAGGCTGAAAAGTCCACAATCGAGGTGCTGGCAGAGTCTGTTCTCAGTGAAAACCTGCTCCCTGGCTTCCAGACAGTCACATGCTCACTGCATCCTCACAGTAGGGAGAAAGGTAGGGCTCTGGGGCCTTCTCTTATAAAGGCACTAATCCCACCCTGGAGGCCCCAACCTCATGATGTTATCTAACCCTAATTACCTCCCAAAGACCCCATCTTCAAAGACCATCACCTTGGGGGTGATCACAGCGTCGATGTCTGCTTTCTTTCAGGCCAACAGGAGGCTCAGACCTCTTTCCTCTCCAGCCTGTTTCGGTCAGGTCCACCCAGGGTAATCTGATTAATTCAGCAGATTAGGGGTCTTCATTACATCTGAAAGCATCCCTTTCTTTTTGCCATATAAATAGCGTAGTGGTGGGAGCTGCCCACACTCAGGGGCGGGGAAGGGACACAGTCTATGACAAATAACCAAATTTTTTGAATAATACTGATCAAAATTTTATGATGACAGATCAGCACATAAATAAGGACTCAATGGTAAAAGAACACATAATTACAACAATGGTTTGTTTGTGGAAAGAACTACCTAAACAGGGGTGATAAAAACCTAGACCACAGCCTAAACATCAAGAGCAGTTTTCTTAGGGGATTGAAATTACAGATGGGATGGACAGAAATCTAAGATGACCCTCGAGATCCCCACCCCAGGGTGTGAACACCCTGTGTAATCCCCGCCCCTGAGTGTGGGCAGCTCCCACCACTACGCTATTTGTATGGCAAAAAGAAAGGGATGTTTTCAGATATAATGAAGACCCTTAATCAGCTGAATTAATCGGATTATCCTGGGTGGACCTGACCAAAACAGGCTGGAGAAGAAAGAGGTCTGAGCCTCCTGTTGGCCTGAAAGAAAGCAGACATTGACGCTGTGAGCTGCCTGTGGGGCCCGTGTGGCCATGAACTCTGAGTGGCCCATGGAGCTAAGAGTAGTCCCCAGCTGACAGGCTGCAAGAAGATGGGGACTTTGATCCTATAACCCTATAAATTACAAGGAGCTGAATCCAGCCGGTGAGCTGAGTGGTTGGGAAGAAGACCAAAACTCCAAATGAGTAGCGTGCAGCACTTGCTAGGACCTCAGGACCTTGGAAGACAGAGCCAGGACCCAGCCACAAGTTCAGACTCTCTACCCACAGAGGCCAGACTACCCCTCCAGGCTGTAGGTTTAAGCTATCTTTGTAGTAATTTGTCCTGAACTGACAGAATACCAATACAATGGGTGGATGCCATCCAATTTTCCATTTTCTGTCCAAAAATTCTTGTGAAGGACAAAGTTGTCCTCAGGAATACAGGGTTTTAAAACAAGTATATCTCACAATTGATATCCTGCGTGAAGGTCGTTACCCCAATTTCCTGATCCTCGGGATACGGTCACCAACGTCCCTTTCTGGCCCTCACTAGGTGAGATTTTTGTCATCACCCTCAGAACTACTTTTAAAAGAAATATACCTGTTAAGGTGTACTTACTCAGGAAAAGAGAGAGAGCCTCAGGAAGTGTCAGGAAATAATTAGAAAAGCACATGGAGATATATATAGATTGCCCACACTGTTTCACTTACAAAGTTAAAATTCAGAACATGCAGAAGGGTCTACTAATAGGAGACTGAGTAACTAAAATGTGTTTCAGCCATTCAATGGCAGTCTATGCACTCACCTTAAAGATTATGTAGCTCTGTTTCTTAATGTAGAGTGATATTTACGATGGTGTCATATATAGTACAAAAAAAGGCAGGTGGGCATGTGGATACAAATACTGGTCTAGAGATGGAGCTAGAATGTTGCAAGGATGTCATCAAGGTGGTAAGATAGTGTCTCTCATTGTTGCTTTGTGATTCCTTTATGTTCATTTGGACTTTCTACCTTCAATTTTTCTTCAGTGAAAATAAATTGTGCAATTCTCAGATGCAAAGAAGAAATCAGCTATCCAATAGCTTACAGACTTACGAGATTCATAAGACAGCTCATAAAAGAAAGTGCAGTATTAATTTAACAGTCGATAGACTTGACTTTCCTCAAGTTTTATTAACTGGTGGCAATATTCCTGTTTGTCCTTCTGTTCACAGCGATGGTTTTATTGATCATTTCTAAGAGAGGATTGGTCTCCAGAATACTCACATAAGTCTGTTTTTCTTAGCATTAACGGCATGTTTTCCAGATGCGAATTACAGAAACCAGAACTCGGTGATTGTTTGTTGTTGTTGTTCTAAAACATACAAAAAGCACTCAGAATGCCAGTTCCTGCTGCTCACCGAGACTTCCATTGTGAAACTCCCAGTAGAAGACATTCCTACTGAGAAAATGAGCCCTTTCAATCATCTTCCCTTTGCCTTAAACTGCTGGGTAGGTAATAATCTCATTCTTTGGTTTCGGAGTCTTTCTCCTATGTTCTCTGCCAAAATTATCAGAACAAAAGGCATTTAAAGTCATTGTTAAATCACTGCATATGTTGTCCAACAAAACAATTACCCATTGAGACAAACCCTGGGTTGGAAGAGCACATTTCTGTGTAAGAACCGGGGAACAGGAAATCTACGACACGGTGGCTGTGGGCGAGAACTTGGCCACCACCTGGGTAGTCTAGACCAGTGGTTCTCAACTGGGGAGGATTTTGGCTCCCCGGGGGACACTTGGCAGCATCTGGGGACATTTTGATGGTCATATCTGGGGTGGGGAGTATGTTTTTGGCATCTTGTAGGTAGAGGGCATGGATATTACTAAACCTTCTGCAACACACAAGACAACCCCCACCACACAGAACGTACCAGCCCTATGTGTCAACAGTGTCAAACCTGAGAAATTCTGGTCTTGCGTGTCAGTGAGACAGAAACTGGTGATGTCACAGACCCAAATGGGGAAGGGGTGGGGCTCTCTGATGAGCTAAAAACACCTGTGTATAGAACAACAACAAAATTCTACCCCATTAAACCAATATGGAATCACCAGGAGCAGATTTAGCCTCCTGCCTTATACAACATGGAAACCAGACAAACAACCTATATCAGATATAGAACAGTAGCTAAGTCAGGACTAGAATCCTCAAGAGAAAGAAATGACTGAGGGGAAACCTACAGCAGTCCCAGCGCACTGCCCATGGGCATTTCCAGGCTGTGCATAGGGAGTTGGACCTCAAACAGAGGTAGGTGGTTTCTCAGAGTTGAGAAGATGGAGTGACAGAAAACAAGGACAGAGGTACCCCAAAACCATAAAGGCTCTCTTCGGTTCCCTATGTCAAGCACAAGGAGGTGAAATGAAAGCCAATAGCTCATTTCCTGATGGATGAGGCCTAACTTGCAAAAGTGCTAGAAAGTCAAGATAAAAAGCGTGTTCCAGAAGTGCACAGAACCTTCTGCCAGCAACCATGCTTAAAGACAGCACAGTGAGCAGCACCTGGGTAAATGAGAATGAGGAGGCTCACATTGTGTACTCGCCTCTATGCCCCAGGTGACCTTAGAACCCTGGGGTGGTGCTGATGATGGACACCAAGAGCAGAAATGAGAAGAGACTTGTTGATTGACATCCTAAAACATAATCTCCCAAATCAAAAACCATCAGAGGGCCTCCCTGGTGGCGCAAGGGGTTAAGTGTCAGCAGTATGAAGCTGTCCACAGCCACTGCAGCACGAGTTCGATCCCCAGCCAGGGAACTACCCACATGGCGCAGCAGACCTCTCCTGTCTCCCCGCTGCTCCCCTCAGCAGTGTATTTAGGTCAGTCTGCCTGTTCTGTTCCCCGCTCTGTCTCTGATGAATCCTCTCACCACCACCCCCCGGCACCTCAGGCCTGTACCCCAGTTCTTGTATGTATAAATAAATAATTTTTTTTAAAAAATCAGATACAAAATTAAAAGGTGATGCACATCATTTTACTTATTCTCATGAGAAACTGGAGACAATCTAATAATCCAACAATCAACTTTTAAAGGGAGTCAGCAAGACCAGTAAATGTGAAAACTCACTAATATTCACAGCTGAGTCATAAAACCAGACCAAGACACTTTGAATATCTGTTCTATTTTAACTGTGTAATATAAAAATACTATGCAGAAAAAAAAACAGAAAAATAATGTCATATTTGTTACATCCTATCCCCTCGGGTAAACAGTATCAACCAAAAGCCAAAAGGAATGTTTCCAGACACAGGGATCAGTATTAACTGGCAAATCCATCTGCTGGAGCTTCATCTTGCTTTTGGAATCTGATCTCTTGCCCAGTCTGGGGACAGGCCTTGGAGGAAATAAGCTTGTCTCTAGGAAGAGTAACTTGAATCTTTCCCCCTTTTGGGGGTTCAGGGGAGCTGATGATGCAGCTATTTGAGTTCCTGAATGGGACTCCCCAAATGGTACCAACTCCCTCCACACTGCTTCTCTTGTTCCCCAGTACCTGCTGTGGCTCTCACCTTCCACTCTGAGAAGGCAGGACTGGGGACCAGTGTATGGTGCAGGGGCATTGCATTCTGACATGAGGCTTCCCCTGTGCTTCTTGGAGGTGAAACCCAGACCTGGTCTGCATCTTGCCCCATCAGCATCTGGCACATTGCTCACTCTCCAAAGTGCTAGTTAAAATGTATCTGGAGCATGGACGTTGATGTTGGATTTTTTTTTAATTTTTAAATTATTAAATTTTATTTATTTTAATCATTTATTCATCTTATTTAAATTTTAATACATTTTAAGTTTTTACATGTGGGACCAATTTTCTGGTCTGAACCAAATGATTGCTGTTTGAAAGTCAGAGCTTATTCCTAGGACCAAGAAAGACAGAACACTCCAGGAGGCTCTGGTGTGTCTCCTTGGGAGGAAAAAAATGGTTGCTTTGCAAATGCAGTGAACCCTTGACTAATCTTGCACCATAAATGGCAACTGGCTTGGGAACCTAAAAAGAGGGTTTTCTGGGCAGCTAGAGCATCACGCACAAGAGGGTGAGTGCCAATGAATGTGTAGAAAGGCACCAGCCTGGGGGGAACCCCCACCCTGACACAGGTAGCAGCCCATGCCAGCAGGCATGGCCCTGTGGGGCAGGACTGAACTGCCCGAGACCAAGGTAGGATCAAAGGGTGGACGAAGACAGGTTCCCAGGGGAGTTAGGCGGGAACATGATCTCTGGTTTTATCCAGGCCCTGCGACAGAGCCTGCCTGTCACCTGTTTCCAGAACAAACCCTCTGGGTGTGTGAAGGCTAGACAGCCAGTCTGCTTCCACTGCGCTGGCGCATGGGGGTGTGGATGTTCTGAAAAGAGTGGCAGAACCACCTGCTCTTGGGGAGCTCCTGGCAATAAAGGCAGCTGTGGGCTCCTGGGCATGCCGGATTCAAAACCCAGCCTGGCTCTGCCAGCTGTGTGGCCCGAGGCAAGTCCCGCTGTCTGCCCTGACCTTTTGGTCACTAAGTGATATCCATACCAGGTACAAAGAAGGGGTGTTGTGTTTGGAAATTTCGACGCTCCAGCTGCTATTGGCATCTAATAGCAAAGTGCTTTGGCAACCTGAAGACTTCCTGGGGAGAAGCAGGAGGACATGCACCAGCAGAGGAGGAGCACCCAGCAGGCAGCAGCTCCGAGGCCGCACCCAGGAATCCCACTCTGACTGCAGCCCCGCGACCTGCAATAATTTCATCGAGACTAAGCTCCCAAACCCGCAGGTCACGGTTTGTGATTTATCCATCCTCCCGAATTCCCAGCGGAGCCCTCTATTTGCTTATGCAAGTGGGCATGACACGAGTTCATAAATCTCAAATTCGAAAGAAATGTACCTTTCTTTTGCTACAACTCAACCTAGATTTTATTTGAAGTTCTCTTCCTGTTTGAAGGCAGAGAAGGTAATCTCAATCAATTCTGGGTAAACCTCAGCATTTCAGCTTTAAAAGCAAAGAGTTCAGGGTCTCCTTGGCCTTTCTCTTCCTGGGAGGGATATGCCAGATCTTTCCCTCACTCGTTTGACATGGATGTCAGAGCAACCGGGCCTGAGCCCCTCAGATCTCTTTGGGATCTGTCAGGAGCAGGCACCAGGCTGCACTGTCCCCAGGAAAGGTCTTGGGGGGCTGTGTCTCCCACGGGTGAACGAGCCCACTGGCCACGGCGTGCAGTGTCCGGAGGTCTGTGTCTCCGCTCAGCGTGGCAACAACCTTCTACCTCACCTTGCTCACCTACAAGGACAGAGTTTAGGTTTATAACCGCCTGACTTCTACGCCTCTCAATTATTTCTGAACTGAGGTGGTGAGCGGGGGTGCCTTTTATGAGCCCCACAAATCCTGACAGGTGGCCTCTGGCCATGAGGACATATGCTGATGTGTCTGTATTCCCCACCAGGCCCCAGTCCCTGGCTGCAGGGACCCAGCCGGCATGGCTGCTGCAAAGCCCTCTTGCTCAGCAGCCTGCCAGCACCTCTTCTCTCATCCATTTCCTTCTCAAGGACGCTGGAAAAGCCAACACCTGTCCATAGCCCCTCTGAGACCCTCTGACCCTGACAGTCCCCTTGTCCTTCCTGCCCCCATCCCTGGTGGAGCCCCCTTCTCCTCTCTGTCAGGTTCCCAAGCTCCTCTGGAAAGTGCTTCGAGCCACCGGGGACTGGGCTGCTGGGCCGTGGCCATGAGCCGTGTCACACGCGTTCCCATCTGGAAACTGGGCATCTACCTCCGGCTGTAAGCTGGGCCGTGCTCCCTCTGAAGGTGCCTTCCCTGCCTCTCCTCATTTCTGGTATTTTCTGGTATTTTGTTGGTGTTCACTGGTCTGGAAGAGGCCTGGGGGCAGAAGCAAAGTACCCTTAGGAAAGAATGGAGAAAATACTGCACAGGTTGCCAACAGACCCAGGTTCGAGTCCTGGGCCACCGCCAAAAAGCCATGTGCCTGGGGTCAACTCCCAACAAACCTCCGAGTTGTCCCGGGAGAGGGGAGGCTGACATCTGAGAGCCAACCTGGGGGAGCTCCTTGGGGCTCCCCATGAGAGTTAATTCACTGTTATGTGGCTCCACTCTGGCTTATTCTGTCTCTGCCCTCTGTCCACACACAGCCTGCCAGCTCTGAGGGAGCGTGTCCCGAGGTCATCCCACCAGCAAAGGCGGTGGCTTCGGGGGCCTCTCAGAACCTTTGTGCAACTCTGGACCAGTTGCTTCCTGATGACCAGGGACCTTCTGGATCAAAGGGAGGGTCTTTGCCATCCAATGCCAGCCTGAGTTGCTTCAGCTGAGGTGCACACCAAGGCTGGGAGCGGATCCAGACCTTTACTGCCACACCAGACAGGCTGCTGCCTGTGCACAGAGTAGGTGAGGGAGATCTGGGACGGTCCGAGGGGCTGTTCCCTGGGGGTGCTCCCAGAAATGCAGCTCTGGGGCAAAGGAAGAGGGTGAGCTCACTGTTAACCTTCGGAAGCAAGAAAAAAAATAGATGGGAAATAAGGTTGAGGTCTCCAGTTAGCAGTTTTTTTAAAAATCTGTCAGATCTAATTAAATCATCACAAGTGCCTCTTAAAGGGTTCGCTGTGGCTGTCCTACAGGGTTGGAGGGACATGAGCCAAGAGGCCATCAGGGTTTGGTGGCACGCCAGCTCCTGCCCTATCCTGGGCAAAGGCCCTAGCCAGCCCGGTAGTGCTCGTCATTACGTGGGCGCATCAAACCCAGAGCTGGCGCCGGTCCCTGCACAGCATGGGGCCGGAACTTTGCCAGGAGGTGCAAGGCCACAGCCCCCTGCCCTTCCACACTGATTCTACTCAGTTCCTAACTGTCTCCGCCATGCCTCTTCACTCCCCACAGCTCTGGGTTACAAGAAGCAGGGCTTCAATTCCATCCTCATTCAAGAGACATCAATTCAACGAGAAGGCTCTATCGGAATAAATACTGTAATAAGATGATGATGTGTGAAATAACATGGGTAAAAATGAGAATGGAAACACCTATCAGACGTTGTTCTAAACGCTTCACTCCTTCCAAAATTTAAGACAGATCCAAAGCAAAATGAGAAACTGTGTGATCATTAGTCATGCCCTCCCCCAAAGCATCCTGGCCTCTCCTTTCCAAGCACGTGGTTGGCGCTGCTTCCTGGCTCTGCCTGCTGAGAAGACCCACGTCCCTCACCCTGGCCAAAGGGGCTTGGGTAGGAGGGAGGCCTGTCACTTGCAGGGCGAGTGTGTAATTGCCATGCAGGCCCCTGCTGCTCTCCCAATCCCGCTGGCACAGTGTCTGGCGAGTTTGGGGATCAGACTCTCTACCAACTTACATGGCATCTCCCCAGGCATGAAAGAAATAAACCGTGCCTGTTTTTAACTCTGAACCACTATTATCTAGGCTGCTGGCTAGATCTGCCTCTTCAGCCTATCTAGCATACACACTGGTTATTTCTGAAAAGATGTACAGCAAGGCCTCCCTGGTGGCGCAGCAGGTTGAGCTCCAAGCTGTGAAGCTGTCCACATCCTCTGTAGTGTGGGTTCAATTCCCGGCCGGCCAGGGAGATTCCCACATGGCACGGCAGACCTCTCCTGCCTTGCCCACTGCTCCTTTCAGCAGTGTACTTCGTCAGTCTGCCTGTTCTGTTCCCCGCTCTGTCTCTGGTGAATTCTCTCACCCTCCCGCGCTTCTGACTGTACCCAGGGCTTGTATAAATAAATAAAATAAATCTTTAAAAAAAAAAAAAGATACACAGCAATTCGAGTCAGAGAGGAGAGGACTGGGGGGGGGGGACTATAACCTCCATTGTTTGTACTATTTGGTTTGTTTAGCTTCTCCATATGCGAACATCTTGCTCCCTCTTCCACCCTGAAATTTAGACAAATGAACAAAAGAAACATTTTGAGGAGACACGAGGTAACTAGGTTTTAAATGCATTCTATTTTCCTAGCCAAAGTTCTGTTAGGCCCATTTTATTTATTTGTATCTGTATCTTTTTTATTTATTTTTAAGACTTTTATTTATTTATACAAGAACTGGGTACAGGCCAGATGCACGGAAGGGTGAGAGGATTTGCCAGAGACCGAGTGGGGAACAGAACAGACAGACAAACCGAAAACACTGCTGAGGGGAGCAGCGGGCGGAGGCAGGAGAGGTCGGCCACGCCATGTGGGTTTCTCCCCTGGCCGGCCAGGAATCATAAATGGGTCCTCACACATCCTCTGGGCTCCTCCCAGGCCAGAGGAAATAGGAAGAATGGGTGGGGCCAGGCTCTTTCTGACCATGCAGAGAGGTCTGGAACGTCACTGCTATCACTGACAGCTCGTTTGGAGTGAGCTGGGGAAGGCGGTGCTGATGCTCCCAGTTCATAGCATGGACAAGCTATAGCTGGGTCACTTGTGGGGTCCCCTCTTGCCACTGGGAATGAGCCTGAAACAGACTGTGTGCTGAGAAAAACAAGCCCACAGGATAGTTCTCCTTATCTGCAACTAGGGCACCCCAGTTAGGATTCATCATTCAGGTACAGAAACATGACCAGGATCTAAGCAAATACAGGATTATCTCCCTCCAACAAGGATCCTAGGAGATTATTCCAGAAGAGGTGCAGGAGTCTGCGGTGTCGTCACTGATCCAGGCACCATCATCATACAGTGTGGCTTTCATCCCTCAGGCTTGTCAGATGCTGATTCCACCTCATGCCTCCCATCAGCATTCCAGGTCAGAAGACAAACCAGAGAGGAGACGGAAGGGGTTGACACCAATGCTAGGGTGGCACCATTTCTCCCAGTAACCCCTATTCACATTGACTGGGACCAGCCCAGCATAACTGTTAGGGGCACTGGCTGCAAGCCAAGTGGGCTCAATCCTGACCCCACCTTTTAATGGCCATGCTGTCGGGCTCTTCAACTGACCTCTGGGGGAGCAGAGCTCCCAGGTCTTAGGGATGTGAAGACACCTGCATTCCAAAAGCTTCAGACCTTCCCTGACCCAGGGTCAATACAAATATGCATTAGCTAAATCAACACTGTGGCCGCCTCCTGCAGAGAGTGTGGGACAGTGAGTACTTCAGCTGGGTAAATTACCATCCTGAACAAAAGCTGGGGTAAAGAGTTGACAAATACGAAAGGGAGTGTGGGTACTGGGTGGGTACCGGGTACTAGGTGGGTGATCAGCAATAGCCCCCACAACCAGCAAAGTGGTTGGGGTCCAGAATTTAAAACTGACAAGTGAGGGGACCTAGAGAGAAAAAAGAGGGCTAGCTGAACCCAAGTTCTTAGAGTTGGGGGGCTGTCTGGGGGCCTGGGGAACAAAGACCCATCTCCCTTCTAGTGGCTCCATCAGGGGGATAAGAGCCTACAGGGAGAAAAGAGGAATCACACAGAAAATCCTAAGAGCTCCCACTTACTGACAGCTCAGCTTGCCAAGTATCTCACTTAATGTTCGTTTCACCCGGGATGACAGACAGGAAACTGAAGATCAGATAAGATCAGAAATTGCTCCAGATCACCATCCAAGTAGCATCACCAGTCTGAGAGGATGTGCCCACCCCAAGGCCTTGGTTTAACCTTCTCCCTCTTGGATTTTCACTACCTGATTTAAGTAAAAGTTCTTCGAACCTGAGCACGTGGCCGCAGACACCTGAGGTGGTCCTAGTGACGCGACACCTGACCCCACTCAGAGGGATGTGGTCGCTAAGATGGCTGCACTTCCAGGCAGGGCTTGGATAGTGAGGTCGACCAGGAGGCCACGTTCTGGGGCCTGGTGAAGGGAGGTACGCTGAGGCCATGCTGACCAGGTCCAAGCCTCACTTCAGATCGGTGTCAACACAGTGGTGTAGACCGTGCCCTTGGAGCAGGGTGGCTCACTCCATCAAAGCGAGATCCCAGTCAGCAGGAGCGCACACGGGATGGGAGGCCCTGGCTTCAGCTACAGCTCCCGCCTATTGGGACCCGTAGGGCAAAAGCAAAGGGGGAGAGACTCCTGGACTCACGGCAGTAAGGTGGGCGCGCCTGGGAACCTGGAGAACCCCCCATGAGCAAGAGACACTGACTTAATGTTGCTGGATCATAGTGAGATCGGGGGTGACCATCAGGATGACCATCAGGGAAGGGTTTGGACTCCCTGGCACCACAAGACTGTTGGGGGACAGCAGCATTTTGCAAACCCTAAGAAGGCATCTCAGTATTTCAGCAGCCAGCACATCTGCACCCGCACCTTCTGGTTAAATGTCAGGCCTGCAGTCACCAGCAAAATCTCAGACACAGCTCCCTCGGGGACAGAGGTGGGGCACAGGGAGTTCTGTGAACCCTTCCCGGAACAGGTAGCTCAGAAGTTACCTGCTCATTTTCTGCTAATTGCTTCTCTTCTTTAGGCAGCAGAATTGTTTCATTAAAAAAAAAAAAAAACCAATTCCGTCTCTACCCTGTTGCCCTCGACTCCACCCCCGCGAGCTGCTTTTCCTACCAACAACAATTTCAAAATTGATCTTTGAAATGACTGCTCACTTACATCAGCTTCGAAGTTTGAAAGGGTAAGAAAATGTCTCTTACTCATTAGACTAAAGTAATGTGCCCAAGAAGCGTGTTAGAGACACGCTCGTCAGCCTCGGGCTGGGGCTCCACCGCCACCTTCCTCCAGCCTGCCTCGGGCCTCCGACTCCCCAGCTTGCCCTCGGCCAAGCTCCATGGCTCTCTGTGACCTGGAGAGCAAACCCCACTCCTCAGCCTGGGCCCAAGTTCTGTGCTCCCCCTGAAGCATCTGTGGCTCACCGTCCCCCTCACGCCGGGCCCAGCACTGCAAGACACGTCACCGTCTTACTCGTTTATTCTGTCTCACCTGGGAGACCGCACTCTGCTCCACCTGGCAGGTGCTAGCTGTCCTTCAAGGCAGGACCGCACTCCCACCTTTGCCGAGTGGTCTTTCCCAACCTTCCTGGTCTAGAAGCTCAGCCCCCACAGCGCCCCATCTCTATGTCTCCCCTGTTTACAGCAGCCCAGTCTGTCTCTCCCGAGCCCCATGAGTCCTTTATTCTCCAACTATGCCTCCTCTTCATTATTCCTCGAACACAACTTTTCTGCCATGCTGTCCGGGGGCCTCTGTACGTGTTTTTCCTGAGCTACCATCTTGCTCCATCACTCCAGCAAATTCACACGCAGCGGCTCTCAGCTGGAGAGCCCAGGAGGGCCGAGCAGCCCGACGCCCGCCCAGGCTTCCCCCACGACCATCAAACGGGAACCTCTGGCAGTGGGGTTTGGTGGAAGCTCCCCAAGTGACTCGAATGTGCTGTGAACACCTGCTCTGGAATCGTCTCCAGCTCTCACCTATGGCATGTGGGTTAACTACTATTCGCATCCCAGGTTAGCATTATGCTTGTCACTGGGTAAGTTTTTGTTGAATGATGAACTAAAGACATGATTGGATGGGTGAATGGAGGTAAGGAGAGGGCAGGGGAAGGAGGCAGGGAGGGAAGCAGGAAGGAAGTTATGTTACTGAGGAAGAGTCCCGGCTGCTTCCACTTCCAGGTTTCCTCTTGGCAGGAAACGCCGGCCCCACGCTCCCCCAGCCATGCCTCTCCGCCCACAACCCCACAGCCGAGGCGCTGAGTAAATATTTGCAGACTTCAACTGAGCAGCAGCTTCCCTCAGGCGTCAGTTACCCGCACGCAGCAGACGTCTCCAACTTTGCCACAAAATGCTCAGTTCTGACCTAGACAACATCGGAGCACCGCAAGACACAGAGTGTCAGCAATAAATCTCCAGATTTGCAGGGGGGAATGTGGGATTTTCGGTCTTCAATTTTTCCTTCAAACTTTTTTCTTCAGATTTTTCTCCCTGACACAGGAGCAAATAAATAAAGGGAAATCTCTAAAATATGATTAGCAAATAACATCTGGAGAATGTTTCTTCTGGTTAAATGGGTTACATTTCTTCTCTTTCCTTCCTCCCACAAATATTTACTCAGCCTGCCCTGGGGGCCAGGCGCTGTGCCAGGACCAGCAGCACAACGCAGACACCAAGCCGCTTTCCCACAAGAACCTTGCTGCGAATATTGAAACGTCCCACCATTCCCACAAGGCCTGCTGTGACTTCCAGAGACTCCACTTCCCTGACAAGGTTAACAGACGCTGACATTAAAATTTCACAACCAGGCTCAACTGAACACAACCGGTTCACCTACTGTCAGGTCTAGTGGATTTTGGGTGGTGAGTGAGCAGAGCCATAGACCACAGGACCCGCAACTCAGGCCTGGACGCCCCCCCCATGGGACCCCGCTTTACTGTGGGTCCCTCGCTATGCCCTCTCAGCATCCTGCTAGCTCCACTGTCAGGCCAGTCCTGTGCCCTCAGTAATCCCTGGGTTCTGTTATGCTGAATCTTTCACCCTTCTTACAGCCGTTTCTATCTCCCCATCTGCCCAACTGGTGGCGGAAAGACGCACAGACTCTAAGGTTTACAAAGACAGAAAAAGAAAAAAGGGTTACAGAAACCACGACTCCCTCAAATAAGCTGAGTGGGATTGTGAGCAAGGAAAAGTCTTCCTGAGCCCAGCCTTCTCAACTACTCAACTGCCAGCGGAGCCTCTAGTGCACCCTCAAAGCTGGTGCAAAGCAGCTGACTGGCCTGTGCAGCTGCCTCTCTCCTGACTGGCCTGTGCCCCATTCTTATCTGGGACACAGGCTTGCCTCGGAAGCCCTAGGCCTTCTGTGCAGAGTTCCCCCATCCACAGCAGCAGCCCCTAGCCCCTGCTCATGTCTACCTCCATGGAGCCCAGCGCTGGGTTTCTGGTTTACCAAGAGTCCCTTCCAAGCCCTCCATCACTCTGCCTGAGTTCTGTGTGACGTGGTTTCCAGTTCTCTCCACTCAGTCAATGGGTTTGCCTGTCTGAACCATTTACTGGTCTATTGCCAACTCGAGCCTTCAGCACAGCCAGACTTTCTACCCGATTGACTCTACTGAGCACTGAGTCCCTCTCTCCGTGTCTGAGGGACTCGCCATGGTGGAAGAAACTGACCATTGCGTCAGACCCCAGGGGGAGTCACTCCTGACTTCAAAGCCTAAATTTCATGAAACTCGCTTAGCAAATTTCTGTACGGCCTATAAGACACACCGCTAACTCCAACTGTGGTACAAAAGGAAGAAGTAATAGGCCTCTTCTCTGATCCTGCTATGGTCCAGTCATTCTAAGAAGATTCATCATTCAAGGAGAGGAAGAAACGAATTTTCCAGAGGCTACTTCACTGCACTCTTACAGACTACGGTATTTTAAACATTAATGCTCTGTAATAAAAGAAAGTAGAAGAAATTTGGATTAATCAAAGGCAGAAGTTGGAGTATGGGATACATTATGGAGATTGATGACTTGGGTTAGATAATGACAGAGAGCTCTGCATTCACTCAAGAAAGTAATTTGTCCATTCTGACCCCAAAATTCTAGGGTCCCTGGGGATATTTCAGGCCCATAAGAATCCTATAAAATTTTGATTGAGAAATTCTATATATTCAACTATTTCTCAAAAGGTCTAGCAAAAACCTTGCATATTCAAAGGTGATGTTTCCAAAATTTCACAGTGTTTTTGTGCTTTATGTGCTCACTCACCACACAGAGGAAATAGAAACACACAAAACAATTAATAGCTGAATCTTGAATGACACAGTTTCGAACTGTGTGGTGCCACTTTATATGTGGATCTTTTCATTAAGTATATTGGAAATAGTAATATATATATATAAAACTTCTATAGTGTTTTTGCATTCTATAAGACAACGTGGATAGAACAAAAGGTCCACAGATGCTTCTTCTTGTACACAGATGCTATAAACTTCCAGTATTGATAAATACAGCCCAGTGCTGTCCGTGCATCTTCTCTTCTTCATGATTTTCTTAACATTTTCTTCTCTCTGGCGAACCTTATTGTAAGACTACAGTTTACAAGGCATAGAGCATGAGAGTACGTGTTCATTGATAGTTGACATTATGGGTGAGGCTTCTAGTCAACAGCAGCCTATTTGTAGTTAAGTTTTGAGGGAGTCAAAAGTTATACACGGATTTTTCACTGCAGAGGGGGTCAGCATCCCTAGGCCCCATCACACACACATATCGAAAATGTGGTGAAAACTAACGTTGAGTCTTCTCTACAGCAGGCCTTCTGGCTTCTCCAACGTAAGGAAGTGTATTTGCTTGTTTTTTCCTGCAAGACCCCCCTCGCCAGTCACATCTATATTTGTTGTTTTATTAATGAGTTCCTTTCTCCTCAGAGCATATTCATTAGGTGGCTGCCTCTTGTCCCTCCAGGCCCACCCCCACATGCCACCTCGCTCTTCATTCTGTCTGAAGGGCAGACCTGGCGGAGAGCAAGGGCTCTCTGGCCCTGTGGTTTTCTATTGAGTAAGCCAATGGGGGGAGTTCTAGCTGGAGAGCAAGATGGGAACGGGAGGGAGGCCTAGTGATGCATCCCAGGCTCCCTCCCTTAGGTATTGGGTGTGCCTCAGCTCCTGAAGGCCACTCTGCTCTCCGCCCACCATCTCTTCATGGGTCTCTGCTTTCAAGTCCCAATTTCTTCCTCCACGCCCTTCATGCCAGCCTGAAGTACCAGCTCCGCTTCCACCAACTTCAGGCTGCTGTGCTGCTCCTGTGCCCTCCGTCCCACCCCCTCGTAAACAAGCCTGTCTCGGGCTCTCTAATATCAGTGCACCCTCTGTTTCCTGCTGGAGACCTGGCTTGACACCCGCTGCGGCCCCTCCCCGTGCAGGAACTTGTGTTTTGCATGCACAAAGCTCTTCTGTTTGCATGTGTTTCTGCAAAACAGCCTTTGTCTTACCTGTGTGTATTTGAACTTTCACATAGATGTAGTTATTGTTCTATTTCACTCTGCGCCTTATCTTTCTCATGAATGACAATCTTTTTAAAGTTCATCCATGTTGCTATGGCTACCACTGATCCATTGTCGCTAAATCGCTGCTCCCTGCTCTGCTGTGGGGCCCCTCTGAGTTTACAATCTGATCTCTGGGTGTCGGGGCACTCGGGTGTCTCCAGGTTCTGGCACAGCAACCAATGCTGCAGTGAAGAGTCTCACATATGCCCCTTGGGAGGGTGTGTGAGGATTTCTTTGGAAAGCGTGGAGAGGGTAGGAATGCTGAGTCAGCCAGTGCACGGCTACTTAATTGCACTCAATTAAGGAGAGAGTAGCAGCCATGCCCTCCAAAGCATCCACCATCCGTCCTCCTGGCAGCAGCGTGCAAGGGTTTCTACTCAAATCCCCACCAACATTTGGCAATATCCAGATTTCTACAGATACAATATCCAGCTTTTTACAGTCTACGAGATACAAAGTGGCACCATGGGCCTGCTCCCCGACCACTCACACCCACTTTTCTGCACAGATCAGTGCATGAATGGGGCCCTGATCACCACACCCGTGACTGTGCAGCCTTTCTGTGGAGGGCGCCATATGGGGATTTATTAGTAATTAAGCCTAGACTAAATGTTTTGCAAATAGGGTCCCTCACAATGAATAGGAAGGATCTTGGGAGCTGAGAGTTCCTCGTGCCGGGGGCCAGCCCAGCCAGTGCGTGCACTTTCATGTGCACTCAGAGGCTCAGGTGGCAGATAACCAGTTACAAATGCAGGGCACCCTCTGGGCTGCGTCCTGTTCTGGAAGAAGTGGATGTATTTTCTGGATTGTGTGTCTGGGCAGTGGCCAGACCAAAGGCTCCCTTTCTGTATCTCACTGGAGAGCGAGTGCACAGGCAGGACCTGTGGGGACTCTCAGCTCCAGGAGATCATCCTTCTCCAGGGTGCCAAGAGTTAGATCAAACTTCACAGTTCTTTATACCTAATTTTGTTTCACACATATGTAGTATTTATTATATAATAGGTGTATATGTCCCACTGGCTATTTCTCCGAGAGCCCTAATACACTCAGAGATGACAAGGACTTGCCCAGATGGGCTCATGCTGGCCTGTGGCATCTGCACAGTGGCCTTCCTTGGATAGGAGGTAATAATGGCCATTTACGGAGTGATTTGGTTGTGCCAGGCCATGCATGAGTCTGTGCATTATTTCATTTTAATTTAATCTGCAAAATAACCTTGTAAAAGCTGGCTTTCCCCCAGTTTACAGATGAGACTATAACCTAAGGCGTCATTTAACTAATCCCAGGTCACAAAGCTGGAGAGCTATGGGTCTAAGGCTTGACCTCTGGAATCTCTAACCCACAGGTCCACACTCAGCCACTGGAGCAAGGGTGAGTTTTGTGGAGACTTAAGATGGCAAATCGCAAGGACTTAGTGTGAGTAGCTTGAAAGGTCCAACTTGGAAGTTCCTTTTCAGGGAGTTATCTGTTTCCCAGCCCTTTCTGTGGAAGTGGAGGCCGCCTGTGGCTATCCCTACACCTAAGCTCACGTGCGCTCCTTGAGTGGCAGACATGCAGGAAGCCTTTGCACCCTGGTGGCGAGGAGTGAACCCCCTCTCCAATCCTTCCTGCCTCCCACAAATCACTAGCGTGTCTACACCATATCACTTCGATGCCACGTGAACCTTCCTCACTGGGATATCTGTCATCGTAGGCGATCAGACGCTCGGTCAAATGAGCCCAGTGGCCCATGCAGGGCTGGTGGTTGGCATGTTAGTTTCCTACTGTAACTAGTGCCCGCTGGCTCAGTGTCTTCAAATAACGCAGAGTTATTACCTTACAGTGCTGGGGGACAGAGATGAAATGAGTCTTACCGGACTAAAATCAAGGTATGGGCAGGGCTGTTTCTTGCGGAGGCTTGAGGGGAAGATCTATTTCCTCAGGCTCATTCAGCACCGAGTTTCACCTGGGTTTCCTGAGTGGTGCCTGCTCATCCCTCCCTCTCTGTGCCCATCCTCACACCACCTTCCCTGTGCCTCTGGCTGCTCCTCCAACAAGCCGCATGGTGATTCGGCAGGTCTGCCCAGAGAACCCACAGTCGCACCCCCACTCAAGATCTTTCACTCGATCCCAGCTACAAAGTCCCCTTTGCCACGTACGATAACAGTCAGTTGCAGGGACTGGACAAGGACATATTCGCGGGACAACTACTCAGCCGACCAACAGCGTCTGCTCCGAGAACATCTAAACTCAAGAATAGTATTTCTTCAATAATTTCCTTGACCCTTTCTTCAGATGCTTTCACACTGAAAATGCCACGTGCCCCGGACACCAGCCAGAAGCCCTCTGAACAGCCACTTGTGACGAGCGGGGCTACATCTTCACTGGGAAGACACGACATTCGAGATGTGATGGTTTTGCCCTTCATTTTTGAAACTGAAAACCATAAATGTTGTTTTCTTAACAGGGACTCAGAGCAAATTGGAGAACTTCTGTGCTAAGCGCAGGCTTAAATTAGGCCTTGACTTTCTAGACACTCACTTTTATCTTCTCCCTGCCCAATCAGGTCTGGTCACCGCAATGATGATGAGAACAAGAGCCAAGGCCAGTGCCGCAGACGGCAGCGTGGCAGGCGAGTCAGCTCTGCTCACAAGGCTGGTTTCTGTAGCAGGACCTGCAACAGATAATTCCCAGGAGCCAGACAATATGGAACATGTCAGGACTGACAATTCTCTGAGGCTCAGACACCTTCCAGTGTGGGGAGCAGCAGCTATGGCTATACCTCCTGGACAGGTAGCAGCGTAGGGAGGAAATGAGGCCTGCGGAAGAGTAAGGTCACACCCACCGGATCCAGGGACAGTGAATTTATTCAATCAATCAATCAGCCAATCAATCAGTCATAACCCATCCCTGTGCTGGTGCAGAAGGGATAAAAGGCAATAAAATGGACATGAATTTATGATCTCATGAGACTTGCTACCTTTTATTAAGAACTTGCTATGGGCCAGTCACACAAAGCAACTATTTGGAATGCAATTCTTATAACTATTATCCTCCGACCGATAACCCAGAGAATCCATAGCAGTTCTCTGATTCAGAAGGAATGGGTGGGTGGAGGGAGCAGGGAGGGGATTTAAGACAAGAACAAATGGTGTGAAGTAGGGGTCTCCCCCAGGACCCTATCTGGGGGTTTGGGATATGAGGGCCACATCACCCCCTCTAGATATGCCTGTGCTGATTCAAATCACTTTCTGAAAGGGTTAAAATCACCAGATTGAGTCCTTCAGTGGAGCTGAGACCCAGACCCAGCTGCCCTGGGACAGGGACATGATCTGGGAGTGGCCATAATCACAGGTCAAAACTCACGTCTCAGAAAATGCAGGGCTAGATCTCGGAGGCAGGAAATAACACACATTTCGTTCTCATCACAGGGACAGGAAAATTCCCTTTCAGAAAAGGCACTGCCAGGAGGGCAGCAAGGGGCACAGGGTTGACTCTTGTTGATTTTGGAGACAGGAGCGAAGACAGGGCTGGCTATTTTGAGCAGCGAAGAGTGGTTATTTCCGCGGATGGTCATTGATAATGGTAAATTACACAAAAGCAAAATGCTTCTGGCTGCCTGGCTGAATTAGGCTTCTGATGAGATTGCATTCCAAGGTCGGGATCTGAAAATCTAGAAAACTGCCGCAGAGCACCACACTCAGGTCCACTCATCACGGGAGGCCACGGAGTGTCTGGGAGACCTCGCACACTCTCTAGCCACTGTCTACTTCCAGCTCAGGGAGACCCGACTAGCTAAGGCTACCCAGCTCATCCAACCCTGCCATCAGGCAACACGGCCCTTGCTGGACCCCCCACTTCAGAGGGTCCCACTCAAGTGTGGATTTCGCTAGTAGATAGAGTCTGAGTAGACAGATCCCCGGAGCCTGCACCTCCCCTTATGGACCACAGCCTGTGTACCTGGTCTCTACTTCCTGGGCCTACTCCAGCTTCTTCCCCAGGTCTGTCCTCCCAAAGGCAAAGGGGGCACAGATGTGCAGCAGCTGTGGGGGGGGGGTGTCCACAGGTGTGTTATAATATTATGATTTATAATAATATAAATTTAGTCTTTTATCTGGGTTTTGTCTGTGGATCCAAGATGAGTGACGCAGACACAGGCTCTGGGACCAGCCAGGGAGGCAAGCCCAGTAGGGGTAACGCATTGCTTCTCTGTCTTCACGGCCCCGGGACCTGCCCAGGGTCTGGCAAAGAGTACAGATAAATAGGACATGAAACAAGCCAGGCCATAAAGAATAAGGTGGAAACGTATCAATCCAGAGAAATGTGGAAGGCGCTTGAAATTAGAAATTGCTTTTAGTTGTTGTTAACCCAGACCTAACTTCCAGGTCCAGTACATACAAGGATTTTTCTCTCTCCTTTGAAGTTTGGAGATGAGACTCCAGGCCTTCCATGGTGGGATCCTGGATTTTTTTATCTTTCTGCTTGACTGTGTGCAGCCTTCCTGTCACATTAACCGCAATGGCCACGAGAGCACCAGCCAATGCATCCACATTCCAGTCAGCAGTCAAGAGGAAGAGCAAAAAGTGCAAAGACAAAAATGAGCTCGGCCCAGCCGTCTGTTTCCTTCTTGGTGGTCATGTCCAATAATTTCCATTTAAAATCATTAGCTAGAATTTAATTTTGTGGCCGTACCTTATTGCAAAGTAAAGGCGGTCAGCTAGGCCCAATGATATCTCCACAACACAGATGCATTGGTAATGAAGAAGGGAAAGATGGAGTTCAGGGAGATGACCAGCTGCTGCTGGCACCGGTGGGCACTGTGGGGGCAGAATGCAGACGATGAGTAAATAGTCCAAGAACGGGAGGTGGGAGAGAATCGATTTGGTTGGAGTGGCATTAACAGAGATAGAAGTCAGGGTTTAAGTGAAGATGTTCTTAAACTTAATAAAAATCAAAAGTAGCTGAAGGGCTTTTTCTACCAACCCCCAGGGTTTCTGACTCTGCAGTCTGGGGTAGGGCCCTAAAATTTTGCATTTCTAACAAGTTCCCATATCATATTGATGCTGCTGGCCTGGAGACCCCTCTTTAAAAATGATTTGTGGTTGAAGTTAGGGCCCCATGCTCTCAGCAACATGGCCCTTTAAAGCTTTTGAGTTGGGAGGAAAAATGATCTAAATGATTAGAGACTTGTCATCCAGAGTCCTGCAGAGGCCAGAGAGGGAGGCAGAGGCCAAAGGCCCAGGAAGTCAGGAAAGAAGGCAGCCTTGGGGTGGGCTGGGCAGGGCTTGACTGCACTGTTCACAGCCGCCCCTTGACGGTGCTGACCTCCAAGCCCTGACATCAACTAAGCGCAAACCAGTGGCGTGACCTGCCCACGCCAGGGACACTGGTATCCAGGGGCTGCTGTTGGCACAGTAAGTCCCTGCTAAATGCCATCGATCGGTTCTTGGAAACTGACTTTAAGTGAGTCGACGTGTAACAAAAGCAGGCCTTGATGAATGTCTCTTTGTTCAGTGTTGACCGGGATTCATTTTTTTTTTTTCCCTGAACAACACTGTTATTTGCAGGCCTGTGTATTGATGAATGCTTTTTAAAAAAAAAAAAAAAAGCTAAGGATGAGACATGGCCCAGTCTCCTGCCCTGGGTGGCTGCAGAGAAATTTGGACTGAACTGGGGCCGGAAAGTGGGGCCTTAATTCTCTCTCCCATCCTGCAAGTTGATGGGGGAGAAGCTGAGAAGGCGGCTGCCAAAGAGAAGGGACCTGAAGCCAACAAGGCTAATGTCAGGTGCGAGGCTGGGAAGGCCGAGGCCCCTAAGACGGGGAAGCCCCATTGCAGCCGGAACCTTGTGCTGGTGAGAGGACTTGGCCGATGTTGCCGATCCACTGTGTATTCCAGAAAGGCCATGTACAAGAGGATGTGAAATCCAGGACTGAGAAGAAAAAAGAAGGTTCTGGCTACAGTCACACAGCCAGCTGGTGGTGACAAGGATGGCAGTGCCCGAGAGGCTAAGCTTCACCAAATGCCTAGCTATTATCCCACTGACGATGCACCTCGAAGCCGAGGAGCCACAGCAAGAACCGCCAGTCAGCGCAGGGGAGGCCGCGAGCCACGTCGCTGCTGGATGTTCTGATCCTCCCACTGGTGCCACAGAGGTGGGAAGGCGGTTCTCTTGAAGCAGCTGGGCAGCGTCTGGCTACTTGGGACTGGACCTCTGTCCCTACATCAAGTCCCCTGCGCAGGACACACCAGAAATGCCACAGCCACCTCCACCACAATCGACATTGTGGCGCAAAGGCCCCAGAACATGGCACTGATTTGAAAGAAGCAGCTGCATGTAAGACAGGAAGGAATGGACACAGGGCAGGTTTGCTGATCCAGCAGACCAGGTAAAGGAGAAGAGAATCCTGGAACCCTCAGTGGCTTCTGCAGGCTTTCATTGGGATTTACCGGCTACATGGCAGGTAGGGCTGCTGGGGGGCCGGGAGGCTGACAGGCCTCCCAGCCCCCAGCAAGTCTTCACTCGTTCTGGGCTTTCCGGCCTTCTCTGGTGGTCTCTGCTGCTCTGCTCTCTCGGTTCTGCTTCTGCTTCTCTGCTTCTGCTGGCGTCCCCGTGATGCCGCCCTTAAAAGCCCAGTCGTAGCCCAGGTGAATCCCATGTGCATATGCCCACACCCTATTCCAGGTGCCCGCCATCAGGCATGCATTTGGGACCGCAGGATTCTGTCATCCATCCTAACGGCGGGAGGGCAGAAAAGCCTGATACTTTTACCTTACCCTACACTGCGTCAGCCCCGGCCCGGGAAGACGAGCTCGGCACCAAGCAGGAGGGACACGAGATGACCTGACTCGCAAATCTTGCCCCATCAAAGCTGTTCCTCAGCGGCAGGGCCACCCCCAGTGTTGGCGCTCACCAGTGGAATGACCCTCACGCACAGGTGTTGTAAATTTCCTACCAAGAATCTAATTAGTGATTTTTTTTTAAAGTTTGTACTGAAAAATGAGAAGCAGCTGAGTGGGACCCACAGCAAAGGCTCAGATTGTGATGAGAAATGAGATGCTGGGGAGAAAGCAGACCGGTAGGCTCCCCGTTCCTCCCAGGGCTGAGCGTCCCTGCTGACTTGTTTGTTCTGCCTTCCCCTGAGTTTGGGGCTCATTTGGTTTTGCAATTAAGACTGAAATAGACAGCGAGGCAGGCCCACCAGCTGTGAATCTGGACCCCTCAGTGCAGCCCGAGGTGTAGCTGTGAAGCAGGGGGTGGCCGGCTCTGGGAGAACTCGGGAAGTTAGGAAGCCACAGCTCTCCATGCAGCAGGACCAGCAGAGTGGGGATCAGCCCCCACTTGCCCACCTGGCCAAGAGCCATCGTGCAGGAAAGCCTGTGGAGTCAGGAGAGGGGGTCGCGCTGCGAGACATGACCCACCCTCAGGAGCCCTGGGGTTTTCCTCTGTGAGATGGGGTGGCAGGCAGAGGCCGCCCCAGGACTGTTGGGTAGTTGAATGGAGGTGAACCACATACAGAGCCTGGCACATGCCAGGTGCCCAGCAAGCCTCAGTTCCCATCCAGATTTCCTTTTGAATCCACGAGGGTAGCCGGGTGGGTTAAGCCTCTTGGGTTGCCAGGGAATTGTCTTCTCCTCCTAATCTTGGCACAGCCGGCCCTGCTTGGCATTTGCAGCCGATTGCCTACTACCTCTCCACTAGCATTTCATTATCTGGCAGGAAGAGAAAGCGCTCGGCTGCTGCTGCAACGTAGAGCTCAGCAAATGTGCCCAGCTGAGCCCCTGCGGGCAGCACATGAGCTCCCGTAATGCCTCCAGGCCCGGGGTCACGGATCCCAGTTGCCAGTCCAAAATCCAGTGACTTCTCCCCTTTCTATTAATCTCCTAAGCTCCACCGCCACTGAGATAATGCCCTGCCAGGTGCAGGAACGTGTCTAAACCACTTTGCTGCCCATCCAACCCCTAGTGGAGTCCTGGGCATCATGCTCAGGTGCCGGAGAAGCCAGCAGGGGCAGGTGTGCCTCCCAGGCCTGGCAGCGAGGCCCGGTGGAGAGCGCTCACTGCTGATGACTCTTTCTCGAAAGGAGCCAGTCAAGAGGCCGAAGCATCAAATCCCAATTAAATCACGAAAGAAGTGGGAGCAGCAAGAGGATATTGGGGAGGGCGGAGAGAGAGTCGCTACTGCTGATGCTCCCGGGGCTGCCAACCCCTCTGTCTGCGGCCAGGCTCGGCGTGCTGGGTGGGGTCATCTTGCCTCAGCCCAGGGTTTACTGTGACAAATGTCACACATCCACTTGGGCTGGACTCCTCCGGAGATGAGTGAGGCCTAGTAAGCAAGCTCACCTTTCATCCGGGACACAGCCCTGCCAACAGCCCATGGCAAGTGTCCCCACAGAACTCAGTGGGGCGGAGTGGGGGGGGTGTCAGGGTACAGCAGAAGAAGGGGCAGGCCCAGCTCTGCCCCATGGCTGCTGAGAACTTCAGGAAGGAAGGAGCTAAAGACAAGGGCCAGGTGATCTCGCTCATAACTGGGATGTTAAAAATAGTCAACAAACCTCATGGATGTAGACAACAGAATGGGGTTGCCAGAGGGGCTTGGGGGACTGGATGAAGGAGGGGAAGGAGGCAGGAGGCACAAAGTTCCTGCTGTAGAATAAGGCACAGGATGCCGTGTGCAGCTGTGAGGACAGTCTGGCTGCAGAGCAGACTTGAAAGCTGCAAGAGGGCAGATCTTCAAGGCCAACTCTGAGCGGCGATGGTGGGGACTAGACTCAGTGTGGGGATCATCTGACAGCACACACAAATACCACATCATCAGGTTGGGCACCTGAAATCGATGTTATATGTCAATTATACCTCAACAAGAAACTTTTTAAAAAGTTGGGGCTGGGAGCTGGTTCATGATGGATGGGCAGGAAATGTCAAGGCAGAGGAGATGGGAATGGCATGCCAGAGGAGGGAACAGCATGCGGGAAGAGAATACTAAAAAGCGGTGTGGGTGGAGGAACAGGCAGGGCAATGAGGCCAGAGAAGTGGGGTGCCCCTGAGACTCCCTGTTTGCTGAAAATCGATCCAGCAGCCAAGGGAAGAAAATGGTTTGAAGACCAGTAAGGGCAGGAGTGGACACAGGGCAGGTTTTCTATGATCCCTGCAGACGGGGTAAGGAGGAGAGAGTCCTGAAGCCCTCGGTGGCTTTTGCAGGTTGTTATTGGGATTTACCAGGTACAGGGCTGGCAGGCCTTCTGAGCCCCCAGCAAGTCTTCACTCTTTCTGGGCTCTCCAGCGTCTTCTAGCGTTCTCTCTGCTTCTGCTGGCATCCCCGTGACACCGCCCTTAAAAGCCCAGTCTTAGCCCAGGTGAATCCCATCTACCTATGCCCACACCCTACTCCAGGTGCCCGCCGTCAGGCATGCATTCAGGACCGCAGGGTTCCGTCATCTATCCTAATGGCGGGAGGGCCGAAGAGCCTGATACTATTACCTTACCCTACAAGACCGTCCGGCAGAGAGGAAATCCTTCCACGGCCGTCATATCACACTCCATACCCCCCTCCCATCCCCATTCTGTGGGGTTCAGGAAGGGCAGTCTGGGAGGAAGATGACATTCTAGGTTCGGGGGGTCTTCCTCAGGGGGATGAGATCCAGCTTAGCATGAGGCAGAGGGTAAATCCTAAACTCCCAGATCAATGATGTGCACAAGAAGCTGGGAACAAGACTTTAAATGTAAAGATCAAAGGCAGCGGAATGGGAAGAAAGAAGATAATTTGCACAGGAGGTGAGAGAGTGGGGACTTTCTCCACACCCAGCGTTCTGGTCCCACACTCTACCAGTGAGCCCGCCTGGTGCCCCGACCACTGTCACTGACATCACGTGTTATCAACAGCATCCGGCAGTGCCCCTCATGTGCGCCCGTACGTAGCAGAGCCGGGAATGCTTTTCAGGCTGTGGTTGTAGGTATGACATCAAGTTCGTGGTCACAGGATGTGTACAGTCTGGCCCTGCTCGAGGGCTTGGAATAGTGAACTTGGGAACTACATTCAAGGCTCTGAATAGCTGCGGGGTTGCCTCCCCCCTCCCCAGAGACACAAGACCCCAGCATCATGCCAACTGGATTCCCCCCTCCAAAACATGTGATGGAGAAAGAACACACAGGCAAGGCTCTGCAGCCCCGTGAAGAAACGCGCCCTGGAGCTTCTGCGACTCAAGACTGAGTGTGCGCTGGGTGCTGCCAACCTGTGAACAGTCGAGAGGGGCCCTGAGGCGCTGAAGAACACGGGCTGGTGCGGGTGGAGGAAGGGACCCGGCAGCTCAGCCCACAGACACTGCCCATGCCTGCTCTGAGGAGGGCCCTGCACTCACCACCTGGCCAGGGCCCACATGGGCCCAAAGCTCAAAGTCTAATTGGGAAAAACTACATAAGTTCCAATGGCCTGTGGGGCTGAGGGCAGCCAGAGGGCAGACCGGGCATCAGAAGACGAGGCCATGAGCATCCAAGGAAGAAAAGGGGTGGCCAAGGAGAGCACTTCGAGGTGTGCTTTGAAAACAGTACTCAGTTGACCACCAAGAACAGTGTTAGGTGACTGACAGTCTTCCAGGAAACTGCAGGGAAAGCCTCTCATCTCTATTTCATAAATGGGGAAGCTGAGGCACGGCCAGCTTAATAACCTGCCCAATATCACACAAAGAATAAAGTGCTGGAGGGCCTCCCCTGGTGGCGCAGCGGTTGAGCACTGGGCTGTGAAGCTGCCCGCAGCCTCTGCAGCGCCAGTTCGATCCCTGGTCGCTGGTGAGGGTCCCACGTGGCGCACAGACCTCTCCTGCCACCCGCTGCTCCCCTCAGCAGTGTATTTCATCAGTCTGCCTGTTCTGCTCCCCACTCTAGCTCTGGTGAATTCTCTCACCCTCCCGCGCTTCTGACTGTACCCAGTGCATGTATAAATAAATAAATAAATCTTTAAAAAAAAGAATAAAGTGCTGGAGGCACCTCTCACCCAGGTGCACCTGATCCACAGTCTGAGGTCTGAACCCCCATCCTGCACGGCCTCACCTACACCACCCAGTTCTGTCTCCAAGCCCCAGAAGGCGTGGAACTAGTACTCACCATGTCTCTGGTCCTCAAGGGTAGCACCTGCAGCCTTTTCCCCTAATAGCAATGGAAGGTTATAAGGGAATATTTTGCCATCTCTCGTGTCTGAACCATTGGGGAGGGGGGGTTCACAGTCACCCTGGTTGCCCCAAATCAGTTTTAGCAATTGTTAAATGCGTCTATTCTAGTTGGTAAATAGCTGCTATGCTCAAGCACTGCCCCCCCACCCCCCAGCCATGTGCTGGGCCCTTAATGCCGCATTCTGATTGGCTGGAACCAAGCCACGCTCAATGACAAATACACTGACTATCACCCCTAAAAGAGGGAATGAGGTTTTGCTCTAACCACTTTGGACATATATGTATAACTGCTACCTTGAGCGTTTGATGGCACCGTAAGAAAACAGTCATTTTCCATAGCTTTAGCGAGACGTGTGTGGAGGCACAGAACATGACGCCTCACACATAGCAGGTGTTCACCAAACATTAGCTGAACTAGAATCCAAGTTATGTTGCTAAAAGTCCCCCTGGAGGGAGAGTTTGGAGTCCAGCAATTCCCAGAGTTGATGGAATTGATACTCATAGCCACTTCCATTTAAATCCCGCAGTGGAGCTATGAATCCGAACGGGAGCATCTGTGTAAGCTGGCAAAGCAAGTGCCTGGCCGTCAGCACCACTGGAGCTGGATGGGCACAAGCTAATCAGCCAGAGGACAGCGACGTGTGCCAGTGGCAGGATTGTACTCTCCACCGAGTCTCTCCCATGGATGGATGTTGGGTGTTATTTATTTATCCGCTCTGAATCCTCAAACCCACTATAAAAAGAGTGACAATGTTCTCATTTTTGATGTCCGGAAATGAGTTTAGAGAGGGTTGCTGACTCATCCCAGGTCACATAGGTGCCAAAGTCTGGAGGCAGCAATCCCGTGCCTTCTCTCTGGCTCTAAGGCAGTTCGTTCCCTCGACCCGCTCCCAGGTGCCCCCCATAGACGCTGCTATGGTTCGTTTGAACAGACCCTCTACACGGAAATCACAAAAGCAGTGCTCTGATATTCACATATTCACATATTCCAAACTAGACATGTTTTTAGAACCCACCCACAATCCAGACATGCCAGCATGCTCTGTGATGAGGGAAGAAAGTGTAATGAGATGCAAAGAACAAAACACGCCTGCAATTGCCAAGGGAAACAAGAAAAAAACGCTCCAGTGGGCAACACCGGTGCCATCCAAGGGCCTCCGCTGAGGGGCGAGAGCAGTGGAGCGGGATGCACCCCGCCAACCGGGCACCTGGGCCGGGCAGGCTCAGCCTGGACACGGACGGCGCCGAGAGTAAGGAGGGACGTGCAAGGTGAGCCTGGGGGCTGGTCCGTGCCGGAGGAGCCCACACCCTGGACATGTCCACACCTGGCATCAGCACAAAGGGGGCGAGCTGGGCTGTGGGCACGAGAACTGCACCCTGTGCCCCCAACATAATTAGCATCTAGCTGTGTGCACGCACACACGTGTGTGTAGCTCCCCATGGTTTCCAAAGCGCTCTCTAGACAGGACAGCCTTATTTGAGCCTCAGACCAACAAGAGACAGAAAAAGGGATCCGTATCCAAATCCCTACCCCACTTCCAACCCCCAGTTGTGGTTGTTTGATTAATTGAAAAATGGCAGCCTGAGGACGGGCACCTGGAGCTTTGGCCCAGGGGAATGATATGGAGTAGGAAAAAAGAGTCTGCGCTTCAGCCATCTGGCTTCAACCCAGCTCTACCAGCTGGGGGCCTTTGGCAGGTTACTTAACCCTTGTGAGCCGCCATTTCTTCACCCGTAGAACTTCACCTGATGCAGGCATTGTTGTGAGAATCAAATGGGTTAATATATGTAAAATGCTCACTTCCATAAATATTATTTCTCTTTCCCTTCTAGACCAGAGTTGCATCCACTGGAGAGGAGTTCAGTTTCAGAGACTTGACACAGGGGGTGACGAGGGAGGTGGTTCCTCACATGCTCAGTCTAAGGCTCTCCCCAGTGCCCTTGTGGTGACAGAAAGCCACGTCACGGCTGCACCCCGGCAGGAAGTCTGGGGGTGCAGGGGGTGCCTGACTGACCCTTGCTAACTGAGTTCCCTCTGTCCTTAAATTTTTCAATTCAGGAAGAAAATATTCCCATCCTTGATTTACAAATCCTCAGGGAATACGAGCAGCGTTATGAAGTCATCTAAGACAGTTCTCACAAAAGCTTCATGAAAACAGGGGTCCCTCTGTGAATAAATATGGTCCAGTACCAGCTCCAGGACCCACACTTGGCCAATGTGGTCCCAATACCATGGAACAACATTCTCGCGTGGTCCACACCTTTAGAGCCGCTACCAGCTCAGTCTTGACACGAGGCCTGGGAATTTGAAAGATGTTTCTGTGCCTGCTTTCCACATGGGGAGATCTTGTCTCACTCCAGAGCACCCTGGCTCTCTGACTCTCAAACCCATATACAAGAGCTTTTTCATCTTGGGGCCAACTGCTGGCAAGTGTTTAATTATGGGCTCTCTGAGGAAAAATCCTGATTTGTAGCACTGGCCAATTTCCTGGTGTAAATACTCCCACCGTCGCTGATTTCACACTTCTCTCACGAGGCCATTGAATGTGGAGTCAGAAAAAAGTACACAGTCGGTTCTGGCGAGCTATTAAGAGCTGGCTATGCCAGATTCTCTACTAAATTCACTTGGGTTATTGCCACTCATCTTGCTGAAAATCCCAGGAATTGGTCATCCTGTTCCCATCTAAAGAGGGGTGAGCCATGCCGCTAAATCATAATAGAGGGTAAAAAGAAGAAAGGCAAAAAGAGGTTTCCCCTCTGCTGATTTAGTATCTTCGTTTAGTCTCTGGCTCAGGGAAGCTAATAAATCAATGCCCTGGGTGACAGCTCCGGGGATGATGGCTCTGCAGCCTGATGAGGTGGTTGTCTCTGACGGCATGACGGAGGTCTAGTCTGGACTGGGCGAGGGGACAGATTATCTGGCTGATGGGTCTATTTGCCTATTTTAAACTCAGGTCAATTAAGAGTTTCATGCCCACGAGGAAAAAAAATCAGTTTTGTGGAATCTGTGACTTTTTGTGTTTCTGTATTTGCTTTTGACTCCTGGAGCTATGAACTATCTGGCTGTAATTGAAAAAGGCCTTATCTTCCTATTGTAAGAGTATGAGATGTTTTCCTACCTTGGGGGGTTAGGAGCAAATGAGATCGTTTCTTAAAGAAGCTCTCTCTGACTTGTTTATAAACATAATCCTATCAATGGAATATAACTAAAATTCTGAGTAAATAATAACATGTGACTTCTGAGTCTTTAATGTGCTAAGTCTGAAAAAATTCCTTCTTAAACTAATTGATAGCTCAGCAACATGTTAAGGGATGAAACTCACATATTTACTCAGAGTAAATTTGGGCAAATCACAGTTCAAGAAAAACGTTCTTTTTTCTCTGACGTATCAGTCTTAAGTATAACAGCACATTTTCTCATACTTGGATTTGTCTTCTCACAAAAAAAATCTGAATCTTCTAAATTTATACAGGTTTACTAATCAAGTAAGCTAACATTACTCCTAACAACGATAAAGATTATAAAAAATGTACATCTGTAGTCAACTGAGTCATTATTCTAACAAACTTTTGTATCAGCAGTAATGATATCTTACATAGAACCTGTTTAGATGTAATTTCTAGTGCCTTTAGGTAAATAAAAACCTTGGATAAACACCAAAGTGACCTAATTAATGGATAATTCTTAGATACCAGGATATTTTCTAAGTAAGACAGAATAGAGAACCATTGATTACAAATCATAGCCTAAAGCTTATGTGCTTTGGCTTCTTATAAGTATACAGCTTTATCTTTCGATCATGTTAATAAACATGTTCATTATAAAGTATGAAAGTGATATCTGTGACTGGATAAAATTGTATATGTTTCACAGCTTTGTTAGTGGCTTTAATAGACAGCTCTCAATTATCTGCCCCCCACCCCCTGCTTTCTTGGTGAAATAGGAGCTAGTGACTTTAGTTACAAGTCATAATTAATATGGATCGTTGAGACTATATTAGGAGCCTGGGTAGCAGAAGTGCAAGTGCCTGCACTTTCGTTTTTCGAGCGAGTCTGCTCTAGAATATGAAAGAGGGTGCATGAAGGACAAAACCTGGAAAGAGAATTCTCTTTGCCTCAGCTTGTAACACCTGAGCCTATAAAGAGGCCATGAAGGGGTGAGCACATGGCGCTCTGTCTTGAGGGCGAGCATCCTGGTGTGTTGACCAATGTTATTTTCTAGAATACAAGAGTGTCACACCCTCTGTGTAATCTGCCTCAATGGCCAAGACTCTTAGTAATATCAGAATAATTCTCTATGCTTCTGTCTGTGCTTTTAGATGGCTTTATTATGTCCTTAATTATTAAAAGCAAACAAACATTCATCACTCGTGAAAGAGCTCGGATGCTTGGCAGGCTGTTATTTGAAGATATTTAAATAGTCACTCTGACAAATTGGTAGCCAATTAATATTTTTCAAGCATCCAATGAGCCCATCTTAATCAAATGTCCAAATTTCATCTGGCAACTCTTTTCAATATCATCCTCCCTGGATTGAATCCTAATTTAGAAAAAATAAAACATTCAGAACATCTTCCACACCAGTTTTTGAAAATTCCCAGTAGGTCCCTGGAAAATGACAAAGATCTTTCACCTTATAGGAAGGAAGACTCTAAAAATAATGAGGTTTGTTTGGTGTGACTCATATTCCTTGATTGAACGCACTCATGGAAGGGTGCATCTGAGAACCTTCAGGGCAGGAGAGCTTCTCAGACTTCCCTCCCTGAGACAAGTTCCTACCCCAACAGGCAGGAAGCCCCAACACGAACCTGCCCAGGTTTGGGCAAGAGTAAAAATGCCTTGGTTTCCCGCTTCTGTCTTAGAGAATCAGTAGGATAACAGGACTTAAGAGTCCAAAGAACTTGGGGGGATGTGGAGGAGCAAAAAGAGTTCATAGATTGAGGGAACATGAAGAAGAATCTTGTCTTGAGTGCTTTCTCTCTGCTCCAGGTCCATAACTTTCCAAATGTTTCTTTCTGTATTTAATTAGAGTGACCTAAATAAATCCAAGAGAGGCAGAACCACTTGGATGGATGGGTGGGTAGGTGGATGGTAGATGGGTGAAAAGGTAGATAGGTGGGTAGGTGGATCACTAGATGGATAGCTAGGTGAGTAGAAGGGCGGATGGGTGGGTAGATAGATGGGTAAGTGGTGAGTGAGTAGATGAGTGGATGGATGAATGGATGGGTGTCTGAATGAGTGGGTGGGTGGGTGGGTAGGTGGTTGATGGATGGACAAAGCACTGGGTGAGTGAATAGGCAGGCTTGCTGTGGTGGGGATTTGACCTCCCACAATTGTAAGTCATTCAGCAAGGCTGTTGTCTTCACGTCTGATGAAGACTTGAAGTCCTCAGGGCAGGTGGTCAGAAAGGGAAGATGGACACAATGAGGGGAGGAAGGGTAAGCTGGACTGCGGTGACCCCATTCATCAGCTGTCCTGGAGAAGCTGACCTTAGGGTGCCAGCAACATGGGGGCATTCGTGTGCTCCGCCAGGAAAGTGGGTCTGTCAGGTTCTCGTCACCACAATTTCCAGGACACCATGTTCCCCACTGTAAGGTAGCTCTGAATTTATCTAGGGTTTCTATTGAGTAGGCTGCAGAGGACAATTCACAGGGGCCCACACCTCTCACTTCCTCTATGACTCTACTCCCCTCCTTCTAAGGGGTTATTATCTAGTCTGTTTTCATAAGAAAAAGAGTTGCTTGGCAAACAAGAAAAAAAGTTGCTGCAGTGAGTCATCTCAGTCCTTCCCACAAGTTTCTGCTACACTTCCATGATGGGTCTTTGATTTTTAAACCACTGATGTGGTCTTTTCCCCTGGCTTGGCCTTGGTCATTGTCTTGGAGGGAAGTGGGTTCAAGGCTCACTGCTGGGCTGAAGAGCATATGAGGGAGGGCAGAGAACAGGCTTTGAGAAGAAAAAGGAGAAATTTGGAGTGTAAGGATAGTCACCAGTAAATATGCTAGAATTTTCCCCACCACACAAATACTTAAAAATGGGAATGTCCTGGGAAATATTCAATAAACACCTTCCTCCTTCCCACTGGAGCAGCAAGCCCGTCCAACAGGCCTCCACACTGCATCCAAGGCCAGCAGCGATGGCCCTTGACTGCGAAAGGCACAGGGCAGGGTGGTTAGAAAAACCTGCCATAGCCCTGAGCCCCCTTACAAGGTATGCCAGGCATGCAGGGCCCTGACTGCGCCTTACCTGAGCCACTTTACAGGGCTGTGTCCACAGTAAATAACCTCGAGGGGAAAGATGGCATGTCTCCCTCCCTCCCAAAGCAATGAACCCTCCAAGCTCAGAGTTTCTCTCCTAATCTCCAGCCTGTGGGGACATTCCAGGCTCACCTGTGCACCCCCACCCCCAGGGGGTCGCAGGTCACAGAAAATCCACACAAACAAGCTCCACAGAAAATCCACACAAACAAGCTCGGCTCTAGAGTTTGCTGTGAGTCACCACAATCCTTTGTGTCTGACCCAGGAGTGTCACATCTTCTGCCAGCACCCGCGTCACAGTGTGAGCTCAGAAACAGCCTAAAATCCCAGGTTGTTGGTGATTCTTTTCAGTGGTGGCCTCTCAATGCCTTCCCCAATAGGGCGCATCACCCCCCTAGACCCCCCTCTTAGTGGGAGCCCCACTGAGGCCCTGCTGAGGGACATAAAGGAAACAGAAGCTCTAGGTCGTGACAGAACCCAAGGCCGAGGTGGAAACCCACCATGCACCTCCCCCTGGCTGGCGGGGCTGGCACCTGCGCCTGGACACCCAGGAGCATGATGTTCTGGGAGAGGGTAGTGGATGGAGTCCTGGCTCAGCGTGGGTGCCCGGATGGCTGGGACCACATTTCTGGTGGTTTTAGGAACCAGGCATCTCCCCACCAGAACGGCTGGGCCCGCTGCTAGCACACGCGGGCCACGCCCAGACTCCCGCAGCCGCCCCAGGCGAGTTTTCAGACCTAATGAAGCTGAGCGTTATCAGTGTTTTTATCACATTAGGTTCCCACTTGGCCCTCAGCAGCAGAGACCACAAAGTCAGCACTGCATCTTTAAACAGAAACAACAGATTTTGGTTCAATTAAAAATTCATTAAAATGCAAATTAGTTTGTAAATTTTCCCCCTCCTTCTGATGACTCCTCCACGTGGCTCTTTCATCCTAGCTGGCTCCAAGGAGAGGTGAACCCGCGGCTGGAAGGGAGTAGAGGGAGCACCGAGCGGATGCTTCTCTGAGGGTCTCACCCCCTTCTTCACCCCCCGCCCCCCATGTTCTCCCCAGAGAGGGCTGGGGTCATCCTCATTTTTACTCAGTGCGTGACTGATAAATTCAATCATTTTTCTCATCTCAATCTCACTGAACAATGTTATCTGAAGGGAAACGCCAGGATAAAATGAATAATTAACCTTATCCACCGACATTCCCTGGCCGTCCTGTAATAGTCTGATAATGCTTTCGGGGAGCTTCCTCAGCTCACCGGACACAGAAATTTGATTTGGAGCTCCTATGAAGACTTAAGGTGGCAATCAAACCCCAGGTGCTTAGCCAGGGAGCCTCTGGCTCAAATCCTTCCAAACCAAAGCCCACCAAGAAACGTCCAGAATCTAATGGCACAACCCCAGGATTTCACTCTACTCTCTCATCAACCTACCCAGAGCCCCATTTTTGTGTCTAGCATACGAATGGGGAAAGTGAGGCTCAGAGTTTGGGGGGTACTTGGCCAGAGTCCTATAACGGGAAGCAGAAGGCAGGCCTTGCCCCACCCACTGGATTCCTGGCTCTGACCCTGACTCCAGCCTCCGGGGTCACAGGGCCGGCTCAGCTTATGGCCTCTGATTGACCAGCTGTTCCATTCAACTCTTCCTACACTGGGCTGGACACACCTGGATGTGGATGCGGGCTTTCAGGGGAACAATAGCAAGCTGCTGGCAGGCAGGAGGGAAGGGCTCCTCCTTCTGCTTGGGTGGGGGGAGCAAGCAGCTCCTGCCAGTTCATTAGAGGCCCCTAATTGCTGAGAACACATTCAGGAAGTATGGTAAATGCAACTTAATTGAGAACTAATTAACTTGTTATAGTTATCTCGTTACATGCCAATTAAATGTCTAAATATTCTTTTCTTCTTGGATAAAGGAATCATGAAAAAGAAGATGGTGCTGAGCTGGATCTCCAGGGACAGGGTTCAGGTGCAAGCCTGGTGGGCGGCAGCGCTGCCGGGCCCCAGTCGGGCCTCCTCCCGGAGGCGCAGGCAAGCCGCTGGCCGCACGTCCAAGGAAGATGTTCACAGGCAGGGGGCAGATTCTGACTTTAAGTGGATTCTCCATTAAATCTGGTATGAAGTGGGATTTGGCCTCCAGGGGCCCCCAGAGATAGGGCCTCGCCTGGCTGTTTCCACCACCTGACTTCTCTCCAGCTATTTAAGGTTTGGGCTTTTTATCCTTTGTTTGCTTTTAATCTGCCCTTTTCTGTGAAAATCCGAGGAGACCTTCCCATCCACGCTGTTATCAGCGCCGTCTTGCCGGGTAAGGCTCGGCTCAGCTCGCCTCCCAGGTAATCACGGGCTCTTAATCTGTTTTCAATGGCACTGGCATTTAACTGTCTCTAAGGCTGCTTCCAGTTCTTCCAAAGAGAAGCCCCGGGGCGGTGGAGAGGCAGAGAGGCCTCCCCTAGGATGGAGAACAAGGGAGTCTCCAGGAATAAGTCTCCACCATGTTGTACTTTCAGCCCGAACGTTGGGACGTTTGTAAATTATGTCTGTTTAAGTCACCAGAGAAAAGCAAATTCTATTTATTCCTGCCAGAACCTCCAATCACTATCCGGTGCTGGCTGAGAAGGGAGCTGGACCCCCTGTGCATTCACTGGTCGCCGTGGGAACTGATGGGCCAGTGAGTTGGGGCGCCTGACTGGGATAGGCGGCCTTCGCGGGAGGAAGGGCTGATCTGGCCTTTCAGCTTAACGAAAAGCAGCCCCAGCTGCTTCCAAAGGCTCCACTTGGGCTTGGCTCCCGCCACCTCCCCAGTTTGACAACCAATATCGCTTCCAGATCTTTCCAACTATCCTGCTGAAGAATGTCCCAGTCACTTCACGATGGGGCTTTTCCACACTTGCATTCCCCTAGTCAGTGTGTCCTCTCCCTTCTGGGGCTGACAGACTGACACTCCTTGTAGCACTGCTGGAGAGAACCCAGGATGCAGAAGGCCTGACCCCCCAGGGGAGCCGGCTACCTGGGACATCCCCAAGCTGGTCACCCAAACCCCTCTGTCCAGGAATGTTTTTATAAAAGAACCTAATGGGGTTCCTCACTTTGGGCCTCTGTGTAGACCACAAAAGAATCCACTGAAAGCCGAGCGCCCACCTGGAGGAGTGACAAGGATAAACCACTTATTCCACAGTCAGCTTAAGCTGTGGTACATACAGTCAGCTATAAATAACCCAGTGAGATTCCGATATGAATTCCCAATTTCTCCTCACACAAAACGAGTGCGACCCCTCGGTGGCATCCCCAGACAATCGCTTGCCGTCTGATTCTTCTGGGGTTTTGACATTCATTTTTCTGCCTGGGTTCGGCCACTTGACGTCAGCTGAGTCCCCAGCTCCATTCTGTTCCACTTCGTCTTGCACTGGGACACAGCTTCTTTGTAGGAAGCCCCGACTTGCTTCTATTTGCAGAAAACACTCCCTCTCTGCTCCTGCATTTGCTCAAAGTTCACTTTAAGTACAGAGTATTTATCAGCCGCGCCTCTCTGCAAAGTGCCTGCTGTTTTCCCTCATTCCGGGAACGGCTTCCCTTCCTATTTGCAGGGCCTGGCAGCTTGCGGTCTGTCTCACTCTCATTTTGGAGCCCTGTTTTCTTAAGTCAGCTGCCTCTGTTCTCAGCGCCACCCAAAGAGGGGGGGCATCTTTCAAACTCTACTCCGGAGGGTGAGACGGTAGATACCAGTTTGGGAGAGACATGGAAACAGCCCTCGGTCGATGAAACGCGATGTGTGAGAATCAGTGCTGTGCTGGGGCATCACCAAAGCTCTGGGTGCAGAGGGAGAGCCCCCCCACCCCTGACAGGGGCCAACCTCATGTGGAAAGCAACTGCAACGGATCTGGAGGCCGGGCTGCAAGGCCAGATGGGCCAGGGCATGGCACCAGAACAGCGGAGGAGCCACCAGGGCAGGGGTCAGGTGGGGAGGAGGGACATGTTAAAGAATACAAAATCAGGGCCCACTCCAGGGAGTCTGATTTAGTGGGCCTGGGTGGGTCCCAGAAAGCTGCATGTTTAACCCGAGAGCTGCCCGATACCCCCGGGCTTCTGAGGCCTGAGATGCCAGAGCCAGGTTTGAAGACCTACCAGGCCAAGCAGTGATATCCTCTCCCTGACTCTCAGACAAAGAGTAAAATTCCAAATTGGCATCTACCAAGCGGCCTGCACATCAGAATCTCCTGGAAAGCATCATGAAAAATACCAAAGCCTAGCCCTCAACTCGAACTCATTAAATCAGAACCTCCTAGAGCAAAGACCTTGCATGGAACACAGCTGTGACCGTGCTGTGTGACGCACAAACAAGACGGCCGGCCCGGGTCAGTTCCAGGTATGGTTCACTCACCTAGATCGGTGGCTCCAAGGGTCTGTTCTGGCCACGTCTGGAGCAGGAGAGCCAGGGCAAACTATGCATATTTAAAGCCTCTTCTCATGTCGGGTCCAGTAATGTGCAGTGGCCTAAGCAAGTTTCCGACCACACCCAGCATCAACAGGATGGGGAAAAATACTCCACTCCACAGTTCAGACTCCAGATTCCACTCCAAGCCAGTGAAATCAAAATGTATGGAGTAGGATGGGGACAAAGGTGAGGGCCCTGAAGCTGTGAGGCTAGGATGGGGCTCTCCCTTCTTTATTTTTTTTTTAAAGATTTATTTATTTATTTATTTATTTATACAAGCACTGGGTACAGTCAGAAGCGCGGGAGGGTGAGAGAATTCACGAGAGCCAGCGCAGGGAGCAGAGCAGGCAGAAGGACCGAAGTACACTGCTGAGGGGAGCAGCGGGCACGGCAGGAGAGGTCTGCGTGCCATGTGGGACCCTCGCCCATGGCCGGGGATCAAACTGGCGCTGCA
Organism: Talpa occidentalis; assembly: GCF_014898055.3. Classification (NCBI taxonomy): domain Eukaryota; kingdom Metazoa; phylum Chordata; class Mammalia; order Eulipotyphla; family Talpidae; genus Talpa; species Talpa occidentalis. Next base: position 6,146,242 of record NW_023601433.1, read on the forward strand.
GAGGTTGCGGGCAGCTTCCCAGCCCAGCGTTCAACCTCTGTGCCACCGGGGAGGCCCAAGGATGGGACTCTCCCTTCTAAGGCACAACTCAGGTCCCAGGCTGACCCACAGATAGGCAGTGAACCCTGGTTAAGGAGGCATTGCCAGGCTACGTATTTGGAATAAGATATGAGAAGTTGCACCACAGCATTGGGATTACTGGCAGGGGAGAGAAAATAGTAAAAATCCAGCAAGTGTGTTATTGGTACATGTCAGCCCTGGGAGACGCGGACTCAGCTCTCATGTTCTGCACCGCTGGCCCAGCCAGTTCTCTGACCTTTACGCTGTCAGCTCCACCAATCACTGTCCAGGCGCCTTGCTTTCAGTTCCCCTCTCCATGTGGCCTCTCTCCCAACACACGTCACATGTTTTATGCACACCCCCAAAATCTGGGGCCCCCAGAATATCCCTGTTGTGGCCTTGACTTGAAAGCAATAAAATCAGAAGTTGGTCTGCCCCCTTGTCTTCCAGACCAAATTCCTGTTAACCCAGCCCCAGTGAGACCCAAGGAAGGGGTAGCGTCGCCCACCCCGGTCAGGTGCAGCTACCCTGGTTCAATGTCAAGACCAGGGGGCCTCCCCTGGTGGTGCAGCGGTTGAGCGCTGGGCTGTGAAGCTGCCCGCAGCCTCTGCAGCGCCGGTTCAATCCCCAGCCACCAGCGAGGGTCCCACATGGTGCACAGACCTCTCCTGCAGCGCCCGCTGCTCCCCTCAGCAGTGTACTTCGGTCCTTCTGCCTGTTCTGCTCCCTGCGCTGGCTCTGGTGAATTCTCTCACCCTCCCACGCTTCTGACTGTACCTAGTGCTTGTATAAATAAATAAATAAATCTTTAAAAAACAAAAACAATGTCAAGACCAATTTCCCAACCACTTGCCCTCCCTTTGGGGGCTACTCTCCCTCAGCCTCTTCCTCCCTGAGTTGCCCTGCACAAACCCATCCTTTCTGTGTTTCCTCATCTGGAAAAAGAGGACTGAGGAGAAGACCAGGCCCTGCCTCCTCTGACCGCGGCACCCATGGAGTCGTGCAGAGAAGCATCAGGACCGTCAGTGGGCAGGAAGGAAGCTGACCTCTCTGGGGGTTGCTGTGAGCCTCTGGAGCCAAGTCTTCCACAGCTCCAGAACTAAGGCTTGTGGCTGTGCTGGAGCAACCTGCTTACCCTGTGTGCCCACACACGCGAGGAGGCTCTAGGAGGGAGGCAAGAAGAGCTTTAGCACCGTGGGTCCCCAGGGCATGGAGGATGTAGACAATGTGCCCCCTGGGCACCATCTGGAGAACACACAGGCTCCCTTCTCTTGGCGCTAAAACCCTTTCTCTCATCATTTCCTGCCAGTCTCATCTCCCTGAACCTGAGCTCCTGGAGGGTGGCGCGGAGATCACGCACCATCCAGTCTCGGCCTCCCCCTCGGTCCTCGCCCCCAGCCTGCTCCCCTGCTTTGCCACGTGCCTGTCAAACTGGCCTAAATATCCCTGAAACATACCAAGTTCTTTCCAACCTTTGCCCCAGCCCTTCCTCTGCCCGGAGGCCCTCGCTGGGGTGGCCAACCCTCCCATTTGCCTGTAACTGTCCTGGTTTTAGCACCGAAAGTGCCAAACCCCCAATCTTGGGCAAATAGGAGGGCTGGCCGACCTGTCAAACAGTCACCTGACTGGGATCTTCGTCCCCTCTGGTCTGCTCCGTCACCTCCCTGGAGAGACCGCTGAGACTTTATAAAGTGTCTGCCCAGCTTCTTTTTTGCTTCTCATCACCATCACTTCCAGGCTGAACTTGCCTGGAAGGTATTTACTGTCCATATCCTCCCTCTCCAGAGACTGGAGACCTAGACTGTCCCCCACTTAGAGGGAAGTCTGGCCTGCAGGAGCCATCTTGTAAGAATTTTTTGCTGGACTAATTTTAGGTAAATTGCACTGATGTCTTTTGTGTTCCAATCACAGGTGGGCGCCCAGAGGCCCTGATCTTAACACCCCCCTCTCCTGCACACTTCAGGGACCAGAGCATGGGCCTTGACTGACACGGTGACATCATTGCTCCCTAACCACAGCACCAGCTACCAGAGAAGCCACAGTCAAGGCAGCAAACGCAGTTTGTAGGCGCCTCATGGGCCCACGTGGATGCACTGACGGCGCAGGTGACAGGAGAGGCGCAGTGTGTGGTGACCACAGGGATAGCTCAGGCTGGCAAGTCCCCACCATCTTAGTGAAAATGGCAGCCAGGAAGAGAATGCCAGCCCTTGAGGCGCTGCTCCCCACTTTCCCCTCATGCTTCTATAAAAGGCTGAGGATATCACTGCACTCGAGAAATGAGGAAACTGAGGCAGAGACAGAGGAAGAAAATCACAGTCACGGGTAAGAGCAGGAGGTGGCTGAAGACAGGTCTGTCGGACCCGAAAGCTTTTAGTCTTTCTCACTGCAGACTGCCTCCTATTTCACCAGCAGTGCAGAAATTTATAAACATGGCACGACCATAATAACCCAAAAAAATTCATGTTGTAGCATTTCAGAAAAAACACGATACAGATATGAGTGTATACTTTCTTCATATTTACATTTTAAATGTTCACAGAGGAAAAAGCTTAATCTAAACCAAAAGGATAGGATAGTTCCCTGTAGTAGTAAATTTTTATGTAATTTTAAAATGAATTTCCAAATAGGTGGTAGTTTTATACTTTTTTTAAAAAGTCACTGTGTTTAATCAAAGGGAAAGTGGCTGGCACCTTGCTTACCTGTGATGAGGTAGGCGGGGGCTGGCGATGTCAGGTTTGAACTTCATTTGAACTTCCATGGCTGGAAGGAAGAGAGAAAGGGCAGAGAACAGAAGGTGACTTTCAGGCAAGAATTTGGAGGTGGCGCAGAGAAAGGGTGGTGGGCTGGACAAGGTCTTGTGTGGCATGAACACGAAGGTGGGGCTTCGATGACCAGGACCGAAGACCCCGGGATCAGACTCCCTTCAGCTGGTGCCCAAGTTGGCAGCCCCCTGCAGAAAAGGGCCTCAACCCAACAGGCCTCTGGAGGGAAGATGAAGAATGAACTTGGTGCTCAGTCCCTTGTGCTTACAAGGAAGGAAAGTCAGGCTCAGTTTTATTTTTTTATACTGTTTTGAACGTGATGAAATCCTGGAGAAGTTCTCAGCATGGCTCAGTCTTCAGATGTTTTGACAAACGTACAATCACCCTTGAAAAAGCCTGTCTGCGCTTTTAGCCAAGTCTGTTTTCCAAAGGCAAAAAATGCAGAAGAGTGAAGGAACTTCTCCATAAAGGGACAGTCTATGCTTGAGGATTTTAAATGATTTCTAATCGTTTCTGTAAACTAGTTTTCTAGAACCCAGAACCACATGTGATCAGTGCACTTGTGCGGATGATGGACTAATTGATTATGGACTGCTCGCTTTCAAAGGAAGGGAAATCGTTCTCTTCGAACGTATCCTTAGGACATGTTTAAACACCAAAATCAATCCCAGAAAACATCAGATTTCTCAGGGCAATTTGCAGAGGCTTTGTTATTTTGTAACTTTTTGTTGTCGTTGTTTATTTTACCATTATTGTGTGATATTTTAACAGAACAGCATAATGGAATCATAGATCATTCTGGAAAGATCGCAGAGTGTGCTGGAATGAACACGAGAACTGAAGCAGATAGACACGGGTTGAAATTAGTCAGCTCAGGCTAAAATAACATAAACTTAGTTCGCTCATAACAAAATACCTAGACTCGGGGCTTAAACCACAGGCACTATGTTCTCGAAGTTCCGGATCAGTTGCCAGCATGGTCAGGTTCTGGTGAGGGCCCTCTTCTTGGCTTGCAGATGAAAGCCTCTGACTTGTCTTCACATGGGAGAAAGCAAGAGAGAGCAAACCTGGTGTCTCTCCTGATAGGGTGCTAAGCCCACCAGGAAGCCCCAACTTCACGCCCTCATCTAAACCTAAGTATTTCTGAAAATCATTTTATTGGGGGATGGGGCTTCAATCTGTGAATTTAGGGGGGATAGTCACATGTTTCTAAATCTCAATTTTGTCACCTGCGAAAGTGGGAGTTGTGGGGCAGCCGTCCAAGTTAAATGCACTGACCTATGTTAACCACCCCCCCAGATTTCACAGCACCTAAGAGGCACCCCAGAGTGTCCTGGGCTGTTGGGAGCCTGCTGCCTAAAGGGAGCTGGAGTTTTTGTTGAACACCTGTTTACTCTGCACATGGAGTTCCAGGACATTAGAAGTTCTGCAGACAGAACTTCTTCCCAGAACTGACTCCTGTTCTCTGAGGCTTGTTCTCATGGCTTGTGTTCTCATGGCCTGTGCTCATGGCTTGTGCGCATGTTCCCCACTAACCAGGAAAACTTGTTTTCAGCAGCAACTTATTCATCTGTATAAGCGAAAACACAATTGCGCGCTATTTTCTTGTTCCTTTGTTCATATCTTCAATAAAAGCTTGGGCTGGGAGAGTGAAAGGCAGAGCTGCTCTCGATGGCTCTCCCCAGCCTCCCCCCACTGCAAATTCATTTAGACTCTGAGTCTTCATTAATGGCAGAGAACTTCATCAGCTGTCCTGTCTGCAGCACTGGGCAAACCATGGTCTGGGCAAATCGCATTCTCCATAGCACCGTGTGCACAGGGAATGAGGGCAGAGCTGCTTCTGTTCAGGCGCCCTTCCATCTGGGTCTCACTTACCTTCCCAGAGCACCATTTAAAAACCACTCACCTGATGTAGCTCTCCCAAGCCCACTGGGTAGCAAGGGGGCAACCCCACCCTCTCTTCCAGGGAGCACTAATATCACGAGGAAGCTGTCACAGTTCAAGCAAGCCCGGACTCCCGGGGCCATATCCACACCCTCAGGACAGGTCCCTCTGCCTCTGCACCACCTCTAGCCCAGTGCCTGTGTCCTCTCCCCGGCGCCAATGCCACCATCCTCGCCAGCACGGCTGACTTGGAGCCATTCTCTGACCCCTTTAACTGAATCGTCTATAACCCCCAGCTCCTGTGTGTTTGCCCCAGGGGTGTGAGTTTAGACACGCTTCCTAGATTCAGGAGGCTTCTTTTCTCTTCGGGAGTAGCACCGTGGGTTAAAGAGTGTGTAATTCATACATCGCCAGACACAGAATTCTAACTCCCAGTTCCCACTGAACCATAAGCAAGAAGATGCATGTTATCATTCTGTCTTTATTCGCCGCTTTACCTCCCATTCAGTGGGATGGTGCCATGGGCAGAATTTCCCTCACGAGTAAATACGGGGTCAGTGGTGGGAGTTGGGAGTCAGGCCCCGCACATCTGGTGGGATGGTGCTACACCTGGTGGGAGGGGGATGTTTCTGAGGAGGGTGGTGGCTCCAGCCAGGACAGGGGAAGGCTTTCCTGAAAGTCACACCTGTGATGCCAGGGTTGAACCTTAGTCCCTGACTAAAGGGTCTCTTCCTTGATATTGATTTTTTATTATTTGGGCAAATAACGTGTTTTCCCTTTAATCTGAATGCATGTCAATGCCCTGGCCACAGAACCCTTCCTCTCCCTAATACCAAAGAGACCACATTCATCCTAAAACCCACAAGCAGTCCCCACTGTGCCTGGACTGTTCGCAGAAGCAGCATAGGAAAAGGCTCACTCACACGGCATGAGAGAATTTGCATTTAAAACAACAAAATACCATATTTTCCCACCTAGCAGATGGCAGAGATCAGGAGGGAAGGGTGGTGCCACACTACAGCAGCAGGTGTGGAGAAGCAGCTGCAGGGCGAGGACAGCGGCAGAGCTCCTGGGCGCAGCTGCGAGACATAAAATGAAAGGGGCCCCCGATTCTGCGAGTACACCCGAATCTGTCCCAGAACCACCAGGGCCCCTGGGGGGACCGTGGGGAAGACCCACTTTGGGGGTTGCCTTGGCTACAGAAACTGACCTCTCCTAAGAGTACCCCTTTACTAGGCTAACACATCCAGTGACCCAGGGGAGGAGTTTAAAAATCTGGCCTTCTCCACACAATGGGGGAAACTAGTCAAGAGCCTGCTGTGCGCTGGGGCAGACTTTATTAGGCTCCCAGAACAATCGACTCCTCCCTTGGTCCAACTCTTCGTCCACTCCCTCCTGGCCATGTGGACAGCCTGGGAAGAAGCTGCCCAAACCCATTCCTGGAAGGACACGCTGTCCAGGCAGGAGGTGTGGTCAGGAGACAGTCTCCAGCTGTCAGCACCTTCCAGGGGTGTCCCAAGGACAGACAGCTGTTTACCCAGAGGTCACTCCTCCATGCACTGGCTTCCAGGGCAAGGCTATCCAGGCCTGACCATCTCAGTTCTGTTCAGGACAGCTCTGATGGGCAACACTGGCTCCGGAGCCCCCCCAGGTGGCATGAAGCTTTGCCAGGCCTGCACCACAGGGAAATTTCTCCTGCCCCATCCTGTTCAGTCCCCTCCTTTTCACAGTGTTGGTTCATATTAGACCTCTTAAAACCCAAACTATTTTAGTGCCTGAGTCCAGAAAACCTAACCCGAAACAAAACAAAGGAAAAAAATGTGAATTAAAGTCACCCCGAGTTGCAACCCTCACTGCAAAGATAGAGCATGTCTCAGAGATGTGATAGCTCTAAGTACCTGAAATCAGCCCAATAAATTGTAAGCTGTAAAGTCACCCTTCTGTTTATTCAATGACAGTGTCAAAACCTCACTTTTTTCATGAGAATAAAATATAAAAGCCTGCCAGGCTCACATTTAAATGATCTGTAGCTCTCAAACATCTTAAGAATGATTCATTTATGCCACCCAGACATACTGATGCCCCATATTTTGCAGGCTAGCTCTCAGGAACTCTTACCCTGGATATTAATTACCTATTGTTATGTACCAAATAACCACAAATTTTGTAGATAAACACAACACAGTTATATCTCACAGTTTCCCTGGTCAGGAATCTGGCCAGGACTTAGCTGGACTCTTTTTGTAGAGTCTCCCACAGGCTACAGTCAAGATGCTGGCCAATGCTGGTGTCTCATCTGTAAGTTCAACTGGGGAAGATTTGACTCCCAAGCTCACTCGGCTATCGTTGGTGGAATTCTGTTCCCTACAGGCTACTCAACTGAGGGCCTCAGTTCCCCCGTGGGCTGTCGACTGAGTACCTGCACTGAGTACCTGGCCATGTGGGCCTCTCAACATGGCCGTTGACATTATTAAAGTGAACAAGCCAGGAAGGCAAGAGAGAGAGCCAGAGAGCAAGACAAAAGTTGCAATCTTTTGTGACTGGAATCAATATTCTCCTCAACGTTGCTGTATTCCATTGGCTAGAAACAAGTTACACACAAGAAGCTGTGAGCACCAGGAGGAAGACATCCATGGGCGCCATACTTGGAGGACACCAAGGAACCCAGCAAATGTGTCCATGTTCATGTTTGCAAAAGTAGGGTCATATTGTTGCATAACCTTCAACTTACTAAAATGCAAATTAACTTCTAGATACATAAATGTCACCTATTTATGGTTGCTAATGATTGCGTAGTATTCCACTGAATAGTCAAGACAGGATTTAGTCAGAAATTCCTATTGCCAGATATTAGGTTGTTTTCAATTTGTCATTCCCATGAACGATGCTGTTATGAACACTAATATAGCTAAACACTTCCACACTCATTTATCTGTTTCCTTAGGAAAAAATTCTAGAAATGGGTGGAATTGCTGGGTTAAAGAGCATGCTCTTTTAAAAGATTTTGTTGGGGTATGAGATGTGTTTAACTGCTCTGTACTTGATGGGCTTGTGGGTAACGAGCAGCCTTCCTTTCTCCCTGTAAATCAAACTATTGCCCCAGGGCTGGCTGATGAGCAGGAAGGACAGCCTCTTGCTGGAGGGTCTGCAAGGGTCTGCATACTTGCATATTCCCATTCTCACAGACCACCGTCCACCCTCTACAATAGCTCCCTGATACAGCAGGGTTTCCATTCTACCAGCAAGATGCCCTCCAGAGAACTTGCTCCAATGTTCCCTTTTGAAACACATACAGGAGTATCCCCCATTTATTGAAAATCTGTTCTATGAGAAGGTGTTGGCCCATCCTCAATGAAGTACAAACATTCTGGGTTCCTCTTCTTAATAATGATCTGGGTTTCATGGCAATCCAGTTCTCAGATGCCCCTGGCGCCAGGCAGAGATCACAGTGTGTGAGCCAGACTACAAGTGAAACCACAGGGAGTGGAGGTCTCTGTCGAGAACTGGGAAGTCTGTGGCCCTCTAAAAGCCTTCAGATTCCAAAAACACTTTTTAACACTGTGCTGACCCAAGAAAATATTTTTGTGGCTCAGATTCCACTTGGGCTATGGGTTTATTATCCATGATGGGCACTTGAGAAACAGCTCAATACAGTGGAAAATAGTTATTGCCTCTGAACAGGGAACAAGACATTCCCCTAGCAAAGCCAGCAGCTCATCCAGGTGACCCGAAAGCAGACGACTTTACTACAGAAACAGACCGACAAATGAGCCAGGACGCGAGATGGACAGAGTCCACAAAATGAACAAGCTTTCTCTTCTTGGCCAGCAAAGCCAGGTGTCCCACAGAGCATGGGTGGGTGGGCACGGGACGCGGTGCAGAGACGCAGTGCATGGACACGGTGCTGGCTGTCTCCTGCTACACAGAAGTGCTTTCTGGCTCTCAGAGCCTGGGAGTAATGGGAGACACATTTATAAATACACCCACACTTGCCGCGAGTCTCAGTAGCTTTAACTCCACATCCCTGGAGGACTGACTACAGGAATCCATTAAGTTAATGAGGGGTTGGGCACAGCTCTTTCTGTGCAACATGTGACAAGCGTCACCCCATAATTGAATCATGGATCTTTGGTAAAGACTCTGGAGGAAAGCCTGGCTTCTATTTCACAACTTCCAGAATGCTGAGGACAGGGATGGGCACTTGTGGGGCAAGATATTTAATAATCACCTCGGGGTGAGCATGAGCTGTGAGGACAAGGTGTTGGCTCCAAATCACCCTCCGCCCCACGGGAGGAAGCCCCTGTCTCTTCCACACGCCTTCCTTTGGCGGGGAGGGGCATCAAGAGGAAGTCAAATTCTGGGTCTCGTTGTGTGTCAGAATAACGCAGGAAAGTGGGAACATTTGATATTTTTAACTTTTCAATTACAACAGCCAGCAACGCACATCTATTCCGCAGGCCCCCCGCCAGGCACAGCGCAAGCCGTCGATCTCTTATCACTTGTCATTGCTGATCATTGGGAGACGTGTGCGAACTCACCTGCTCACCAAGACCAGACGGGCAGTGAGGAAAGGCCCTCTGCAGAGCTATGGGGGTGACCCACGTCTTCCTCCCCTAGACCTGTTTGCCTTAAAGACTGATATCCAGAGATTCTAGGTCTACTTTCCATCTCACTTCCAGACGTGGTGATTGAAACTGGCTTCTGTGAGTCTAATTCGGGTCAATAAGCAAAATGCAAGGTGCCTGTCCTCCAGGCGGCAGTGTCCTCTCTTCTCATCCCCTAGATTTCTCTGCTGAGCACCACCACCACCCCAACCTCCTTACTCCATCCACCCCTCCCATCCCCCTTCTACCCCCCCAGCCCCTGCCTGGCCCTGGCCCACCCCGCACCTCCCCTCCAGCGGGGGCGCCTCCTCCAGCACAGCGCCACCTGGCGGCTATCACAGCAAGACAAGCAAAGTCTAGAAGAGCTCATCACCGTGGAAATGGAAACAACCAGGGCTGACCACATGAAAGAAATCCGATGGCGGATCCAGAGAGAGAAAAATTCCTCCCTTTGCGAAACGGCCCATAAATTCACAGGTTGTATGAAAGCAGAGTGAGGATTGATTCTGCTGAGACTATTTTACAAACATCAAAGCTATGCTTCCCTCCACGTTCTTCGCTCAAAACACCTTTTGCATTGGATTTTGTGACTGTTGAGTGGTTAACCACTCCCTGTGGGACCCCTTTCTTCACTGGCTACCGAGAGCAGGACTAAAATGGTTTTCTATTATCTAGCAAATGATGATGAATCATCGATATTATTGACACTTCAGAGTTTAAACTTCCAAATGGCCACAGTGCCTCGGAACGCTAATTCCTGCTTCATACAAAGCTTTCCCCTCTCACAGTGCTGGCTGCCCACTGCAGTCCTGGGTTCTCGCTGGTGCTTTGCCATCTGAAGCGAAATCAAGAATGTAGTTGTCGCATTTCACTATGCTTTGGAAATGATAACAAAAATGTTTGCATACGACCCAATGAATTCCACCCTATTGTTATTTGTGGTCAATTCTATTGGAGAAATGGAGAAAAGTTTTTTCTCCTGTGAGCTTCATCTTTGCCACTGATTTCCTCCCTTCACACGTGCCCTGTGGGGCCTGAGATGAGGACAGCTCTGCTTTTGTTTTCTCTTCTGTTGCCACAACTCTGCCGTGGACAGCAGTGGCCCCACTTGGGCACTGGGGCCTGCAGGAAGGACTCTCTCCTCCCAGCAACTGGCAAAGAGAAAGTACAGGAGGGAGGGGGGCCTGCCATCCCCTCTGCTGAGCCTGCAGCCACAAGAGATCTCCTCCTCTGAGACGAGTGGCACTACAGAAAAGGAAAGCTGTCTGAAGTGGGGGAGCCAGGAAGTCAGGGACCCAGGTGGGAGAGGTGGGAAGAGGTGCTGGAAACATGGTCTGTCCTGCTGGAAGGTCAGGTGGAGCCCCTTATACCTAAGAAACCGCCCAACGAGTATTACAAAACTCCCCCCACTGGGCCAGCTGGGAGTCACTTGCACAGAGGAAAGGGAGAAAGAATGACTTGGTGGGTGAAGAAAGGCCCCCAAGTCCTCTGTCATGGGTTCACCCTTCCTTTTCAACCTTCCCAACCTGCACAGACAGCCAGACGCTGGACGTGAGCGGGCAGGTTGCCTTGGCAAACTGAGCTTGACCGAGGATCTCCTGGGACTTAGAGAAGAATAAGAACCTTCCTGGGGCCCTTCTAGATGCCAGACCTGGCTTTTTCCCTTTGGAAGAAAACTGAAAGGTCAAACGGGCCTTCCTGTCCCCTCTGGGACCCAGGAAACTGCTATTTTGGAAAAACCGCATGTCATTTCTCTGACTCAGTGTTTGAATAACTTAAAGGCTCACGGAGGAGCCAATCTGCCTCCAGTGATGGTAGACTGGAGGCAACAGCTGCTTCCAAGGCCACTCAGGGAAATTTACTAAACTCCCCTCAGAGCAAACAAGTGACCCAGCACTTACGGACATCTCGATGTATTTCCGGAAAACTGCATAACATCAAAGCTGTAGCTGGGGGTTCAGTTACTGACCAAGGTCTTAGAAACAAATAAATCATAGTTATTACCAATAACACGTTGACACAAAGCAGGTACACAGCCACAGATCTCTATAGTCATTTTTTAAAAGATTTATTTATTTATGCATACAAAAACTGGGGTACAGGCCAGATGTGGGGGGCGGTCAGAGGATTCACCAGAGACAGAGTGGGGAACAGAGCAGGCAGATTGACCAAAGTACACTGCTGAGGCGAGTCAGGAGAGGTCTGCTGCGCCATGTGGGTAGCTCCCTGGCCAGCCGGGGATCAAACTGCTGCAGTGGCTATGGATAGCTTCATAGGTTGTCTTAACCCCTTGCACCACCAGGGAGGCCCTCTATAATCATTTTGAATTGTTGAAATTATCTCCCTGTTGGTAAACATTTACTTGAGGCTTCAATTATAAGTGGGATTCCAACGCACCACAGAGAAAATTCCTAACAGAAAACATGCAATGCTACTAGGTCGTGATGATAGTCTTTCCCCAAAAATGTTAACTACAATAGATGTTAAGTAACAATGCCCTCCACCTGCACCCCTATGTTTATAGCAGCACTGTTTACAATAGCTAAGCTTTGGAAACAACCCAAATGCCCCAAAATAGATGAGTGGATCAAGAAGATGTGGTACATATATACCATGGAATATTACTCAGCATTCAAAAAAGATAAGCTCATGCCATTTGCAGCAACATGAATGGAGCTGGAAGGGATCATGCTCAGTGGAAATAAGCCAGAAAGAAAAAGAAAAATACCAGATGGTCTCACTCATAGCAGGAATCTAGAAAACCTAAATAAGGGATCAGGAAGAAGACCTATTATAATAAAGTAAAAATCAAAATGAACAAGCAACTATAAACCAGAGACACACTACGGGGCGGGGGCGGGAGAAGGGAGTAGGATTAAAACACAGGGGGTGGGAATTGTACAGGGACGATAACCAAGATGAAAATGCATACATTGTGCAAAAATGAAAACTGATGTAAAAAATATACAAAATTAAAAAAATTATTGATTAAAAAAAAAAGTAGTAATGCCCTCTTAGAGTTTGGAAGAGTTCGCATCTTATAAGTCTTTATTTTAATGCTGTGCAGGAAACTGAAATGGCCACTTTCTTCTTCATCTCGATAAATTTCTTCCCAGCAAAAAGTGGAGCAGTCACACTGCTGCTTTCGAGGGGAGGGTTATTATCCTTCTCGAGGGTTGCTGTGCATGTGGAATGACTTGAAGGTCCGGCCACAGCCTTTACTTTGCAAGGATTTGCAAAGGAACGTGTCTCGGTCATGATCCTTAAGTCACTGTCCTACTCCACCCTCATTTGAACATACCCTTGGCTTCATTGCCTGCTCGAAACCACCGACAGCAGCCTAAACAAAGGCCAAGCTCTGGCCTCAGCTCAGGGAAACACCAGGGTGTTCGGGACCTCAGATAGGGTTGAAGCTGCCTCCATTCCCTTCACGAGACTCAGTCACCCTGTGCTCCGAGAGGTGGGACTTGGCTGCGAGGTGGTGCCATCAGCTGAGAAGTCCAGGTTAGGCGACTGTGGGAAGCATCGGGGCGAAAGGAGGAGAGAAGACAGTGCCAACGCCTCCCCAGGGCTTCCAAAGCCTTTGGGCATAGCGTCTGAGGTGGAGCTTCGTTCATTGGAAATCGCGATGTGAATATTAGGTAGATGTTTAGGAGACATCAAAGGAAGGCTGGAAATTGTTTGCAAAACCAATTTTCTTTACTAAATATGTGTGTTTCTATTGGGCTACTGAGAAAGAATATTAAACTCTGGCAGGAAAAAAAATGTTGTGTAGAGAAAACAGGCACAACAAATTTTAATAACTTTTTCCTGATTACAGAGTAATTTATGATTATTGTGGGAAATATACAAAACAGGAAAATGTGGAGAAAAGTAAAGATCATTCCAAGTTTCACCATCCGCAGAGAACCACTCTCCAGCTATGAAATATTCTGGTTTTTTGCATCAGCCTAAATAATACATCAAAGCCCATGTGTAATGAGCACTTGCATTTTGCGAGCATCCTACTGAGCACAAAAAATACATTATCTTTGTTCATTCTTATGGAAACTCATGAGTTAAGTATTACCTTCTCCACTTAATATCAAGGAAGCTGAGACCAAGAGATCAAGTTCACACAAAAGGCTAAGTTCTGGACAGTGACCTTTGTGATCTCAAAATCAACTAACACAGAGAAGCTGCAAGTGGGGCCCAGCACCAGCACTGGGGGGTGGGGACTGGACACACTGGTCCATGCTGAGAAAGGCACAGAAGCTGGAGACCAGGAATTAGAAATCTTTATAGCAATTTCACATTTTTCGACCTCTGTGCATGTGACCAGTGACTCCCTTTGATGAAAAGGGTTTGGGGTCCCCACCATGAGCGACAAGCAGCACAGGGTTAAACTGCACACTGCTAAAAGAGAATGCTGGTCTTGCACCCCAAGACATCCGAGAAGCACTGCTGCAGCTCATGTTTGTACAGGGAGGTGCAGTTATTACTCCGCTCTGGGGAGCCCAACAGATCAAGAGACGACTGCCATGGAAAGATGGCAGTTCCTGTTCCCAAGGGGGCACACCGTGCCAGCAGGACCACCCGGAGGAGCACCAGGGATGGTCAGGAGGCAGAGTAAGTGGGAAGAGAGTGTGGGCGAGGGTCTTTGTTGTGGTTTCCATAGGGAGGAACGGGCGTGGCAGGCTTAGGACCGGCTGGTTTGGGTCATTTCAGCAGCTCTGAGGTATGTGGGTGGGGCCTAGGGGTCTGGTGCCTGACTTTAGGGTGATCTGGACAGCAGGACAGTGGCCCAGAGCATGAGAGTCCCACAAAGGTGGTGCCAAGGTGTGAGCTCCCGTGGGCTGGTGTGTATAAGAGAGGCACACACCCCAGCAAGCTCTTCATTATCGCAAGGACTGGCCAGCCCTGGGAGGGCACATTCCAGAGTCTGCAAAGTGCTTCATATAAAGCACTGCGCTGTCGCCCTAGGGTGATGGCAATGCAATCAAGGGAGCAAAGTCCCGTGAGAAGACATAGAGAGGCGCACCAACGTGTGACAGTGACAGTAGCTGCTCTGTGGCCCCAGGCGAGTCCTCTCTGCACATGCTCATCGTAGGGCAGGGCTAGCGAGAACTCGTGAGCAGAGCTCGAGGCAGGAGAGGAAACACCTGCCCTGGTCTTCATTCTCGGATGTCCTTCCCTTCTCCCGTGATAGACTTCCCAGCCAGGGCAAAGACGTGCTTCCAGCCTCCTTTGCAGCTAGGTGTGGCCATTCACAGTGTACTCGAGGAAGCAGTGTACAAAACAGCATGGTGAGGCAGGTTTCTGGAACTCTCCTTCATCCTTTATCTTCTCTTCCTCCCTGCTGTTGCTTGGAACCAGACATGATGGGTCCTGGGGACAAGGCCTGGCACTAGGGATGGTGGAGAGGAAAGCTGAAGGCACTGAATGCTGAGGCTGGGAGGGAGCACCTGGCTGAGCCCGCCCTGGCTGCTGCCTGGGGACTCGCAAGTCAGAGAGAACGTCCATGTTGAATATGTCACTGGCATTGGGCTAAACCTCATCCAAGCTAACACACTCCTGTCGCCAAAACCCCTGCTCTCCCGATGCTCCGCAGTGCTCCCTGCTGGCTGTGTACGCCTGACTGGGAGACAGGGCAGAGAGGACATCAGCCACAAAGACCCTGCTTGAGGCGGCAGAATGGTAAAAAGAGGCTTCCTGAAGGGATTTTACACACACACACACACACACACACACACAATAGCTGGGGTACAGGCCAGAGGCACGGGAGGGTGAGAGGATCCACCAGAGACAGAGCGGGGAACAGAACAGGCAGACTGACTGAAATACACTGCTGAGGGGAGCAGAGAGCACAACAGGAGAGGTCTCCTGTGCCATGTGGGTATCTCCCTGGCCGGCCGGGAATCGAACCCGTGCTGCAGAGGCTGCGGACAGCTTCACAGCACTGCACTCAATCTGCTGCACCACCAGGGGAGGCCCCCTGAAGGAACATTTTACAAAAACCCACTTGGGGCCTTGGGGCAGGGGAGCTTGTTTTGTGCTGAGCCCCTGGGCGTTAACCCTCTGGTGAATGCTGCGGTGACCCAGAGCCCAGGCCACCTGGAGTTCACTTTAGAAAAACCCAAGCATGCTCACAGCCGTGGCGACCATGGCGGCTTCCTGCCACACGACCCCTGGTGCCCTGGACATGGCCGGTGCTGACTCTTCACCAGAGCCGCCATTACAGCCTATAAATTTAGACTAATTAGAGGAAAAACAAAGGCAGCACACACGCAGCACCCATCACCGAACTTTCCACCTTTCACTATGGCCTGCCCTCGGAGGCCGTGTCCACAGCACATGTCCTCGGGACTGCAGCTGCGCGGGCGCAGGCACACCCCGCCCCAGCCGTGTCTTCAGTGGCTAGACGGTGGTGGGCTGAGACTGGTCCTGGTGGATAGTGTGGGACCAAAGAGGAAGGGGGTGCCTACCCCTTGGGCCTTTGCTATCTCAAGGAAGGGTCATGAAAAGCGAAAGGAAGTGGTGAGTGGGCAGGAAATAAGACGGACCCCCAGCAGGAGGGGGACAGCAGAGCTGGGCCTGTCCTCAGCTCAGCACCAGCGGTGGGCTGTGGGAAGTCTCGTGGTCTCCGGGTCCCCGGGGCTTTGCATGTGTCAAATTCCACTGAACCCCAAGCTCCACAGGGCAGAAGCTGCCCACCTGCCCCCAGGAACACAGGCCCCCCGCATCATTCCAGACCACGCAGGTGACTTATCCTGGATAAGTAAATGGGTAGACCCGCACGCCCTCTCTGCCCAGCCTTCCACCTTCTCACAGAGGCTGAGAAGGACTGACTGAGTCAAGAGTGGGAGGCACAGGGCCAGCTTCCTGGGGTGCTGCGGGAGGGCGTCAGGCTGACTCTGGGTGCAGGTGGGCGTGTTGACTCAGGTCAGCGGGACACTCTCAGCGGAGCTCTCGTGACAGCCACAAGGGACATTCCTTTGCCTTTATCTTGGCCACCTGATACCTGACTACATGCTCTGGTTCAAAGCCACTTTTAATCCTTCCTGAAGCAGGAGGAAAAGTCCCAGAAAAGAAATCCAACCCTCTCCCTTCCTTGTCCACTATCACTGTGGCCTTCCAGCCGGTCCCTCCCAACATTCTCCTGCTGATAATCCCAGAAACATTTACAGCAGTTGCCTGGGATGTTTCTTTTCTTTCTTTGGCTAATATACAATTTTGCTATTTACAAAAGCTACAAATGGAATGCAAATGCGCCCTGTCACTTTCCCACATTGTTCCCGGCTTAGATTCTGACTTTGAAGGGGTGAACCTTACATTTGTGAGAACACTCAAATTTAGTGTAATTTCAGGCGAGACTGTGGTTCCCTCAGTTACTGGAAGTGCAGAAACGCAAGAGCCTGCTAGTGCCATCGGGCTGTGATACCCCAGTCCTTACACACCCCAGAGGCGCCCCGGCTCCCCCACCCCAGATGAGGGAAAAGCAAGGCAGACCCCTCTTATTTTGTTTTTAATATTCTAAATTGCTTTGCGAGCGAGTTCAAGGGTGGATGTTGGGGAATAAGTCGGAATGTGTGACAAGAAATTTATTTTTTATTAAGATAAAGGTTGGATGGAAAGGATTAGTCTTATTGCACGTGGAAAGATGAAAACTGAGCTTTGTGATCACAGTCTTGCCAACGATAAGGGTGTACAGAGAGTGAAGACACATCTGTTCCCTGAATCCTGACATGCAGAACTAAGAAGATACAGTGAGAATCACAGGCAGTGCCTATTTACACCTACATTTGGGATCCCCAAGTGCCGGAAGGACCTTAGCGACCCCATGCCCCTGGAAGTCACTGAGCCCCAGGGTGACGATTAAATTAAAATTCCCTCCTGCCACTGGCCATCTAGGGCAATTCAGCCTCATTGGTGCCTCAGTTTCCTCAAATGCAATATGGAGGTGACAGTGCCTCGTGGAAGGATTGCCAGATTCCTCATCACTCCCAAGAAGTCATGTCTAGGGTGCTCCTAACTCACTATGCCCCGGGGTGACTACTGGAGAGGGGGTTGGTTAGATGTGTAAACGTGAGGTACAGTTTTGGGATTTCCAGGAGTTTCAGCTCTGAAAGGAGGAGCAACCCCTTAGCTAGTGTCAGAGACCAGAAAGGGCTGCCCTATGGTTGGGTGTGACTTGGGGGGGCCCTTCAGGGCTCTGCAGCTCTTGCTCCTCTCACCCTCATTAACACACACCTCCCGGGGCCTGGTTAGTGCCTGGGGAGCTACTATGCTCTATTAATTTGAGTGAAAATGTTAATGAGTGGGAACGATTTGTCACTTGCTGCCACTCCCATAGAACTCCTGCCTTTTACCCAAACATTTAATGACTTGGCCTAAAGAAGTGATTAATGCGGGGGCCTCCCCGGTGGCGCAGTGGTTGAGCGCTGGGCTGCGAAGCTGCCCGTAGCCTCTGCGGCGCCGGTTCGATCCCCGGCTGCTCCCTGGCCACTGGAGGAGGGTCCCACATGGCGCGCAGACCTCCCCTGCCGCCCGCTGCTCCCCTCAGCAGTGTACTTTGGTCCTTCTGCCTGCTCTGCTCCCCGCTCTGGCTCTGGTGAATTCTCTCACCCTCCCGCGCTTCTGACTGTACCCAGTGCTTGTATAAATAAATAAATAAATCTTTAAAAAAAAAAAAAAAAAAGTGATTAATGTGGAACCTTCCAGTTTCTTGGAAAACCAAGGCATTAAACAGAGGCATCAGGACGGCGAGGGCGGAACGGGGGTGGCACAGGGGGCTGAGCCCAGTCTGAGTCCATGTGGCCGTTTCCAGTGCCATAGGTGTGACACTGCCTGCGAACTCCATCACCCTCTTCCCAGATCCCGGGAGCAGACCCAGTTTTCAGAGGCAGCTGCCTGGAGCCGGGAATGCACGCTGACTCCCAAGCAGCAGCTGACCCGGGGGATCCCAGCCCAAGTGCTTACAGGCTGGGGCCCCCTATTTTTTATCACCTCCAAATAAAACCCCATCACTGCGACTCGGAGCGCAAGGAGCGCCTGGGCAGGAGGAAGGCAGCTCTGTCTCCCAGCAGGTGTAGCTGACGGATGTTGCACTGTGGATTTGGTCTCCAGGGCACTCTAAAAGGATTGTTCTATACATTTCCACTTCTCTGGCCACCCGGAATGACCCGTCTCAAGTGGGCCCAAGGGAGGACGGTGCCGAGCCTGGGGTGATCACTTAGGTCACCTCACAGGAAACGGAGGGAGATTTCATTGTAACAGTGGCTGGAGCCACGAGGGCTGCCGGACCTGGGCTGCGTTAGGATCACAGCAACCTCCTCCGATGTTCCGCACAGTCAGAGTGTAGTCAGGAGGGAAGCAAAGGGAGAGCCAACAGCCAGTCCTTCTTGCTGTCTTGAGTGATCTTAGAAGCTGGGCAGAAGTCCACAGCCCTGCTGGAGCGCGACCCACACACGTGCATAGTCTGTCCCCCCAAACCCCAAGCCACTAGGGGGCAGGAAACGTCTCTCTCCTCTTGCTATCTCTAGCTCCTCACACAGGGTAGGTGCTCAATAAATGTCACCCAAGTGACAGGGTGAAAGATGAGTGATTGAAATATCGAGCCCCGGGACAGGCGTGCCAGTGCCATGTCCTCACCTCCTCTTAACCCCACTCCCCAACCTTCATCAGAAAACATGATTAAAAAAATAAAAAACCCACAACTCCTAAGCCAACCATCCAGCAAGACACAGGGAAAGATCGAAGCACTCAGAAAATGTGGCGATGGGTGGTGGGCAACCGTTGTTGGGGTCTCTCCCACCTCGCACGGACAGGGAGTGACCTCCAACCTGCTGCTCCGCATCCGAGTCTCTCTCCCCAGGAACAGCGTGCGTTGGTCTGGAGCGGTTGCCGTGGAAGGAGCCGGGGAGCAGGGACTTTGCAAGGGGTTGGGGAAGAAATGTGCAGACACCTCCTCTGGGGAAGAGGCAGATGCACCCCACACTCAGAACGTGCCCATTTCTCTGCTGTGTCTATCAGCTGCTCTGCAGGCAGAGTGATGGGGACGCCTTCTGCTGGGGGGAGCTCACCCTGGCTCCCCACGTCAACAAGAGTGGTCCGCTTGGAAGCCTCCCTCCTGTCCGTCCTTCCTATACACAAAAAGGCCGAGGAACAAAGAAATCAGAAAGGCCTCTTACCTGCCCCGGGTCTGGGGAAGGGAGGGCCTGGCCAGCCAGCACCCTGGGGCTCTCCACCACCGGCCAGTGCTTCTGGGGAATCGGGGCATTCCCTAGAGCTTCTTGAGTGGGAAGCTCTTTTCCCCCCCAAACTCAAGCCCCAAAGACCCTTAATAAACAAGATGAATATTGCTGGGAAGTTACATTTCCTGATTTCAGGACTATTAGTGCAAAAAGAAAATCCTAGATAATGGTCTAATTTGAGCAAAATTTCACGGGCCCTTGCCAGCCCCGGCTAAGCTGTGTTAAAATTGTCTAAGGCTAGGAAGTATCCGGCCGGGGGGTCGTCACCCCATGTGAGCCTGGATTTTCTAGAAGGCCTTTGGATCAAGAGAGGAGTCTGGAGGTATTGATTTTGCCAGGAGAGGGTAAGACCTGAGAGACAAAGCTGGCCCAGAGGAGCGCGCCAGGACCCGGGCCAGGCCGGTGCTGAGCCTGCCATTGTGGGCAGGAGCCACGCGCCACGGCGTGACTTTGGGCAACTCGACAGCCTCTGGGACTAGTCGCGAGTGTGCAGATGGAGACCTGGAGGGGGCTGAGCCGTCACTCGTGGGCTGAGCACCCTGCCCACAAATTGCAATCGGCATCTCCATCCAAGTTGGCCGGGCCTGGATGTTTCTTCCCCTGTCCCCCGCCCCCACTCCCCGCCTAACTCGCCCACCTGGGCAACCTCCGCCTGGCTGAAGGCGCCTCCTCCTGCGCGCTGGGGGCTGTCCCGGTCCCCAGGTGTTGGTCTTTGTGTCGGGAAAACTTTGCTAGAAGCCAGGGCGCTGGACAAAGAGCTGGCGAGGGAGGGCGGTCGCCAGTGCGCGGGGAGGGCGCGCGGGGCCGTGCGCGCTCTGCCCTGGCGGGTGAGCTCGACACCCGGACGCACGCGGTGCCCAGCCCGGCCTTCCCGGGCGGGAGTGGCAGGCTCCCGCCTCACCCCGGCGGCGAGAAGCCGGGCGGCGCGGCAGAGGCAGAGGCAGAGGCAGAGGCAGAGGCAGAGGCGGGCTGCTGGACACTGGAGTTGACTGGGGAGGGAGGGGGCGAGCAGAGGCGTGGAGCAAAGCTGTCAAACTGCGCGCGGAGCCGGAGCAAGAGCTGGGCGGGGGGAGGGGAGGGGAGGGGAGGGGAGGGGCAGGCAGGAGCCGAGAGGGAGCGAGCGGGCTCGCTGCGCCTGAGCAACCCCTGCCTGCCGCTGTCGCCGCCCGCCGCCGGCCCGGAGCGCCCGGAGCGCAGGGTGTCTGCCCCCCGCGCGGTGGCCCCGGCGCCCGCCGCTGCGCCCCCAGCCCGGCTCCGAGCGCCGGCCCGAGCGGTCCCGGCGGGCGCGAACCCGCCACGAGCCCACCATGCAGCTGCAGTTCCGGAGCTGGATGCTGGCCGCGCTCACGCTGCTCGTGGTCTTCCTCATCTTCGCTGACATCTCCGAGATCGAAGAAGAAATCGGGTAAATAGCTGCGCCCGGGCAGCGCCGAGCCCGGCGGGATCTCGCCCTCCCGGGGACTCGTCCCCCACCCCGCCCCCTGCTTTGTGTGCGCCGCCCCCCCCCCCCACACTCCGCTGGAGACGTGGGGGGCGGTTTGGGCTGGGGGCGGCGGTGTCCAGGCCTGGGACTGTTTGGGGAGCGCAGCGCAGGGCGGGGGCGCGGCTGCCTCGGTGTATCCCGGGCGGGGCGGGCGCACCCCGAGCTCCCGCTGTCCCGCGCCGGGGAGCTGCGTCTCCCACCCTGGCCCCCGGCCCCGGAGTGTCCGTGCGGGGTGTCGAGGGGGGCCAGGGAGGGCGCCGGGGAGTGTCCGGGGCGGGCGGAGGGGCCGAGAGTGGCGGAGGCAGGAGTTTCTTTGTCTCCTGCTCGGCCGCTTTCTCGCCTTGGCAAAGTGGGCAGGGGGCGCGCGGGGAGCTCTGCGCTGGGGGGAGGGGATCCCCAGGCCGGATCAGAGGGGGGCTCTGCACGAGCCCCCGGGGAGGGGAGTGTCCCCAATATAACAGACACCCCCACTCGCCTCGGGTCGGCCTGGGCGCCTGGCGTTGGGGCGCAGACTGGCACCGCTGGAGGCGGGGCGCGTGGGGTTGAGCTGAGACACCCCTCCACCTCGCCGTACCCCAGCTTTGGACGCTCAGCGGATCCCGCGGGGCTCCATCCTTCCCGTGCACTCTCGGTGCGAAGACTGAGCCTTTTCGGGCAAAGTCCTACCGCTTCTCAATAGCCTTGGGGGCCCCCCTGGGCGCGCAGACTCCCCTGGCTTTCCTGGGGCACTGTCAGGAGGTGAGGGGGGACAGCGAGCCCCTGCCCTGGCGCTAGACCTGCCCGAGCTGGTACTTGCAGCTTGGGACGCGCCAGCCGTGGGTGGGGGCTAAGGCTGCGCCCTGCCCTCCACCGAGGCGCCACAAAGAGCCTGCAACTGGCGGCGGGCAGGTGGGGAGGCAGCCAGCCAAGGTTCTGAGGGCCCCAAAGAGAGCGTCCTGACCTGGGTAGGGGGAAGGTGAGGTCACACAGGGAACAGAAGATGCCCTCCTCCTTGTGGCCAGTGCGCGCCCCGCGCGCCCACGCGCCCCACTCGGGTCCAGCGCCGCGCGGCCCCTCTTTTGTCCCATTTGTTATTTCTCGCGTCCCCTATTTCATGCGCTCCCAGCGCAGGCTGAGGACCCGCCGTGCTCTGATCCCCGAAGCAGGGAACGCGGGTCCTGGGCCCAAGATGCTAAGGCCCTAAGCACCCAAAGCCGGTGAGGTCTCCCTCGCTGCCCGCCCCCGCCCCAGCTCAGCCACCCTGGAATCCCTTCTGTGGACTCCAGGGCGCTTCAGAAGGCCGCTCTCTGCCTCTGCTGCCTCCTCCTCCCCCTGGGTTTCCCCAAGAGCTCAGAAAACTTTCACAAATACGTTTCCATTCATACACAACCTGCTAGCGGCTCCCACGCGCAGAGAGAGAAACTCGCTACTTTCTGTAACTGTTTGCTTAAATAAACGTGGGTGGGACTGAAAAGCCAGCAGGGTAGGTGTGGGGGCCATGGAGGACTTAGCCTCTGCGTGTTCTCCCAGAGGTGGGAGCAGCCTGGCCCAGACCACTTGCTGACCTTGACATGTGGGAGGGCAGGACCAAGAGCTGCCCATCGCTGCGCTGTGAAAACACCAGTGCTGCTCACATCCCTTGCTGTCCCTGAACTTTTATCCAGTACCTGCCACAGGACAAGGACTTTTCAAGAGGCAAATCACTTAGCTCTGAATGCTGCACTTTCCAGGTCCGGCCCCACATTAGGCTGTTCCAGTGGGGTTCCCAGGAATGCACGCCCACACCTGAGCTAAGCAGGGCGGTGATGTCTATATTGAAATGCCAGAACTCTACCACTAAGGGTGTGCCCGGGACCTGTTCCATAGGATGGGGTGGCGGGGCTGCCTGTGCCGATCCTGGGGAAAACTGTCCAAAAAGCCAAATGTGTGATCTGTGACATGGACCGTTCTGGCGCCACTGTCCTCAGATTCTCCCCTATGTTGACCACATGAGACCCCACGCCCCCAGTTTCACCGATATTCTGGCGCGCACATGTCTAACTCAGAGGAGTGAGGCATGTCTGGGATCCCCCAAGGCTGGGAGGCAGGACGGGGCAGCGGGTGGTAATTCCAACAGTCCCTCCATCTGCTTCCCAGCGAGTCTTCAAGCTGAGTCACTAATTGATCCTGGGGGCCACCCAACTTTGAGCAGCCAACCAGGGCTCATGAGGGACGGGCCTGGAACAGTGGCCAGGAAGGGGCACCCTGTCTACTCACTGAATGCCTCCTGGAAGCCCTGGGTCCTGTCCAGGCCATGGTGACCTGCCGGGCCCTGCCCAGCTGCCCCTCCCAGAGGCCCACCTGTGCGGGGGAGACGCCCATCACCTGCCAGTGTCAGCCCCTGCGAGAAAACGGTGGTTTACGGAAGGACAGTTGCTTCTGGGAGGCCCTGAGATCTGTTAGGAAGGAGGAGGAAGCTCGTTTTGGAGTAAATTTTCCAAATTTAGGAATGAGAATAGAAGAGGGAATTACATGTATTCTCTGGAGCAACAAAACTGGGATTCACTTTTCTTGGGCTTGAGTCCCTTTATTACACAACGAGACTTTGGACAGCAGGTTCTGCCTCATGTTTGCTCAGGTATTGGGAGGCCATGGCGCCCCTCCAGGGACCGCTTCTGAGGGACAGTCCCTCTCTCATGGGATGATTTTCAAAGTTCCCTTTCTCACTTACTTGTTTATTGAAATGCCTCCCTAAGGCTGAATGCAAAAAGGAAATGTAAAAAGACAATTCTCTGCAAAGGGCCCAGAGGAGGAGCCAATTCATATTCCAACAGAGAGGGGAGGTACGAAAATGGCCCCATGTCTTTATGCCCCGAGATTTAGAATCCTCAGACCAAGCTGTAAGCTAAAAGGTCCCAGACTGTCCCCCTGAGCCTTAGCAGAGTGCAGCCCCAAGAAGGAATGTGGGGCTGGCTGTCCAGCCCCTGCAGCAGCTCTGAACCCTGACACAGAGGCTCACAGGGCCTTGGGAAGGGGAGCGAGCCAAGAGTCCCCCCCAGGAAACCTCCTCTTGGTACAATTAGGATAAATTTGACCCCAGAAGTCACATCACGTATGCAAGATCACACACTGACTGAAGGACAGGATGAGCGAACACTGGTCTCCTCACCTGTGACCAACGCCTTGGTCCATAAGGGTTAGGGCCTCTGGTTTAAGAGGAAGTGCCTAGTAATAAAAACCATAATCACGACAGTAGTGAGGATGAAGATGCTGCCATCTTTGGCATTTATTGAGCACTTGCTCTGAGCCAAGTGCCGTTCCCAGTGCTTTGTAGACCTTAATGCATCACACCCCCGTGGTGACCCAGTGGGCACCTACCAGGGCCACCAACAGCTGAGCGCTGCATGCCAGATACTACTTCACAGGGCTGTCACTCCAAACCTCCAGTCCCGGGGGCGGGGGCAGTGGCTATGTGTCGAAGTCCAGTTTATCGGCAAGAAAACTGAGGCGCAGAGAGGGTGTAGCAATTGCCAGGGATGAAACAAGTGATGCAGCTCCACAAGGAGCCAAAGATTCTGCTGGACAGCGGTGTCCTCTGAATTCTTTTGCCCCTGCCTGCCTAATTCATTCCCCGGATTCTTCCAAAGACCCACTTTCCAGGGAGTCTGCTCTGCCTTCATAGTTTCCCCCAACTATCCTTCTGGTCCAAGCAATGCCAAGCAACTCGATGCCAGAGCATCTGCCACTTCTACAAGCACACGACTGGGCATCGGTGCCTGGGCCAGGGCTGACAGTTCAGATATTTAACATCTGGTCCCTCTTGGATACCAACCTGGTGGAATGGCATCCGACTGGTCAGAACCAGTGGGTGGTCGCCATGGCCGAGGGTCCCGGCAGACTGCAGCCAGACATCAGGCCCCGTCTGGGAAGGGACTAGGCCAGAGGAGCCAGCTCTGATCATCAGCTGAGATGAGATCGGTTAGCAGGCGGCCACCCCTGACATCAGCCCAGGGTAAGATGAGGTGTGCCCCTGAGTGCTAAGTCCAGGGGGGTATGAAAGACTGTGACCTTGGGGCGTGGCAGGCCAGGCTTCCTGAAAGAGCATGCATAGTCACTCAGGACTCTGTAACTTGGGGGGAAGCCCCTTCCTCTCCCCGGTCCCCATGTAAATCACTCAAGTGTAAACATGATTGGAGGATAAAATAGGAGAGAAAGGTCTGGTTTTAACTTACTCGCTCCAAGTCCTTGTTGCCAACTGTTCCTAGCATCACATTTAAATTGTAAATAGATACTCATCTATAATAATCCAACCATAGTCACCACTCAAGGCCTCTCTCCCCTTGTAAAGCAGGGTTGCTAGGTTTTCAAAGTGTTTAGGTTTACAAATTGGGGATGTGGTCCATTTGCAAATTAGAAATATTTCTCAGCAACAGTGGAATTCCATGAAGGCTGCGGCTCCTTTTAGCACAGCATCCCGGCAGGACGTGCTCTGCCCATGCCCCGAGGCAGATGCCCTGGGCTCCAGCCACTGTGTGTGGCTCTCAAGGCCCCATGCCGGGTGTGACTCCCCGCCCCTGTGCCTTTGCCCCTGCTTCTCCCCCGGCTCCTTTCTGGAACAAGCTTCCGTGCACACACTGCCCTTCCTTCCTCTGACTCCTTCAAGGTGGAATCCCCTCCTTTGCAAAGCATTCCCCGGCCCATGCCCCTCCACCCACAGGTTGAGGCAGCTGGACCCCCATGTGTAGCCCCACACCCCATCGTGCCCGTATCCTGTGGACATGAGCTCACCAGTTATGCCTCCTTTTCCTCACCCCCAGCCCCTAGTAACAGCATATGGTTTAGTGAACGAAGCCCATAAAGAATCTCTGAATGGCACACGAGGACCAGGGCCTGGCAAAAATCAATATCTGGGCTTTCTGCCCCCGGAGGTCTGTGCCTTTCTAGTAATAGTTAAAGACCCTCGGCCTGGCTCAGAAAGCCCTGTGGCTTCCTAGCACATGGGTCCGATGTGGAGGGGACAGAACAGTGAAGGGCACGTGGTCAGAATGTTGGGGGGTGAAGGGGTAGAATCAAAAGGCCCTCCCTAATTTGTGAGGGGGTGGTGGTGCAGTGTTTCCAATTCCTGGTTCAGAATAAAAGCAAAAATGTGGAGCCCCCTCCAAGCCTCTGTCCAGCTTTTATTTTCCAGAGAGCCCTGTGTGGCCTGCCACTGACCACAGCGCCACTGTGCCCTCTGCCATCCTCTGCGGAGCAGGAGGTGGCCGCTCCGCCATCTTCGCCACCTCCGGGGCTTCAGTGCTGGGTCAAAAGCAACTTGGACCAGGTGTCTCCTTCCGGGGCGGGCCCCAGAAAGGGTGCCGGACGTTGTCCGGCTGCAACACTGAGGGGGCGAGAAATGCGCCGCGTGGTGTCAGAGATTTCCCTCACCAAGCACTTGGCAGTGGTGTTTTGTCTCTGAAACAGGTCAAGCCAGGGACGAGTGATGGATGGTTAAGACTCGGGGCGGCCTCAGAAACCGAGACAAGTTCAGCCGCCTCTTGTCTTTCGGCTGCTCGAGCAATAGCAAGTTGGAGAGACAGATGGGAAGATTCGGTGAAAACACCGAGGGAGGGGCAGGACAGGAAGGCCAGCAGCCCAGAGTGGCAGGTGGCTGTCTCCTGCCAGGAGATGGAAAACAGGCTCTGTCTCCCCAGGAGAAGCCTCGGGGGAGTCGCCTGGGTGCCGCCTGCACCCCAGGAGCAGTCCCCAGTGTCTGAGTGACTGCCAGTCTGGGGCTTGTCCTTAAGTGTGGAGATTAGTCACTCTCCCGGGTGGCAGCTGGGATGGTTTTAAATTCTCCCCAGTCGCCTGTGATTCGTCAGTCAGCTCGGAGGCTGCGGTGCCCTGGCTGGACCTGTTGGCCTCAGGCTTTTCTCAGCCTCAGCTGTCAGAGTGGCGAAGGGGGCCACACCAGCTGGGGAGACAGGGCTGAGTGTCACCGTGGCTGGGAGGCCCCTCCTGCCACAGTAGAAACCTCAGCGGGTGGCTGACTGGGGATGGCTGAGTGGAAGGAAGCTGGAGTAACTTCTGTGTGATGGTGGGGGCACAAGGAGGGCCTCAGCTCTGCTTCCTGGTCCCTTTTGAAGGCCCAGGCCTATCATGTCTCCTCCTGCCCTTCAAAGGCCAGAGGTTGGAAAGACCAGCCCAGGGACTACTGGTGATCATCCAAAGAGGGGTGGTCGTCCAAAAGGAAGCAGAGATGACCCATGCCGCCAGGGTGCATGTTGCTTTCACGTCATCATGTCCCCAGCAGAGCCCCCCAACTTTCCCAGACACCGTGCGACTTCCCTCTGCAGTGATAAGATGCTTTCCTTTCCTGAGAGAGGGCGACAGTAGCCGGCAGAGGCAACAGCTCCCTTCAGTTTGAAGAGGCTGGTCATAGGACTTCCCAGCCCCAGTTTCTCAGGAGTGTTCCCCATCCTGGCGATCTCATAGTCTGGGGTTGGAGTTTACCTTGAAGAGCAGGCGAGGGGATGGCTTCCGGAAACATCCCTGCCCTGAGACAGCGCCCCGCTAGGCCCGCCAGCAGAGGAGAACAACCGTCGTGTTTTTGCACATGTGTGTTGAGTTAAACACCTTCCCAAGCACGGGAGCTCTGCCTGCCGCTGTGGCCTTCAACAGTCCCGTGCAAAGTTACTGTCTCCATTTTACAGAAGCGGAGACTGCGGCGCAGAGCAGTTAAATACCTCAAAGTCACACCGTACGTAAGTTGCAGAGCTGGGATTTGAACCCAGGCTCCAAGGAACGAGGAGAACTGTCCAAAATGGTGTCCCAAATGACATCCCCTGGGGACAGACGTGTGCTCGTATGTCCAAAGGGCAAAGCTTGGAAACCGGAAGGCCCGTGGAAGGAAAGAATGTGGGAAGCAGCAATGCTGAAAGAGACTAGAGGACGCGTGCCAAAGCCAGGGCCCGGTGGGGCACAGCGCCCCAAAGAACCACACGGTTCAGGGTCACAGCTCCAGTCACCTTGTTGTGGAATCAGGACGGGGCTCTCTGTCCCAGCCTCCCTTCCCCTCCAGCTGCCTCCTTGGCCCCCACCCAGTCTCATCAGAATGAATCCAGAGCACGGGATTTGCTTGACCATCTCGCTACAGACAGCGAGAGACGCTGAGGAAGAGGAAACACCAGCGACTAAAGCCAGGAGGACCCTCCTGGGGAAAGACAAGAGCTATTGAAGTCTGCTTCTTCCTTGGTTAAGATGGGCCTGTCCGGGTGGGACGGCCAGGATGGGGTGGACCTCTGCAGGGAGCTGGCAAGTGCCAGGGGTCTCCATTTTCTTGGGGCTGACCCTGTTCAAGCCATTGTGCCAAGAGCTGTTTACACAATTACAGATGAGGACACAGAGGCCCAGCGGGGCTCCAGGACTGGCATAGGGCACACAGGAGGAGAGGAGGGGCTGAGGGTCCAGCAGGCTGGCCTCTCCTGGGCCCAGGCTACTCCTAATCCTTTCAGGTCCCAGGATCCTGCAGCTGCCGGCTCTGCCTTCCTGCACCCTGTGCTCAGTCCCATGCTCCATACCACACAAATCATCTGTGAAAGGGAACCTGGAAACGTCTGAGACTCTAGGAACACTCACAAGTCAAACGAGCCTCCCCAAAACAGTGGGGCCGCCGCGCTGGGCACAGTGTTCCATGGGCACAGGGCGAGGGCAGGCTGCCGGGCTCTGCCCAGCGAGAATTGGTTGGTTATCAGGTTTCCCGAGGTCCAATTTCAAGAACAGCAGTGGCGGGCCATACTCGGAGGAGCAACACCCAGGATTAATTCACTCCTTCTTGATAAATGCCAGTGGAGTTTAAATAATGAAGGGAGGAGGCGCATGCGGAGAAAATGAACCATTAAGGGACAGGGCGGGTGACTCACTGGTCCACCCCTGCCGGCAGCCAGGACCCTCCTGCTGCACCACCCGCCCAGGGCTGGACACTTGGGAGTGGCCTTCAGTGGATTCTGGATGGTGCCTGAATGCACCCTCATTGAATGATTAGTTCAGATGAAGGGCCAGCGAGCACCCCCGGTGTGTGTCCTTCCTGGCCTGGGCAGGGACATCCTGTGGTCACTGGCGGCAGCACTGACCAGGAAGGCGCAGCACTGAGCACTCCATCTCCCCCAGATTTTTTATTGAGGTCCCCACTCGAGCTTGGCTAGGATGTGCTCATTCACACGACAAATGGCTCCACTTCACAGTTTGTTTGCACATGTGGTTAACAGTTCCCCAGGTTTCTTGGGGGTCCTGAGTGGTTTTGGTGGCCCGCCCAACCTGCCATCCAATTCCACATTCTACTCGCAGTTATAAAAAAAGCAGCGTGATGGAGAGGCAAGGCCTCTAGGGGTGACCAAAGGCAAGTATGGGGGAGCCTTTTAGAACCAATCCGCTTCTTCAGATAAAGACAGCCTCCGGCCAGGCTGGAGGCCAAGAATTTAATTGTATTTATTTTTGCCATGACTTTCTATTTGAGGCAAGGGATATTAGTATTCTATTTAGGGTAGTGGTACAAACATTCCTCTTATGATAAACTCATTTACATCTTTAAGTGAGTTGATTAAAAGGAAAGTATGAAGTCAATAAAGTGAAATTAGCAGCTCACATGAAGGCAGACCCTGAACATGACAGGGGCCCTTGCGGTGACGATGTGCTTGGGTAACTGCACCCCCAGCAGCAAAGCCTCGCCAGGTCCATGGGAAACTTCACGGGGAGTAAGTGAGTTAATCCTCCAAAAAGCACCTGGCTGCAAATACAGTTTCTCGCTGTATCAGCAGGTAAACTGCCCCATGCACAGGGAAGCGTCGTCCAATGAAGTGATCTCGTGGTTGACCCAATAGGCTAGGGCTGCTTGAGACCCGAGAGCCCCACCTCCAGCAGCACCTCCAGGTTACACCCCACTCGCCCGCTGCTCTCTCCTCGCACTTCCACGCCCCTGCAGGGCCCCTTCCTGGCCTGCCATGTGTAGCCACTGGCCAGACGGATAGTTTCCAGTCCGGGCTGGCCTCCCTGCATGGTGCCTGAGGGAGAGGATGCAATTGGGGAAGGAAGGGTGAAAAGGGAGGGCAGAAGGGGGTTGGCCCCTTGAGGAAGATCCCTGCCACCCCCATCTGCTGTCATTTGTTTATTTCCACGGCCAAGGAGAGAAATGGCTGTGGCCCATAGGAGCTACCTGCAACAGCGTCTGACGTGAAATCCGCCCAGCGCCATCTTATTTGCAGAAGACCGCTTTCCTCTTCCGATTCCAGGGAGGAACTGGAAGGCCAGAAAGGAATTCCAGAAAGGCCAGCCCAGGGTTAAAGTCAGGGTTCCCAGCAGGGCGCATCAGGGCGGCCTGGACACAGACGCCAGCAGACTGGAGGGATGTGGGATGTGGGCAGAATGGGGAATCAGGTGAGCTGGCTGCTGGCAGGTCGAGATCAGGCCGATAGCAGGAAGATTAATGAGGGTCCGAAGCCTCCGTGTCCTGGAGCGTGGAGGAGGGTTTTCAGATCAATGCTGGGCCGGCCGGCTTAATGGTGCCTAATCTTACCTTTTGAAGCTGCAACATTTGGGAGTGGAGATCAATTGAGATGAAATAAAGTAAAATGTGTTGACGTTCAGGGTTTTAGTCTTCATCAGAGTCCCATTGTGTAGCGTTTTTATTTTCTGACTTGGAAATAGGCAGAGACGAGCCACTGGAGAGGACTGTTTATATGCGGACGAGGTGGTGGTGTACTTACTTTTGTTCTTGTTTTCCCTCTCCACAAGCTGATTGTCCTGGAAGGCCAGATCCATTTCTGTCCCCTTTATCTCGGTGCCCAGAGACGCACCTGGAGGAGGCTCTGTGACTCTCAAATGCAGTGTTTGGGGGAACCAGAGCGCCCTTGGGCCATGGGCCAGTCTGCCAGAATACACTGTTCTCAGCGGTGAAGAAACAGCCCAATGAGCAGGCCCTACAGGCCCCCTCAGGACAGCAAGACACTCCCTGGGGCCTGGTTTCTGTGGCCTGTGAGACCATGTGGCCAACACAAGCTGGCTCCATGGTCTTGGGGGAAGAGAGTCCCTGTGTGATGAGAACTGAGTCTGGAGCAAGTGAGCTCTGAGATCTGGGCTTTGGTGGTAGGTCTGCCACCCACATTTGTGACCTTTGGGGAGGCCCCAAGATCTTTGGGCCTCAGTTTCCCCACCTGCAAAACGGGGGTGAGACCAACCTGCAGGTCCTGCTCTGGCTCTAAAGTGGACTCACAGGGCGAGTCCCTCCATGGTTTCCCTGCTCTCTGGGGTCTAGGCTCCATGGAAATAGCTAATCCTTTGCCATGCCTCAAAATCCCCTGCCTGAAATTTTAGAGCCTGACAATAAAGAGTGCTGATCTATTTTCACCTACCACCTGCTCTACATGAACGAGAAAAAAGGCCCGTCTGAGGAATGAGGAGGGCAGACTAGCATACTGAGCATGCAGGCCCGGCGGGAGCCACGTTCACCTCATTGCATCCTCTCGATAAACTTGCAAAACAGCCTCCTTAGCTTCATGATTCCTTCCCTCTCACTTGGAGAGTCGCTCTGTTCCAGCAGGACTGGTGTTCCACATAAATCATGCTCAATAGTCCGTGTTTGAGAAAAGCACAAGAGTGTGTGTAATACACTGTGGAAAGCCGTTAGCGGTCACTGCTGAATCGGGGGCCCCGGGAAGCCTTCTCCCTCACCTTTAGGGAAGATCCATGACCCCAAGCGACGTCCTGCGCACAGGGTGCCGGGAGGGGCAGTGTCTGTCCTCAGCAACAAGCCCCCTGGGTCACGGGAGCAGCATGCAAGATGGTGTGGATGGAAGTGATGGTTGAGCTATGGAAGCACCAAAGGGCTGGGAACAAGGGAGATGTTTTCTGGAGAAGCTGGGTTCGGGGTGCAACCTGAAGGCAGGGTCCGTGGATTTAACTGGAAAGAGGATGAGACTGGTGATCCAGAGGGGAGACCAGCCCACAGCAAAGAGGTTGGGTGCCCCACCAGGCGCTGTCCCCACCTCTGTGACTTGGCTGGCAGGGGGCTTCGGGATACTGGAGGTGGGGAATACCAGGTCAGCCATAGAGCTCAGGCAGGCTGTGGGGGTGAGGGAACTCACACTTGACCCTGTGGGTATTGCTCTGGATTACCCTGCGGGCCTAAGACCTCTAATGAGTCTGTGTTGGGTTTCAGGAGCTTCATGAGCTCTTAAAATTGTGGCTATTTTCCTGGGCAAAGGATCCATACATTTTAAAGGATTCTCAAAGGAATCCCCAAAGCTGAGAGGAGCTGCTGGGGACAGTGGGGACTCTTGAGATGTTTTGCACAGGAACGTGCAGACACTGTAAAGGGCTCCTCCGAGCAGGAGCAGGGGAGCCAGCAAGACCATGTGCAGGAGCAGCCTGGGGGGACAGAGCTGGGGGTATAAACAGAAAGGAAGAGCAGAGGGGGGTCGTGGTCACAGAGGAGAAATGACAGTGCTCTGGGGACTGCGGGATGTCAAGCACAGGCACGAAATCTCTTTTGGGATTCTGCGATACACCGGCTTCTGAGACAGCTCTCCCCAGTCCGCTCCTGGGGATGCCTTCACCCCCTCATGTCAGCCTCCGGCACCTTGTCTCCTCTCTCTTCACGCCGCCCAGGGCGCGGACAGCTGTTCATGGCTGTTGCCTTGCTGGGGGCTGTCTTTCTTGCATACATGTTTCCTGTGTCCTTTGAACTAGAGACCCCCTGTCTTGGGCCCTCATCCCTGAGGCCTGCCCACCCCGCAGCAGGGCTCACTAAGCGCCGAGGGAACAAAAGCAGGGGAGACAGAGATCCAGCCAGGGCCTGCTCTCTCGGAAAAGTTCTGATAAGAACAATAATAAAAACAGCACCTGCCAAGTGTTTAGTCATATTCATTACCTCATTTACGCTTCACAGTTTACTCACTGGAGACGTGAGGAAGCTCAGTTTTGTTTTGTTAATTTTTTTTATTTTTATATTCCCCATACAATTGCACCCCCTTATTTTGACCCCTACTCTTCCTTTCCCCCCCCCCAATAGTGTGTCTCTGGTTCATAGTTGTTTGTTGATTTTGATTTCTTTCTTATAGTTATTCTTTTTCCTGGTCCCTTATTTAGGTTTTCTAGATTCCTGCTATGAGTGAGACCATCCGGTATTTTTCTTTTTCTTTCTGGCTTATTTCTCTGAGCATGCTCCCAGAAGCTCAATTTTAAATGCTCCTCGTGAAGACAGAAGGGGGCTCACACCACAGCCAGGTTCTGTTTTGGCTGCTTGAGTTTTCGACAGTGTTAGGCCCAGAGACATTTCTGTCAAGAAACTAGAGACTTGCTCTCCCTCTCCCAGCCCCTCTGCCAGGAGGGGGGTGACTGCTGCCCCGCCCCCACTCCTGCCCAGCAGCTCCCCATCTGGCACAGCTCTGCACAGCCCTACCTGTGCCAGGGTTTTCCAAAAGCGGGGATCTGGTGACCCTCACATACTGTTAGCGTGGATGTAGACGGGTCCAGCCTCTGTGGAAATAGTACAGAAGTTTCTCAAAATATTCAGAAATAGATCAACCATACGACTCAGAAACTCCCCTCCTGGGGACCTACCCACAGAATGCAAAAGCACCATTCGAGGGACGCCTGCGCTCTTACGATCAATGCAGCGTTACTTACGATCACCAAATTATGGAAACACCCTAAGTGTCCAACGACGATGAGTGGACACAGGGGCTTGGTCTGTACACACCATGGAATACTACTCAGCCACAAAAAGAAAAGATGAACTCTTGCCATTCAGGACAACGTGGCTAGAACGGGAGGGGATGGTGCTCGGTGAATAAGTCAGGAGAGAGACAGATACCAGATGGTTTCACTCATATGTGTAACACAGAGAAACAAAACAAAGAAACAGCGCAAAACAAACCCAAGAAATCTGGCTGTAGAATTAAGGCTACTGCAGGGGGAGAGTGGGAGATGGAGCGCAAAGGCGGGGCCCAATGCACTGTGGTGGAGGATGGTGGGTTCTTTGGTGGTGGGTGTCATTCCACACATCTGAGAAGCGACCCTCTTCCCCTAAATCATGTACAGTGTTGCAGAGCAATGTTACCTCAAAAAAAAATAATACAACCAAGAAAAAATAATTATTAGGGCCTCCCTGGTGGCGCAAGGGGTTAAGCACTGCACTATGAAGCAATCCGCAGCCTCTGCAGCACAAGTTCGATCCTCGGCTGGCCAGGGAGCTACCCACATGGCCCGGCAGACCTCTCCTGACACGCCCGCTGCTCCCCTCAGCAGTGTATTTCAGTAGATCTGCCTGTTCTGTTCCCCACTCTGTCTCTGGTGGATCCTCTCACCCCCCACATCTCTGGCCTGAACCCCAGTTTTTGTATGCATAAATAAATAAATCTTTAAAAAAAAGAAAAAGAAAAAAATAATTAAAAGAAATTTCTAGAGTAAACATAAAGGAAAGAGTCTATCTCCCGGCCACTTGTTATTCCACCACAGTGGTCACCTGAGGAGCCGGCAGGGAGAGCACTCTCTGCCGCTGGATATTCTAAACTCCAAGACAGGGTGTGGGGGAGCAGTGTCAGGCCTGCGCCCTTTGTCCTAGCCACATATCCTGTCATTTTCCATAGGAATTACATGGCAGATATGGGGAGAGGGTGAGGCTCCAAGGTGGCCCCCAAGACAAAGCCCGAGTGACACCTTGAGCCAGTCTGCCCAGGCACTGTCCAGAGCCCCCAGCCCAGACCCCAGAGGCAGATAGGTGCATGACCACCAGGCCCTCGAGCCCAGCCCACCCTGGGAGCCTGTGCTAATGCCTCTGGCAGGAGGGAGAGCAAAGGAGGGGGCTCCCTGCTCCAACCATATCTCCACCCCTCCCACCCTCCCTAATGCCTGCATTTCTTATCAAGCTGCTGGGAACTTCAAAGCCCTAGGGCCAAACCTTGCTGTAAAGGGGGGTAGAAGGCAGAGGGATGGGACCTCCCCCCAGACCCCTTGCACTCCCCTTGTCCTGACATGGTGTGACCCTCCTCTTCCGTCAGGAGTGAGGAGTAGAGACCCAGGTGACTGACTGGCCCTGCCCTCTGGCTCCTTGGAGGCCTCGCGTGGACACAGCTCAGGCTTGACTCCCACAGTCCCACTCTTGCACCCAGTTTCTGATGTGGAGACAATCTCTCAGACAGTGCCGGCTTCAAATCTGGCCTCCAGCTTCCTCCTCACTGCAAGTCCGTGGCACTGAGGCCCTTCTAAGCAGCCTCACACCGTATCATAGAGAGAACAAGCCCCCAAATTCCTCTTTTGTTTTCTGAACATCGGGGGAGGAGATGGTCCTCTTTTGAGGTTGGTCTTATCAATGAGCATCCGGCACCCCTGGCCTGCGGACCTTCAGGCTTGCTGAACCTGATCTTGGGATCACAAACTCGAATGCCTGAGTGTTCAAGCAGTCACATAAACAAGTGAAGCAGCTCAGAGTAAGGCAACAGGGAGTGGTGGGGACTTGGGGGAAAAGTAACATATACTACTCTCCTAACCCGTCCCCACACCACCAAAGCAGCTGCTTCTCAGCCTCACCAATTCTAACTTCAGTACTGGACAGATCTTCTGATTGTCCAAAAGAAGCCAGAAATGTAGATATTTCATAATGACCTTGAGGTTTAAATACTGGCCTCTGATTGTGCAAAGGTCTAGAATTGTGCAAGCCCCCGTACAGATTAGGCCTGGAATGACCTGGCATGGCACTTCATCTCTGGAGTAAGCACATGGAAACTGAAGAGGGGGTTCCTGAGACAGCCTGATGTTCAAAGGCAGTTTTGACGCCACACTCCAGAAACTGCCTTTCAAGGCCTGGCGAGTCCGCAGGTGGCAGCATGAGGGACGGGGTGGGATGGCACCTCCCCGACTGGATGGTAAGTCCCCACCCGCCAAGGTACGGGGCCAGCTTGCCACAGTATCTGAGGCGCAGCTACATGCAGACCCCTTCCCCCCACCTCAGGGTACTCACTAGGGGACCCTGGGCGAGTCGCTTGATCTTTTTGAGTCTGTGCAACCTACCTCTAAAACCGAGTAAGAAGACAAAGATTAACGCACCCCTAGTACTGTGCCTGGCCCAGGTGAGCTTGAGTCAGCAGGTTATGAATATTTATCTTTGGTCTCTTGAACCTGCCACCTTCCGAGCCACACGTCGTGAGCTGCCCGTCTGGACAGTGACCGTCACCTGGGATGGAGGGGGAGTCACTCTGACAGGGTAAATTTTTATGAGAGGCGGGAGCCTATTTCATTTGGGAGGTAAAAGCATTCGGCAACATTTTGTATTTGGAAATTGTATAAAACTAATGCTTTGTCAGAAAAACCGTGGAATTAATGCTGGACAAGATCTTATCGGCTATTAAATGTAAAGAGAGAAAAATCGAGATTTTTAAGTGGGGGCAACCTCAGGGGAGCAGCGAGGGTCAAGGAGGGCTTTTATGTCACTGTAAATGGAACCTTCAAGTGCTGTGAGGAAGTGGCGGCTTCAAAGGACGGATTTCCTGAGTTAGGAGGAATCCCAAAGCTGCCCTGGGGATTCTGACCCCTCTCTGCTTCCCTCGGGATGCTCATCCCTTGTGCCTCTTCCAACATATCCTCCCGTCCCCAGAGGAAGGAGATCTGTCCAGGGCCACCCCATGCCCAGACTCAGGAACCCCCAACTTGACCTCCCCTCGAAGAAGTGGTCAAACATTCATGGCTCCAGTAAGAGAGAGACTGAGAAGTGTCAGAGAGAGAAGGTGGAGCCAGGGAACGGGGCCACTTAGTGCAACGAGACCTTAAAATGTTTGCAAAGTGAAGACAGAGAGAGGAGCTGCTGAGGGGAATACGGAACTAAAGCCGGGGTGTGTATTTCAGATGATAACAGTGGACACACATACAAATGCTGCCAGCGTGAGCCAGCACCCTGGCTCAGGAATCAGGAGTTAGACTCCTGAGCCGCCCGCTGGGTTTAAACCCTGGTGTCCCTACTGAGTTGCTGTGCAGCCCTAGGTAAGATTTTCACCTTCTCTGTGCCTCAGCTTCTCCACCTGTAGAGAAAGACCATCATTTCAACCTCTGGGCTATTGTAAGGCTTGAATGAGCGAGTGTGATTGTGGAATAGGGCCTGACGGTCCTAGGTCCAGGTATCAGAATTATTACAGAAACGTGTCAGTTAGTGTCATTTCCGGCAGGGACGGACCAGCTACGCCTTGGGGCCGCAGGGGCCACGCCGAGACGCATCTAGCAGGTGCAGTCACGCTCTGTGATGTCTGCAGGGCTGGATCGCTTAACTACGCACGTCTCATGGGTGTCCCCGTCGTTAAGCGCCACTGTGTACATGGAAGCGAGACGAGATGGTTGGTAGAACAAGAATCAAAGGCAGGAAGGGATGTAACAGAGCACAGGCGGGGCCCTTGGTTTGGCTGCAAGGACAGCCGGCCACTCCGCCGTAGCGGGGGACAGGAGGAGGCAGGTGCTCATTGGCCGTTCACTGTGTCCAGATACCGGGCTCAGCACTGGGGGTGCAGCAACCAGGAGACTGACACAAGACTCCAGATCGGAGCCCATGCTCCAGGGGCAGAGGCAGGTGGTGCATTTAACCCATGAACATGGGGACAAGGCACAGGAGATGCTGTGGGGGGGCAAACTGGGGGTGTAGGACAGCAGATGCCTTTTCAAATGGAACCATCAGGGAAGGCGTCTTGGCAAAGGGGACATTTGAGCAAAGATTTGAAGCAAGGGGAAGTGAAGAAAGGGGGCAGCCAGTGCAAAGGCCCTGGGCCTGGAGCACACCTGGCGGGTGTGAGTAGGTGGGCAGAGGGGTTGGGAGTGAAACTCGGGTTTCCCTCCTTCCGCCCCGAGTCATGCATCTGGAAGCTGCATTCTCTTCTCTGCGGCACAGGACACTGTCCCTCTTTGATGCCTTCATTCATCCAGCGGTCCTCTTAAGGACCCCACCCACACCTTGGAATGCAGAGATGCTCTGGCCCCCAGTGCTGTGCTTGACTAGGGTCTGGGGTCCTGGTGATGAAGCTCTGTGTTGGCAGGACCAGGGGTGCTGTCTCTGGTAAGGTAGGGTCTTCAGAAGGAGGGCGGGGGACTCCAAAGAGGCGCTGAGGCCATGGCCTCACGGAGGAAGTGCTCTGCTGACAGCTCTCGCCATGTCCAGCTCAACTGGCAGGACAGATTTGGTTGCCTCTGAGTTGGAGCTGCTTTGGTGTCCGGGTTTGTGAGTCTAAGGGATGCAGCATTTCTTAGAAGTCCCTGGGTTATAAAATGTGTGCAGCTGGAGGACAATGAGCTGCAGGCACTGGTGAGCCTGGGTGGTGACTCCCCTCTGGCCTGTGCCTCTGTTTACTCCAAAAGTGTTCTGATCTGGATGGTAAATGGCCTGGTCATGCCTGGTTCAAGGTGCCAGTTTCATGATGAGAAAAGGTGGGGACAAGAATGGTGGGAAATGCTTGGCATCCAGCAACTTGTTTACCTGCATTTTGATATGCAGATGCCTACAAGTGCTTTTCTATAAACACTAGGGAAAGTGGCTGGGACATTATCAAAGCCCTAAGTCCTCAGGGATGTTTTCTGAAGTCAAGCAACAGGAGGAGCCTAGCGTGAGCTGGTTCCTGTCTGGATACTGTCAGAAGCTGATTAACTAGCAAAAGTTTGCCGAAATCAAAGCAAAATGGATAAGTCAAATCAAGCTGATATTTAACATGAACAACGAGAAGACAGCAGAGAACGGAGTTGAGTTGTGGAGAAGAAACAGCTTGAGCTCACTGGCGTGGCCTCCCACCTCCATTAACACTGACAGCTCCCACAGAAGCCCAGGGCCAGACATTGCGCCATCGTGGAAACGCCACCGCCGAGGGTTGTTCAGAGTTCCGGGCCCGCTGGCGCCTCAGTGTCTGAGCTTCAGGAGCTCCTATGCAACGAGAAGACTTCTCTACAGGACAAGACAGCACAGAAGCTGTTGAGCGCGTCAGGAAAGCTGTTAGCCTGACCTGATGCCAAGAAGCTGAGTGGGCGGAACCGGAGCAGAGCGGCAGACAAGGCAGCCCAGGGAATGAATCTAAACTGGGTGCCAACGCCACACTCCGAGTGCTGCCTGCCACCTGCGAAGCTGAAGCTGCTGCTGGGGGCCCCCTACAGTCATACCGCGTACTGAATGCCGGTGATGGGGTGCCGTGCCCTGTGGTCCTGCTGGGGGTGCGCTGGTGTTCACAGTGTGGTCCTCACTGCCGAAGCCGTGGCTTCAGAGGGGGCCCCGAGTGTGAGTGCAGAGGCCAAGCTCAGCTAGAAGGATGCTCTGGGGAGAAACACAGCGAGGATGCCTGCTACGTGGGGAGAGGGCATTCTGCTCTTAGCTCTTCACCGGAAGCCAGCAATGGTCTTACGTTTTTAATGGCTGGGAGCATATCAAGAGAAGCATAACAGGGCCTCCCTAGTGGCACAAGGGGTTAAGCACCCCACTATGAAGAAATCAGTAGCCTCTGCAGCACGAGTTCAATCCCCAGCCGGCCAGGGAGCTACCCACATGGCACAGCAGACCTCTCCTGACTCGCCCGCTGCTCCCCTCAGCAGTGGATTTCAGCCAGTCTGCCTGTTCTGTTCCCCGCTCCGTCTCAGGTGAATCCTCTCCCCTCTCGCCCCACATCTCTGGTCTGTAACCCAGCTCTTGTATGCATAAATAAATAAATCTTAAAAAAGAAAAAAAGAGAGAAGCGTAACAGGAATAGCAGCACCTTACAGGATGGCGTGCACTGTCCTCACTCTTGGATTTATTTGTTCATATCAACCATGTGACCTAGTACTCTTAGTCATTTCATAGATGAGGAAACACATAGAAGTTTCTAGATAGGTTAAGTAATAGTCCAAGCTCACATCACTAACCATCAGATCCACTGGCATTCAGACTCAGGGAGGCTCGTTTCAGAGTTCTCGCCCTTACCCTGTTCGGCCGCTTGAAAGGTTCCCCAGCACTGCAGGGTAGACAGAGCGTAGGTCTAAGGGAGAGCTTCAAGAAACCCGTCCCCAAAGGCTCTTGGAGGGAAGATGGCAGTGATTCAGAGACGCGAGGGGAGGCTTTGCAGGAGCCTCTGTCGTGACAACAGAATATCCCATCACTCACTTTGAAGTACAATTAAGCTACAATTATCTCCCCCCCCCCCAAAAAAAAGAACTATACCTTCAATAGTCCTATTACCAAAAAAAAAAAAGCACAGGAGAACCCCTGTGTACATTACAGGGTGTACACTACAAGCTCCCCAGCGGTCTGAAGAGTAATGAACCCCAGTATGTACATACACACCCAAGCTGAAGTTTAACTTATAGTCTCAGCACGA
This sequence comes from Talpa occidentalis, assembly GCF_014898055.3. Lineage (NCBI taxonomy): Eukaryota > Metazoa > Chordata > Mammalia > Eulipotyphla > Talpidae > Talpa > Talpa occidentalis. The sequence goes on from NW_023601433.1 coordinate 6,186,565, forward strand.
TAAGAGATGAACAAGAACAATAATAAAGTAGAACAATTATAACAATATCCTATAATGAAGTTGTGTGAAGCTTCTCTCTCTCTCTCAGATCCTTTATTGACCGTAATACTTTCACACCGTGGTCGACAGTCCGTAACTGACACCAAGGAAATGGATCTGGGTAACAGGAGTCTATTGTGCTCACTTCTTATTATTTTTTAATTTCATTAATAAGCAGCTTGTGGATATTTGTTCTCGCTCTCATTGGTTAAGCAACTGCATCTACATGAGAACTTCAATTTTTCCCCACAGTCTAAAAGAGGCAAAAGTCTAAAATATTCGCTGCCTGGTCCTGTAGAAGAAAAGGTTGCCAACCCGTGTTGCAGAGAAAGCAGACGCGGGAGCCGCCGCGGGATGGGACCAGAATGGCTGCTGAGTTTAAAAGGTGCTGGGTGATGTGGAAGCAACAGCTGTCCACCCTGGCGGACAGGCCTGAGTCCTTCATCAAGGACTGTCCAGTGGCATCTACTGAAAAGGCCTTAGGCTAAGGGAACTGGGCAGAAGCAGCTCTCAGCTGGCACAGATGGCATCCAGGTGGCTGGGGATTCCACAGGGTCCTCAAGTCAGGGAGCCATCCCCTACTCAGAGTGACGGAGACCCACCAGAGCCTCTTGAGAGTGTGATGGGGTGCCATTTCTCCCATGGTGCTAGGGCCAGAGGGAATGTCCATTGCCAGCCTCATGGTGAGGTTCTGCACTGGCTCAACCAAGACTGGGCCCCTTGCCATATTACCTCCCACCCCCCTCAGGCCCCCTCCCCTCCTGTTCCAGTCACAGGTGGTTGGGGGCCAGACACGAACCCTTGGGAGGGGCCTTTCCTCCCGGCTCTGTGACGTTCTGCTGCCACGGAACTGCCACGCAGGAAGCCAGGCTGCCACCCGCCTCAACGTGGACGGACCCTTGACTAAGCAGCAGCCAGACATGAAGGACAACTGCTGTATCATCCCTCTCCCCCCAAACAGCTAGTGCAGGCAAATTCACAGCCACTGAAATTAGAATCGATGTGCCCAGGGGCTAGGGGAGGAAGATTAGGGACTTATGTTTAATGGGTACAGTTTCTGTGTGGGGTGAGAGAAAACTTCTAAAAAGAGGTAACGGCCGTAGAACCTGAATATGCTTAACGTCACTGAACTGTACACTTTAAAGGGGTTAGAATAGAAATTTTCTGTTATGGCTATTTTACCACATTTTTTTAAAACTCTAGAAAAATTCAATAAAACCATCCTTGAGCCCTGTTGAAACCCCAACTCTGTTCATGGGAACGAATGACCTCGAGTCCACCTTTTTCTTGCCCTTCTACCCACCACCTATCTGAGAAGCCATGGAGTGTGCCCCGCGGTGTCAGCAGGCAGGAACCCCAGTGGTTTTTAGGCACAAATGTATGCACCCCAGAACAATGAAGGAAGAACCCTCTGCAAATTCACAAATTGGGTACGACTTTATCTTCTATTCTCAAGACTAATCAGCTGTTTCAATTGGATTCAGACTGTTCATTAAAGTTGTCAGCACCTGCGAGGTCTTTTACTGAGCCCGGCTCTCCAGCGAGAAACCAAGAACGTGGGAGGTTATAACGCAGCCCCGAGAGCACAACACACTGGCTGTTATCTTACCTAGAAATAATTGGGCTCGGATGAAAAGGCTAAACAGAAATGCAGGTTTTAGGTTTGCTCATTGCTTTTGACTAACAGCAGATCTGACTGCACAGTGTTGTTTTCACACACCGTCTTAGTTACTGTCTTAGCTTAATGGGGACACTCTGCCTGTCAGTGGTGGCAAGGAGACTGGCATTCTAGAACGCAGACCTTTAGGATGGCCAACCTCTGCTGAGAAGACTCAGCAGGGTCAAATGGACATTTTCTATTACAAACATTGTACCTTGTTGGTGGAGTTTTTCCCACTGTCTAGAGAGCTTTCCCGTATGTGTTCACGTGTGGGTCATCTTGGCATCTAGATGTAGGATTTCAGCACTTTGCAAATTATCTTTGTGGACTTTTCTCACCTGATCATCTTCTTTTGTCACTCCCCCAAGCAGGTATGAGCATTCCTCCATCACAAGGAGGGTAAGCTTATTTCAGTAACATTGGCTGCAGAACCTAATTAGGAAAAAAAAAAAAATCCCTTGTCAATTTACGTGATTCACTTTGAGCCAAATATTTGCATTCTGCGGTTCTTTGAATGATGGCCTGCTCCATCCTAAGGGTTTCTGAGAGATGAAATCATGTCTTTTCCATATATAAATAATATATAGGGACACAGTGCACAAACTGCAGGGAAGTCTCTGGAAGCCCCACAGCATGGAGTCTGATTTGATTCACTGAGTCCAAGTTGTACAAGCTAAGCAGGTGAACAAGGCAGCCTCCACCCATTTTAATGTTTTCTTGGGATACTCAGGTACAGTGAGGCTGAAAGATGACTGTCATTGAAAAGATCATTTGCTGTGTCCCAGATCCCAAGAGGACGGGACCCAGCACCCCAGGAACACACAGGGACGCACCAGGTCCCTCGGAAGCAGAGGAAAATGTAGAAATCGGGCAAGAGCCTTGATTGTAGCTTCCACAGGAGGTGGGGCAGGATAAGCAGACTTAGGATTGGTGAGTTTGGATAACCCAGCAGGCTCCGGGGTGCAGGGCCTGTCCCAGCTGTCTGGTCCTGGGTTCTGGTTGCTTAGGACAGGTAGATGGTGGCCCAGAGTGTGAGACCCCAATAAAAGAGGTGATGTGGATGAGGGTTCTGGATTGTTTGGTTTGCATCTGAAAGATACACGCCTGGGCTGTTCTCTCTCAGGACCTGCTAACCCCAGGAGGCCCAGCCCTCCTGGGCCAGCAAAACCCTGAGAACAGGGAAAATGAAGGCTGTGGTTAACACACACCCTCCAGGGGCTTGCATTCTAGTGCAGCAGAGGAAGCTGAAACCCGAACCAAATCTCCAGACTTCTTTGACAGTTTAGATTATGCAAATGGCAAGAATTCTTTAAAACCTCCCACCCATGATTCCATGAAATAATTAAATAAGAAGAAAAATGCTGTTAACAGAATCGAATACTCAAGGAAAAGGAAAGAGTAGCTGAGAATGGATGATCGGGACGGTTTCAGGGAGGCACCGGTATTGGGTTTGGGGTTAGCCTGGAGGGTGATGTAGGTGGGCTGGTGGTGGGGGAGAAGGATGAGGAGGCTCCACTGTCCCACAGACACCAGGCCGAAAACAAGAGAGGCGGAGAAGGGGGATCAACGTGCATCAGTCGGGCCAAAGAGGCCAGTTGTAAGGTGACGAATGGAAACCCGACTCTCAGCGATGAGCATGGTGTAGACCACACAGGTGTTGAGAGCAAGTTTATACACCTGAACCCTGTGTAACACTATAGACTATGTTACTGCAATTAAGACAAAGTGAGAGCAGAGGTTCCCAGTGAGGACAGTTTTGCCCGAGGGCACACTTGGTGATGGCTCTATATCCTGGGTCAGCACAGCTTGCGGGGTGCAGCGAGGGGTGCTGCTGGCATTGACCTGCGGTGTCCACACAGCCAACCCACCAACAGAGAAACAGCACCCCAAGTATTTATAGAGCTGAGTTGGGAAAAACTGAGTTGGAGGAAGGATGAGGATGAAGACGTGTGTAGTTCTGCGGGGAACCGCAGACTTATGCTCTCCTGGACGCAGGGGGCCAGGCGCTGCCGGTGCTGGTCCTTATCCAGCCTCAGATGAAATTAAAGCAGAGGCAGAGCTCGCCTCACCTGGGTCCTCGGGGATTTCCTGGTGATGCCGAAGAGGGTTTGTTGAGGTTTGCTTTTTGATTAGGCAGAATTTTAAATTATTGTGAAGTCAAATCTGCTACATTTTCTCTTATGATTTCGTCATCCACCCCTGAATTTTAAACACCCTTCACATGCTCTCCTATGTCTCATCAAAGGTTTGATAAATGTTCTCTTCCAATCGTTTTTATATTTTCTTACCCATTTCTTAGGGCTTGCCTTGTTTAAATACTGAACTATTAATTCAGCCTTTTCCAGAGGTTGCTACAAGTATTAGTGGTGATCATGTACGACGATCTTAGGAGTTCTGCAGATAAATATTTTGGGGTTAGTGGTTGTGTTTTTTTTTTTCCCCAAATAAGTACATCATCACGTTATCAGACCTGCATTTTCAGAGAAAGGATTGCTTAGGATAAGGCTACATTTTTAAAGATGAGTCAATTTCTTTAAATTAATTGAATACTAGTATGAGTGATAAACAAATGTAGCAAGCTGGTGACAGGGATATAAGACTTCCTGGAGTTTGGGGAACACTAGTAAATTTATTTGAAGTTTATTTTGCTATCTTGAGTAGAGTATCACTCAACTGATACCCCCTCCCCAAACTCACCTCCCCATTATTAACTGACGACTCCAAAGCACTTACTGAATTTCTCATTGAGAGTGATTTTTAAAATCACCTATCAAGTCTTATATGCAACATTTCTGAGTGTTCTTTTTTATTCCATTAGCTTTTCATTAGTCGTGAATTATGAATGCACTTTTAGTCACTGCGCTTGACTTGCTATCTGACCCAGCAGGTCTTCCAGCCAGGACTGCTGATGTAGAGCCGGGTGGGAGGGACGTGAATAGTCAGTGACATGTGGACAGCAGCGTGTCCTGGGAGCCTTGGAGGCCTGAACTGAGTGGCTCAAGGCTGTCAAAGGATAGAATGTTGCCTGCTGCCACATAATATTGAAAGACATTTCAGTCTATCAGAAAAAAAATGCACAATATTGTATCTACAAGTAAGCTAATCCTATGCAAAGCAGGTATGTGACACTATTCACAATAGTTAGGACGTGGCAACAGCCCACATGCCCATCCACAACAAGATGTGGTCTAGCCACAGTATGGAATACTGCTCAGACCTGAGGAAAGATGAAATGCAGCCATTTACAGCAAAATGCAGGAAGTTCAAGGGAATGATGTTTAGTAAAGCAAGTCAGAGTGACACAGCCAAACACGGGTCACTTACATAACAGACGATCTGACAGTCTGTTATGACTTACTTACAAAAACTGCTACAGAGCAGATGTAGTGATGGCTGAGATTGGGGACAGGGGGATAGAAGGGATGGTAGTGGGGGGGAAATGGAATATTTTCTTTTAATTAAAAAAAAAACAAAAAACAAAAAACAGACTATCCAGACTTAAAAGCAGAATGCAGAGAGGGCACTAACTGCTCCAAAGAGTTCTCATTAAATCATAGGACTCCTGCAAACACCCACCTTTCTCAGTGATTTGAACTGGTTTTTTGGAGTGCATAAACACCTTAACTTTGGCTAGCCAACGTTTATAAATGAGAGCTGTATATCGAAACACCTCTGCAAATCACACATCCTATAAAGGGGTGGCAGGTGGGGGCAGGGAGGGGAATGACTTAATAAAAACAATTAATCTCACCTCAGCTTTTAAAAGACACACACAGGGCCCCAAGTGAGCTGGGTACCAGAGGCAGATGGAAGCTGGTGAAGGTGGGTGAGGAACCACATGGTCCGTGCCCCTTCTAGATCAGAATTCCACAAAATTGAATGGATGGTGTGGCGACAGAGGGCCATAGAATGCTTTCACCCCAAGAACTTTTAACCTCCAAAAAATGGAACAAAAGACCACATTACTCATCCACCTTCTGCTCCCCCCAAAAGTGACAGCATTTACTGTCACTTCTCCTGCCACCAAAAAGCAAATGGTGATCACATCTGGTTGGAAGCCCTCATGAGTCAACCTTGCACCTCTGTTGAACTTCTGGTGGTGTCTCGAGTTTGGAGAGGGTGTGAACTGTGACAATATCTTGCTACATGTGATCTAAAGGGAAGGCCGGAGCAGACGCTGAGTCATGCCAAGGCACGTGGGAGCAAATGCTGAATCATGCTGAGACATGCTATGCTGTGGGGTTACCATAGGTGATGAATCCCAAAGGCATTTGTCTCACGACTCAGGTGAAAACCTTAATGTGAACTGAAATGTTCACAAGGGAGGATCTGCAGAACCCAACATCTGCTTGGGTTCCTGTCTGGGCCAGCACAATGCCTGTTCTGCAGAGGCCAGAGAGAGAGCTCACCTTCCTCTGTAGTGCTCCAAATGGGCTGCAGGATCTCCTGGCCACTGAAGAAGGCTTTGCCAACAAGAGCTGGGTGGTTTATAAATAATGCATTTCCTTTGTCTTGCAGGAATTCTGGAGGCAGAGGTACAATCAGATCAGCTGTGAACAGCTTACATAGCAAATCTAATAGGTTTGTAAATTAGATTTTGTGTTCATTTGTTTTTGCTGTAAGGCAGCTATTAATCTGCTTCTCCTCTTTGCTGGATGGTGCCCTTCTTACTTAGCAAATAGATCTGTTTCATTTCACTTTGGGTTTGCATTTCCCTAATCACTTGGGGGCGGGGAGGGAATCTGTCGATAGAACAGCCCATGAAATGGCCCAAGGTCTAGAGGCTGCAGAGATGGAAAAATCAGATGGGAAAGAGTCGTTTTCTGGAAAAGAGCCCACCCATTTCGAAGTGCTTGGGCCACCAATGAGCTCATGCATAACTTGCATTTTTGCTGAGCAGTGGAGCCTCTGAAGGGAACCAGAACTTTCGCCCTATTTCACTGTAGTGGGTGACTTGTCCAGGAGATTAAGATGAAATAAAGCATTTCAAGGACCTTGCTGAGACTCCTTACATATGTGTACATATATAGAATCAACTCAGCAACATTAACCTTGACTGGAACGTGCCCTCTACATCCTGGCGTTTCCTCATGAGCGCCCTTGGCCGGCTGCAGCTTCATGCATGGGGGCAAGTAAATGCTTGCAAGCCAGCAAACCCAGGCTTCGCACTGGCTGCGGAGGGACCAGGCCCCTGCATCCACATTCTCCACCAGTAACAACTGGCCCATAGCTCTGGCCTCTAGTCTTATGAACCTGAGCTTAAGGTCCAACAGACGGGAGAAGCAGATACCATTTATTTGACAGAAAGGCCACGCCTCAAAGTGAAAACCTTGTTTTACTTTCTAAATGTCCCATTTTGGTCAAGCTGCGAATGGAGAGGGCCTCCCTGCTTGGCGTGGGGGCTGCTAATTGCCCCTCCATGTTCGTTTAGGTCTCTCAGACACGTGAGGCCTGCCCCGTGTGTCCAGTCCCGACCCTACAGGACTGACTTGGGAAAGTGCCCCCTCTGTCCTGGTATCACTGCTTCCAGATCAACCTCAGCCCCCTTACAGCCTCAAATGGAGCTTATGCTATGTCCGGTGAAATGCAGATGTGGCGTGAATAACCCAGAAGACCATGGGTCCCTACGTTCCTCTTCAACACAAAACGATGCCCCCAAGAAGACCCTTCCTCTGAAGCAGGATTCCCTGTGCCCATGGCACCATGGGGTTGGGGCGGGCATGGTCTTATTGGCATCAAGTAAGAGAAGTAAGAATAGTCTCGGGAGTCAGACACACCCGTGCTCAGTCCCCGAGCTTATGAGCTGGGCATTGGACAAGTTATCTCACCCCTCTGAGCCTCCTTTTTTAATTAGAACAATAACGCAACCCCCTTTCAAGGGATGTTTCGAGAATTAGAACTACTGAATAGAAGGCTCTAGCCCGATGCCTGATGTGCTAAAATTCTCAAAGGATGCTCGCTACTATTACTGTGGCAGTATCCATGGTGACAGAAGATGACCACTTAAGTAGGCATGGCAACTTAAGCCTGACATGAGGCTCTAGTGTCATCGGGTAGAGGGAGTGCCGGGACCAGAGGGCACATTCATGAAGAGGAGGATCTCAGCCACCGGCATGGACATCCAGGACACCAAGGTGGCCTTGGGGGTATCTAAGCCCAGTGCCTTTCCCATGCGCCCCAGGGTTGAAGTCCACTAAGACCATGTGTAGAGTCCTGCCCAGTTTTCACTAGCAAGTGGTGATCCTGGCCAACATTTCTCTCTTGCCCTGACCTGTCTCCACCACGAGTATCCCAGAGAAGCCTGGAACCCCCTGTGCAGGATGCTGTACAAGTCTCCTCTGCCAGCGCCCATGGAATTCCTCTACAGAACCTTCTGTTCTGAGTGGGCCTGGGGTGCCCCACATGCCCAGTTTCTGAAAGAAGCTCCTGAGGTTGACTCGACCTGATGCCACAAGATGCCAGGTGCCAGTCGTTGAGTCCTGATAAGAACATCAGCCAGATCTTAGGAAGACAGTGCTTCATCACAAATATTAAAGCATTTCTAGCACATAAACCTACTGGTGCAAGCTGCAGAGAAGCTTGGAGACTCGGAGCGCAGCAGCCGAATCCCTGCTCCTGAGGGTCACCACTACTGCCAGGGCCTTAGGGATGCAGCCACAAGCAGGGCCTCAGGAGTCAGCAGTCAGGGAGAGGCTAGGAGAATTCGGTGGTTCTTAGAGAATTCTAGAAACTTAGAGCCAGACATCTTCCTCTTTGAGACCCTCTTTCTACAAATGGAGAAATGGAGGCTCAAAGTGGTGGCACAAATTGGGAAAACTTTCCAGTGGGCCCCCTTTCTGGGTGCAGCTGAAGGTCAGGCCTTCTCATTCTACTCAAAGGCTCCCTCCAGCCTGCGCCAGAGGAAAATCCACCCACCCCCATGAAAACTCTGCTCTCTGCAGAAGTTACAGCTATCTGAATCCAAGGCATCAGCCAGACAAGTCGGGAACACTGAAGAAGGAGGCAGGCAGAATGTGCACCCCAAAATGAATTTCTTCTGTACCCCAAAAAGGCAAAATGGGGCATTGGGTTGAGATTGCATTGCCAGGATTTCACCTTTTTTAACTTGGCTATTTCAAGATAAAGGCAGAGGAGGTAGATGCGTGGCTCAAGTTCTTGAAGGCTCCAGAACTCAGCATCACAAACCCACTTGTCATTCTAACCGGGAGGCTGCTGTCAGCGCAGAGGGACCGGCGCGGCCCACATGCATCTGTGTGCATCCGGCAGGGGCAGGCTGGCTCTGCCGCTGCCTCCCGAGATGTCACTATAACCTAGTTTCTTAGAAACCTACTAGCATAGATTCCAGACCGCCACTTTCATGCGGGTCCTGTAATGCCAGGTGTGCCTGAATGGGGTGGAGATAGAGTGCACCCAGAATCCTGAGTTGCCCCTGCAGACAGCCGGCTGGCTCCTTCTCCCACGCCAGGCCCCCTCGGGGTCTCAGCAGTGGCTTCTGTATTTCACTGCTACGTGAGATCACCGGGGAACAGACATGACGGAGGGCACACCCCTAGTTATAGGCAAGTGGGAGACCCACTGTCTGGAACAGGGCAGGACCGGAAGTAGAATCTGATGGCTACTGTCAAGGGTGTGGGCACCAGGGAGAAGCCCAGGCTATGTGGCACTGCCCTGGGGGGAGGTGTTCTTTGCTCTTTATTGAGTTTGTAAACCAGCCTAGGATACTTGGTTGTCTATGCAACTGCTATTTGTAGTTTTGCAAAAATAGCTTGAAGAAGTATTACTATTCTGCTAGGTTTCCCTGGGCGGGGGCAGGGAGAAAGACCATTTAATCACATGCAGGCCCTCTCCCCCGCCCCGTCCTGTCTCCAAGAATGGATGTAGGTTATACCTGAGGGAGAGCGTCTGTGCATTCTGGAAGATAAATAGACTGCCTTCCCTTCTCGGTAATAACTGCAATTTCGCTCTTCCGACAAAGTTTACATTCAGGTCCGTGCAAAAACAAAACTATTAGGCGTCTCGTTGGCATGCTAACAGATCGTGTCTACCCTCGTCCTCTGTTTTTTCCTTCCAGAGCTGAAGTTGTAATAAATGGCTCCTCATCACCAGCTGTTGTTGACAGAAGTAATGAGAGCATGAAGCACAACATCCAGCCGGCCTCGGCCAAGTGGAGACACAACCAGACTCTCTCTCTGAGGATCAGGTAGTGGTAATTACCTATAGGACAAGAGGCAGGCTTGGCCTTCTGCAGCACAAGCTGGCAAATTGCCGCTCTTCATCATCTAAAGAAATCGGGATAGAAATAAAAGGTTGACCTCCCGCTGAGGTGGGTTTCATCTGTAAGCGATCAACTGGATATAAAAACCCGAGGAGCCCAGCGCCCAGCAGGTGTAGCGGCCATTCTCCACGGGAGGCAGCGGGAGCACCTGCAGATGGGCTGGGAAGGGGTGAGACTCTCCAGGTGGCGGCAGCCAGGGCCGGGGTGTCTTTGGAGAGCTGCCACCTCCTGGTGACTTAAGGGCTGCCCCTAGAGCTGCCCAGTGAGCTGGGAGCTGACGTGATGCCTGGCCGCCAAGGGCGAGGTCTGGCTGCCAGAGCGCAGCTCCTGCCCTGTGTTTTCAGTGCCCTGTGGGCAGTGACCATGGGCGACCATGCAGTAGGATCGCCCCTGTCAGCTGTCTGGGCACCTGGCATTGAGGGAGCCTTGACTTACCCAGCCAAGGTGGGTCGGTGGCATGGCTGGTCACAGCTGGCCAGAAAAACCCATCATTTCCATGCACTGTTCTGGGGGCTGACATGAGCCAGATGTGCTGGGGGTTGACGCAAGAGCAAGCAGACAGGACAGGGAAGCGAGGTACACACGTGGATGGCACTGCATCTGGTAAATGGGGGGGAAAGGAAGAAACGGTGCTTCAATTTGTAATGGGACCAAGAGGACAGCCAGGAAAGGACCCCCAGAAGCCATGGGTTTTGGAGGAAAAGTAGGAGTTCTCAGGCATGGCCAGCTCTCTCTTGCCTGCAGGGTCTGTTTGTGTTCAGTGTTGCTGGAACACAAAGCCGGAGGTGGGGAGTGGGGGCAACGAGGTTGGCAGCACAGCCAGGACTGTATGGGGAAAGCCTTGCCTGTCAGGGTCACCCTCCCAGGCCATGACCACCTGGGGGGAGGGGCCAGGACACAGTGGTCAACCTTGACCATGGCCACCAAAATGTCACGTCCAGAGCAGGGAGGTGCCACTGTTCTGCCACCACTTTGCCAGCACCTTTTCTGGGGCCTTCTGGTGGACCCTCACCAGATACCCCTGAAAGGCCTACATCACAGACCTCTGACCGGAGGCCCCAAGAGCAAGTGGGAAAGCCGCACTCATGTCCAAAGACAGTGTGACAATGCCCACCCGCGTGGAGGTCCAACCCAGACATGTGTTCTCAGTTCTGGGGTCAAGCCCAAGCGCTCTCTCTGAAGGCAGAGGGGATTCCTTCCCACCTTTCCCAGCTTTGGGGAGCCCAGGCGCTCCTGGCCTTGTGGCCACATCTCTCCCATCTCTGCCTCTCTTTAAACAGCCTCTCCACTGTCCATGCCCCCCCTCCTGTCTCTTCCAAGGACACATGTCACTGGATTTAAAGCTCACCCAGCAAACCCAAGATGACCTCATCTGAAGATATTTCAACCACACATGCAAAACACATTCCAGCTTCCAAGGGCTAGGAGATGGGCACATATTTGAGGGGCTAACTATTCACCCCACTATACCACCTGTCAGTGAAATTTTCCCTCCCACACAAACATGCCTGCACCCCCCACTCACCGTTTGCCCAGCCATTAGGTGGAGAAAGGGGCGCCCCACCCCACCTTTCAGAGAAGACCAGATGACAACTTTTGTGGGGGGCCTGCATGCACACAGCCCCCTGAACAGGAGCGCTGTGCCACCCCCCAAGAGGGAAAAGAATTTCCTTCAACTCCTGCCAATTAATCACCAATATCATTCACAATAAGGCTTTGGGAGTGATTTGGAATGATGTTTAATTTAATAATTGATAGTAATTTCTCATAATTAGTTAGAAATTAATTTACTCTCAGAGGTATTTATTTATGGGCTTTCTGGGGGCTCTCTTTGCTCTTAAATACTTTGGGGTGAGTAATTACAAAGGTTTCAGCAATTTCCAAAATATATTCATTCGTCAAATTGCAGGATCCTTGGTAACCACAGTAAATAAAGCCAATGCCTTTGTTTTCCATTAAGAGCTAGAAACCCCTCAGCAAGGATAGTTCTCCCGCAGGCCCATCATGAAGAGCGGACAAGAGCCTGGGGCCCTGCCGAGCATTCTGGCAGCCCCTTGCTCTGCCCAAGGTCCCACACAAAGCAGTGTCACCTGGAGAGCTTTCAAAGGTGAGCTGAGACCCAGCCTCTCTCAGAATCAGGATTTCTCAGATGTCAACCCCGAACCTGAATTCTCTCTAGTCCCCCAAGTGACTGACACATCCTGCTAGAGGAACCGCAGGTTGTGAACATCTCAGACCCCATAGGTGTTCAGGCAACAGTGTTACTCTCTACTCTACGGGGTGGCCATCTTGCAAATTCTCACTTTTGCAAAGTACTAGACTATTCTGTCCCTCCAGAGCTCTGTGGAAAAGACTAGCCTCACTGTGTTCTAGATAGGGGCTCACTGCAGGAAACGAAATTAAGTTCAGCTGATCTGGGCACCAGATTTCTGACTTGAATCATTTCTGAAGATCTGTGGGGTGATTTAGATAGTTCTAGAAGTAAAACCTCTACCTAGGATCCTCAGGTTCCTAGCGGCGGATCTGCCCGGTTTGAGTAAAGTCCCACTGGTGATTCTGAGAGGACACCCATCCTTATCCTGACCACACATCATCCCATTTGTATTCTTTGCTAGGCGAGTCTAGAACTTTCACCCAAAATCAAAATCACCCCGGAGAGCTGGAATGATGTTTGATTGCCTTTGTTCTGAAACATCAAAAAGGAACCCTGGCCTGTGGGACAGGAGAACTATTAAATATTTACAAAACCCCAAACTAGACAGCAATTGGGGGGTGAGGGAGCCATACCCCACAAACAACCCAGCTCGCCCACAGCAGGCTGTATTTTCAGTTTCTCAAAAGCAGAGTGGGTCACACACCTCAGTGTCCACACTCCCTTTCACGCCCTGAAGGCCCCGTGCCCAGAGGGTTTCCATGGCCGTAAACAGCCACTGAGGCATGAGGTACAGAAGACAAAGCATCTGGTTTCATGTCCCAAATTCAGGAGCCCATGACATGGTGGCCATGAATCCCACCCAGAGAGGAAGTGGGCGTCACGGGACCAGTCTGGGTTTACCTCAAGTTGAGGGGTCTCCCGTGCTGGGACTTTCAGTGCAAAGCCCAGGCAGTCCTGGCCCGCCCTTCACCAGCCGTCCTTGATGAACTCACCTTGTGTCCTAATGGGGTCCCTTCGCAGCAGAGTCCACCTCTCACAGGAAGAAAGCATCAAGAAGGCGACCAGACATGCCCCACCATCACCAACATGGCCTCTGGGGCCAGAAGCCGCTGGTCGGGCTCAGCTCTGCCTGAGGGCCGGGCGGTGCCCGGGATGATGGGCACGAGATCCCCGGGCAGCAGAGGGCAGCTGCGATGGGATGTTTTTCTTCTCACATGTGTTTGGTTTCTGTAGGAAGCAAATCCTCAAGTTTCTGGATGCTGAAAAGGACATCTCTGTCCTCAAGGGGACCCTGAAGCCGGGAGACATCATTCACTACATCTTTGACCGCGACAGCACCATGAACGTGTCCCAGAACCTCTACGAGCTGCTGCCCCGGACTTCGCCGCTGAAGAACAAACACTTCGCCACCTGCGCCATCGTGGGCAACTCTGGGGTGCTGCTCAACAGCGGCTGCGGCCGGGAGATCGACACGCACAGCTTCGTCATAAGGTAAGTGCAGGCCCCGCTTCTCTACCTTGCTTGCGTGTTAGAATTGCTTGGGAAGCTTCCAAGAGTCCTGAGGTCCAGACAGCACCTGGGAGCAACTCAATCACAGCGGGGGAGGGCGAAAGGGAGGGGGGAGTGTATTTCAGAGAGCCGGTCACACCTGCGTGCAGCCACGAGGCTAACAGCACTGCTCTGCAGCAAACCTGGGCAGCCAAGGCCCACTGCCTATTTTTTATAAATAAAGTTTTATAGGAACACAGTCAAAAGCCACAGCCTAGTTGTAGAGGGCAGGAATGGTCACTGAGCAGGTTTCCTATGATCCAGCAGACTGGGTAAAGGAGGAATCAGAGTCCTTAGTGGCTTTTTGCAGGTCTTTTTATTGGGATTTACCCGGTACACAGCAGGCAGGGGTGCTGGGGGGCTGGGAGGCCTCCCAGCCCCCAGAAAATCCTCACTCTGTCTGGGCTCTCTGGCATTCTCTCTGTTTCTCTTCTTCTTCTCCTGGCTTCTCTGCTCCTGGCTTCTTTCTCGGCTTCTGCTGGCGTCCCCGTGACACCACCCTTAAAAGCCCAGTCTTAACCCAGGTGAATCCCATCTACCTATGCCCACACCCTACTCTAGGTGGCCGCCATCAGGCATGCATTCAGGACCGCAAGGATCCATCATCTATCCTGATGGCGGGAGGGCAGAAAAGCCTGACATTTTTCCTTACCCTACACTAGTGTTTTGAATAAAGTTTTATTGGAACACAACCACACCCCCCACTGCCTGTTTTTTTTAATACACTTTTATTGGAACACAGACACAGCAATTCATTTTCATAAGCTCAAAGTCTGCTTTCTCACAACTACATAGAGTTGAATTAATTCAATAATTGCAATGAGAGCGTGCACAGCTTATAAAGTCAAAAACACAGATTATCTGGTCCTTTATGGAGAAAGTTTGCTAACCCCCAGAAAGAGCTTTATAACAAAAAAAAGCTTTATATTACAAAAAAGCTTTATAACAAAAATATATAAATATAATATAAATATAAATATATTAAAAATATTAAAAAATATAAAATATAAAAATACAAAATATAAAAATATATAAAAAAAAGAGTTTATAACAAAAGGTTATAAGAAAATCTCTTGGATGGACCGGTTGTTGGTCCACACTTAGAAAACTCTTATGGGTTGGAAGTTACTCTACTGGTAACTTTATTATCTGTTAGTCAAAATCTGGAAAATGATTTCCCTGGAAATGTTGTTCCTAAGGAAGAAACAGATTTTTGTACGTGACCATCAGCTTTGCTGTTATTTCAGCCCTTCTTGTCCAGTCCCCTGAGACACATTTGGGCACAGTTACCCATGGCCCTGCTACCTGACCCCCTCCCACCCCAACCCAGACAGACTCAGAAACAAGGCTTTGCTATTCCCTGGTCAAAGTAGGGCACACAGAGCCTCCAGTTTCATCCCAAACAGCACCCAGCTCAGGTTTCTATTGGGACTGTCTCTGATGCAAAGAGAGCCTTGTCCCGGGGCTCTGGGAACTGGCCTTTCTGTAGAGTTCCCAAGTCTCAGGACATGGGAGCGCACTGTGTATTTACTCTGTATCCATAGCGATGGAAAAGTCAAGGTGGTTTTAGTTTTGTTGCCCTCTGCCAGGTCCTGCCTGTGCCAGGCACATCTCGTGCCTCAGTTCCCATTTTTTCAAAACGCTACAGTCTACAGAGTGGGAGAGGGGCGGAGACCAGGAAAGGTGAGCAGGTTTGTCTGATGAGAAGCGGTGGGAGGGGGCGGGGGAGTGGGTGGAGGCACAGCTGCCTCCAGGTGGAGTCAGAGCACCTCAATATTTATTGAGCTCATACTGTGGTCCAGCTGTCTTCTGGGTTCTATGCATGGAGTGTCTCTTTTAATTCCCGGGGTGGGGTGGGGTTTGCTATCTGATCTCTATCAGGGCTAAGGAAGTTTGTGCTGCGGGTACGCCTTATCCATGAGGAAGCTCTCGGGAAATACAGAGAGGCTGAGGAGGTCGCCCAGTATCACACAGCCTCACACCTGAATTCTGAACCTAGGGGCGTGGCCAGGCGCACCTGCCAACAGCCTCATGCTTTGGTTCGCTGTGGGCTGCCTTCCTTCCTTCTTCTTCCCCCACTAGATCCTAAACTGCAGGAGGCAGGCGTTTTCCACTGGTGCCAAAGTTTTGTGTATGTGCTAAGTGCTCTGTAAATATTTGCAGACAAGGGGGGATAACCAGAGGGACTGGCAGGTACAGGAAGATATTCTGAGTCCTTGTTCTCAGAGGAAAAAAGAAAAAGAGGCAGCAGATGGGTAGAGTTCAATATAAGCGGTGGTCCCCCAGAACCGTGTTGCCTTTTTCCCTGGCAGGTGCAACCTGGCCCCCGTGCAGGAGTACGCCCGGGATGTGGGGCTCAAGACAGACCTGGTGACCATGAACCCATCGGTCATCCAGAGGGCCTTCGAGGACTTGGTGAACGCCACGTGGCGGGAGAAGCTGCTGCAGCGGCTACACAGCCTCAACGGCAGCATCCTGTGGATCCCCGCCTTCATGGCCAGGGGCGGCAAGGAACGGGTCGAGTGGGTCAACGCGCTCATCTTGAAGCACCACGTCAACGTGCGCACCGCCTACCCGTCTCTGCGCCTGCTGCACGCTGTCCGTGGGTGAGCCGGCAGGGGGGACGCTGGGGCAAGGGGGGCTGGTGGCAGCGTCTCTTTCCTACCCTGGTCTAGCCCTGCTGCACCCCTCACTCCTTGAACCTACTCACCAAATCCTTCCTGAGCCCCGCTTCGGAGAAATGAGGAGGGTGGACAAAGGGGTTTCCTCTGGCTGGTCGGTTTTAACCCGGCGGTAGCACCTGCCTGGAGAACTGTGCTGAGTGGGCCTTCCCCGAGAACACGCTGTCAGGCAATAGGGTGTGCCTAATGCTATTTTGACAGATGAAAGTGAGTCGATTATAGCTGGAAGTCGTGCTGGGAGCACGTGTGACCCGCTGTCGCTGTGGTCCGGGGAGTGTCAGTAGTGCTCAGACTAGGGCTGTGCTCATTCTGACTTGCTGTAAAGTGTGGACTAAGGGCAACAGGATTTGCCGGTGGATTCTGTTTATGGCCCTCCAGGGGTGGAGAAAGAGAAGCGTCCTGGATGACGGGTCAAGCACTTGGGCGGTGGTGCCCTGCCAGAGCCAGGAGAGCCTGGGAGAAGCACGGGCCTGTTGGGGAGGTGAAGGAAGAGAGCGCTATCTGGGGCATGTGAAGAGTGAGGTGCCCTAGCCCGCTTCTGACCGCCCAGCACAGGGTCCAGCCCTGCCCCCCAGTTCCCCTCAAGCCACTTGGCATCACAGCCCTGCCCCAGGGACACGGGACAGCCCACTCTGGACTCCTCACTTACCCGAAGGCCCTGGGATGCCCTTCATGGGGGCCTTAGCAGAACACCTGTGACCTTTGGCCTTCTAAAGGTGACTTTCAAGGCACCCCCACCTGTGACCAGCACTGGTCCACTGGGGTGGGTATCGACACAAAAACCTGGGCTCCCTAAGAAAGATCTAGAGAGACAGAGAAGTGCGGGGCTGATGGAGTAAGTGGTACTGTGTGGACCAGGCTCACGGGGAGGTAGAAGTGTCTGAACTCCCTTGGCATCCTGGCCTTCCCTCAGGGTCAGAGTGGGCCTACGCACCCCCCCCCTGCCCACCCCCACCTCCTGTCTTTAGGCTCCATGACTTAAATGATTCTTTCTGGAAGGAGCAAAGCCTTCCCATGGTTTGGGGTCAGCGGAGAGCAGAGAAGGGGAGACTCCTTGGTAAGGAGAGGAACAGTCCCTCTGGTGGGGAGTGGGCAACACCTGGCGGAAACGTAAGCCGCCGGCTCTATTTTCAGCCATAATCGACTCACTTTCATCTGTCAAAATAGCATTAGGCACCAGTAATAAGCCCTTTAAACAAACAGGCTGTTAATCCTGAGATGGTAACATCTTCCTCTGCAGGAACTCCCACGAGGAAATACTTCCAGAGACGAGCTGAGGGCGGCTCTACTTTTAGCCTGGGGCGGGTGGAGGGCGCCAGGGCCTGGCCATGGACTTCTGCAGTGGCCTCTCCCTCTGCGGGGTGAGGTGCGGGTCTGGATGGGTGGCGCCTGCAGTGGGAGGAATGGCTCCCCTGCCTTGGTGGCCAAGAGGTTTCAGTTGCCACCGCCAGAGGAAGAAGGGTGAGTGACTTGGAACAAACCACATGAGAAAAGGCCGAGGGAGCAGAGCAGTAGGCAGGGGTGGGTACCGAGTCCAGAGACAGCGTGTCCTGGCACCAGACACCCGGGCTGTGGGGACAGGGACACCTAGCTCAGGTCACGGCTCCACTGCTTACTTGCTTGAATAATAGCCTTGAGCAAGGAGCTCGTCTCCCTCAGCCCTGCTCTCTGTCTCTACCCAAGGGAACACTATCTCCATCAGAACAGGATCCCAAGCCAGCCACACAGGAGAGACAGGCAACCAGCCATCCTAAGCTACTGTGATCGTGGCAGCTGCCACCGACTGTGGAGAGAGCTGCCTGTGGGATCAAACTTGTGCTGTGGCCCCGGGAGGTAGAAACAGGCACAGAGGCAAAAGAGCAGGGAGATCAGGACAAGGAGGTTCAGGGTGATGAAGGACTCTGCTGGGGTCCGAGCCAGGGGCTTAGTCATACACGCCTTGAAGTCCAACGGTTTGCGGAATAATCTTGTTCCCTTACTTTAAAGTCGGGTGCAGTCATTATGGAAGACAGCATGGAGATTCATAAATAAATTAGAAATAGAAACTCCTATGAAACAGCGAGCCCACTGCTGGGTACACCCCAAGAATACAGACACTGTGTCCCAGCGAAGTCTGCAGCCCTGGGGGAGAAGCTGTCCCGCCCTCCCGCGCTGGCATCTGGCTCTGCGTGCTCGGTGGCCTTCCTGTGCTGGGTCTGTGGCCACATCCCTGTCTGTAAGGTCATCACTCATAGTGGGTTAGGACCCACCTATCGGCTTCACTTAATTTGATGACCTCTGTAAAGACCCTCATCTCCAAATGAGGACACGTTCTGAGGTATTGGAGGTTAGGACTTCTACATGTGAACTTTGAGGGGATGCCTGACAATTGGGGTCATCCATGGTGGGGGTGTCTACCCAGAAGACTTTTCAAGATTCTTGACCCTCTGAGGCAGGTATGGGCTGGGCATGGTAGGGGGGACAGCGTGGCACAGAGTGTGAGCAGAAGGCCAGCCTTCACCTCTCCCCGCCTCCTACCCCAGCCTGAGCAGCCCTTCCAGGGGGCATTGCCAGCCTGCAGAGTGGCTCGGCGCCCTGGCTGGCTGTTGGGAGGGAGGAAGGGCTGCACCAGAGTGGAGGGTCACCCGGTCGCCCTCAACGGCCGCAGGAAGCGGGGAGTGGTCAGCAGCTGGTAGTGAGTGGCTCCCATTCAGTCTCAACAATGGGCAAGGCGGTGACCCATGGGGAGGCGGCCCCGGGGCAGGAAAGCTGGGCCCTTCAGCAGCCGCTGGAGGCCTGGTACACAGGCAGCCTTTGATTGGAGCTTAATGAGGCACCAGGAGTGCTGAGCCTAAGTCTGAGGATGGCACCAACCCAGCGGGCACCCCCTTGAGAGCTTGAGCAGCAGACTGGCAAAGAAGGGCTGGAGGGCAGGCCCGGGCTGAGAGGAAAGCATGAGATTTGGGGGAGGTGGCAGACCCCTCCTAGACATGCCCATTGAGATCCTCAGAGGGACCCCTTGGGGCCAGTCCCAGGGGCTGAGGTCCAGTCCCTGGGGTGCCCATGAGGTGTGAAGTCTGTTCCAAGGCGGTCTTCCCTGGAGCAGAAGAGGAGGGAGGTCTGTGATGTTAGGACACAGCAGCCGCTGGCATTTGGTCATTTTTAATGGCCCATCTCTATATTTTTAAAATAGCAGGCCACGTAGTCAAAAGGAAAATCCAGATAGTTCAAAAGGACTGGCCGTGAAGAGCAAGCCCTCCTCCAGAGGCAACCACAGAACTGGTTTTCTAGGTGTGTCCTTCCTGAAATTCCCCTGCACTCAGAGGGGGGTGGCGATTCTGGAAGCGATGCCCTGTGAACACCGCCCGTGCTCCCCGCCAGCTGCCTGGCGCCCCGCTGTGTCTGGGCCATGACGGATGTAGCCGAAGCCACCGGTGGGCAGAGCGGGTGTTTCCGTCTTTCAGGACTGTCATCGGGTCCCCTGTGATCTCCTTGGATAAACTCCTGCAGGCTCCCGGCGGCTACGCGGTGTGGAGGCGGCGCTGCTAAAACGAGAGCCGGGGCGCTGCGTGGCTAATTTGTGTAGCTCTCGCCAAGTTGCCTTCCCTAGAGGTGGGGACCAATTTATGCTCCCACCTATGCTTATTGAAAATGTCTGTTTTCCCATAACCTTGCCAACGTGGCGGATTATCAACATTTATTATCCTTGCCAACCCAGTGGAAAATGGCATCTGATTGTTGCTTGAAATTGCACTCCTTTAATTGTGAATGAGGCTGGAAATAATGTCTTTTTTTCCTTTTTGAAGGGGATCACTTTAAATTCCAGGATCCAGCCAGAAGGCTTACACTCCCAGGCAGTGGCCTTGCGGGGTCCCTGCTGGGTGATGCCCGGGTGTGAACTGCAGCCCTCCGACTCCCCGAGCCCCCACCCCACACAGCCACAGGAGTCCCTCATGTAACCAGCATGCATTTTCCTTTTTTTTTTTTTTTTTGGCAGCCTGCTGCCTGGGATGGCTTTAGCCTGCCTCTCCCTCTGCAGGCCCTGGGTGCAGAGTGAGACGGGGCTCATTCACCAATCTGACCAGTGCCCCCCAAGGGAGCCCTGGGCTCTGATTGATTGTTTTCATTCATGGCTTCTTTAAATAGATTTGTGAAACATCGGCTTTGAGCATGCGCTGCGTTAGGGTCTGGGAAGTCAGTCCCCTTGCACACAGAATTCAGGACCGTAGGGGAGGAAAAATATAAGCGAATGAGGAATTACAGTGGACGGCTGGAAATGCTGTGATAGAGAAAACATGGCAGACAGGGAGGCTTCCTACAGGAGGTGACCGGGAAGCTGAGAGCATAAGACAAGGCCTCAGCCAGGAGATGTGGGGATCATCCTGGAGGAAGTCCCCAGGCGTGAGGTTGTAAATAGCAGGTGTGTGGGTGTGGGATGGATTTCAGACCCAGAGCTGAAGGGCTGACTGGGCCCCACCCAGGCCCTGGACACTCCTCTGTGGACTTGGAGTCCCTGGGGAATTTCTCTGTGGTATGGCCGTAGTTGAAGTCAGCTTGACTCACTTAAGTGAGAGCGCTGGCTCGGGTAAGCAAGGAGGCCAGGGGACCAGGAATCAGCCTCCCTTGTCCCAAGGGCTTGACCAACGCTGATCCCGCCCAAATTCTGAGCAAGCCCCCAGCTCTCCATTATCACAACATGAGCCTCATGCCAAGATGTGTCCCGATGCCAGAGCCCTAAGCCGTCCTCCCAAAGACGGGACCCTCTCAGGCAGTGGGCCCCCAGCTGGAGCCAAGGCTGCTGATGTGGTGACGGGCCCAGGAGCCCAGCTTTGCTGCTGATCTTGCAGAAAATACCGGCAGGTGCCCCTTGGCAACCACCTGCACCACGTCCCGAGTCCTGGATTCCAGGGAGAGAAGGAAATGTGCTTTGGAGATGATTTGGGCGAGCCTCGTTTACTGCTGCCCATGTTCATAAAATACAGCGCTTAATCGTCTTGGCAATTGGGGTAACCAATTTGAAAAATAATTACTGCCTTCTTTGAGATTACTTTACCTTCTAATTAAAATCTCAAGACTGGGATATTAAAGGTGCATTGTCAATACAATGTCCCGGATGCACCCAGCTGACCTCATTTGGGAAGGCAAAATTAATTAGTTTGTGTTTCGACACCCAGCTGTTATCCCAAGGAAAGAAATAGCCTCCAAGTCCGCCACGCACAGTCTCTAAATTGGCCAGAGCAACCGAGGAGATATAAGGGAAATCGAGAGTGATTTGTTCCTGCATAACTCAGTCAGCTTCTATTACAAGCTGCTCCTTCCCTGGCGCCCCGCGTCCCTGCCAGACATCGGTCAGGAGCGCCTGTTTACCCGTGGAGGCCGGGAGGAAATAAGTGGGACCTGCCACACCACTGAGCTCTCAATTCGTTCTGGAGCCTCATTTGCTGTTAACACCTTTCCCAGCTAGCAATTCCGGGTGGAAAGCCTGGCAGCCATCGGAGAGGCCAGGAGTGTCTTTTCCTGCCCCAGCTGGCCCCCCTCACGGAGCCGCGTCTGCTAGCCCCCTGTCTGCTAGCCCCCTGTCTGCTAGCCCCCCTCTGTCTGCTAGCCCCCCTCTGTCTGCTAGCCCCCCGGTCTGCTAGCCCCCCTGTCTGCTAGCCCCCCTGTCTGCTAGCCCCCCTCTGTCTGCTAGCCTCCCTCTGTCTGCTAGCCCCCTGTCTGCTAGCCCCCTGTCTGCTAGCCCCCTGTCTGCTAGCCCCCCTGTCTGCTAGCCCCCCTCTGTCTGCTAGCCCCCCTGTCTGCTAGCCCCCCTAGCTGTCTGCTAGCCCCCCTGTCTGCTAGCCCCCCTCTGTCTGCTAGCCTCCCTCTGTCTGCTAGCCCCCTGTCTGCTAGCCCCCTGTCTGCTAGCCCCCCTCTGTCTGCTAGCCCCCCTCTGTCTGCTAGCCCCCCGGTCTGCTAGCCCCCCTCTGTCTGCTAGCCCCCCTGTCTGCTAGCCCCCCTCTGTCTGCTAGCCTCCCTCTGCTAGCCCCCCTATCCGCTAGCCCCCTGTCTGCTAGCCCCCCTCTGTCTGCTAGCCTCCCTCTGTCTGCTAGCCCCCCTGTCTGCTAGCCACCCTCTGTTTTCTAGCCTCCCTCTGTCTGCTAGCCCCCCTATCCGCTAGCCCCCTGTCTGCTAGCCCCCCCCATCTGCTAGCCCCCCTCTGTCTGCTAGCCCCCCTCTGTCTGCTAGCTCCCCTCTGTCTGCTAGCTGCCCCTCGCTTCTTTTCTGCTTCTTCCCATTTTTCAGCTCCATTGTGTCAAACATTTGCCGAGCTCAACGCAAGTCGCGAACACCAGTTCCAGGCTGTGCTGCGACCCACATGCTGCGGCCTCGAGGTTCCGAGCAACAGACTTTATTTCAGGTTCCCGCAAAGGGTGATGTAGGTTGGCAGGGATCTCTTCCAGCCAGTGATTCAGGGACACAGTTTTCCATCTCAGGCTGAAACCACCTTTCCCAGAGGCTTTGAGGTTCTCCAAGGAGGGGCGAGGCAAAGAGCAGGGGGGATATACTTTCTGGCAATGGTCTATGGGCCAGAGCTGGTCACAGACCCCAGTCTAGTTACAGGCGATGCAGGGAGGTGCCGGGCTGCCCGCAGTGTCTGTCAAGTGCCCCTGGCTCTGCCACCTGCCTTGGCTGCCCACTCACTCAGCCAGGGGCCTTTGAACCCCCTCCAAAGGTGTGGAAGGCAGGGCACCTGACCCTGGGGAGACCACAGGACAGTTTCATGTGGGAGGCCATGAAATGTCAGCCCGGCCGATAAGCACAACAGAAGTGGAAGGAAACCCATGACCATAAGGGGGAGCGATGAATTCAGTTTAAGCTGTGAGGGGCACAAAGGGACATTTCCAGGAAGACATGAGGCATGTGCTTCATTTGGGGGAGAGGGGAGTGTTCACCTAGGGGACACATGGGGGTAAGTCACATCTGGGGAGGGCACAGCACGAGTGTGTGTGACCTCAGGTCCACCTACAAGCTCCTTGGTTGTCTCACCCCGCTCTGGGCACAGGTGTGCTCATGGCCTGAGAAGAAACCTATTGCCAAAGGCCTTCTCTGCTAGGGCTGCCTCCCAGGACACAGGCCACAAGCCCCAAAAGTGGAGCACGGCCAGTGTGAGGGCTGAATTTGCTCAAGGAGGGAATGTCAATGAGATACTGTCATGCAGGGGCACTGCTGGTGGCATGTGTACACTGGGGCGTGTCAGCAATAGCTGCCACCAACCCTCCCAGATTCACCAGCCCACAGACCTGGTCTGTTTGACACATCTGAGAGGTGTCCAAACACATTTTAAACTAGTGGCCAACCTTTAAAATTTTGGAGAATTTGCATAACAATCCAATTTTCTGATAGTCTTGAAAAAATAAGAGAATGCGGCATGATCATACTCAACAACAATAAAACTGGCTACCTCTTTAGATGCTATAGTCCCCACCCCTCCCTATTGCCATAGAAACACTGAAGCCAGGAGTCTATTTTCCTTACACATCCCTGAATTCTGGACTCACTCAGTAATAACCCCTGCTAGCTATTTTCTAGGCTAGATTAGTTCTCCAGCCCCAATTTTCTTTAAAACTCCATAACAATTCCTTTTGTTTACTCCACCAGCAGTGTTGAAAGGACGATTCAAGTCACCCCCGCCTGCAGACAGCTTGGGGTGCAAAAGTGCCTTGAACATCATTGCATAATATCAAATATTTCATAACTGACAGACACTCTGTGTGTTCTTAGAGGTCCACAACTTTTGTCTAATTCAAAGGCTACCACCTCCTCTGTAAGAGATGTAAGATTCCAGAATGGCTGGGTTCCCTTTGGAGCCACAGAAGGAACCACCTGCAAAAGGAAGGACTTCTAGAAAAATATCCCCCCTCACCCCTAGGGAAGCAGGAATCAGCTGGTCTCCACAGCTCCCCACGTGGCATGTGGCCACTGGGCAGCGTGACACGTCCCGCTTCCTGCAAAGGCCTGTTCACAAGCCCGCATCACCTTTGGTTTCTTTCCTCCTTTTATTTTTCAGGTACTGGCTGACCAACAAGGTCCACATCAAAAGACCCACCACCGGCCTCTTGATGTACACGCTGGCCACGCGCTTCTGCAACCAGATCTACCTCTACGGCTTCTGGCCCTTCCCGCTGGATCAGAACCAGAACCCCGTCAAGTACCACTATTACGACAGCCTCAAGTACGGCTACACCTCCCAGGCCAGCCCGCACACCATGCCCTTGGAGTTCAAGGCCCTCAAAAGCCTGCACGAGCAGGGGGCCTTGAAACTGACTGTGGGCCAGTGTGACGGGGCCACGTAAGGGCCCCCGGGGACTCGGTGGCTCACATTTCCTGCCGACTACACCACAGGCAGATGGGAGTCGGGGCGGCGCAGACTCTACAACAAGCAGGCTAGTGGTTTTTCTTTGTTCAAGTGTAAAACAGTGACCAGAATATATATATATCTCTACCTGCATATATATATTGACCTGAGTATTTATAACTGTGTGGTGTTCATCTAGCATTAGGCAGATAAGCCACAGGAAGAAGGTGTGGAGAACCCACCCACATTGGATGGAGACTCGGTCCATCTTTGGGGGGGCGGGCAGAAGGACTTAAAAAGAAGCCGGTCATGTGACTTGGGGGGACCGGCTGCCTCCCGCATGGGGGGGGGGCCTCTGAGGGCTCGTGGTTGAATGGAGAGCCATGATTGGCAGCTTCCCCGAGCCCCTGAGGTGTGTGGATTCTGGGTGAGGCAAGACCCAGAAGGACAACTTGACCCAAGTCTCACGGAGCGAGGGAGGCTGGAGCGTCCGCCGGGCACAAGACAAGCAGCAGGGGCCACATCTGAAGAGAAGGCCTCGGCCCACCAACTTGAGTCCACTGGCCTGGGGGGAACCTCAGTGGAGCCAGCCCTGACCAGAGGGGCCTCTGCAGTGGTGGCGCGAAGGCTCGAGACATCCCGTGGACAGTTCATACTCCAGCTTAACAAGAACCACCAAGGACGTGGGGTGGAAAAGGCAGAAGATGCTAACGAGCTGGGGTACTTCAAAATCGTGTTTTTGGAAAATCACAACCTCCTGTTCAGGGCCAGCGCGCCACCCCACAGTAAGGCAGAAGAGCTTCCAGACCGAGGGGCCGTGGCCGGTGTGCTTTAAATCCGCTGAGTCTACTGAGAAGGAGGGGACCTGGGGATATCACCCTTGGGGGCACCCTCCTTCCTGCCTTGTTACAATGTCACAGGAGGGACTGGACTGTCCCCTTCGGCCACCAGGGACGACACAGCAAAAGCTCGAAAGGGCACCGTCAAGATAAATGTCATCCTTTCTGAAACACCCGCAATTGCCTTTCCAGGGGCCCGACAGAGATGCAGCCCCCGGACTCCAGCTCCATTTCTCTGCAGCCACACTCTTTGTTTGCTTCTTGCATTGTGCTCACCAGGGGCCTCTGCGGCCAGACTCCTGTGTCACTGTCACTCTTGCGTCACTTTCCCACCATGAGCTCCAACACTGAGGCTTTCGACTCTGCAGGGAGAGGGTCCAGTGTCCACACCCCTTCCCACAGATGATTTTCGAATTTTGCAGGATCCTTTTCTCCCCTATTAAGATTAATATTCAGTTTTTTTGTAAATCCAAAACCAATGTGGTATCAAATACTGGGCATAATCTCCCTCGGGAAATCTGGGCTTGATGCCAGTAACTCAGAGGCTGAACTCACAGGTCATGTAGACAAGCTTTGGCCGACGTGATGGGCTGGACGCATCCCCTCAGCTGAGAAATAACCATGTTCTAAAATGTATTTGAAAGATAAGGAAAAAAACATCCTCTTAAAGGTGATGGGAGTTAAGAAAAATAATCAAGATCTGCTCCCCAGCAGATGAGACCGGACATAACTAATCAACAGCAGTCGAGGACAAGACATTGGCTCTTAATTCATGGTGCACGGGAGGCAAGTGGAGCTGGAGGAAGGCGGCTCAGGTCTTCAGCCCCACCCAAGTCTGGCCCTACATCTGTTGCTTTCCTGTTGTTCTTGTTTTTACTTGAAGTCTCAGATTTGGGGTTTGCATTATAAAATGAATATTTAAAAAAGCAACAGCCCTAACAGCCTCTGTGGGAACTGAGTGGCTTGGATGCCTCACGAGAAGTGGAAATAATTAGGATCACATTTTACACTTCTCCAGAGCCTTTCATCTCAAGGATCTCAAAGGCCCTGGAAAGACATTTCATTACCGAAGTTTGCCATGCCTGGGGGACATGCAGAATTGCCAGCAGGGCCTGGGTGGATTGGCCTAAGGCCTTGGGTTCCAGAATGTTCCAGGGGTGAGTCCCGTGGGGCGTTCAACATCAGGTCTTGGGGTTTGCCTGCGTTCTATCTGCCAGCACCCTGCCCTAGACGGCCAGGGAAAACCTGTTTGCTTTTTGGCTCATCTTGGTCTTGGTTCCTGAAACTGTAGTTGGTGGGAGTTGATGTGGAGAAGCCTTTACAGCCAGTTTTCCAGTTCCTTCCAGAGAAAGGTTGGAGAGCCTGGCTCTCCACCCATCACCATTCCCCAGATCTGGGGTCCAGAGCTGCCTGAATGCAATGACCAGTGATGGCAGGAGCTGCAGGCACCTCAGTTTCCCCATCTGGGCACTAACGGTCAGGAGGCAGCCTGGCTCCCCCCTCTTAGAGCTCAGTATGAGTGGGGTCCATTGTGGCCTCTGGCCCAGTCAGCCTGGGTGGCCCACAGAGTCCGGGCCTGTCCCCTTAGTGGCAACCTGACCCGCTGCCTGGCAATGACTGTGTCACAGGACCCCGAGAGCAGGTGGCCCGTCAGCCCAGCCAGACCTCCATTCGCCTCCAGCCCCTAACCGACCCCCACCATCAACTGTCTGCTTCGTTGAAGACATGGAACCATCTGGAATAAGGACTCTAGTCAAAATCCCCTGATCTCCTTCCTCCCATTTCTGAGGAGGCAACGTCCATCTTTTCACAAGTAACATCTCCCTTATGCCCTCAGTCCTCCTGGTCCACCAGCACACACGCCCCTGCAGCCCCTTCCCGCCCTCCCACCAGGCCTGGCCCTTGTGCTACCTGGATCCCCCTGGTCTCCCTGCTTCGGGGACCAGCGAGTCTACATGGCCACCTCCAGAGGCCCCTTCCCATGCCCCAGCTGTCCACACACTTGGCTCTGCGGCCCCGTCCCCCGGCTCCCCTTGTCCCCTCTCTATCCAGGAGTCCACGTTCTTGAGATTTTTTTCCTCCCTTCCCAATGCTGCTTCCTCACTTATTTATGTATTTATTTATTTATGTATTTATGATTTATTTATTGACACCCCTACCTTGACCTTAAAAAGGAGCGCCTGTGACCCTTATTTCCCTCTCTCCTGGCCTCACAAGGCGGAACTTAACTCCATGGGTGTCCCCGCCCAACCCCCTCATTGTGTCCCCACAGGCTCCCCCAGCTGCCTCCACCCCCTTGGGTCTCTCACACTCCCCGAGGCCCAGGCTCGGCTCCACGCTGCTCCTTGGACACGCCCGCCCCGGCAGCACCAGCATCTCCACCGTCAAGGTTATCACCTCCCGCCCCACCTCCTTTTTGTTTAAAGCCCTTAGATCCTCTGGACCACCCAATCCTGAGACCCAAATTCATCTCTGACCTTCACCCACGAGTCCCCTGCCAGCCTCTCTCAGATCTCCTCTGCGTGCACTCGCCCAGGCTCCATCCCCCCGGAACTGGCTCTGCATGTTCTCTCCAGCCATCCACAGCCCCTCAAAGGCGCCCCTGGCCCACAGAGGTGTCCCCAGGCCTCGCCCTGACACTCCAGCCCCACTGAGGCGCCATTGTTCCCTCCCATCACGCCAGGTCCGCCCGGAGCAGTGACGGCTCCTGGAAGGCAGGATGCCGGGTTTCCCTGTCTCTGTGCCTTTGTTCTGGCCATGCTCATCCCCCGGAATGTTCTCTTCTGTTTCCTTCAAGGCCACGCAGGAGCCACATCCTCCATGAAGCCCTCCCTGATCGGCAGCCCCAGGGCTCCCCTCGCTGAACCACCGTAGCACTTTATTTGTCCCTTTGTCCCGGCGCTTACCATGTTCTGCCTTGTAGTATAGTGATCGTGCACTCGTCCGATGGCTGTTCTTAGACTGTAAGCTCGCCAGGGGCAGGGACCGTGTTTTATTCATCTGTGTCCATCACAGCACCAGGCTGGTGCATAGCACACAGCAGTCGCTCAATAAACGTTTGTTGGATTCAATCCTTAATGTCTGTCCAGGGCTCTATGATTACAGAGGTTAATTTGCAGCCAGAGTGTCGCCAAAACCCCCCAAAAGCCAGATACAGAAATCCTTACCTCCCCCCATAGATCATAAAACTGAGGCCCCGTGCGGCAGCAGGGCACACGGCTCAGGCAGAGTCGTCAGCCTGGTCTTCTCATCCCCCTTCCAGAGCTTTCTCTGTTCTTCCTTATAGTCGGGGCACTGGAAACTGAAAACTCATCCTAAGCTCCCAACTCCACGGAGCTGGCTTGACCTTCACAGAGTCGGGGCAAAGCTCAGCGTGAACCCCAGGCCATGTGCCCGTCTACGCGGGCAAAATTCTCACTCCTTTTGGGGTTTTATTAGCCCAGGGGGTGGAGCTGAGGGGCCTCATAAATCATGCTGCTGCTGCTGTCACAGGGTAGGAAACCATCTGTCCAGATGGCAAAGAGACCAGCAGCTCCAAGGGCTGCAGTTTGATAAATCTCTTCCTGCCTAATTAAGGCTCCCTTCCAGGACGCGTGGATCGGCACGTTTGCTGACGGCAGTAGGTGGCTGCAGGCATGCGTGCTGCCTCCTGAATGCCCAGAATAGCGCCCATGCTCTGCCCCACCCGGCTCCACCAGGGCTGCCGGACACCCTCGCGTCTCCCAGCTTCAACCCCATCCTTTTGCTTTCCCTCCACGCACCTCCTCTTGGCATCCACCAAGAGCATCACCACTTCCTCAGCCACCCCACGTCCCTCAGAGCCCGGGTGGGAAATTGGGCTCCCCAGGGGTTCCAAGAATTGAGTCAAGAAGGACCCCCCAATACTACAGCAAAGACTGTTTCCAGTATTCAAGAGGTGGCTCTGAACTGCCCAGCCCTTGGGGAGCAGCCAGTCCTTGGGGAACTGATCGAAAAGGGGCAGCACTGTGCACCCACGCCAGGCCAAGCTGCCGTGAGTCAGCACAGGCTGGCTCTGCAAAGCACCCCTTTGATTTGGTTCAAAGCACCCTCATTTTCTAAAATGAGGTTGTCACGGTGGGGCTGCTGGACAGTGGGAGCAGATCAGCAGACTCATCAGCGCCACGGAGACTGGACGTTGGAGGCTCCGGGGCAGCATGGGGCTCAAGGAAAGACAGCATCATGCACCCCCATTCCAGCAGGGGGAGGGGGGTGGCAAGAAAGCAAATCACTGTCATGATAATTGGGGCCGTGTCTGTGCTCACCAGCACCCCAACTCCAGGCAAGAGCTCTAGCACCAAATGACCCAGAAGCCTGCCACCCCCTGGTCCCCGAGGGGAACCCAGACAAGACCTTTTGACCTGGGTGCCTTGTTACCTCTAAAATACAGACAACACCTAGCTACCCCTTCAGAGAGTTCTCATGAAAATGCAACAAAAGGATGGGGGAGAGAGAGCTGGGTAGGGGCGCGGGGAAACCAGGGCTGTGGAGCAGCAGAAACGCAAGGGCTATGCATTAGGGCAATTCTGCTCACGCCAGAGGCTTCTCTCCATCCTGGGAAGAAAACGCTGTACCCCAGTTCTTGTATGCACAAATAAATAAACCTTTAAAAAAAAATGCCAAGCATCTCACCCTGGCTTACAAGGTCTTGAAACCTGGCCCCTCTGGCTCTCTGCATTCCAGCCCCACAGGCTTTTTGGCTTCTCCTAGAACTTTGCAGTCTCAGACCCTTTGCACATGCTGGCCCGGGTGCCAGGAGAGCTGTTTCCCACTCCTGGCAAGCTCCTCATCTTTCATATCCCAAGTGGAACTTTACCTCCTGGAGTGCCTGTCCCTCGTCTCCCTCAGCTAATTCCTCTCCATGACCTGGCACACTATCCTGCCGGGTGGTCTTTATAAACTGAATGGTCTTGTTTTCCCTTCTCCATCCTGAGAAACTTCATCAAAAAATCCAATGCCCATGCCACACCCTCTGGAGAAGTCTGATCAGTACCTCTGGAAACTGTGATCAGGGGCACAGGATTTTTTTTTTTTTAAATATTTTTTCTTTATTGTCTGCCTGCCCTTCTAGATTGTTCTGCAGGGACTGGTTTCCAGAGCTGTGTCACTTGCCCTGGGTGGTAGAAGTGATGACCTGTCGCTCCTGTCTGGGATGCTGGCAGCAGGCCTAGAGGGCAACATCGTCCCAGGCACTCGGGGGCACAGATTAGCTTTGCAAGCCCTCTGGGGCCCCGGGGAGACGCTGGTGGGAGCAGGGGGAGTTAAAACCCAGTGGAAGAGGGTAGAGCCCTGCCCCCAGGGATAGGTCTGGGGCATAGCCTGCGCATGTTCAGAAGACGTCCCTGGAGGTATAGCCCCAGCTGGACCCACTGACCCCGACCCGGTTTCTGAATCACATCCCTCTCCACGGCAGCCCCTCTCAGCCTCTGGGGGTGTCGCCTCACACTCCTGGCTTCTGTGTGTTTCTTCTCTTGATTTCAAGTTCGGCTCCCTTTCGACTGTTGGGTTTTGTTGCTGTTGCGGTGTCATCACCTGCAGAATTCCGCATTGCTCGGCGTGACGCAGGAGCACAGGCCTGTCTGCCCCCTGGCCTGCCCCCTCCCAGAATGCAAGCCCCTGGCCCGTCGGGGGGTGTTCACCAAAGCAGCCCCAGCCAGAGGAGTGCGCCAGCCCGGAGGGGAGGATCATGAGCTCCTGTTGCAGGGAAGAAGGAAGGAAGCTGGCTGTGTGGACGGTGAGTGCAGGGAAGCAGGCTGGCGCTGTCCACCTCTGCGTGGGGGAAGCTGGGCTAAAGGGGAGAACGCCAGGCCGCCTCCGCCGGCACTGCTTCCTCTCAGCCCTGCCAGGGGGGCTTTCTGTCACACTTGCCCTTACAGCTGCCCTTGTGTTTCACTGTCCCCCTCTCTCGGGTCAGGCAACTGGGGTGTTCCAGAGAGCAAAGCCCTGAGCGGGTGGCTGGCTGGATGCCCCGGCCAGCAGCACAGGCTGCGACCCGCCAGGCCTCTTCATTCGCAGTCA
Source organism: Talpa occidentalis (assembly GCF_014898055.3). Taxonomy (NCBI): domain Eukaryota; kingdom Metazoa; phylum Chordata; class Mammalia; order Eulipotyphla; family Talpidae; genus Talpa; species Talpa occidentalis. The sequence continues at coordinate 6,218,112 of NW_023601433.1, forward strand.
CAGGATGGGGCTCCGTGCAGGAGGGGATGGACGCGGTCTCCCTCCCCCGTCTCCTCCCAGGTTACTACTCCCCCCGCTCTCCCTGCTGGCAGAGCTCACGCAGGCCGGGAACATACCAGGCAGCCATGTCGCGTGCTGGGCTACCTTCCCCAGCAGCCCAAGCACGTGTGGCCAGGTGCATTCTGACTGGCCCGGCCCCCCTGAGATGTAAAGTTTTCACCCCTCCCAAGGTGAAGCCCCCCGGAGCTTGCAGACCTCCAGGCACTCCGCGCAGGGCCCGGCCTCGCGCACCGTGTTTCCGCGAGAGGCAAGCTGGACGAGCCGCTGGCGCCCTCCCTCCTGTTTCCCACGGACACCAGACACATTCCCCCACTGTTACTGAGAAATAACTGACACACGTCCCCGTGTAAGCTGAAGACGGAGCAGCGTGCCGGCTTGGTTCACAGATGGAGAAACAACCAGGGTCAGCTGATTCCCTCTTCTAGCACAGACTCAATGAGAAGAACGAAGAAAAGAAGAAAGAAGACTCTCTCTCTCCTTGTGGGGAGACCACGTAGGATTCACGCTCATCCACACTCCCAGACAGCAGCCGGCAGGGCCAGCGGAGTCACCACCTGCGCAGTCCCTTGGCCTTTATGCTCACGTCGGGGGATGGGATGGTGTCCAGGGCCCCTGTGCCTGTGCAGCCCGTCAGCCTGCAAAGATCCTGCTTCTGCTGAAGCTCTGGGTGCAAAATGCAATTCTGTAAACTGCAGACCGGCGCCCCTCCGCCTTTGACAATAGCCAACGTAGGTTGCTCCAGGGAGGGGAGAGGGGATTGTGCGAGGCCCGAGACAGAACTGCCGCCCACGTCTCTCCACCTCCCCACAGCCTTAGAGGAAGGTCTCGCGGGGACTCAGCCTCCACCCACAGCGGAGGTTCTGAGCAGCCAGCCTGGGCACGGACAGCAGGCTCAGCGGTGGGAGGACTGAGAGGAGGCCTCAGCAGGCGGCCCACAAGGACTGTCTTGCCTGGTATCTGCGAGACACACCTGAAGGGTAGGAGCTGGGGGCATGGAGAGGGTGGGGGGGACCTGGAAGGAGCACTATCTAAGTGCTTCACCGGGGCCAGCGCATGCCATCCTCACAGCCACCCTCCTCAGGAGGCACTATGTTCATTCCCACTTCACAGATAAGGAAACTGAGGCAAAGAGCTTGATCACTTGCCCTGGGTCAAAATGCTAGGAAGTAATGGTTGAGCTGGGATTTGAACCCAAGTGCTCGGGTTCCAAAGTGTCACAGGGAGCCCCTAAATTTCACCCTGGGCAGCATACCCCAATGCCCTGGGAGCTACTCAGGCCTTCCCACAGCCGTCACAGCTGCCAGCCTCTGCCCACCCCAGCGGTCATCCCAGGCTCCCAAGTGGAAATGCTCCTTAGAATGACAGGTTCTGGTGGCACCCCACAGGCCCTGTGGATGTAACTGCTGCTTCTTGAACTTGGCATGAATCTGCGACCATTCATTCTCCCCTGCATGGGCCAGGCCATTTGGCCAAGACGGGGGCAGCCAAACCGCAGGCTGCTAGAATAACATGGACTCACCCCCTGGCAGAGGGCTGGAAACAAGAAGTGAAACCAACCAGCAGAGGTTGGAGGCGAGTGGCTGCAGAAGGAGCAGATTCCTGGAGGCGAAACTCACAGAGCTTCCTGGGACGCCTGCAAGATGTCACCAGCTGTTCTCATCAGGATGCTACTCCAACAGCTCGAGATCAGGCACTCCCACCAGGCTGGGTCATAGCAGAGAAGTGGCTTCCAGCATCCTTGGCCACATCTGCGACCCGGGACCTCAGACACCCCAGGCCCTGACCTCTGGTCCGCTGCAGCCTGCCTAAGCTGCGTTGGTCCCTCTGATTGGCTTTCTGACTGTTTCCTTGTCAGTAATGGAGAAGAGAAAACCCTCCTGCCTCACATCTCTTGTGATGAGACCACCTGATATTCTCTACCCACCGAAGGTGGGCACTTCACTGCCTCCTCCTGGTTACTCTCTCGGGCCAAAGGGACCAAGACCAGCATGTGGGGAGTCCTGCTGGGAACCCTCTGGCTCTGTCTGCCTCCTTTGCTCTCATGGAAGCAAGTGGACAGAACCAGCCTTAAGGATCCCCGGCCATGGGCGAGGACCCCACATGGTGCGCAGACCTCTCCTGCCCCTCCCACTGCTCCCCTCAGCAGTGTACTTCGTCAGTCTGCCTGTTCTGCTCCCCGCTCTGGCTCTGGTGAATCCTCTCACCCTCCCACGTTTCTGACTATACCCAGTGCTTGTATAAATAAATAAATAAATCTTTAAAAAGAAAAGAAAGGGAAAGTAACCAGCAGGAGGAGTGACCCTCCGTCCTACCTGGAGACGGGTGTGAGGACAGCAGAGAAGCCCGATCTACAGAGTGGGACCATCCCAAGAATACTTAAGGCGAGAAGTTGACATGGATCGTTAAGGCTGATGGAAACATGTTAGAGGAAGCAAATTAAAATCAAGACACAGACATGGAGCAAGCAGTGGTTCTCCTCCCGGACATCTAGCCTCACTCCCACCAACGAACACACCAACAGAGCCTTCCCTGCCATCGCTCCCAAGGGGAGATGCTGCCACGTTTTTGTCCATATCAGACGGCTGCTTTGGTCTCAGTCTATTCAAACCCCGCAAGCACGATGTGGGGGTCTAGTCTTTCTCAAGAGCTGGGGTCCAAGGAAGTCTTGGCTGCTTTTCACTCCTGCCCGGCCCTCATCCATCCTGATAGTAACCTCCCTTAGGGAATGACAATAAGATTTCCCAGGCAAACACTAAATCACGAGCTAGAGTCAAAGCAAACTTTTCTACTTGCCTGTGCCAAGGCAGACAGTGAACGTGGCATGGAGGACAACGTTCTCACTCTGTAATTCGAGCCAGGCCTCCCTTGCATGACACTAGGCACCTGCCACCAGACCCTCAGTTCTGCACAGGGACAGGGCAATTTGGAAAGTTCACTAGGAAATTTGTATATAGGAGCAGGTCCAAGGTAACTCACAGGTACCCAGGCCCATGTTGCGGGCCTCCCTGGTTGTGCAAGGAGTTAAGCATAGCACTATGAGGCTATCCACAGCCTCTGAAGCACGAGTTTGATCTCAGCAGCCGACCAGGGAGCTACCCATATGGCGTAGCAGACCACTCCTGTCTCACCCGCTGCTCCCCTCAGCAGTGTATTTCAGTAGATCCGCCTTTTCTGCTCCCTTCTCTGTCTCTGGTGAATCCTCTCACCCCCCGCATCTCTGGCCTGTACCCCAGTTCTTGTATGCATAAATAAATAAATCTTAAAAAAAAAAAAAGCCATGTTGCCAAACTATGTCCCAACAATTTTCTAAACACTACACCCAAGTCCAGGCCAACCCCCAGCAGACTATTTGCTTGTCCTCCATTTGGAAAGCACAAGCAGTGGTGCCTCCTACTGGACATAATGAAGACTGTTCCGGCTTCTAGATACTGTCCCCAGGCCCCAGATGCACCCCATGAAGTCTCCCTTCATTCCACCGTGTACTCCAAGAAACAAACAACCCCAAAAAAAAACCTAGCTAAATTACAATGTGTTTTTCAAAATCATGTTTCTGATAACTCCCTAAAAGAGCATAAAGTTGGCTGTCATTGAGTTTTTAAAAAACCACTAAATAAGCTCTTACAACATTAAGAGACACTTCACTCGTTCTAAGCTGGAAAAGTGCACAAGAAAGTCACAGTATTCTGCTCTTTCACGCTCCAGAGTCACAGCACCACAGGGAACAAAAACTCCTGTTCCACCTTCAAAGGCCCTACTCTGCCAAGCGTCTTCAAATCAACCACCATTTGTCATCTACAGAAAGGCTCCCATGCTAAGAAATCTACGCACCGCCTTGCTAGAGGGAAGAAAGACAGTGTGAGTGAAAAGGCCCCCATTTGCTTCCTGAGTGGGACAGAACTGCCCCACGTTGCAATGAAAACATCTTGGGGTGATCAGATGTTCAGACGGCTCCAGGCACAGTCGTCCAACAAGGGCGTGTTCTTAAAAATGTGGGAACAGGCCCCTGGATAAAGATGGGGGATGGAAAGCATCCAGTTACCTCCACTTCCTTCAGAAACCCTATTAAAATGATAAAAAGGAAAACAAATCCGCTGGCACCGAAACAATGGGAGGGAAACAAGAGAAATTTGGAAGGTGCAAAGCAGATGGATGAATGGGCGCTGACTTGGCGGCCGTGAGCTGGCAGCAGGGAAGGAGACGCCAGGTGCCCGCGAATGTGGGAATGAAGACGAAGCTAAAAACAGAACAACTGGTTAAAAGACTTTAACGAAGCCGTGAGACCCTCTGACTTCCTCCCCCTTCTGGACAAGTGGATCCTGGCTCTTCAGACACCAGGGCGGAGGAGATGAAACCAAAGAGTTGTGGACGCAGACGCAAGCCCAGAGGGCTGCCTATGCACTGAGTGTGGGCCCTGCTCCAGCCTTCTCCCCTCTTCCAGACCATGTGTCCAGGACTCACGCTCTAGGTGAGCGATTAGAAGACACTCGTGTCACCAAAATAACCAGGCTGTAATACTGAAAAAACAAGCATCCATTGGAGAAAGGAGTCATGATTTGGGTCCTCCTGGTGTCAGTCCCAAGCTGTGTTCTGCCAGGGGCAGGGCAGGGGGTGTTTAAAGTTATTTTGAAACTTTCGGGTTGGTTGACAGGAGTCCCAGGCAGGATGCTGCCAATGGGGGGGTCTTCTCCGTGTCTTTCCCCATGCAGCAGGGCATGGCTGCAGAGAAGGTGGAAGTGTTCCTCCCTGATCCTCGATGGGGACTTCAGTCAGGCCCTAAACCAGCAACTTAGCACCCAGCAACCCACCCACCCAGAACTCGAGGCGGTGCCGGCACCACACTTCTGGAATCTGATCTGTTCACCAGAAAAACAAAAAGATACTCATGCCGAGGGCCGCCTGTCACTGTCGATGGGAGCCCACGGTCGAGAGACTGTAGCACAGGCTGCAGCTGTCAGCACGCCCCCATCTGCTCTCCACGCTCCCAACCCACCTGCAGCTGGCTGGGCCTATGTGAAGCTACATCCAACCAACTATATAGGCCCAAGGGCCATAGAACTTCTGGAATAAAACACCTAAGAACCAGTCTACAGCCATCAGCCTGTCCTCCAGATGACCCCCAGATCCAGACTAAGCACCTGCAGCTGGCACCTCCATCCACCTGAGCCCCATAATCTCTACTTAGACATAGGTCAGGCCACAATCCACTGTGTTTCCCAATTCCAGAGCAAAACGCCTGCCGGCGGGCTGCATAACTTCTCTCGCTTGTGTGTGTGGACTGGGGTGCCAGGCGGGCCCCAAAACAGATGAGCCACGATCCCCCATAACGTGTTGTCTCTCCTCTAATCCCATGTGCACCCTTGAGATGATGACGCACTGAGATGATGTCAGGACACTGGTTCAGGCCATCCCCGCGCAAGACCCGCTTAGATGTAGCTCCTGGCTTTGGAACAGGAGGGCGCCTGTCTGCGTTCGTTTTGCTCTTGGTCTTTGTTCAGCTAAAATAGAGGCAGAAAGTCCTGTTTTAAAATGCTCTTCTGGGTAACAGCCTGGGCGGCTTGCTGGGAAGCCCACATACAGGGGTCAGGAAATCTCCGAGGCCCACGTTTCTTATAGCTCAATCTCTAAGGGCCCAGAGGAGAGACATTCGGTAACTCGGGGGCCATGAAAATGACTGATTGAAACTTAAAGAACTGCACAAAGAGGTGGGCTTCACCACAACAATCTGAAACGAGATGAAACTCCATTATCTTCCCCTGGCTTCTGGGTTACAGTCTCATTAAAATCAGAATTCCAGATGAGCCGCCTCTGTTTCCATGACATCCAAAGGTCGGTTGCTAGCGCGGTTCCGAGCAGTGAGGCTTTGCACCGTGGGCAGAGGGAGAGGACTCTGGGCTGGGACTCCCCTGGTGTAAGAGAATGACCTGGAGGCTGGAGTGCCCTCTGCAGTCACTAGGGTTGCCAAAGGGTACCCAGGCTCCTTAAGGTTAATTGCTGAGCACGCTGAATCACTGTCACAAAATGTTACTGCTGGAAGGGACAAGGAGGCTTGGAGTCGAATCAAATAAGTGGTCAGCATGCTCACCCTCAGACAAACATCAAGTTCATCTCCCCCACCCTTGAATCCACCCTTGGAATCCAGCTGCCATCTCCAGCTCTACCACATTCCTTTATTTCACAAGTGAGGAACCTCATCTATCTATTGCTCCACGTCACCAGCTAGTCACCAGCGAAAGGGCCGAAGCCCCAGTTCAGCGTTCTTTTAACCACCGGCCTGGATAAACGGGCCCACGAGCGACCCCTCTCACTTAGATGTGGTCCATACCTCCCACCGAGTCTCTCCAAACACTCGAAGCTTGTTCTGCTTGTAAATACAATCCAGATGCCGTCATACTTAAGTTTTTTTATTCTGGGCCCTCCTTCTCCCCCAGGAAGCATCAAATGAAGTTCAAATGCTTTTGAATGGACCACTTAACTCACATTTCTGGAGCATTCTGACCTTAACAAAAAGTCAAATGTTATGCTCTCAAGTGAAAAGGCCTAACATATTCCTGGAAAAGTAAAAATGGACCAGTTCCAAGTGCCATATTACAGATGCACTAAGCTTTTGGAACGGATTGCATTGAGGGCTTGAGTCTAGAGGGGGCCAGAGAAAACAAAAATCATCCCTGCAGACTCTTAGCATCTTTTGGAATCTTTTCCAGATAATCTTGCCTGTATCTGTCCAGAATGGAAAGTGCTTGTGGGTTAGAGGTGACCGGAATTGCAGACGTAGGGAAATGGGGCGTTCTATTCTTGGACTGAGTATTACCGTTCCATATGGGGGGCGAGCCAAAACATATGGCGTTCCATCTGCAAGATGGGGCTGGCTGGGTCCCATGAATGGCTTTTAATGCAAGTAGATTCAGTCTGATTTGGTCTGCCTCCAAAGGGGAAGAAAAGCCAGTGATTCAAATATTGTACAAAACCATTGAAATTAATGGCACAAAACAAGACTCATTTGTATTCCGCCTAATTTAAAAGATGTCTGCTTGGTGTAAAGTAATGAATTAGTTACGGGGGTGTTTGGACTGAGTGCTTAACAGTCTCCTTGAAGGAACAAGATGCCTCTTTTCCTTCTCTCAAGCCACTCTCTGTTCAATTATTTTGTGGCATCCCCCACCCCACCCCCCGGGTCAGGAAATCCACTGAGCATTTTGGTATCTATAGTGAGGCCGATTTCCCTGAATTCATGGCCTAGGAGCAGCTGTTGCTGCCTCAGCTCCCCACAACCAGGTTGGAAGGGCTTGTTCTACAAGGTGCTCTTTTAAAAGCTGTGCATGCCCCGATGTTTATAGCAGCACTGTTTACAATAGCTAAGCTTTGGAAACAACCCAAATGCCCAAAAATAGATGACTGGATCAAGAAGATGTGGTACATATATACCATGGAATATTACTCAGCAATCAAAAAAGATAAACTCATGTAATTTGCAGCAACATGAATGGAGCTGGAAGGGATCCTGCTCAGCGAAATAAGCCAGAAAGAAAAAGAAAAATACCGGATGGTCTCACTCATAGCAGGAATCTAGAAAACTTAAATAAGGGACCAGGAAAAAGAATAACTGTAAGAAAGAAAATATCAAAATCAACAAATAACTATGAACCTCTATAGAGATACTCTATGGGGGGTGGGGGGCGGGGAAAGGAGTGCTTGGGGTCAAAATAAGGGGGTTGTAATTGTATGGGGAATATAAAAATAAAATTAAAAATAATAAAAAAATAAAAATAAAAAATAAAAAAATACAAGCTGTGCATGCCTTCCTGTAAATGTCCAAGGACCACGTCACCCACGTACCCACTGTGAGCAGGAGACCTCACCCTTCCCAATGCAGCAGGAGAGAACCGGAGCTCAAACTTGCAAGACTGCACTTTGCCTCCACGTCACACGCTCCACTGGGATGTTGCAAAGATCACATGCAGCCCAGAGCCGCTGTCACTGAGCTACCCTCCATCCAGATGATGACGATGATGACAATGACAACAATCACGAGAAAAAATCCACGAGACCCCGCTCGGACCAGGCACAGGGCTACACATATGTGTGAATTACCTGACTCCCATCTGGCCACAAGCTCATGAGGTAACCCTGTCCTCCCCACTCTACAGACAAGAAGGTTGAAGTTCAAAGAGGCAGTTGCCAAGGTCACTGAGCTACCAGGACACAGACCCCAGGGCTCCTGCCCCAAAGCCTGTGCTGAGATTCAGCAGGAGGCAGATCACACAGATGGGGGCAAGGCTGTTCCTACTGGCACAGGCCTCAGCTGCTGCCTCTCTCCAGGCACAGCCCAGCCTGTTTCAAATACAAGTTAACGCAGACAAGGACTGACGAGAAAGGCAGCTACTCTTAGTCCTGACCTTGGTCGAAGCCAACAGGGCAGAAGTCTGCACGGCGCCTTTCGCACTGGATGGGATGGCCCCCCACCCTCACCCCGAGCACGGACAATGCCCACCTATAAACCCCATTTTCCCGACATGAAGCGAGGGCTGTGTCTTCTGGCCCATGCCTGGTTGTCTCAGTCACGTGGTTTTCAAGCCTGTTTCTGACATGCAGCCCTCCGTTCCTCCAAAGGAAACTGGCAGACAGAACCCACCCTTTGAAAAGGAGGGACAGTGCTCATGGCTTCCCTCTCCTCCAAATTCTAAGGAATCTAAAATTTCCAAGCATCGCTGCTGGAAATCCACAGCTTCGGACGATTTTTTTCACTTACTACCTGCAAAAGGTCCCGGCAGACCCATTGCGGACACATCCCTCAGTTTCTTGCTAAGAGGCAAAATCATTGTGGGAAGTACTGGGGTGTATTGTTAACAAGAGCCTTTGTGATCACTGCGCCCATCAAGCATCCGACGTGGCCGCAGAGGGGGATCCTGGCAGCCCAAGCCTGAGTCGTGTCCCACCCAGGGAGAGTGGTCTTAGGCCCTCGGTCAGAAGCAGCTGTCCCCCTGTGGCAGGTCCCTCGAGGGTGCGAGGCGACTGAGCCTCATCTGGCACTTGGAGTGAAGGTCACGTGAAGGTCAGGGAAGCCTTTGCATGTTTGTCAAGTGCCTTCTGGTGTTTTCAAAGCGGGGTGAAATGTACAATGAAATGAAGAGGGTGGTTTTAGCTCTGTGGTATACATTCCAGAACCTACAAGGTGGATTTCTTGAAAAGGTGGGTCAGAGACTGCTTTTGCTGGAAGATTGGGGAGGGTTTTTTTGGTGCCTTCTCTTCCTTCATTTCAGTGCCCAGTATGAGGCTTAGCACAATTTATTCCAGCTTATGCTATCCCGGGCACACCTCTGGGCATTCTTCACCCAGAAGCTCCCTAACCCAGCAAGTGCCAATGTGAGAGTTTTGCGGGCAAGGCTTTCACATTAAAGAAGCTGTGGGGTGGACATGCTGAGCTGGGGCTGGGGCCCAGGGAGAGGACCTGGCCGCCCAGACCAGAGCCTTCCTTGCTTCTGAAAGAAAATGCGCCATGAAGCCCACGTCCTGGATAACTTACTGATCGTGCTGAGACATTGGCGCTGACTCCTCGCCCCTTGCCTGAGAGAGTCAAACAGCATCCCCCTCCGCCCTCACATGTCCCCTCCTGGCCATCTCTCTGCTCCCGCCCCGGAGCAGAAAACAAGCCCGGACCTCTGCCACCTGAACAAAGGGTCTTAAATCTTTTTTTTTTTTTTTTCAGTTTTTTTTTTTTAAATTTGCGTAGAAGAACTGGGGTACAGGCCAGAGGTGTGGGCGGTGAGAGGGTTCCCCAGAGACAGAGTGGGGAGAACAGGCGGATCTACTGGGATACACTGCTAAGGGGAGCAGCAGGCGAGACAGGAGAGGTCTGCTGCACCCTGTGGGTAGCTCCCTGGCCGGGATCGAACTCAGGCCTTCGCGGTGATAGCACTGAGACTTAACCCCTAGGCCACCAGGGAGCCCCGGGTCTTTAAATCTTACCACCTGTGCTGCAGACTCTCAGTCCCCACGTCGGTGTACAAGTGCCCAAGCAGGACTCTTGGCTTTATAATTCAAGTTTTTTTCTCTGTGAGCTGTCTGGCCACTGGACTGGTGGGAACGCGAACTCAACTGACTTGGAATTTTCTCACTTCCTGTGACTGAGCCTGAATGCTGCGGACTTAGGCGGTGACACGGCATGGCAGTGGCGGGGCCAAATGGTCCTGGGTGTCACTGTCCACAGGCATCTACCAGAACCCCCCTCAGCGCCTGGGGGCCTGCTCTCCACCGTCCAGGCCTGTTGGCAGGTCCAGAAATGATTCAGCTCTTCTGGGCCTGAGGGAGGAGTTGGGGCATCCGGGACTGGGCGCCCAGCTTCTACCCCGATGTCTCTATGAGAAGCCGCTCCCTGGGAATCTTGCCTCCCCCAGTCACAGCTGCCTGGAGGACTCTGTGTGTGAGCAGAGGGCCCAGGTAACCCCAGGGTAGTATCCAGGTGTCATCTGTTTTCCACCCTCTTTAGAAGGTGATCCCAGCTTGAGAGGGCTGGGAGCCTGAGGTGCTGGGGACCACCTGGACCTCCGTCCTGGAAGGCAGGGTGTGAGCCGAAATGGGCGCCAGGGGACTGGGAAAGAAAGTCCCCCCGGCAGGCAGGCTGCCCTGGCGAGGCCCTGGCGCCTTCCTCCATCCTACGCAACACACAAAACCGGTGCCCCAAGACTCGGGGGTCCTTCCAGCCACTCCAGGGAGTCAGGCTGTGGCTACTGTGCAATGAAGTCATTTTTATGTCTCAGTCCTTGCCTCTCAGAGGCGAGGTTCCCACCCCACACAGGAGAGCTGTCTGCCCCCCACTAGGGCGAGAGCGGTGACTGGAGTCATGACTTGCCCAGAGAGAGCTTCTCGTTGCACGGACGGGATGACAAGAAGTCAACCGTTCAGCAAGCGACTGTGAGCTGGGCTCTGCTGGGAGCAATTACAGACAACGTGAAGCCTCGCTGGCTTCTCATCGTCACAGACCCTGATACGCAGGAAAGTGATATTCCAGACACTGAGTTTGCCCCATTATCCACAGGCATAGTTGCAGGTGGTATCAGAACCGGACGAGGACCCCGAGCAGAAAGGCAGAGGTCAGCCCGGGCAGCAGCCCGCCCCACCCCACCACCTCCTTGCCCCTGTTCCCGGGCCAGAGTCTGCCTGCCATGCTAGAGAGAACTGAGCCTGGAGAACCATCCAGAAGAGCAAGTGCGCCGACTGGCACGTGGATCTTGCCAGCCAGGGTTAGTGTCACAGGAGGAGATCACAGAGGAATGGGGAGACCGTTCCGAGGGTTCGCAGCTAACTCAGTCTTGCCCGCTCCGAACTGGCCAGACACGGGGGTTGTGGGGAGCAGTGGGGTGAAGGGATAACTGACTCAGCCACACCCCCATCTCTTATCTCCTGGGGCAGTCCCGGGACACAGCAAGAAGACACTGATGGAGAGGGGAGAGAGGTTGAGGCGGACGCTGTGAGGCCTCAGAGGTGATGAACTTAGAAGGACGTGAAACCCAGGACCAGAGTTTAGGGTCTGTTTTCTTTAATGTAACCTCCCAGCCTCGGTGAAGATCTTTAAACAGATTAATGTTTACGTTTGTCCCTTAGAAAATAAAGGGAAGAACCTGTATTTAACTCTACTCCTGGAGGAGACAGAACCCCTCTGGGGAGCCCCCAATTTCAGCATTGGTGGATTTTCCAGATGGGTACAGGGGCTGGGCGCTGAGCTGCCAGAAAACTGTCTCAAGCGGTGGTGGCCACCGGCCTCCTGACTCACCACATTGGGCACAGGGTCTGTAGCAGGCCCCGTGCGAGGGCGTCAGAACGGATTCCCCTTAATTGACGATGGGGTTACATCCCCGAAATCCCATCAGAAGTTGAAAACATGGTTCAATCAAAAATGCGCCGACTCCACCTCACCTCCGGAGCACAGAGCTTGGCGAGCCTGCCTCCAACACGCTCAGAGGCCGGTGAGTCGACAACTGCATTTTGTGTTTTTGCCTCCCATCCGCAGGAAGCACGACTTCTACTGAATGTGCACATTTTTTTTTTTTGGCATCACCATAAAGTCAAAGAATCATATGTCAAACCTTTGGACCCTCCCTACAGAGCGGAGGAAACACGTGTGGTTCTTGCCCAGAGAGAGCTTCTCGTTGCACGGACGGGATGACAAGAAGTCAACCGTTCAGCAAGCGACTGTGAGCTGGGCTCTGCTGGGAGCCATTACAGACAACGTGAAGCCTCGCTGGCTTCTCATCGTCACAGACCCTGATACGCAGGAAAGTGATATTCCAGACACTGAGTTTGCCTGCTTCTGAGCCAGAATTCTGGGGGACCCCGCCACAAATAGCACGGGGCAGGCCTCCCCGGTGGCGCAGCCATTGAGCGCTGGGTTGCGAAGCTGCCCGCAGCCTCTGCAGCGCCGGTTCGATCCCCGGCTGCTCCCCAGCCACTGGAGGAGGGTCCCACATGGCGCGCAGCCCTCTCCTGCCATCCACTGCTCCCCTCAGCAGTGTACTTCGGTCCTTCTGCCTGCTCTGCTCCCCGCTCTGGCTCTGGTGTATTCTCTCACCCTCCCGCGCTTCTGACTGTACCCAGTGCTTGTATAAATAAATAAATAAATCTTAAAAAAAAAAAATAGCACGGGGCGAGAGTGGCCAAAAAAGCGGGCCAGACAGGGGCCAGCGGGTACTTAGCGCTGAATGTGCCCCCTGCACATCCAAGTGCTGACGCCTTAGCTTCAGGACCGCAGGTGTGACCGCTCTGGGGGCAGGGTCTTCAAAGATGTGACTCACTTAAAATGGGGCCTGGAGTGGACTCTACTCCAACCTGACTGGTGTCCTCCGAAGAGGGGATCGGGGCTCAGATTGCCCGGTGAGGATACAGGCAGAAGAGCCGTCTACAAGCCAGAGAGGCCTCGGAGGAACTGACCCTCGACCTCAGAATTGCAACCTCCACAGCTGCTAGGAAATAAATCCACGTTGGACCCGCCGGGTCTCTGGTCCTTTGAGGTGCAGCCCAAGGAAACCAACGCAGTGGGATGACTTGGGAGGGAGGTGAGGTCCCCACCCCGCCCAGCATCTCCCCCTGCCCCCATTGTCCCTGTGCTGCCTCCTCCCCGGGGCAGAGGTGGGGCCGCTGCTTGTGAAGGCCTCTCGGCCCAGCCACAGCCCCGCAGGCACTGAGGGCGGCAGCGGCCCTCCCGAGGGCGGCTCACCCTCCCTGTCACCCAATCATCGCCTTTGCCGGACTGCCCACCCCTGGGCCCCGCTGTGTGCGGAGCGTTTCTGGCATCGTTTAACCATGGGGTGAAGAGAGAGCAACCCCCAGCAGTCTCTGGAGGCCGCAGCTCCTCACCCAGAGCGGGAGCGCCAGGCCGGCCGTTTAAAGGCGGTTCTTGGCTCACATTTAATGAGTGACCGTGGAAACAGAGTCCCCAGGAAAAAGGGGGAAACTCCACTACACAAGGAAGAAGAAAGGATACCCTTCCAATTAGCGTCTCTGCCACCGCCTCATTATACACCCACTTCTGGTGTCTGCCAGTGGCGTCACGTGTGAGCCACCAAGAATTCTTTTGAAAGACAAACTGACTTTCGCCCCAATCATCCCCCACGCCTCTGCCCCCTCAATGTAAGCCCTTTCTCGTCCGGCCAGGATTAGGAGACCAGAAGAGGGGCGAAGACCCAACTCCAGGCCGCCGGGGAGGGGTGCGGGGCACAAGACATTCCAGCGACATGCGACTGACCGCGTCTTCCATGTCTCTGCGTGATTCCTTTTTAGGGAACATTTAATCAGATACAGACGCCAGATTTGGTTGAGCTGAATGCAGGGTCGCCATGGCAACTTCCCTTTGGAGGTTATCCCAGTCAGGTAACGACAGCAAAGCTGAGGTAAAGGTCAGCCCTGCCGAGAAAGATGGGCATTGATAAAGGATTTTAACAAGACCCAGAGGAGCTGGTATTTGAAAACCACCACAGAGGATCAACCAGCACTGGGAAGGGAGGCAGAGAGCAGAGGGAGAGAGGGGGCGTCCTGCGGAACTCCACCAAACCCCGCAGCACTGCGCCACAGTCACCCAGGACTGCAGAGAGCTCCTGTCTCCTCCAAAAGCTGAGTTGACACCACCCCTGATGGCCCAGTGGCAGAGTCAGCAGCCTTTTCCACCAGGACCCCGGATGGTGAAGAAATTGGCCACGGCCACTCTGCCCCCAAGACATGCAAACCTGAAAAGTCCTGAGCAAGCCAAGTTTTTGCAAACAGAACAGCACTGACCTTCCTCATCATTGAGAGAGGCTGTACTCAGTCGCATCTCTATTAGAACATCCCTTTACACCGTGGAGTTGAGAAGGCTTCTCTTTGTAGGGCGCTGAAGGCAGACACCTTTGAAGAAACTACTTAAATATGCTTGTCTGTGACTAGGAAAATAGGCACAAGTAACGCAACCTGCCTCCTAAGGAAGTAGATGCCAGCTTGCGCGATAATGAATAAGTAGATGTACATTAAAAAATATTTCTGCTTATTCAATGAGCAGATCTAAAAGTGCGGTAGTGCTGGGAGTGAGTCAGGGGTGGGGAGACAGGTATTCTCGAGTCTCCACTCCACAGGTGGGAGTGCAAATTGATGCAAATGTGGGGGACAATTGGCAAAGATGCATCAGAATTTAAAATGGCCCTCTCACCGAACAAAAGGTCCAGAAAAAGTCAAAACTAGCACGCTGACTTGCTAGAACTGAGGCCTACAGCAAAGTCGGGGGCAAGAAGGGTGCAAAACAGGGGAGGGATGAATATGAGGGACGATGAGGATGGTGCATGGGTGAGATGGTGGTGGGAGAACGGTGGGGGACTGCAACAATGTAAGAAGAAAAATTTGATTAATAAAAAAAAGAAGTGCTTACTATTTACAATAGCTAAGCTTTGGAAACAGCCCAAATGCCCAAAAATAGATGACTGGGTCAAGAAGATGTGGTACATATACACCATGGAATATTACTCAGCAATCAAAAAAGATAAACACATGCAATTTGCAGCAACATGGATGGCGCTGGAAGGGATCATGCTCAGCGAAATAAGCCAGAAAGAAAAAGAAAAATACCGGATGGTCTCACTCATAGCAGGAATCTAGAAAACTTAAATAAGGGACCAGGAAAATGAATAACTGTAAGAAAGTGAAAATCAAAATCAATAAAAAACTATGAACCAGAGACACTCTTTGGGGGGTGGGGGGGCGGGAGGGGAGGGACTGGGGTCAGAATGGGGGGGTTGCAATTGTATGGGGAATATAAAAATAAAATTTATAAATAAATAAATAAATAAATAAGTAAATAAATAAATAAATAAATAAATAAAAGACGTGCTTAATATTTTGCCAGGCCTGCAACAAGAGCTCAATAAATATTAAGGTGATAATTTAAAAAAACAACAAAAATAAATAAATAAATAGACCTTTCTTTGAGCTGGAAACTACAGTATCCTGTGCTCAGAAAGATATCAGATGGAATGAGCACCCAGCAGAGGTGTTCCAACACACAGCGGGCTTTAGGTTAGAAGGGACTGGAACCAGCTAAGAGGCCCGTCTGTAGGACACTGGCGGAATACATTCTGGAACGTTCATGAAGTAGAATAATATACAGCTTTTAGAAACAACGGGTGAGATTTAAGGGTGTTGACATAAAGTAATTTCCCTGAAAGATTAAATGGAAAAAGTGTGGCATCTCTACCGTGTATGCCCACCTACGACTATCCACGGTTAGAACGTATTCCTAGGTCATGTATTCACCCTTCAATTTTAAAAGGGTGAATAGGTTTCAACTATCATCTGGCTCCATCCATATTGTCGCAAAGGGCAAGATTTCATATTTCTTAAGTAGCTGAGTAGCATTCCCCTGAGGGTTTATCCCGTGGTCTCTTTGCCCAGGCGTCTGACAATGGCCATTTCGGTTGTCCCCATGTCTTGGCCGTTGTGAGAGATGCTGGTATGAACCCAGGGTACATAAATCTTTTCAAATTAGTATTTTCAAAGTCTTGGGATAAATACCTAGAAGAAATACAGCTGGGATGGAACTTCATGTGATCACGCTATGCATAAGAAGTCAGAAATGAAATGAAAGACAATTACCAGATGGTTTCTGTCATATGTAGAATATAAATAACCAAAGCAAATGAACTAACAAATCACAACAAAGATTCCATGAAGAATATAGTGGGTATGGGGCGGGGGGTCACCCACCTGATGGTGGAAGGGATACCAGACGTTGTGGGGGGGGGGGAGGTATATACACACAGAGATGACAATGTATTCCCTCCAAAATTTACATAGTTTTGGCAATGGTAAATCAATAAAATTTTATATACAACTGAAAATAAAGAGTCATCTGGACCATGAATTACGGAACATTTGCTCCACGTGGAGGAGACACTATTGCTGTCACCTCCACTGCCCCCGCCCCTCCCCCCAGAATCCATTTCTCCCCTCCTCCTCCGACTCAGAACCTCAGCTTGGCTCATGAGTCCACCCCTCCCTTCAGCCACTCATGTGACCAAGGGACACAAACCACCCCGGCTCCAATGGCGAGCCCTGAGCCAGGCGGTCTCCAACTTGAGGGGACATCAGGACCGGCTGAGGGCTTATTCGGTCAGAGTTTCTGATTCAGCAGATCTAAAATGGGGCCCTGAGAAGTTTCACTTCATGGGAGGACAGATGCTACGCATCTGGGGACCAGATTTTGAGGACCCCTGACTTAAACCAAATGCAGAAAAACCCTCATTTTGGCCAACGATGGTTTCAGGGTACCTCCATCTGTGATCTTTGATGAGCGTTTGTTTGGTAAGATGTTTCCTGGGGAGAAAACTTCCTTCTCTTTAAAGAAAAGCACAGAACAAGCCAGACTCACGTTCCTTCTCTCCCCCCACCACCCCCCACCATGTGAGCAAGGCTCAGATGAGCTCTGATTGTTGTTGGCAAGAGTCCTATAACCACAAGACAGATCAGCCTTCAGATGCCACTGACACTCCAAATGGTGGCGCAGAGAGACAGAAAGATCAAGTCCTTGATCTCAAGCCCACACAATACTAGATTCCTTTTACATGAGCTGGTAGACCTGATGACAGCTTAGGGGGCCCTCCACCCCAGACAAAAATGTCCTCCGCTAGCCAAGCCTGGGGAATATTAAAAATTTAAAGTTAAGACAATTGTTTTCCTTAAGGCAAAATGCCATAGACAATACAAAGACTACTGACAGATTAGGGAAGCCATCTGCCGGGGGCACCTCACAATAAAAGGACTTTAATAAATAGTTTAGGCTGGTAGGGTCAAAGTACACAGAGGGAAGTTTACAACACTCAGGAAAACTTACTTTAAAAAAAAATGTTTAGCCGGGGCCTCCCTGGTGGCGCAAGTTGTTAAATACAGCACTGTGAAGCTCTCTGCAGCCTCTGCAGCACGAGTGCAATCCCAGCCGGCCAGGGAGTTACCCACATGGTGCACGGCACGGCAGACCTCTCCTGCTTCACCCACTGCTCCCCTCAGCAGTGTGTTTCAGTCAGTCTGCCTGTTCTGCTCCCCACTCTGTCTCTGGTGAATCCTCTCACTGCCTCTCACTCCCCCACCCCCGCACCTCTGGCCTGTACCCCAGTTCTTGTGTGCGTAAATAAACAAATCTTTAAAAAATTAAAATTAAAAAAATTAAAAATGTTTAGCCTATCTATCTTCCCCACACCCCGCAGGGTGGAACAGTTGCCCCCAAGCTTCTATCTCTGCATCCAACCTCCCAAACTTTGCCTGATCCTTCTCTACATTTCTGCGCACTCTGCTCCGACTGTGTCACTATAGCACAAAGTCATCCATCCTCTTGGCTGCCACCAATACTGCCTCTGCCAGTTACCTCTGCCAGTGGGGTGGGGGTGTGGGAGGAAAGCGCAATATTGCGTGCCTGGGAGAGAGGAGCTAAATTCAAGATGAAGGGGAGACAACAGAGTTTAAGTGACTTAGTGTCACATCTGGAAAACCCAAGCTCTCGACCACACTGCTTATCGGCCACCCACAAAGGATAGAGATCTCTAACATTAAAAATAACTCTTACAAATCAAAGGAGAGAGGAAAACCACCCGAATGGAAAAAATGCACAAAGAACACGCACAAGCAAATTAAAGAAGACAAACAGATTGAAAAAGATGTTCAACCTCACTGGCAATAAAACGAATGGAAATTAAAACAATATTTCAGCCAGCGGATGAGTGAGGTTTTCTGTTTGTTTGTTATTTTCAATGGATTATAGTCAGTGTTGGCTAGCCTGGCGGGGACAGGGAACTCCTGCGCTCTGATGAGAGAGAAGAATTGAAGAAAGACTCGATAGCACCTCTCAAATCGAGCATCGTCTGACCTGACGATTCTTCTGATAATTTATCCTAGTGAGTTCATCAAACAAGCAGGAAAGAAATATATACAAAAAAGTTTACACAGCCTGTTTTGACAGTAAAACTCGAAAATAACGACCATCCACGTGGTACTTAACAATAGAAGATCTAGGGGGGGGCGGCTGGAGAGAACAGCTTTGGGTTTCCCAGCACAGAGCCCCACAACCAACTGCTTTGCCTACTCAGTCACAGGTGACAGTGGACAAATACAAGCCCCCTCAGTAGGATCAGATTCTTCCCCATAATACACATGGC
The DNA here is from genome assembly GCF_014898055.3 of Talpa occidentalis. Classification (NCBI taxonomy): domain Eukaryota; kingdom Metazoa; phylum Chordata; class Mammalia; order Eulipotyphla; family Talpidae; genus Talpa; species Talpa occidentalis. Next base: position 6,236,828 of record NW_023601433.1, read on the forward strand.
AGGGAGCCCCAAGGCAGAATGGGGGCTCTGCATATCTCAGGGAGGTGGAGGTGCTAAGCTTCAGAGGCCAGTTTCTTCTCCAAGACCCTGCTTTTCAGATTACTGCGGGAGGCCTTAGAGAAGGGCGGGAGTGTTGTTACTCTGGTGGAAGTCCCCCAACTGGGAAACATGAAGACAGGAGAAAGGAGGTTCCCCCTACCCTACCACGTTGGGTGTAGGATGGAAGGAGGGGTTATCTCTGAACACCGGCACTGTTTCCTTATTTCCTTGAAGCCACTGCTCCACCACAGTCGGGTAGTGAGCGGAGCAGAGGGGGCTATGTGGGTGCCGACTGCAGGGAGAGGACAGGAAAACTGCTGTCGCCCGTGCATCTACCACCATGTGGGCTGGGCGGCTTATTCGCCAGTGCTACAAGTTGGGATGATTTGAGAGTGTCTCCTGTGGAATCCCTGTTCTGGGGGCTATTTTTCTGGGGGCTATTGTCTCTGCTCCCAGAGTTCCTGCTGGTCAGGCTACACGTACAGTCAGGCAGGGGGCCTCTCACCAGGGCAAAAGTCCTGGTATGAGGAACATGCTGGGAAGCCAGTATCTGCTGGAAACAGCAGACAGATATTATGGCCAGATTAGTAAGACCAGCTAAAATACCTACTTGTAAAGATTAGCAGAAAGTTAGGTAAAAATAAGGACTAGAGATAGGATGCTTTGATTAGCAGGAACTACGGAACCCCCCAGGCAACAGCCCCTGATCACTCCACCCTAGCTTGCGCCAGAGAGTAATGCACCCCACGCATGTACATTCCTCCATGTGCTTGTCCCCCTTCTCTGAACCTGGTCCTAAATAAATCTGAGACTGCCCATAGGTTGGGGCTGCATTTTTTTCAGTGCGAGCCCCTCTAGGCCTCTCTCTCTCACTTGGACTTTGAGTTGTCTTCCTTTGTCCCGCACTGCCCCGAGAGGCAACATGTCCCCAGGGAGCAAGCAGCCCACACTGCTTTCCACTGGGGACTGCAGGAGGTGGTCAAATGCGAGTGTGTGGGCCTGCAGTTGGACCACTCACCGCAGTGAGGGCCCAGGTGAGCTGGGGAAGGCAGAGGCTGTTAGGGGGTGGCCTGAGTCAGCGGTCAGATGGGAAGTGTGATGAGGATCCAAATCTGCAGGGCCAGCAAGAGCCTAGGCAGGTCCCAGCCAGTGGGGAAGAAGTAGAATCAGCACCGCGCCCCCACCCAACAGGTGTTAAGTAGCAGTTCCCAGGCAGGACACAGGTCTCCCCAGAGGAGTCAGCTGGAATCCAGGAGCTGTCCATGAACCAGCCACCCTCCTCATTGCCGTGAAATCACACACCTGCACCCAGACACCATCTTGAAAAGATGGAGAGCATAGAAAAAAACATTTGGAAGAAGAAAGACTGGCTCTGTCTCGATTTGAGCACTCAATCTGATTGGATATTTATAGATGAGAGTTAGGACGAGCCTCGAGAATGGTGACAAGACTACAAAAAGCTGCAAAAAATATTTGTTGATGACTATATCCAACATTTCTGGAGGAAAAGGAATTCTCGCCCTTTCTTGATGAGAACGTAATTGAAGAGAAATTAGGTAATACCTCTCCAAATTTAAAATCAGCGTACCCCTGATGCTGCGGTTCTAGGTCTGGCGATTTATGCTCATGGGTCTGTCAGTTGGCAAACAAGAAAGCAGAACAAGCACTTACCGGGCCCGGTATGGGCATCACTGACACCCCGAAGTTCTTCCACATCTGAGTTGGCGTGTGCTCATTTCTACCCCATTATTTCTACCACACGCCAGTGACATTTAAAATTAATAATAATGAGAGGAATTAAATGCTTTGTTCATTGACACACCTCACAGAACTCAAGGCAAATTTGGAGAATGAGAAAATAAGGTGTGAATCTGAGTGCAGGAAGCGCTAGCTGTGGAAGGCCTTGGCGTCAACTCTGGCGGTATCTGCAGGTAAAAAGAGGATTTTGTTGCAACTCCTTTGCCTTGCTTTTCCTCACTTTGGGCTCTGTTTACATTCATTACTTTAATGTGATTTTCATTTCAGATAGTGTTTGTAGCAGACAGCGTTGGTTGGCTGCCCAATTCTATTTCCTCCCTGTCTTTCCTGCAGGCAGAATGCAGCCCAGGCAGAACACAGCCCCCTCCCAAGTGTAGCCTGTAATTAGAGAACCCCAACAAAAAGCTAGCACCCTAAGTACTGTCCCTCAGTGCAAAAGTGATGGAGGAAAATTCCCAACAAGCATGCACAGGCAGGGACTGCCAAGGGCTGTAAGGAAAACAATCTGTCTCAAATCTTTGTGGTGAGTTGAAGGAAAATAAAACCTCCCCTAATCAAGACAAACTCACGCAGGTTCACAGGCTGCATTCAAACTACCTAGCTTATTTAAAAAACCTCAAGGTGAGAATTTACTTTAAATAGTCCTGGGCTGGAGTTTCCCCACACAACTAACAGTAAATGCCTTCCCGGTCTGAAGGAAGTCATCTTTAACCCACCCTTCCGCATCCCTCAGAGGAAGTTCTAAATAATATGGACTCACAATCACCAATAAATCACTAACCAGAGCCAGCTGAAACAACAGAAAGCAGAATGAGAACTGAAAACATACTGAGATGAACAGATTTCGAATGTAAAGGAAGCTTAATAGGTCTTTCAAAAGTAAATGAGAGTTGAAGGAGGAGCAAGCATATCTAAAAATAACGAAACAGAATTGAAAAACAGACTCTCTAGGAATAAAAAATATAACTGAAACTTAAAATACAGTGCAGAAACCCTATGTACCTGCTACCATGGCTAAACTTAAAGAGGCTGGCAAGCTCAAGTGCTGACAAGGATGTGGAACAATTAGAGCTCTCATGAATTGCCAGAAGGAATGCAAAATGATTCAGAAACTTAAAGAAAAAGTCCTGGTAGTGTTTTATAATGTTACGCATGTATTATGTATGCCACATGGTGTAGGAATCCCACTCTTAGGTACCTATTTAGCACGATAAATGAAATGTATATTTACAAAATGACTGCAAGCAAATGTGCACAGCATTTTTATTTAAAATAACCCCAAACTGGAACCAAGCCAATTTTATCAGCTGATGACTGGATAAATAAATTGCAGTATACCCATATACACGGATACTATTCAGCAATAAAATGGTGTGAACTGCTGATACATGAATTCCATGATCCATGAATGAATCTCAAGAGCCATTATGCTAAATGAAAGAAATCAAACACCAAAGGGCTACATCCTATATGATTTCATTTAGATCACATTCTGAAAAAGGCAAAAGCGTAAAAACAGAGAATGAATCAGTGGTTACCAAGAACTGGGAGGGAACGGGGGGATTGATTATGAAAGGGCATGAGAAACAGTGATTGTGGCGATGGTTACACTGTCGAGTAACATTGTCAAAATTGATCAACTGTGTAAAATGAAAACATTGAATTTTATTATCTATAAATTACATCTTAATAAACCTGACTTTGAAAAGAAAGATAATATGAGGGGAATTTTCCCGAAGAGGTAGAGCACCTTAGACATAGCTGAAGAGAGAATTAATTAACCAGAGGTTAATTAAGTAAGGTGAATACACCACCCAAAAAGTAGCACATGGAAAACAAATGCAAAGTATTAAAGAAAAATTAAGAAACATAGGGACTAGAATGTTCTCACAAATATATAATCAGAGCCCAAAAGAGAGGTTTATCCTATAAGACGCATCATTTGGTCTCTACATGACCCTTCTAATCATATGGAAAATATGATAAAAATAGTTTATAATTCTCCAAACCCATACAACCCTAAAGTAAGAAAAAACTGCAAGTTTATATAAGACATCTATGGAGAAACACTAAAATTTATTAAAGCACATTTTTAAATAACCAAATAAGTAACAGAGATCTTGCATTTCATAATCTTTAATGGCATAACTTAACATTAAAACGTATATCTGCCCAAATTAATGTATAAATTCTATGCAATCAAAATTCTGTTTGGATTTCTTGAGGGGCACAATAAATTTAATCTGAAATGTATATACAAGGTAAAGTATTCATGAATGAGTAACTTACCTTTTTTTTTTTTTTTTTTTGTGGGACCCTCACCGGTGGCCAGGGAAAGAACCAGCGCTGCACAAACCAGTCCTGCACAGGCTGCGGGCAGCCTCGCAGCCCAGCGCTCAACCGCTATGCCACCAGGGGAGGCCCCCTAAGAAAGGGGGAGAAAAGTAAAGACTCCAGTGCGCTTGAAAAGCATATGCAGATCGGGGCTGCCCAGGTCCCAGTGCCTGTGACCTAGGCTTGCGGGGAGACATGCGGGGCCCTCATTGAGGTGAATGTCCCTCACTGAGTAATCAGAAACCAGGCACCCAGACACGGGAGCAGGGTGCAAAAGGCGCCATTTCTGACACTGAACTGGGCTACAACCGGCGTCCTGGACCTGAGGGCTTTGGGAACTGAGACCCGGGGCATGAAATTCAGAGCGTGGGATCCCCATGAGGGTGGGGCACAAGGCAGACACAGCACCCCCACACCGTTGAGGCTCTCCATGCCACTCCCACTCTGTTCCCCTAGACCCACGGGGTTAAAAACAGTTCCCAAAGGACACTAGGAAAGATCTCTGACGCCACCTAGTGACCAAAAAAAAAATCACCAACACCCTATAGTTGGAAACCAGAGATCACAAAAACACACTCAGGAGCTGAGAGAGGGTGGGCTATGCAAATAGGGGTAAGGAGGGAAATAAGGTGTGGAGCAAGACCAGGTGCGCAGGGGAGTGCGTACCTGCATCGCCTTTTTAGAACAGGGACCTTTCTTCAATAAAGACTGCTTGAAACCGGCAGAAGACTCCCTGTGGAGCCAGAGGTGAGCTGGGAAGTTCGCCCACTCCAGGCCCCTTCTGGCCAGCAGCCGAGCCCAGAGGGGGAGCAGCACCCAAGGCCAGGGCACACCAGGCGCACAGAGGAGTGCGTCCCCTCATTGCCATCTTAGAACAGGGAACTTTCTTCAATAAAGACTGCTTGAAACTGGCAGAAGGCTCCCCGAGGAGCCAGAGGGGGAAGGTTCCCTGTACAGACAGAGGTGAGCTGAAGGCCCCCAGAAGCCTGGTCCCTCCTGGCAGGAAGTTGGAGTCCAGAGGGGGATCCAGTTTTTTTGGAACCCAGAGGGCAATCCAGCTGCCCCAACTCTAGGGAACTTTGTGGAACTTCAAAACACACCTTTGTAAATAAACACAGAAGGAGGAAATATTCTGTGACAGCGACCATTAACATACTCAAAGTACCACTGCCTCACTAGACTTCTGGCATAACAGTATTTGACTCGTTTGGACCACCAGTTTCCGAAACCCCACAAAGAGCACACCAAAAAGATTCCGGCCAGTACCAGCGGCACAGTGTCCCAACGCATACGGCAAATTAGAAGACAGGCAGCAGGGAGAAGAAAAACTACATGCAACCTAGCAAATCCTCAGGAGAAAGACACAACCACAAAAAGAAAACCACCCACTGGATGGCAATGACAGTAACTTGGAAGAACTTCTGAGCCTTCCAGAAAGAGAATTTAAAATTGCCGTGATTAAAAAACTGACAGAAGTCATAAAGGAAAACAATGATAAGGGGGAAATAATCAACGATCAGAAGAATGAAATTGAGTCCCTAAAAAGGGAAGTAAAAGAAATGCAAGAGATCAAAGAATTAATGGAGGTGCTAAAGAACTCTGGGAAAAGCAATGAAAGCAGAATAGATGAAATGGAAGAACAAATAAGTACTCTTGAAGACACAGAAATAAAAAGAACCAAAACAGAAAAGGAAAGAGAAGTACGAAGAAAAAAGACCGAAGAAAGACTTCGGGAACTATCTGATTCCATGAGGAGAGGAAATATAAGAGTTATAGGAATCCCAGAAGGAGAGGAGAGAGAGACATAGGAACAGAGAAAATATTCAAGAAAATAATTGAAGAGAACTTCCCAAACATGAAGGAGCTGAAAATAGACATACAAGAAGCAAGAAGAACACCAAACTTCCATGATGAAAGGAAAAATACAGCAAGACACATAATAGTAAAGCTCCCAAGAATCCAAGACAAGGAAAAAATAATGAAGCTGACAAGAGGGAAGAAACAGATAACATTCAAAGGAAAACCAACCAGACTGACATCAGTCTTCTCCGAAGAAACACTACGGGCAAGGAGAGAGTGCAGGGACATAGTCAACAGACTCCAAGAAAACAGATGCCAACCAAGAATACTCTATCCCGCAAAGCTCTCCTTCCTCTACGAAGAAAGAATAAGGACCTTCTCAGACAAACAGAAACTCTGGAATTTCATTACGACTAAACCCCCACTCCAAAAAATACTACAAGGAGTCCTAAAGCCAGAACCAACAGAGGGATAAATAACAACGAAAGAATGCCAAAAAAAAAAAAAAGTTGTTAAAAGAATAAATAACGTAAAACCAGAGGAAAGACAAACACAATGGCAAATAGAGTTGCTAACATACCAATATTAACTCTAAATGTAAATGGACTAAACTCTTAAATAAAAAGACACAGAGTTGCAGGCTGGATTAAGAAACAAAATCCAACCTTTTGCTGTCTCCAGGAAACACATTTAACTACAAAAGATAAAAATAGACTCAAAGTTAAAGAATGGAAAACAATCCTACAAGCAAATGGACCAAAAAAGAAAGCAGGAACAGCTATACTTATATCAGATAAAACAGACTTCAAACTCAAAAAGGTAAAAAGAGACCCCAACGATCACTACATTATGATCAAGGGGACAATACTTCAAGAAGAAATAACACTCATTAACATATACTCACCAAACGAAGGAGCACCAAAATATATCAGACAACTATTATCATCTTTGAAAACAGACATCAGAGAAAACACACACATAGTAGGAGACTTCAACACACCACTATCAACAATGGATAGATCAACGAGACAAAAAATAAGTAAAGACACTAAAGCTCTAAATAAGGATCTAGAGCGCTTCAGCTTAACAGACATCTTCGGAACACTAAACCCAAAAAAATCTGAGTACACATTTTTCTCAAGCGCACGCGGATCTTCTCCAGGATCGATCACATACAGGGACACAAGACAAACATCAACAGATACACCAAGATTGAAATCATACCAACCATCTTCTCTGACCATGAAGGCAACAAACTAGAAATAAACCATAAAAAGAAGGCAAAGAACTCTCCTACCTCACGGAGATTGAAACCCACACTACTGGAAGACCACTGGACTATTGAGGAGATCAAAGAAGAAATTAAAAAATTCTTTGAGTTGAATGACAAGGAGGACACCAATTTCCTAAATGTGTGGGATGCAGCAAAAGCAGTAATAAGAGGAAAATATATAGCAATAGAGGCTCACATCAAGAAACACACTGCGGGGGCCGGGGGGGTAGGAAGGGGCGGGGAAAGGAAGGACTAGAGTCAAAATAAGGGGGGGGGTGCAATTGTATGGGGAATATAACCAAAATGAAAATGCATACATTGTGCAAAGATGAAAAAAGATGTAAGAATTATATAAAATAAAATATTTAAATAAAAAAAAGAAAATTTCAAAAAATAAAAGTAAAGAAAGGATCTTAACATACAGTAAGGCAGTCTACAAAGTCATGTTGACATATTAATAGAAAACATTTTGATAATAGAGAAGGTGTACACAGTGGACCAAGGGGAGGGAATGGAGTATCAGCATCAAACCTACAGGTTTGAACCAAACCTATACATTTAACCACACGTGCACACGCACATGCTTACACATGTGTGTATATAAACTGAATATGTACAAAGGCAGTACCATTAATTATTTGGGAAAGAATAGGTCATTAAATATGAATTGAAACCTGCTATTGCATACAAGGGTGAACTTTTGATGGATCAAAGACCCAGATATGAAAGGTAATGTGAATATAAAGTTAATCAAAGAAAATGCAGGAGAATATTTTTATCATTCAGGGCAAAAAAAAAAAAGAGCTTTGTAAACAAATGTTCAAATGCATAAATCAAAAGGCAAAAAAGAAATCGGAAAACTAATTGCAGCAAAATGAAAGATTTCTGTCTATGTAGGGCATCCAGGACAAATTTACAGTAAGCAGACTCAGAAAAGATAATTCAGTGACTTAAATCAACAAGGAAATAATATCTAGAACGTACAAGGAATGTCTGCAAATCAACAAGAAACCTGAAATGCAATAGAATGATGCAAAAAAATTTTAAACAAGAGTTTTACAAAAGATAAACCCCCAAAGTAACAAGTATATGAAGATATGCTCAAACTTATCTGGAATCAAAGAAATGCAAATTAAAATAAGTGAAATATCCATTGATACTTTAATTAGAGTGGCAACAGTTAGGAAGACGGTTGATGCATGTCAGAGCAGATGGAGATGCAAAGACATCAGGTGTTCTGATGCAGACAGGGCTCCTTCGTCCAATCAGGGGGTGCATTCCCTGGGAGCCCACACTTCCTCCCCCAGCAGAAGATTCCAAGGGCACTTTGATGCGGGTCTAAGAGGGGAGCTAGGTGGAGATGTTTATTGTAGCTCAGTTGGTATTGTATATATTTATATATGGAAAACTGATTCCTAAGAGAACTAATCAATATAGCTGGTACTGGGATCATTGGTTTTTATGTAGAAACAAACAAAATTGAGTTCTTAGGGCACGTCATACACAAAAATAAATCCCAAGGAATTAAACACTTCACTGTGAGAACCAAAATTTTAAATTAAGGAGACAATACAGAGAGAGATTTCTCGGACTTTGGGGAAGGATTTATTTTGTATACAAGGCCTAGAAAACACAAGCCACAAAGCAAAAGACGAGTCATCACTACTATCCCAAAATTCTTCCAAAGATATCAAAACAAAAGGGGGAAGTTGGCCTCCCTGGTGGCGCAAGGGGTTAAGCACTGCATTATGAAGCAACCCGCAGCCTCTGCAGCACGAATTTGATCCCCGACCGGCCAGGGAGTTACCCACATGGCGCAGCAGACCTCTCCTGTCTCGCCCGCTGCTCCCCTCAGCAGTGTACTTCAGTCAGTCTGCCTGTACTGCTCCCCACTCTGTCTCTGGTGGATCCTCTAGCTCCCTGTATCTCTGGACTGTGCCCCAGCTCTTGTATGCATAACTAAATAAATCTTTAAAAAAAAAAGAAGTGGGAAGTCAACATAGTACTATGAATAGATTACATAATCAATGAGGAAAAGACAATCAATTACACTGATTTCACTAGGAAAAAAAGTAAGCAAAGCAGATAAAACAGTTTATAAAAGAGGAAACTGGAATGGCCAGTAACTATATGAAAAGATACTCCGTCTCTTTGGGAAAGAGGGAAATTCAAAGCAAAACCACAGTAAGAAGGCAACAGCCGGCACCCACCAGACTGGCATAAATCAGAAAGCCAGGCATTCCTCTTGGGGACCCGCAGCCGCTGACCGGTGGCGCAGCATTGATGGGTGTGGGAATTGGCCAGGCGCTCTGGGAAACAGCTGGGCAACAATTCCCAAGGTGTGTCCTCAAGTCTTTTCACCCCCACTGGGTGTACTGAGATGCAATTCTGACACCGGCCGCCTGGAGTTAGCGCTGACCACAACTCCAAAAGGCAAAGTCTGCTTTCCATTCAGGTGCCACCTGCGCTGCTGAGCTACTAGTTATAAATCTGAGGGTTCTCAACAGCCCCCCTTAGGTTCAATCACTGCTGGAATGACTTGCGGAACTTTGCCGAAAGAAGACCTACAGTTACAGTTTTGTCACAAAGGACACGCACATCCATCGTGTGGTCTGGGAGGGTCCCACACACTCACCACAGAGTCGGGGCGCGATGCCCTCTCAGCCGTCAGCACGTCCCCAACCAGCGCAGTCCCCAGATCTCATTGGGGTTTCATCAGCAATGATCGGTGAAATCTTTGGCCACTGAATTCAACCTCCAGCCCTTCTCCTCCCCCTAGAGGTCAAACAGCTGAAAACCCCTGAAGGATAAGTCTTGCTCTTTCCCAAGACCAGCCCCTCCTGAAACAACCTAGGGACACCCCACTCCCACTCCACCCCACCCCCCACCCCCCCATCACCTCATTAGCATAACAAAGACTCTTCCAAGGGTTTTTGAAGCTCAGTGCTAGGAACCAGAGACAAAACCACAGATTCTTTATCACCCAACAACCCTGGAGAATCTTGTGCATACATGCCCCAGGAGGCGTGGGCAAGAAGGTTCGAGAAGCACTGTTTGGATTGGGGGAAGCAACAGCCTCTGTGTCCCTGAGCATGTTGGGTTAAATCCTCCCGCCACAATACTGCATGTGCGGTGGTGGTGGTGGTGGTGGTGGTGGTGGTGAGGTGGGGACAGGGAGTCCTCAACTGAAAAAGCCACGTGCCCCTCCCCCCTGCTAAAGAAGTGGGTCGGAACACCCTCCCCGGAGTGGGGACTTTGCATATAGGGGACTTGTGCTTCCCCTTGGCTTCACTGTCTGAAGGCAGAACACTGGTGTCACCGCCAATAACCTTTAGTTCCCCGAGAGTCGAAGGCCATGGTGAGGGATCCAGCATCTCTGGGGCCCCCCAAGGGGTCAGTGGTGAGCTAGGGGATGAAACAGGTGGTAACGCCGCACCTGCAACAGGGAACCAGCAAGAAGTCACCCAGTCTGCTACGCCCACTGGGCACCACGCACAGGAGGACGCCTCAAAGAGAAGCCCAGCCCAGCCCAGCCCAGCAGCAGTAGGCCCAGGAAGGAGCAGGCAGACAAACTCCCTTGACCAAACGTTTCCCAGGCCACCTCAGGGAGAGATCAGAGTGCGGGTGAGCGATGAATGTGTGCCTTGTGGGGGCAAGTGATGGGACCTTCCATATGATCCAGCAATTCCACGCCTAGGAATCTACCCAAAGGACACAAAAACATTAATTCAAAAGGATACCTGCATCCCTATGTTTATTGCAGCACTTTTTACAATAGGTAAGCTATGGAAACAGCCCAAATGCCCAAAAATAGGTGACTGGATCAAGAAGACGCGGTCCATATACACCATGGAATATTACTCAGCAATCAAAAAAGACAGACTCATGCCATTTGCAGCAACATGGATGGAGCTGGAAGGGATCATGCTCAGCGAACTAAGCCAGAAAGAGAAAGAAAAATATCAGATGGTTTCACTTATAGCAGGAATGTGGAGGATCCAAATAAAGGATCAGGGGGGGAAAGTGATTATAACAAATTAAAAATCAAAATCAATAGGCAACTATGAGTCAGAGACATTCTGCAGGGGAGGACAAGGGACTAGGATCCAAAGAGGGGGAAGCGCACAAGGGACTGTGGCGATGGTGCACGGGTGAATGGGTGGTGGGGGTTTCACCAGGCCCACACCTGTACAGCATACACTGTACAAAAAGGAAAAATGATGCAAAATAGAAAAGAAAAGAAATGTTTTCAATTTAAAAAAAAAAATGAGACTTGTGTCCTACGCTGAACTTCAAATCAGAGATGAAAGAGTTTTACAAACACTCCTACCTCTGAATCCCTATGTTCAGTACCTTTATATATGTGTATACACAGACGTGTACACAGCCACACATGCATGTGCACACACACACACATTTACGGATATATGCATATACACACAGGTATTCACATACACACCAATGTATGCATGCATGTGCACGTACACATATACACATGCACATGCTTGTGCTCACAAATATACGCATGTACACATGCACGTGTGTGCGTGCATAAGCACGTATGCCCGTGTGCATGTATACATGCGGGTACACATGCAAACATGTACATATATGTTTTTTATTAGCATATATGTTGTAGGGTCAATCTTCCCAAAAGGGTCAAGTGGACTTTTCTCAGCAGCACCCAGTAGGTCTCTTGTGACCTTGGTATGGGATCTAGGGGTCACCCGAGGCCCTGTGAGCCTGGGGAGGCTACACCACCACTTTAGCAATGCAGATTATTCGGGGTGGAGAGCAGGAGGGGCCCGGGGCTGAGGACAGCTTTTCTCCTTGCCTGAGTCCTTCACCCCTCCACATCTATAAAGCAATCACTGCTCCCCCTTTCATGACTTACAGGATGTAGCTTGAGGGGTCCCATGCTGTTAATCAGCAAACACGTCCTCTCTCTGGGAATCTCATCCTCACTCTGGCTTAGATGAGGCCTCCCTTGTCTGTGATGTGAAATGTCCCCCTGCTCCTGACACCCCAGGTCCCTAATCGCAGGATGAAAATCCCCGGTCCGCTCCATGACTCTTGAGAATTTAAACCATGTAAATCCTCCATACTTAATGTTATTAAACTGATTATTCCTTACCAGCCTGTCTGATGCTGCTCTGATCACTCATTCAGCTCGAGAAGAACCCAGAGGGGGACGGGGTGATTTCCTTTGCACCCCGGCAATGTGTTCTATGTGCTATGATATGTGAGACTGATCTATATCTCTTTTGTGAACAGTTTAAAAAACACACACACACACACACAAGAACATGCTAAGCCGGCTGCCAAGCGACTCACTTCTTGCACTGGTCAGTGCTTGGCCGGCTCCCCCGGTGCTGACACAACTTCCCACCGCAGGCATGGGATGCAACATCGGCTCCAAGACCATCCCCGGGGCCGCGGCGTCTTCTCCTCACAGCAAACATCTCCAGCTTCTTCCCTGGCGTGTGCCCAGACCCGTTTGCCTGACTCTTGAAAACTCCAGGGCGCTGTGTCTCTGAACACACAAAGAGGGCTGGGCCTGGAGGGGTGCGGGGCCGTCTAGGGGGCGGCTGTCCTCAGGGAGTCTCAGCAAGAATGCCCTGGCGGGGATTTGGCCCGTGCCACAGCCCCTTTGGAACTCCCTTTGGAAAGTCACTTTTCAAGGCACAGGACAACCACCCCAAGGTGCTGTCATTTGACTTTGCACCTCCCCAGCACCATGGGCGAGCCTAGCAGGGACCCGACCTCCCAAATCAGACTTTACTCTTTCTCCGCCTGAATCCAGCTCCCTGGAATGAGCTGCTCAGGTCCGGTCTGAGCCCCAGAATTCCTCCCGCGAAGCTTGTCAGAAAGAGCTCCCCCTCAAGGCTTAACCTCTCCTGCTGCATTAAAAAGAAAAGGGTAGATTGTGCGCCAGTAGTTTTTAAAAAAGAAGAGGGAGAGAGAGAAGCCGGGGAAGGCGGGAGGAAGGCAGGCAGCAGAGGAAGCCCAGTGGTGGGTGCAGGCTGCATGTCGTGCTTGTGGCCCCCAGGAGAGGCTGCTGCCGCCCCCAGCAGATCCTCTCTTCCCGGGACAGCACAGAGGCCCCCGGGCACATGTGCGCCCCACCCAGCCTGCAAGTGCGTCCACCGACACTCCCCTCCCTGGAAGGGACCTACCCTTGCCGTCCCTCTGACCTCGGGGGCTCGGGCCCCAGAAGCAGGCTGGGGGTCCCGAGTCCTGATTCCTGGGTGCTCCAGCAGGAGGAGGGGCCCTCGAGGGCTGGAACCCTGGACCAGCTGCCCCGTTATGAGGGACCTGACTGCTCAGAGGGGGCGCCCCAGCTAACTCTTCAAGGACAGGCAGAACCATACTCATTTTAGGCAGAGAGACTACCGCGGACAAAAGAATGATGGTCAAGGAGAGTTGGGGGGGATTCCGGGTGCTGCCGGCAACCCTGTGCAGGGCATGGGGGGAGTTTACTCTTGGAGGGCGTGCGGTGGCAGAGAACGCAATGGCAGGGGTAAAGGCCAGAGCAGGCCTCAGGGCCCTGCGTGGGTTCTGTCCACAAAGCAAAGGGACACCGCAAATAATGTTATGCTCAAGAGAACGTGACTGACTTTGTATCTCAAAAGAGGCAACGCTCTACCACGGGGGGACATAATGGAGCAGAATATGAACAAGAACAAAAAGTGGTGGCTAGAAAAATACAGGCTGCTGGAAGCAGGTGCTGGGGGTTCCCGGCAGGTGGGGGCGGCAGAGGAGGACACTCCCCGGGCCAGACTGCAGGCCTGAGCGGAGTCGCAGGCGACCTCAAGTAGGAGCGGGCAGCGTTACCCAACCCCCCGAGTCTCCCTCATCTCTACACCTGCAAGAGAGTGCGGGCGGCCAGCCTCCTGGAAGCCCCCTGGGTGCAGAAGGAAGAGACGGTTCCTGCTGTGCTGAGCCCTTAAGAACAAGCAACAGGATTTCACTGAGCTGAAGAGCAGGTGCCTGAGGAAGAAGTTTGCCCAAAGACACTTCGAAAGGCGAGGGAGACGCCTGTCTGTGGAAGAAGGGTCGGGCAATCTCACCAGGAGCACAGGCAGATGCCTGGCACTGAGATTCGAAAGCAGAGGGTGGCAAGAAAAGCTGGCAACGCCCATGAAGCTGCAGGGCCCAAGGGGGCATTGTCATCAGGATCAGGGGGCACCTGAGGAGCGAGCCCAGTGGCCCCAAAGGTGTTGCAGCTTCTTTGCCTTCAATGGATCTTCTACGGCACCTCGGTCAAGTTCAACAAGGCTTCAGGAAGCCAGCTGAGGCTGCCGGGTCCCTAGACTACAGGGGGTCCCCACCCGAGCCAGCAGATGAACTGCTTTGCACGCCCGGAATGGCAGAGGCAGCTGGGGTAGCGGGGGACCGCCTGGGCCACACAGTGACCGCTTGCTTCTTCTGGTAAATATGGCGGCGCCCACACAGAGGGCCTGGGGCGTGAGAGCTACACAATGGGAGGACGCTTCAAAGAGGCCAACAACTTCCAGTTGGCCCTCCGGCCCGACCAGTGGTCTTCTCCACCACAGTGCAGAAAAGGGCCACCCGTTTTGTAGAAGGCGGCACCGCGGGCAGCAGGCAAGACCAGATCAACAGGCCGTGAGAAGGAGGAACCGAGGTGTCGACCGGGATTGTCTCGTACTCTGGTCAGTTCATACCCAGCAGCCGCTTTCAAATTGAAAGAACTAAATTGGATTAAATTAAAAAGCGGATTGCTGAGAGAATGAAAACACCGGCCTGCTCTGGCAGGCCTGCTCAGGAATGGGGAGCCCCCCCACACACCCCGGTGCAAGACTTCATTCAGGTTTCCCACGGAGAGCGGCAGGAGACAGCAAGCAAGGCTGGGGAGAAATGCAGCAGTTACGCCACAATCTTGCCAAAATCCTTGGCGCAGAAAGGGCGCCAGAGAAAGAAAGAGAAAGACAGACAGAAAGGCCAGTCTGCGTGGAGCTGGAAGCTGGGCAAGCCCTGGGGGTGCCGTGTGCGCCTGGGGCCTGCAGTCGCCATGGGAACAGCCCCAGCTCACTAAGAGCACAGGGATGCGAGGCTTGGGGGACGCTCCCGAGGCTGACCGCAGCCCCAGCCGCCCACCCCCTCCAGAAGCTCACGTCCAGGGGTCACATTTTGAGAGTTTCCCCAGGCCAGCACCTCAGGGAGCTGCCCCCACCGGAGGAGCCAGAGGTTCTTTGTGAAGGGAGAGACCAACAACCCCCGTGGCCAGGACCCGAAAGGCAGGACAGCTCGCGGCCGGCGCCGGCGAGAACCTGGGGCCGGGGTCCAGGCGGGAGCTGAACAGGAACTGGAAGCCCCATGGCCGGGGTGAGCGAGTTATCCATTTTCCCCTCAACCTCTTCTCCCCGAGCGCCTTCTTCGAGAAATAACATTTTTGGAGGTAGACCGTGGAGAACGAAATCCCATTAAGTCAAAATCACCTTTCATCCACCTGCACCTGTTTAATTTGGGCTGCGTTCACGCTTCCCCTTAACCTATGGCCCCGGGGCTTCCCGCCACCCGGCAGGGAGGGCGGACAGGGACGTGGACGCATCGCTCACAAGTGCTCCCACCTTGTCGTTTGTCACTCCTGCCAAACGCACATTCTCCTGCCCCACCGGGTGAGATTGGAAGCAACGTCACTGCAGGTGGTCCCCGCCACCACCACCCAGCCTGGCGGGCAGGCCCTGACTCTGTCGGACACAGTGTCTCGCTGGCCACCGCGGCCGAAAGGGCAGACACCCGGCACGCTCGCGGCCCGCCACCCTGCCCGCCACCCTGCCCGCCACCCTGCCCGCGCCTGGGCTGGTCTGCAGACATGGCCGGTGACTCAGAGCGCCTCCGTCCAGAATCCTTCTCAATCCAATGTCCCCGAAGAAGCAAGGCCTTCCAAGCTCTCCTTCCTCCCCAAGCAGACACGTGTCCTCCTCCTTTCAATGAGAAAACGTCTCTTCTTCGTCCGCTACGCTGCTCCTGACCCAGCGGACTTACCCTTCTATTCCAGGAGGAAGCAGCAGAGCAGGAGCTGGGCGGGGTTTTCTGTCCGCCGCCCTTTATCTTTCCCAGAAGGCAGTCGCCGTTGGCAGGAAGGCGGGCAGTTTGCCACACCAAGCATTCTCAAGGAAGGTCTGGGCTGCTTGGCATGTTCTCCAAAGCAGGGCTCTAGGAAGGGGTGAGGGGGAGAGGGCTAGACAGAGGCAGGGCACGGGGGAGGGAGGGAGCGAGAGAAGTGCGATTCCCCGATGGCCAGTCCACTGAGAGTCTGCCTAGCCCAGGGTTCCAGGCCCCTGGCACTGGGCTCACCGCCTGCCTTGAGTTTGTTACTTGACCTCTCTGCACCCTGGCGCCCTGGTCCGTAAAATGGAAATAACGGCCCCGCCCTCATGGCAGCGGCGTGAGCATGAAGAGAGCTAAGCACGGAAAACTCCCGCACACGCTCCCGACTCGGCAGATCTGACAATCCCGCCGCCGCCGTCGGGCCTGTTCCCAGGCAGCGCTCGGCAGCACAAGGTCCGCGAGGTCCACATAAAGAGCCGGTGACCGTGTGGCCAGTCCAGGGGTGTGTGTTGCTCCAGCCCCGGCGGGTCCACCCCAGCTGCTTTTCATCTTCATGTTCTGAAACTCCAGGAGGTCAACAGCGGCCACGCGGGCAGCAGCCACTACCTCCAGGCAGCCTTGCGCGTCCAGGTATCCCACGGCCTCTGGCGAAAGAAGGGAGGGGGCATGTCTGCCAAAGGAGAGAGAGGCACTGCTCCCCATAATGGGAGGCTCACAACTCAGCAGGGAAAGGAAGAAAGTATTAGCAGGTGTACACACACACACAGGCACACGCACAAACTCGCTGTGCTTGCGTGTGGTGAGCGGGCTCCACCTGCACGCCGGCTTCCAGGCAGTGCGGGCAGAGACAGCGTCTCCCGCCTTGGACCGGGGGCATCGGGTCTGTCCTGTCTCTCCCTTGACCTCTCCCTGCACATCAAAGCCTTGGGCTAGAGTTCGCGGGCAGTCTTTGCTTTTGAGGAATCACTGCTCTGAGGAATCCACAGGCCGTGGCCCCCCAAAGGCTGAGACCTGTTCTCCCGGAGCCAAATTTAACCTGGGAGCTGCACCACGGGAAGGCAAAGCCGCCTACACCCCGTCTTCACAAACCCCGACAACAACGCAGGACGTGTCTCTCAGGTGAGCCACAAAGCGGTCAAGCGGTCTAGAAGCAGGCGGCCTCCAGAAATCTTTTTTTTTTTTTTTCTTTCAATTTTCACCTATTAACCCGGGCAAACCCAGACACACCAACATGACCCCGTGCATGCAGCGGGGTTTCCTGGCTGAGCGGGACATCGTGTGGATGGCTGGGGAAGGCCCTCGCTACGGGCAGCCTCACTTACAAGCCTGGCCCTTCTTTCTCCGGTTTGCCGCCGTCTGCGTTCACTGAGTAGTTTGTGTTGATCCCGGACCCCCATTTGCTCCAGGATCTGGGTTACCCTTTCTGTTCCAACGGACATCTGGACGGGACAAAACAGATATGTGACCCAACACCACCCCAGTCCCTCCGACTCCAATAAATTGCAAAGAGGGGCATCGAGGCAGGAGACCTCTCGGCTGACCCAGGGTCTGGCCCGGGGGAGCATGGCTCCCGAGAGGCCTGGGCGGGAAGGAGAGGCGCAACAATCTGCACGACCCGGGACTCGACTCCAGAAATCTTTTACACGACAGTGGAGAAAATGCTCCCAAAAGAGAAGGACCCTCACTTGAACGGGCGCGGGAAGTGGCACGGACGCGGGAAGGAGACGTGGGTCTGTTTGCTGGCTCCCGCGGTTTTGTGACCTTGGACAAGTGACCTGACTTCCCTGGGGCCCGACTCAGTTGCCGTCTTTAAAGCGGGCACGGCAATCCCAAGTTCAGAGACTTCCTGGGAGAATAAATCAGGTCAAACGTGGCCGTGAGAGAATTTTCACGTGGTGCCCCCAAAGGTAGGTTGGCCAGCACCCGCAAAGGTGACTTTGTTTGGTGAAAGTGTCTTTGCGGATAGAATGCAGGATCTCGGGTGAGGGGGCCCCGGATTATCCAGGTGGAAGCATTCTTCCAAGAGGAAGGCAGGGGCGTCTGAGACAGAGAAGGCCACGTGACCACCGAGATGGGAGGGAGGTGGCCACCCGGGGGGCCAGCAGCCACCAGAGGTCGGAAGAGGCCAGAAAGGGTCTTCCCTGGCGCCTGTGGGGGGAGCGTGCCCTGATGGCCCCTTGGTCTCTGGCCCCCAAAGAGAGGGAGGTGGGGTGCGGCAACTTGCATCTGAGGAGGTGTGACTCTCCCCCAGAATCATACCCAGGGTCGTGAGCCAGTGCTAGCTCGGAAATAAAAATAAAAGCTATCAGCTGGAGGGGGATATTGTTCCCTGTGTTCTAAGCCAGTAGGTCGAGGCACTCTGGGGCACCCCGAGGAAAAGGAGCACGTCCCAGCGCAGGGGTGCGGGGAACGGCACCGGGGTTCACCCTGCTGTGTCCAGCACACGCACCTTCGCCTGGCCCTCTGTGCAGCTGGTCCCGTGTGGGCTTCTTCCTTGAACGGCAAGAACTCGAGCTGGTTTCCATAACGAGGCGAGAGGACCCCATCCCGTCAGGCTGGACCGACGGGGACCGCAAGCAGCTTAGTCTCCACTCACGGATCATCCCTCACGCAGCCTGGGGAGCTTGGACAGGCTCTGCTCCGTCCCCCCTTCCCCACGTCACCCCCTCCAGTGTCCTCACGCAGGACCCAGGCTGACGGTGGCTGTTTCTTCCTAAGATGCTTTCCTCTGCCTGAGCTGTGGGGTTTGCAGCAAGAAGGGGCCGGGGGCGTCAGCATCCCGTGTGCCTGCCTGGGCCTGTCAGTCACTGCCGCCGTGTCACAGCGGCTCGAGGAGGGGGCACGGCAACGCTCAGTGAGCTGGAAGGAGGCCCAGGCGCGTGGACGTTAGAAACATCCAGAGACTGGAATTCCATGATCTCATTGTTCCCCGCTTTAACAACAGGGAGCCCCCTGAGTTGGAATAAAATGATCATAGATCACAGTATTTTCCATCTACATCTCACACATAATAAAGGTGGCCCTGAGCCCCTAGAGTCCACAATAGAGGGGCGGGGGTCAGGCAGCCCTGAGCTCAGCTGGCATCACCCCTTTGTCCCCCTGGACAGCCCCCTCCCCACCTCCAAGATCCACCAGAACTTGAGTCCCCAAAGCCTTTTAACCTCGGAGGCTCCACGGGGGCCTGTGTAAAGCGCCTGATCAATAGATCCAGCAACGTTTCCCAGAAGCGCCCACACCAGAAAGCAGACGCCGGCCTCGGGCAGCTGGAGACGGCCAGCCCCGTCTTTGTGGGGGGCTGGTCGTGGTCAGGGGGAGGCCTGGGGAGGCTGGCACTTTCCTAAGGAGCCTCAGAGAGGGAAAGGACTTCTTCCCTGCTGGAGCCCCCAGTAAGCAAACATCGTGCTTCAGGACAACAGACACACCGCTGGGCCCCTCCTTTCTCGTCCATCATTAAATACGGTCTCGGCCCAGTTAAAGAAAACAATTTCAAATGCAGAAGCTCTTTAACATTCCCTCCTGTCTTTTCTTCTTCCCTTTCTCTGTCTCCCCGCCCTTTGATGGGATTTCAGTGCCCGCCTGCAGCCGTAAAAACTGCTATTTCATCTTAAATTTCTATAGAAAGAAATGTAGGTCACTGATCTCAGAAGTGGCCCAGTTTCCCAGCTCTAAATAGAAATCTCTCCCCAGGCGGAGGTTTTTTCTAGGTTTGCGTCTAATAAAAGTGTCACCTGCTTAGCCAGGCCCAGCAGACTGAGCCCTGGCCACCTCCTCCCCGCCCAGCTGCAGACCCCGGAGATGGAAGGGGTGGGGGGTGGGGGGTCAAGGGGGAGGCCTCGGGAACTGCCAAGGTCGCGGCTGTCCCGTTAGGGCCGCACCTGCCTCCAAGGCAGAGGACCTAGTGAGGACCCCACGGCGGCTCCCACCTGCCAGGGGGAGCAGGGCCGAGCCGCCTGTGCTGGGCGCCTCCTTCACCTTCCTGCCCCGGCTCAGCGAGGGCTGCCTGGGGCGCGCCCCTGGGTTTCGTTTCCTCCCTCTCTCCCTCCCGACCTTCTTTCCTTCCTTCCGCTCTTGGGGGTGAGCTCAACGTGTAGGTGCAAATGACGGCTCGGCTCCTCGGGCTGTCTGCTGAGACCTATGAGGCGCGATCAATTATTTACTCCAATTAAATTTCAAGTGTAAATAAATAGACTTACTCGGTTCAAACACACGAGGATCCCTGGATGAATGACCACAAGTATTGTCGTGTGTGTGTGTGTGTGTGTGTGTGTGTGCGTGTGCGCACACACACACACATATATGAAGAAGGCAAAGGAAGAGCGGGTAGGAGAGGGGAGGGTCAGGTCGGGAGAGAGCCAGCTCTGCGCTTCCCCCCTTGGGCTAGCCTGGACCTTGTCAGCAGGGGCCTCCAGGAGCCCTTGGGGTCACGTGCTTTTCAGCTCACATTCAGGAATAGATCCCCACTGCAAAGGGTCTTGAGAGGTCCACCTTAGGCCATGGCTTATATGACCAATCACTCTGGTGGCAGGAGTCCCACAGCTAGACCAACCAGGTCCACCCTGGCACCACACGCACCCAGGGACCTGGCCGCCACCCAGGAGGTAGGGCCCAGTGTGGATGCTCCTGGAGCGGCACCAACCACGGGTCTGCGTCCTGACGAGGCGCTGCTCTGGGGAGTGAGTCTGCCTCCAGAGCACTTCCTCCCCGCTCCACTGTGCTCGGTGTTGCCAGGGAGTGTGTGTGTGTGGGAGTGTGCGCACGCTTGTGTGCACGCACACGTGAGCAAGCAGTGGAAGGGGCTGGTCTCAGCAGGGTGAGCGCCCCAGCCCCCCAGGTCAGAGGGCTCTGGTGGGTTCAGCCCAGGGGATGCTTTCTTGAAGTGCGTGGCCAGGGAGAGGGAGAAGCCAAGTTCTTCTTCCAGGTTCTCTGTCCACCTCCTGCAGTTCCTCCAGACAGGCCCTTTGCTCCCCCAGCTTCCACCTGGCGGCCCAGCCCCTGGGCCCTGGAGCCACCACGTTCATCCCTTTAGCCCAGGGATGGGGATGGAGACGGGCAGGCTCCCTGAGCGCCTCACACCCTGTTTGGGCCTCGGCTGCCCCACCCGCTCTGTAAGCACTGCCCTGTGTTCAGGGGCCCTTGTTTCGGATAGCTGGGGTGATCTCATTCTTCGGGGTGGAACTCCACTACCCTCCCAGACAGGTAGACACGGAAAACTCTGTGAGCACAGGACTCTGGCCTAACCATGACAACAGTAAAATTCAAAATAACATAATGCAACACGCCAGACCATGTCATTTTGCTGAGCTAAATTCCCACTGGAAAGGCGAGTATAAGCCTGGCCACCGCCGGGCGGGCTCTTTCCGAGTTCGGTGGGTTTATGTCACCCGGTGCCCCCCACCCCACCCCAGTTCCGTCTTTTTTCTAGGATAACTTATTAAACTTTCGCTCGTAGAAGAGCAACATCGGCCGCTGCCTTTCACACCTGAACACCGTCTTAAGGATAAAGTCTAAAATCTCACAGGCGGCTTCAGTCAGGAATCCAGCAGCCAAGGGGACCGGGAAGATGGGCTACCCTCCACGCCGCGGAATACTACGCAGCCGTGAAGACAAAGCAAGCTTGCCCTCTGCAGCCACGCGGGTGGCCCTTGGGGAATCACACCAAGGGGGCATCTGCGTGGAGTCGGTCGGAAGGAAAAGCACAGCTACTCGACGCTTTCATGCAATCGTGGACCATGAAGACGAGCAGAAGCAATTAAGCAAACACAACAAAAACAAACCCTTAGACTCTGAAGACAGAATGGTGGTCACCAGAGAAGGGGAGGGGGAGGAGCTGGGCCCCGGGTGGCCCCTGAACACCTGGGTGTGAAATACAGTTGCTGAGGTGAGGCGCTGCTCCCCTGAGGCTCCGACGGGGCCGTCGCCTCCGCAAAAAAGAAAACAAATCATCATCAGCCACGTCTCCCAGAATATATAGAAGTGCATATATATATACATATAATTTTTCTATTGTCCAGCTGAGCCACCAAGCTTAAAGGGAAAAAGCCTGCCGTCAAAGGCGCCAGCCACGAGTCTCAGGTCGCCGTGCTCCAGCTGGGAGAGCAGCCGTCCTGGACCCCACGACTTCCAGGAGGGCTTCCAGGAGGAATTATAGCTTTCATTTTACAGAGGAGGAAGCGAGCGCACAGAAGGAAGGCGGCCCTGCCGCAGCCTCGCGCCGGGAACACAGCAGAGCCCCTTGAGCGCAAGCCCAGCCTCTCGGCTCAGCTCGGGCCCAGCGGCTCCGGCCCCGCCAGGCGCCATCATTCGTCCCATATTTATTGAACACCTACTACGTTCCAGGCACTGTCCCAAGCCCCGGCGCCCGGGTGGTGACGGAAACAGACAGAACCCCGGCCAGAGCGGGGGTCAGGGAACCCGCAGCCCCAGCGTGGGGACCCCACGGTGCTGGCGGACGGGTGTGCTGGACGCGGAGAGGGAAGGGGCGCGCGACAGCCACCAGGGGCACAGGGGCCTTCCAAGCCAGGGAGGGCTTTAGAGCAAAGACCAACTGGGAGTGAAGAAACAAGGGAAATGGGCACAAGAAACATCCACGAAGGGGAAGGCTGACCTGGGAGGCCAGAGTGGCTGGAGCGGGGAAAGCCAGGGTGAGTCCTTAGGGACGGTGGGGAGTCAGGCTTGGGGGTGAGGGGGGCAAGGTGGTCATTGTAAGGACGCCGGCTTCTCCGCCGAGTAAGACACAAAACCTCTGGAAGATTCTGAGCAGCGTGGGTTTGACTGCTTTGTGGAGAAGAGGTTGTGGGAGGCCAGGGCAGAGTTTTCCAAAAGCGGGAGCGCCGTGGCAGGACACCCAGTGAGAGTGGACAGTCCAAGGACCGACTGGAGGTGGATCCCCCACATTCTGGGCATCTGCAGGATTTGAACATGGCCAGCCAGGTCTGCCCCTCGGCCTTGCCGACCAATCCGTCTGTGAGGGGCAGATGCCCCCCGCCCCAGGGAGTGCCCGGCGGGCCCCACACCCAGCCGGCCAGGGCAGCGCCTTGCAGGGGTTCGTCCCCCGCGAGGACCATGCCCCCCACCCCGCTGGGCTGGCCGCCGGCCGCAGGCGACAGTGGGCACCGGAGCTGCGGCTTGTAGGACTGAGGAACTGGGTCCTTCACTTTATTTCACTTTAAATGATTTAAATTTTCCAAAACCGTATTGGACAGCGGGTCTCCCGGGAGCCAGCCTGATAGACCGCGCCCCGGCAGCTCCTCGGGCGGGTGCGCCTTGGAGAAGCGGCGCTGATGTGAGCCACGGACTAATCTCATCTCCCAAAACGGCCCATTAATAAATAACAAAGTGTTTATAAATATGCAAAACACACAATTAGTCAACCCCACACAGTCCCCGCGGGGCTGGCGAAGGAACGCCGCCCCAGAGTGAAGGGAGCGGGGAGCCCTGATAAATTCCGTCTCCCCACCCCACAAGGAGGAATACGCAGCAGCCTTCTGAGAAGTGCCCCCCCCCCAGGCCCCCACGAGCCCGCAGCCCATCCTGACTGAATTCTGCTGCGGGGGAAGCCGGTCGTGAAGAGTAAATGAGTTACCAGTGAGCGCCTGGGCAGATGGCAGCTGCTTTGAGCTACTTTGTGGACCCGAGCTCCTCTGATCGACGTTCTATTGAAGCCCAGAAGGCCGTAAGACGTGAGTGACTGACTCCGCTGAACTATGTCCCCTCCAACATAGAGGCCAGCGCCGGGCGCGGCGGTCATTCCCGCAGCTCCCGCGGCAGAGGCGCAAGCCCAGAGGCCAGCAGCGGCCAGGACAGCCGGGGTGCCTGCCAGCATCTGGAGGCGCCTCGAAGCTCGCTTGGCCGGGAGCCCGCGTCCAGAGGAGGTGCCACCAGGGCCTGCGGAGCCTGCCTTTCCTAGAAACCTCCTGGCGGAGCCGCCGCCTTCGCTCCCTGGCCCAGAAAGCCACACGGGGTTGACCCGCCAGTGCCTGATCCAGAAAGCCGGGCACGGGGGTTGGTGTTTTCCAGCTTTAATAGGATATCATTGACATAGTGCGCTGTGTGAGTTTCAGGGGTCCAAGGTGTTGGTTCGATCCATTTCTGTACTGCAAAGCGCTGAGCCCTGGGGCCAGGGTGGCTCTCTCCTGAGGTCCACCATGACCGATGCTTTCCCTGCAGTGAGAACGTTTAAAATCGACTCTCTTGGCAGTTCTCAAGCGCACATCAGACAGTGGTCCTCCTGGAGATCTCTGGGCTGTCTTCACGCCCCGAGACTTGCTCATCTTGGCACTGGAACTCTGTGCCCCCTGGCCAGCACACACACCCCCTACCCACTGGCAACCACCACTCTACCCACTTTCTCTGAGCTGAGCTTTTTTAAGTTTCTGTGTCAAAGTGAAACCATCTGCGTTTCTCGGCTGGCTTAGCCTCACAGAGCCCGGTGCGGCCTTCCCCGCCCCTCTGCCCCCGCCCCTGCCCTGGTTTCTTGCTTCACACAGCAGAGTGAAAGGTCCCCGTCCCCAGAAAGGGCTCATCTCAGGCCCTCAACGCCGCTGCGGGAGTGCCCAAAGGGCACCCAGAGGCAGGAAGTGTCCTGAGAGGTGGGCGTGGGGGAGGACCTTGAGTGGAGAGCCCAGGGCACCACTGAAGGCCTTGGGCAGGAGAGCGTCTTGTGCTGACTGAGAGGGGCAGCAGCCCCAGCCCAGCACCTCCGGGAACACACCTGCAGCCAGGCCCAGCCGTGCACGGTTGCCATAGGGCCTCAGCTAAAGGCTGGAGAGGATAGGACTGGGGGCACGTGTAGGTGCCTCTGGAGAGGGTTCAAGTCAGTGGGCCCTGCTCAGGATTCGATGCTGTTAGGAAGCAGGGGGTGCTGGGATTGTATTTCCCAGGAGAGCCTGTCCTGCAGGTGGGGGGGGTAGCAAATCTCCCCACACCACGAGCAGGACCAAGGCCGAGTGAGCGCTGCCGGCCAGAGTGGCAGGCGCACTGGACAGTTTCATAACGTGGACACGGGCAGTGGTCACCTCCGCTCAGACTACATCACGAGTGCCCTGGCCTGGTGCTGGGGTCCATGCCGTGTCTACGTGGGACGGAGGGCATCATGGCGAGCCCCGCTCCGTGGCCGGGAGTGGTCATGGAGAAGCAGCAGAGCATGGTGAGAGATGATGGTGCTGGCACTGGGGCGATGACAGGAGGCTGGTTTCAGGACCCATGTGTGCTCATGGCCTCACTCAAACCACGCTGAGCTTTTCAGCTCCTGGGAAGGAACTGACCCTGTGCTCCAGCCTCTTCCAAGACACGGGCGCTCAGCCTCCCCCAAATCTCCTGCCCCGAGACCCAGTGAGCGGGCTCTCCCTGCGCTTCCACAAGCCCCGGTTGCCGTCTTGCTCTGACTTTTCTGTATATCCCCTCCGAGACCATCAGCTGCACCCGGAGGAGGCTGTCCCGCCTGCGGCAGACAGGGGCTCCTCGCCCGGACGCTGAGCGGACACCAGGGCCTCCCTGCCCCGCGCGGCCTGCCCCGCACCGGCTTCCAGCAATCCCTCATGCCATTCCCAAACTACGTGGCCTTCTCCTTTTGCACATCCTCCCCAAATAACATATTCCTGGCACCACTCTGCGTATTATTCAGATTTCCTGAAAATTACATCTATAAACCACCGAGACGGCAGAAGCCGCATCGGCATGCTATCATTAAGTGACAGTAAGTGCCTTGGTTGCAAACGGTTTCGATTTAATTTGTTAGTAGTGTTGAGAGATATTTACAAGCTTTCTACCCTTTATGATTTTATGGGTCAATAATGTTTCTTTTTTGTTTTGTCATTCATTCACTCAACAACTGATGTTCCAGAGCCAGTGCCAAACACTGTTCTAGAAGCTAGAGCTGTAGGAGTGGGGGAGAAAAGAACAGCAATGCCCTCTGCCCCAGCGGGGCTGACATTGCAGTGGACCAGAGGGGCCGAAAAGGAGCAGAGAAATAGCATCAGGAGAGCGTGAAACGGCAGCACCAGCTGTGAGAAAAGCGACACGGGAGAGGGAGGTATAACCTGCTATCGGTTTTGAGGGGTCTGCAGCAGCGTCTCTACGAGAGGCCTCGCTGAGGAGGGGGTTTGGAAAGGCCTGAAGGGAGGAAGGTGCTGAGCTCAGCGGAGGTGGGGGAGCCCTGCCCTGAGACCAGGGGCACAGCAGGTGCCAGGGTCCTGGGCTGGCTGCCCATGGGGGAAGCCAGGGTGCCCTCGGCCAGGGGAGGGAGGGCAGAGAAGCGGAGGTCGAGGGGAAGCAGATAAGGGTGGGCCCTGGAGGCGCATCCTGGTGCTGGGCCTTTCTGGGAGCCAGGAGAGCCTCCGGGGGGTTTGGGCAAATCATTAAAATAGCACCGAGCACTAAAACACTAGAGTTTTCCAAGATGAAAAACAGGGACGATGCGTATCTTCCAATTTTTGCTCATTCCCCCGTGAGGTCACTTTCAGAACATTTTTGTTCGACGTAACACGCCTGTGAACGAAGCACGAGCCCGAAGAGAAATGGGAACATATGCGCCCACTGCCCTCTCCCCGCCCCGGAGGAAACCACCGCCCCCTGGCTCCTGTCTGCCCATCTTCTCTCTTCGTAGGTGCGTCGTTGGCAATTGTCACGACACACGTACACAGACGCACACGCACGTGTCTGCGCAGCTACGAATGTGTATGTCACTGGAGCCTTTTCCCCCTTTGTAATCATGAGCGTGTTTGCAGCGTCACCAAAAATTCTTTCTGAGGGCGTCGTTGAGGGTTCTGTCTCACGGCGCCTACAGACTCTAACTTTCTTGTGGCTCTTTTCACGCGCTGGTCTCTCCCCGGCCGCCACGGCGCTTACGAAACAGGCAAGGTCCCGAGAGACTGATGCCCACTCTGTGTCCTGCCCGAGAACACACACGGTCGGCGGGCGGATGGGGCAGTTTGGAGTGATTTCAACTGCGGGACGTTCTTGACTGAATGGCCCCCGGCTGAGGGGGTTCTGCAGCGAGAGTCGCTCAGAGGCAATCCCTGCGCCCTTGAGAATGCTCGTCGGGCATCACTCCAGAAAGAGCCCTTCCTGCTTCCCCGGCTCCCCAGCCCCCAGCCTTGTCTGATATCGCCCATCAGGAAGGCAGAAGGGCCAGCCTCCCACCCTGCTCAGGGGGCCCTGATGCCACACAGCCTGTCCCCAGCCCTCCTGTGACATCTGGACAGTCCCCCCAGGCCAGGCCAGGCCCCGGCAGCCTCCCGTCCCCGCTCCCCATCCCAGCATGGCCAGGCTCTGTCCCCGCCACGCCTGTCAGGAGGTGACAGCAAAGCTCACCCCCGGGACAAAAGGCCATCGGTTTGTCATTTAGCATTTAGGACTTGACGGCACTTCCAGCCCCTCCCAACCCAGGTGTCCAGTGTCAGGGCACGAAAGAAATCATCCTGTGCCCCTCTGGATTCTTGTTGGGCTAGAAGAGCAATCACACCAGGATCAGATGGGCCAGCAAAGGAGACCTATCAACGTAATAACATGTGTATGGGGCGGGCTGTGGGGTTGTAAATTCTAAAGAAAAATCAGAGAGACCAGGGGCATGTGTCCTGCATTTTAGGGCCTGGGGCGTCAAGGACAGAAAGCGAGCAAGAGACCACATGTGACAGATGAGCAGGAGTTACTTGATCCTGACTCGAGATCAAAGATAAGCTTAGAGAGGAGGCATTCCCTGATAAACCGACAGCTACCCGGGCCCCCGCCACACCATGCTCTTCTGGGTGTGTCTGCCTCCGTTAGGGCGGGGTGAAGGTCTCAGGCAAGGATGGAAGCTTCCCCAAGCCCCCAGGACCCTCTCTGCCCTCAACCCAGCATAATCTGCATTCTTGAAGTGGGGGTACTGACCTCCCCAGGCTCACAGGGCCTGAATTGACCTCTAGTTCCCATACCAAGGTCACACAAGGCCTACTTGGGCTCTATGGAGAAAAGCGTGTCAGACCCTTTCGGGGAGACCACCCCCGCACTAGTGAAGTCCACGAGCACCTCCCCACCTCCCCGTTGAGAGAGGCCGAGTCAGAGAACGCCTAGTGTGTCAAGGTCCACGCCTTCTGGTCCATGAGGCACCTGGCCGCCACCTTGCCGGCTCCAAGTTGAGATTCTCTTGTCATTCCAGGGTGAGCGGGACACAGCCAGGACCGCTTAAGGCTGTGGTTGTCAGCCCGCCCCTCACGGAGCGGGTTCCGATGCACAATCTTGTCTCTGCTCGTGAAGCAGCTAATAAGTCAGTTAATGAGTCAGAACCTGCCTTTGAACAAGATCTCCAAGTGACTCCAGTATGCAGCAAAATTTGAGGAGTGTTGCTATAGGTCAGTGGTTCTGAATTTGAGCCAGCATCAGCATCACCTGGAAGACTTGTTCAGACACAGCTGCTTATTTTGTGGCCATCACAAAGGAATGAAAGTCTGGTATAGGCCACAAGATGACGGGACTGGATCTGGAGAACACTATGCTTAAGAGTGAGCCAGACACACAAGGACAAATACTGTATGATTCCATTTCTAGGAGACACCTAGGTGAGACCCGTCTGCAGCGGCAGAAGGTACAAGTTACCAGGGGCTGGTGGGGGTACAGGGGAGTCAGGGCAGGGAGGGGAGTTATTGTTGAGGGGCTCATCGTTGTTGAAGATGATGAGCGAAGCTTGGCCTCGAGAGTGGCGTGGCCACTTGGCCCTGGGCTGGCCTTAGGGTCGCCGAATCACGCACTCACGCTTTGAGCGGCAGGCCGCTGCGCATGGTTCCTCACCACAGAAAACCGTGACAACCCCCCTGGTTGCCGGGCCCACTCCCAGAGTTTCTGGTGTCTCATTTAGCAGGTCTGGACTGAAGTCCGTGAATTTGCATTTCTAACAAGTCCCCAAGAGATGCCACTGAGGCGAGGCGGGTACAGGGACCCTATTTGGAGGGGCCAGAACATGAGCACAGGCTCTTAATTAAGATGAGAGGAAAACGGGGGTCTGGACCCCATCCCAGATGCTCTGATTTGATGGATCTGGATTGGGGAGCCCCCAAGAGGGAGAGCCACAGCAGGCGAGGTCCTCAGGGCCTCCCGCCCATCTGTGCTTTTCAAGTGACACCAGAGACATTCTGACAGGTGAGGGGGCCTTGCGGCTTCTCTGCGGAGGCTTTCGGGGTCCTGAGGAAGCAGACATCTGCCGGCGGCGGAGGAGCTCTGTTATGCTGGGGGGAATCCCCGCCCTTTGATCTCCCAGAAAGTCCTTTCTAGCCAGGGGACAGATCCTTGGGAGAGGACTGTTCCCCCAGTCCTGGCTGATGGGCCGGCTTGAGCTCTGCTCCATTCCCCACCTCAGCAGGCGTGAACGTATTCCTTTCACAGACCCTCTCTGTTTTAGCAAATGTAGGCCCGACGCACCCTTCACTTCCCAACACCCGATAAATCTGAGAAATGGGGAGGCCAGCGGAAGAGAGGCAAGGCCGGCGGCCTTCTCTGAGCTTTCCTTCTCAACCCAAAGGGCCCCCAACCCCCAAGTACGCAGTTTGCAGCGTCTCCACCAACTCTCAAGAGTTCCAGAAGTTGGTGGGATTGACCAGGTACAGCATCACAGTGAAACTTTTGGACATTTGAGTCTCCCACTAAAATTTCTTTAGCCTTTTTATTTATTTGTTTGTTTGTTTGTTTATTTGGCCTTAGCCTTTCTGCACTTCACATGTTAAGCTATTTCTAATTCTTTCAGCTGTCAACCCACTAGCCCAGTGGCCTGGCAGACACGTGCTGAAGGTAGCTGGATCCTTCCCCTGCTGCTCCCCACCAGCCCCACCCAAGATGCAGGCTTCTCTCCCTTTCCCACCGCCATCGAAAGGACTGGGAGAGGGGCGACCTCAAGCCTCGGGGTCTACCCAACTCCACTGTGGGGACGCATGGCATTTCGTCATCGAGGCCTTAAAGAACACTCCAGCAAAAAAAGACAGGCAGGCGTTCCATGATGAGTCAAGGCCTCCAAATAAAATGCAGCCTTTCTGAAAGACTCTCTGGCAAACGTCAACACAAAGAATTTGCTTTTGCTCAAACCCTCTGAAAGCTACCCAGCAGGCACCTCTTGTTCTCGCTACCCCACGGTATCTTTACACAGGGACCCGCAATTACAGGCCCGAGATTCCTGCGGTGGCTTTTCCCGGCCCCCTACATGAGCTGTCCTTCAAGGGGGTCTTCTCAGATAAGGGTCCCCTTTCACAAAACCCCCTCACAATTGCTAGACTAAGAGTCTGGTCCAAAAGTCTAAATTTAGGGCTATCATTAAGGATTCCAAAACGCCAGGAAGACAGACAAAACTCATCTGCAGAACTATGGATTTTGCCCGTTATTTGCTGTCCTGGGGCCAACTAGCTCACGCCACCGTGGGCCCCACACACGTAGCGTGTGGGCAAAAGTAACAGGATGGGAACGGTCTGGGGGGGTTTTAGAAATTGCACCCAACGGCACACAAATCAGACATTGGCCTTGAGAGGACAAGAAAAATAGGAAATGGAATCTCTCCGGCCGTGGATGAGAAGATTGGACAGAAGATTGGACAGAAGTTCAAAGCTGTAAATAAAATGAAGATCATTCAAGAGGAGGCCTTCACTCCAAACTTTGCAAACGGGGAAATCATACTTGAAGACAGGCCTCGCCGCCAAAGTGAAAAAAAGAGGCGTGTCTTCTCTTTTTGTACATAGGCTGGTGCCTGAAATACAAGACCAAACAATTCACTGGGCGGGGAAATCGCCAAGCTCCAAGATCTCCAGCGTGTGACTTTACATTTTCCAAAAGCCCTAGAAAATAAGCAAGCTACACAGGAAAGCAAACTTCTGGCGGTCCCACATACACAATCGGTCCCTGAAATGTAAGCAGAAGTGAAAGGGTCTCCATCCTCTGAGAACCAAAAGCCTGCGGGGAAGGACCCCGTGGGGCCCGCAGGCAGACCAACCAGCCCCCCAGGCGACTTACACAGCAGAAAGCAACCATCCCAAATCCGTCTGATGCTGCTGCAGCTAGAGGAGGACTCAACCCCAACCAAACCAGGCCTCACCCCTTCACCGAAACGCCCCAGAGGATGGTTTAGAAACCCGCATGGCCCACGGCTGCTTCCCGGTGGATTCGGCGCCTCTCCCGCCCCCAGCATTGGTCCCGCCATCAAAGAACATTCCATCCCGCAGAACACCAAGACCACTAAATACTGGGGACTCCCGCAGTCTCGGCCCGTCCCCGCTCCCCTACATGTAAAGTCACGGGGACTATCAACAAGAGAATATTCCATTCTTCCCTCAGACACGGACTCCCGCCAACTTCACGGGCAGGGCCGGGTCTGCCAGAGGCACGGCCAGCTGAGACTTACACCAAAGGACTGTTTTTGGAAGCCCCCAAAAGCCTGACTCCACAAGCTCAGGCAAACACAGAGCTGACGGGCATATTGAAATGACCCACACCTTGTAAGTTTCAAGAAACAACGGGAGCTCTATCTGGGGTCACAGAGTCCCCAAAGGCCAAAGACTCTAGAGACGCAAGCAAACCAACTGGAGCGGAAGCAAAAGGGCTCAGGCGGATTCTTCTCCACGTCAACATGCCCTTCGCACACTCCCCTGAAATTAAGGGTGCAGAAGGCCTGAGGTCAGCTCCAAGCAGCTGAATAGTACAAGGATTAATTATCCTTTATGCCAAGGCCTGCAATACCTGTTTCACCTGTTTCACAGGCTACCAAGTGAGCATGTGGCTTGGTCTCAGGTCCTTGAGCAGTTAAAACGGGCTTGCTTGCGTCCCCCCACACTGCTCGAGGGCGCTGCAGCCAAATTCGTACTAAGTTTATGGTCACTCCATATCAGCTTCCCTTCGCCCCCAGTTCTCTGAGAAAGCTACCTTGATAGCATCCCATGCGTTCACCTAGGACAATGAACAATTCTCCTTGGGTCGTTAGTTATGCCCTAGGGGTCCCCGAAGCTCCACCCTACTTTCAGTCAAATGTGTGAGAGCTCAAAGATCCCAAAGAAGCCCACGTGGGTCCATGTGGCTCAAGTATGTAAGTGAACACTTCTTATGGTGCAGGCGTCTGGAAAATGCTAAAGCCAACACAGAGCTCGAGAAAACAGGACACGAAGCCGCTGGGAGAAACTCCAGGGCTGAAAAACAACCGCAACTTTGTCTACACCACGACGGGTAGCTGGAGGAAGGCCTAATCTAAGGACAGGTGGGAAATGATCCAAAACCCAAGCCCAACCTCTCCAAGACAGGAAGATTGCCGGTACTGACTGGCTTTTGCAGAGAAGGTGATGCACTTACGAATGACTGGTCTCTCAGATAAGAATTAACAAATTTGTCTTTCCCACATTTCTTGCAAGTACCCCCTTGTTTGACAAGTTTGTCTTCTTGCATTCTAAGGGAAAGGAAGGCCATCCCTAAGAGAATGCTAAGGAAGTTAAACATCTAAGGAAGTCAAACATCAGGTGTTAACCAAGCAAACTGGCGCCCACCTGAAATCTCCCCATGCTTGGATCAAAAAGACACGTGAACCCTTTGCATCTCCCTTTTGTTTACTCCTTTGTATAAATAACCCTGCCCTCCGCCAAAGGGCAGGACGGTTGTCTTTCAGACCCGAGTCTGCTGCCCTCCTCATTTGTCGACAAATTAAACCACTTTCCTTGTCCTCAAACTCTGTTTCCTTTTATTGGCTGAGGGAAACTGAGGCCGGCGTTCAGTATCAAAGGGACCCAGCATTTTTCTGGAACATCCCCACTTGGTAATTTGACAGAACCCAGCATTTTAGAAACTGCCTCTGGAACTAAGCAACTGAGCTGCCAGCAGTGATCGCGCATCCCTCCAACAGCCACTAAGCTGGGTCTCCCCACTCGCCAGCTCACTTCTTGTTTGGGCTTCAGAGGTGAAGCCATGCTGGGGGGCATTAACTCCAAGCCACTCCGCACTTCGCAGGCCCATTGACAGCCTGTCCCTTGGTCCAGAAGCCAAAGACCACCCTCTTGCCTTGGAGCAATTGTACCCTTGGCTAAATTACACCAAGCACTCCTCTAAACCTGATGGTGCCCAGTGCAGAAAAATCCCAACGGCTAGTTGAAAATACTGGCATTTTTCTTCTACCTGATCGTTAGCATTGCCACTTTCTCCTGTTGCTTTGCACCATTTTGACATGCTGAAAAGAGCAACTTTATCGCCCTCACCCCCCAAAGGAGAGGCTGCTGTTGTGCCCAGAATACATATCGTATGCCAAGTGCTGACTTATTAGTGTTTGCTCATTGCACTCAGCTTAAGAACAAGAAGGCGCATGTCCGTGTTCAGAGCAGCATTACTTGCTATTTAAAAACAAAAAGAGGTAGGGGTGCCCAAGTGTCCATCAGCAGGTGAATGGAAAAGCGGGGCATGGCCTGAACCAGCCTTAAACGAAAGGGGGAGACACCAACACACGCTGCAGCGTGGATGAGCCCAGAAGGACGGCACACTGAACGAGGTAAGCCTGTCCCCAAAGCACCAGCAAGCCACATGTGATGTCCCTAAAGTGTATCAGTCTATTTGTGCAGTCAGGACGGAGAACGGCAGGTGCCAGGGCCAGAGGAGTGGGGTGAACAAGCAGGGGGTGATTCACGGGCATAGTTTGCATTGGCTGAAGGTGAAAAGGTCCTGAAGATGGAAGATGAGGTTACCGCATAGCGTGAGTGGACTTAATGCACATAACTGCCTGCTTAAAAGTGGTTTCAAGCATCTCCAAAAAGGGGAGAGGGGCCATATCCGCTTGGCTGTTCCTAGCTGTCATGAGTTCCCTGGAAAAACCCAGCCCCTTGCGCACAGTCACGTCAACACAAATGGTGGGAAATGCAGCTTTTTCAAGGACACAGCTAAGTTCACTCTTATGATACATACAAGGACAAAATACTTGCTGGTAGAGTTGCACAACAGATGCACAAACTTGGCTACTGACTCTGAAAATTAACCCCGTGACTCGTTGGATAGCAAGATCCATGAAGCTAAGATCTGGTGAAGCAAATTGCTGAAGATCCCTGTCCCCAGTTTTGTTGTTTTTGTGATAAGGCGGACATATCAGATGATCTGACTGAGCAGAAAGTCCAGATTAGTGGCAGATGGGGCACCGAGCTGTACCCCACCTGCCCAGGCGCCCTAAGCAGATCACATGGGATCCAGGACACAGGGTTGTGTCCTGAGCCTGGCAGCCCTCGCTAAGAAGGCTCTCCAGAAAGCAGGGCATGACTCTGGGAAGCCAGGGAGCAGAAGGCCCCTGTGGTGACAGGCACTTAGGATGTTCCCCCTGCAATGCAGCCAGTATCCAGAACACGGCTCCCAGCTACAGTGGGAGCCCACCATGACAAGCCCCCAGCAGTGTGGGAATTCCACTAAGGGACCTTCACCGGTCCAGAGGAGGGGGATCATGTTGCGGACACTGGACAGAAGCTCCTGCCTCTCTGGACATCAGGCAAGGACACCAGCGTGACTGTGAATGTGAGTGCTACCGCCCACCCACCCCCCAGCTCATGTTAAATACCTGGCAGAAGGAATTACACCAAGATTAAGTTAATTGGAGCCCCAAAGGGGACTAGAGTGGGTCACTAGGTAGGAAATGGTACGCATCCAAGAAGGGGCAGCGCCAGCCTGCCAGGCATTAAGGGTTGAGTTGAAGGACTTCAGAATCCAGGAGCTGAACTGGAAACCCCCCTTCGCCACTCCTGAAATGCAGTGGTTTTCTACTACAAAGCTAGAGAGGCTTTAAACCTATGGCTCGAGCTCAGACCCCACTACCATTCTGGACCACGGGGTTCTCGGCACGGCCTTGATCAAGCCATGTGCATGGTTGATCCTAAGACACAGGATGGGGAAGGAAGAGCGAATTTAATTCAGAGCATGGCACAAAGGAGTCTTGTGCCAAAATTGGGGTGGGGGGTGGGTTACATCCATGCAATATTAGCAGCAACCCCCACCATCAGTGGGGTGAGTTAAAAGAAACCATAGCAAGGGCCTGGAAAAGGCCCACAACCCAAGGGAAGAATGACAACTCAGCGAGTGATACAACTAGAGCCCCTGGGCCTCCCTGGTGGCATGGGGTTGAGTCTAGCATTACCAAAATCTAGCCACTGAGGCATGAGTTCGATCCCTGGCCAGGGAGGTGACCCACAGGACAGCAGACCTCTCCTGACTCGCCCGCTGCTCCCCTCAGCAGTGGATTTCAGTAGATCCACCTGTTCTGCTCCCCACTCTGTCTCTGGTGAATCCGCTTACCCCCCGCACCACTGGTTTGCACCCCAGTTCTTCTATGCATAAATAAAAAAAAAGAGGGCCTCCCTGGTGGCGCAGCGGGTTGAGCGCAGCGCTGTGAAGCTGTCCACAGCCTCTGTGGCGCCGGCGCCAGTTCGATTCCCGCCCGACAGGAGAGATTCCCTCATGGCACAATAGACCTCTTCTGTCTCGCCCGCGGCTCCCCTCAGCAATGTATTTCGGTCCTTCTGGCTGTTCTGCTCCCTGCTCTGTCTCTGGTGGATTTTCTCACCCTCCCGCACCTCTGGCCTGTACCCCAGCTATTGTATAAATAAATAAATCTTTTTTAAAAAAAAAAAAGAAAAAAGAAATAGAGCCCCTATGTGTTGGCACCCTGAGGCCACAACACCTGGATGCAGCAGGGAGGGGGGGAGAAGACCCACACGTTTTTGTCTTGTAGGCACCAGAGCGTGCTGATCACAGCATCCCCAGGGCAGCCCAAAGCCAGCAGCACCAAGGAATCAGCGCCTGTGTAAGTATGCTCCCAGGCCAGGGTGAGGGGTGAGCTATCAAGGGCTCCACCCTCACATTAAAAAAAAAAAAAAAAAGATCTGGTGAAGCCAGGGTCGCTGTGTGGGAACACCAGATAACTTCAAACGAATACTTTATAAAATATACCATGGCATCTCATCAAAATAGGAGCCAATTGCCAGCAATAGTAACATGGTAGAGAAACTTCCGGGTTACCCCGGAAGACACGCCCAGCTCGTTCCTCACCTGTAAGTCACATAACATGGGGAAAAGTAAAGGTTGGGTATGGACAGGAATCCGTCCTAATGGGTACTTGGGAATTGCCAATGGGTCTGATGCAGTTGCTTCCTCCATAGGCGATGCCCGCATTTGTTTTGGTGGGTGAGTTAAGGACATCCCTGATGGAAGCCTGGGACTCACTAGGCCCAGATACCATCAGTTCGGTGGGACCTACTTGAGACCTTCCAACTTATCCATGCCGGAATAGAGGAATACCCTTTACTGGGACAGGTTATTTGTAAATTATGCAAAGCTTGACTTGTCTCAGAAACTCTGTGGCCGCTGAACACCTCCTAACCCCCTGGACAAGTGGTAAGGACAAAGGGAACATTAACCTCTGTTAGGGCTCATAGTCCCGAGTTCTTGCTCTTCAAGAACTCACAGATGACCTCCTTGGGAATTGGTGACTGGCAAATCCAGTCATGCCTGGAATGTCTCCCCCCCATACTTGATTCCAGCCTTCTCCAAGGGGATCAAGCCCAGATGTTATTAAGGACTAGCCCAATACGCTCAGTCTTGTCACTAAGGAGCTGCAGTTTTTCCTCCAGGCCCCAATCAGTCTGTCTGTAATCCGAAACAAGACCAGCTCAGATCCTGGAAGAGACGCCAGAGAACGATGAATCTTAATTCTCACTGGAAAAGGCCACACTCTGTGTCCCTAGCTACCAGTGGATCTGCAAAATAAGGAACGCCTTCTTGGGTAGAGGTCACTCGATCAAAATGACATCCCTACAAAAATTAGAAAGTTATACTCTTTCAAGATCTTAAACTGAATCCCCCCTCCCTCAGGAAAACACTTCCATGCGTGAGCAGTCCTATTCACAAATCTCCTGAATGCTCCATTCTCCTCTACCTACTCTTTTCTGTTGCCCTGCCCAGCATGCTTTTCCTGGTACTGATTTAACATTATGCACTTCTGACTTAGCCTATCCTGTTGCCTTTATTAATAAGTAACAGTGATTTTCCGATCTTTCAGGCTTACCGAAGGCCATCACCCCACCTCTTCGTGGGAGGAGATGCAAAGGTGTGTAGTGCAAAGGGTGTGGATATATGGAGATGTCAAGGATTGTGGCCATCTCTGCAATCCAGCCTACCAGGTATGAAAAGGTGGCTTCACATCAGAAATTATTATAATTCATCACAATAATAGATTGAGAGAAAAGGCAGTCATTATTTCAGTAGACACAGAAAAGGTATCTGATAAATTGCGATGCAATTTCATGAAAAAAAAAATCCTCTCTGAATAAAAGGGAGCTCTCTTCTTTACTGCAGAAATTTACATCATCCTAAGTGGATAAATCTTAGAAGCATTCCCTTTAAAATAAGAAACAGGACGCACATTCCCATTATCACTGTTTCTATCTAATGTTTTATTGGATGCCTTGGTGCAATAAGGTAAGAAAAATAAGTTAGGGATATAACAATTAGGAAAAAGAAAACAGAACTGAATGTATTTGCATGTGATAGGACATTTTCACAGAAAACCAAAAGAACTGGCAAACTCCTAGAAGTCAAAAGTGACTTTAGCAAATGTGACTGACTATAAAATTTCTATGTAAAAGTTAATAGCTTTCTATGTATTAGCAACAAGTAATTGGAGAAGACTGGATTCTTGGGGTTAAATCTAGCAGAGGACATACAAGAACTCTGTAGGGAAAATCTTACACATTTATTAAGAGCTATAGATAGACCTGAATTATAGAGAAATATGGTGCTCATGAATAGTAGGATTAAATAGTATAAAGGTGTCATTGCTCCCCAAATGGATCTATAAGTTCATTTCAGTTCCAATCTAAACAGCAACTGGTTTTTGTCTTCTTGAAAATATGCTTTTTATTGATCATTTACTTCTAAAGGGCAATTGGAGAAAAAAACTGTGAGAGCATTTCTGAAGAAAAGCAACCAGGGAGGGAGGGATATTTTTTAAATTATGGCAATAACCACTATATAGAACTGGCTCAGGGATAAATAGAATCACCAATGGAATAAACAGAGCCCGTTTTTACCTGTATCTTTCGTGCATGACATAAAGGACAGAACAGTGATGACAGAGTGAGGAAAAAAAAAGTCAGAGTAGACAGAAAGCTAGACTTCATGCAGCAAAATATGAAACTGGAATCCTACTTCACAATATATGTAAAAGCCAACTCACGATGGCTCAAGGACCTATCAAAAAATTAATTTTAGGACTATCAGAAATTTAGGAGAAACTTTAGAGAAATTTTTCAAGGTAGAAAACACTATAAAAGATTAGTTTGTCCATGTGAATATTAAGGGCCTTGTGGCTTATTGAGGAGACAGAATACCCCCCTGCAACAGGCAAGAATATCGGAAGGGTGGGTGTGAGGTGTGTGAGACATGAAGTTGACATCCCAGGACTTTCTTCTTCCTCTGTGACATACAAAGCAAGTTTGCGCCTGGTGTGGGAGCAGGGGAAAAACATAAACTGGCAAAGAGAGGGATGGGAATGGTGACCGAATCAGAACTCTGAAGGGCACGGGGCTGCTATGCACAACCACCAGTAAGGTAGGAAAGGGGCTATAGAGATAGAAACAAGGAGAAACATAACTGGAGGCCTGCCTTCCTGTAGCTCCCAATCCATCAATAGTGAATCTGAACAGCGATTCCCTCTGCCCAATGCTGTGCCCAGCAGCAGCTCTTAGTTAGGGGAGATTGGGGATCTGGTCTCCAGCCTCTTACACCACCCTTAAAATCAGCGATAAGCTCCCCCTAACCTCAGTCTTTGGTTGATCTCCGTCTCTACTACAATGAGTTTCATCTCTTTCCATAGTTTCTACATAATTTATTCAGGAAAGCTACTCTGAGGGCGCTTAGCTGCTCAGACCCTCTTCCTGAGGCTTTTATTATGGCTTTTATTATGTTGCGGTATCTTCCTTCTATACCCACCGTGTTATGGGTTTTTATCATGAAAGGATGTTGCCCTTTGTCAACATTGTTCCTGAAACCATTGTGATCATGTGGGTACGGTCTTTTATTCTATGTCATGTATCCCATTTATTGATTTGCAGATGTTGAACTGTCCTTGCATGCCAGGGATAAATCCCACTTGGTCTTGGTGTAGGATCTTTGTGTGTTCTTGAATTTGGTTTGCTAATATTTTGTTGGAAAAGTTTGAGAGGGGTTGGCATTAACCATTCCTTAAATGTTTAGTAGAATTTGCCAGAGAAAACTGTCTGGAATGGGGATTTTCTGTGCTGGTAGGATTTTGATCACTGATTCCAGCTCGTTAGTCAGTGGTCTATTCACATTCTCTATTTCTTGCTAATTCAGTCGTGGTAGCTGTGTGTTTCAAGAATTTTATTCATTTCTACATGCTATCTAATTTGTTGTTGTTTGGTTCTTCAAAGCAGTCACTTATGCTCCTGTTTATTTCTGTAGCATCAGGTGTAATGTTTCCACTTTCATTTCTAATTTTATTTATTGGCATCTTCTTTTTTTCTTAGTTTACCTAAAGGTTTGTCCATTTTTTCATCTTTTTGAAAAAACCAGCTCCTACTTTTATTGATCCTTTCTACTGAGATTAGAGCTTAATTATTCCAACCATTAAAAAGAAATGACAATTAGGTAACATACTAGAAGTGCTAATTATCACCACAAAGGCAATAACTGTAATATATAAATGTCTCAATTAACTTGTGCACCTTAAATATACACATTATATTTTGATTAACATTTAATTAAGCCCCTTCTCCATGTAATGCTTTACTGCTAACTGATCATGGCTCGACATAGTCTCCTATCAAAAACTGGTAGTTACGCAAAACTGTGGTCTGGAAAACAGACAATGCCTGGCTCATCCTGGCAATGAGAAACTTGAACTTTTCAACACCCTGCTTGCTTTCTCTACTTCCTTTCTCTCAAGCTCCCCCCTAAAAAGAAGAAATGATGATTGCCACACAGACCAAGCATGACAAGACTTCGAAGTTGCTTTCCTAGTTTCTTCATAATGGTTTGTGGACTTTACTCATTGCTTTCACATCACGAGATGTCTTCAGCTGCCCCGATATTGACTGTGCTATACCAGGGAACAATCTGTAAACTCTCTCTGATATCACCTGCTACCTGAGGACTTGTATTTACCACCAGTTGCTCTTTAAATAATTGAAACTGAAGTCATAAGTATAATCCCCAACAAGGGTGTTCAGTTGCCAAGGTGTCTCCAGTGGAGGGAGGGCAGCAGAATTCTCTACCTGGTTTTGTCACCCATCTGCTAACTAGTTAGGTAAGTATCTTTGTGCAGGTCATCTCCTGTATGGCTCTTCCCTCTCCAGTATTAGAAAAAGAATGGTCATGCCGAGCTGCCTCCTTCCTCAGAGAAGTGTTGCATGGATTAACTGGTAATGAATGCCAAAGTGCTTTGCAAACTGCAAATCGAAGGTGTTATTACTCCCTTGGTGAAAGTAAATACAGGCTGTACATCTTCCCCGCAGGAGTGTAAAGGTTTGGAGTTTTCATTAAAGTCAAATTCACAGTATTTATGGAACTCCTTTTGTTTGCATGCATTTACGAGGCAATTGGATAGAAAACATCTCACTTTATCGTCATAGTAAGCCAGTGGAGCAACCGCTGATGAAAACCCACTTCTCAGATAAGAAAACTAAGGTTCAAAAAGATGAAACAGTTCACCCAATGTCATCGCCCAGTCAGTGAGGGCAGACATCCACTCTGCTGGCACAGGCCTGCTTCTCCCTCAAACCCACCAGGATGCAGGCTCCTTCCAGTTCATGGCAATGCCTGCATCGTGCACGGTGGAAGGCGACATCCTGCCCACAGCGGGGCGTGGCAGAGGCAAGGCGACACGACGCCAAGAGCCACTGGGCCAGGACAGCGTCAGGTGATAATTTGTCACTTTGCTGTCAGCATCAGGAACAAACCAACTGAAGAGGTCAGAGGTCTGGGTCCCTCTGAGAGAGGGTGAGGCATACCAGGGCTAGTAGTCGAGGGGCCTGCTGTACCCAGGGGCCTGAAGGGACACGGAAAGTACGTCATTAGCACAAAGACGAAGCTGGGATGGGAGCTGCAGGAGGAGGCTACCCCAACGGAGTAGTGGTCTTTAGTAGAAGAAAGCCCTCCTGTAGCCAGCCTCCCCCTGTGCCCTAGAAAAGCCAATGGCACAGACCTAGGGAGTTGGGAATTTCTGCTCCCTGCTGAGGTGGGCGTTATGGATTGAACTTGCCCCCCAAAGTTCCTATGTTGAAGTCCTAACATCCAGCAACTCGGAATGTCACTTTATTTGGAGACCCCATCTTTCAAGGGGTAATTAATGGAAAAAGAGATCATGGGGCTGGGCTGGAATCCAATATGGCAGGTGTCCATTCAAGAAAAGAGAGAGGAGACAGGCACACAGAGGGGAGACCACGTGAGGCCACAGGATGGAGAAGATGGCTGCCGACAAGCTGAAAAAGGCCGACCTCAGGAGAAATTAGCCATGCTGGCCCCTGGTTCTGAGACCTCGAGCCTCTGGAGCTGGGCCTGCCAACTCTCTCTTTACCCTGTATCTCACCTCGCATGCACTGTATTATAGCACCGAGGTCACAGGGTGTCAAGGAGACCAGGGCTTTTCGTTCTCTCCTGGGGGAGAGGTCAGTCTGCTTTAGGTTGAACACAGGAGAGCTGCATTATGTTAGGGGCAGGTGGGACCCTGTTGTTGTCTTTATTTGGAGATGTAGCGTGCTCTAGAGAGATGGGTATGAGCGCCAAGTTGGCCGAGGCGGGGGCGCTTATGATGACTGGCCTCAGTGCCCACAGTCGATCCAGCGTGATTCTAGATGTATTTGTTGACATGCTGTTTTGGATGAGCGATCACCTAAATCAGTGGGCTTTAAGTGGATCACCCTCCCTAATGTGAGTGGGCCACCTTCAGTCAGCTGAAGGCCTTAGTAGAGCAAAGACTGAGCAAGAAGGAATCCTGCCTGCAAACTGACTATGGAATGGAAGTACAAGTCTCCCCTGAGTCTCCCGTGCCAGCCGACCTCCTCAGATTTGGGACTTCCCAAGTCATTTGCAGATGACATGATCTTTTATAAAGAAAATCCTAGAGAATCCACACAGGAGCAAACTATTACAGCAGATAAATGAATTCAGCAACATTACAGGATACAAGATCAACACACACAAAAATCTGTTGTATTTCTATCCACTCGAAATGACTAATACAAAAATGAAATTAAGAAGGCAGGTCCATTTACAATAGCATTTTAACAGATAGTTTAACCAAGGAGGTGGGAGAGTTGTACACTGAATCCTACAAACACTGTTCAAAGAAATTAAAGACCTATTTAAAAGGATATTCTGTCTTCATGGACTGAGATTTATTAACATGACAAGAGTCCATAAAGCACTCTACAAGTTTAAAGCAATCTCTGTCAAAATCACAGAGATGGAAAGCTTATGAAATTTCAAGGAACCCCAAGAGTCAAAATAACTTTGAAAAAGAACAAAATTAGAGAATATACTCTTCCTAATTTCACAATAAATCCATACATCTACGGGCAATTGATTTTCAACAAGGCTGCCACAACAAATTAATCAGGAAAGAGTTACCTTGTCAACCAGGGGTGCTGGGACAGCTGAGTATTCAGATGCAAAAAAAAAAAAAAAATGAAGCTGGACTCTTAGCCCTCATCATAAACAAAAAGGCAACTCAGAAAAAAATCAAAGATCTAAATATATAAA
Organism: Talpa occidentalis; assembly: GCF_014898055.3. Taxonomy (NCBI): domain Eukaryota; kingdom Metazoa; phylum Chordata; class Mammalia; order Eulipotyphla; family Talpidae; genus Talpa; species Talpa occidentalis. Next base: position 6,279,837 of record NW_023601433.1, read on the forward strand.
CTAAAACTATGACACTTAGTAGAAGGCAGTAGCATATCTTCATGACCTTAGGACACTAAAGGCAGCGGATTCTGAGATAGGACTCTAAAGGCAGCAACAACAACCAAAAAACAAAACTAGGCTAGGTCAAAATGTAAGACTCTTATGCATCAAAGAAGGCTATAAAGAGAATAATAACACAACCCGTGGGATGGGAGAAAATATTTTTAATCATTTACCCGGTAAGTGTCTAGTGTTCAGAAAATACTTTGAGCTCAACTCTTTTCGCTCAACAACAAAAACTCAAACAGCGCCATTTTTAAAATGAGTCAAGGACTTATTTTTGACACTTCTCCAAAAAAGACCTACAAATGAGCAACACACACAGGAAAAGATGCTCATTAGTCATCAGGAAAATGCAAAGCAAAATCAGGAGATCTACCACTTTACACCCACGAAGGGAAAAACAAGCTCGCAGAGGACGTGGAGAAACTGGGGCCCTCAACACGTGGCTGCTGGTGATTAGAAATGACTAAGATAATATGGAAGACAGTACGGTGGCTCCTCAATGAGTTAAATGTAGACTTCCCATGGGACACGCCACTTCCACTCTTAGGTACACACCCAAAGGAAGTGAAATCCAGTGTTCAAACAAAAACACACATGCAGATGGTCACAGCAGCACTATGCACAATAGCCAAAGGGCGGGAACTACTCTCATGGCCATGAACAAATAAACAGATAAACAAACATGGTCTAGCAAACTGTGGAATATTACTCGACCGTAAAAAGTGAAATACTAATACATATTAAAACATGGGTAAACCCTGAAAACGTGCTAACTGGAAGAAGGCCACATACTGTACCATTCGTTCGAATCAACTCTCCAGAACAGGGTAATCCATAGAGATAGAAAGAAAACAGATTTTTTTCACTGCCAGGGGGGAGGGGCAGGCGGCGTTGGGGTAGCTGATCAGCGGAAAGAGAGTTTCCTTTTAGAATAATGCAAATGTTCTGCAAGTAGATATTGGCAACGTTTTGCAATGAACCACTAAATGTGCTAAATGCCACTGCCTCTTACACTTTAAAATTACTAAAATGCTGAATTTTATGTTATGTGTATTTCACCACAATAAAAAAAAAAAATTACAGATCTTCGTGGTGCACTAGACAGAGGGGAAAGGGAAACAGAAGGGAGAGAGAGGACTCCGGTCCCCTGTCACCCCAACTTGAGGGAAGAAGCTCCTGGCGCCATTTTAAAACATGGCGGCAACAATTTGTTTGCTGCTTCTCTCATTGATTGTGCTCACTCGCCACCTGAATCTGAGCTCTGGCTATTTGTGGTGCAGACTGAGGGTTTCTGGCACTTCTGGATCACTCAAGGCATGTGAAGATATCTCCTGGGGGAAGTCTGGAGATTTACTTCTTCCAAGTTGACTTTTAAAGGAGATTGCAAGAACGGGGGTAGGGGTAAGGCTCAAGTCACTGTAACATTGCCCGGAAAAAGAGAACCCCCTTACTCACACATCCATTTTAGAGATGAGGGCTTGGGAGGGTGGGGTGCCAGGAGCCGAGGGTGAAGAGGGCCTAGCTCTGAGCCCCAGCTGTGCCATCCACCACCAGGGCAAGTGAGACGGCCTCGCCCCGCAGGCCCCAGGCCTTCCCAGCCCCGAGCAGGGTCGCGCAGACACCTGGGGATCGTCACGGCCGGGAGCACGCGTGCACACAAACAAGACTTGAAAACATCAATGCCTGGACCTTCACTACTACTCCTCTTCACCCAGGCTGTGCCCACCCTCTGCCCTCGGGGCCGGGTGAGAGGTGAAATGCATGAGGAAAGCAAACAGTGGCTTTGGAGGGCACTAGGAGGCCAAGTCTTGGCATAAAAGTAGCTTCAGAGGAAGTCCTGCTGAGAGTATCCCTACCGCCCCCACTGCGTCTACATCTTGGAGAGGGTGTTCTGTGACTGGGAGGAAAGCAAGCCGGCTGGACAGGACTGAGCACCAGGCAAAGCCTGGCAAAGGCCCCTGCGGCCCCTGCGGCCACCCAGGCAAAGCAGGAGTCCTAGGAATTTGCACACAGGCCTGGAAGGGAAGACAGCCCAAGGCCAAAAGTGTCCCAGCGCTGAAAGAGGCCCAGAGGGCCTGCAACTGCGCGGTGGTTCAAGAGGGAGAGGCTGAGATAATTCTCCAAGACAGAAGTGATGGGGAGAAGGCCTGCAGACCCCCAGAAAGAGAGCGTTTGGGAGCCAAGGGAGCTGGCCCCCGAGATCAGGCATTCACATCCAATCATCACGCACCCCGCCCCAGTGTCCGCTTGGGCCCCCAGATCTTACATGTAAATCCCTGGGGAAAGGGTGACGGGCTATGAAGGAATTAAGTTAGCAAGCTCCATAGGAACACGCAGTGAAAACACATCGGCTGAGCTATCTTGAATCGATTGAGTTTCTACAATGGATGAAAGGAGGGCAGACATGGTGTTTCCAGAAAGCATTCCACAGTCGCTGGGGTTTGTGTCTTGAGAAATCCACACCAGGCAGCATGCCCAGCCAGTGCCAGGTGGATAATGTGCACCAGCAGCCGTCCCCGCCCTGGCCGCGGGGGTGGCTGGGTACCCCAGGAGAGGACTCACTCTCGTTTTCCTTGTAGCATCCTTCCTTCTCTCGTTCACCGTATCCCCCTTTTTCAATGGAAAAAAAAAAAAAATAGGTTGTGCAGAGCACAACCCTGATAATTTGTGTCTTCTTCCCTCTGTCCCAAGCACCCAGGGGGTCAGAGGGCAGGAATTGCCTCCACCATCGCCCCACTGCTACCCACACCCCATTTGAGACATCAGAGAAGCAGTTTCCTACCATGGAGTGGACCCCTGGTTAACCACCGCTGCGGATCCCCCCTGCAGCCCCGCTGTTAACTCTGGGAGAGAGCCGGGGGCAGACTAGGCTCCCTGCCAGTTTTTAAACAGGGCCCTAGGGTGCTGCCCACCCCTCCCCCAAAGCCTCCCCACACCCCTCCAGCCTTCAAAGGGTCGGGAGTGGCTTTCCTGGACCTCTGACACCTGCTGGGTTCAAAGAAGAGTCCCAGCATCTGGGGCTGGGGATGGGGGGCTGAAACCTGAAGACTCTGCTCCCCGCACATGCCTTACTTCTCCAGGGAGCGACACGCAGCGGTTGCAAGACACGAGGCACTAAAAGCTCTGTAGATGAAAGGCTCCTTGGTACCTGTGGTAAACAACCCCCTAGGATCCGAGTAAAACATTTAAGAGGTGTGGAGGCAACACAGTACTTCTCCCAAGGAATAAGACACTAGGGATGACTTCGATCTCTGAGACTTGAACTTTTACCGTCCGCGTCCCTGAACGGCCTCCCTGCCGTCCCTTCCAGGCCTGTGTGCAAATTCCTAGGACTCCTGCTTTGCCTGGGTGGCCGCGGGGGTCTTGGGGGCTCTCGGCCAGTCCAGCAAACGGCCTCCTCACACCGGGCCCAGGCGCCCCGCGCGGCGGGCGCAACGACGCCACCCAGGCCGTCCCCCAACCCGCCCGCCCCGAGAGGCAACGAGTGACAGAGACACCAAGTTCCACTTGTCATGGAGGCCAGTTTGCCGCTTTTCATACTCGCAGAACATTTTTAGAGATCCTCTCCCCTCAACTGGAAGGAACACCCGGCGAGACGGCTCTGGCAGCTGCCGGCAGGCAGGGGAGGGGCCCGGCCCGTGTGCTGACAGGAAAACAGGCAGCCCAGGCCGGCGGGCCCCACAGGGTCGCCAGAGAACTTTGAAAGAAAGAGCAGGTCGTCGGCGCTTTACAGTCTGGATGGCGATTGTTGTACGCCAGCCTCCCAGCTCCAGAGAATTCCAGAATACTAAGGGAGGGTGGAGGGGGGAGCGTGTTCTCCATGCTGTCTACTTTCTGGTGACACTTTCCTGGACTCCTGGGCTCTGGGCCTAGAAACAACCAAAGATAATTCGGCAAACGCCCCACTGTTGTCCACCAGCCACGCACCAAGCCCGCGCTGTGGTGCAGGGCCGGGGCTCGATGCTGGGTGTGGATTAATGGCACTGGAAGTTTCCTCCCCCATTATTCACCCTTAAGGTGGTTCCAGAATCATCTGTCCCCAGACATAAAACATCTCACTTGCTGGCTGTGCAATCAGGACAGGAAGAAAAAAAAAAAACCCTGTATTTTCTTGCCCCAAAAAAGGACAATATCCTCCTGAGAGAAATACATTTTTTTAAGAACCAAAATAAATTGCTAGGACTGGAGTCCTAGTACCTGCCCAGAAAATATGCACTGTTTGATATATTTGACAGCTGGTAACTCATTCAATCTTCACAATAACCCTATGAGTAAGATACTATTTTTATCCCCATTTTACAGATGAGGAAACTGGGCGTCAGAGAGACCAAGGAGCTTGCCCCGGGTCACACCTAGACCCAGGGGGAGACTCAGACCCAGGCAGTGGGCCCCTCCTGCCCTTCTAGCAAAAGCTGCTCTTCATCCAACCCCCTATATCCAGCGGCAAAAGGCTTCAGATACCAAGTGTCTCCACAGATTAAATGCAGTGACAGTGTTGACCTTGGCCAATCATGCTGAAACTCACGCAGGACAATAGCCAAGCAGACACATTAAATGACTGAAATGATGGTGGTGGTCTTGTCAGTCCAGATTTCCAAGCACACCACCTAACAGCCAAAGTCCTTTGCTAATTGCTAGCTGGTGGCCTTTGGACAGAAGTTCTAGAAATGAGTTCAATTTTGCAGAAGCCCTTGGCTTCCTGGAAACCAGAAGTAGCTCGATAAAGCCATGCCCATGGCAGGGACGGTGCAGCAGACCCACTCCAGCCCCCAGTCATTCCAGGGGTGCCTGGCCCTGCCCCCGCATCCTTGAGGCCTATTCTCCTTGCTCCTGAGCCTGCAGGACTTTCCCTGCTCTGTTCTTCAGCCAGAAGCAATCATGTGATGGGGGCCACCACCTCGCCTCAGAGAAATGCAAACGCAGCTGAACACAGGGGAGGCACATCAGTCCTAGAGGGGCTGCCCCTACCCCAGAAACAGGGGTTTGTCTTGGACAGGCACCCCCAGAGGCTTCAGCTCTCACCCACCAGGAAGAGGATCTCAGAGGCCCTGTGTTTCAGGTCCAAAGACCTTAGATTTTGGTTCTCCCTCCATTTCTGCTTGGTTCTCTTATTCCAGTCTGTACATCGCAGAGCCGTCAGGAGCCCCCAAGAGAAAAAGAAAGAGCTCTCATGGGTCATTTTGCATTTCACAGGTAAACTTTGAGCTCCCAAAAGAAAACCCCAATTGCCAGCCTTCCCTACCCAGGAACCCTTAGCAGGAGAGCCCGGGACCCAGCCAGGCATCCGGGGGCCACAGCCAAACCTCAAGGAAAGATTCTGAGGGCTCTGGAACCCCAGTGGCTATGGGTAACACCCAGGCCGGCCCTGCCGGCCGGGCTCCTGCCAAAGCTCAGTAGATGCCCGTCCTCCAGGCCCGGCCCGCCCAGCCCATGCAGGCCCAGGCGGCCGCTGCGCTTCTGAACTGACTCTTCCTTGGGAAAGGCAGGCACCTGCCTTCCTGTCCACAGCTGTGGGTCAGACAGTACATGCGGCCTCTCTCCTCCCCAGGCCCTGCAGGCTCTCAGCACCTGAGGAGGCCAGGACCAGCCTCACCGGCCCAGTTGGCATTCTCGCTCACCACCACCTGCTTAGAGGTCATTTTCACCAAAGAAATGTCCCTTGGCCTGGGCAATACCTTCCCCCTCCCCCTTCCCAGGTACTGGCTCACCTCAGAAATGCAGCCAACTCTCCTGGCCGCCCCCTGGCGCCTGCCCACCCAACCACAAGCCACTTCAGCCTCAGCTGCATCCCAGGGCTTTATCAGCCTCTTCTTCTCATTTTCACCCACATGCATCTTCCTGCCAAGGCCCCTTTGCAGCTCTGACCCTCTGAGACATGAGCTCTTGGCCAGGAGCTCTGCACCTAAGAGTTTCCCTTCTTGATAGGAGAAGAGCTGAATCGAGGTGATCTCAACTCGCCCAAGCCCTCGGCCCCAGGACTTGGGGATCCCCCCCCCAGGGTGGTAGACTCCTTGCTTTGCTTTTCATGTCCACCCCTGGGGCTCAGGCTGCTTTTCTCCCACCTGTCACGCGCTGCGGAGGAGGGCAAGCTCTGCAGGACCGTGCTGAGGTGTGGGATGCCATCCACAGGCAAAACCACAGCGGCCTCCCCCAGGGGCCAAGGCTCCCTGCTCACGGTGGACCCCAACTCTCTCCCCTCAACATCTATCTTCCCCCAAAACCTGGCTTCATCTCAGAGTTCTGAGGAATCCACATTCCCGGCCAAGTTCCTGGGCTCCTGCGTCCTCGCCCAAAGCCCAAGCTCTCATGGGTATCCAGAGCGGAGGGTGCAGTCTGGCCGGCCGCCCCAAATAGAGATGGAAGAGGAGGGACTTCAGGACTGTGACCTCAGCTGTCCCCTTGGCCTCCGCCCCCCGCCCCCCCAGATCATGGCTTGCTCTTTCCAAGTAAAAGTCTCATGCAGTAAGGCCCCCGGGTCTTCCCCTCCGGCCCCGACCTTGACTCAGGCCCTATGACCTGCTGGGCCATCTAATGCCTGAAACCTGGACTCTGGCAGAGAAACTCCCAGCATCTCTTCAGAGGACAACTGTCACCTGAAAACCCTTTTTGCCCGGTGCCAGCCCTGGCCCGAGAGGATGCCCAGGCTGGGCAACCGGCAGCAGTTGCCCAGGCAGCAAAGGTCACCGCCCCATGCGAGCCGGCCAGTCCACGCTCGGCTCCCCTTCCTGGGTCTCCCAGAGGGGGAAGTTCCAGGATTTCAGACTTGCGGGGGCCCTAGTCACTGAGTTCCATTCGTGTCCCCCAAGTGGGGACAGGCTCGCGATTCCACCTAAACTATAGGGGCCAGCTCCATCGCCCGACCCCACGCCACCATGCATTCGGTCCAGACACGGCGAGGTGTGCCCCACACACCCTCCCTCCTCAGCATTCCCGGCCCCTGCAGGGCAGGTAAGTGATGAGGCACAGGTGTAGAAGGAAGAACTGGAAGAAGGGAAGCCAGGGCCTCCTGCGGAGTCTTGCTCAGGGACAAGTGGCCCGGCCCAGAGCCAACAGCCCTCCGGCGGAGGAGACAGTTGGGGCCCCTGAAACTCTCTGAGCCCGACTTTCCGCCGTGAAGGACGAGGACGCTGGTCTCCACGACCTCCAAGCGTCCTTCTGTGGGAGAGAGAGTGATGCCTCACCCCCAAGATGCCCACGTCCGAATCCCCAGAATCTGTGAATATGTTATGAGCGAGGGGGCATCAAAGGTGCAGAACTCGGGCAGCTAATCAGGTCATCCTGAGGTGAGCCTGGATTCCAGGCGTGAGCCTGGATTCCCTGGGGAGCTGGTATACTCTCAAGGCGCCTCACACGTGATGGGGCGAGGGGAGTGTCGGCAGCTGAGGTTCTGGCTTGGACAGTGGAGGAAGGCGCCGTGAGCCAAAGATGGAGGCGGGCTTTCAAAATGAAAACAGGCAAGAAAGCAAGAAAGCCACCGCCCTCCCCCAGGGCCTGCAGGCGGAACACAGCCTGGACACACCTTGACTCTAGCTCAGGAGACCCATTTTGAGCTTCTCGCCTCTAGAACAGTAAGGTCACCCATTCGCATCGCTCTAACCCTTGCATCTCCTAACTTGTTTCAGTGGCAGGAGGGAACCAATTCTCCCCGCGCCCCTGACCTCCAGCCCACCGCCCCCCAGGCTTCCCCCATCTCAGCGGGTGGAAGTCGTGGGGTGGCAGGGACCAGCCCGACCTCAAGGCAGACTCCCCGCCGCCCCCCAGCAGATACTCAGACACCTTGAGGAAACCCAGGCATCAGGCGGCCTGCGCTCCCCGAGGGCTTTGCTGTTTTTAAGCCACTGCCGTTATAAAAGAGACTCTGTCCGAGAGTTCCGTCCCCTGAGCTATCCCAGCGGAGGCAAAGCCACTCGCACGGCATCCTTTCCCTCAAGGAATTCACTGTCTAGTTGGAAAAAGAAACACAGAAGCAGCTACCGCGCACCTTGGATGTTTCAGAAGCTCCACGGGAGTTGGATGAACCCAGCCTCCTCCCCCCCCGGGGAACAGCGTGCGTGGAAACGCCAGGGTGAACGTCTGAGTCTCGGCCAGGGACGCTGTACCCCTGCAAGATCTTTCCTGTGTTTTATTTCACACCTAGTGGTCTACTTTTCTTTTGTCAAGAGGCAGATGGAAAGTTCTAGAGGTAGATGGAAAGTTCTAGCAGGAGGGAGGGAGAAGTCAGCCTTAAAGGGCAGAGCTGTGACCATGCTTGGGCCTCGTGTCTCCTCCTCCCCCGCCTGAGCCCCAGAACACCTCACACCCATGGGGGTAGGGGGGTCTCCACGTGGGAGGGCAGGACGGATGTGGCTGGGCCCTGGCTCTGTCTGGTTGGCCTGTGTGTCGTGGTGTCTGAGGCCGAGCAGAGTTGACATTAGCACCTGGGGTCTGTCGCACAGAAGACTAAGGAATTGGGAAGCAGCCCCCGCTTTTCCTGTTGAACCCTGACTGCTGAACTGGCCACACTGGCGCATATCAGGAGGAGCCCTGGAGACCGTTCAGGTGGCGCGCCCATGCGCCGTGCTCTCGGGGCATCAAGGGTTGCCTGTTTTTACACCAAGTCAGATGCTTTCGGAATCCAGCCAGGTGGGGCCGCGCCCGCGGGCACAGGTCGCGACGGCCAGGATCCCCACCACCTCTAGACGCCGTCTTCACAACAGCTCCAGAGGCAGCACCTGACCTTGGGCACATTCCCAAACCAACGCGCGGACGGGGGGCGGTGTCATGCCCACGCCCAGCAGGAAAGGCCCCTGGTGGCGCCAAAGCTTTTGATGCTGGGAACACGTCCTGGTCTCTGAAAGGCAGAGTGTCCCAGGCCCACACCGTGAGTATCGACCCAGAATCCTCACCCCTGTTCTTTATTTATCCCTCTACTCCTCTTTCTCAGGGGGAACCACTTCTTGACACACCCCCCCCAAGGGCAATACCTATGGGACTTTGATGCCACTGGGACGTCATCTGCAGGGAAGGACTGTCTGGAGGGTCCCCACTTTCAGGCCACTTCAACTTTGGAAGAGAACTTGGGGAGGGAGTTCCCGCTGGCCAGGCCCTGCCACTCCGGAGGGCAGGAATGACAATCTTCAGAATGAAAAACATCCCTCTTCCTTTTCAGTGTCTGGAGACTCTGAAAGCTGAGAATCAAAGTGTCGATGGCCCTCATTTCTGATTATGTCTCCTCTTTTTCTTCCCAGGCTATGTTGCGCAACACTTGTCCATGATGGGGGGTGGGGGGAGGGTGGAACAAACAGGGGGTTCCCTCAGAAATCCTTACGGTTGGCTCCCACTGGGCCCGGGCCCCTCGGCCTCCAGCCTTAAGGATTCTCTCCTCCTGCAGATCCCTCTTCCTTTCAAAGACCACTGCCCTCGACTACCAGAGCGGCCCCCTCTCTCCTCTGCCCTCATTTCAGCTCAGCACAGGAGCCCGTCTGCTCCAGACATCCTGGGCCTGGGGCCTGTCAGTCAACACACCGAGACACGGGTGCACAGGTTCGGCCCACCCCAGCGTGCTCACGGCAGCTGCCGTCATACATGACGGCCCGTGATTCAGCACACCAGGCCCGAGGGCCCCACGACTAAAGACGCAGACTCTCGTCGAGCAAAAACTGGATTCCAGCAGAGGATCCCGTGGCTGCAGCGGGACGGGGACCAGGGGGCGTTCAGGCGGTGTGGGAGGAGAGCTGGTCTGCGAGCCGGCCGGCTGGGAGGACACGGGTGTCCAGGAGGACGGGGGCCGGGCGGAGGCGGCTCCAGCCAGGAGAGGAGACCCACCCCGCACACCGCCTCCCCGGTGCGGCCCCAGGGCGCGTGTGGGTGAGCGCACGAATGGAAGGTGAAGGAAAAGACCCTGGAGACCAGACTCGTGGGCGCCTCCAGCTGAGCTAAAGAGATAGGACGTCACTCTGTCGGCAGTGGGTGCGGGTGAGGACAGGGGCCCCCGACGAGGCCCGCAGAGCCAGCCTCGGAGACAGTGAGCGCAAGGGAGGTGGGGGGTGTCCCCCGACACGCACCGCCCCAGAACCACGTCCACCCAGAAGCTTGGAAGGTGATCTTATTTGGAAGACGCGTTCTTGGGTGAGTGTGGCTAGTGAGGAGACCACGCGGGCTGGGGGGGGCCCTCAGTCCCATGGCTGGAGGCCTTGTGAGAGAGGGCCGGGTTGGGGAGGAGGAGACCGCGTGTGAAGACAGGCAGAGCAGGCCGCCACGCACCCACGGGCCACGGGCTGCAGGCAAACCTCGGAAGCCAGGAGGTAGGCCTGGGGCAGGCTCTCCCTCGGCGCCCCCGAAGGAGCCGGCCCTGCCGACACTTTGGTTTCTGACTTCTGACCTCCAGGAAGGCGAGACCATACATTTCTGTTGTTTTAAACCGCCCCGGGCGCCTGCTCCATCACAACCACCCTAGGGTAGGCGCAGACCCCAGCGTGGCGGAGTGGGGGGAGCGGGGTGGGGAGCAGGCTCTGCAAATGATGCCTGAGACAGAAACAAGGCCTGGGAGACGCAGCGCTGGCAAGAGTCCTCATCGAGGATGCGTGGCCGGGGCGCAGCGGGCAGGCTCCCGGTGCACAGCAGAGCTCCTGCTCCTCCCACGCTGCAGGGTGGGGACTTTGAGGAAAGTCCTGGGGACTAGGGTTGGGTCCTCCCTCTTGAAGTCAAACTGGAAACAACTCAGGGCAGACTCCTCCAGCTCCCCTAAGTGCAAGATGAGCAACTACAACCTGCAAACCGGATTTTCTTTTTTGCTTTTTCTATTGGGGGGCGAAGGGGGGTGTGCAGGGAGTCCAGTCTAGTGTCTTAGTGTCTGTGGGGTCCAAAAAGCCAAAGAGAAGCAGTTCCCCCTTGAAGGCGGCAACTTTGTGAGAGTCCCAAAGGTGGTGCCAGCAGAGGGAACATCAGCTTTCCATAATATCCCTAACACATCCAGAGCACCCGGGTTTACCTCGCAAGGGCCAACCCCCAAGATCGGGGTTGAGGAAGGAGGGAGCCAAGGCTTCCTTGCTGGTCCTCTGTCGCCCCTCCCCGCCAGGCATGTAAGGCAAGAGTCCTGCGGCCGCCCTTCCCGCCCAGGAAACAGGCAGCCCCAGACCAGAGCGCGGGAGATGGGGGTGGCCCACCCGCCACCATTCACCTCCCCACCCTTCCCTGGGCCTCCGGAGGCGGCAGAAGACGACGCCACAGGATCGGCTCTGAAAAGGGAAGACACAAGAGCAAGAACCCGGCCTGGAGCCACCTATCCCTGGACCTCATCTGTGGGTTCTGGTTCTTTCGAGGTCCTGGGCCTCCCATCTGCCTGGGGGTTTCTGACAGTGAGGAAGGGCCTTCTCTCGGGCCGTGGCGCTCACCACCAAGGCAGCCACCTCCACCCCAGCAGCAAGGACTCTGCTCTGCTGCCGGCCTGGCCTCCCAGGCCTCAGAGCTGCCCCCTCAGCACCAACTCCCCAGTGTCCCCCCAGGTGCCATTTGTTTCTCTAAAACTACAGCTAAGAGAGGGTTGGAGGCCCCCCCAACCCCCCCAATCCTTCATGCCCTAATTGGCATCATAGGAGGAAGCAAGATTTGATAGCAAAGGCGGGGTGCTGGGTGTTGCCAGGCAAGTGTCAATGGCCTCAGAGGTAAAACCTGGCATTGAGAGTGGCTTTTTGGGTTTTTTTTTAGTTCTACCTTTTGACCCAGGAATGTTCCTTTTAGAAAACATTTTCTAGGGAAAGGATTACATGTGGCAGAGATTTTGCCGGAAGGATATTCACGCTAAGCCTTATGTCTGAGAGGCCACAGAAAGCTACCTGCCCACCACTGGAAGCTGTTTAGGTGAACTTTGGAACATGCATGCATTGCAATAGTGTGTGACCACCAAGCTGGATGTTAAGGTCGACCAGTCACCTCTAGCAAGGAGCTGTGAGCAGCGCTGAGGAGGCATGAAAGGCCACTTCCATGGCCTGCTTCTCAGCACCCGCTGCAGTTGAACCCTTTGAAACTTAGATAGTAGAGATGGGCAGATAAAATTTCAGAGGTGTCTTGGAAGAATAGCAGCCCCAACAGAGAAATATATTCAAGAAGTATTAAAAGATAAAATGCAAACTAAGAATTGAATGAGTGGTAAGTCTCCACTAAAAAATAAAAATAAAAACAAATCTAGAAGAAAATTACTCCGAGGTCTAATCCAACGGAGTATCTTTCTCATGGAAGGAATTACAGGTGATTTTTATTTTCTTCTTATACACAGACCCTAGGTTTTCTCTAGGGAACATGCAATGCTTAAGGAGGCGGAGGGAAGCTATAAAGGCTATTTTTAATTTTTTTTAAATGTGCCACCCACACATCTTGCACTTGCTGTCCTTCCTGTCTTGGTCAAACTTCTAGAAAGGACAGAGAGCTCTCGTTTATTTCCTCATTTTCTTTCTTTTTTTTTTAAAGATTGATTTATTTATTTATACAAGCACTGGGTACAGTCAGAAGCGCGGGAGGGTGAGAGAATTCACCAGAGCCAGAGCGGGGAGCAGAACAGGCAGAAGGACCGAAGTACACTGCTGAGGGGAGCAGCGGGCGCGGCAGGAGAGATCTGTGCGCCATGTGGGACCCTCGCCGGCGGTCAGAGATTGAACCAGTGCTGCAGAGGCTGCCGCAGCTCCGCAACCCAGCACTCAACCGCTGCGCCACCAGGGAGGCCCTATTTCCTCACTTTCCACTCCCACCTTAACTCCACCCAACAAGCTGCCTCCTCCAGTCCTGACCAGTGGAAATCTGGCTCCCTCTCCCATCTCTCCCAGACAAAGTGTCTGGGAAGGGCCCCACCCCCACTGCCAAATCCACTGGCTGGCTCTTTGGGGCCTCGTCCCATCATTCTCTGGGACTTCTGTTAGGTGGATCTAGCAGACGCTCATCCAGGGCCTCCTTCGTCAGGTGTGGCGCTGGGCACTGTGGGGACAGGTCAGCGGGGAAGACCTGTCTCTCTGCCCTCAAGGAGGTCCTTCGAAGGCTGGTGGAGGAGGAGGAAAGAGCACCACACCTGTCTCCTGATTCTCCCTGCAGGTATCCTCTGCCTCCATCTTCTCTGCCTGAGCCTTCCACGTCTGCCCCAGTGCTCTCTCCTCTGCCCACCCTCCCCAGGCCAGCCTGTCAGCTCTCGTTACAGACACCCTGCACACACTGCTGCCCAACAGTATCACACCTGCCCTTCCCTTTCTCCTGAGGTCACAAGAGACTTGTCTTGATCACCCCCCTCTGCCTTCCTTGGTGGCATCTATCCAGAGCCACACCCAGACACACAATTATTCATCTCTCCCACCCCAACCCTCCCCCGGCCCAGGACTTCCTCTCCTGCCTGGTCCAAGGCAGTGACCTGCACCCCTGACTTTGCCCTCACAGTGGTTCCGTGCAGACAGCACCCACCCACCTGTTGTGGGACAACGCCTCTGCACCCCTCCCTCTCCACACCCAGCTCCCACTTTTTCCCTCAAGACGCAGGTCCCCTGGCTCTGTCAACCCTCTGCATCTTAGCCTCAGCTGGGCCCCCAGCTCTGCGTGTCCCTGGGAGTATGCCACCCCACAGCTGGTCTGGCAAAGGCCTTTTCTCCTCAGGATTCAGGGTCAGACTCCCCCTGCTCTAGAAACTTCCCCAGACCTGATCAGGCCCTGGGGGGTGGCCCACCTCTGTGAGTCCATCACTAACCAGAGTGGGAGGCTCACTTGACTCCGTAGACATGGGTGACACCCTGTTTCTCCCAGGACAGCCTTTGGGAATAAGTCACTGCAAGGCCCAAGCAGGACACCAAGCAAGCCAGTGCCTGCCACCATCACAGAAGGGGCCCTGCAGGAGCTGGCTCTAGGCAGCACTGTCTCCAGCCTGAAAGCTCCTTTTGTGGAGGCCCCTTGCCTGGATTCTAACTAGAGGCCCAGGCACCCTGGGATGGGCCTAAACCAGGCGGAGGCTCTTGGCCCAGCCGCTGCTCTGGGGGCGCCCTCCCCTGCTCTCACCCCAGCCTGCAAAGAACCCCTCCCGCCGTGGGCTGGGCCCAGGGCTGGCCTGGTGATGGCCTTGATCCACTATAGGAGTGGGACCCCAGGCCCTCTGGCAGGAGACCCCCCCACACAGGTGCCCAAACCTAGCATGGGGGTATAGGGACACAGCCCCCAGGAGGGCCGTGTGTTCTGGACCTCATCCACACGGGGTCTCAAACCATAGGCAGTGAGCACTCCACGTGGGGCCTACCCAGCCATTGTATTTCTGTGAGTGTTAAAAAGCTTTCATTTATTAAGCCTTGAAATAGAACATGCCACCTACAAGGTCTGTAATGGGGTTTGGCATTTTTCTTCTTTTAAAAAAACATTCAAGAGACTCAGATGTGGGAAAGACCAGGATCTCTTGTTCAGACCCTTTCAGTGCCGACACAGGCTGGGGGTCCTCCAGGAGGCTGGGGTGCCAAAGACATGGTGGCCTCTGCTCCAGCCCCCTCCAGCCCTACACACACTTAGGGAGTGGTGAGCCAGGCAGCCTGGGGGAGGGGGGAGTGGACCTAAGGTCCACCTTGAAGACACGGGATGAGAGGGGGAAATGTATTCAACCCTGTACCTAAATCCTCACACAACCCTGGCCAGACCTGGACTGTGGCGCTCGGCCGCCTGCCTGGACAGAAGCGGGAGCCTGCAAAGAGCAGGCACGGCCCAGGAGCAGGGCAGGGCCCTTGGAGGGGCCAGTTAGCTGCCCCTGGCCTCTGCTGGGCAGGCAAGGTGCCCACATCAAGATGGAGCTCTTGGGAAATGATGGGGCAGGGACAAGAGGGTCTCCTGGGCGCCTTGACTGGCTGGGAAGTAAGTTAGGAAAGTGCCAGCAGCTGAGCCCTGCCCAGGGTCTGGTCCGGAGGCCCGAGAGCCCAGCCCACTGTGGAATCAGGGCACTAACAGCCAAGAATTCTAGAGGCAGGACATTCTGATGGCAGTTGAAGGCAACGGTGGAGAAACGCCGAGGTCCAGTGGAATCCACAACCCTGGGAGGGGCACCCAGGGGGACAGGCCAATTAAGGAGAGGGGAGGCAGAGATGGGCTTACAGGGAGATTGTGACAACTCGGGAGGAGGAGGTGCAGACAGCCGTGTCAGCGTGGGGAGCGGGGGTGCACCCCAAGGGTGAAAACTCACAGCTTGGCTCAGTCACTAAGCCAACTGGCTCTTTCTCAGCCCAAGGCGGGGCCAGGCGGCCTTGGTGCTAAAGACAGACATCCCGAATAGAGATCGGCCCAGGCCCAACTGTAGTTGTTTGTACAGAAACAAATCAGCAAGCAGCAGTTCAGAGCAGCCGACAATGGCCGTGCTGCGCAGCAGTCCTGGAGAGCACCCAGAAGCACACTCCTAGCTCTAGGTCCATCAGATGGGGTACACACTGCCACACCCTAAAACCATAAGGGGTTGCCAAACTGCCTTGATTTGTGAGGCTCTTAGTGTCTCCGGGATGCTCTGCACTGCCCTGGGCGACAGGAAACAACCACTTGGCTTCACTAGCGAGGGCCAAGCAACTGCAGAGCCTGGCTCCTGGCAGGTATCTCTGTGCTCACTCTGGAAATTTCAAAACACCCCCGGGCACTCTTATGGGTTTGCTCCAGAGCCTGGGGACAAGTTGTGGGAACCACAGGCGCTGGCCACTTGTTAGGATTCTCAGGTGTGTCCTCCAGTGCTCCTGGCAAGAGTGGCGGACACATCCACATCACCTTTTCATAAAATCTTTTTTTTTTCCCAAAAGACCCTCTGGGTTGCCATTGCGGACTCTGCGTGGGTGATTTATTTCCCATCTAATATTGGTCTTCTTGTTGCCAGTAAGGGTTTCCCTGACTCCAGGCCACCCTATGAAAGTAGAAACATCTGGAAGGAGGCCTCCGAGGGTCTCCAAAGTTGCCCGCATTAATACAGAAAGAGGTTTAACCTGGGAACGTGCCCCCCTTTAAAACAACGGCCGCCGTGAGTGCCGTTCCTGCTTTCCCCAGCAAGATGGGAGCCCCCTGGACACCCAGGCTCCAACCTCCTCCTCCTCGGGTGCCCCGGGCCTGTGTTTGCCAACTTGAGGGCGCTTGGCAGTGCTTGTGGAAATAGTGTGGGCTGCAGCCAACATGGGCAATCTGCAGCTTGTCCATGCCCCCGGGGTGAGGGAAATGATGATGGCTCGTGTGTGGCAGCTGCCCACAGAGAGCTGTGGCTGCGCGGGGTGACGACTCCAAGTCGGGCCCCTTTCCTGTAATTCCCAACTGGGAGCAAATGTAACCCCAGTGGGTCAAGGACCAGGCCTGGGAAGGACACCACAGAAGCCCTGCCGTGGAGACCCCGCTAATTTTTCTACCCCCTCTGTGGTATATTGAAAGCCAAGGAGATGAGGGGCCCTGGCAGAGGGAAGAGAGGGGGCTTGAGGAAGGGAAATAAGGGGAGACTCTTGCCGCAGGGAGGGAAAGCGGGTTTTGAAAGTCGCAAAGGGCCACAGATGTCTTGTCTGAGTGTCAAGAGCCCATGCTCTCTGATGCCACCAAAACCCCAATTGCAGTTGCTTCTGCAGGACGTCTGCACCCCAGGCACTGACATCTTTGGGTACCCCTATTCCCAGTTCCCACGGTCACTGACAAGTGCAGACACTTCTGAAATCTCCGGTAGACTCCGTCTAGAGAACGTAACATGTCGTGTACAGTCACAGCCTTGTGTAAGAGACCACACATGTTTCCTTAGTGAAATGTGCCCCTCGGTGGAGCGGACCCCTCTCACAGTGATTCGGGGCTGCCTCACCCAGGGCGTCCTCCCTGCCACGTGCTGGTACCTCTGGGGACCACCCAGGGGTGGCGTACACTGCACACACACGCACGCGTGCACACACACAGTCCTAATTTTTCTCCTCCCTCCCAGCATCCCTGCTGTTCTCAAATCCTCACTAAGCGTGAAGCATCTCTGTAGTGAGGAGCCAAGGTTTTTCCTCAAGAAACTTGTGGTTTTCCCAAGCAGCCGGGGCCTGCTCCCTCCCCCAACGCTTGCACCTCCTCCATTATCTCCCAGGGAGGCGCTGAGTCTGGCTGGCCAGAAGGAAGGCCCCAGCCCTGCCGTCTCCCATTCACCCAGGGGATCCAGCCTTCCCGCTTTTCATCCAGCCCCGCGCTGGCCCTCGCCCGACCCCCGAGCACAAATAGCAGCATGGCCTTGGACGCTGGGTGCAGACCCCATTTTTCCATTTGCCCTGATGATTCCAGCAGCCTCCCAAGTTCTGCCGGGCTCTCTCTCCAGTCTGGACACCTCAGAAGCTAACGAGACTGGCCACAGCATTTCAACACCTAGAGATAGACTCAGAGTCTGCTAAAGCCTCTCTCACCCAGGGGCTCTGGGACACGTGCCCCCTCCAGGGAGAATAAGACCCTGCGAGGGGGCCCCCGAACCCCAGGCTGGTGGGTCCATGAAGTCAAACAGGCCCTGAGCCCCAAGCCCAGGCTCCCTGGAGCTGCTCCGGGGCCAGCTGGGGCCAGTAGTGACGTTACGGTCTAGGTCAATGCGTTTCCTTTTTTTTTTTTTTTGTTACCCTGAAACCACAGTAAGAAATCAATTTTCCATCCCCACCCAGTATGGACAGATGTAAAGACAATCGGAAAACAATCCACTCACCATTTCTGCAAGCCATACACAGAGGCTTTTGCTTTCAATCTGCCGTTTTCAAATGCTGGCTGGAAACCACCAAATTGATTTCACAACCCACTAATGGTTTGCGACCCGCAGTGTGAACACCCCCCATGGGAGGTGGGTGGTGGGGACCACTTAGCCTTGCATCCCAGCAGCCTTTTGTTCTCAAGGGACACCGAGGAGAGTCCCAATCTGAACTGATCAAGGGGTCCCCTCCCATCCCCGGGTCCCCCCGGGGGAGACCACTGGTAGCTGTGGGAGGGAGTTTCTTCTCTCAGCAACAGCACCCACTGGAGGCTGGGCCGGTGTGGGCAGGGCTGGCCTGCGTCCCTCTCCAAGGCTGTCCTCCCTCAACCTCCCACCCTCCTTGCATTGTCCCTTATGAGACTGTGGGGTGAAGGGCAGCTGAGCGGCCCCCCACTCTATGGGGAAGGGCTGGGGCAGGGAGATGTGGGCGTGGAGCGGGAGAAGCCAGACCCCTCCCCAGGACGAGGGCTGGCTGGCACCGTGGCCCACGCGGACCCGCTCACCAGCCTTGGCCCACCCCTCATGCCAGGCAGGGCACCCGTCTTTCAGATCCCAACTCTGTCCCTCCAGAAAACCCTTTCTACAGCAGAGTAGTCTCCAGCCCCGAGAGCCCAAGGGGGGGGGCAGCACACCCCAATGCAAACATCTGAGATGATGTTCAGGTCCAGCTTGAAGAGGGTGAGACCCTAAAATCACTTGGCAAAGTCTTATTTTTAACAGAAGTTAAGTCTCATGTCCCCACGCCCCGTGACCAGTGCTCCCCAAGTGGGCGGAGTGGGGGTGGGCGAGGAGCCACTGCCCCAAGCCTCCCGGACCCTCCTGCCTGGACACTCACATTCTCCTCTCCGTCCCCCCGGAGGGTGAGGGTCATTCTGCAGGGGCTGTGACCTCTTTGCAGCACTGCCAGTTTCTTCCCGACCCAGCTCCAGAGCCCGGGTGGTGGGTGCAGGGAAGGGGGATGGATTCCCTCCCACGTTCCCTCTCAGGGGCAATGTGGGTATTCCCTGTTGATGGGAGCAGAGTCTCCCCTTTTACTCCAGAATACCGGGGCGCCTCCAGGCTCTGTTCCTCTCTCCATTTCTCCCTGCGCCCTTCAGCCCACCCCGACTTGGACAGATGCAGCTCCTCAAGTGTTTACAGCACCCCGCCCCCCGC
The DNA here is from genome assembly GCF_014898055.3 of Talpa occidentalis. NCBI lineage: Eukaryota > Metazoa > Chordata > Mammalia > Eulipotyphla > Talpidae > Talpa > Talpa occidentalis. The sequence continues at coordinate 6,298,729 of NW_023601433.1, forward strand.
TGCCCTGCCCCGCCCCTGGGAGGCCTGGGCAGTCCCTAAAACCAGGAGCCAGGGGGTGAACCTGGAGGCCCCTGGTTCAAGGAGGGGGCTCCCGAGAGACACAGCGCAAGATCCAGGCCCTCAAGGAATTTACAGTGTCTTTGAAGAGAAGGAGGGACAGATGCGGGGCGCCTGGAGGTGGGAGGTGACTAGCGGGGTGTCTGTGCGAAGGGGGTGCTCCGGCTGAAATGCAGCCAACTTGCACCTGGGTGAGAGTCTCACCCGCAGGCAGAGGGGGGGGCGCGCACGAAGAGCACAGGGCCCAGGGGGACCGGTGGCACCAAGATAGGGCCGAGGAGGCCATGGTGGGGGGTCCCTCACACCGCGTTGGAGAGTTTGGACTTTAATCTGTGGGCAGTGGGACACCGTGGGGGGCTTGCAAGCGGGTGGAGGGGGAGCAGGTGCTGAGTGGGGGACGGGTCCGGCGAGTCACTGGGCTGGTCGGTGGGGGCTGGCCTGGCCGCAAGCCCGAAGGCTGGGAAGGGGAAGAGCTGAGCGCCCTGTGCAGAGGCTGCAGTGTGGGAGCGGGGCCCAAGGGGCCGAGAGGGGGCGTCAGAAGGAAATGACCCCACTTGTTGACTAATTGTGTTGGCGTCAGAGGGGCCACTCGGGTTTCTGGCTTGGGAGCAGCGGATGCCTTTAACCCCATGGCAGGGGCCTGGGGACGCGGCACAGGCCCCACGTGAGTGCAGACCCAAAGGGCTCACCTGCAGGAACCCCCGATCCCCGCAGGTGGCCTCGAGGTTTTGGGGGGCTGGGGAAGGAGGAGGGGGAGAGGGAGAAGAAGGAAGAGGTGGTGGGAGCGGGTCTGACTCTGTGCTTACTCCCCCCACCCCTCACTTCTCATCCACATTAAGAATATTCTCCTCTGACCTGGGGTCCTTCTGCCCTAGCAAAGGGGACGCTTCCAGTTGACCTATTGCATCCCAGCTGCCCCCCTGCCAGGCGGCCAGAGGCAAGTGGGACCAGCACTGGGCACAGCAGAACCTGGTGGTTCACAGAGGTGAGCCCCAGAGCTCCCCCACCCCAGGACCCTGAACTGACTTGTCCTTGGGGACACGACAGCCGCTTCTTTCTGTTGGCTCAATGGAGGAGGGCCGCTGGGTGCTTTATTTGTTCCGGGAATTCTGCTGCTCCCCACTTGCTGGGCAGGCGGGAGGCCCCACTCGGGTTGGATGCAGAGCAGCATGTTACGCCCCGGAGCGAGGCCAACCCCACGGTCTGATCATCTATCCATGAGGTCGTGCACGAAGCACATGGTGCCGCCTTCCTTTGCCCACATCAGGGCCTCTTCTCTCGGTGCCAATGTCCGGCTAGTGCCCCTAGGGGGCCATTTGTATTCACACTCTATGGGGTGGGGAGACCCCTGCGCCCCTCACCTCCAGGGCAGCCCTGGCCCTGGGTTCCTGCGTCTGGAGGAGCATCTGATCAGTGGTGAGGACTCCGCTCCTGGCGTGCCCCTTGGGAACACAAGTGCAGGCTTTGCAGCAGGCAGCAAGGATGGGAGCTGGCCTGGTGGTTCCAGAAGACATTCAGAGGAGTGACATCCAGCCCGACCTCTGGGAGGGTGTGGGTAGGGTGTTCGGGAGCCAGTCCTCCTGTGTCTCTCCCTCTGTAGTTTGGTCACGTGGCACCAAAGGCCAGCCGCCTGCTTACACCGGCTCTCAATCCCCTACTCCCAGATTCCCACAGCTGGGACGCCCCCAACCCACTTGCTCTCAGCAAGCAGAGGGGCAGCAAGATTCCCCGACCAAAAAAACACAGCACCCGGCGGGGTTCTGCTCCTCCTCCATTGAGCCAACAGAAAGAAGTGGCACTTGTGTCCCCAAGGAAAAGTCAGTTCAGGGCCCCGGGGTAGGGGGCTCCAGAGTTCACCTCTGAACCCCCATCCTGGAACTCCCCCCCCAGCCCCACCCAGGGCCACCGGCACACAGAAGGCCATGGAAGGTCATCAGCTGTGCCTTGCTGGCCCCAAGGACAGGCCTGTCCAACGCAGTCAAACACCAGGCCCCGTCTCCAAAGGCTCCCGGGCCGCGCTGCCTCTGCTGTAAAATGAGGTCTTTGGACTTGGGGAATCAGAGGTGACCCCCTGCCCGAGAGCCCTCCCTCTGCTGAGACCCACTGCCCACTCCAGGCCGCCATCATCACACGGTGCTTGTGGCCCAGAACCTAGGCAACCGGCATTCTGGTAAACGAGGCCCCGTCTCAACTGTGCCGTCTGGACTGGGGGTTCCGGGTCAGGACCCAGAGTCTGCCCTCTCCCACATCTGCCTTGGTGGGACTTTTGAACTCAGCAATGGGAAATGAGAAGAAGTTCAGGACACCCCCAGCCCCGCCACCCCTTCAGCCCCACGGCCGCCTGCCCCCTCCCTGCTGCTCCTTACTCTCTGGCACTGTCCTTGTGTTTTGCTTCACGGGTGGTTCGAGGCATTTGGGTATTAAGAGTCTTGTATAAACTTGGACGATGCACACATCCTCTTCCTGCCTGGACCGAGGGCAGCCCAGGCCCGCCCTGAGCAGGGCACCATGCCCCCTCCCCCACCATGAGAGCTGCTGTGCCCTGGGGCCCTCAGCACGGGGAAAAGTGGGGCAGACCTGAGACACGGTGGCAGAAACTGCCCACACGTGGATGCAGCCCTCACCCAGGGCCGTCTGGGGGATCCCCTGTTTCTCTGTTCTCTGCCCTTCTGCTCTTCAGCCAGCTCTCCTCCTGACCAGATACCAGACCCAGGTGTTTGGGTGACATTTGTAAACCATGGAAACTGCCCTTACTCTCCTGGAGACCGGCTGAGCTGCCTCCCTCCCCTCTTCACCCACCTGCCACCATCGGCCTCGGCAAGGAGGGCAACGGACCAGCTCAGCCTAAAACCAGCCTCCCTGTGTGTGGACCCGGATGGGCGTCCTCATCACAGAAGCTGCCGTTGACCCCACCAACTCTGAGCAGCCCCCCAAAAAACATAGTGGCCTCCAGTAGCCCTCAGACACCACTTCCCCACCCTGCGCCGGGAGCTGACCCGTGACTGTGTCCCCGAAATCTTAAGTGGGCTCTTCACCTCTGCCCCGAGGAAACCAATGGTCTTGAGGGATGAGACAGGCATTAATCAAATCACCACCCAAGTTCATGTTTACAAATCTAAGTGATGGGAGGGAACCGCCAATGGCAGTCTGGCAGCGGTGAAGGCTAAAGCAGAGGACGGGTGTTAGAACATGTGGGCCCCCACCTCCCCCAGCTGAATTTGACTTCTCAACAACACTGCTAAGTTGGCTGATGACTTCTTCCCAAATTCCTCCCCAAACGGGAACTGGAAGGGTAACCTTTGGGTTGGCTGCAGCCAGAAGAAGCCTGTGGGGTTTGAATGGTCGCTGGGACTTCCAGGGCCAAGTGAAAAAGTCCCCGCGGCTACTTTCACAGGCCCCCGGTTATGCCAAATCCCAGCAGCCAAACGAGGGAAGCAAGCCACAGCCTTGTCTGCAGCACGGTGGGGTCCTGCGCTGTTAACCTCAGTTTCTTTTTGGTCCTGCTCTTTTGTACAATTCCTGTTAGCATGTAACTGGGGGACACCCATGGGTGCCAAACTGTTAAGAGATAACACTCTCTAAAAGGGGGGTCTGGGCAGCCATGGGTACAAAGGCAAAGAAAGCACACTCTCGGCGTGAAAATTTTTGAATGGAATTGGAGTGCATAGAGAGAGAAGAGAAAGGATTTCAAATAATAGTTTCCCAATAAAAGTCTGAAATTTACTCATACCCCAGTGGGCAAATGCTCAGCCAAACAGGCTCAGCCTGAAGCAAGGTGACTGAGACCCCAAAGCCTCCCGTCAGACTTAAACTACCTCCTGGCACCGCAAGAAAAGGGTTGTACCGCCAGCTGAGACAGAAGGAAAGGCCTGAAATTGGAAATGTACCACATAATCCACCATGAGGTCAAGGGAACAGCTGCCATGGTCTCCGCCAAGGGCCAGGAGCCCAACCCCCATGAGTGTCTCACCCACGACCCCTGCATCTCCTCCAAGCATCTCTTCCGAGGGTCTCCACGTCTCTCTCCTCCACCTGCCCCCTTCCTGGCTCCTCCATCCCACCTCCATGTAGGCATCCACTCCCGTGGCATGCTGGGAGTTGGAACCCAAGGCACTTACAGGCTCAGAGCAGCGACGGGGTGGCGAGCACTCAGGACACCGTTCACTGGCTCGGAGTTTGCTCCTCACTGCTCCTCTGACACTTTGCTGTTGTTTTTGAAAAGTTTGGCTGCTGTGGGGCCTGATTCCAGGAATAGAAACTTGACGCACATTTTACTTGCCACTGGTGCCCTGGAGCCTGGCGAGGGTCTGCTCCCTGCTCTTCCCCCTCCACGTCGAGGTGCTTGGGGATTCCGGCAGCCAGTGACCCACCACGACAGGGTCCAACGTATAGCCTCTTTCCCTTTCCCGAGGCTGACGACCTCTTTGTTTCTAATCAGAGATTAATTTACAACAGGCAGGTGCCGCTCCCCGCTGCGGCTCTACCTGGGACTTGCCCTGAGATGAGCCTCAGCTGAGTGTGCAGGCCTGGGCCCCGAGGGCTCGCCGCACTCAACAAGCGAGCTAATCCCCTTAGTCTGAAGGCTGCCCTCACTTCTTGCTCAGAGCCCTTTCTCCAGAGTCCTTAAGAAGCATCCGATTGGACGGGAAAGGAGTAGGATAAAAAGTTTGGCTTCCAGAGATTGATTCAGCAAGTGAGACTGGCTTTCCCTTCCATCTTGGCTCTTTCAGATGTCGCCAGGAGAGACCTGGAGCCTGACAGTCTCTCTGGCTGCCACAAGCTGTCGCCATTGAATACTGACCCTGCACAGTTTCCCAGCCCTGACGCTGCCCCCGATGGCCCCTGAGCAGGCCTTTTTTTTCCCAAGGAAAAAAGCCCTCCTCCCTAGGCTTTAAATTCAATCTGATGTTCCACCTTGGAGCTTGTATGCATTCAAGGTACTTAAATGGCTGGATAAAGGGTTGCTTCCGCTGCTACCACACACTGTGCCACAATCCCACCCTGCCTCCCAACTCACACCCTCCAGGGACCTGACTTATGTTGAGCCTGGGTCAATAGTATTTTCTCGAGGCAATATTTTATGCCTAAGTTTGGCCCATCCTTGTCTTATTCCACAAGACTTCAGGACTCAGACATTAGAAACGAGGGGGTTGGCATATTCCCAGGAGACCCTACGCCTCCTCACCCAGTTAGCGCTGCCTTCTGGAGAGTGAGGGCAAATCACAGATTTGTGACACTCTAAATGCATAACTATGTTTGCGCTCACTGGTTTTTTGCTCAAGTGGGTTTTTAAAGGGGAGAGCGGCTTTAAAAAAAAAAAAATGGAAGCCAACTACATTTCCATTCGTTCTGAATGTCTGGTCCATCTCTTCTGCTTGGGGATTTGGTCATGCCTCGATGACATTTCTCGTTCTATGTATTCCACTAACGGGTTAACTACTGAAACCTAAATTCTAAGACTTTTTAGCACAGGCAACTCTGTAGTTAGGGTTGAAAAACAGAACACTTGCCCACGAGCTATTCTTCTAGAAACAGATTGCTCATCTAAACAGAAAATCCCTTGATTAGTACCTTATCCATATGTCGTACCTTAGCATAAATCCGGGGTGGGGGGTGGAGAACGAAACTCCTTTCTCCTCTGGGGCTGGTATCAGAAATTACATCACACTGGCTCTTCTTTAAGCCTTTGAGACAATTAATTGGGTCCCTGTGTGGGACCACATGCTCAGCTGCGCAGCGTTGTAACTGACCCGCAGCCGCTCTGTCCAGGAAACATCCAAGGGAGGGATTTCCCTTAGCTACCGCCTATCTGCTCCTTGGAACCAAGCTCCAGAGACTGGGTTCCTTAGAACCACTGAGGATCAGCCTCTAGCCAAAAAAATCTTCCTGGTCAATGACCATCTAATCTTACCAACATGTTATTATAAACTCACTTTACCATTAAAAAAACACCTATAAATAAAATAAATCCTTGATGGAGGACCAGAATTTGTCCATCAGATCCAAAGAGAGAAGCTGTATTGAGAAGAGGGAAGAAAGGAGCAAGTAAATAAGAGAGTTCCCTGTTTATTACAAATTTGACATTTTCACAGTGAGCATTTACTCTCGTGATTTACTTCAGTCATTCTTAATTTTTTTAATTTTAATAAAAATTTTTTTTTGGTCCTCGATTAAATCCAGATATGGCTGTCGTTGACTAATGTTGTAGACAAGAGACAAGGATTCAGTCAGAGTGGTCTGGAGGCAAACTGGCTTACTGTTTAGCATGCCAAGGAGAAGTCTTTTAGGAATAGCTAACAGCTGCAGCTCGCGGTGAGTTTCAGCTCCACTGATAAGAAATACTTTGAAATAGGATAAATGAAACCAATTCAGATCCCCGTGCTGATGTCTTAGAAAGTCGGTGTGTTAGCATCAAAGCAAGGCATATGGGAACTGTTGCTTCATGAAGAAGAATTTCCAGTGTGGCACAAAGAACATAGTCTGATACCCATGTGTACAGGTTAGTGGCCTGCAACCGCTTTCGGGTAAAGCAGATACAGGCCCCTCTGTAAAGAAGTGTAGGGGGAGTGGAGCCCCCTTCCATGCAGACAACATGGTTTCATCACAGCTAGAAAGCCTTGGCAAACAGTCTGCTGTCACAGAGTCCGGCCCACCGCGTGACTAAGACCACCAGGCCTACGTCGTCGACACCTGCTTACCAGGGCAACATTTTGAAGCATGTATTTCTTGAAGAAAACCAGAAACTACTTTGCTCGGAGTTAATTGAGCATTTTATAGGGATTTCCATAATGTGTTTGTAGGCTAAGTGGCCATCGAAGTCACACCTGTTCCTAGGCCGATTCGAGCTAGGCAGGAAAGCGCAGTCAGCGGACAATGTTTTGAAATGATGCGTCTGACTTGGGGGTGGGGGGGGCAGCCGAAAACTTCAAACGTGGGTTGAAATTTCACTGCATGTCACAGCCTCAGCAAGAGGTGAGAGCTGATTGAAGAAAGATAATCATCTTTTTAAATGGTGTGAGCTTGAGGAAAAAAACCCTGGCATGTTTGCACCATTTTGATGTTTTGTTTTTTTAAACCTATGATGGTGCCCCAACCCACACAGACTCCTGCGGGAAAAGGCAGAAGTTTATCCCCATGCCCCGACCCCAAGCAGGCGCTCACTTTGCACCCCATCACTGCTCTTCTGGGTGTTGGAGACCTCTCGATGCGCGGGGCTCCAGAGTGTCCTGGCCATGAGAATGCCGAGAGACCAGCTGGCCCCTGGCCGCCTCTGCAGCCTCCCGCCACAGCCACAGCAGGCTCCCCGCTGCTGGCGCCTTCCGACCAGCCAGGCCCTCGAGGGTCGTGGGCCAAAAGCAAGTGACTGAGCACTGAGGCAGAGAGTTAAAGCTGCTGGGAGGTCAGAAGGCAGCATGGCAGCGGTGGGCAGCGAAAGCCATGGACAAAGCAAGCCCCAAAAACGCTCAGAGGGCCCCCCAAAGCCCCCACACTTCGCTTCAGAGAACTGCTTTGAAACTCTTGCTTAGATTTTTAACTTGAGATACTTACCTTGGTTAATTCCTCTACATGCAGAGATTCCGAAGAAGACAAGCTAAGCATGGTGTATAGCTCGTCAAGGTGGCTCTTTCCCTAAAGGAATTTAACTCTGTGGCTCTCGGCACACAGACCAACCACTGCAGAATCAGGCTGTCCTGAACCTGGTAACATACGTTTTTAAGACCTGAATCTGAGAAAGGAATCATCCAGTAAGCCCAGGCTGATAGTGAATTATTTAAAAGCAAAATGGGGGCCTCCCCGGTGGCGCAGCGGTTGAGCGCAGGGTTGTGAAGCTGCCCACAGCCTCTGCAGCGCCGGTTCGATCCCCGGCTGCTCCCCGGCCACCGGAGGAGGGTCCCACATGGCGCGCAGACCTCTCCTGCCGCCCGCTGCTCCCCTCAGCAGTGTATTTCATCAGTCTGCTTGTTCTGCTCCCTGTTCTGGCTCTGCTGAATTCTCTCACCCTCCCGCGCTTCTGACTGTACCCAGTGCTTGTGTAAATAAATAAATCTTAAAAAAAATTTAAAAAAAGCGAAATGGGGGAAAGTGGCTGTTTGGGGGACAGGGAGTCAAATCTGATCCCTCCCTTATACCACACACCAAAATAAATTCCCTGTGTATTAAACGCAAAAGAAAAAAATAGGATCTGGAAGGAAGTGGTGTATATTTAACTAAACTCTGGGTGAGTGGAGACTCTTTGAGCATGAAGTGAGTGATCACAAGGCAGAGGGGGGCTATTGAAGGACATATCAACAATGCCCCCCATAAAACAGAGGGGAACACTTGGTTGGTTAAAATTATTTGAAGGAAATGGGTAAAGAGCTACCAGGCTTCGTCTAACAATGTTATTCCTCCATCAGGAAAGCGATGAGGGGCCGAGAGAACCCAAGCATGCAGTTTTCGGAAGAAACACAAGCGTGTAACTAAGTAGCCTGAGAAATACTCATCTCGAGGTTAATCAGAAGAAAAAGCACCTGTGGGGAGTGAGCCTCTTGGCAGTTAATAAGTGTTCTCACTCCCAGCACAGCTGATCAGGGGCTTCGGCAGGGTTGGGGCGGGGGGGTGCTCTGCTCAGGTCTCCTCCAAGAGAACCTGCCCCCCACCCTCACCCTCACCCCCACCCCACTCCCAGGGGAGCAGAGTTGACTGACAGCTCCAGCTGCCCGACCTCTCCGGTTAGCGCAGAAATCCCCCAGCCAAAATTTGGGAGAGAGGGGTCAACTACAGCCATGCCTGCCTGCCTGAGAATTCCTCCCGCCCTCCCCGAAGCTTTGGAAGGATCCTGCAGTCTGAGGCCTGCTGCCCTCCCCGGCACCCAGGACAGGGTCTGAGGCGCGCCTGCCTGCCCTGCTCCCTGCCCTGCCCCCGGCCACGGCCAGCAACCCCACGCCCCATCCATCTTGGCACTACCTTCTCAGACCCCAAACCCACAGCCGCAAGGGGACACCCTCCGCCTGCCGGGGGGCAGGTGATGAGCGCTAGCTTTGGGGGAACAAGTAATTGAGTAATGATATTCCCTAGAGAAGGTTGGGTGGTCAGTAAATACCGGGCTGGGGGGAAGCCCCGGCTGGGGTGAGATGTGATGGTCTCAGTCGGGCCAGTGAGAAGTCGCACCGCATGGACAGTGCGGCTCCCTCCTCCGAGTATGCACAGGAGCGCCGGACAGCGAGAGGCAGCCAGGCTCCGAGCTCCCCGGATGGCCCTCTCAGGGGGTGGAATTAGCGATCGTTTCCTCTTTACGTTTTTCTGTATTTTTCATATTTTCTGCAAAAAACACAAAAGTACAGTGATTTCTTAATCTGCCGTTGTTGCTTTGAAAAAGCAAGATTCAAGTGTAAGGTTGCACGAGAACTGGAACCCAACTGATGAACAGAAAGGCGGGGAGCAGGGGTGTGGGAAGAGCAAGGGAGACCCTGCCTGGGCAGGATGGGGTGGGGGGCACCCCAGTGATTGCAGAGGCCGTGGCCACAGTGAGATGGACACACATGGGCATGGTCTGAGCTGACCACAGGGACAAAAGCTTGGGAGAAAAGTCAGAGGAATTCCTACCAGAGTTGGGGGTTCAGGCTGGCACCCCCAAAAGCCTCTCAGCGCTAGACTAAGTAGCCTGAGAAATACTCATCTCGAGGTTAATCAGAAGAAAAAGCACCTGTGGGGAGTGAGCCTCTTGGCAGTTAATAAGTGTTCTCACTCCCAGCACAGCTGATCAGGGGCTTCGGCAGGGTTGGGGGGGGGTCTCCTCCAAGAGAACCTGCCCCCGACCCTCACCCTCACCCCCACCCCACTCCCAGGGGAGCAGAGTTGACTGACAGCTCCAGCTGCCCGACCCTCCGGTTAGCACAGAAATCCCCCAGCCAAAACTTGGGAGAGAGGGGTCAACTACAGCCTCAGGAGGGCTTTTGGCACTGCCTATTGACTGTTGCTGTTCCTCCCCAAGTTTTCCGTCGAATCCCTGGATTAAAAGGTGCATTCACGTCCCTGAGCAGCCAGAAGTAGTTGGAGACTCAGTGGGTCACACTTGCGCCTCAGTGGGTCCACGGCACCCCCACCTGGGAGGGCCTCTCAGCCCCACCCTCACTTTCCAATTCAGGAAGGAGGGTCCCGGCTTCCCTCAAAGAAGCTATTTCTCAGGATTGGTTTTTCTTCCCTTTCGCTTAAACCCAGTTTGGGTTTTCCAAGGACACACTCGGGAAAGCGTGTCAGTGTAGATGAGGCAGTGGCCAGGACGTGCTCTGGTTAGGATGTGCTCTGCTCCCACACATTTACGGGGTGCAGGGGTGTGGCTACATTCTGGGATGCGTGGCCACCCCCAGAAGTCAGGTGACAGGGAGGGGGCCGTGGTAAACACCCTCTTGGGGTGCCGACCTTTGGGGTCCTCCTTCCCGGGAGCTCCCCACTCGCCTGCTCGCAGATGGGGGGAGAGGATCCCAGGAGGAGGGTCTGGGCCGTGGGTGACGAGGACATCCGCCCGCATCTCCCTTCGCCCTCGGAAGCGCTGGGCCTGGAGAGATGGCCGTGAGGTCCAAACCCACAAAAGGGAAAAAAAAGGGCGGGGGACAAAATAAATTCCCGAGCCCAACCTGGAAGACTCGGAGGCAGAAGGTGACCTCTGTCCATCGCCTCGGGGAGTTCTGTGTTGCGCTCCTAGCTCTGGCCAGTTATGGCAGCGGATCGGCAGCTGTTTCCGTTTTTAAAAATAATAACGCAGGGCCTCCCTGATGGCGCAGCGGTTCAGCACTGGGTTGCGACGCTGCCCGCAGCCTCTGCAGCGCGTTCAATCCCCGGCTGCTCCCCGGCCACCGGAGGAGGGTCCCACATGGCGCGCAGACCTCTCCTGCCGCCCGCTGCTCCCCTCAGCAGTGTGCTTCGGTCCTTCTGCCTGCTCTGCTCCCCGCTCTGGCTCTGGTGAGTTCTCTCACCCTCCCGCGCTTCTGACTGTACCCAGGGCTTATATAAACAAAACAAAACAAACAAACAAACAAACAAATAAATAAATAAATAAAACATGCCTCTATAAAAAAAAATCTTAAAAAAAAAAAAAAATAATAACGCAGCTTTGTGCTGCTGCCGCCTGGAGCACGGCCGGAGCCCTCCCTGGCTGGGGAGGCCCCTCCTTTGTGACTCTTGGGGACCTCACACGCTCCTCCCTGATGACCCTTGAAACAGGGTACACCTGTCACACTTAGACCTAAGCTGGGAGCCCAGCCGGGGGTGCCTCCATCCCCAGTGCTGTTCTCTGCTCCCGTGGGGTCTGACCTGCCCGGAAGAGGGTCCCGGAGACCCCCCCAAAAGTGGCCGCCTGCTTCACTGTCCCTCAAGAAGGCGGGGAGCAGGGGCGGTGGATGGCACTCCCTTCCCAGCTGCAGCTGGTTCTCTCCTTCCAGTCTGTACATCTCAGAAATTCATAGGGCCCCTCCGGGTGGAGAAAAACCCGGGGCACCATTCATGTTTCCGCAGTTGCACCCCTTCTCGTGAAACTCCCCAAGGGCAACCCCGCCTCCCCAGCCCTGAGCCAGGCCTGCCGCAAGCACCAGGCTCAGAGGGGCTCTCCTGGGCCCGGAGAGGCCGGGTCCCCGGACTTTCGACCCTCGGGGGTGCAAGGGCTGGCAGGCTCACCTCTTCTTTGGCATCTTTCCCCCTGGCATTCTGGGCTTCCCTTGCCTGATCCTGGGGTCCGTCGGAACCAGGGAGACATGAGGAGCGCCACCCAGAGATTCGTTTTTTTCTTAAACCAGAACCACAGATGTAAGAACCACATCTCACCTGGGGCTCTGGGCACCCCCCCCACCGCGGCATGCGTGCCTCACACGGCCTTGTGCCCTTCACAGAGTGCCCCCCAACCTGGCGCGAGGCTGGCTCTGATATTTTCTCTTATTTGACTCCTCCTGGCCCCGCAGTGGGGGGCGGCTGGCAGGTTAAGAAGCACGGGCCTCGGAGAGGGGCCCCGGCGGCAGCCTCCTCGTGGGTGCCACAGAGAAGCCCTCAGAAGAAGAGATGGATGGTGGCCGCCCCCTTCCCCGGGTGTCTCCTTGGCGCGTCACAGCAGCCACCCGGGGGCTCCGTCCCCGCACATTTAGCTACAAGAGGCGCGAGCTCCTTCGTCTCCACGGAGCCCGTGCGGGACTGTCCTTCCAGAATCTCGTGTTTCTCCAACACCCACCCCTGCATACTTCCTGTCACCTTTCAGGCGGAGGGGCTGAAACCCACGTGGTTGCTGGGTGGGGAGCGCAGGGCCAGCACCTGTGGGAGACGCGCCGAGAGGAGGGGGGGGCATTCGAGGGAACCGCCCCAACTGGAAGGCAGTTTGCAGGGCAGACTCCCAGGCAGCTGCATCCCATCAGGGCCCACGCACCCCGCCCCCCTGCTCCCTGCAGAAGAAACGCCACTTACCCTGTGGGGGAATCCGGGGTTCCAGACTCTGAGTCTCAGAGATGACCTTATCACCCCTTTGCCAAGCGGCTGTGATGAAGTTATTGTAGAGTGCTTTAAAGTCGAGTTGGGGGAGGGTGAGACCAAGCTCACCTGAACACCTTTTCCCTTCAGAAACAAATAGTAAATGACTCCCCTCCTGTCCCCCCATCTCCCCCCCACTGTGCTCTCAGGACAAGCAGTGCTGTTCAGCAGGTCTGCGGTGGGGGCAGGGGAAGGGATGAAGCCGGCAGGTAGACCAGGAGGCCCAGCCCTCCTGGCTGCTGCACCTCACCATGTGTGCCTGGCCTCCCCCAGTTCTTGGGGAAGCTGTTGCCCCATGCACTGAGCGGAGCATTCCCAGCAAGGCATTCCCAGCAAGGCGGCAGGCAGTCCCCGAGGCGGTCCCTACAACCATCCCAGGCCCGCAGGGTGCCGCCCGCCAGGATCTGGTCCCGCTAGAGCGGGGACTGCTGCTGGGGGGCCCTGGGAGCCCTTCTGTGCCGCGGGTCTCTCCTCCTGCCACCTCGCCTCTCCTGCCCCTGGCGCCTGGGGACAGGCCACCCAGCGGGGGGTTTTATCCATCCCTGCCACCCAAGGGTGGTATTCCTCAGTGTCTCCAAGTCACTACAGCGGCTCCCAAGTTCTATTAACAGAATCGCACTCCCACGCCCGGCCCCAGGGCGCAGCCGCGGAGGCTGGCTCCCAGATGTGCAAGGAGCTCACAGCACACTGTGGGTCTGCTAGGCTTCGGCAGCCTGTTCGGCCACCATTTTTGTCTCCTGCCGTTTTGCATCCCATACGAGGTCAGAACTGCCCGGTCAGTCAGTTATAGGAGCCCGACCTCGCAAGGTGCCTTTCAAATCAACAAAGAGCAGAAAAGCTTGAGCACCCTGGGGAGGGCGTGCATCGCGAGGTGTGACCAGGAATGCCTGAGGGGGCCGTTGACTGATGTATGACAAGAGACCGCAGAAGCTGATCAGTGCAATGCTTTGTTGATGGGATTGGAACCATGGCCAGGGGAGTGGGGTATGGTTTCGATGACCACACCTGGGCATCAAGCAGATAAGAATGATCTGGTCAGCAGACTCCTGTCCCCCTGAAGCCCTTAGACAACACACATTTCCAGCTTCACCCATCTTTCTCCTTCCCCACGTCACTGACGCTGTATGATTATTCTATCAATAAGAAGGCCAGGCTCCACAACTCGCTAAGGACTCTGGTCTGAGTTCTCGTTGCACGGGAGACACGAGCAACGTGTTAAGTGGCCACCAGGGTCTGAGGGGAGCTGGGGGAGAGCTGCACGGGGGGGGGGGGGGGGGCAGGGCTTGTGGTGGGCATTCGTGGGAGGCCGGAGATGGAGGAGGAAGGGCAGAGGCTGCCTGAGGAAGCGAGGTCAGCCAGGCTAAAGGCTCTTCATGAGGTAGGCAGTTAGGGTGCAGGAAGCCTTCTGAACTGACCTGTGGGTCAGCATTGCCCCCACCCCCAGACTCACACAGGTGGCTGCTGTGCCCAGGGCCCCACAACATCATCAGTGACGCAGCACAGTGGTGTGAGGCCTGGGGTCACGAAGAGGCGCCCCAGGGAAGGCCCCCCCACACCAGCAGGTGGCTCCTCTGGATTGATGTTCTCTCTCCTCTGCGTCATTATTTTTGTGCAGTGACGAAGAGTGTGTTTGACAGAAGAAACCCTTCTCCTCTTACCACAAGCTGGTGCTTGGGTATTCCCCCGCGCCCCCGAGGGAAAGTCAGCTCAGATTGTGGGGGGCACAGGGCACATGGGGCAGGGAGGTGCGTGCTTGGCCTGGGCTGATGTTGAGCAAGGAGACAACCCCAGGTGCTTCCAAACCTAAAATCCGAGTGTCTTTCTCGACTCCCCCCTCGAAGCCCCTCTGTTTCCGGAGCTGCGGGGCGACCCGGACCGCTCCATCTCCTGGGCTGGACGCTAGTTGTGGCGGGAGCCAGAGGGAGGGGCCTTGACCTCCCAGGCCGCCTTCGCATGTGCGCCCCCCTCCCCGAGCTGGGAGGAGGGTGACGGTGACAGCGGCTGGGAGCCACTTGTCGGACGCGGCCGAGCCGCTGTGCGCCTGGGTGTCCGGGGACGCCGCGGAGCAGCCCGGGGACGCTCATGCGAGAAAGACATAAACGCCTATTGCAGCTGGACCCTTTTTAACCACTGGACTTCGGGTCTGTTGGTGACAGCAGCTTGGCCTACCCTAACTTGATCTCAAAGACCCGGGTTCTCCTCTCCCCGTCAACCTAGCGACCCGGTACTCGGGCCCGGTTCTGCCTGCTGACAGCCTGGAGAAAGCGGAAATGCGGGGGCCGTTTCCAGGAGGTTTGCATTCAGAAACTGCCTCTCAGATCTTGGGGGGCTGTCAACCCCGGGCAGAAGGGTGGCCTCCATGGGAGTTTGAGGGCAGATTTGGAACTTCTTTCTCAGGAGGCCTCTGCGTGTTTGTTTTCCAATTCAGCGAGCGTTTCCCCAGCAGACCCTCTCCCAGAAAGGCGGCTGGACCCGAGATGGAAGCCGCGGCCGGTCCCCGCCCCCCACCCCCCACCCTGCCGTGTCATAGCTAAGTATCAACAGTTTATTGCAGGACTCTGTCCTTCCTTCCGCTCTACCAGCTGCTCCCCTGGCCCGGGCACACCTTGTTTGATTCTGACTGAAGTCGTTAAATACAGGGGGCACCAAGCTCTGGGGGTGCAGGGAGGCAGGGCGGCTGCACGCTGGTCTTGACCTGTGGTTACCACAGAGCTGTGTGTGTTCCCAGGGACCACCTAGAAACAGGGGTACCTTTCCTGCTGGGCTCCCCCAAGGACTCCAACACGGTGACACCCTCACCCTTCCCAGGCCAAGGCCCAGGAGAACACGGACGGAGGTGGGTGGGCATTGTGTGTAAAAGACAATCGAGGGGGTGCCCAAAGGAGGGGGTACTTTCCGCCTCCCCCCCTTGGAATGCTCCTTCGGAGAACGCTTAGGAGAAAGCGACAGCCGTCCCCACAGCACCCTCCATGACCAGCAGGAATGCAAGGGGAACCTGGGCTGGGAGGACCCGCTGCTAAGACATCCTCGCGAGCCCACTAGGATGTCTCCGGAGCCCTCGCTTTACACGTCACGTCAAGCGCGTATTTCGCCCCGTGGAACCTGATCTATAGCTCCTCTCCCCAGCTGCCGTCCCAAGAGCCCCACGGGGGCCCACACCGGAGGGAGGACCCTCCCGAACTGCCGTATTCATGGTGGGGTGGGTAGAAGCAGGTCCCTCTGAACCCCCACTGACCCTGCTCGAGAAAAGGGTTTCTTGCCTCCGGGAAGGCACATGTCCACCCTGACTGTCCACCCCTAACTCTGGGACACAGGAGCTTCATCAAGTGGCTCTGCCCTCCCTCCCCTTCCCCCAACTCTGCTGAAGAGGGGAGGATGGAGCCCCAGGCCCGCACTCCCCACAGCTGGCTCTCCACCCCCGCCACCCAACTCGGGTGTGCAACTGCTGATGCAACAGGTGACAGGGCACAGGTGTATTGAGTCCTGGGAAAGACACCAACACCCTGGCACGCTCTCCCCGACCCTCAAGTTTGAAGCAGCACCCCCATTTTCTGCCTCAGGAAGCCGGCGCGATCCAGGGAAAACACTTTACGAGGCTTGGGACCTTCAGTGATTGAGACAGGCAGCTCAGACCCAGAGGGGAAGTCAGGGACCTCGAAATGGGATGAGAGTAGGGGTGGAGGGGAGTTGGGGTGCTGAAGACCCACGTGGCTCAGGGTGATGCCCCTCCTGGAAGCAGCCAAGTCTACACAAAGCGCCAAGAAATACCCGGCAGGACTGACGTATCTGGGGGGGTGAAGGGGGCTGTCTCTCACTTCTGCCAGCGGGGATTCAAGCAGAATTCGGAGGCCAGGGCCGCAGAGGGCCGCCCCATCCAAAAACTGATGGGATACAAGGGCGTGGCCGGGAGCACGGGTGCTAATGTGACCCCACAAGTGGCCGAGCCCAGTCGGTACAGCAGCCTTGCTGGTGACAGGCATGTCTTCCCAGAGGCAGGGCCCTCAGACCTTGTGAGAAGTGCTAAATTGCAATCATGCAAATAGGTTCGACATCCCATTTCTTAACCACGCAAGGAAAGAAAATGCAAATGAAGACGCTGTGACTGGATGGAGCCTTTTTCAATCACTGTGGCCTGGTGAAGACAGACATCTGAATCTCGGCAGTGCCGCGCCCTCTGGCCTAAGTCGTGGGCCCAATGAGCCTCTGCCGTTGCTCACTTAGCCGACATCCGGGCACCTGGGCAAGGAGCCACCCAGGTCACCCCCACCCCCACAGGGGACAGGCTCCTAGCAGCCCACTGCCCCCCACCCAAGCCCTGCCTGCCGCCCTGGAGGGAAGCTGACCGGGTCCACCCTGTGCTCTGGGTAGACCCGATATGCCCACAGGTGCTAAGGACAGAGGGATCTGCCCAGCCCCCAGGGGCTGGCGAGGGAGGTTGAGGGCTCTCCCTGCTCCTGGGCTGCTGTGGGATACAAGTCCTGCTCAGGAGCAGGTCAGCCTGGGATGCAGGGGCGGGTGCAGACTTGCCCAGCCTCAGGGCTGGGAACGCCCCCTCAGACCACTTAGGAGGGTGAAAGAGCCCAAGACGCGGCCTCGCTCAAGGCTGCCCTCCTGAGAGGGGCCTCCACGAGAGATCCAGGCCTCCTCTGGGCCTGTTTTACAGGCTGGCATGTCCCGGTGCCCAGCACAGGGCTTGCACGCAGTAGGTGCTCAGTAAATATTTGTGAAATGAATGAATGAATGAACGAACCCTTCCAGGTCGGATCCTTCCAAACTGAAGGTAGACCTGCGGGAGCTGTCATAGCCTGGCCCGCCCGGGGGCCACGGGAGCACGAGGAGGCGCAAGCACCCCTCCACTGACCTCCGCAGACTCAGAAGCCTGGTTTCCCAGGGGTGTCCCACACTGAGCAGCTCCAAGGCCAGTGTCTTTGTCAGAGACGAGAACGACACCTGTCGCCGGACCATCCGCTGGGGGTCTGTCGGCATCCCTCCCCGGTACCTGCCCTTCCCCTGGGTCCTGTGGGGTCTGCAGGCCCCTCTGGCCCTCCTGACCCCTCATCCTCCTGGGCTGTCTCAGGCCACCCCTGGGGTCGGGAAATGTGGGCTCAGGACGAGGTGCTAGGGTCTCTGTCCCCGTGCTACCCCAGGTGGCTTCCTGGGGAGCGAGACAACAAAAGGCTCCCATCCAAAGCGCCCGCGGCCACCCCCACGGGCCATTTGCGGGCCGCCAGCCATAGGAAGCCGCGAGGACCGCAGGAGGGGATGTTTCTCACGGTGGCATCACAGCAGTGACAGCTTGGAAGCCGTGTGAACGCCCCAGGATGGGCGGGCGGTCGGCAAGGAGGAGCAGCCCCGGGCCCTCGGCGACGCTGTAGGGCCGGGGGTGGCAGGAGGTGCCAAGTCCAACCGCAAGACGCCTAAGCAGGTGTCCATGCATTTGGCGGGTCCTTGGCCACGACTGACGTTGCTGAGCGCACAGCACTTGACTCGGAAAAGAAAAACCCCTGCTCTGTTTTGTCCCCGGGCCCCAGGGCTCCCCGCGGCCACCTGAGCACAGGCTGCCGCCGCCCAGACCCTCACAGTCCGCACCCCGTCGCCAGCCTCTCCCCCGGGATGATCATCACAACCAGGAGCGGGCCAGGTCACGGGTTCTCAGGAGAGGGGCAGGAGCAGGTCGCAGGGCAGGCAAGCAACTACGAGGCCTAACGTGATGAGGATGCTGCACGCGGTCGGGGCCAGCCACAGGGCGCAGCCTCTTGAGGCAGCCGATTGGAAGCTGAGGCTCACGGTAGCAATAATGACAGGAAACCGCAGGGAGACCTCAGGGGTGAGTGGCACCCCAGGGGCCCCCAGCCTCTCCCTTATATAGGCCCGGAAGAGCCTAACACAGAGATGGGTGGTTGTCCCTGGAGGGGGGCGCGGGGGGGGGGGTGGTGGGGAAGAGGGGCGGCTTGGCCCCCTGCAGCAGGACATGCTTCTTCATTCAGAAAATGGAGGACAGACCTCCCCGGGGCGGAAGGCTTCACAGTGACGACAGGGCCGGGTCAGCTCGGGGTTCTTCTGAGGACGCCTGCCACCCTCTGGGTGCCCCCCAGCCACCCTCCAGCCAGCCACGGTCCCGCTTTGTCATCACCGGGCTGCCGAGACAGTTGCCCAAAGAAGTTTCTAGGGACCGGCCAGTCAAGTGCTTACTCGCTGTCATTCGTGAAGCAGTGATTTCTAGGGGCTCTGGTCGGTGTTCTTGTTTCCAAGACTACAGGCAAGGGGAGAGGGGCCGGCGCGCCCGAGAGGGCCCTGCCTCGTCACGGCGGCACACAGCCACCCCGGCACACAGCCACGCGGTAGTAACGTGTGCACAGGTAGCGCACACATAAATGTAGCAACAAAAATAAAAATAAAAGAATCGGCGTGGATTTGAAGAAATGCCGAGTCGGCTTGATTTTCACTTGGGTCTCTTTCTAAAACTTGGTTCCAGAAAACGCTTCACCTACAGGCTGAAGCCAGAGGCCCGAGGAGCATGCGCCTCTATCTGCCCCTCCGCTCCCCAGAGGCCTGCAGGCCCATCTTTGCTCCTCCTGGGCCTCCCTGTCCCCAGGGTCCCTTGGACAAATAGGGCCTGGCAGCTGGGGGAGCATGAAGATGCCCTTTCCCGGCGCCCCCTGAGGAGCCCAGAGGCAGGACCCTCCAGAGCCTCCTGGCAGGTGGGTGGTCTGTGGTTTGAGGCTGTGCCTCTGAGTGCTCCCAGCCGGGCCCGGAGACCCCACCCTGGGCTCCCTGGCCTCCCTCTGTGCCTCCCCCAGCTCTGCCGGCCTCCTCGCTCCCCCGTGGACTCGGCTGAAGCTGGCGAGGATGGGCGAAGAGAAACGCCTAGACTTTCCCTTCTGGAAATGGCCCACGAGCCCCCTGAAACCCTCCCCATTTCCCAGGACAATTTATAAGGAGGGAAAATGGCGGGGGCGGGGGGCAATATGAATGATCTTAAAGGCATCAACAAGATAAAAAAACAGTGAGGAATGACTGGGAGGGCTGTAGAGAAGAGGACCCAGAACAGTAAACCCAGATCTCAAAGCTCCTTTTTGCCCTGAGGGCACTGGGGGGTCCAAATGAATCTGCTTAGAGACTCAAGTCACAGCTCCTCCCCACCAAAGGTGGTACCCCAGCCAGCCCTGCCCCCCCACCCCCCCACCTATCCAGCTAAAGGTAGGCCAGACTCAAACACACCCTCCCTGCACCCTTGGCTGCCTGTCCTCTGGGGAGGGGGGTGGCCGGAGCCTCTGGCCGCGAACTTGAGTCTCAGTAGCATTTACCAGAAGCTGAGAAAGTCCTTCCCAGAAGAGGCCATCATTCAAGGCCTGGAATGATCCCTACAAAGAGCGAGCTCTGCCCTGCATGTGCTATTCACAGCAGGAAGGGGCCACCTCCCTAGAAGGGCTCACGGAGCCAGGACAGAGAATGCCAAACTCCCCCCCGAAACTGCCACCAGCCCTCCCCGTGCCTTTCTCTGGAATGAACTTGTAAGGTGTCCAAGGCGTCCACACTGGAGGCCTCTTCTTACAAAGTCAAATTAAGAACCCACATTAGAACCCTTAACACCACCAGCCTCTCCCTGCCCCCCAGAACGTGCTCCATGCAGGGCGCTGCAAGGCTGTTTGGGGAGTCGAGCAGCCGGGCCTTGCAAAGGGCGTCTGATCCCGTGAGGTGGTTCCAGCCTCTTTGTTAGGGCGGTGCCCCCTGGCAGAACTGAGGCCCTCCCACCAGCTGGTCATTTCCTCAGAGCCCCTCCTGTCCCTTGAAACCAACAGGGTTCAGGCCTGACCTCCTGAGTTTGTGGCAACACCACATAGGAATTCACCTGCCTGTCGCCCCTTAGCGCTGTCACACAAGCAACAGCAATTTGCTTGATGCCCAGACTTGGCTTGGGGTCAGTTTTGTGGACACAGAAGCCACATGGGTTCTGTCTGCGGCGGGGCGGGGGGTGAGTTCCTAGAACAGTGCCTGGCACAGCAGAGGGCTCTGCCACTTTATTTCAAGTGAAAGAATAAAATCGCAGCATTTCCTGCGAAGCCAAAGGTGAGGGCGGCCATCCGCAGTGACAATGTTCTCCTTCTGGGGTACGCCGGCCGCCCCGCTCCTTATCTTGCTTCACGTTTCTCTTCTTTTGTCTCCTCCTTGTGCACAAGGCTTTCCAGGCGCGGGGCCCCCCGGGGCCCCTGGAGGGCTCTGACCGTCAAGGGCTGGCCTGTTTTCTGTACTTTATAAAAACGCCCCCAGAGCCGCCCTCCGCCGGGTCCTCATACCACCTTCCTTGTCACTATCCAAACAGCCCCCCAAGGGCAAGCTCGAGGCTCCGGCATGGAGAATGGAGGCTCCAGCCCGCGCGGAAGCAGGGGCGTCCCGGTAAGGCCCAGCCCGTGCGGAGCTGCATGGACGTCTTGACCGCTGGCAGCTTCTCAGAGGAAGGTGCCATTTTCCGGGCCACTGTGGGGAGACTGGTCGGCGCTGACGCCAGAAGGCCGGGTGCCTACAGGGTGGCTCCGAGGCTCAAAGGAGAGCGAGAAGGAGCAGCACGGGGCCGGCAGGGGGGCTTGAGATGGGGAGTGGGGGGCAGGAGGAGCAAGGAGTGTGAGGGCAGCAGAGGCTGGGCAGAAGGGTGTCTCACTCTCTTTCTCCAGCATCCTGGGGCTGCTCCCCACCGCCCCACCCCATGCTAAGGGGTGTCTAGGTCCCCTTGAACGCCACCATTCACACCACCAGGCCTCGCACTAAGATCCTCCTCAGTACCTCCTACAAGTCCAGCCAAGGGACCACTCTGCTGTCCTCCTGACCATCCACAGAATCAAGCCATTCCTTGTCTCCTATGCCACCCGGACCCCCCAAACACACACAAGAGAAGCCTTCACAGAGTAGACATATCCCACCTGCAGATACCTGAAATTCTTTGAAATACGCCCCCACCCCGCTATCGCTATCGCTGATCATCCCCTTGTGCCAGCTCCGCAGTCCTTACCACCAGGAGTAAAGTTTGAACTTGCAGCTCTTTATATACTGCCCTGGGAAGTGTGGGGGCCTTTCTCTCCCCTGCATCTATTTCTTCCACCAGCCAGACAGACAGGGAGTGGCGTGGCCGCCGGGCTCGCTCCCACATACTCTGCCCCCTCATTCTCTCCAGGGGTCACCGCCCAGCAAAGCGACTGTTTGGCCTCTAACCTGTAACAACCCCACACCCCCTCTTTCTCAGACCCAAAGCAGAATGCTCCGCGCCTTCTAGGGTCTTGCTACATACACCTGTTCCGGTTTAGCCTTTCCTTGCCCAGCTCTGGCCGGGCCACGCTACGCTGACGCCAGGCAAGCCCTGCTGTGGCTCCGTTGTCCTGGGACCCGGCCGGGGTTCACCGGGAGGCTCTCGGCCTGCAGCTGGGGCCACAGCAAGATTCCCTCCCACAAGCGTCAGTCCCATATTCCTGAGTGGAAGGGCATTTTTCACCTGTAGTTTGCAGGGAAGGAAAGGAAATTCTAATTCCTTTTGAAGTCGAGGTCTTCACTGCTCGCTGTCAGGAGACAGTGGCCCGCCACCACCCCTGTTCCCCCAAGAGAGATGGCTCTCCTGGGCTTCAGGAGGAAACCACCACTCCCCGCCAACTGAGCCCCTAACCCAGGCCTGGAGGGTAGTCTCATCCCAACCTTCCAGCCCTGGGGGCATGGAAGGATCTTTGGAGGGGACACCTCTAGCCTGGACCCCCAACAGTGGGCTGGTGCAGAAGAAGGTCAGGGGTGATGGAGGGGCTGTGGCCTAAACCTCCAGAACCAGAATGCAGAAAGCCAAGGTATGGTGATGAAGTGGGGTGTGGGAAGTAAGCACACTAAAGTCCTGCCCTTCAAGATGTGGTCCCTGAATAGGAGGTACCAGCCTCTCCTGGGAGCTTGCTGGAAATGCAGAATTCCAGGCCCCGTCCTGCTGACTAGCTGTGCTCTTGTGGGACATTCTCGCTGACCTCACCTCCTATGTGGCCTTGACCTGGGTGGACCTCACTGTGGTCCCCCATTGAAGCAGGCCTTCTGCGGTGCCCACACCCCGTCATAGACACCCAGCCCTGGTACCTGCACTCCCAGAGTGGCTGTTCCCAGATGGGGCCTCTGGACCCAGAAGTGAGCCTCAAAGTCCCAGCAGCAGGCGCCACGTGGGTCTGGCCCAGGGGCAGAGATGATGGCCTCGGCCAGGCCCCCTCGGGGTACAGATCAGAGCTTTTAGACTCCCAGGCCTCTTGGCCTCCGAGCTCACTGCTCCTGGGAGACACTGGACATGATTTCCACTGGCAGCACCATGCTGTGAATCAGGAAGCTCTTTATCACTGGGTGCAAATCCATTCTCTGCACCACCTGCAGTGGCCCAACATACCCCAGCCCTGCAGGGCAGGTAAGCAAGGAGGCACAGGTGTAGAAGGAAGAACTGGAGGAAGGGAAGCCAGGGCCTCCTGCAGAATCTTGCTCAGGACACAGGTGGCCCAGCCCAGAGGCAACAGCCCTCCGGCGGAGGGGACATTTGGGACCCCCAAAACTCTCTGAGCCCAACTTTGTGCCGTGTAGGAGGAGGACGCTGGTCTCCATGACCTCTAAGCGCCCCTCCAGCACCCACACCCCCGGGTCCCCCTGCCCAGCTGCCGAGAGCCCAGCCCATGGACTGTGTGTACTGAACTCTAGAGACAAGCTAAGGCTTTCCACACGCACGCTGAGGTAGGTTTGGTCCCCGGCCAAGGCGGCATCTCAGGTCAGCAGTGCCAGGACTGATGCCTGAACCCAAATAGACCTGAATCCGGACAGGACAGCTGCTTCCCAAACAATGGCGGGGGGCAGCGGCTCTGAGCCCTCTGTGCGTGTCAGGACCACGGGGTGGGGGGGGGGGGAGCTTGGGGCACAATGCCAGCCTTGGCGGGTTGCAGGAGTCCAGTGGGGCCACGAGGGCTGGGCATACGTGAGGCCCCTCAGCTCACTCTGCCTGTTGGGCCCTCCCTTGAGGACAGTCACTGAGCTGCTCTGCCAGGGCAGGGTCAGCCGAGGACTGGGGTGACTGACCACTGGGCCTGGCAGCCAGCAGAAGCCCCTGGGGCCGGGAGACCACGACGGGCGTCGCAAGCCTCACTCGGCTTTCGGCAGGTTTCCTTCTTCTCCGAGTCGGAGGCGGAGGTGGGGAACAAGGCATGAGGAGCAGGGAGGAAGCCATTATCTGAGCTCAGAAGCGGGACCGGTTTGGACCCCTGGGCCTCACTCTGTGCAGCTGCAAGACCATCCTTTCCACCCAGCAGATGGTCCGCAGGTACCTTCTGACAGCGCTTTTGAAAAAAATGGCTTAAATATTTACGGACATCAGAAAATGTCCATAATATTAAGTGAAAAAAAAATAGGTTCTATGGCCCAAATCTAGAGAAAAACACGGAAAAGCACCCACACAGAGGCCCAGGGGGGCCCCGCAGTCCAAGCAGGGCCGGTCACTCCTCGTCCTGGCTTCCTGGGCCCGACTCCCTGTCGCAGCCCTTCATTCTCCGTGGCCCCTGGAGGTCACCGGTCTGGGCACCCCCCAGACTCCGCTTCCAACCAGCACAGCTCCTGGCACAAGTGGGTGTTCCATAAGCATTTGCAAATGGCAGGAGGGAGGGAGAACAGAAAGACGAGAGGGAGGTGAGGAAACCGAGGAGGAAAACACGCCAAAGTGCTAAGGATGGTTATTACCTGGACGACTTGTTTTATCTTCTTTATCATTATGTCTTCCAAAATTTGACCAATTAAAAAAAAAATGGCTCCATTTTTAAACGAAAATTCTTTTTAAATCAGCCTGAAATGTTTCCTCGAAACTCCAGGCCCTGTTTTCAACTAGTGGACCCAGAAGACACTGGACCTCGGAGGGGTGGACCGCACCCGTCACGTCTTCTAGACCCCAGAGCGGGCGCCTGACCTGACTGGGCCCCACCCAAATGCTCATAAAAGAAATGAATGAATGAAAGAATAAATGTGAAGACGCCCAGAACTAGGACCAGGCACCCCACTTAAGGTAATGCTGGGAATGTGGGGATCCCTTTGGATAGTGATCCCTTTGGATAGTGATCCTTTGGATAGTGGCCCCTGTAAGAGGCTCATCATAAGGATGGAAGGAGGGAGATGGCAGAGGGGAACGAACGCCTCGCCAGGCCCCCTGTTCCTGCCATTCTGATTTTGATTCCCCGAAGCTGAGTTCATTCTGCTTTTAAGAAATGGATCTTGTCTTCCCAGAGGAGCTGGATTAGCAGGGAAAGGAAGGTCCTTCTGCAGCAGCCTCTCCCAGCCCCTTCCTGCCTCCTCCCCTCCGCCCAAGGGCTGTGCTGTGCCTGGGGGCTGTCAAGGAGAGAAGCACCTTAGGGAACACACACACGTGCACACACACGCTCACGCACGCACGCGCCTCTAGAATCCCATGCGCCTGCGAGCTTGGCAGGGCGCAGCAGCAGAGGGACCTGGGCCCTGAGCATGGACAAGCCCCAGCACTGGGTGGCCGTGCAGCCCCGTGTAGCACCCAGGGCAGCAGACCGGGGTGAGTGCTAGAGACAGCGCACAAGGGAAGCCCCCGCCAAGTGGACAAGTCAGCCCCACTGCTAGGAGCCAATAGCTGTCTGGGCACACAGGCACTGAGATCAGCACCCCAGAGGAGCCCCGGACCCGCACCTGCAGGAGGGGCCTGCCTCCACCACTCCTGGGCCAGGGGGCCTGGCCTGGCCTGGAGCAACTTCAAACACAGCCCCCGACAGTGCGCCTCCTCCAGCCAGTCACATCGCCAGATACCCCAGACCAGCTAGCACAGAGGACATGCTAAGAAGGACCAGGTAACACTGTCAGGGCAGAGAAACGCATACAGGATGTCACTCTCCAAAGGCTGCCCGGTGCTCCCATTCCCTGGGGAGAAGAAATGACTCTACATGCACACGTGTGCACGCCTGCATGCTCACATGCCTGTACACATGCACATGCCTGCGCACATGCCTGCACACGCTCATGTGTCTGCACACACACATGCGTACATAGGGGGGTTTCCCTGATACTCAAAATTCTTTGTGAACTAGCTGTGCCTGTATCTGCTGAACCCTTCTGGAAAAGGAAACATACTAAACTCCTGCGGAGCTGAGCGGCGGTCAGCATGTCCTTTGGAAACTCAACCAGGCCTGAAAGACGACCAAAGGGCCAGATGGCCGGAACCTGCGCGGTCCAGGAGTGCAGAATGTCAGAAACTCTAAATATGCAGCCGAATAGCCTTCAGGCTTTTTTTTCAGCTCCTTGAGAACTTCTGATCTCTTTTACTTTTGTCAACAGTGGCTATAAAATTACTGGGTTTTGTTTTTTTTTTTTAATCAATATCTTTCTCCCCTTTGTCCCTTAGCAAGGCAAAAGCCCTCTTCAGGGCCATCAGAGGGCTGATGTTTGGGCCTCCAGAGGCGACAGAGGTGACCTTGCTGCCGTGACAACACAGTCGTCCCAGAGTTCCATGGATCAAGTTTGTGACGGTTCCAACACCTCGAATGAGAGAGCTTCCAGATCCTTCACGCCCACGTTGCAGCTGGCCAACTCTGTCCACAGGATACCAAGACGCCAGAAAACAGTTTTTACCTAAAAAGGGGGGAACAAATTAGTACTTCTGGCAGAGCCCTGGATTCACCCTGATCTCTCCTCACAATCTCCATCATGCAGGCCACGTGCTCCCGGCCACAGCACCTTTGCATGTGCCGCCTGGAAGGCTCATTTCATTCCTCCAGATCATTCCTCCCTTTCCTTGAGTGCCCAGCTCAGAGTCTTTGCCTAGATCCTCAGAGACCCCCATCCTCCGCTGAAGACTTTTCTCCTTGTGTCCCTCCTTCGTTTTATGAATGTTTACACAAGGACCCAGCAAACCCTTTCTGTAGAAGTCCAGAAAGTAAATATTTCTGACTCTGAGAGGCCAACCGTTTCAGTGGTAGCTACTCTCCCCTGCTGCTGAGCCATGAACGCAGCCACAGACAGCACGGCAAGGCTGCCGGTGACCGTGTTCCCATAAAACTTTACTCGTGGGCACGGGGATTTGAATCAAATGTCATTTTTATGTGTCATAAAGTTCACCTTTTGATTCTTTTACAGCTATCAAAATGTAAAAGTCATTCTTAGCTGGTGGACTGTATAAAAACAGGCACGTGGCCTTAAATTTGGCCCACAGGCCCCTTGCTGATGTTCAGGTAACCCTTGAACAACTCAGCTTGAACTGAGCAGATCTGTTTATATACGGAATTCCTTATAAATAAATGATGTAAAGTTCTGGTCCAGTGCTGTCGATGTGTCTTCTTTTCCTTATGATTTTCTTAATAACACTTTCTTCTCTCTGGGGAACTTTACTATAAGAACACAGTTCGTAAGGCAGAGAGCTTGCGAAATAGTTGCTCATCGAAGCCTATGATACTGATAAGGCGCTGTCCAGTCAACAGCAATCTATTAGTAGTTATATTTGGGGGGATTCAAAAGTTACGCATGGATTTCTGAGTGCATGGGGATGAGCCCCTGAACCCCACATTGATCAAGGGTAAAGTGTATACACTTCAGTATTTGCAGGAAAAAGGACATGTGTATATAACTTACCTGCCCGCCCCCCAGGAAAATACCAGCATGTATACACACATACACACACACACACACACACACACACACACACACACACACACGCACAGCCCGCCCCGAGCAGAGGAGGCAAAGTGCTAAAACAGGAGACTCTGAATAAAAGGGTACAAGGGTGTTCCCTGCATTGTTTTTATTGTTGCAACATTTTTGAAGATCGAAACTATATCCAAATAAAGCCTTTTTTAAGAAAATAAATAGATATGGGTGTCCTCGGTGCACCTGGCTGGCTCTTCAGACACCAGTGACCAGGACTCGGGAAGCTCTGGGGACGTGGACACAGGGTCACATGAGGAGGCTGTCTGGAAAGTCCCAGCCCTCTTCATTCTCGCTGACTCCCTGAAGCAGTGAAGCTTTGGGGTCCTCCCTTGAGGAGGGTCCTAGCAGACAGAGCTCATAGCTGCAATACTTAACTTGACACCTGCCTTGCCTGCTAGCCTTCTTCCTGGAGAGCCTTACCCCTCCCTGCCCTCAAGATCCACCATCTGCTTCACTCCTGCCCGGGAGAGGCGCCCACCCCAGTGCCCACTGCGCCCAGGTCTTCCCTACCGGGTGGGCTCCAACCATCACCACACAAATTCCCAATCTGCTTCAGCCTCCTCTCAACATAAAGCTCAAATCCTGCTGAGGTGCCGGACACCTTAGCTGAGAACTGCACCCCGTGCCAGCAGTGCTTTGTAGAGGAAGGAAAATGCCTCGTGAGATGCATTTTACTAACCAGTAAGTCCCACATTCTGCAAGGACTGGGCCACAGAGACTGGCTCAGCTGGTGTGAGGAGGCCCCTAATGCTATTTCCCCGCCGGACACACCCGTTGCCAGGGGGTTTGACCTGCGGTCACCAGTTCCCTCTGGTGCCTTCTAGGCTCCGAAGCTCAGACACCCATTGCCCCTGAGTCGCCACATGCTGATGCTCTTAACAGCCCCGTCCCTCATCCTCAGAGACGAGGGAGCACAGGCTGAGAAGCACGGAGGCCTCAGCGACCTGGAGGGAACAACCACTCAAGCCCACCCTGAGTGAGCTTAGCAGCTGCCACAGAGTCCATG